>NC_049223.1:65621569-66880384 GCF_011100685.1 Canis lupus familiaris | reverse complement strand
AACGACTGAATCTAGGGGCAATGAATTAAAAAAAAAAAAAAAAAACCAGACCAAGTAATTTCAGAAACTTAAACTAAATTTTTTAGTATAGGATTCATTTCTTGAAAACATGTTTCCAGCCAAATTATCTATCTTTATATGGGTGAAGAACTGTCAGCTAGATTATAATGCTGACACTTGGGTCTATGCAATTTCAACTCTGACAACCAAGAACTGTGCAGCTTCTTCTTCACCCTGAACTATAACAAATAATCATCAGTCAATATTACTATTGTCTCTCAAACAGGTTAAATTTTATACTATTCTCTTTACACACAAATATTATGATTAGAAAAATATTCTAAATAATCCACTGTTCTGAGATGAGAAAAAAAACATATTGATTACATATAACACTCAGGAACTTATTCAAAATTAACTTGAAATGAATCATAGTCCTACATGCAACAGGTAAAATTAGAAAATTTACAGAAAACAGGAGAAAAATTTTTGTCCTTGGTTTAGGCAAGGATTTCTTAGATATGGCACTAAAAGCATGATGAGTAAAAGGAAAATCTGATACACTGGACTTCAGAATATTTTAAAACTTTTGCTCTTCAAAGGAATCTATAAGAAAATGAAAAGATAAGCCACAGACTGAGAGAAAAGTTTTTCAAATCATGCATCTGAAATAAGATTCATATTGATAATATACGAAGTCCTACAACTGAAAAAACAACCAGGTTTTAAAAAAATGGACAAAGAATTGGAATAGATAGTCCACTAGAGAAAATACTCAGACGGCATAAAAATACAAAAAAAATGCTCAGCATCATTAATCATATTGGAAATGAAAATAAAAGGCAAAAAATATACTACTATACACTCAACAGAATGATTATAACAGAAAAAAATCACAATATTAAATGCTGACAAGGATGTGGAGAAATTGGAACCCCCATATACTGCTGGTAATAACTTAAAAAGATACAGCCACTTTGGAGAGCAGTTTGGCAACTTCATAAAAGCTAAGCATAAAAAAAAAAGCTAAGCATATATTTACCATACAGACCTAGTAATTTTACTCCTGGTAATAATAATGGAAAACCGAACCCATATGTCTACACAGTCTTTTAACCAAATTTTCATAGCAGGATTATTCATAATAGCTGCAAACTAAAACCATTCTAAAATGTTCATCAATGGGTGACAAAGGATAGTATACTCAATGGAATCCCACTAAGTAATAAAAGGATCAAGTTACTGATACATACTACACCCTGAATAAACTTCAGAAACATGATGCTAACTGTAAAAAGCCAGAAATACTTTATGATTTCATTTAAATACAATTTCTAAAATAGGCAAAACTATTTAGACAAAGTAGATAAGTGACATGAGCAAGATGGCAGGCTAGGCACCTCCAGGCTTTTATTCCCTCAAAGACATACTTAAAAAACAAAAAAAAAACTCCAACCAACCAACCAACCAACCAAAATAACCACAAGCAGAAACTTACAGAAACAACTCTGACAGAAGTCTGAAAACAGTCAAAGGTGACAGCAACCAGAAGTCTGACTTTATTTATTATTTTAGAGAGATGGGGAGGGGGTGAAATAGAGAATCCCAAGCAGGCTTCATGCCCAGGGTGGAGCCCACTTTCGGATCCAATCTCATGATCCTGAGATCGTGACCTAAGCCAAAATCAAGAGTCAGATGCTTTAAACAGCTGAACCACCAAAGTGCCTTGCAAATTCTGATTTAAAAAAAAGACAAGTTGAAAATGGTAGGAAAAGTTTGTGGTACTTCTACTTGTCCATGACCTACCCCTCTCAGTGTGACAGAAGTGCTGAAACAGTGATGGTTTTTATTCCCAGTGTGAGATCCTGAATCCAGAGTCAGGAACCGATCTTATTTGCAAATTATTGTATATATCTATTTTAACCTGTCTAGGGGTTCCCTGAAAGACAGATGAAAGAAAGGTCCTTGTGGGTTTTTGTTTAAAATGAAACTCAGGCCAGAAAAGCAGTGGGTACTGCTCAAAAACACTGCAAGGACCACAGATGTGTTGGGCAAGACACAATTGGCTGCTTAAGTCCTGGAACAAAAATCTGAAAGACATTCTTTGTAAAATTTAAAAGTATCTGAGGTAAGGGATGGGGAAAGTGATTGATTTAGAAAGCCACATACCTTAGAAAGATCTGAAATAATCCAAAGTTTTCACATTGGGCTGTTCCATAGACTAAGTAGAAGCCTGGCTATGTTTTATGTTTTGAAGGAAAGACCCAGCATAGGGCCAATATGCAAAGAGCTTGTTGTTTTTATTTAAAAAAAATTTTTTTTAAAGCTCCTGGTATTCAAGGACATCTCTGTCAAACATTAGAAGAACGTGAGCTGAAGATATAGAGACTTCATTGAGTGTACAAGACAAGGAATACAGTCTTTGTGAAAAGTTTGGGAAAGTACCTAAATAAATGGGAGTCCTTCAGACTAGAACTTTGGGATAGGGTAAGAATCTGATTTCCAGAGTTACCACATTATAATATTTAAATATCCAGCTTACAGCCAAAAAATCACAAGGTATACAAAGAATTAGGAAAGGACAGCCCATTCCAAGAAACAAAAGTACTGGATGGAAACCATTCTGAGGAAGCGCAGACAGACTCAGTAGAGACACGTTAAATTGTCTTAAATATGCTCAAGGGCTAAAAAACAAAACCAAAAATGGGAAAAAAAACAAAAAAAGACTAAAAAGAAAGCAAAAATGACATAAAAATAAGTTGAGAATATCAATAAAAAGATTACAGAAGGAACCAAATAGGAGGCATTTTGGAACTGAAAAGGAAAATAACTGAAAAGTTCACTAGAGGAATTCAACATTAGGTGCAATAAGGAAGAGAGTATTTTATTAAAAAGGTTTTATTTATTTATTCATGAGAGACACACAGAGAGAGGCAGAGATGTAGGTAGAGGAGAAGCAGGCTCCCCATGGGGAGCCCAGTATGGGACTCAACCCCAGACCCAGGTCACAGCCCTGAGCCAAAGACAGATGCTCAACTTAACTGAGCCACCCAGGCATTCCAATGAAGAATAGTTAACTTCAAGACAGAAAAAAGTGGCATCAAAGTCCAAAAAAAGAAAAATAAACATGAGAAAAAGTGAACAGAGCTGAAGGCACAAGAGGGAAACCATCTGTGGATTATATCGGTATTATGGAAGTGTCAGGAGAGAGAGATAGGGAAGAACAGAAGGAAATATTTGAAGAAATAAATGGCTAAATACTTCCCAATTTGAGGAAAGACATGAATCTGAAGTTTAACAAATTCCAACCAGGACCCTCTCAAGAAGACCCATACCAAGACACATTATAATGAAATTGTCAAAAGCCAATGATAAAGGGAAAATCTTAAAAGCAATCAGAGAAAAGCAACTCATGATGAATAAAGGAAAGCTATTAAAATTAACAATCAATTTCTCATCAGAAACCATGGAGTGGGATAACATATTTAAAACATTAGAGGGGCACCTGGGTGGCTCAGTCATTTAAGCATCCAACTCTGGATTTCAGCTCAGGTCAGGATCTCAGGGTTGTGAGACCAAGCCCCACGTCAGGGGCTCCACACTTGACACAGAGCTTACTTAAGATTCTCTCTTTCCCTCTCTTTGCCCCTCTACCTATCTGTCTTCAATGTGCTCTCCTTCCTCTCTCTAAAAAAAAAAAAAAAAAAAGGAAAAAGGAAAAATAAAAAATAAAAACACTAGGAAAAAAAAATCACCGTCAGCCTTGAATTCTATATTTGGTAAAAACTATCCTTTAAAAGTGAGGGAGATTTAAGATACTTCCAGATAAACAAAAGCTGAATGAGTTTGTTTACATCAAACCTGCTCTCTGAGAAAAATGAGAGAACATTAGACAGTAACTCAAAGCTGTATGAAAAAAATAGAGTTTTTGGTAAAGGGTAAATACCTGGGTGTGATATAAAGGGCCACTAGTTTTATTTTTTTATTTATTTTATTTATTTATTTATTTATTATTTATTATTTATTTATTTTTAGGCCACTAGTTTTTTTTTTTTTAATTTTTATTTATTTATGATATGTCACAGAGAGAGAGAGAGAGAGGCAGAGACACAGCAGAGGGAGAAGCAGGCTCCATGCACCGGAAGCCCAATGTGGGACTCGATTCCCGGGTCCCCAGGATCGCAGCCCTGGGCCAAAGGCAGGTGCCAAACTGCTGCGCCACCCATGGATCCCTAGGCCACTAGTTTTAAAATCTTTTTTAGTAACTCCAGTTTTTATTTCCTACTGATTTAAAAGACAAATACATTAAAACAATTATACACATATGTTATTGAGCATGCACTGTGTAAACATGTAATTCGGGACAGCAAAAATAATGGGAGGGACAGAGCTGTATGTGGGTAGAGGTTTTGTATGCTACAATGTTAGGTTGGTTTTAATTCAAATTAGATATTATAACTTTCAGTTTTTTCTTTTTAAAAAGACTTATTTATTCTTGAGAGACACACACACACCACACAGAGGGGCACAGACACAGGCAGAGGGAGAAGCAGGCTCCACGCAGGGAGCCCGACACGGGACTTGATCCGGGTCTCCAGGATCACACCCTGGGCCGAAGGCAGCACCAAACCGCCGAGCCACCCAGGTTGCCCATAACTTTCAGTTCTTAAATGTAATCCCCATGGTAACATAAACACACAAAAATCTACAGAATCTATACAGAAGGAAATAAAAGAATCAAAACAGTCACTACAGTCAACTAAACACAAAAGAAAAGAGAACAAAAAAGCTAAATGACATATACAAGACAAAGAGCATAATGGTAAAATAAAGTCCTTTATGAGTGGGTAACTTAAGTTCCAGGGATTAACCTCTCCAATACAAAAGGCAGGGACGGACAAAATGGATAAAAAAACCCAAAACAAACAATAAGAAACAATAATAAAAACACATCTAAGTATATGCTGTAAGAGACAGTATAACATCCAGATACAAATAAGTTGAAAGTGAAAGGGTTGAGAAAGATATTCCGTGCAAAGTAACCAAAGTGAGCTGGGGAGAAAATATCCTTTAAGTCAAAGATGGTTGAAAAGAGACAAATGAAGACATCATATATATATACACACATATAGTATGTACACACATATACACATATGTGTAATATATATATATATTATATATTTTTGAGAGAGAGAGAGAGAGAAGGGGGCATACTTGGGATGCACCCTCAGACCATGACCTGAGCTGAAATCAAGGAGTTGGATGCTTAACAGCTGAGCCACCCAGTGTCCCCAAGAAGATATTATATATTGAAAAAAAGGTTAGTTCACCAAAAAGATATACTATATATAAACATATTCACCAAACTACAGAGCCCCCAAATATATGGAGCCATCATTGACAGAACTGAAAAAAGAAAGATAATTCTACAATAGTTGGAAACTTCAATACTCTACTTTCTAGACAGAAGAGTTAAAAAATGAAAAGGAGGAGTTAAACAACACTAAAAAAAAAGCACTAAAGAGAAATGTACAAAACATTCTAACCAACAATGGGAGAAATATACATTCTCAAGTGCATACAGAGCATTATCCAGGATAGATGATGAGTTAGGCCACAAAACAAATCTCAATAAATTCAAAAAGACTAAAATCATAGAATATCTTCTCTGTTCACAATAGAGTGAAGGTAAAATCAATAGCGGATGGAAAACAGAAATATTCACAATATGTGAAAATTAAAGAGGCCTAGTTTTAAACAACCAATAGGTCAAAGGAGAATCACTAGGGAAATTAGAAATATACTTAAGATATGAATGAAAATGAAAACACACAAAACCAAACCTATGGGAGTACAGTGAAGACAGTGTGCAGAGGTAATTTATATCCATAAATAAAATGTGTACCTTAAAAACAAAGATCTCAAATCAATAGCTTAAGTATATGATTTGAGGATAAGAAAAAAGAAAACTAATCCTCAAATTAAGAAAAACAAAGAAAATAACTAAAGGCTATTTTGTAGATAAAGAAACTAGAGGTCAGAAAAATAAAAATCAAAACTAAAAGTTGCTTTTGAAAGGATCAAAAGAATTGAGAAAACTTTAGTGAGAACAAAAAAAAAGGAAGATGTAAATCACTAAAATCAGATATGAGAGTGAGTGCATTATTTCTGCCTTCAGAGAAATAAAAGGAGGTATAAGAGAACAGTTTGAACTTTTGGCAAAAATCTGATAATCTAGATGAAATTAACAAATTCTGAGAAATACACAAATCACCTAAACTGACTCAAGAACAAACAGACCATATCATTAAACCTATAATAGTATAGTGATTGTATCATTAATCAAATACTTTACAACTAAAAAGAGTCAAAGCAGATGGCTTGTAAATTTTACTATATTTACAGAGTTAACAACCAAATTCTCAAACTCATCAAAACAATAAAAGAAGAGGGAACACATTTCTAAGCTCAGGCAGAATTACCCTCATATCAAAGTCAGATAAAGAAATCAAGGAACATTACAGATCAGTATTCCTTATGATTTTTTGTGCAAAATTTCTCAACAAAACACCAAGAAACAAAATTCAACAGCATATTAAAATGATTATTCAACATGAATAAGTGGGCATTATGACAGGAATGCAAGGGAGACACAACATAAGAAAATCAATTAAGGTTAAATACATCATAGTGACTAAACAAAGAAAAAAAGATCCACATGATCATCTCATGTGACACAGAAAAGGCACTTCATAAAATCCAACACTCTTGATAAAATATTTCAAAAATTTATGAATAAAAGGGAACTTTCTTGATAAAGGACATTTAAGAAAACCCAGAGCTAACATAATGGTGAAAACTATCCCCCCCAAGTTCAGGAACAAGATACCCACTTTCATCACTGTTATTCAACACTGTACAGAAGTTTCTAGCCAGAGCAATTAGATAAGAAAAGCAATTAATAGCATTCAAATTCAAAAGGAAGAAATTAAACTATCTCTATTATAGATATGAAGCTATAATGGAGGGATACCCCAAAGGATTCTCAAGAAAGCTACTGGATGTAATAATGAATGAATTTAAGGGAGTTGCAAGGCACAAGATTGACTTCAGAAAAACTGGTTGTGTTTCTATATACTAACAATCAATAATAATCAGAATAATAATTTTGACACCAAAAGCAAAGGCAAAAAAAACTAGAAATAAGCAGGGAGGATACATCAAATTAAGAAGCTTCTGTGCAGCAAAGGAACAATCATCAAAATGAAACCATAGCAGATAGAAAAAAATTTTTTTTAAGTCATTGTAACCACAATTAACAAAATAGATTATGGCTGTCTGTGGCTAGGGGTATGGATGCAGACTGCTGCCTATGGGCATGAGGAAACTTTTTGGGTTAGTGGAAGTATTCCAAAATTAGGATTGTGGTCATGACTGCACAACAGTATCATACTTTATTAAAACTCACTGAACTCTACACTTTTTAAAAAAAAGATTTTATCTATTTATTCATGAGAGACACAGAGAGAGAGGCAGAGGGAGAAGCAGGCTCCTCCCCAAGGAGCCCAATGTGGGACTCGATCCTGGACTCCGGGATCATGTCCTGAGCCAAAGGCAGACATTCAACTGCTGAGCCACCCAGGCATCCCTGAACTCTACATGTTTAATTAAAATGGAAACTTTCATGTCATGCAAGTTATATTGCAATAAAATTGTTAAAATTTTAAAAGACGTTAATATGGCAGATTCCTCTCAAAGGAATTATTCACTAAACATTTACTAAGTGTTATTGTGTGGCACCAACATCCTAAACACTGAAGTATAAATATGAAAAGTTATTCTGGGTAAAGTGGGGGGAAACAACTCATAAATAATTTGCAAGGGTACAGCAGGTACTAAACAGAGAAGGTATAGCAGGAACACTCGGAATTGGCAAGTCCTCTAACTTGAACTCCATCTGATATATACCGCCTCAATCAAATATAAATAAGTACCTTATTTATCCATCCAGCAAACACTTTCAGAGAGTCTATGATGTGCAGGTACGGTGATTAGTTTGTTAAGAATAACTATTAAAACCCTGACAAGGAGTAAGGTATAGGAGGGCAAAAGAGAAGGAAGGGTGATGCCAGCAAGGAATGTCCACAAGGCTTGGAAATGGAAATAGGAAAAGGAGTATGATATATTTGGGCAATTGTACACAGATTAGTGTGTACGTAAAGTTTTTGTGTAGTTAAGAGAAACTAGACCTAAAAGAACCTGCTGTGCCAGTGAACACTGGACCTTATCCTAAGGGTACGGGGAACTTTTAAAGAATTTTAGTCTTATTATTTATTTTGGGGCACCCGCTAGCTCAGTCAGTTAAGCATCTGACTCCGATTTTGGCTCAGGTCATGATCTCACGGTTGTGAGATCGTCTGCATCAGGCTTCTGTTTGAGAGTCTCTTCCTCTCTCTCTGACCCCTTGCCTCCCTGCTTGCATATGTTCTCCTCTTCAATAAGTAAATACATATTTAATTTTGTGTAGAAGTAGCATTACAAAGTGGAGAATGGTTTGGAGAGGCACAAGAATAGAGTTGGAAGATCAGTAATCTTTTAGTAAGCTAGGAGAAAGAAGAGATAAAAGAAGTGTATCCGTTAAAAGGACAGTTTAAAGAAATATGAAGGAAGTAAGATCCATGTACTTTGGTGGTTTGAAGACTATGACAGTGAAAGAAAGTAAAATCTTAGGAAGATATTCTAGGAGGAGAGGAGAAAGAAGAGAAAGGCTGTACTTATTTATTTAAAGATTTTATTTATTTATTCATGAGAGACAGAGAGAGAGAGAGAGATGAGAGAGAGAGAGAGGCAGAGGACACAGGCAGAGGGAGAAGCAGGCTCCATGTAGGGAGCCCGACGTGGGACTCGATCCCGGGACTCCAGGATCATGCCCTGGGCCGAAGGCAGGTGCTAAACTGCTGACCACCCAGGGATCCCCAAGAGAAAGGCTTTAAAGAATGAATTTGTATTAGGAACTCCTCTCTTATATCTTTTGGAGAATATATTGAATAAAGAGAATATTAAACTATAAGTAAATGATCTACAATATTATTATTGCAGCTCACATTTATTCAGCAGCTGAACCATGTGCAAGGCACTAAAGCAACTAAAATATCATTTTATTTATGTTTCTCACAAATGTAGTTATAATCCCATATTATACGGAGATAATAGTTGGTTAAAGAGTTTGAGTAACTGGGGATCCCGGGGTGGCTCAGTGGTTTAGCGCCTGCCTTTGGCCCAGGGCGCGATCCTGGAGTCCCCGGGATCGAGTCCCACATCAGGCTCCCGGCATGGAGCCTGCCTTCTCCCTCTGCCTTGTCTGTCTGTCTGTCTGTCTCTCTATCATAATTAAATAAATAAATCTTTAAAAAAAAAAAAAAAAGAGTTTGAGTAACTTACCCAGAACTGAGTGTTGAATCTAGATCCATGTGAATCTAAAGCCTAAGACAAATCTTTAATAGCAAAATAATACTGTTATAAGTGATTTGTAATAGATTTAAGATAAAATACAAATTATACTTTATAAGTCCTCAATTACTTTTAACAGTTTTTGATTGATTTCCAAGTGTCTTACATACAATGCACTATGTTCCTATTTTCTGTTGCTCCCACTAATCATAAAATATACCCAGTTTTAGAACTTGTAGCTTATATTGCCTATAATAGATTCACTTCACTTCAGTCCTAAAGACATATGGACTGAAAGTAAAGGGATAGAAAAAATTTTTCCACACAAATGGTATGAAAAAAAAAAAAAAGCCAGTGTAATAATACTTATATCAGACAAAAAGACTTGAAAACAAAGACAGTAGCAAGAGATCAAGGCCCTACATAATGATAAAGGTAACAATCCAACAGCAGGATAGAACATATAAGTATTATGTACCCACAAGTGGAGCACCTAATACATAAGCAAATACTAACAGAGCTAATGGAGAAACTGACAGGTAATATAATAGAAACAGGGGACTTTAATAACTTACTTACATCAATGGATAGATTATCCAGACAGACAGAAAATCAACAAGGAAAGAGTGTCTTTGAATGAAGACACATAAGGCTAGATGAACAGTGCATCCAAAACCAGCATAATACACATTTTTAAAAAGTGTGCATGGAACAATCTCTAGGATAGATCAGACTATATTAGACCACAAAACAAGTCTCAATAAATTTAAGAATGAAATCAAAACAAGCATCTTTTCTGACCACGACAATATGAAAACTAGAAATCAATCACAAGAAAAAAATCTAAAAAAACACAAACACATGGAGGCTAAATACATGCTACTAAACAATGAATGGGTCAAAGATAAAATAAAAAAGGAATGAAACAATTCATAGAGACAAATCAAAATAAAAATACAATGGTCCAAATCTTTGAGACTAGGCAAAAAGTAGTTCTATGAGGGATGTTTATAGCCAATAAGGGTTTCCTCAAGAAACAAAATCTCAAACTATCTAAAACCTTATACCTAAAGGAGCTAGAAAAAGAACATTAAAGCCAAAGCTAGGGCAACCCAGGTGGCTCAGCGGTTTACCACTGCCTTCAGCCCAGGGCGTGATCCTGGAGACCCGGGATCAAGTCCCACGTTAGGCTCCTTGTATGGAGCCTGCTTCTCCTCTGCCTGTGTCTCTGCCTCTCTCTCTCTCTCTGTCTCTCATGAATAAATATATAAAATCTTAAAAAAAAAAAAAAGCCAAAGCTAGTTAGAAGGGAGAAAATAATGAAAATTAGAGCAGAAATAAATGAAATAGAGACTAAAAAAGCAATAGAAAAAGATCAGTGAGACCAAGAAAAAGGCTTTTTGAAAATATAAAATTGAGAAACCTTTAGGCAGATTCATCAAGAGAGGACTCAAATAAATAAGAAATGAGGAGAAGAAATAAGAACCAACACTACAGAAATATAAAGAATTATAAAAGAAAATTATGAAAAATTATATGCCAACAAATTGGACAACAAAGAACTAAATTCCTAGAAACACATAGCTTTCCAAAACTGAATCAGGAAGAAAAAGAAAATTTAACAGATAGATTACTAGTAATGAAATTGAATCACTAATCACAAAACTCCTAACAAAAGAAAAGTCCAGGTGAATTACACCAAACACTGAAAGAAAAATTATACTTCTTTTTCTCAAACGACTGCAAAAAATAGAAAAGGAAGGAAAACTTATGAGCCCAGCATTACCTTGATACCAAAACCAGACAAAGACACTAGAAAAGGAAAGAAGTATAGGCCAGGATCTCTGATGAACACAGATACAAAAATTTTCAACAAAATATTAGCAATTGAATTCCGTAATACATTAAAAAAAAACCATGCAGCACAATCAATTGGGATTTATTCCAGGGATGTAAGAGTGGCTCAATATTTGCAAATCACTGAATGTGATATATTACATTAACAAGAGCAAAAATAAAAACCATATGATAAAGTCAATAGATGCATAAAATGCATGTGACAAAATATAAAACACATTTATGATAAAAACCCTCAACAAAGTGGGTTTAGAGGGAACGTTTCTCAACACAGTAAAGGCCATGTATAAAAACGCCACAGCTAACATCATATTCAATGGTGAAAAACTGAAGGCTTTTCCTCTAAGATTAGGAAAAAGATAAGGATGTGCATTCTCACCACTTATACTCAACATAGTGCTGGAAGTCCTAGCTGCAGCAATCAGACAAGATATAAAAGGCATCTGAATTGATAAAGAAGAAGGAAAACTGTCACTATTTGCAAATGACATTATACTATGCATCGAAAATCCTAAAGACCTCACCAATAAACGATTAGAACTGATAATTCAGCAAAGTTGCAGAATAAAAATTAAAATATAGAAACATGTTATATTTCTATACACTAATAATAAAGTAGCAAAAGCAGCTATTAAGAAATTATCCCATTTACAAATGTAGTGAAAGAATAAAATATCTAGGAACAAAGTTAACCAAAGAAGTGAATGATCTATACTGTGAAAACTATAAGACACTGATGAAAGAAATTGAAGACGACAGAAACAATTGGAAAGATACTCCATACTCATGGATTTGAAAAATTAGTATCATTAAAATGTTAACACTACCCAAAGAAACTTACAGATTCAATGCAATCCCTATCAAAATACAAACAACATTTTTCACAGAACTAGAACAAACAATCCTAAAATTTGTAAGGAACCCCAAGACTCCAAATAGCCAAAGCAATCTTGAGAAAGAAGAACAAACCTGGAGTCACCATAATCTCAGATTTCAAGATATAATAGAAAGCACAATCTCAGATTTCAAGATATATTACTCAAAACAGTATGGTAATGGCACAAAAACAGACACAAATCAATGGAACAGGATTAAGAATCCAGAAATTAACCCACATCTATGTGATCAATTAATCTATGACAAAAGAGGCAAGAATATGTAATGGAAAAAAGACAGTCTTTTCAATAAATGGTATTGGGAAAATCTGATGGCTACATACAAGTAAATGAAAATAACCATTTTCTTGCAACATACATATGCAAAAAGAACAAACTCAAAATGGATCAAAGACCTAAATGTGAAACTTGAAACCATAAATTTAAAAGAAAACATTGGCAGTAATCTCTTTGGACATTGTGTAGATATGTCCCCACAGGAACATAGGGAACAAAGGCAAACATAAACTATTGGGACTATATCAAAATAAAAAGCTTTTGCACAACAATGGAAACCATCAGTAAAACAAAAGGGCAACCACTTTAAAGGGAGAAGATATTTGCAAATGATAAATACGATAAGGGATCAGGATCCAAAATATATAAGTAACTTATGCAACTCAACATCATATAATAATCCAATTAAAAATGGGCAGAGGACCTGAAAGGACATTTTCCAAAAAAGATATCCAGATGGCCAAGAGACACATGAAAAGAGGCTCAACATCACTATCAGGCAAATCAAAACAACAATAAGATATCACCTTATACCAGTCAGAAAGGCTAGTATTAAAAGAACAAGAAATAACAAGTGTTGACAAGGATGCGGAGAAAAAGGAACCCTTGTTGGTGGTAATGTAAATTGGTGCAACCATGTGGAAAATAGTATGGGGATTCCTCAAAAAATTAAAAATAGAAATACTATATGATCCATTAATTCCAGTACTGGTTATACACCCAAAGGAAATAAAAACAATATTTTAAAAAGATATGTACACCCTTATGTTTACTACAGTATATTTACAGTAGCCAATATGGGAAGTAACCCAGGTGTCCAAGAGATGTGGTGTACATACACATACTACACATACAAAGCAATATTACTCATCCATAAAGAAGAGTGAGATCTTATCATATGTGTATAGAGGGACCTAGAGAGTATGGTGCTAAGGGAAGTCAGATAAAGACAAACAGTGTAGGATTTCACTGATATGTAGAATCTAATGAACAAACCAACAGAAAAACCCAGACTCTTTAATATAGAGAATAGGGGTGCATGGGTGGCTTAGTAGGTTTAAGTGTCTGGCTCTTGATATCAGCTCATGTCTTGATCTTAGGGGGTCATAAGTTAAAGCCCCGCAAAACGAAAAACATTATGGGGGGGAAGGGGGTGGGACAGGGAGGAGGGAGAGAGAATAAATTGGCTCCCAGAAGGGAGGTGAGTGGGAGTATGGTGAAATAGATAAAAGGGATTAAGAGGTACAAACTCCCAGTTATAATGTAAATAAATCACAGAGATGAAAAGTACAGCACAGGGAATACAGTCAATAATACTGTAATAATGTACAATGACAGATGGTGACTATACTTATCATGGCAAGTATTCAATAATATATAGAATTTTTGAATCTATGTTGTATACCTGAAGCTAATATAACATTGTATGTCAATTATGCTTCAATAAAAACAAAACAAAAGCAACATATTCCCTCTAATGGGGACCTGCAACTATTAAAATAATTAATTAAAATAAATAATAATGAATTTAATTTTTAAAAGCGGCAGCTTATTTTGAAAAGATTATATGAGATGTAGACTTAATAAAGATTTTAAAAAAGATTTTATTACTTATTCATGAGAGACACAGAGAGAGAGAGGCAGAGACATAGGCAGAGGGAGAAGCAGGCTCCACGTAGAAAGCCTGATGTGGGACCCGATCTTGGGACTCCAGGATCATGCCCTGAGCCAAAGGCAGATGCTTAACCACTGAGCAACCCAGGCATCCCCTTAATAAACATTCTTAATGCAGGACACATATAAGCCAATGATTCAAATGAAGACTACCAAATCAAAGGAGAACAGAAAAAGAAATCATTTGTATGATATGAAGCAAAAAATTCTTGATTTAAAAAATATGAACTAGGGGTGCCTAAGTAGCTCAGTTGTTTAAGTGTCTGCCTTCAGCTCAGGTCATGATCCTGGTGTCCTGGGATCGAGCCCCACATCAGGCCCTCTGCTCACTGGGGAGTCTGCTTCTCCCTCTCCCTCTGCCCCTGCTCTCTTCCCCCTCCTTCATGTGTGCTCTCTCTCTCTGATAAATAAAAAAAAATCTTAAAAAAATATGAACTAAGAGAGAACATAAAGAATTTATATAAGAAGAATGTGTTTGAATAAACATAGAGAAATCTTGCTATCAAAGGATGAGTCACAATTTAGAAGTGAGCCAGTTTCAAACACTAAGTAATATGGACATGTGGCTGAAAATCATAAACAAGTAAGGGGGAACAATCAAATCAAAGGGAGAGCAAGGAGCTTATTTCTAGGAAATGATCTCCCACAAGTACTCAGAAAATTAATATTGAAATGACTTTATACCACTAATAACTAGAAATTTATTATACTTGATAAAGATATCTGAAAAGCTGTGTTATTTCAGGAGATATTAATATATGGTGAGGGTTGTTTGTTTATTTATTTTTAGATTTTATTTATTTATTCATGAGACACACAGAGAGAGGCAGAGACACAGGCAGAGGGAGAAGCAGGCTCCCCTCAGGGAGCCTGATGCAGGACTTGATCCCAGGACCCCAGGATCACGGCCTGAGCTGAAGGCAGACACACAACTGCTGAGCCACCCAGGCTTCCCTATGGTGAGTTTTTAAATCAAAACCACCAATCTTTATGTTGATTTTTTTCTGGAATCCGTAAGCATCCTATATTGTAGAATCACTGATTATGTGTGTGTGTGTGTGTGTGTGTGTGTGTTGGGTTCTGCACTGGGTGTGGAGCCTACTTAAGATTTTCCCTCTCCTTCTTCCTTTCCCCCCTACCCCTCCCTCAAAAAAACACAAAACAACAACAACAACAACAAAAAAAACCAGCTTGTGAGACAGAGCCAAGGACTGTGTGTCCCAGCTTGGCCATTTACTAGCGCTGTGCCCTTGGGCAAGTTTTTTAACATCTCTGAACTGCTGTTACTACATCTGTATAAAGAAGATAAATAAAACTGTTCACCTCAGGAGGGTTGGGGAGAATTGTTGTCAATGTAAAAGAGTTCCTGCCAAATAATAAGTACTTTTAAGTACTATGAAAAAGTAAACAAACATTTGGAAAATACTAAACTCTTAAATCCTTAAATGTTGCTGAGTAACAAAAATTTGAAACTTTCCTATGATTAAATTAAGAATACATTAGTTATATGAGGTAATATGATGATAGGCAGGGGCAGGTTAAGTACACATAATGTCCATTCATCTCTGCATGTAACAGGGAATGAAAAAGAACTGACTTGCTATTTTGTTCCACAGGAACAGAACAAGAAAATGGGATCGCATTTTGAGAGCCACTATGGGAATGGATTGCTCCAGACAAAGGATAACTAGCAAAAGGCACTTTCATCCATCCACTATCCATCCACCATCTACCTAACTATCAATCCATTCGTCCAATCCATAAGTCAACTCTTTAGTGCGTAAGAGTTAATTAAGCAAAGAAGAGTGGTCTGTGTACCTACCTACATCCAAAAAGTACATGTTTGCTTTTGCTTATCAGCAGATGGGGCATTTACACAGAATGAAAAGGCAGTATTGCAGATGGAAGAAAATGGGGTTGAAATGAAAACCTAAGCTGTTTGAAAATGGAATAGGACATTTAGAAAAGGGGTGGCACTGGGACCTTCATAATTTATTCTCATGCTTCTTTATTGCTCTGATAGTAGGGGATTCCCCTCAAGTATAATATACCAAAGAGGAATAAATTTCAATGTCTTTCCTCTTTTCTAGGCTGTATTTATCTAGAAGCCCTAAGAACAGGCAAGATCCTGCAATAATCACTTTCCTTGTGCTATGGCAATCAAATAAGGAAGACAGAAATGCCTGGTGAACATCACAGGGCAGTTATATGGGTTGCTCCACTTATCACTAGGGCAAGATTAGAGAGACAAGTGCTCCAATTAAGTTGTGGGTTATATTAGATAAAGTAATAAGAATATTACTTGTTAAATTACAAAATAGCAATGTAATAATGTAAAACTAATTATCCTACAGAATTTTTAAGTACTTTAAATTTAATATCCAAAGAGTCAATTATACATTCTAATACCTTGAGTCATTTAAAAAAAAAAAAAGGAACAGTGTAGTTTTGAGACTATAGATCATCAGAGGTATAACTTTACTAAAAAACAACAACAACAACAACAACAACAAAATCAGAACAAAACAGAACTCTTACCTAGAAAGGCAAGAATCTAATATATATACAAACTTGTACATATGGCTCCAGGAATTTAGGGTCCTAATTTTTCCTCATGCTTGTATATCTTAGAAGAAATGAATACAGCTTTAATGCTGCTTTAAATGCTGAGTATGTATAAAATCAGGACTCTGAAGCAACAATTTTATAATTTGTGTATAAATTACCATTTCCAATCAAAAAGCATTCAAAATATTTTATCAGAATCACATCTGGCATCCATGACTCACCAAGATAGATGCCTCAGTCTTTGCTAGAAAGTAGAAACTCGGAGAGTAATCGCTTTTGCTATGGCAACCACTGCAGTGCAATTGCCACAGTGACATGGAATGGAACAAACTGGACTCAGAATATTCTAAGAACATCTAATTACTTTATGTTCCACATGGCAATGTGTGCATATGATATATTTCAGTTTTACCAAAAATTTATAACAATATTGTCTTTAGTGGGGTAGGGGCAGGTCAAGTGGAGGGAAACAAAGGTCTAGCAGGTTAGAGAGAAAACTGTTTAAATTAGCTGATTTTACTTTGATCATGTCCGAATAAATTGGCACTAGAAAGACCCCCAAAATATTGAGAAGCTATACAAATACTGTAGTTTGTTCCAATGTTAAATAAAATAAATACTACAGATAATATATATTGTCAGAATTCAGGAATTAGAAAAACAGACATATGAGGATTAAGAATAAAAATTTATAAGGACCCAGAATGTATCCTAGAATCAGCACCCATCTATTTTAGAGATTCAGAACACATTTTAGTTGAAGCACTTAACTTTAATCAAAATGAGCAAAAGTAAGTTAGATCAGTCCTCATCATATAAGTGACACTTAGAAGTTCTGTTTAGTAGGATTATGGTTAAAGATACTTAAGACCTAGCTGAAATTTGGGTTCAATTCTTAAAAAGCAATTAGTTAAATAAATTAGAATATATTTTCATTTAATTAAATTATTGATTATTCACAATGTGACTGGCACTGCTCCAGGCATGAAATATAGTAGTGAACAAAACACATCAATGGACTATATTCTAGTGAGAGTATATGAGTAAAATGCACAGTATGTCAGATAGTGAATAAATGCCATGGAGTAAAATAAAGAGGGAAAGAAGATAAGCGTGCTGCAGGGGAGGGGGTAGAACTTACATGGAGTGATCAGGGAAGGTCTCCTGGATAGGGCAATATTTTAGCAAGACTAGAAGGTTATTAGGGAATGACTCATGAGAAATAGCTGGAGGAAGAGCATTCTACAGAAAGGAATGAACAAAGGCAGGAGCAGCCCTCAGCGGAAACTATCTATGCCTGGCCTGTTTGAGGAACACAGAGGCCAGTGTGGTTAGAATATAGTTCTATCTCAGTGAATGGTGTCATCATCCAGACAGTTATTCAAGTCCCAAACCTAGAAGTCATCCTTTCTTCTTCTCTTCCTTCTAACATCCAATCCATTAGCAAGTCCCATCAACTTTGTCTCCCATATCTAAATATGACCGCTTCTCTTATCTTCTATGATTGCTTTGGTTATTCTTTTGCCTGGTTAACTGCATATCCTCTTAACAAGTCACCTTGAAGCTTTCAATTACACCTAGAATTAAATCTAAACTCTTTACCTATCTAGGTCCTCAAGGCTCCAAAGACCTGGTCAAGTGCCAGTCTTCTTTTTGTTCCTTTCAACATTCACTTAGGTGTTATCTTTACATGGAACACTTTCCAAAGACCTCTTGTGACTTCATTCAAGTCTTGGGTTAAATATGATCTCCAATCAGCTATGGAAAATAGCCCTTCTTACCCCCATTACAGTACTTTATTTTCATAAAGCTCTTACTACTTTCTAAAAATGCCTTAGTAATTTAATTATCTTTTCCCCCCTCAATTGAATTTAAACATCAGAGCAGGGTTCGTGTATCCTTCACTTGTGTATATGCCAGGCAGCTAGGATAGAGCAGTCCAAATAGAAGGCACTCAAAAAAATATTTTTTTAAAAAATATTTTTTGAATAGATTAACATCTTGTACATCTTTCAGCATAAAAGAGGAAGAAAATTGAATGGAACAGCTAATTACCATATAATTTTAAAGAATAAACTATTTGAACTAAAATGTCTATATCATAAAATTCAAAGAAGTACAAGTATTATATGTTTCAAATTCCTTGAATCCAGGAATTATATCTAATTTGTCCATACTCCATATATTAAAGTATTCTATATTTGTATCTACTTAATAATTTTCACTGGTGACGAAGGTGCTATGGTAGTATATTTAAGAGAGAGTTTCTGAAACCTGAAACATTTCTCTGAATTCAATTGTCAGTGTCACCTTCTTGATGAAAATACAAATAAAGCTACTTAAAAGAGCAGCCAATTTCCAAGTATAAGAAACAAATAAACTCTACTATTAAGTCTTTGGAACAAAAGATAGCTTTAAATGACTCATAATGAGACCAAGCCTAGAAAACATAACACCCAAAACTTTTCCCTATCCAGTCTCTCTTGTAATAATAATTGTCATCTGTCTATTTGAAGGCATTTGAATTCCAAATATTTTTTATAAAAGATAATATGAACATTCAATTCTCCATTAGCATTCAGGCTAAATATGAAATTCAAATTTCTGAACATGGCTCATCTGATTTACTTTTATTACAAGATAAAGGACTAACAAGAAACTTTTAATTTGACAGACTGTTATTGAGTATACCTAATTGTGAAACAAGAGAAAGTATAAATACCATGTTATCTTGAACTAAGCATTTCAGTTCTACTATGGTAGAATTTAATTTGGAATTAAAATCTAAATTTTTTCCAAGTAGCATATAGACTTCATAAAATAATTTGATTTGGTGGTTTCCCCTTTTTTCTCCTTCACTTTAAAAGACATGATTGATTATTTACTGGGTTAGGCAATGGGGATACTCAATTGAACATGACGGGGTCTCAACCATCAGTGACACCACCTATGTTAATAACTTTGAAGGATGATCAAGTTTTATATTTTCATCAGCCTCTTTATTTCTTATAAAATTATTTAGATGACCTGACTGACAATTCCCAGGCTTCACTAACATGCTAGGCATTTTTCCTTCGCTTCAAGAATAAAGTGTCATCTCCTTATGATAATCTGATATATATGATATAGCATCAGGTTTAGATACATAAATTTATGTATTATTAGATTTAAAATGATTCAAGCTATAGAAAATGCTAACACTCTATTAAAGCTTTCAATTTAACTTTTAGTTTTGTGGCTCTTTATTAATTTCTACTACATCTGTTATTGTATACAAAATTAATGTTTTTTCTTTAAGTCTGGTCATAATACTTTTTTTTTTTTTTTTTGGTTATAATACTTTTTGATAGGTAAAAAGTACCTTATTTTTCTTGACTTTTTGTCCTATGTAATTTAATAGAGAGATACCACCTTATCTGTAGAAATTCTAGAATATGGTATTTTGACCTAAAATACAGTTTACAAGAATTATACAGTATAAGACACAAAATGTGTTTTCCAGAAGATGACTGCTTAACCACTGGAGGCATCTATGGGTTGGAGATCTAAGCACCTCATCTGACAGTAACCAGTAGCAGCCACTATTTATGAGTTGATTTCTAAGGCTCAGAGATTGCTAAAGAGTTCTGCAAATTATATCTTTTGGGTCACTAGTGCCCTTTTAACCTGTAAATGCAAACGCTTTTTCTTGTCATAATATTGTCAGTGGCTTTGAACCACCTTTTGGCCCTTTTTATCTTATTTTTCTGTCAAGCTATTTATACTCTCTTCCTTGGAGGTCTCATTTGGGTCTTGACATCTTAGCTTTTGGAGGATTTTTTTTTTTTTTCTAGAATTTTTATTTATTTATGATAGTCACACAGAGAGAGAGAGAGAGGCAGAGACACAGGCAGAGGGAGAAGCAGGCTCCATGCACTGGGAGCCCGATGTGGGATTCGATCCCGGGTCTCCAGGATCACGCCCTGGGCCAAAGGCAGGCGCTAAACCGCTGCACCACCCAGGGATCCCTGGAGGATTTTTAAGCTTGTTTTGCTTTATTCCTGAAGCTAGGCTTCCTAAATGTTTCAGGAATGTTCCAGCTTTGTTGTCTTACTAGTATAATTAATGTGATGACTCTGAAGTATCTCTAAAGTATTCAAACAAGCTTTCTCTTCTAATTACCTATCTCTATGAAGCATGGTAGAGAAAATAATTCTTTTAGTCACTCAGAGGCTTTTTTTTTTAACCTCTCTAATGTCAAATCAATGACTAAATTTACTGATTCTTTCTTTGCAATGTTTCTCACACTTGTCCCTCCCATTTATTGATGTAGTTAGCACATGCTTTTACCTCTTCATGACCTGCCCTATCTCCTGACTAGTTTCTATCTCTAGAAAATCCAGTACTTTTTAAAACTTTAAATCTGCTTCTCTTTTGATATAAAAATCTCAGGCGTATCAGAGATTCTAATAATTTTCCTCTGAATTCCTATTCCATGTCCAAGAAGCAATATCTTCTGCATATCCTACCAGACCAGAAGATTTTTACTTTCTGAAGTTAATTTAAGAAGGTATTAACAAAAAGATGTTCAAAATTGTTCTGTCTTCCCATTGCTTTCAGAGAATAAAATTAACATTTGCTTATCTGCTATAATTTGGTAATCCAGTGTGTTCCAGCTGATTTTTGTATGTTTTTATATTTTTACAGAAACTCTATTCAAGCCTTAAGTGGTTTATTCACTAGTCACTAATTACACCCTGTTTTCATACCTCTACATATTTTTTAAAAAAGATTTTATTTATTTATTCATGAGAGACACAGAGAGAGAGAGAGGCAGAGACACAGGCACAGGCTCCATGCAGGGAGCCTAACGTGGGACTCAATCCCAGGTCTCCAGGATCACACCCTGGGCTAAAGGCAGCGCTAAACCGCTGAGCCACCGGGGCTGCCCACCTCTACATATTTTAAACCAAACCTCAGGGATCCCTGGGTGGCGCAGTGGTTTGGCGCCTGTCTTTGGCCCAGGGCGCGATCTTGGAGACCCGGGATCGAATCCCACGCCGGGCTCCCTGTGCATGGAGCCTGCTTCTCCCTCTGCCTGTGTCTCTGCCTCTCTCTCTCTCTCTCTCTCTCTGTATGACTATCATAAATAAATAAAAAAAAATTAAAAAAAAAAAACAAAAAAGCCAAACCTCAGAGTTGTTTCTTTCTTTTTTTTTTTTTCAGAGTTGTTTCAAAGTCTAGTCCAATACTCACCTCTTCTGTGAGCCTTCCTACCCTTTCACGGCCTAAAGTGATTCAACTTGGCACAATACTTTGCATCATGTCTATGGCATTAGTTCCATAATTAATAGTGAAATACAGCCTAGTTTCTCTTATATTGTGGCAGTTGTTTCTTTATTCTTGTGCTTTTTACAAATTTTGCGCTTTTGTTTTCCCCATTAGACTATACAATTCTTAAAGGGAAGGATCTTACCTTAAAAATCTGTGCTTTCTTACATGGCATTCAGTACAATACTTAAAACATGACAGGTCTAACTTTTGCATTTTATCTGTAGGAGTTAAAGATCTTCTTAAAGTACATTATGTTCTCTAAAGAAGTTGTTCACTCAACTCAGAGGATAGGTTCAATTATATACGAAGTTAGAAGTACTATGCCAAAAAAATCTAATGACACTTTAGGTACATACTTTTTTTCTTTCTTGCTCACTATTACGCTTCCATAATTTACTATTTCATTATTAAATCAATATATTAATCTAACCACATAACAGAAAATCTGAGGAACATGGAATAATATGATAACCTGCTTTCACATAACCATCATTATCAGTTTCATCTATTTTTTTCTAATCTGTTTTTTAGATGATTACATTGTGTAACATATTGTTTTTTAGATGTTACATTGTGTAACATATTGTTCTGCTCTTTTCTTCTATCATTTTCATTGGCTGTATAATATTCCATGGAGTTTTATTTAGCTGATTTCTCAAAGAGTATTTCTTTGTCTTATTAAAGAAATAAGTAACATAATTATATTTAGCTTGGATAATTATTCTGCTGCTTTTTTGGTAAAGGCTCCTGATGTGTGAGATTTTCAACCATCCTACCTACCTCCCTTTGGCTATAACTAGAATAGCCTAAATTTGAAGTAGATTTTTAAAAATCTGTAATAAAATATTTTATGTTAGCAGCTAAATATTTCATCATAGCTGTAAAGCAACTTCTGTTCCTAGGCAATTTAAGTGAGCTGGGGGCCATTTAAACCCTCCTTTCTGGTACAAGATTCTTCCCGTAAGTTCTATTTATTCAAGCATGTGCTTTTTAAAAAAAAAAAAAACAACACAAAAACCCAATTTTACCCATTTGGTAAATAGCGAATTTCTGAAATCATGCTGACTTCCTGGCTGTCAGTCCCTTCTCCTGACTTGGTTCTAACAGTGTGTATGTGTGCTGTGTGTAGGGAAGGGGAGTTGAGGGTGAAGGATAGGATGCAATTCACAGATGTATTCAAGTGTATAGAAATATAATGAGTTACCACCTCACACCAGTGAGAATGGGGAAAATTAACAAGGCAGGAAACCACAAATGTTGGAGACGATGTGGAGAAAGGGGAACCCTCCTGCACTGTTGGTCGGAATGTGAACTGGTGCAGCCACTCTGGAACACTGTGTGGAGGTTCCTCAAAGAGTTAAAAATAGACCTGCCCTACGACCCAGCAATTGCACTGTTGGGGATTTACCCCAAAGATTCAGATGCAATGAAACGCCGGGACACCTGCACCCCGATGTTTATAGCAGCAATGTCCACAATAGCCAAACTGTGGAAGGAGTCTTGGTGTCCATCGAAAGATGAATGGATAAAGAAGATGTGGTTTATGTATACAATGGAATATTACTCAGCCATTAGAAACGACAAATACCCACCATTTGCTTCAACGTGGATGGAACTGGAGGGTATTATGCTAAGTGAAATAAGTCAATTGGAGGACAAACATTATATGGTCTCATTCATTTGGGGAATATAAAAAATAGTGACAGGGAATAAAGGGGAAAGGAGAAAAAACGAGTGGGAAACATCAGAAAGGGAGATAGAACATGAGAGACTCCTAACTCTGGGAAACAAACTGAGGGGGGGGGAAGGGGAGGTGGGCGGGGGGGGTGACTGCGTGATGGGCACTGAGGGGGACACTTGATGGGATGAGCACTGGGTGTTATTCTATATGTTGGCAAATTGAACACCAATAAAAAATAAATTTACAAAAAAAACCCAAAAAAACAAATGTATAGAAAATGTGCATTTTGTATATATTAATATTCAAAACCTTATTAAATGTCATCTGCTTTTTTGGACTCATTAGCAGTCTTGTTTTTTGATAATACCCAACTAAAAATACATGGACTTTAACAATTTTGTTAAAAACAAGGCACTTTATCATACAAACCACAATTATAAGACAAGTAACTTCAATTTCGAGGTTCTTAACCAGAGGTTAGGAGAGGTATATGTGCCCTCTGAGCATTACATAATGCATATATACTTTTTTTTCTAGAGAGAGACTTATAAAAGGATTTGTCATTAATCCAGCTAATTATGTCAGTCAGCAAATTAAAAGGAATATTTTCATATATTCTATACTTATTTATTTATTAAAGACACCAGAAATCTGCTCAAAATCAAAGTAACATTCAACATAATGAAACTAAAATACAGTACAACACAGAGATGTATGTGGATGTTTCCAACAAATAACACTATTAAACCTGCTTTAGATGCCTTAGGATTTATTTTATCTCTATGACACTGAATGATGGGTTGATTTTGATTCAGTCAACTGAGCAAAGAGCAGTGATAACAATAAAGCCAGTTAAGTCTGATGAAAAGATTCATATTTCTTGTGATCTTACTCTGTGCCCAACACTGTGCTTTACTCACATTCTGTCATTCACTGTAGTCTTGTGAGGTGCATATGATCAACACTGTCATTTTATGGATGAGGAAACAGGCCTCTGAACATGGTGACATGTCATCTGAATTCTGAGGAACAGGCTGAGGTGTTTATTGGCCGAATGAAGAAAAAGTAGGAGGGGAGTGAACTTTAAACTCTTCAGTGTTGGTCATCTAGACTACCTTCCCATCTAATACCAAAATCCTTTTTAATAATAATTGAAAAATGGTGAAAGAGCCATACATGTTTTGGAAGTTCCTAACCAATGTGAACTTGACTTATAGTATGGAATTTTATGGCAAACAGATTCATGTGTCCTCATGTGGCAAATTCCTTGATGTTACTTTACTGCTCTTTGGGATTAAGAGGTAAATAAAAAAATGTTCTTAGTATTGAAGTTTCAAGAGGTCAGGTTAATTCCAATTTTTCTTTTTGGTTCCATAATCTAGATGTATATGAAGACTTCACAACTACTTGGTATTCTCTAGAAAAGCCTCAATAGACTTCCTTGTTTTGCATGTTACTCCTGCAAACAGGAATCTTTTAAGTTCTAATTATACTTTAAACATAAATGTCATAAATTGCTCCTGGTATTAAGGAGCTGACCGCTTACCACATATAATATTAGGAAAGGCATCTTTTAAATCTTTAATAGTTCTGAAGATAATAAAATTATATTCAAGTAGAGGAAATTAAGATGACTAGGTTAGAGACAGGGGTAGAATTTGAAAGATGAAAAGAATCTTACCAAAATCTGCAAATGCTGACTGTCCAACCACCATCATATTTTGAGGTTTTTCAAATATAGTTATAGTATTGACGGAGAAATTTCCATCCTGTTAATGGCAGAAAATTTTGGGTTAGACTATCATAAACCATTCATTTGTCAAGTGTGTAAGAAAGCATTTAAACTGAAGCAGGGAAATAAATAATTTAAGGCTTTTGTTTTACTGCACAAAAATTATTCCACTTTCTTATAATACCTTTATCACAAAAAAAAAAAAAGAAGCTCTAAGCTCTAAGTTGATAAAGATTGCCTGGAGTGCTTTCCTTGGTGTCCCTTCTAGTTTTATATCATTTACTTAATCTTCATTATAATTTCAGGCATAATGAGTGTCTTCTACTTTCAAGTACCATGAAAATGGTAGTATATTTGGTATATTCTTTATATTTGGAAATATAAAGACTATATACCTTGAGGGAGCTTATAGTCCAGTTGGGACATAAGATATGTCAGGAAAATAGAATTTCTGAACGTAATATATATAAATGGTACAAGTAAGTGGCAAAGATACTATATCTTACAGATTTCAAAGAAAGAAGACCTCTGTTGGGCATAATTAAGAAAAAAGTTAAGATTCAAATGAGATAAGAATTCCACTCTTCCTTAAAGAGCCAATTTCTTAGCAACTCAAGTTGAAGTATCATTGAGAAAAGGGAGCAAAGAAGACAACTGGCATTAATGAGAGGTGGCTAAGCTAATAAATAAGAACAAAAATCCATGAGAGATCCTTTATTTCAATTACTCTTTCCAAAATGGAGGTACACATCTTACTTATAAAAATATGCATTTCTTTAAATTATTATTTCCTTTCTATAATTTTATACTATGACACCAGAAAAATCAACCAACACACTGAATTTGGGATTTGGAGCACTTAGTTCTATACAGAGCTCTCTTATCACTGACATCTCTATTCACTATTTGACATACTGACCCTGATTATGACATACTTTATACAGATATCTATCTATTTGAAAAATATTTTTAAAATTAATTTTTTCCCCTAAGGATATTCAGATTTGCATGTTAATTTCTTAATTTCATGTGAACAAATCCCTTCTGATATTTACATAGAAAGGCACTGCTGCCTTGAAAACATGAAGACCAAGTGCTTGGAAAATGAGTAAGTGGGTAAGATTTGTTTTGTGATGGGCAATTTTCCAAACATTTTAACACTCCATTATCTACATTCAGAAACATGTTTCCCCTACAATTATTAAAGTATCTGATATGCTTTTTGAATGATCTTTCTATAGAAATCTTATTTACATAGTATCTTAAACCTTATGAATCCCCTCCAGTGTGAGTACCTGAAATTACATTATAGATATATCAAAGGTGCCAAATTTCTGACTAGAGTGTCAAATGCTTTTGCATTTTAGAAAGATCATAGCATTGGGTGTACAGTGGACATAATGGTTCTAGAATGAATGGAGAAAAATCTCTTCTAAAATACATCAGCTTTATGTACTAAAGTGGAGTATCAACCCATTATACTGATTCATGTGAACAAATTACCCCAATGAAGTTCTGTTAAACTTAATAAATATATCTAGAAATATTTCTGGATATAACCTCATGATGTATCTCCATCAAGAAACACTGAGTACTTTCCAGGTGATGGCCTCCCATGTCCAAGATGTCATATAAATTCTGAACCCCAATAGAAGGAAAGCAATACTTCCTTCCAACCACTGGAGAAAGAGAATATATTTTTGCTATGGTGAGAATATGCAGAATACATTCTACAAACAACATAATGGGGGAAAGACAATACCTTATCAAATTTAACTTCCCTTTATTATTATTATTTGTTCTCTACTCCCATTTGGTAGTAAAACACTATATATAATTCAATCTCCATTCAAATTAGTGTCATTTACATATGTAATAAAAATGATTCAACAAACTTCATCAATATGTTTATGAGGTAACACATTTTAACATGATATATAAGTACACTTATTTTCAAACATGAAACTTCTATGTACTTGTTTAATGTAGAAAATACAAGTACAGCATCAAGACTTTTAATATTGAGAGAGTAGAATAGTCTGGTAGAAAGCACTAGACATAGAATTAGATGACAGGGATTCTAGTCTTGCTTTCATTGGCAAGTTGTACTGCTTTGGAACATTACTGTTCTGGGTCCTAGTTCTTAACTGTTAGTAAGGGATAAATGTACCGCCTACTTGAGGGTTCTAGAAAGGATCGATGCAATGATAGATTAGAAAGTATTCTTCAAAATGTGAAGTTATCAGGCACTTACATGGTATATTTATAATGGCAGTCCTGCGCTTATGAGCTGCAAGTACTTTTTTCATGGGCTATCTGACACTAATACAAGGCATTCTGTCCCATTCTTTACCATGCTGTTCTTACTGGCTTTCACTGTATCCCTGCAAACCAAAGCTGAGCTAAGTTACTAGTGGTTCTGCTGCAGTTATGTCTTTTGTCTTTCCTTTTGCCTATCTGGTTTCTGAAATGATTGTACAATGAATGACTTAAAGGTAGAAATTTTAGAGACAGATTTCCTAGTTCAACTTTTAGCTCCACTGTTTACTGGTGTTCAGATATGTATGTTAGTTCTTTCCCATCTTTATTTTTTATTTTTTTATTATTTTTAAAGATTTTATTTATTTACTCACAAGAGACACACACACACACACACAGAGAGGCAGAGACACAGGCAGAGGGAGAAGCAGGCTCCATGCAAGGATCCTGACATATGACTTGATCCCGGGACTCCAGGATCACACCCTGGGCCAAAGGCAGGCGCTATACCGCTGAGCCACCCAGGGATCCCCTGAATATGTTAGTTCTAATCTAAGCATCTGTTTACTTATCTTGAAAATGTATTTTTACAAAATTTCTGTGAGGATTAGTGAAATAATCCATATAAAGTGCTTAGTAGAATATATGTACATAGTATCACTTAGTTAACATTAACTATTATTGCTAGTAGGAACACTAATAGTAATATCAGTATTTCTGTTACCAAAACTACCACCTACCACTGAAATAGCTAACCCACTGCCATTGACAGAGGGAAAAAACCTGCCATTTTCTGCTTTAGTTTCAACCACAAATGCAATGTTTTAACAAGTACCTCTCTGTAGATGACTACCTATACTCTGGCCTGCATGTTTTTTTGTTGGCTGTTATTTTTTTTTAGAGAAAGAGAGAGAGAGAGAGAGAGCGTGAGTGCACCAAAGGGGAGGGTAGAGGGAGAGAAAATCTTAAGGCTCCATGCCCAGTGTGGAGCCTAATGTGGGGCTCAATCTCACAATCCTGAGACTGTGACCTGAGCTGAAATCAAGAGTTGGATGCTTAACCAACTGAGCCAGGTGTCCCCAGTCTGTATGTTTTAATATTTAATGTTAAAACTGTCATATTTATAATGTATGAAAAAAATGATAAAGAAGCAATAGCTGATAGCTGTTTTGTGTCTACATCTTTATTCATATAAAGCAATGATTCTCAACAGGGGTGATTTTGTTCTCCAGGGGATATGGGACAATGACTGGAGACCTATATGATTGTCACAATTGAGTCAGGCACTAGCATCTAAGTGAGTAAAAGTCAGAGATACTGATCAACAACCTATAGGACACAGGACAGAACTCTACAATAAAGAATTATCTGGACCCAAATGGTAATAGTGCCAAGATGAAAAATTTCTGACATAAAGGGTGGTAGGTAAAGTCCAATGACTTTGCCATTCTTGTCCTAGTTGTTCCCCTTTGTGACACTTACCTAGTCTCTTCTCTGAGTTCTAGCATTACATTTCTTCCTTTTTTATTCTTTTTCAAAGTTTTTTTTTAAAAGATTTTATTTTATTTTATTTATTCATTCATTCATTCATTCATGAGAGACACAGAAAGAAAGAGAGGCAGAGACACAGGCAGAGAGAGAAGCAGGCTCCATGCAGGGAACCCGATGTGGGACTCGATCTCAGGACCCCAGGACCACACCCCGAGCTAAAGGCAGATGCCCAACCGCTAAGCCACCCAGGCATCCCATTTTTAAAGATTTTATTTATTTGAGAGAGAGAGAGAGAGAGAGAGAGAGACAGAGACAGAGACAGAGAACGTATAGGAGCAGAGAGAAGGGGCAGAGGGAGATGCGGACTCCCTGCTGTGCAGGGAGCCCGATGTGGAGCTCCATCCCAGGACTCTGGAATCATGACCTAAGCCAAAGGCAGCTGCTTAACCGACTGAGCCACTCAGGTGCCCCTAAGTCTTATATTTCTAACCATCTCCTTGATATGTTTCTTAGCTAAAATAAGTTTTTTCCTGTCTCAAATTAGATATTTCATTTGTCTTTTCTCTTACTGGTCATTAGTAGAAAACACAAGCTAAACTTGCAATAATGGTCTTTCTTTCTTATCACATTTGTCCCTTCTAGGCCTTTCCCAAATGAATCATTCACCTTTTTACCAGGTTATAGTAAATTCCACCTAAGTGATCTCCCCATCTCCAGATCTTCCATGCAAACTTATCTGATAGCAAGATAACTGCAATAATGAAAGCTCTTGTTCATCTCACCTTCAGTCCTAAATTGTTTTAAAGCTTAAAAGATCAAATTAGTTTAGAAGTGAAAGCTTCTGCTGATCTTATCTGAACTAATTCTTATAATCTTACCTTCCAGTATCTTCTCATGTTCTGGCCCAAACCAGCCACATTTTACACACTGAATATGTCCTGGGTTTCCTGTGCCCTCCCTTGCCCATCTCTCTCTTTTTTGTCACTTCCTATCACTAGGTAGGAACCTCCTATCACTTGTACAAGTGAACATCCTGCTCACTTGTACTGGCCGTTTTAAATACCATATTTTTCTTAAAGTCTTCCCTGATGATCTTGGGTGGATCAAATGGAAGCAACTACTCTGTCTTTGAGCTACCTGCAGCATGAGGTTTTTATATCTCATCAAACCAGCCAGAGTTGCCCATACTCCCATCTTACCCCTTTTGACTTATAAGCTCCTTTAAATTTCATGCTTCCTAGAGCACCTATCTGGGACTTTGTGCACACTGACATTCTAACAAGATTTGCTGAAGTTCTAGTTCTTCTATGTAATATGATTTCAAGGTTGGTTTTTTTTTTTTTTTTTTTTTTGGCCGATAGTGAATACTACAAATTGTCTGCCTAATCTCTACCTGAAAATACTCATCCATTTTACAAAACCTACACTTTGATGTTTTATAAAACCTAAACTAATTGATATTGAGTCTACATTTCCCTTAATTTGTACCAGTGATTTATTAATGTTAACATGGGGACCTTACTCATTCAGTGTTTTACAGTAAGAACAACCACTAGTCTCCACTGTCCAACAGTCAACTTATTAACTTTCTTTAAAGACAACAATAATGAAAATGATAAAATCAAAGTCTAGTCTCTTCTTGACAATTTTTCTACTACATTGCTTTACTAGGTTTAATTCAGCCGGCTGCCACTCCTGAAAGATCAAAAGACATACCCAACTTTCCTAATATATAACATAGAGTTATACAAACTGAGAAAACAGAGGAATATTTTTCAAATGAAAGAACAAAACAAAACCACAGCAAAATAATTAAATGAAATAGAGATAAGCAGTATGTATGAAGAATTCAAAGTAATGACCACAAAGATACTTATTGGACTTGAGAAAAGAGAGTAGAATCTCAGTGAGATAAGAGATTGAAAATATAAAAAGACACCTATAAGAAAGGAAGAACTCAGTAACAAATTTAAAAAGCCCTAAAGGGAATCAGTAGATTAGAAGAGGGAGAAGAAGAGACTAGCAACCTGGAAGATAGATAATAGAAGCAACCAAATTGTACAACAAAGAGGAAAAAAATAAGAAAAATTAGAATAGACTTAGGGAAGTCAGTGACATCATCAAGCATAATAACATCTGCATTATAGGGATCCCAGAAGGAGGAGAGACAAAGGGGCAGAAAATTTATTTGAAAAAATAACAGCTGACAACATCCTTAATTCAGGGAAGAAAACAGACATCCAGATTCAGCAGGCCCAGAGAATCCCAAACAAAATCAACCCAAGGAGGTCCACACCAAGACACATAATTAAAATGGCAAAAAGTAATGATAAAGAGAGAATTTTAAAAGCAGCGAGAGAGATTAAAAACAAACAAAAACAACAGTTACATTCAAGGAAAACCACATAAGGCTATCAGCTGATTTTTTCAGCAGAAAGTTTGCAGGTTAGAAGGGGGCAGAATAATATATTCAAAGTACTGAAACGAAAAACTGCAACCAAGAATATTCTACTCAACAAAGTTATTATTCAGAAGACAAGGAGAGATTAAGTTTCTCACAGACAAGTTAAAGGGAGTTTATGATCACTAATCCAGCCTTTCAATAAATGTTAAAAGGGAATTCTATGAGTGGAGAGAAAAGGCAATAATTAGGAGTAAGAACATTATGAGAGTAAAAGATTTCACAGGTAAATACAAACATAATAAAAGCAGTAGATTAATCACTTATAACACCAGTTCAAAGGCTAAAGGAAAAAAAACCACTAAAATCAATTATATCTATAAAAATCAGTCAAGGGATTCATAAAATAAAAGGATATAATATGACATCATATACAGAAAACATGTCGGGGGGGAGAGTAAAAATTTAATGTTTTTAGAATGGGTTCAAACTTAAGAGACCATCAACTTAATGCAGATTACTGCATGCATAGGATGTTATATATGAACTTAATGGTAGCCATGTCATCAAAAATTTGTAACATACACAAAAAATAAAGAGGAATTAATCTAAGCGTATCACTAAAAGAAAAAAAAACCCATCAAACCAAAAGGGATGACAACAAAAGAAGAAAACAGAGAAGAAAAACAACCATAAAACAAGTAACTTAATGATAATAAGTACATATCTATCAATAATTACACTGAATGTAATTGTAAATGGACCAACTAAATACTTCAACTAAAAGACAAAAGGTGACAGAATGGATAGAAAGGGAAGATGCATCTATTATATGTTGCCTACAGGATTCATTTCAGACCTAAAAACACGTGAGACGGAAAGTGAAGGGACAGAAAAACATTTACCATGCAAATTCAAATGAAAAGTTGAGGTAGCAATCAATATTTATATCCAATAAAAGACATTAAAACAAAGACAGTAACAAGAGACAAAGAAGAATACTACATAAAGATAAAGGAAACAATCCAACAATTGTAAATATTTATGCAACTAATAGGGTAGCATCTAAATATGTAAAGCAAATATTAACAGACATAAAGGAAAAATCAATAGGAATACAATAATAGAAAGCTTTAATACTCCGCTTCCATCAATGGATAGATCATTCAGAAAATCAACAAAGAAATAATAGCTTTGAATGACATATTGAACCAGATATACTCAGAACAATTTACCCAAAAGCAGTGGAATACTCATTCTTTTCAAGAGCACATGGAACACTGTATAGATTAGATCACATATTGGGTCTATATTAAACAAGTCTCAATAAATTCAAATTGACTGAAGTCATATCATGTATCTCTTCTGACCATAACAGTATGAAACTATAAATAAATCATAGGAAAGAATCTAGAAAGGACACAAATATATGGAGGCTAAATAACATGTCATTAAACAATGAATGGGTCAAGGAAGAAAACAAAGTGAAAAGAAAAAATATGTGTAGACAAATGAACATGAAAAAAAATTATCCAGAATCTTTGGGATGTTTGCAAAAGCAGTTTTAAGAGGGCAGTTTATTGCAAGAGAACCCTCAAGGAACAATACAAAAATCTCAAATAAACAATCTAACCTTGTACCTCAAGGAACTAGAAAAGAACAACTAGAGCTCAAAACTAGTAGAAAGAAAAAAACCCCCAACAGATTAGAACAGAAATATCAGAAATAGAGATTAAAAAACAAAAGAACAGATTAAAGACTCAAAAGCTGGATCTTTTAAAAGATCAATAAAAAGTGATAAACCCTTATCCAGACTCATCCAAAAAGCAAAACCAGAAAGAAAAAAAAGAGCGAGAAGACTCAAACAAAAACAAAATCAGAAATGAAAGAGGGGAAATAACAACCAATACCACAAAATACAAAGGGTTATAAGATAATATTATGAAAAATTATATGCCAATAAATTGGACAACCTAGAACAAATGGAAAAATTCCTAGAAACCTGTAACATCCAAAACTGAATTGGGAATAGAAAAATTGACTAGATTGATTACTAGTAGTAAAATTTAATCAGTATTTAAAAAACTCCCAACAGGGATCCCTGGGTGGCGCAGCGGTTTGGCGCCTGCCTTTGGCCCAGGGCACGATCCTGGAGATCCAGGATCGAATCCCACGTCAGGCTCCCGGTGCATGGAGCCTGCTTCTCCCTCTGCCTGTGTCTCTTCCTCTCACTCTCTCTCTGTGACTATCATAAAAAAAAAAAAAAAAAAAAAAAAAATTTAAAAAAAAAAAAAAAAAAAAAAAAAAAACTCCCAACAAATAAAAGTCCAGGATCAGATGGCTCTACAAGTGAATTCTACCAAACATTAAGAGTTAATATCTATTCTTCTCAAACTATTCTAAAAATAGAAGAGTAAAGAAAGCCACTCAATTCATTCTATGAAGACAGCATTATCCTGATACCAAAACCAGACAAAGACACTACAAAAAATGAAAATTACAGGACAATAACTCTGATGAACACAGATGGAAAATCCTCCACAAAATATTAGCAAACTGAACCAATAACACATAAAAAGAAATCATCCACCATGACTGCAGGGATTTATTCCAGGGATACAAGGGTGGTTCAATATTTGCAAATCAATCAGTATGATAATATGACATTAACAAGACAAAGGATAAAAACCATGTGATCATATCAGCAAATGCCTAAAGAGCATTTAAGAATATACACACATCATCTGTTCATGATAAAAACTCTCAGCAAAATAGTTTTTTTTTTTTTTCAAAATAGTTTTAGAGGGAACATAATAAAGGCCATATATAAAAAAACCCACAGCTAATATCATATGCAATGGTGAAACACTGAGCTTTTTTTCTAAGATCAGGAATAAGGCAAGAGTATCCACTCACCACTTTTATTAACATAGTATTGGAAATCCTAGCCATAGTAATAAAATAAGAAAAATAAATAAAAGGCATCCACTGTTAAGAAAGAAGAAAAACTTTCAATTTGCAGATGACATGATACTATGTATAGAAAGAAAAAACTACTAAAAACATATCAAAAAACTACTAGAACTGATAAATGAAAGTCACAGGACACAAAAGAAGTATACAGAAATCTGTTGCATTTCTATATTCTAAAATGAAGTAGCAGCAGGAGAAATTAAGAAAATAATCCCAATTACAACTGCACCAAAAATAATAAAATGCCTAGGAATATACTTACCCAAGGAGGTAAGTGACTCTCCAAAAACTATAAAATGCTGATGAAAATATCTGATGGTGACACAAACAAATGGAAAGATATTCCGTGCTCATGGACCAGAAAAGTCAATATTGTCATAATGTCCATTCTACCCAAAGAAATCTAACAATGTAATGAAATGTCTATCAAAATACAAACATCATTTTTCACAGAACTAGAACAATCCTAAAATTCATATGGAACCACAAAAGACCCCAAATAGCCAAAGCAATCTTGAGAAAGAAAAAAGAAGCTGGAGGTATCTTAACTGTATATTTCAAGATATAGTACAAAGCTATAGCAATCAAAACAGTAAGATACTGGTACAAAAATAGTCATATAGATCATTGGGACAGAATACAGTCCAGAAATAAACCCACACTTACATGGTCAATTAATCTTTGAAAAAGAAGGCAAGAATATACAAGGGGATAAAGTTTCCTCAACAAATGGTATTGTATAAACTGGACAGCTACAAGCAAAAGAGTGAAACTGAACCACTTTCTTATACAGAAGAATAAACTCAAAATAGATTAAAGACCTAAATGTGAGATCAGAAACCATAAAACTCCTGAAAAGAAAATAGGCAGTAATTGCTTTGACATTGGCTGTAGCAACATTTTTTAAATATGTCTAAAGAAAAAGCAAGAGAAAGACAAGAGAGACAAAAGCAAAATTAAACTGTTGAGACTCTCCCAAAGTAAAAAGTTTTGCACCGTAAAGGAAACCATCAGCAAAACAAAATGCAACCTACAGAATGGGAGAAGTTATTGGCAAATGATATCCAATAAAGGGTTAATATCCAAAATATATAAATAATTTATATAACTCAACACCAAAAGAACAAATAATTTGACTGAGAAATAGGCAGAGGGACTGAATGAACATTTTTCCAAAGAAGACATAGATGGCCAACAGACACTTGGAGAGATGTTCAACATTACTAACCATCACAGAAATTAAAACTATTAGATACCACTATATACCTGTCAGAATGGCTAAAATCAAAAACATAAAAAATAACAAGTGGCAAGGATGTGGAATAAAAGGAATCCTCTGTGTTGATTATAATGCCAACTGGTGCAGCCTCTGTGGAAAACAGTATGGAAGTTGCTCAAATTATTAAAAATAGAATCACCATATCAACCCAAAGAAAACAGAACTATTAACTTGAAAAGATATATGAAACCCTATGCTTATTGCAACGTTATTTAAACAGTCAAGATATGGAAGCAAACCAAGTGTCCATTCATAAAGAAGATGTGTGGTGTATATATACATAATGGAAGTACTCAGCCATAAAAATGAATGAGATATTACCATTTGCAATGACATGGATGACTCTAGAGGGTATAATGCTAAGTGAAATAAGCCAGAGAAAGACAAACGTCATATGATTTTACTCATATGTGGAATTTAAGAAACAAAATGAACAAATACACAAAGAGAATTGAGACAAATAAGATATAGCCTCTTCAATATACAGAAGAAACTAATATTTGCCAGAAGGGAGATGGTGAGGGGATGGGAGAAATAGATAAAGGGGCTTAAGAGTACAAGGATCCTGATGAGTACTTAGAAGTGCACAAAGCTGCTGATTCATTATATTATATACCTGAATTTAACATAACACTTTGCTGGTTATACTTTAATGAAAAGAATAATAATTTAATGTAGGGAAAAAGAAAATCAGGCTAAGAAGACAACGTACACTAAAAAGTACTTAATAATTTTATATACACCTTATATTTATGTGCAATAGGCTTTTTATCCTCCAGATGGATAGTTTAGTCAAAATCACTGATTTCCTCATTTCTAATACCTCAAGATTCGCTTTAGGTATGTTTCCAAGGCCACCTAAAAACAAATGCCCCCCAGCATTGGGAGATATAATTTACAGTAATCATTATGTATATAACAATTATATTTCTATCATCAGTAAAACAAATATAATTATATTTTTAAAAAAGTAAACAAAAATAAATTTTTTTGGTTTCACAGCCTTTCTCCCTTTTCTCATGTTAAAAAAAAAATGATAAAATTGCTTACTGTCGAAGTCCCATATAGAAGCTCTGGTCTTGTCTACACATAGCTTCTCCATTCATCCTAGTTTCTTTCTATGAAAAAATCTGAGTCATGATCAACACCACTGACTATGCCTTAAGACATGGCTGATTATGAATTTCCTTCCACAAGCTTTTATGGTACAGTTTTTAAGATCTGCTTATTTCTCATCTGTATTTTAATAAAAATATAAAAATGTTATAGGTTTAATTTGGATTGAATAAAATATAATCATTAGTAAATAGGAAATCAAGAGATCTAAAATTAAAATTTGTTAAGTGTCTACTGTGTGCTTGGCACTTTACACACATTATTTCATTCAATCTTCACTAACATTATATGAAGCACTCTTATTCCTGTTTTGCATATGAGGAAAGTAAAATTTAAAACCTGACTATTGCTTGATGGATGTCACTCAGTTGGCCAATTTGGCCTGTCCTCAAATCCTATCCTCTATTATGTAGCCTGAAATTCAACTTTAAGATTTGGAGTGGTCTAATTCTTCATTAATTAATATTTCATATAATCTATATCAGGCTAAAAGTAAAATAAAATCATGACATCAATTTTTTTTTTTTTTTTAATGACATCAATTTTGGAATCTTCAACTTGCAATTAAAAAATACATATATTGGGATGCCTGGGTGGCTCAGCAGGTTTGGCGCCTGCCTTCAGCCCGGGGTGTGATCCTGGAGACCCGGGATCGAGTCCCATATCAGGCTCCCTGCATGGAGCCTGCTTCTCCCTCTGCCTGTGTCTCTGCCTCTCTTCTCTCTCTCATGAATAAATAAATAAAATTTAAAAAAAATATATAAAAAATATAAAAAATACATATATTGGGAAAGACTCCTTAATCTTGGTCAAGTTGGCAATAAGTTTAGTGTGTGTTGTTCTTACTTTTTTTATATAAGCCTGAAGGCAAGGAGGAAAAAATTAGTTTTTTAAAAAGGGGTTTCTTCAGTAAACCATCATGCTGACAAATTAAATGACAGTAACCTCTCTCAACAGCTGACAGCCTAGCAGGGGCCCTGTTAACATTCGCATTAGGGCAGACTGATTGGTTTAATTGGCAGTCATGCCTAAAAACCTGCAGTGGAATTGATGCTGAATGAATCATTTCCTTCAGCAATATTCAGCAGTTTGAATGCAGCAATGCAACCAAAGGCTCTTAAAGTTGTTCTATTTATTGTTGAAACCAACCGACCAAGTGATTACCTTCATTTTATTTTCTAAAATTGTGTGCTTTTACTGAAAGCCATCATTTAAAAATGCTTCAAAGAAGAGATTTCTTACCACATTTTCCCATATCTCAAACTGGAAGGTACTAGAGGCAGACAATGTCGTGAGGAATAAATCTAGAAGGAAAATAAGAGAATTGTAAGTTTTGTTACTAATGTGTACATTTAAAACAAGAAATGTATTATGTAAGAATTAACAGAGTTGTAACTTAAACATAATTTAAATTATATTTTCAGAAGCTTGATCCCAACCAAGGAAAGAAAACAGATGATCATGTACTAGTACAATTAATAAAAAATGTATTTAAAGGGAGCATCTGGTATAAGTCCTTCAAGAGCATTATTTTTAAGAACAGTTATGTGTACTAACTAACCTTTTTATCTTACACATTTTTATTTTAAGGCAGACTATCACAAAATATCTGAATCAGAATCACATTGTGCTTTTTCACCTAAAAGCTATGCTTCACTATATATCATAGTTGGGTTTAAGAATTATTTTAAATCATATAATTATAGCATCCAAAGTCTTTAGTACTCATGTTAAGTGAAGAATAAATTGTATTTTAAAATTTGTTGTTGTTGTTTTTTAAAGATTTTATTTATTTATTCATGAGAGACACAGAGAGAGTGAGAGAGAGAGAAAGAGAGAGAGGCACAGACACAGGCAGACGGAGAAGCAGGCCTCATGCAGGGAGCCCAACGTGGGACTTGATCTCGGGTCTCCAGGATCACACCCTGGGTCGAAGGTGGCGCTAAACCGCTTAGCCGCCTGGGATGCCCTGTATTTCAAATTTTGAATAGAACAATTGTCTTCATATAGTCCAACTAAACAAAGTCTGTTTTACTGAAAAGTACAAGATTTTTAATAAAATTTGTTGAAAAATAATAGGTTGACAGTCAAATCTAACATCCTATTAATGCAAAGGCCAGGTGAACTGCAAATCTATTCTAGTAGCAGTATTTATTATGTTTGCATAATGGCAATTTTACTTAGTGAATATATAAAATTTCAAAATGATGAGTTGACTCATAAGAATATTAAAATAACATTATTCTTTTGTGCTTTAAAAAATGGGACTTACTCAGAGTGATATGCAGACCATCTCTATTTTAAAGAAAAGGCTTTTTTTTGCCCCATGAAATATGTTTAGGAAAACTATCTTTTGCATTTTATTTTATTTTATTTTATTTTTTCTTTTTCTTTTGCATTTTAATGTGTTTTCTGTAGAGCTTTCATATGAGGTTAATGACACTGATTTATGTAATAATTATAACAATAATTTTCATGGAATCTCCAGAAAGCTAAGTAATTTCTTCACTGTTATAATTAATAATACTCAAACTCCTGATTCCAAGCAAGTGGAACTATTCTTTCTGTCAATGTACCAAATATCTCTGCATTTATTTTTACCACACTAAGGATGCTTTGCCTGTGGATATACAAATGTAGTCTTTTATGAAGGTAATTTCTTTACTTGGTCAAAATACACTCCCAATGAAGTGTTTACTTCCATACTCATCTAGGAAAACTCCCTAACAATACCTGAGATTTGTGAGATGATGTATCTACAGCCAACATCCTCTCCTTCTAACATTGCCAGCAGCATGATGAAAAAACCTAAGTGCATATTTCATGTCATTCCTTCCCTTCCAGGATCTCTTTTTCCCGTGTGAAGGAGGTATACTTACCTAAGTTTCCATGCTCATTTCCTGCTACTTCCTCATAAGAAACTAACTCTCTGGAGTATCCTTTTATGTCACAGCCATCTGGTGTCCTCACTGTTCCTGAGGCTCTTCCTCTCCCTACGCATAGCTTTCCCTCCATTGCTATTTGACTATTATATCTCAATGGGTATGGTTATTACAAAATTCCATTATATTCCAGTTTCACATGTCTTGCCTGAGCTGCTTCTTTTTCTATTTTTAAGATTTTATTCAGGAATGCCTGGGTGGCTCAGTGGTTGAGCATCTGCCTTTGGCTCAGGTTGTGATCCTGGGGTCCTGGGATTGAGTTCCGCATGGGCTCTCTGGAGAGAGCCTGCTTCTCCCTCTGCCTATGTCTCTGCCTCTCTCTCTGTGTGTGTGTGTCTCATGAATAAATAAATAAAATCTTAAAAAAAAAAGCTTATTGGGAAGAGAAGGGTTTTATGTTAAAGCATTTCATTAAAAATAAGTATGACTGACTACAGTGACTCCTGTCTTAGGAATGCTTAAAAGCTGTTTTTATCTGAAAATGTGGGTAATCAGTGTAAGAATGTGATTAGGGATTAATAGCCACAGAGATTTCTAAGAACCACTTATGACTTGCCATGTCAGTGCAAGCTCTGAGCTATTTGAAAGAAGACAGACAATTACACTATTATTATATAAAACAGGTGAATTTGTTCAAACTGAAAACATTACACTGTTGAAACTCTGGACGTATTTGAGAAGAAATGAGGAGGCATCTTTCCAACAAGGGATCACAGGCCTGTTGCCCTGATAAGCCAATTAGCTTTGTAGGATTGGAAGAGCTATTTTGTTACCACGAATGACCAAGCAGGGATAGTGAGAAGAGAGGGGTAGCTGGTTACCAGCAATCTATCACCATTCCTGGAAAAATGACACAAAATGTTTTTTTCTGTTGGTGTTGCTCAAGTCTCAATAGATTTGTGTAAAAGGTGATAAATTATGAGTTTTCAGCTCTCCCATTCATAATTAGAAAATTTAACAACTATAACTAAAATGACTGTTGATTCTATTTTCATAGCTTCATGAGTTATTAAGATTTTGAAATATAGTAAAGTGAGAAAAGGCATTGGAAGTACCTTGTAAAACATTAAAAAATTCATTTCACTATTCAATTATACAAAAAGGTTAGAGAAAAAAATAAATGATTCATTATGTGGAGAAATAGAGATAATTAATAATTAACAATTCAAGATGAAATCAAGCCTCTTACTTTCAATGAAATGATAGCTAGAAAAAAAATTAGTCAATAAAGCAACCAAGTTCTCACCCTCCTACATGGGTAAAAGTAATTCACACAATCTCATGAAAGGAAATGTACCAATGAAACTGTAACAGATGCTGTGACATGCCACCCAGATCCCCTCTGCATGAAAGACTTATTCCTTCAGCCTCTGGAAATGCTGCTGGCAGACAACCCTATGTAGTTGGCCTTTCTGGAACAGCTTTGGGTGAAAAGCTGCTACCCTGCCAAAAGCTGCATCCCTTTCTGCACTAGCCTACATTCAGTAACTGGTCAGATCAGAGAAATAAAGGCTACATCCCACCATCATCACTCAGGACAACTCTGCAGGGCCACAGCACATTCAGAAGCCCAAGGTCAGATGAGGCTTTTATTGGCACTAAATCATAGCCAAGCTCTGCTTCCTTCCCATTTCCTCCAGCAGTACTGACTATAAGAGCACTCCCTAAAATTAAACTTCTTGCACACTAGTTTTCATTTCAGAGTCTCCTTCCCAGGAAACGCCATCTATAACCATTGATACCAAAAGTGATCTGAGAAAGCAAATACTAAGTACGATTTTAGAGTTGGATCACCTAAAAAGCTATGCTAATAAGGATTCTTTCAGTGGGGTCAAGCAGTGCACAGATAGCCATACTATCTTTTACCGGGATGGTATTCTGGTAGAAGGCAATGCACTAGTGAGTGTGGTACTTCAGGCTTTTGGGGAAGTGTGGGGTAAACACTAACTATAAGGATAGTGAAATTAGATGGCTATTGCCAAGCTTACTTGAGGAAATAGTGGAGAGACACAAAGGCTAAGCATGATTGATGAGAAAATAAAAGCTATGTGTGAAAGCCAGAGGGCCTCTTAGGTAGCATCTAAAAAGGTTCTCATTTCCTGCAGTAGGAGGGCAAAAACTAAGACCAGAATTTAATGGTAAGAGTAGAAGATCTCCCAAGAAGGTTAAATTCTCAACCCAAGCCAGTCTGCTATGGTAAGGTTAGGGTCCTAGCTGGGAAAGAATGATACTAGACTCATGAATTAGGATCATCTGGGTGATGAACCTGAAAGTCTTTAACCCTCGGATTCACTTGACCTGCAAAGCTTGCATAAAGTGATTGAATCTTCACTGTTCAAAGCCAGTATTTGCTCCTGTTTGAATATGATGTTCTCCCTAAAGGCTAATGTTCTTTCTTGTTTAAAGATGATGAAGACGATTCTGCTCCCACTGGGGAAACTCCCAATTTCTTACAGTTTGTCTCATCCTCTCTCCTGGCCACTAGGCCACAAAGTGGGATTAACCCTGACCAGGAATGTGATGTACATGTAAGGGAAAAAGGAACTATAGCCTGAATTAAGTCCATGACTTAGTTAACATGTAGTGGCAGGAGCCAGGAGAGTATGCATGAGACTATATTCTGAGAGTGCTTGATCAAGGTAGGGGTAAGGGGTGGGGAAAGGAAGATGAGGTGTGGGATGCAGTAGAATAAAAATTTGGGGTTGGCACAAGATGATTACACTGGATCCTTTCCATCCTAGAGAAGGCAGCAACTTACTTTACAGGAATAGATCACATTCTGGATGATTTTTCCTGTCTTGGAAACTATTTTCTAAAGTGCTAATAAAAACAGTATGATGATATAGCTGACATCACTGGCATTCACTTGAAGAAATAATCCTTAACAAAAGATCACATCATGAATTAGTGAAAAATTCAGGATATAAACCCCAAACTCAGTTAAATCCTCTTTCATTAGAATCTTGTATCAAGTAAAATAGTGAAACTATTCAACGCACATGCACTTTCTTCCCCAGAAAATACAGACACATAGTTGAGTAAGTGTATACTAAACATTAAATGGTATTGCTTCAATTATCTCCATTCATAGCTTGAAAGGATTAAGCTACTGCAGTTTTAAATGCTGCCAAGTGCTGCACAGCCTTCCCTTCAAATGAAAAGCCTTGTTAAAGTTGGCATCAAAAGGAAGCCCACTTAGGAGTTTTAAAAACTAAAATTGGAAGTTTGACTATGCAAACTAAATCACGTTAGGAAAAATCCAAACAAAGCTTTATGATTGTGATCAAAGTTTAAAGTTAGATGGTAGTGGGCACCTAACACCCTTTAGATATACTATAGTAAGAAAGAAGAGGTTAAAGATTGTAATTTCCAGCACTGTATCCTTTCAGTGTGAAATCTTCATGTTTTAAATGTTGTGATGGTAAATTTTTTTTTAAAGATATTGAGAGACAGAGTGAGTGAGAGAGAGAGTGAGAGAGTGCACAAGCCAAGGGCAGAGGCAGAGGGGGAGAGGGAGGGAGAGGGGAAAGCAGACTCCCCACTGAGCAGGGAACCAGTGCAGGGCTTGATCCCAGGACCCTGGGATCATACGATGAACAGAAGGCAGACAATTGCCTGAGCCACCCAGCTGCCCCTTGATGGAGATTTTAAAATATCATTTAGAGTTCCTGAAGAAATTCTCCCTGAATGATGAAAGTTACTATATTTCCAAGGGAGTAAATATTATGGTTCATTTGGAAAAAAAAAACAGTTAATAAAACATTTTTAGTATTTTCTGGAAGCTTCAGGTATTTCCACAAAGAATGGTTCAAAGCAGGATCACAGTTTGCACTGTTTCAATGCTTGAGCCAGGAGGACATGCCAAGTTCCTGTTTACATCTGTTTGATAGTATCTGGTTGTATTAGGGAAGATAAGCATAAGTGTGTAGAATAAAAATATCTTTCTCCTGCTTCCCTTGTTCATAGAAAAGCACACTGAAGTCCACATGACAGCTGAAATAGTAAAGACAAATGAGCTCTTCCTCTTTCCCGCATCAGTTTAACTGAACTGTGGTTCAGAGGTCATCAACTCACATGTTATAAGGCACAAGCCCCCAATGTAAGTAAGTTAATAGGTCCTGGTACAACCAAGATGATCAGATAGTAAAAAGTCATAGAGCACAAAGAGCTGACTACGATCTCAGGATGGATGCGACAGTGGGAAGTAGTGGACTTAGAGGAAGCAACAAGAACCAATCAATGCCCAAAGGTGACACCAACTAATTAGCTCCAGGCAATGACGGTTATGGAAATATGATTTTTTAAATATGAGAAATTTTATTTTAAAAACATTGAAATCTAATTCAAAATATGTTAAGCAGTAAGGGCAAGAAACCAAAAACATTTCTGCAGGCTCCAGGTTTGATTGGAACCTTTGATACATTACTGCTTTGCTTACATATCTTTGGGCATAGAACCAGCCCTACCTCCTATATTCCTATGTCAAATATTACTGCCAAATCATATTCTGTACAGATGCACTACATTTAATAAGATGATATGAGGAACCTGTTTAAATGGATTTCCACTCACAAAACAATGTTTAAAGAAGAAGTATAAGTTTCTAGGAATCATTTTTCAATTTCATTTTAAAAAATATTTTATTTATTTGGGAGAGAGAGAGAGCATGTGTGTACATGAGAGAGCACAAGCAGGGGGAGGAGTAGAGGGAGAAGGATAAGCAGACTCCATGCTGAGTGTGGAGCTCAACACAGAGCTTGATCCCATGACCCTGAGATCATGACATGAGCTGAAATCAAGAGTCAGACGCTCAACAAACAGGGTCACCCAGGTGCCCCTCAATTTCATTTTTTAAGTTCATAACCTTCTATATAGAATTCACTTCCCTTTCTTTTTCCTATCTTGAAGTACTGGGCCCCAAATGAAGATTCACTATACTTAGCAGAGAGCTCTAACTACCTCCAACTTAAGTAAATGTGCACAAGATGCAGAGAGACTTAGACACCATACTCCGGAACACAGGCACACATTACAAGCCCTCAACCCTGGGCAAACAATGAACAGCCCCTCCCTCTTCCCTCATTAGTCAAATCATTTTTAGAAGTTCTTTTGTTGTAAGAAAATAAAAAGACTGGATTTATTTCTTTCAGATTGTGTAGGAACATGAGAGTATCAGGTGAAAACAAGACACTCTAATAGGCTGCTGGCAGCACATGATGAGGGGGCCCAATAAGCACCCTAAAATAAAATGATTAAGGGGGTTTTAATTTCCATTTGATGAGGATTATTGACAAATGAAGAGTGGATATATATTATCTACATTTTTACTATAGGAAATTTATTTTTCAGAACTTGAATGTTGAATTTTTTTTTAATTTTTTTTTTTTAATTTTTATTTATTTATGATAGTCACAGAGAGAGAGAAAGAGAGGTAAAGACATAGGCAGAGGGAGAAGCAGGCTCCATGCACCGGGAGCCCGACGTGGGATTTGATCCCGGGTCTCCAGGATCGCGCCCTGGGCCCAAGGCAGGCGCCAAACCGCTGCGCCACCCAGGGATCCCGAATGTTGAATTTTTTTAAGAGAATTGTAATCAAGATAGTTATAAGTTAATGATCTTCAAAGTCTTAGCAATATTTTCAATTCTAGTGTTTTATATATCTATCTTTTAATTGAAGTCACATATTTCCTCTACTCAGAGGTCAGAGTATTAAGGAACCAGGAGGATTTTTCAGTTTTAATGTTCTTAATCTTGTGATGTTTCTATTATGATTATGATTCAAAATTCCAATATGAGAAGACACTTCATCTTCTAGAAGAATCCTCTGTGTTCTGAAGGTAAAGAGTTCATTAGAGATGATAATACTTAATGATGGAAAGAACTGGAGAACTTGGCATTAATTACCACTAAGATTTTCATATTTTCCATCAACTCTCAGTAAAGTAAATTTACTTGAATGAAGGTTTTATAAGACAAATTTTAGAACTGCATTTGGCCTGCTGTTTTTTCTCAGGGCAGTGAAGTCAGTCTGTATCCATTTGGCTTATCTAATAAGGCTACCTACTTCCATTAGTTCCTTTCATTCCAAAATTATGATCCTTTAATATCACGTTCACTTATGTCTTATTTACAAATTTATAAAAACAGCATATTGCCAACTGTTCAACAGCTGCCTACACAGCACTAACATGGCATCTTGGATTTGAGTACTTATTGCCTCTGGATAAAAAGACTGTGGAAACAACAGGTGTTGGTGAGGATTCAGAGAAAGGGGAACCCTCTTATACCTGGTGGGAAGGCAAGCTTATGCAACCACTCTGAAAACAGTATGGAAGGTCCTCAGAAAGGTAAAAATAGAACTACCCTACCATCCAGCAATTGCACTACTAGGTATTTACTCAAAGGATACAAAAATACTGATTCGAAGGGGCACATGTACCTTGATATTTATAGCAGTGTTATCAACAATAGCCAAAATTTGGAGAGAGCTTAGATGTCCATTGTCTAATGAATGGGTAATGAAATTATGGTGTACACACACACACAAAGGAATATTATTCATCCATAAAAAAGAATGAAATCTTGCCATTTGCAATGATGTGGATGGAGCTAGAATATATTGTGCTAAGCAAAATAAGTCACTCAGAAAAATACCATATAATTTCACTCATCTGTGGAATTTAAGAAACAAAACAGATGAACATAGGAGGAAAAAAAAAAAAAGAGGCAAACCAGGAAACAGACTCTTAACTATAGAGAATAAATTGAGGATTACTGGAGGAAGGTGGGTGGGGAATGGGCTAGATGGGTGATGGGGATTAATGAGGGCACTTGTGATGAGCACTGGGTGTTGTATGTAAGTAATGAATCACTAAATTCTGCTCCTGAAACCAATATTACGCTGTACGTTAACTAAGTGGAATTTAAATAAAAACTTTAAAAAAATCCCAACGTTATATGTAGATTTATATGTAAAAGCATAAAGATTGTGTGTCACTCTATACTGATGTTAAAGGACTGTTAAGGGGCCTCAACTGTATCTTTTACTCATTTCTGTCTCCTGAGTTGTTTAATTTTTAACACAAGTCTTAATTTTCATTACATGATGGCTCCTACTCAGGGGGTTTGCAAGAAACCTCAATTTTGCTCACAAAAATAGTGGCTAGACATTTAAAGTCGAATTCAACCTGAAAGTAATTTATTTCTCAAGTGGCATGATTCAATCAAGGTGATGAATGCTCTAAAATTTATGAGTAGAAGCTGTTGGTCTCTCTGACAATGCCTATGTCAGACTGAAATACAAAATGCAATACATATGGTTGGAAAAGTTTAGCAGATTATTCCTCTTGTAAATCCAGGGGCAGGACAGTTTACCATACAAAATGAGTTATTTAAAATGACTTAAACTCATAGTCACTCGAAAGCAAACTTCTAATAGGATAGTATTCTAATAGTACTTCTAATTATATGGTTTCTATGCTTCACATTTCTGGAACATAATGGAAGGGCAATCTTGAGCAATGCAGTAACAAAATGCTTCAAATGTAAATAAATTCCAGTAAGCTGGAAAAAGTAAAAGCACAGCATTCACCGATCCGGGCTTCATTTCCTTGCCTATAAAGTGATGTGGTTAAACTAAATGATCTTTAAGATTTCTTTCATATCATATCCACCTATTTGCTCAACATCTTTTGAACACTTCCTATGTTCCTATGTTTTTGGCACTTAATTAGGTATTAGAGAAACACAAATGAGGCATGCTCCTTAGATTTGAGGAACTTTGTGAGCGAGACAGATGTGGAGATGGACAAATACCATGTGGCACAAAGGTCTGCTAGAATTATGAATGTGTGCAATGGGAACTGAGTTGACAGAGATACTCACTGCTTAGATGAATTTGGGGAGGGCTTCACCAAGAAGGTGACGTTTGTGTGGTCAGAAATGTAATGGGTAATTACTTTCAGAAGTTATTATACTCTTATCAGGGACTTGCTAATACTACCAATACATGATATTTTGTAGAATATAAAACTCCACATATACAGAATAAGTTAAAGCCAAACAATCAAATAATTAGGAAACTTCAAGTTAAAGCAACTCACTCAAAAAAAAATGAGACACATTCATGGCTTCTCCCTTATTCAGAAACAAGTATTAGGTAAAGCTTATCTTACTAATGTAATATATACACCAAGTACACTTGACAATTATAAAAACTGCTCATATACCCATTCCTGCTATACAAAATCTGAAGTTAATGATAATTCTGTAGAAGGAAATAATTTCCTCAATAAGGAATTGATTAAAATAATCCCCAAATATCACATGTGACATTATAAATGTATTTCTCATGAAGCAAAACAAGTCCAGTATGGTTAAACATAAAAGTTAAATGTATATTAGATGCATTTAGATGCATTAAAGCTTTCAAGTAGTTACATGAAATAATTTAAAAAACCTAATGTTAACTCCAAAAATACAGCTTTAATGATATGGAAAGTGGACAGCTGTAATGCAAATAGTAAACCTTATAGTGTCTATTAAACCTCTAATTAACCTTCTTTTAAATCTGTCTTCTCTGCCTGTTATAATAGCAAAATGTTATTTATAGGTCATGTTAAGAGTGCTCACATCAAATGAGAAGAGATTTAACCTTTCTTTTTTAATGTCAAAGGGCCTTGTATGAGAATCAGAACTTCATCATTTAAAATTGAAAACCTAATTAAAACACTGTGTCAAAAATAAGAAAAGGAAAGGCTTAAGCCAGATGCAGAAGTTCTAATGATGCTTTGTAAATCTGTCATATTTACTTACAGAATAATTTCTAACATGCCAGAATAAGCCCATATAGCATCCATTATAAATCTTCATCCTGGGACGCCTGGGTGGCTCAGCAGTTGAGTGTCTGCCTTTGGCTCAGGGCATAATCCTGGAGTCTTAGGATCAGATCCCACATCGGGCTTCCTGCATGGAGCTTGCTTCTCTCTCTCTATGTCTCTGCCTCTCTCTATGTGTGTCTCTCATGAATAAATAAATAAATCTTTAAAAAAACCCCAAAAACTTCAGCCTAAAAAACTCCACCAGAAAAAGTGAACAACTAAATTCAAGCCCGTAGGCTCAAAGAAGAATCACAATTTGGCATTAGGATGGACTCCTCTTAGGTTGGTAAATACCTACTAAATGTGAATGTTCCATCTCTGGATGGCAGCATGAGAAGCTCGTGCCACAGACCTGCTCCCTAGCAAAACAAGCATAACTGCGAAAAATCATTTAAGAAAACCCATTTTAAGTCTCTAGACATTGTTGTAAAAGCCTATAGCAGATGGAGAAACATCTCTTCAAAACAAAACAAAACAAAACAAAACAAAACAAAACAAAACTCAGTATTCTTACTGAGTGAGAATCTGTGGCATATGAACCACAACCAGCTCTCTTCCTTTCCCTCCTAGCTCAGTGTGATAGAATCTCTGCCCTAGGCAGGTACAGCCAAAACAGAGGGTTCCCTTCTCCCCAGCTACCAATCAAACTATTTTTTGATACCAATCTATTCTTCTAGGGTAACTAAGGATTATGGCATGTTCTTAGGAGGGGCAGGTGCCAGGATTTTACATCTCTCACAGTAATGTGTGAGAGTAGCTGAGATATCAGGGAAATCTCTTCTTCAACTCAGTCCCCATTATAGGATGGAGGATCTTCCTTAGTCATGGCATATTTAAAATAGTGGTGTTCTGATCATCTGCATCCCAGCTCATTTGTAGGCTGTTGGTTCTGTGTTAGAGAGGTAAGCCAAGAAGATCAGAAGTTACCACTCTCAATCTGTGCTCTCCTAAAGCGGGTGTGTCACTCAAAGAAGTATATCACTGTCCTGGCTCCCAGATTTAGAGCTATGGCTCAAGAATTTTACCCAAGAGGAGAGGCAGGCTGTACACAGACTTGACTCTTGTCAAAAGAACTGACTCTATTTGAAACAGAAAGTTGGGAAGCTCAAGCTTAAGGGCAAACTCAAAACCAATGAAAACAAGCAATTAGAGGAGGCTGTCAGCCTCATGAAGGAAATTTCCTAAACCACACACTGGATAGCTTAGCAGAGAGAACTAAGGAAAGAAGAAATATGAACCTGCCTGAGTTCCTAAATGCTAACCTAAAACACTGACCTAAAAAACTAACCTGCAAAGGAGTCCAAATTTATTTATATCAGACTATGGAGCAATTTATGCCCAAGGTATTGTTGAAAATAATAAGAGTGATCAACTGTAGTCTAACAGTTGAGTGTGATCAGCGAAAGAGACAAAGAAAGCCCTACGAAAACTACTGTCATACCAAGGTGACTGTGCACACATCCAAAGCTGTAGCCTTTGAGGAACATCAGTTGACCAGCAGATGAAAGAGAAACAAAACAATGTATATAGAAAAGCAGAGCTATAAAAGTAGTGGAACTGTCATTTTAGGAAAACTGGAGCTTAGGTAATCAGGAAGTAATACGGAAGTTCACCTAGTCCCTAGAGTTTCCCGGATCTCTAACAACAGCCAAGGACACATCCACCTAACGTATTTACTCCTTTTCTTTTCTTTTTAAGATTCTATTTATTTATTCATGAGAGACAGAGAGAGAGAAAGAGAGAGGCAGAGACACAGGCAGAGGGAAAAGCAGGCTCCATGCAGGGAGACCGATGTGGGACTTGATCCTGGGACTCCAGGATCATGCCCTGAGCTGAAGGCAGATGCTTAACCACTGAACTACCCAGGCATCCCTGTATCTGCTCCTTTTCTGACTACGTCATACTTCAGATTGAGCCTTTTATTCTTCTAGCAAATTAGATAATCAGTAGTATAATGATATGTAGCACACACAATACACTATCCAAAGGGCTGTGCTCATGTTGAAATGTTCTAAGAGTTCAAGAGAAGGTCTTTGGTAGATTGGAGAGATCCTGCAAGAGTAAGTGGTACAGAGGAAACAGGCAAGTTTTATTTATTATAGTGCACACAGGAATGATCTTTTCAAGTTTATTCACAGTTAAGAGTGACTATAGATGAGAAGATTCTGGGAAGATGGTGGAGTAGAAAGCTCCAAGAATCTGTCTTCCCACCAAGATAACAACTGCATTGGCAGAATCTGTCTCGTACTTATTTTGGAATTCTGTAGCCTATCAAAGCTTGCAATTTCCAGGGAAACGCATGGATGGTAAACTACAGTTAATTTTGGTCTATTTCAGCTCCTAGCCCAGTTATCAGCCACCTACCCGTCATTCCCAGCTTCATGGTAGGCAGTGTGTACCTGTTACTGAAGCAATATCAACACAGTGTGCAGAAGCTAGGGTGGGCAAAGACGACTTTGCCTTCCAAATACTGAGGATCTGTCCTCTGATCACTGACTGCTGTGTCTGATTGGCAGAGGTGCAGGCAAAGAGGAGGATGGCCATTGTTGTTGCACCTCCTGCTCCCTACCTCCAGCTGATGTGACTTCCAAGGGATTTAAAGGGCTGGTCCTCTAATCGCCATTTTTCTCTTTTTCTCAATTTAGGAATTAGACGTTAAAGACTAGGATATTAAAGAGCAACTGAATATATGTGAAAAATTAGAAAGTGACCACACATGCTCAGGGAAAGGCACAGTCCCACAAAAGACCTAAGAAGATCTTAAGTTTAAACCTCAGGTTGATTTTTGGCACTGAGAGAGCCTACAATAATAATAATAAAAAAATAAACAACAAAACCTAGTAAGCTATGGGGAAAGGAGAGATCTGATTTCCAGATTAAAACATTATTAGATTCAAATGTTCAGTGTTCAATAAGAAATCACAATGCATACAATGAAAAAATGAAGTGCAGCCCATTCAAAGAAAATAAAATCAACAGCAACTGTCCCTGAAAAAAAACCTGGTGGTAGATCTAGTACATAAGAACTTTAAAACAATCATCTTAAAGATGATCAAAGAACTATATAGGAAGTTGTGCATAAAGTCAATAAAACAATGTTTGAACAAAATGGATATTATCAACAAAGAGAAAACCTAAAAAGAAAACACAATGAAATTTTAGAGCTAAAAAGTGCAGTAATGAATGAAACATCTACCAGAAGAAATTAAAGGCAGATTTGAGCAGGCAGAAGGCGGGGTGGGGGAAGCAGTGAACTTAGAAGGACATTGGAAATTACTGAGTGAGGAACAGAGAGATAAAAGGTTGAAGAAAAAGGCACAGTCCCTAAGGGGCCTGTGGGACACAGTGGGAATCTCAAAAGGAGAGGGAAGAGAGGGATAGAGACAAAATCTGAAGAACTAATGGCTGAAAACTCCCTTAATTAAACAAGATACATGGATGTAAACATCCAAGAAGTTCAACAAACTCCAAAAAAAGATGAATTCAAAAAGAGTCACACCAAAACACTATAATCAAAACTTTCAAGACAGAGTCAAAGAGTGAATCTTGAAAGCAATTAATCACATACAAAGGATCATAAATAAAATTAAGAGCTTTTATTTTTATTTTTTATTTTATTTTATTTATTTTTTTTATGATAGTCACAGAGAGAGAGAGAGAGAGAGGCAGAGACATAGGCAGAGGGAGAAGCAGGCTCCATGCACCGGGAGCCTGATGTGGGATTTGATCCCGGGTCTCCAGGATCGCGCCCTGGGCCAAAGGCAGGCGCCAAACTGCTGCGCCACCCAGGGATCCCAAATTAAGAGCTTTTAATCAGAAACACTGGAGTCCAGAAGGCAGTGCACAAATAAATTCAAAATGCTAGAAGAAAAAAAAAAAACCTGTCAATCAAGAATCCTATATCCAGCAAAATTGTCCTTCAATGATCAGGTAGGAGTTAAGACATTCAGATAAACAGAAGCTGAGGAGATTCATGACCACTACCTGCTCTGAAAAACTGCTCAATAGAGTCCTGGGGGGCAGGGGGGTGGTAGGGATGAAAGGACACTAGAAAGTGACCTGAAGTTATATATTGAAATAAAGATATTAGTAAAACAAATACACAAGTAATTATATACAAGTGAGTGTTTAATTTTTTAACATTTTAAAATTATTTTTTATAGGCTAATGTTTTTTTATTTTTTATTTTTATTTTATTTTTTTAAAGATTTTATTTATTTATTCATGAGTGACAGACACAGAGAGAGAGAGAGAGAGAGGCAGAGACAAAGGCAGAGGGAGAAGCAGGCTCCATGAAAGGAGCCTCACGTGGGACTCGACCCCAGGTCTTCAGGATCAGGCCCTGGGCAGAAAGTGTCGCTAAACCGCTGAGCCACCCGGGCTGCCCTAGGCTTATTTTATTTTATTTTATTATTTTATTATTTTATTTTATTTTTTATTTATTTTTTAGGCTAATGTTTTAAACAATGGTTTCTAACTCCACTTTTTTGTCTTCTACATGATATAAAAGAATACATTGTTAAAAAATCAACTAAGAGCTAGTATCATCATAACTTTGGTTTATATCAATATATTTTGTTTTCTCTATAATTTTAGAGACTAACGCATTTACAAGAATTATTCATCTTTTTTTGGTCACATAATAAATAACAATGCAATTTTGTGACATCAACAACATAAAGGCATGAGAAGAGAGCAGTAAAGGAGCAGGGTTTTCTATGTTTTTGAAGTTAAACTGATATAAATTCAAATTAGAGGATTATAATTTAGGATGTTAAATGTAATCATTTTGGTAACCACAACAAAACAGATACAAACTATATACAAAAAGAAATGAATTTAAATATTCCATAACAGAATAAAAACTGAACATAAAAGATAGTAATTTAGGATATGAGAAGCAAAAAAACACCGTAACTCATGTAGAAAACAAATAGAAAAATGATGGAAGTAACAAGCTCCTTTTTATCAGCAATTACTTTAAATGTCAATATATTAAACTCTCCAATAAAAAAGGCAGAGATTCACAGAACGAATAAAAACACATGCACATCTATATATTGTACAAGAGACTCACTTTAGCTCTAACGTCACAAAAGGACTAAAAGTAAAAAGACAGAAAAACATATTCAACACAAATAATCAAAACTGAGCAGGGGTGGTTATATTAATATTAGACAAAATAGACTTAAATCAAAAAAGGTTTGAAAAGATAAAAATGGACATTATCTATCATTAAAATGTGCAATACAGCACAAAGAACAGCAGTAACATTTACACATCTCATTTACATGGACCAGTAAAATGTGAAATGAAGTATGAAGTATACCATATTTCAAAATACGAAGTAAAAACTGACAGAACTGAAGAGAGAATAGATAGTTCTAGCAGAGTAGTTGGAGACTTCAATAACATATTCCTGGATTGGAAAATAATAATGAGAATAATGTTAACAACAACAACAAAATAATAGACATATTGGACTTTGTAGAAATTTTAAAAACATTTTTGCTTCTGACAGTATCAACAGAGTATAAAGGCATCCCACAGAATGGGAGAAAATGTTTGCAAATCAGGTATTGGTGAGGGAGAATATCTTAAACATATAAAAAAAAAAACTCTTAAAACTCAATAATAGCAACAAGAAAAACAACCTGATTAAACCAGGGCAAAGGAATTGAAGGGATGTTTCTCCAAAGAAAATATGCAAATCACCAATAAGTACATAAAAAGATGCTTAACATCAATAAACATTAGGGAAATACAAATCAAAACTACAGTGAGATATCTTTACACCCATTAGATGGCTACCATGGGGAAAAACAGAAAATAACAAATGTCAGCAAGCATGTGGAGAAACTGGAACCCCTGTGCACTACTGGTGGGAATGTAAAATGGTAAAGCTGCTGTGATGGGAGTTCCTCAAAAAATTAAAAATAGAATTACCACAGAATCCAGCAATTCCACTTCTAGGTATATACCTAAAAGAATTAAAAACAAGATCTCCAAGAGATGTTTGTACACTCATGTTCATAAATAGCATTTTTCATTATAACTAAAACACCGAAGCAACCCAAGCATCATCTATCAACAGATAAATGTGTTATATACAGACAATGGCATAGCCAACCTGAAAAAGAAAGGAATTCCTTTGATAATATGAATGAAAAGTACAATTAAACTTAAATGGTAAATTTTAGTTATATGTATAAATAAAAACAAAGATTTAAAAACTCTCATAAAAAAGTGACTTCATGTTCCAATAAATATAAAGTTAGTTATTAAATACAAGACCGTGAAAAAAAAAAACAAGACTGTGGCATTATAACAAACTTCATCTAACATTTGGCTATTCTATGTTTGAGGGATTAATAAAACCATAGGCAACCATAATAAACAGTTCAGTGTCATTTAATATATATAGCTTTTAATTTAAATCTCTTTAGGTAAACAGAGTTCTCAATTATCAAAATGGATTAGGATTCATCCTTTGGGATATTAAACATTTTATATAGTTTAGTATAAATGCTGGAAATTAGCATCTATTCTAGTACTAATAGTAGAAATGCTTCTGTGAGCAATAGGAAAGAATTTACTCAGCAGCAGGCTTTAAGAACTCATTATTTTATGTTAGTTCATACACTAAATGTTTTTGTAAGAGAACCCATTATTTCTTTCATCTGCATTATATTTTTAGTGATCACAAAAAATTAACATTGGCTTTAGAGGACAGAAACGTTTAAATGTTAGATCTAACCGAGCTGTTTTACAGATGTATTTTTTTTTTTTTTACAGATGTATTTTTAAGGAAACAAAGTGTGTGTGTGTTTGGCATACTGATCATTTTTTTTTTTTAAAGATTTATTTTAGAGAGAGTGAGTGTGCAAGCTGGGGAAAGGGCAGAGGCAGAGGGAGAGAGGATCATCAAATAGACTCCCCACTGAGTGTGGAGCCTGATGGGAGTCTTGATCCCAGAACCCTGAGATCATGACCTGAGGCAAATCAAGAGCCAGCACTTAACCAACTGAGTCACCCAGGGGCCCCATACTGATTATCATTTTAAATTGACTATAAATACTATTATATACTTTATTTTTTTTTTTAGATTTATTTTTTATTGGTGTTCAATTTACTAACATACAGAATAACCCCCAGTGCCCGTCACCCATTCACTCCCACCCCCCGCCCTCCTCCCCTTCTACCACCCCTAGTTCGTTTCCCAGAGTTAGCAATCTTTATGTTCTGTCTCCCTTTCTGATATTTCCCACACATTTCTTCTCCCTTCCCTTATATTCCCTTTCACTATTATTTATATTCCCCAAATGAATGAGAACATATTATTTTTGTCCTTCTCCGACTGACTTACTTCACTCAGCAATACTATATACTTTAAAGTCAGCTGATAGCTTGCAACTCTCAGGAGTCAAAAGTACCTCTCAGCTTGCTCTGCCTTCCTGATAGCTTTGTTTTTGTTTTTGTTTGTTTTTTTTTTAAACACTCCCTTTTATTTATTATAGTCACAGAGAGAGAGAGGCGCAGAGACACAGACAGAGGGAGAAGCAGGCTCCATGCACCGGGAGCCCGACGTGGGATTCGATCCCAGGTCTCCAGGATCGCGCCCTGGGCCAAAGGCAGGCGCCAAACCGCTGCGCCACCCAGGGATCCCGATAGCTTTGTTTTAAATCTGTCATGACTCACTGACATAGACTAATTCTAAAGTTGATTTCAGAAATAAAAGTTCTATTTCACCTTAGATAAAGGTCATAGGAGGGGGGAAAAAATCTCCACATATAACAGTGTCTTTGACAAAGTTGACAGGATGCCATGTCCCAGGCACAATGTGTTTTCCTACAGTTGAAGAGCTAACGTCCTATTGTTTGCCAGAAGCATTACAGTGAAAATTCTTTCAAAAATTAAAAGTCTCTTACTTTGTAAAATGACTTGTAAAAAGTCATTCTACATATTTTTAGCTCATTTTACCACACATTTTAGTTACTTTATGTTTCTAAATATAGATACTGAAAGCATTCTCAAATATTCTCAAAAAACCCCAATGGCATGACTGATAACCAAGATCCTTGGTGCTAAAAGACTGCAATGGATTCTTTAGCCAGTAAAAATTATAGTTTCTTATTACTCCTGTAATTTCAGCCAGCCTTCCAAAAAACATCAATGCAAAACTGGTTCTTTTGGTTTTGTGGGAAAGGCAGGCATGGTCCATCTAAGTATTTCTTTTCAGATGTTTTTGCTTTGCATGATAATATACAATATGAAGAGCCTATTATGATTATAGATCATTTCTACTAAGATACGTCTTGGTCAAAACATTTTTATATGACTTAATTTCAATGTTAATCTTATAATTTAAAAATAATTTTTTAAAAATAATTTTCCTTACTGTACCAACGTAAGTTTCAAGGTCCAGGACATTTAATGTTACTAGCCTTTAAGTTCATAGTAAACCAACTATCATTGATAGAAATTGACTTAGTTCATGTTGAATATGCCCAGATAATAAATCAAAAAACTTAAGCTCTTAATGTACATTTACCACAGAAGGTATTAAAAAGAGAATGAGCTACCACAATCATTTAAGGTTTTTGGCATAATATGTGAGGCTTGGAGATGACATAAACTGTCACTCAGATTAAAAGACATAGCCTGTGTGCCCAAGTAAACAAACTTGTTTTAAAAGTCCATATTACCATATAGCCCTATGAAAAGTTAACTAGTTAAGAGTTTAAATGTCAGCACGATTCTGTTAATAACTGACAAAACTGAAAGAAATCTTCAGGTGATTAAGAATCATTGTTTAGGGTACCTGAATACATGGAAAACATGTATAATGGAAGCAAAACACATAATTTTATTTTCATTACTGTATAGTCTTAAGAGTTGAGTATCTAAGGTTACCAAATACTGCTTTAGAAATTTCTGAAGTTCTATTAATAATAAAAATGCCCAGTTTCATAATTTTGTCAAAAAAGCTGAGTTACATTTATGTAGATAATACAATATTATTGCCTTGTGTCTATCATCAGCAATATGCGATCCTGGATATCAGATTAAGAACACATCTATATTCAGAAAGCAAGTCTGAAGAAATATCAAACCATGCAACATAATCTGCTACTAAATGTCATATCAGTATCCTGGTAAAAAACTGCCTAATGTTTTAGATATCTGATGACCCAATTTATGTCTATGCAGTTATCCACAGGATATTTTGTTACTTTAGTCTGCTCCATAGTGGTAGAGAACATTAAACTGCCCTTTTTATTTTCTTAAGAATATGGGTGAGGGGGAGGTCATTTGTCTCTGAAGCCATTCAGAGCAAATAGATTCCTACATGCCAAAATGGAACACGTAGAGCTGTTAGTGGTTGTTGAAATGCACGCATGGCTTTCTCCCCTAGGGGTAGTTGGAAGTAGGGAGGAGGGAGAGGAAGGGAACAGGAAAGACCACCTGATATACATCAGAATGAGAAAAGACTTCAATTTCAAACTACTGTGACAAAGGGAAGAAAAAGTTTAGAAAATATGAGAGAATAAAATGAGGCCTTGACTTGAGAACATTGACTGAGATCAGGAAAACTCCCAACTCAATGATTTTATTAATGTTTTTCTTGGAGGAAGAACTGGGTTTAGCTAGGGTTAGAGTGTCAGAGTGTTGGAGAATGAGAGAAGTTAAAAGTGTTCGCAAGAGACTGTTTTTATTGATGCACCGTGGCCAGGGAGGGTTAGTGAAGGTGGGAGGGGGATGGGTAGACATAAAGCAGTAGGGTCAGTCAGTGGACTGGAGGTTTCAGTAAGGTCCAAGAAATGTCGCAGGGAAGGCACTTAAGGCAGACAGCCTAGAAAGACAGGAGGTAGTAGCAGGAGAGTGCGACATCTGATTAGTGATTTTTGAGACAGTGTTTTCTGGAACCTACAAGGTACACAGAATTAACTGAAGCAGCTGAGGTGGGAAGGTAATGATGCCGGGTTGGGGTCATCTCTGTGGACAATGAAATCATCTAAAATGATGGCAGCAGTTAGACAGTCATCTGGGAGGCATTTTATCTCTAGTAAACTGACCAACTGGTAGGTGTTAGTAATGAAAAATGGAAGACAGCTGGTATAGCTGGGTGGCAGAAGCCCCAAAGGAGTAGATGTGCAGAAACTTAGGGCAGAAATAATCTGTATGTGTAATTTGCTTCACAGGGGATACATGGTGACGTCTGGAGACCTTTTTGGTTACTACTGGTATTCAGAGGTTAGAGGCCAAGAATACTGATAAACCTCCTACAATGCACAGAACAGCTCCTCACAACAAAGAATTATTCAGCTCAATATGTCAATATTGCTATGCTTGAGAAACCGTGAGATAGAGCAAAGAGCATAAGCAAAGGCATAGCAACAAGGAAAACTAGGGCATGCTCGGTTCTGTACTGCTGAAGTGCAGCATACCAGGCAGCAAATTCTGGAATGAAAGGCGGGAAAGGAGGCTAGGGCCACAAAATGTGCAGGCCTAGGAACCAGCATACTCTAACTTAGGGTATAAAGAGGAGCTACTGCAGGTCTCTGAGAAAAGAAATTACACAACATCTCTGATTTGGGAAGCTTTACATATGATTGGAACCTTATCAGAACCTGTCTTTTGGGATCCCTGGGTGGCGCAGCGGTTTAGCGCCTGCCTTTGGCCCAGGGCGCGATCCTGGAGACCCGGGATCGAATCCCACATCGGGCTCCCGGTGCATGGAGCCTGCTTCTCCCTCTGCCTGTGTCTCTGTCTCTCTCTCTCTCTCTGTGACTATCATAAATAAATAAAAATTAAAAAAAAATAAATGGGAAGTCTTTAAAAAAAAAAAAAAAAAAGAACCTGTCTTTTCAGTCTACAAGCACTTTTTTTTTTTTTTTTTTTAAAAGTAGGCCCCACGTCCAGTACAGAACTCAACGTGGGGTGGGGTCAGATCAAGACCTGAGCTGAAAACAAAAGACCTGAGCAGAGCTCAAGAGTCTGACGCTTAACCCACTGAGTCACCCAGGGGCCTCTGTTTGCAAGCATGCCTTTAATCTTTAACACTTCCCTGAGGTCTCTTCTCCAAGACAGAACAGTAGGCCCTGGAGGAGAGACGTGGTGTCCCACAGGTGATGTGGCACACAGTAGGCTAGCCTGAAGTTCAGACTTTAAGCTACACTGCTTTTAACAGCACTGCCATGTACCCCCTTCAATTACTCAATAGAGAAAACATGATAAACCTTTATTTATTTATTCTCTCTTCATTTCCAGTGTTTATTTAGAGGTGGTGAGGAACAAAGAAATGGCAGGAAGCATGATGCAGGAAAAGAAAAAAAGGCCTGAATTAGTACAAGAAGTATGGAAATACTTCTTGAAAAATCGACTCAAATTGTACTGCTCGATTTTAGAAATACTCATGAAAGCTAAAACACGGGTCATTAGATTTCTTCATTTTAACTCCTCCTCTTCAAGAAGAAAATCTTTAACTCAAGCTTCCAAATTTGTACCATTTTTTTAGCTGTTCTGTAAATTTGTTTTGCTCACTTCAGTTAACATTTATTTTTTCTATAATGATGGGAATTTATAAAAGGCTGAATATAACTGAAGCAATCTGTTTCCAAGAAGAAAATACTACCTTGATACAGGTTGCCTTTTCTATTCCTCTCCCTGAAAATAAGTTAGATACCAAACAAGGTCATCGAGGCAATAATGCCCACAAATAAATCAGATCCTTCCTGACAGGTAAAGAATTTAATCCACGGGCAGGCATTCTTTTCAGAATGATAACCGCAACGCCAAAGTGTCACTTATTTCTACTTCAGGGTACCAAATGGAGCCTTAGTGACACTAAAGAGCTAATATGATTTCAATGGTGCTCTTTCCGTACTTGTTCACCAGACAATGTTTTAGTGAACATTAATCAGAGATAGTGCAATTCTTCAAAACACATGTGTGGATCAGACTAGATAAAACCCACAATGGAAAGAACTTTATATGTCAGGAAGAAGAGAACCGCTCTCCATGTACTTCTAATCAGCTCAGGCAAGTGGGTCCCTCTCTGCACAGATGACATTTTGAGGGCTAGGGCTACTCTGACAGATGGCAGGGAGCATAAGACATGTTACCAAGGTGCAAGTAAATTAATTTGTTTCAAATAATAAGTTCAGTGAACATGAAATAAAAGGTAAATGGAATAATACTAGTAAGTGGATTTTAACAGAGAGCCACAATTGACTTTTTGTCTTTAAGAAAAAAACATTTTAAGATATATTCCTTAGTAGACAGTAGTTTCCATGAGAAAAAGTTTAGAAACCTCACCTTCTTTCCACCTTTTACTAGATACGATAAAGTTTCCCTTCTGTTTCATGCAGCATACTGTTATAAAGGACATTTTTAATATACTGTAATTACTGCTCACATTTCCCTATAACAAGTAAAGATTTTGTTTTACTTATATTATAATTAAACTTTTTTCTAATATTTTCAGGACTTGAAGACCACATATAACAGTATGTCTCATGTCTCTCGATATTAATTAAGTAATTTCTGTCAGTGTGGTCATGTAGTTCCCTAGGTATGTGTGCTTTTATCAACAAAAACACGATAGTGATAATCAGATGGCTTTTTAGTTCAATCTGTTCATATATCAGAATGCGATGAAAGAACACTTGTTCTTTCACTTGTTATGCCACAGGTACTGTGCTAGATTCTCCATGTGTATTCTCTGATTTTATCCTTTGCCCTGGAACATTAGAACTAATAACATCATCATTTTTACAGATGGGGAGTTTGAAGCTTAGGTGAAATAATGTTCAGCTAGTCAGTGGTGGACTCCCCTTTAGAATCCTGGACTCCAAAGTCTGTATTCTTAACCACAATGGTACAATTCCTTTGCAACTAGCATTCTTTCCTTTGTCACTCAAATAGTATGGCTAGGCACCAGCACTGTCAGGAGCTCAAGCTAAAACTATGAACAGAGCAGACAACTCTCTTTAAGAGCTGACAAACTAAAAAAAAAAAAAAAAAAAAAAAAAAAAAAGAGCTGACAAACTCCTAGAGGAAAAAGACAGGTAAACAAGCAATTACAACAGTATAGTAGCCATTACTCTAGGGATCAGAGAAAGTTTCCCAGAAAAAAAGACAGAACTCAGCTGAGAGCTGAAGGATATGTAAAAGTCAGCCAGTTGAAAGGTAGGGGCACATAAGTTCCATTTGGCAAGAGTACAAAGAGGTGGGGTTTAGAGAAAGGAAGGGCTTTAGATGCTGTGATAAGGAGTGTAAAATTCTTCCCATTGGCTATGAAGTGCCACTAAGATTTTAATAAGGGTTTGATAAGATCAAGTCTCTACTTTAGACTTTAGGATGTCACCTGGACACAAGACTTGAAGAGAAGAACACTAGTGACTATGAGACCAGTCAGGTGACTGTTAAGTACAGTAAAGTAAGATACAAGGTGGTCTAAACCTGAGTAGTGAAATAGTGGTTTCCAAAGGTTGTTATGAGGCAAAATCATGAAGATTTGGTAACTTCATGAGTGAGAAAGAGAGGAATATGAATGACTCTTATAAATGGCTTGATGGCTGGGGAGATGATGTTGCCATCCAACGAAACAGAAAGAAAATGATAAAGTTTCGTTGTTAAGATAACATGTTCTGTTTTGGCCATGTTGAGTTTAAGATGCCTGTGGATTGCAGGAATGGTAAATTTGTAAGAGAGATCTGGATAGGAGATATAAATTTGAGAGGCGATGGCATAGCTAATGCAACTGATTTAGGCCACGGAAGTGAACAAAGAAATCAATAAAGTGCCCAGGAAGAGTAGTGTAAAAAGGGAAGAGGCGTTGAGGACAAAATCCTGAGATTTATCTCTCTTCATGAGTCAAAGGGACAAAGAGTTCTAAAAAGAAAGAAAATCAGGTTTCAAAGTGGGCAAAAAAAGTAAGGGTTAAAAAGTAAGGGTTAACACAAAAATTGTGTCAGATGCTGCTTAGAGGTTAAATTAGACACGACTCCTACGGGATTGTCATAGGAGTTCTGGGATAAGCACTGGTATGACCAGGGAACTGGTGCCTGAATGAGCTGGAGGTGTTGGCCCGTGGGGATGATTATTAAAACAGACTGTTAAAGATTAAAATCATTTGGGAAAGTGTTTTGTGTATTATTTATGTGGTTAATTACAATAGGATCATTTACAAAAAATCAGTGACCTCAGGAGACACGGTTGAAAGCACAATTTTCCAACTTGTCAAGACAAGTTTCAAAAGCCCCACTGAAGCTTTCTCTTATTCTTGCTCTACTTCTTTCATCCTTTCCCTCCGCAGCCTCCCATGCCCAATATGAGGCAGATCCTTTCTAGTATTCTTTCACATGCCCATGCGAACACCTTGCCCAGGTGTTTCTTTGTGGCTTAGTTGACAATTCATAATGACACATTTTCTTATATATTTTTTCTCTTCCCCAAGGGGATACAAATAAGAAAAGGCTAGGGACTGCTAGTTCTGTTCGCGGGTACATGATAGTTGCTCAATAAACATTTGCTAATCGAATGACCAGAGGAGTAGAATCATTTTGGTAGTAGAATCTGAAACTAATTGAATCATTATACAGTGTTTCCAACCAAGGGCCACTACCTTTTTATTGGGTCATGAAATCAATTTCATCAACATTTTAATATAAAGTGTACCAGACACTGAGTAAACCTTGTTATGTAAAAATGTTAATGTTTATATAGGTATAGACCTATAAATATGCATAGTATAACTATGTATGTATAGGTTATGGTGCAAAATATTTTATTTCTCTCAGTCAGAAATGCTCTAAAGACACTTCATCAAGCTATGCGATACCATCTGTTTTATCAAATGAGAATACAGTCTCAAAAAACAAAAAAGACTTGATCAAAACCCAAACGTGAGGGGAAGAACTCAAAGACCAACCTTGTTGGGTGTCACAGTCACAGTTCCCTACAGAACCTTTACTCTGGCCCACAGAGCCAGTATGCATGGTGTTAAAAAATGTTCATTTAAACCAAAAAAAAAAAAAAAAAAAAAAAAAAAATGTTCATTTAACCTTCTGTGAGTATAAGTATCTGGAATATATTTCTATTTGGTACCAAATGGCCAAGTGACTTCAACTATGTTGTCTAATCTTAACAGTTTATAATTTATAGGCTAAATTTACTGGTAAGTGATTTTATTTATTTATTTATTTATTTATTTATTTATTTATTTATTTATTTATTTATTTTAAGATATTTTATTTATTCATTCATGAGAGACACAGAGAGTGAGAGAGGCAGAGAGAGACAGGCAGAGGGAGAAGCAGGCTCCATGCAGGGAGCCCAAGGTGGGACTCGATCCCAGGTCTCCAGGATCACATCCTGAGCCAAAGGCAGGTGCTAAACTGCTGAGCCACCCTGGCTGCTTCTGGTAAGTGATTTAAATGAACAAATTGATCATACATATAAAGAGATTATGTTTTTAATTTTAGAACCACAAAATATGAGGGTCAAATACATTTGTATAGAATCAAAGAAAGCATATCTCACATACTGAAATTCAGCTGTATTTAATGGAGGGGAAAAATCATACTCCATGCAATAAATACCAAAAACCATTCGAATCAAAGAAAAAATTTCTATGTTGCTATTTCTATACAATAAATAACACACTGCACTAACATAATAAGAAAAAAAGGAACTTAAAAGTGTTTGATTTTTTTTTTTTTAATTGCAAAGAGACTTTATACACTGCTTATGGCCAACACATTGCTCCCTCTGTGGAAATACAGTGAATATAATAAACACTCATTATATTTGATCCTCGTCCTCTTTTTTAAATCACATTTGTGCTATTTGTAGCATTTGCCCCTTTCTCTTCTTCATAATGAAAAGAAAAAAAAAGTTCATCTTTGTCAAAACACCCTGAGCCAACAACACTGAGTTTACTGGAGTACCTTCCATTTTTTTACTGTAAGAAGTTGGTGTCCAAAAGTTAAATACCATGTGGAAACAACCAGGTAAATTCAGAATGTGGGGCATTCTATATTTCAAGTGTCTTAAGACTCTTTAAAAAGTTAGTATCATTAAAAAAAAGGCAAGGTGATAACTAGATTAAGAGATATTAGAGAAATAACATATAGATGAGCTTTGACTGTGTCCTAAACAGGAAAGAAAGGTAGTTATAAAGGGTATTTTGGGAACAATTTTAAAATGCGAATACAAATGGATTATTAAATGATATAATGGATGAACTACTAATTATCTTAGATCTAATAACAGTTGAATATGGTTGTGTATTATGGTTGTGTAAGAGAACATCACTTTCAAATAGTTCAGGAAAAATCTTCATGTACATATGTGTGCACACATGTATATATGTGAAAATATAGCAAAATGTTAAAAATTGTTCAATGTAGGTTAAGGGTATTTTAATTCTAATAGTCTTTTAAATATGTGTGAGTACTTGAAAATTTTCAGAATAAAAAGCTGGGAAAAGAAAAATGAGAAGTCAGTGCTAAATGTAGAACGCTATGTTAAGTAAGCTAAAAGCAGATTTAGTGCTACATATAACAGCACACTGGCATTACAGCATGTGTTTACTTAAAGTTTAAATAAACTTTAAGAAAATTTATTTTATTTTTTAAAAAGATTATTTATTTATTTATTCATGAGAGACACACAGAGAGAGAGAGAAAGAAAGAGAGGCAGAGACACAGGCAGAGGGGGAAGCAGGCTCCCTACAAATGCTCAACCTAGCTGAAGGCAAATGCTCAACCACTGAGCCACCCAGGTGTCCCTAAACCAACAAAATTTAAATTTTAAATCAACAAAGTAAAAGCCTTAAATCCACTGGATGATAGTGGTATCTTATAAACAATATGCAAAATCCACGTGAACGCGGAGAATGTCTTCACAAGCCAGAACGTGGTAAGCAGCATTTATTACTGGGGTACTTCCCAATCTGTGTTTAGTGGCAAGACTTAATATGTTAAAAGAGATACATATTCACTTAAAAATAATTCAGCTATGATATAGATGAAGTAGAACTAAAATACCAGAATAGAAGTGTTTCTAAGAAATTAAGTGAAAAAAGGAAGTGTCAAAATAGTATATACCCTCATTTCTGGCAATCATTTTTAAAATTGTGAAATAACTCATACAAACAAAATCTATCAAAGATATAGAGAATAATATACACTCAAGTATACTCTGCTTCCTTAAATAGATCTCCTCTTTGTCACTCAAATCCAGAGACTCTCTGCTGAATCTTTTTATCTTCCTCCTCCATAAGGTTACTTTCTGATTATTTCTCCACTCTTCTTTATAGTTTTATTATACACACCCATATATATGCAATGTGTATTATTTGGTTCTGCTTAGTTTTGAACTCTACCTAAAATCTCTTCTGAGACTTTTATTTTTTGCTCAACATTGTTTCTGAGATTCATTCACGTTAATATGTATAATAGTTTTTTCACTGTGTAGAAGTCTCAATAATTTTTGCAGATCAGATGACTGTAAAATGTTACCTTGTGGATTTCACTTAATTTCTCTGATTTCTTCCTTTCTTTCTTTTTAAAAAAATATTTTATTATTTATTTGAGAGTGAGTGAGCAATGGACATCACAGAGGGAGAGGGAGAAGCAGACTTGCCGTCATACAGGGAGCCTGATGTGGGGCTCGATCCTAGGATCCTGAGATCATAATGTGAGGCAGAGATGCTTAAACTGACTGAGCCACTGAGGTGTCCCTCTTTGATTTCTTATAGATAAAGGTTAACTGGCTGTTCTTTTGTGATATGCCTGTCCATATTTTTTGTCCATTTTTCTAGTAAGCTGTTTTTTCCCTTGATTTATGAATTCGTTAGTTAGTTTGGAATTCAATTCATGCTTGGTTATATACTTGCAAATATCTTCTCCCAATCTGTGGCTTTTCTTCTTGTTTTATTTTAATGATATTTTCTGACGAATAGAGGTCTTACTTTCAATATCATTAAAAAAGCAAAACACAAAACAAATCACATATGTTTTCTTTTGTGCAGAGAATATGCTTAGAAAACAATCTGATGAACATAGACCAAAGCAATAACAATGTTAATATCTAGGGTTTCAGGTAATGTGGGACTTGTTTTTTGTATCAGTTGTCTGTAATGTTTGAGTATTTAAAAATGAGCTGTATTGAACTGCCTGGGTAGCTCAGTGGTTGAGCAGCTCAGGGCATGATCCCGGGATTCCGAGATCGAGTCCTGAATCAGGTTCCCCGTGAGGAACCTGCCTCTCTCTCTGCCTCTCTCTCTGTGTCTCTCAGTCTCTCATGAATAAATAAATGAAATCTTAAAAAAAAAAAAAAAAAAAAGGACAGAGAGCTGTATTATTTCATTCTTCACTGGGGGGACCTTCTAGAGAGTTTATATAGAGGTTTCAGGGTGTTCGTGAATAAAATATTTTATTTTATTTTATTTTATTTTTTATTTTTTTTTTTTTTTAATTTTTTATTTATTTATGATAGTCACAGAGAGAGAGAGAGAGAGAGACAGAGACACAGGCAGAGGGAGAAGCAGGCTCCATGCACCGGGAGCCCGATGTGGGATTCGATCCCGGGTCTCCAGGATCGCGCCCTGGGCCAAAGGCAGGCGCCAAACCGCTGCGCCACCCAGGGATCCCAAATATTTTATTTTTATGGGTAACATTTTTCTTTAGAGAGGTTCCATAGTTTTCCCCAGATTCTCAAAAGGATTTAGTATCACAACAATGTTAAGAATACAGCTCTATACAGTTATATAAATGTATAATAAACTGAAAGTTTAGAGGCAGAGGATCTCTTCCTCAGGTCCTATGGTGCGACTTTGGGTAAGTTACTTAACCTTTCTATATTGGTTTCACAATATAGAAATGAGTTTAATAATAGAGTATGTTCTATAAGGTTGTCATGAGGATCAAATAATTAAATACTTACTAAATAAATTATAATTAAACTGCTTGTAATAGGGTCAGGCTCACGTAAGTGCTCAATAAATGGTAGTGATTCTTATTAATTCCTGACTCTACTTCAGGTAAGAGCTAAAAAAAAAAATATATATATATATATATATATATATATATATATATATATGTGTGTGTGTGTGTGTATATATATATATATGTGGCAGATTCAATACTTTAATAGACGTTTTTTGGGGGGAAGGGTTGAGGAAAGGATAGACATCCCTTTATTAAACCTACCTACTAATAATTGGTACTAACAGTTATGAAATAAACAAGTGTAACAGTGCTACTACAGACTAATATTTCTGTAAAGTCTCTCTCAGAAGTATTTAATAATGAACTGTGTAAGTACCAGAGAAGTTACAGGATGCTTACAAAAAAACATATTCTATTACTTTGTCTCCCTAGCGCCCTATCCTTATCAGAGACCAAAACGATAACATCAGAAACAACTGCAATTTTTAGTAAACAGGTCTCTTCATCTTTGCTGATAAATATCAACTATTGTTTAGAACAGAATTTGAATCATTTCAAACTGAATGCATTTAGAAGGGACTTACACGATAACCTTATGGTATCTTAAGGGTTGAAATAGCTTAATTTGTATTTTTTTAAATTTATTTTAAATTTATTTTTTTTGATTTATTTTTTATTGGTGTTCAATTTGCTAACATACAGAATAACCCCCAGTGCCCGTCACCCATTCACTCCCACCCCCCGCCCTCCTCCCCTTCTACCACCCCTAGTTCGTTTCCCAGAGTTAGCAGTCTTTATGTTCTGTCTCCCTTTCTGTATTTTTTTTTTTTAATGGACAGAACTCTTGACAAATGTCTCCATTATTTTCTACATCTGCTTAGATAAAACTTCCACAGCTAAAGCTCCTAAGCTTTGTATATAGTTCTGAGAAAACTCCTGTGGAGTTTTAAAAGAGAACCCCTCTAATAATATATTTGAACTGCAATCAAATACCATTTTCGTCAAGAGCTTTGTTTGTTTTTTTAAACATTTTTATTTATTTATTCATAGAGACACACACACAGAGAGGCAGAGACACAGGCAGAGGGAGAAGCAGGCTCCATGCAGGGAGCCCGACGTGGGACTCCATCCTGGGTTTCCAGGATCACGTCCTGGGCTGGAGGTGGCGCTAAACCCACTGAGCCACCAGAGCTGCCCCAAGAGCTTTCTTTGTTAGCTGTTAAATCTTTAGCTGAGAGGCCCACCAATTAGGACAGTTCAAGCACTTAAAAATATGCTAGCTGTTTGCAGGTTCTGTTCTGCCGCCAAACTTGGGACTGTTTATTCAACAGATATTTTTAAGTCCCTTTGGTGCTAGGCACTGTTCTAGGTAACAGAGAAATGACCCTGAACAGAACAAAAAATAATCCCCGCCCTCATGGAGTTTATGTTATAGTAGGAGAAGACATAATAATAATAAAAAAGAAGTATAGAATATTTTAGCAAGGGAAAGGGATTTGGAGAAAAACTAAAGCAGAGCAAAAGCAAAGGGGAGTGCTTGTGAGTTGCAATTCTGAATCCAGCAGGACTCAATGAGAAATAAGATGTGGGCAGCCCTGGTGGCGCAGCGGTTTAGTGCTGCCTGCAGCCTAGGGCGTGATCCTGGAGACCCTGGATCGAGTCCCACATCGGGCTCTCTGCATGGTGCCTGCATCTCCCTCTGCCTGTGTCTCTGCCTCTCTGTGTGTCTCTATGAATAAATAAATTGAAAGAAATGTTTAAAAAAAAAAAGAGAAATAAGATGACATCTGAATGAATGTGTGAAGGAAATGAAGTACATTTGGAGAAATAACTTCAAAGAGGTGATACAGGTATCTGGAAGGATAATATTCTAGGCAGAGATAATAGCTACTTGACCCAAGCCCTGCAATTGGACCTTGCTTTGTAGTGTTTAAGGAACATCGAGGAAGTTAGTGTGGCTGGTGCAATACATCAAAGGGAAAAGAAAATAGAAGCCTAGAAAGGTGATAGTGGGTAAAATTATGGGGGGCCCAGTTGGCCATTTTAAAGGCATTGGCTGGACCTCTAAACCTAATGAAGAAGCCACTGGGAAACTTTTGAGAGCAGTGACATGACCTGAGTTATATTTTTAAAGATCACAATAACTCATGTGTTAAACACAGATGACAGGGGGACAAAGCCAGAAGCAGAAGCAGGGGAATAGTAACTGGAATAATTGAGGTGAGAAATGATATCTTGTATCAGGGTAGCTACAGTGAAGGTCATGAGAAGTGGTCAGGTTGTGGATATATTTAGAAAGCAGAATGAACAGTACCTGTTCATTACTTGACAGATCTGATGTTGGGGATGACAGAAAGAAGTGGCAAGGATGACTCCTAACATTTTGACAGAGTACCTGGAAAGATGGGGATACCATTAAGATGGAAGATTTTGGGGTGAGGAGGTCTGAAAGGAAAGATCAGGGATACAGTTTTGGAAATATTGTCTGAAATATCTAATCAGACAGAGATTTGGATGTAGAGATGGCTGGCAGGCAGCTGGATATGTGACTTTGGAGCTCAGAGGGAGATCCAGCCTGGAGATACATAAACTTGGCAGTCATTACATGTACATGATGCTGGAAACCATGAGATCACCAAGGTTGTGCAAGGAAAGAAAGGTAAAAAGAATCTTGTGTAGCTCCACCAAATGTACTATAAACAATTGCTCTTCAGCATTAACATGCACCTGGTTCTGAAATTCTGCTGCATTTTAAAACATTTAAGATGTAAATCAGTCAGTGTATTTAAAACTCAAATTTAAACTTCTGAATCCAACATGAATAAAGGGATATCTTGCTATTATAACATCCTTAAGGTTTGTGCTAAGATAGCATTTGAGTCTAGCGATCTTGCTTTTCATCTTTAAAGCTTTGGTTTCCAGCATAATGCCTCACAGAGAAGAAATTCCAGTAACTTTTTAAAAAAGATTTTATTTATTTGAGAGATAGTGAGAGAGAGAACACGAGCAGGGAGGCGGGATAGTGGGAAAAGAAGGAGCAGACTCTCCACTGAGAAGGGAGTCCAATTTGAGCTCTATCCCAGGACCCTGAAATCATGACCTGACCCAGAGGTAGATGCTTAACCGAATGAGCCATCTAGGTGCCTGAAAATCAGTAATTATTGAGACTGAGAAATGAGTGAAAATGTATTTATGATAGCAAAGAAATTTTCAGGTCATGTTGAAATGCAAATCAACACCATGAGTTATCACCTCATGCCTATTAGAAAGGCTATCACCAAAAAGACAAGAGATAAATGCTAGAATGGATGCGGAGAGAAGAGAATCCTTATGTACTGTTGGTAGGACTGTAAATTGGTACAGCCACTATGGAAATGACCTGGAGATTCCTCAAAAAAGTTAAAACTAGAGTTACTATACATGATCCAGCAAGTCTACTCCTGGGAATACATCTGAAGGAAATGAAAACTCTATGCTGAAGAGATATCTGTGTCTCCATGTTCATTGCAGCATTATTTACAATAGCTAATAAATGGAAACAATCTATGTGTCCACTCCTGGGTGAAATTATATGTATATAATTATACACACACACACACACACACACAATGAAGTATTATTCAGCCATAAAAAATGATGAAATCCTAACATTTGCAACAATATGGATAGAACCTTGAGGGCATAATTCCAAGTGAAACAGGACAGACAGAGTAAGACAAATTTCATTTATATGTGAAACCTAAAACAACAAGAGAATAAACCAAACTTGGAAAGAAAGATCAGATTTGTGGTTATCAGAGGTGGCCAGTAGGGGCAGCGGGAATTGTAGTAAGGTTATAAATAAACACTAGGATGTATTGTACAACATGATGACTATAGATAACACTGCTGTATGATATATAGGAAAGTTATTAGAGTAATCCTAAGAGCTCTCATCACAAGGAAAAAGACATTTTGCACGTGTGCTTTTTTTTTTATTAGCTTAGTTTTTATATCTCTATTAGATGATAACTGTTAACTAAACTTATTGCGGTAATCACTTCAAAATGTATGTAAATCAAATCATTATACTGTAAACCCTAAATTTATATAGTGCTATATGTCAATAGATCTCAATAAAATAGGGGAAAAACAAAGAAATATTCAGGTCATGATTCCCAATAATACAACACTTGCTCCTTTAAATGCCTAGCAGGCCCCATCCACCCTGCTCAAGGAAGTAACTAGGGAGGTATTCTGTGAACTTTCAAGTTCTAAAAGTAAACACATGGCTAGCGGCCATGTAATGGGATATCTTTCCAGTTTTGTAATAAGCAGACAAATGACCTAACAAAGAAAATGGTAGGCTCCCTGGGGCCAACGGTTGTATATTTTGTATTGCTCACCAAAAGACCAGCCTCTAAGTTCCTTCATTTGATTCCCTTTCAGGGCTAGATGACAGAACCATGGCAACTATTTGGCAGGAACAAGGTGGTGGTTGGTGGGGGGAGGGTTGCTTAGAGAGACTGTTATAATCTATCTGACTTTTCACAGCCAAGGTCTTATCTTTGGTTGATAAATATATTACATGACTCTTTTTCATTACTTTGTACAGTGACCCCAGTCAGTCAGAGACATCCATTTGCCTAGGGCAGCAGTTCTCAAGCTCTTTGGTTTCAGGATCTCTTCGCACTCTTATTGAGGATCCCTGAGAGCTTTTGTTTATGCGAGCTGTATCTATCATATAATAGATATAATATTGCTATAACCTATCAAATTAAAAGTGAAAGCAGATACTTTTTTTAGAAGGAAGTCTTAATTAAAATAATTAGCATTTAAAAAATAGGATTACAAAAAAAATAGGATTACTAAAGTTACAATTATGTGAAAAGCATATTTTATATGGTCAAGAGTCCAGGGCAGTCTCTGTCAAATTTATGTTGGAGATTTACTCAACAAGCATTTACTGAACTTGGGTATTTGGCCACACACCATTAAAGTAGACATTTTAAAAACACAAGAATACATAAGCACACACACACAAGTGTCAGAGCAATGAACACACTATATGTTTTAACGTTTCTGGGAAACTACACTGTGTAGTTGAGAGAATGAGAGCAAAGAGAATGACAGTGAAAAGAATGTGAGAGAATGAGGGTGAAAAAGGCAAGTAATGTCTTATGGTTTTTATAAAAATTACTTTGACCTCAAGGACCCTACCCCCCAAAGGGTTTTTGCCATCCTCAGGGATACCCACACCACACTTTAAGAACTGTTTGGTCTAGGGGAAAATTAAGGTTACCACAGCAGAATCACAAAATGAGTCAATTATTTAGCTTTTGATCTCCAAAATAGCATTTTTTGAGTCTCCAGCCAGAAAAAAGTACCGAAAGTCAGGATCTGTTGAGAATGAAAAAAGATTCCTAAATCCCTGTAATTCTATTTACATATTAAAAGCAAAACCTGGGGATCTGAACAAATTTTATTTAAATCACAGGTAGAAAAAAACTGAAGTCTGAATGTGAGGAAGCAAGAAGGCAGCTGGGGGCAAAGAGGAGTCAGAGACTAGAGAAAGAGGAGATTCAAGGCCCGTTTCTTTGACTGCCTTTCCTGACCTCAGTGTCAAGGTTCAACCTGGAGGAGGAAAACACTGAGAATACAGAAAGTGATGAAGCTGAAGGGAAAGCAGAGTACAGAACTGCACACTGCTTCCTGTTGGAACTCAGGGAGAAGCCTGGTTTGTGAAATGACAGCTATGCACAGGAGTTTATCCTTAGTGACATAAAAGCACAGAATGTCTAACCTAGCATTCTCATAGTTCCCTTGACTTTCATTTGTAGAGAAAGACTTAAGATCAAAAAGGTAGTCAGTTGAGGGTCAAAGGACCTGCATGGGCTAATATGGTACAAGTCAAATGAATCCCATGGTAGAGGACAGGTTCAGTCAGAGGGCTGAATAAAAGAGGTGGAGCTTCAGAGGAATCCATTAAAACAGCGAGATTCAAGGTAGAATTAAGTTAGTCAGGGCAGACTACGAAGCTCTTATTGAGTCAGAAAAGATCAGTAGGTCCCCAGCTGCCTACTTCAGCAGCAAATGCCAGCAGGGTATCTAGTGTACAAGGGCCATCAGTGTGGTGGTACAAGGACCTCAAAGCAGATACAAAGATCTCTCCTTCCAATTCTTTGAGGACTTATGAGCCTATGCTTAGGCTCACCCAGTTGTAATTCATGCTAGAAGGAAAAATGGGGTAGGGTCTAAAAAAACTGAAAATTTAACCAACAAATTAAAATCCTAAAGAGATCATTTTAATTGAGAAGCTTAAATTCCCTTTCTCCCATACCTACCCAAGGCATAGGGCCTTGATTTTAGAAAATAAATAGGCTGTTCACTGTGTATACCTATGTTGTAATCTGTCATAATTTTTTTTTTAATTTTTATTTACTTATGATAGTCACAGAGAGAGAGAGAGAGAGAGAGAGAGAGAGGCAGAGACACAGGCAGAGGGAGAAGCAGGCTTCATGCACCGGGAGCCCGACGTGGGATTCGATCCTGGGTCTCCAGGATCGCGCCCTGGGCCAAAGGCAGGCACTAAACCGCTGCGCCACCCAAGGATCCCTGATATTCCTTTTAAAGTGAATATGCTCTATAAGGGAGGACACGGATAAACAGTTAAGTACAGGAATTAATTCCTCAGTAGCAAGGAAGCCTGTGTTGCTGAAGAAGGAATCTTCAGGGGCCACAGATACAGAAAGATGTGAATCTAAAGATATAATAAAAATATCAACAAAATATGCAACTCAATCAAAGATTTAAAGGCAATATAAAAGCACCAAAAATATTTTTAAAATTTGTTTAAAAAAATCTTACATACAAATGGTATTATCCAAGCATGACACAAAACTTAAAAACCATGAAAGAAAAATTTCATTCGTAAACATTTAACAATTCTATATTGTCCAAAAAATGCTAAATATAAAGTAGGAAATTATACAACAAGCTGGAGATATATATAGCATGTATCACAAAGTAAGAATAATTTCCTTAAGGCAGAAGATCTTTTTATGTAGATGAACTAGAGGATATTATGCTAAGTGAAATAAGTCAGTCAGAGAAAGACAAATACTATATGATTTCATTCATATGTAGAACTTAAAAAATACAGATGAAGACAGGGGAAGGGAAGGAAAATAAAATAAGACGAAAACACAAAGGGAGAGAAATCATAGAGACGCTGAACTCTAGAAAACAAACTGAGGGTTAATTCAGGTGAGGTGGGTGGGGGGGTAATTAGGTGAAGGGCATTTAGGAGGACATTATATACAATCCATGTATGCTAAATTCTACCTCACTAATAATACAGTATATAACTAAATTGAATTTACATAAAGAATTAGAAAAAGATATCAGAAAAGGAATAACTTTTATAAATTTTAAAGAACTGTAAATGGGTAATAATTATATGAAAAGCTGTTTAACATTAATAACATTTCAAGGAATGAAAATCAAAATAAGGTGTGATTTTGTATCTGTTAGATTAGCAAAAAATGTGAACATTTAAAATAACAAATGTTATATTTACTTTTTCTTTTTTAAAAAATATTATTTATTTATTTATTCATGAAAGACACAGGTAGAAAGAGAGGAAGAGACACAGGTAGAGGGAGAAGTAGGCTCCAATCAGGGAGCTGGATGTGGGACTTGATCCCGGGTCTCCAGGATCATGCCCTGGGCTGAAGGCGGCGCTACACCGCTGAGCCACATGGGCTGCCCATATTTACTTTTTCTGTATGCCTGAAATAATTCATAATTAATAATACACATTTAGGAAAATAAAAGAAAATATCCGACATTGGCTAGAATGAGCACTTTCATATACTTTTTGTGGGAGTGCAAATCAGTATAGTCTCTGAATAGAAACTGCAATATGTATGAGAATCAAAAATAAAAGTTTTCTGTGTTCATTCTAGTTTATCCTTTGTTCTCCTCAGTATTTAAAATATTCTAAGATAAAAGCTATTTAAGGGAAAGTAAAGCACATACACAATCTTAATTAAAGTGCTGGGAATATGAGATATTCCTATGTTTGCACATGAATACAAAGATGTATGAACAAAAAGGTTTAATGGAGTACTGTTGCAAACAAAAAGGAAAAGGATACAAATGTCCATCAAGAGATGGATATTTAGTCAAATTAGAGTATCTGTCTATAAAGGAAGACCCATTAATTCGTTAAAAAAAAAAAAGGTAGATCTATATGTGCTGGTATGTTAATATATACGAATTAAGAGAGATTCACAATTACATACAAAATTTACTTCGGTAAAAAAGGAAAGTGTGAATCTGTGCAAAACAATTCAGGAAGAGCACGGAGGAAACTGAAAATAGTGGTTGCCTCTCTTTACACACTTTTGAATTGTTTGAGTTTTTTTTTTTATCATAATCACGTTACCTTTAAATAATTTTTAAGATATATAAATACACACATGAATAACTGATCAAACAAAAACCAAATGTAGGGGTGCCTGGGTGGGTAAGGGGTTGAGCCTTTGGCTCAGGGCATTATCCGTTGGTCCTGAGATCAAATCTTGTGTTGGGTTCCCTGGAGGGACCCTGCTTCTGTCTCTTTGTCTCTAGTGTCGCTCATGAATAGATAAATTAAATCTTTAAAAAAACAAAACAAAACAAAACAAAACAAAACAAAACAAAACAAAAAAAACCCAGATACCAAATTCATAGCCCTCTGTTCTTACCACTGCAATCTCACTTTTTCAGGGCTCTGCCGCTTCCACAGCCTTGACAACGTAGAACACCCAGATTAAAGTTCTCACCTTGCACTCATGCTCTCAAGTTCTAGGGTAAAACTGACAATGGTTGCTTGCATGTAGGTGTCCCCCACCCACCTCGGCCTCAAATACCTTTTGTCTAAACTCAAATTCTCCCATATCAAATGTGCTTCCTAAATTCTCCACTCTGGATTAAAATTCTGTTATTCTATCAACCAAGGGACTTCTACAACCACTGGCAACTGACTCACTTGGGCTACCATTTTCTAAATAGTCTTCAAGTTTTCCAGTTCTTTACTACCCCCAAAACATTCTGTATTTCTTAACATGTTCTTCTAATCATCTCATTTTTTCCAATAATCCACCTTAAGAAAAAAATCTTAGTGTCTTAGCCCACCTTTCTATACACAGCAGAAATTACTGCACATCACCTAGAGTAGACTCTGTTGCATTCCTTTATTCCTACAGAAGAAAAACCATCTTATCATCAATTTACCCCATTTGGTAACTAAGGAAAAGATACCTGTCTTCAAAAATAAAAACATATACTAGAACCCAGGTATTGTTATAAAATAGAACCTGTATCAAAAGTCCAATTGAGAAAGAAGATATTTACAGGTGAATGACTTGGGACATGTGGACCATTTCACCTCTCCTAACAATCCAAGAACTGGTTCTTGGTATGGACATATCATATTTTTTTTTCATCTATCAAAATAGTAGTAAATTTTTAAAAAGTAATATCAAGTTTTGGCAAAGGTAGGAGAAATAAGCACTTTCATTGTTTTCTGGAGGGCAGTGTAGCAATGTTTTACCTTAAAAATCTTTATACTTATTTAACTAGGTATTTTACTTCCAGGACCTGTCTTTGAGGAACTTTTGAGAGATATACACAAAATAAGGTACCAGAGGTCTAGTTAGGATAAAAAAACAAAACAAAAAACTGGAAACTACTGTTCAAGAAAAAAGTGCTCGCTTCGGCAGCACATATACTAAAATTGGAACGATACAGAGAAGATTAGCATGGCCCCTGCGCAAGGATGACACGCAAATTCGTGAAGCGTTCCATGACACAGGCAGAGGGAGAAGCAGGCTCCATGCAGGGAGCCCGACGTGGGACTTGATCCCGAGTCTCCAGGATCACACCCTGGGCCAAGGGCAGGCGCTAAACCGCTGAGCCACTCTGGCTGCCCCTGCTTCATCTTTTGAACTTAGTGTTGGCTTTTTAATTTTTCCCTTCATTTTTAAGTTTCAAAGGAGGCCACAGTTCTATAAGACTTAGCCAAGAAGTACAAGAAATTAAAAAGGTCTTATTAGAAGATGTCAAAAAAAAAAAAAGAAGAAAAAAAAAGGATTAGTTACCATACAATGGATAAAAGTCATTAAAAGCCACAGTTTTGGTAATTACAAAAAAAAAAAAATCTAATAAACAATGTTTAAAAAAATATGCTATGGCCAACTCAATTACTACATTACATATCTTTTTCTCATAGAAGTTCCATCTATGACAAGAATTTCTTCTAGAACTAATCATTCAGAAAAGCTTTAGATTTTCTAAAGAATGAGCATAGAGCATATGATGGATAATGAGAAACATATAACTCACTTTTTCATTTGGCCAATTCTTAGCTCAATTGCATCAGGTCTCCAGTCCCAAGAACAGCAGGGCTATCTCTCTTCCTACTACCTCTGTTGTTATTGTAAAGCAGTTTGTAATTAATATATGCTTATTTTATTCTGCTACATAACATAGCTAGACTTGTAAGCCTCTTCTACACTAAATGCTCTTTGATGACCTGCAAATATTTTTTGTCATCTTTGTATTTCACATAACAAAAGAGCAGAGGGCTTTGCATGCAGCAAGTATTCAATAACTTTGCTGAAATTATTTTATTTAATTTTTTTTAAAAAAGATTTTATTTATTTATTCATGAAAGACATGGGGGGTGGGGCAGAGACACAGGCAGAGGGAGAAGCAGGCTCTATGCAGGGAGCCTAATGTGGGACTTGATCCCGGGTCTCCAGGATTATGCCCTGGGCTGAAGGTGGTGCTAAACTGCTGAGCCACTGGGCTGCCCTTGCTGAAATGATTTTAAAGGCAGAAATAAGGTTTTGAAAAACATAACACTAACAATGATAACTTTTAATATTTCCCCATGTATTTTAAGTTAACTTTAGAAAGATTACCCAAAGAGAATCTCTTTACTGGTAAAAATGGAATGAAGAGGAAAAAGAAATACAAAGTAAACAATTAGAAAAGAGGGAAGCAAAATAATCTCTGCTTATAGACAATATGAATTAATTTGTAGACAACCCTAAAGATTCCACAAAAAAGTGTCAGAACTAGTAAGTGAAGTCAGCAAAATAGCAGGATGCAAAATTAACACACAAAAATTGGGTGCATTTCTACACACTAACAATGAAAAATCTAAAAAGGAACTTAAGAAAACAACTTTATTAACAACAGAATCAAAAGAATTAAAATAGGAATTAACCAAGGAGGTGAATGATTTGTATAGTGAGAACTATAAACACTGTTGAAATAAATCATTAAATCATTAAAACATTTAAATAAATGGAAACATGTTTCATGTTCTATTGCCAGACAATATTGTTATGATGTCAGTATCACCCAAAATGATCTACAGATTCAGGAAAATCCTTATCAAAACCCCAACATTTTTGGAAGAAACAGAAAAATCCATCCTTAAATTCATGGAATCTCAAAGGACCTCAAATAGCCAAAACAATTTTGAAAAAGAACAAAGTTGAAGAATTCACACTTTCTGATTTCAAAATTTACTGAAGAGCTATCATAATCAAAACAGTGTGGTATTAGCATAAAGGCAAATGTATAGGTCAGTAGAACAGATAAAGAGCCCAGAAATAAATCCTCCTATATACTGTCAAATGACTTTTGACAAGGGTGCCAAGACTATTTACTGCGGAAATGATAAGTCTTTTCAACAAATGGTGCTGGGAAAATTGGTCCATGCAAAAGAATGAGGCTGGACTCTTATGTAACACTGTATACAGAAGTTAACACAAAATAGATTAAAGTCCAGAAGTAAGGGATAAAAGTATAAAACTCTTATGAGAAAATATGGGGCAAAAGCTTCACAATACTGGACTTGGCAATGATTTCTTGGATAGACACCAAAGGCATAGGTAACAAAGAAACAACAGACAAAATGGACTTAATGAAAATTAAAAACATCGCTGCATCCAAAAACACTATCAACAGAGCAAAAAAGCATCCCCAAAGTGAGAGAAAATATTTTCAAATCATATAACTGATGAGGAAGTAATATTCTGGATAGAGAATAACTCAAACTCAACAACACCAAAAAAAAAAAAAAAATCCAATTAAAAAATGGGCAAAGACTTGAATAAGCATTCTTACTAAGGAAATATGCAAATGGCCAAAAACCACACAAAAAGATGTTTGACGTTATTTCTTTTCTTTAAGATTCATTTGAGAGAGAGAGAATCCTTGAGCAGACTCCCTGCTGAGCGGGGAGCCCGATGCAAGGTTCTATCCCAGGACTCTAAGACCAAAAGTCAGATGCTTAACCGCCTGACATACTCAGGTGCCCCAAGATGTTCAACATTATTAATCATTAGGGAAATGCAAATCAAAACTACAATGAGATACCACCTTACACACATTAGGCGGACTACTATGAAAAAACCAAACAAACCAAAAACAGAAAATAACAAATGTTGCCAAGTATGTGGAGAAATTGGAACCCTTGTGAACTGTTGGTGGGAATAGAAAATGGTGTAGCTGCCGTGATGGCGGTTCCTTAACATACATATAAAAGAATTACCATATGATCCAGAAATCCCACTTCCAAGGCAATTGAAAGCAGGATTTCTGAGATGTTTGTGCATCCATGTTCATAGCAATATTATTCACAACAGCTAAAAAACAAAAGTAAACTAAATGTTCATGAACAGATGAATGGATAAGCAAAATGTGGGATATGTACAATGAAGTATTATTTAGCTTAAAAGAGGAAGGAGGATGCCTGGGTGGCTCAGCGGTTTGGCACCTGCCTTTGGCCCAGGGTGTGATCCTGGAGACTTGGGATCAACTCCACATTGGGCTCCCTGCCATGGAGCCTGTTTCTCTCTGCCTGTGTCTCTGCCTTTCTCTCTGTATCTATCTCTCATGAATAAATAAATAAAATCTTAAAAAAAAAAAAAAAAGAGGAAGAGAGATTGATATATGTAATATGTGTGAACCTTGAGGACATTATGCTAAGTGAAGTCAGTCACAAAATAACAAATACTGTCAGGATGTTGTTTATTTGAAGTACTTAAAGTAGTCAAAATCAGAGCCGGAACATAGAATAGAAGTTGCTAGAGGCTGGAGAAAGGGAATGAGGAGATACTGTTTAATGGGTGCACAGTTTCAGGTTTATAAAATGAAAGAGTTACACGGTGGGACAACATTATGAGTGCCTTTAATACAACTGTACTATATACTTAAAAATGGTTAAGATGGCAACTTTTATGAGTATTTGACCACATTAAAAATAACTGGAAAAAAACATAGGAGGAAGCAAACATCCAGCACTTAACCTGGCTCTCTCAACTGTAGTTTATAAACAGATAGCAGTATCTAGGAGGTATTCTTGACCAAAAACCCCTCAAAGTCTTATTCTGATCAAGGCTTCAAATTTAACTACTGGTTAGGAAGAAATACAGGGTATAGAGTCACATGCTAAGACTGTGGAGACAGAATTGGCAAAACACAGTTTGAAACATTTTATAATATAGATAATGTTTTCTTAATACATGTATGTACTCCATTTAGCTCCTGATTTGATAAAAATACTTAGGACATAACTGGGGCATTTTCAATAGTGAATAAATATTTGATGATATTAAAAAACCATTGTTAAATTTTTTTTTAGATATCAAAATGATCTTATGGTTGTTAAAAATAAAAAAAGTCCTTATCATTTAGAAATATAGATTAAAATATTGACAAATGGGGGCCTCTGGGTGGCTCAGTGGTTAAGCATCTATCTGCCTTTGGCTCAGCGTGTGATCCTGGGGTCCTGGGATCGAGTCCCACATTGGGCTCCCTGCAGGGAGCCTGCTTTTCTCTCTGCCTATGTCTTTGCCTCTCTCTGTGTGTGTCTCTCATAAATCAATCAATCAATCAATCAATCAAATCTTAGAGAAATATTTACAAATTAAATGATACAATGTTTGGGATTTCAAATTATTTGGGGCAGGAGGGATTGTGAATGGTTGTACCAATGAAATAAGATTGACCATATACTGATCATTGTTGAAGCTAACTGATAATTTAAAAGTGCTTATATCATCCTATTCTACTTTTCTATGTTTAGGATTTTTCATTATAAAAAGTTGTAAAAAGTCTTTGAAAATTTTAAATTATAAGCTAAGTATTTTTCTTATAATTAAATTTACAGCATTTATTAGTCGCAATAATTTTTAAACGAAAAGGGAAAGAAACATCAGGCAACAGGTGTCTCAATTATCTAAGTTCACGTTAAGTGGAGAATACAAATGCTGATGTGGTTAACAAACAACAAAAGCAACAACTAAAGGTTTATTTATTACATCCAGTACTTTTTGTAAAAAAATATTTAATTAGTTGAGAGAAAGAGAGTGAGCATGAACAGGGGTGAGTGTAGAGAGAGAAGTAGGCTCCCTGCTAAGCAGGGAGCCAGAGTTTGGGCTCTATTCCAGGACCCTGGGATCATGACCTGAGTTGAAGATAGTTAACCAGCTGAGCTACTCAGGTGCCCCAATATCCAGTATTTTTAATATCTATCTAATATCACTGACTTCCTTATAACCTTTTAAAATTTTGGTTTTAACATTCAACTCAGTAAGAATAATTACTAATATAAGAATAAGTAAAACCTTATAATTCTTTGGCAGTTTGAAAGAAATATTTTACATTTATGTGCAACTTACCTGCTGTAAAATCTGCAGTGAGATCAATAAATGCGTGAGAATGTGGAATTCGCATTTTACTTTTAGTGGTCAATGCAGGATGCCATGATAAATTCCTAAAAAATAAAAATTAAAAAAAAAATAATTTTCTTAAGGGAAATATCAAATAAGCATTGTTTTCAAACAGAAAAATCCCTGCCTGTAAGATATTTTAAAAATTTATTGATTTTTGTTGAGATATTTCTCATACCATAAAATTCACTCTTTTATTAGAGTATATAATTTAATGGTTTTAGTATAGTCACAGTTTGTAAACAACACCATTACGGACTTGGAAAAAATTTTCTTTACCTCAAAAAGAAACCCTGTATCCATTAGTTACTTCTCTTCTCCCCTCCCTATAGCCCTTAGCAAATACTAATTTGCTTTTTATAACTATGATTTTCCCTATTCTGGACATTACTTATAAATGGAATCTGGTTCTTCCATATAGAATAATAATTTTAGGTTGATTCATGTAGCATATGTCAATACTTCAGTCCTTTTAATGAATGGCTGAATGATATTTCACTGTATATTTGTATTTTTGTTTATTCATTTATCTGTTGATAGACATTTGGCTTGTTTTCACTCTTGGCTATTATAAATAATGGTACTATGAATATTCATGTGCAAGTTTTTATGTGGACATGTTTTCAATTCTTTTGGGTATATATTTAAGAATTGCTGGGTCACGTGGTAACTGTACGTTTAACTTTCTGAGGAACTGTCAAATTACATTCCAAAGTGGATTTAGCATTTATGTTCTTAACTAGCAACGTCAGAGGGTTCCAGCTCCATTTTTAAATCAAAACTTATTTATTGCCCCTTTGTTTTATTATTGCGCGGTTAGACTTGTATTTTCCTGATGGCTAATGATGTTGAACATATTTTTATGTGTTTACTGGCCATTTGTACATCTTTGGAGAAATGTCTACTCAAATCCTTTGCCTATTTTTAAGTTAGACTATTAAATATAGTGTTTTACTTTTAAGTTGCAAAAGTTCTCACATTCTTAAGATTTTATTTACTTTATTTATTCGTGAGAGACACAGAAAGAGAGAGAGAGGCAGAGACACAGGCAGAGAGAGAAGCAGTCTCCATGCAGGGAGCCCGATGTGGGACTCGATCCCAGGTCTCCAGGGTCAGGCCCCGGGCTGAAGGTGGCACTAAACCGCTGAGCCAGCTGGGCTGCCCAGTTATCACATTCTAAATAGTGTCTTTTCACTTCCTTGATAGTGTCCTGTGATGTAGTTTTTAATTTCCATGAATCCTGCTCACCTATTTTTTTTGTTGATTATTCTTATGCTGTCATATCTAAGAATCCATTTCAAAATCCAAGTTCATCTAGATTTACTCCTATGCTTTCTCCTGAGAATTTTTTAGTTTTAGCTCTCATATTTGTCTTTGATTCTTTTTTTTAAGAAAAAATGATTTAATGATTTAATATTATCATAGATGTTGTTTCCAAGACAATAAAGAATGATGATGATTATCTCTTATGAATATTAATTCCAACATTTTGAGCTAAGGAAAAGAATAAATTTAGACCCTTACCTCAGACCATATATCAAAAAGTAACTAAAAATGGATCAAAGGGTTAAAACTATAAATCTTTTGAATGAAAACATATGGGAAAATCTTCATGACTTTGGATTTAGAAATGGATTTTCAGGTATAACACCAAAAGAACAAGCAACAAAAGAAAAAAATAGATGAATTAGGTTCATTAAAATTAGAAACTTGTACATTACAGGATACTATCAAGGAAGTAAAAAGACAATTCCATAGAATGGGAAGAAAATACTTGCAAATATCTCTGATAAAGGCCTAGTATCTAGACTACATACAAAACTTTTATAACTCAACAATAAAAACAATCTGATTTAAAAATGGGCAAAGGACTAGATATTTCTCCTAAGAATATCACAAATGGCTACTAAGCACATCAAAAGATGGTCACATTTTAGTCATAAAGGAATTTTTATTTTTATTTATTTTTAGTCATGAAGGAATTGTAATAGAAGACCATGATGAGAAACTATTTCACAACCACTAGGATGGCAAAAATCAAAAGCCAAAAAATAGTAAGTGTTGGGGAGGAGGTAAAGAAATAGGAAATCTTGTACACTGCTGGTAGGAATATAAAATGGTACACTGGTTGTAGAAAACGGTTTGGCAATTCTTCAAAAAATTAAACATAAAATTACCACATGACTCTGCATTTCTATACTTAGGTATATACCCATAACAACTGAAAACACATATTCAAACAAATAATTGTACATGAATACTCTTAGCAGCACTACTCACAACAGCCCAAAACTGGAAATGACCCAAATGTACACCAACAGATGAATGTAATAACAAAATGCCATTCATAAAATAAAAATATTATACAGCTAAAAAAAAACCCACCTAAATTACTGATACATGGTGTAACATGGATGAACACTAAAACATTGTGCTGGGCAACCTGGGTGGCTGGCAGTTTAGCGTCGCCTTCAGCCCAGGGAGTTATCCCGGAGACCCAGGATGGAGTCCGGTGTCGGACTCCCCGCGTGGAGCCTGCTTCTCCCTCTGCCTGTGTCTCTGTCTCTCTCTCTCCCTCTCTCTCGTGAATAAATAAATAAAATATTTAAAAAACCCCCAAAAAACACTGTGCTATAAGAAAGAAGCCAGACACTAAAGGTCATATCCTCTATGATTTCATTTCAATGAAATATAAGCAATAGAAAAATCCACAGAGAGAGAAAGCAGATTAGTGGTTGCCAAGGACTGGGAGTAGGGGTAAAGGGAAAATGATTGTTTAATAGGTACAGGGTTCCCTTTAGGAATGATGAAAAGCTACTTGAAGTACATGATGGTTGTAAAACATTGTGAATATATGAAATATCATTAAATTGTACACTTTATATGGTTAATTATATATAATTTTATTTCATTATAAAAAACAACCATATATGCCTCATTCAGTTTCCTCTAATGTGAACATCTAATATAACCATAGTACAATTATCAAAACCAAGAAGGTCACTCTGGTAAACTATTATGAACTATAGAAGAAAGAGCAAGCCTAAATAAAATAATTTCTCAATTCCTCATCAGAATACACTCCAGTGTCAAAGTCATTCTCATTTATCAAGGCCCTGCTTTGCATTTCTTACTGGTATCTGAGTATACTTTTCTCTACTAATAGCAGTTTTTAAGATGTAAGCTCCTCTGAGGGGCTTCTGGGTGGCTTAATAGATTTACCATCTGACTCTTGATATTGAGTCTGGTCATGATCTCAGGGTTGTGGGATTCTCTTTCTGCTTCTCCATCTGCCCTTCCTCCCATTCTCTCTCTCTCTCTTTCTCTTTCTCTCTCTCTCTCTCTTCCTCGTCCTCCTCCTCCACCTCCACTTCCTGGAGAAAAAAAAAAGAGCTGTAAGCTCCTCTGGATACCCCGATTCATGTATTTATCTATTTACATTGCCTAACCAGGACATGGCTCCCAAATAGTGGCTGAAATGAATCATGGTCTATAGTCAGCAAATATTTGCTGGATTATGTCATAGTATCAAGTAGCATTTCCTATTCTTCTCTACCTCTAGTGAGAACATGCAATGTTTTTCCCCGCAATACTATGTATGGTCGAGTGAAATATGGAAGCCTAGGTATGCCATCTCCAAAGAGAACTTTAAGGTTAATTAATAAGTCCAACTGAATTATCAATATAGCATCTAAGTGACTGGGTAGCAAACAAGATTTATTTGGACTTGGTTTTGATGTATCGGGAAAGCAGAGAGAAACAAATGACTAATATGCTCTAGGCAGGTGAATCTTGGGAAAAAGAATAAGCATTCAACAGGAGGATTTTCCCTCCACCAGGGGTCCATGTTCTACAAACATTAACTTCTTCCCAAAATCCTTATGCATACTTTTTAGCATACAATAGGCCTCATCTGTTGCCAAAATAAGACCGTAAAAACAAAATTAAGCAAATGCTCGAATAACCTGATTTTATTACTTTAATCAAAATTCCATAATATAAGGTTATGGCAGTAAGATATAAAAGTGAGAAATTGTATTCAGCATTTAGTGTAAGGTAATTCAATGCCAAGCATTCATGTCATGTTATTCTTTCATACTACACAAGGTTAGAAATGCCTATAATAATTTCAATCAAGTCCAATTTAAAAATGGCTGGTTCACTTCTTTTTTCTTTCTTTTTTTTCTTTTTTATGATAGTCACACAGAGAGAGAGAGAGGCAGAGACACAGGCAGAGGGAGAAGCAGGCTCCATGCACTGGGAGCCCGACGTGGGACTCGATCCCGGGTCTCCAGGATTGTGCCCTGGGCCAAAGGCAGGCGCCAAACTGCTGCGCCACCCAGGGATCCCTTCACTTCTTTTTAAGCTAGACCATTTATTCATAGGTTCTTTAAATTCTAAGCATTAAATTATTTTTAATTACTAACAAAATAATCAGATGTAGGCTAGAGAGATTCTACAACAAGTTTAACCCAAAGTCATTTCAGAAGAGCTTCCTAATGTTCCCAAGAAATTTGTAATTATAGGTCAAAAGTGAATTAAAAAATATAAGCTTCTACAGAATTGAGCTCAATGAGGTTAATTATGTGGTTGTCCTTAATTACTGCCTGAGAAATTATTGATCTTATTCCTTAAAGAATTTTTTATAGATTTGCTTTGAAATAAGTTTTGGAAAACTTCAACTAACTCCTAGACAAAAATGTACACTTCAAATAAAGAATTTAAAAGAGCAATAAAACAAAAATGATAAAGTAGCAGACTATGGGCCAAATTCAGCATGAAGATTTTTTTTTTAATACTTTGAATTCACTGGTAAAATTCATTTATTTATTAAAGATTTTATTTATTTACTCATGAGAGATACGCACACACAGAGAGGTAGAGACACAGGCAGAGAGAGAAGCAGGCTCCATGCAGGGAGCCTGATGTAGGACTTGATCCTGGATCAAGCCCTGGGCCGAAGGCAGGCACTAAACCGCTGAGCCACCCAGGGATCCCCTCACTGGTAAAACTTAATACAAAATCGGATTTTACATAAAAATCTGATTTCCAGCTTCTCTTGAAATTACCAGGTCTGATAACAAACTGGCCCTTTCCAGACAAGGGCTATACTGCCTATGGTCAGCCAATGTCCCCACCTTCCCAAATTGCTTCACTCATTTTGATTTCTTTTTGGGTTCATCTAGACATTCGAGTTTGCAACTCCTAACAAAATATTAATTATAATATTCCCTTCCAGAACACTTCAAATCAATATTCAAGGTCTTCACAGTATTTTAACTTTTATATTTGTTACCTATACTCTGTTAATTTACAATAATATCTCTTAAAAGGCAGTTAATATCTCTCTTAAAAGGCAGGTGTAAGTTAATCCTTATACTTTACTAGCTTATGGGGGCAGGGAGAAGGGAAGAGCTATTCTTTCGTTTTGTGATGCATTTTAAGATAGCTGAAAATTAAATGTATATGCAGTTGTATACTAAAATTCAATTGTCTAAAAATTTAGAGTTGAAAATAAAATTCATTTCTCCTTCTACCTTTACCTTTGTTCTCTGTACAAATCAGTTTTTTGCTAAGAAGCAACAGACACCATCTTTATAAGCAACTGTATTCATATAAACTATAATCTTCTCATATATATGCTCAACTCCATTTGAAGACCATGGTCACAAATACAAACTGTTCTGATTACAAAGGAAGAAACAGCAGAGATGAAAAAATGGGCAGTTCTGAGCCGTTTCGAGTATATTCATTGACATTTCTTGACTTCTGTAGAACATTACAATTATTAGCTACCCACCACCCCACCCTACAGGAAACATAATTATATCAAGGTGTTCTAATTTGTGGGCACTATTACCCTTAATCTCAAAGAATAGCATTTATCAAAGAATGAATTTCAATGTAATTAATGTCACCTGTAGCTTTTAGCTGCTTATGGTAACTGCTCTTTGAAATGACTTTTTGACTCAAATGACTTTGAAATGACTGCGAATCCACCCACTTTTCAGTGATCAGTCTACCATGAATTATCATTATTTTAGATATACAGATAAAAGCAATTACCAGGAGATGGGTATAGCATGCTTTTCCAAGCTCTCTAGTTTAGTCTAGTGGTCTTCAATCATTTTTGCTCAGATAGGCTCTAAAGGAATCTTTGAAAACTATGTATCCTTTAACACATTAAGTTCACTTCTAAAAAAAAGTAGTAATCTAAATATTTTCATCAGTTTAAACAGCTACAAAATATGTAATTTTCAAATCTACCAGAATTCTTAAGATGTTATAATAAAATACTCTTTAAAAAGTATATCCAGTGGAATATAAATATCATGTTGAATTTTTACCCATTATTCTCCATAGAAAAACTGCATCAAGAAGATTGCTGGAAAAGATGGGGGAACAGGAGGACCCCCTAAGCTCATCTCATCCTATATATACAACTAGATAACACTCACAGTGTAATTAAATAACCCGGAAAAAGACCCAAAGATTGGGAGAACCAATTCCCAAACTAAATATAGAGAACAGGTCACATCTAAGAGGATAGGAAGGGCAAGACAAAGTGGGGAGCTAAAAGGTGGGGAGCTAAACAGACCAGCAGGCAGGAGGGAGGGATACTATAGGGAGAGAAACAGACTCTCACTACAGGCAACCTCACAGGGAGACAAATCCCCCTAACATTGGGCTTTGAAAACCAAAAGGACCAAATTTCAGGAGTTCTTACAACCGGCAGGACTTAAAACTTGAAACTTTAAAAATCACTGGGCTCCACACTCTGGAGGAACCATAAGGTGAGAGAACATGGAGTCACTGTCCTGAAAGAGCACAATAAACAGCTTGAAGAGATACAGCATAGAAGCAGCAGTTTGAAAAGTGCCAGGGTCATACTTCTCAGAGCGTGTGCTGGAGGGGCAAGGCTTCCATGGGAGACTTTTTTAGGAACAAAGAGGTTGGCAGGTGGTACTCCCCACGCCAGCCTCCCAGCATACATACATGTCCATCTGCGGGAAGCAGTGCAGTGCCAACACTCCCAAGCTTACTTGCTTATATTGCAAGTCCTGCCCCAGCAAAACCCTTCCCCCAGAGGACCCACACAAACCTTGCTAACGCTGTGCACTGAAACCCACATACTTTGTGGACCTATTCCCTCCAAACCAGCTGGCCTTAGTAATGGTGACTGCAGCTTCCCTCCTGCAAAGACATGTTTGCAAACCTTGCAAAAACTGCAGGTCTGATTTGACAAACTATGTGGATCCACAGCCTCAAATATGCTCTTGGCTAGAGCACATTCAAAACAGTGCCAAAAGCCTGGCAGTATGCAAGCAGCCCCAACAAGTCCCAGAACAACCACAAAGTAACTCCTGCCTCAAAGAGAGGGAAAGATAACCACATACACTAGTCAGACCATGGACACAGCAGTGGGCTAGGAGCAGATAGCTGGTCTGACTACAGACTGCATCCACCAATCAAAGCTTCTCAGAGGATGACACAGGGTACTCTGCAGTTTGGTGCTACTGCATCTCTGACAAACACCTGGTCTGTCTCAACTCAAGCCCAATGTGGCCTCAGACTGGCCTACTAGCGAGACAGGGACCAAATAAAGCCCACAACAGGCAAAGAGAGCCATTGAGGATGACTGGACTGAAGGCAAAAGCAGCTCAGCCACAAAAGTAGGGCACAGGCAATACACATAGGAGATAGTCCTTAAATGCCAGGTTCTGGTAAACAGGTAACACTGCACTGCAGGGCACTACATGACCTTTTCTTCAAAAAGCCATAATTTTCAAGCGCAGGAGATGTAGCTACTTTGTTAGTACACAGAAACAGACTAAAGAGTTAGAATGAGGAGACAGAGGAATATATCCTGAATGAAAGACCAGGGCAAATCACAGCAAGAGACAAAAACAAAACAAAGATAAATAATATGCCCAATAGTGAATTTAAACTAATGATCATAAAGATACTCACTGGGTTTGAGAAAGAGTTGAGGACTTTGGTGAGACCCTTAACAATGAGACAGAAATTATACACAGGAATCAATCAGAGATGAAGAATCAGCAACTGAAATTAAATATATACTAGAAGGAATCAATAGTTGACTAGAGGAAGCAGAAGAATGGATTAGCAACTTGAGGACCCAGTAATGAAAAGGAATCAAGATGAACAGGAGAGAAAGAAAAAAATACAAAATGAGAATAGACTTTTGGAACTCAGCAACAACATCAAATTTACTAACATTTTCATTATAGCAATCTCAGAAGGAGAAGAGAAAGAAAAGAGGGCAGAAGTTTTATTTTCATAAATAATAGCTGAAAACTTCCTGAACATAAGGAAGGAAACATATCCAGACCTAGGAGATGGCAGAGATCTCCCAACAAAATCAACCCAAGGAGGTCCACATCAAGATACATAATATTAAAATGGCAAAAAGTAGTGACAGAGGGAGAATTTTAAAAGCAGAAAGAGAAAACAGTTACAAACAAAGGAAACCCCAAAAGGCTATCAGCTGATTTTCAACAGGAACTCTGGAGGCCAGATTGAGTGGCATGATATAGTCAAAGTGCTGAATGAAAGAATATTCAGCAAGGCTATCATTTAGAATAGAAGGAGAATATAAAGAGAATATAAAGAGTTCTGAGACAAATAAAAGTTAAAGGAATTCATGACCACTAAAGAAGTCCCATAATAAATCTTAAAGGAGACTCTGTGTGAAAATGGCAGAACATAAGAATAGCATGAAAAGTAGGAAGCCTGAGAGCAGAAAAATAAGTATATTGTAAAAATCAGTCAAGGGATTCACAAAATAAAAGGATGTAAAGTATAACACTATATATCTGGGGAGGTGGAGGAGAGTAGCAAAGAAAGGGTTCAAACTTAAGTGATCATCAACTTAACATAGACTACTCTACGCAGAAGAAGTTACATACAAATCAAATGGTAACCGCAAACCAAAAACCAGTAGCAGATACAAAAAAAAATAAAGGGAAAGGAATCTAAATATATCACTCAAGAATGACAACAAACCATGAGAAAAGAGAGCAAGAGAAGAACGGACTACAAACAAACAACTAAAACAAGTAATAAAATGGCAACTACGTACATAACTATCAATAATTACTTTGGAAATAAGTGGACTAAATGTTCCAATCAAAAGACATAGGGTGACAGAATGCATAAAATGCAAGGTGCATTGCTGCCTACAAGAGACTGATTTAAGACCTAAAGATTCATGCAAACTGAAAGTGAAGGGATGGTGAAGCATTTATGAAGCATATGGAAGCAAAAAGAAAGCCAGGATAGCAATACTTACAGCAAACAAAATAAAGTTTAAAACAAAGACTGAAACAAGAGAAAGACACCATATAATCATAAAAGAATCAATCCAACAAGGTAATATAGTAATTGTAAATATTTATGCACCTGACATAGGGGCACCCAAGTATATAAAAAAGTTAATAACAAACATAAAGGGACTAAGTGATAGTAATATAATAGTAGTATTGGACTTTAACATCCCACTTACATCATGGACAGATCACCCAAGGAGAAAATCAACAAGGAAACAGTGGCTTTGAATGACACATTGGACCACATGGATTTACTAGATATATTCAAAAATTCCAACCTAAAACAATAGAATACATTTTGTTTTCAAGTGCACATGGGTCATTTCCAGAATAAATCACACATTAGGTTACAAAACAAGTCTTAACAAATTGAAAAAGATAGAAGTCATACCATGGATCTTTTCTGACCACAACACTATGAAATCAGAAATCAACCACAAGAGAAAAATATGGAAAGAGCACAAATACATGAAGGTTAAATAACATGCTTCTAATAATGGATTGGTCAACCAAAAAATCAAAGAGAAAATAAAAAAATACATGGAGGCAGAATACTTGAGTTGATTTCAGCTCAGGTCATGATCTTAGGGTTATGAGATTGAGCCCAGTATTGGGCTCCATGCTGGGTGTGGAGCCTGCTTAAGATTCTCCCTCTCCTCTCCCTCTGTTCCTTCCCCTCACCCCCCAAATACATAGAGACAAATGAAAATGAAAACACAATGCTCCAAAATCTGCATGATACAGCAAAGATTCTCTAAGAATAAGTTTATAGCAAAATGGACCTACCTCAAGAGCAAGAAAAATCTACAACCTAACCTTACACCTAAAGGAACTCAGAAAAGAACAAACAAAACCCCAAACCAGTAGCAGAAAGAATGTAATAAAGATTAGACCAGAAATAAACAAAATAAAAACTAAAAAAAACAATAGAACATAGACACTCAACCGCTGAGCCACCCAGGCATCCCAATGAATAATTATATACCAACAAATTGGACATACTAGAAGGAGTGGATAAATTTCTAGAAACCTACAACCTCCTAAAACCAAATAAGGAAGAAATAGAAAATTTCAACAGATAGATTACAAGCAGTGAAATGGAATCACTACTCAATTCAATCAAATCCCAAAAAACAAAAGTCTAGGACCAGATGGCTTTAGATGAAATCTATCAGACATTTAAAGAGGTAATACCTGTTCTTCTCAAACTATTAAAAAAATAAACAGGAAAGAAAACTTCAAAATTTATTCTATGAGCCCAGCATTACCCTGATACCAAAACCCCATAAAGATACCACTAGTAAAAATAAATAAAAAATAAAAAAGATACCACTAGTAAAGATAACTAGAGGCCAAAATTCCTGATGAACATAGATGCCAAAATTCTCAATAAAATACAAACTGAGTACAACAGTACATGGAAAGAAATCATTCACCATGGTCATATAAGATTTTTTTTTTAAAAGATTTAATTTATTCATGAGAGACAGAGAGAGAAAGGCAGAGACATAGACAGAGGGAGAAGCAAAGCAGGCTCCTCACAGGGAGCCCGATGTGGGACTCGATCCCAGGACAGGGATCACGCCCTGAGCCAAAGGCAGACGCTCAACCACTGAGCCACCCACACGTCCCCGATCATGTAAGATTTATTCTTGGGTTGCAAGTGTGGTTCAATATCTATAAAATCAATCAACATGATACATTATATCGATAAAAGAAAGGATAAAACCATATGATTATTTCAATAGATGTAGAAAGAGCATTTGACAAAGCACAACATTCATTCATGATTACAATTGTGGACAAGGTAGGTTTACGGGGAACATATCTCAACATAATAAAGGCTTAATATGAAAAACCACAGCTACTATCATCTTAAATAGAGAAAAACTGAGAGCTTTTCCTCTGTAGTCAGGAACAACACATGGATGTCCACTCTCATCACTTTTATTCAACATAGTACTGGAAATCCTAGCCACAGCAATCAAACAACAAAAAGAAATAGAAGACATCCAAATCAGCAAAGAAAAAGTAAAACGTTCACTATTTGTGGATGACATGACACTATCTATATATGTATAGAAAACCTGAAAAACCCCACCAAAAAACTGCTAGAACTGATAAACAAATTCAATATAGTGATACAGCACTTCCATACATCACCTAGGGCTCATCACAATTGTAAAGTTGCAGGATACAAAGCTAATGTACCAAAGAGGTGAAAGACCTATATTCTGAAGACTGTTAAACATGTATGAAAGAAACTGAAGGTAACACAAAGAAATGGAAAGACATTCTATGCTCATGAAATCAGAAACACTAATACTGTTAAAATATCTACACTACTCAAAGCAATCTACACATTTAATGCAATCCCTATCAAAACACCAACAGTTTTCACAGAGGTAGAACAATCTTAAAATTTGGATGGAAACACACAAGACAATGAATTAGCCAAAGCAACCTTGAAAAGAAAAACAATGCTAGAAGCATCACAATTCCGAACTTCAAGTTATATTACAAAGCTGTAGCGATCAAAATAGTAGCTACTGGCACAAAAACAGACACATAGATCAGTAGAACAGAATAGAAAACATAGAAATGAGTGCACAACTGTATGGTCAATTAACCTTCAACAAAACAGGAAAGAAAATACAATGGGGAAAAGACAGTTTCTTCAACAAATGATGTTGGGAAAACTGGACAACAACATGCAAAAGAATGAAACTGGATCACTTTCTTACACAAAAATAAACTCAAACTGGATTAGGGACCTAAATGTAAGACCTGAAATCATAAAAATCTTAGAAGAAAGCACAGGAAGTAATTTCTTTGACATCAGGTATAGCAATATTTTTCTTGATGTTTCTTGATGCAAGGGAAACAAAAGCAAAAATAAGCTATTGGGACTATATTAAAATAAAAAGCCTCTGCCAGCAAAGGAAACAATCAGCAAAACTGAAAGACAACCTACTGAATGGGAGACGATACTTGCAAATGACAATTCTATAAAGGGTTAGTATCCAAAAATATATAAAGAAGTTATACAACTCCACACCCCAAAATGAATAATTAAAAAAGGCCAGAAGACATGAATATACATATTTCCAAAGACATACAGATGGCCAACAGATACAAGGAAAAGGTGCTCCACATCACTGATCATCAGCAGGGAAACACAAATAAAAGCCACAGTAAGATATCATCTCCTACGTGTCAGAATGGCGAAAATCGACAACACAAAAAACAACAGGTGTTGGCAAAGATGCGGAAAAAGAAGAACCCTCTTGCATTGTTGGTGTGAGTGAAACCTGGTGCAGCCATTGTGGAAGATCCTCATAAAGTTAAAAATAGAAGCATTCTATGATCCAGCAATTACGCAACTAAATATTTACCCAAAGTATACAAAAATATAAATTCAAAGGGATACACACACTCTGATGTTTATAGCAGCATTACCTACAATAGCAAATTATGGAACCAACCCAAATGCCGATTGATGATTAATGGATAAAGAATATATGGTAAATATATACAATGGAATGTCTCTCCTCTATAAAGAAGAATGAAATCTTGCCATTTGCAACAACATGGAGAGAAGACGAGAGAAAACACAAATACCATTATGATTTCAATCATAAGTGGCATTTAAGAAACAAAACAAATCAGCAAAGGGGAAAAAAAGAGGCAAACCAAGAAACAGACTCTTAAGTATAGAAAACAAACTGAGGGATGCCTGGGTGGCTCAGTGGTTGAGCATCTGCCTTTGGCTCAGGGCGAGATCCCAGGGTCCTGGGATCAAGTCCCTTATTGGGCTCCCCAAAGGGAGCCTGCTTCTCCTTCCGCCTATGTCTCTGCCTTTCTCTGTGTGTCTCTCATGAATAAATAAATAAAACCTAAAAAAAAAAACAAAAAAAAAAAACTGATGGTTACCAAGAGGTATGTGGTTGAGGGGATGGGCTAAATAGCAAATAAGGAGTACAGTTGTGATGAGCACTAGGTGATGTATGGAAATGCTGTATCACTATACTGCACACCTGAAACTAGTATTACACAATATGTAAATTAACTGGAATTTAAATAAAAATGTAAAAAAAGAGAAAGAACTACAGGCCAATATCTCTGTTGAATACACATGCAAAAATCCTCAACAAAATAGTAGCACACTGAATCAAAGAACATATTAAAAAAATCAATCACCACAATCAACTGTGATTTTTCCTGGGATGCAAGGGTGGTTCAATATTCATAAATCAAAGTGATACGTTGCATTAATAAGAGAAAGGATAGAGGTGCCTGAGTGGTTCAGTCAGTTATATATCTGACTTGCAACTCAGGTCATGATCTCAGGGTTCTGGGATCAAGCTCTTAGTAGGGCTCCAGACTTAGAGTGGGGAGTCTGTTTGTCCTTCTCCTTCTCCCGCTACTCCTCCTCCTACTTATGCTGTCTCTCTCTCAAATAAATAAAACCTTAAAACAAAAAAAGAGAAAGGATAAAAACCATACGATCATTTCAATAAATGAAGAGAAAGCATTTGACAATGTACAACATTCCTTCATGATAAAATCCCTCAACAAAGGAGGTTTAGAGGAAACATAGCTTAACATAATAAAGGCCATATATGAAAAACCCACAGCAAACATCATATTCAATGGTAAAAAGAAAAAGCTTTTTCCTTGTGGTCAGGAATAAGACAAGGATGTCTACTCTCACCACTTTATTTAAAATTCTACTAGATGTCTTCACCACAGCAATCAAACCACATATAGGAAAAAAGGGCATCCAGTTGGAGAACCATTTACCATTCAAATGGTCCTCAAAAGAAGCAGGAGTAGCAATCATCATACCAGATAAATTAAACTTTATCCCAAAGACTGTAGTAAGAGATGAAGAGGGACACTATATCATACGTAAAAGGGTCTATCCAAAAAAAGGACCTAACAATCATGAATATTTATGCCCCTAATGTGAGAGCTGCCAGGTATATCAATCAATTAATAACCAAAGTTAAGACATACTTAGATAATAATACCCTAATACTGGGAGACTTTAACACAGCGCTTTCTGTAAATGACAGATCTTCTAAGCACAACATCTCCAAAGAAACAAGAGCTTTAAATGATACACTGGACCAGATGGATTTCACAAATATTTACAGAACTTTACATCCAAATGCAACTAAATACACATTCTTTTCAAGTGCACATGGAACTTTCTCCAGAATAGACCACATACTGGGTCACAAATCAGGTCTTAACAGATGCCAAAAGATTGGGATCATCCTCTGCATATTTTTAGACCATAATGCTTTGAAACTAGAACTCAATCCCAAGAAAAAATTTGAAGAAACTCAAACACGTGGAGGTTAAAGACCATCCAGCTAAAAGATGAAAGGGTCAAACAGGAAATTAAAGAACAATTCAAGAGATTCATGGAAACTAAAGATTCATGGAGAATGAAGATACAACCATTTAAAATCTTTGGGATACAGCAAAAACAGGCCTGAGGGGGAAATACATCACAATACAAGCATCCATCAAAAAACTGGAAAGAACTCAAATACAAAACCTAACCTTTCACCTAAAGGAACTGGAGAAAGAACAGCAAATAAAACGTACACCCATCAGAAGAAGAGAGTTAATAAAGATTCAAGCAGAACTCAATGAAATAGAGACCAGAAGAACTGTGGAACAGATAAAAAAACCAGGAGTTGGTTCTTTGAAAGAATTAATAAGATAGATAAACCATTGTTTATTAAAACAAAAGAAAAAACAAAAGAAAAAAGACTCAAATTAATAAAACAAAAAAGACTCAAATTAATAAAATTATGAATGAAAAAGGAGAGATCACAACCAATACCAAGGAAATACAAATGATTTTAAAAATGTATTATGAGCAGCTATATGCCAATAAATTGGGCAATCTAGAAGAAATGGATGCATGTCTGGAAGGTATTCCAAACTACCAAAACTGGAACAGGAAGAAACAGAAACCTGAACAGGCCAATAAGCAGGGAGGAAATTGAAGCAGTCATCAAAAACCTCCCAAGACACAAAAGTCCAGGGCCAGATGGCTTCCCAGGTGAATTCTATCAAACGTTTATAGAAGAAACAATACCTATTCTACTAAAACTGTTCAGAAAGATAGAAAGAGATGGAATAATTCCAAACTCGTTCTATGAGGCCAGTGTCACCTTAATTCCAGAACCAAAAGAGATGGAATAATTCCAAACTCGTTCTATGAGGCCAGTGTCACCTTAATTCCAGAACCAGACAAAGACCCCACCAAAAAGGAGAATTATAGACCAATATCCCTGATGAACACAGATGCAAAAATTCTCAACAAGATACTAGCCAATAGGATCCAACAGTACATTAAGAAGATTATTCACCATGACCAAGTGGGATTTATCCCTGGGGTGCAAGGCTGGTTCAACACTTGTAACACAATCAATGTGATAGATCATATCAACAAGAGAAAAAACAAGAACCATATGACCCTCTCAATAGATGCAGAGAAAACATTTGACAAAATACAGCATCCATTCCTGATCAAAACTCTTCAGAGTGTAGGGATAGAGGGAACATTCTCAGCATCTTAAAAGCGGTGTACAAAAAGCCCACAGCAAATATCATTCTCAATGGGGAAACACTGGGAGCCTTTCTCCTAAGGTCAGAACATGACAGGGATGTCCCTCTCACCACTGCTATTCAACATAGTACTAGATGTCCCAGACTCAGCAATCAGGCAACATAAAGAAATAAAAGGCATTCAAATTGGCAAAGAAGAAGTCAAACTCTCCTCTTCACAGATGACATGATACTGTACATAGAAAACCCAAAAGACTCCACCCCAAGATTGCCAGAATTCATACAGCAATTCGGCAGTGTGGCAGGATACAAAATCAATGCCCAGAAATCAGTGGCATTTCTATACACTAACAATGAGACTGAAGAAAGAGAAATTAAGGAGTCAATCCCATTTACAATTGCACCCAAAAGCATAAGATACCTAGGAATAAACCTAACCAAAAGAGGTAAAGGATCTATACCCTAAAAACTACAGAACACTTCTGAAAGAAATTGAGGAAGAGGCAAAGAGATGGGAAAATATTCAATGCTCATGGATTGGAAGAATTAGTATTGTGAAAATGTTTATGCTACCCAGGGAAATTTACATTTAATGCAATCCCTATCAAAATACCATGTGGACTTTCTTCAGAGAGTTGGAACAAATCATCTTAAGATTTGTGTGGAATCAGAAAAGACCCCAAATAGCCAGGGGAATGTTAAAAAAGAAAACCAGAGCTGGGGGCATCACAATGCCAGATTTCAGGTTGTACGACAAAGCTGTGATCATCAAGACAGTGTGGTACTGGCACAAAAACAGACACATAGATCAATGGAACAGAATAGAGAACCCAGAAATGGCCCCTCGACTCTATGGTCAACTAATATTTGACAAAGCAGGAAAGACTATACACTGGAAAAAGGACAGTCTCCTCAATAAATGGTGCTGGGAAAACTGGACAACCACGTGCAGAAGAATGAAACTGGACCATTCTCTTACACCATACACAAAGATAAACTCAAAATGGATGAAACATCTAAATGTGAGACAAGAATCCATCAAAATCCTAGAGGAAAACACAGGCAACACCCTTTTTGCACTTGGCCACAGCAACTTCTTGCAAGATACATCTATGAAGGCAAGGGAAACAAAAGCAAAAATGAATTATTGGGAGTTAATCAAGATAAAAAGCTTCTGCATAGCAAAAGAAACAGTCAACAAAACTAAAAGACAACTTACAGAATGGGAGAAGACATTTGCAAATGACATATCAGATAAAGGGCTAGTATCCAAGATCTATAAAGAACTTATTAAACTCAACAGCAAAGAAACAAACAATCCAGTCATGAAATGGGCAGAAGACATGAACAGAAATTTCACAGAGGAAGACATACACATGGCCAACAAGCACATGAGTAAATGTTCTGCATCACTTGCCATCAGGGAAACACAAATCAAAACCACAATGAGATACCACATCACACCAGTGAGAATGGTGAAAATTAAAAAATAAGACAGGAAACAACAAATGTTGGAGAGGATGTGGACAAAGGGGAACTCTTTTGCATTGTTGGAAATGTCAACTGGTACAGCCACTCTGGAAAACTGTATGGAGGTTCCTCAAAGAGTTAAAAATAGAACTGCCCTACAACCCAGCATTGCACTCCTCGGGATTTACCCCAAAGATACAGTTGCAGTGAAACCCCAGAACACCTGCACCCCAATGTTTATAGCAGTAATGTCCACAATAGCCAAACTGTGGTAGGAGACTCAGAGTCCACTGAAAGATGAATGGATAAAGAAGATGTGGCATATGTACACAATGGAATATTACTCAGCCATTATAAACAACAAATATCCACCATTTGCTTTGACGTGGATGGAACTGGAGGGTATTAGGTGCTGAGTGAAATAAGTCAATCAGATAAGGACAAACATTATGTGGTCTCATTCATTTGGGGAATATAAAAAATAGTAAAAGGAAATAAAGAGGAAAGGAGAGAAAATGAGTGAAAATACCAGTGAGGATGACTGAACATGAGAGACTCCTAACTCTGAGAAACGAACAAGGGTTAGTGGAAAGGGAGGTGGGCGGGGGGTTCGGGTGACTGGGTGATGGGCACTGAGGGGGGCACTTGACAGAATGAGCACTGGGTGATATGCTATATGTTGGCGAACTGAACTCCAATAAAATAAAAAAAAAAGAAAGGAATAAAGGGCATCCAAACTCATAGGGAAAAAGTAAAATTTTCACTATTTGCAAATGACATACCATATACAGAAACCCTAGACCCCAGCAAAAATTACTAGAACTGACAATTAAATTCAGTAAAGTTGTAGGATACAAAATACAGCATGTACAGAATGTAATGTACAGAAATCTGTTGCATTTCTATATACTAATAAAGAGAAATTAGGAAAACAATCCAAATTACTATTGCACCAAAAATAATAAAAATACCTAGGACTAAACTCAACCAAGGAGGTGAAAGATCTGTACTCTGAAAACTATTAAACACTGATGAAAGAAAGAAATTAAAGACAACACAAATGGGAAGATAGCCCAGGTTCATGGATAAGAAGAACCAATATTCTTATAATGTCTATATTACCCAGACCAATCTACACATTTAATGCAATTCCTATCAAAATACCAACAGTATTTTTCACAAACTAGAACAATCCTAAAATTTGTATGGAACCACAAAAAACCACAAATAGCCAAAATAATCTTGAAAAAGAAAAACAAAGCTGGAGGCAGCACAATTCTAGATTTCAGATTATACCAGAAAGTTGTAGTAATCAAAACAGTATGATAGTGGCACTAAAATAGACACATAGATCAATAGAACAAAATAGAAAGTCTAGAAATAAGCCCATGATTAAAGGGTCAATTGATCCTTGACAGTGCAGGAAATAATATCGAATGGAAAAAAGACAGTCTCTTCAACAAATGGTTCTGGGAAAACTGATAATTACATGCAAAAAAATGAAACTGTACCACTTACATCATACACAAAAATAATCTTAAATGGATTGAGGGCCTAAATGTGAGACCTGTTTATTCAGCTTTAAAAAAAGAATGAAATCTTGTCTATTGCATCAATATGGGTGAATCAAGTATAACGTTAAGCAAAATAAATCAGAGAAAGACAAATACCATGACTTTATTCATATGTGGAATGTAAGAAAGAAATCAAAAAACAAAGGAAAGAAAAAGGTGATAAACCAAAAAAACCCAGACTCTTAAGTATGGAGAACTGACAATTACCAGAGGGCAGGTGGGTAGGGGATGGGTAAAGTAGGTTAAAGGGATTACACTTATCTTGATGAGCACAGAGTAAGGTATAGAATTGTCTAATGATTATATTGTACACCTGAAACTACTAAAACACTGTATATTAACTCTAGTAGACTTAAAGATACGCATGAATAAGGTCTTCTCTAATTAAACATCTTTCCCTTTTTTACCCACCTTGTACTTCTATTGCATTTTTCTTACAGAACTTTATCTTGATATAAAATGTTTTTACCGGGCTCCCTGCTTGGAGCCTGCTTCTCCCTCTGCCTGTGTCTCTGCCTCTCTCTCTCTCTGTGTCTCTCATGAATAAATAAATAAAATCTTAAAAAAAAAAAAAAAAAAAGAGGCAGCCCGGGTGGCTCAATGGTTTAGTGCCGCCTTCAGCCCAGGGTGTGATCCTGGAGACATGGGATCAAGTCCCACATCGGGTTCCCTGCTTGGAGCCTGCTTCTCCCTCTGCCTGTGTCTTTACCTCTCTCTGTCTGTGTGTCTCTCATGAATAAATAAATAAAATTTTTTAAAAAATGGGGATCCCTGGGTGGTGCAGCGGTTTAGCGCCTGCCTTTGGCCCAGAGCGCGATCCTGGAGACCCCAGATCGAGTCCCACGTCGGGCTCCCGGTGCATGGAGCCTGCTTCTCCCTCAGCCTGTGTCTCTGCCTCTCTCTCTCTCTGTGTGACTATCATAAATAAATAAAAAAATTAAAAAAAAGTTTTTACATCTGAAATTTGTTTAGTGGTTGTAGTGGTCACTCTATCATATGTCTCCAAGAAATGTATGTCTACAAATTGATACATAAATTAAACTTAGCATTTAAGTTGGTTTTGTTTATATATTCAAATATTAAAAGAAATCTCTTTGAGGTTGCATTATTTTATTTTATTATTATTTTTAAAGATTTCATTTATTCATGAGAAACAGAGAGGCAGAGACATAGGCAGAAGGAGAATCAGGCTCCTCACAAGGAGCCGGATGCAGAACTCAATCCCATGACCCCGGGTCTGCGCTCAACCACTAAGCCACCCAGGCCTGAAGTTGCATTATTTTAACTCTTAGTGTACAACTGATGAAAACACATAGTTTGATAATTTATTAAAATGGAATTTAAATTTTATTGAAATGCATTTTTTGAAGTAATGACCAGAGCTTTAAAATATATTATTTTTCCTCCTAACATCATGACATTGCCAGAATGAGACAGGATTCAGCAAAAAGTCTATTCATGGCCTCCGTCTTTATAGGTAAAAATGCTAAGAAATCTTGTTCATATATTTAAATTAAAATCTCCCTGGAAATGATTCTTAGATATTTAGATAAATGTATCTAATATATGTATGATAAATACACCATGATAAATATATCATGGTTATGTATTTTTAAAATCTTTATTAGAAGTATTTTAGAAACACGTATTGAAATATAGATTAAAAATATATTGGGTGTGGGCCAGAAGAGAAAAATGAGGGGAAGATGTGAAAGAAATAAGACTGGTAAGAGTGGACAAGTACGTTATATGGAATTTAAATGTCTCATTCTATGTACCTTTGCATACCTTTAAATTTTTAAAAAATAAAAGTAAAAAATATTAGAGCTGCTGATTTAACTCAATGTATGAAAAATGTCTGCCATATAATCCAATTAGCAAAGCCAGTTCTTTTTGTCAAACCAATTTCCAAATGAATGTCATTTTCTGTCAAAGTTTGACTTAAGTTTCTCAATTCAAATATATGCATTAATGTGTCTTTCAAAGAATAGTATAAAAACTGTTGAGAAAAGTGTAGAATATATATTGTGGGATAGATTACTAAAAGCAGTCAAGATTAAAATAACATAGTTCTTATAAAATTGATTTACTTATTTTTATAAAATAGGTTATAAAAAGAAGGTAGTAAAGCAACATGCTGTTTATCAGTTAACTTATAGCAATGCAATACAGCTAAAATAATTTATAATACAAGAAATATGATAAAGTATAATAGCTCTTCATTAAATGTGCATGAATATTGACTTCTGCTATCTGGTTTTTGGAGTAATTCAATAAAAATAGAGTATAAACATTTTTTTAAAGGGTATATAAAAATGAGAACACTTGTTTTACATTTCTTTACACAGAACAAACTCTTCCTGTGACTGTAATAAATGAGAAAGGCATATACTATAAAAAAATCATCTGGCTTAGGAGCCAGCACTAAATTTATTTTTTACTAATAAGAGAAAGAAAACAAATATTCCATAATACATAATAAAATCCTTGACTTGAAATGGAATTTTTTTGGTATGATGTGATAAAATAGTTTTCAGCTATACGACAGAAAAATACATATTGAATATGAAGGAAATTATGTAAAAGTTTTATTTGTAGGTTTGGTAGTCCTAGAGAACATTCTAGTCACATATATAACAATCATTGTCATCATCCAAAACTACATTGGGATGAAAGGTGCCTTCTTTCCAGTTAATGTTGTTTCCTAGGGATAGAGTACTAAGAAAAGCTGAAAGGTCTGCTTATTGGGATAGGGTGTTTGTTATGGATGCTTTTTGCTTTATTCTCGCAGGGCCCTCTCTCAACAGTTAACAGATTATTGACAACAGTCAGGGAATGGAAGAGGCAAAGTCATTAAAACAAAACTGTCATTACTCTCACACTCTCACAATCCTACTCTACCACATCTGAATTCAGAATATCTCACTGTGGATCAAAATGTTCCCTTTTGCAGTCAACCTTCATCTTAAGAGACATAGGTATAAAGAAACAGAAATATTGGAAATAGTGTAGTATATCTATGTTTGGTGCCATTGGGTTTTTACTTTCCAGGAAACACATGAGTAAAATTTAGGAAGGGTAAGGGATATGGCATTCTCATATGAAGGAGGAGAAAATTATAGTGAAAACAGGTACATTCTCAGGCACATCAACTTTAGGTAGGAGTACCTATGAAACCTGAGGATATAGAAAGTGATTTACTTAAATGATCTGTTTGCATATTCCTTGGCAGGTCTTCATTCATGGTAAAGTAAATAAACACAAATATATTGTGTTGTGTTTCCAAAGATGGCCACATTATTTCCCATCCCACATACTCTTTCACATTTCAATTCTGCCATGTTCACATCTATAGGGAGAGCTTATAATCCTCCAATTCCCTTGAGTCTTAGCTAGTTCTTTGATCTGTTTTGATCAACAGAGTGTAACAGAAGTGATGCAGTTTAACTTCCAGGATTGGGCCTGGAAGAGATCTACAGCTTCCACCTACACCTCTTAGAAAGCTCCTTTTTGGCAAGTAGCCACTATGCTATGAGGAAGTCCAAGCTAGCCGTGTAGCAGCACCACCAAAGGTCCTCTGTGATTACAAGAATGGTAATGGCTATACAGAAATGAAGACAAGAGTACAGGCTGTAGAATTTGGAAGACCAGGATTCAAATCCCAGATCTACCATTTATTTCTGAATCCCGAGCTTGTAGTGGTCACTTCACCTTTCAATTAGCCTCTCTAAGCAACCTCCTTCCGAGAGCCTCTTTAGCCACATGAGCTATCTGTTGTGAGAAAAAATATAAGACAAGTAATGTAACGTGCCAAGCCCCAGAGTTACTCAGTAGATAATTAAAAAACCAGCTTCATTTAAGATATTATTTCTTCTCTTCTCTCTCCATCTAACCCTAAGCCTCTCAGAACACAGAAAAGAGGGACGCCTGGGTGGCTCAGTGGTTGAGCATCTGCCTTTGGCTCAGGGCATGATCCTGGGTCTGGGGATCGAGTCCCACATTCCGGTCCCTGCGAGGAGCCCGCTTCTCCCTCTGCCTATGTCTCTGCTTCTCTCTCTGTGTCTCTCACAAATAAAAAATAAAATCTTAAAAAAAAAAATATATATATATATATACACTTAAAAAAACACAGATAAATTGTGCAACTCCATTGTATGCCTCTTTTGGAGGGGCACAATGAGGAGCAAGATCTAGGGGAGAACCTAGGGGAGGATCTAGGGGCGAAGAAAAGCATCACTGGAGGACAAAGTTACCCTGGTGATACCTGATGAGTCATACACTCACTATGGGTGTCTCCAAGAACTCAAAGGTGTGGAATGGAGCAGATAAATCTTAAGGACTTCACAGAAATAACATCTTATGTTCACAGAAGAAAATGTGGAGATTTCTTTCCACCATATCCTTATTTTGTCCCAGTATTCCTACCTCCATTGAGTGTGCATTGTAATATTATACCTGGGAGATGTGCTCTAGTTCCTAGAGCAGGCAAGTACAACTTAAGAGAAGCACAGGCCCTCATAGCTGGACTGTCTAACTCAGGACCACTGTGGAACCCAAGAACTGCAGCTTAGAGCTTAGGCCTCCAGACTGGTAAATATCAAGTACTTGTATGGCATTTTCAATAGCAAATGCATTAAAAAAAAAGTAATAGAAATCTAATGAAAGAGATTTAACCTGTATCTTCCAAATTACAAACTATTATAAACTATTTTGAATCATTTTACCTTAAATTGAAATAATATATACTGATCTTGCTTGGTGTGCTGTATACACAGCTTCTCTATGATTTTCTTTTTCCAATTATGTTTACTTTTATAAGTAAACATAAAGTTACCATCTCCATCATTTTTAAATGTACAGTTCAGTGTATACTATGCTTCGTTTAAAATAGACTTTCTTCAGTACATATGCAAATAGTAATGAAGTAAAAAATAGTTTACCCTCAAAGAAGGAAACAAAAACTTGATATATGCTAATAGAAATAGGCTGAATCCAAGACATTTTAAATCATCAATATTCATGATGAAATGTTACTATCAAATTTCTTTACACAGAAACTATAAAACTATGCTTTTCTTAAAAAAGCTGATCTCCTTCCAAATGATTACTACAAAGAATAGCTAAAAATTGTAATATTTAACTAAAGGCAAAGTGACTAAATTTTAAGGATAACATCTTAAATCATTTACTTACAAACAAACAAAAATTCACTTACAAACAATACTGCCAGACAATACCTGAAACAAAGCAGTATGATCAATTACCAGGGAATGTGGATCATATGACCCTTCAAAAGTTCCTGGTGGAAATCCAGAAAATCAAATTAGAGATCCCTGAGTAACATGCCATTTGAAATAATCGTATCATATTCGATTTTGTCATCTGTTAAAGCTTTTCACTATTTCTGTGGCTTAGTTTTGAAAAAAAAAGGTTTAGATAAAAAACAATAGAAAAACAAAAGAATTTATCTCCAACAGGAATATTTCTTTAGGAAAATAGAAAAGTTAGAAAACTGTTGCACTGTTTCTATGGAAATACTAATAAAAATTAATTCCTCAAGTTCTAATAGATTTCCTTTAAACAACAATGTTCCAAATATAAACAGTGTATAAAAGTGAGAGGGGAGAAGGCTGCTAGGGGAATTCTAGTATTTTTATATCAGAAAATATGAATCATCTCAAGCTACCTGTTTTGTTAAGATTATGAATGATTACAAAGTTAAAAGCTGCTGTGATAATTATTTGGTTCCTTTTGTGTTATAAATCATTAATTTTTGTGTTTTTTCTAAACGACAGATTTAAGTGACAGAATATCAGATCATTATTTCATTAAGACCAATATTTGCAGTATTTTCTGTAATACATCAGCAAACCAATAAAATAAGCAGTAAAAATGAAGCGTGATTAAATAAATCAGTCATTGGTATAAAGTGAGAAAAAGGACATTATGTAGAAAAATAGGCATTTACATCTCTTGGATTGAGAGTGGCTAACTATATTTAGATAGAAGATACAGTTTTTTGCTGGCAGTGGAGAAAAATATCCATCCTTATAACTAATAGTTTAAAATGGCTGCTTTCTGTGATATTAATATTCATTCAAAATTTTATGCAATCACTTATGAAGTGAACAAAGTACATGGAAAAGCAGCAGTTATCTATGACACATCTACATTAATATTCCCAAGTATACAACTTGGGCCTGACCCAGAAATGTGTTTGAACTCAGTATATGAGTCACAGAAATTTGAACAGACCAATGTTATATTTGGCTTTGATTAAAATTACAGGTACAAATGTTTTCATTTCAATACTAAATATTCTGAATGCTTATGCAACATCAGTTTCAAATTCCCTTTTAAAGAAAATGCTCATTAATGATAACCTCACATCACTGCAAAAGCTGCTCTAATACTTAATGGCTAGGTGTTATTTCTAAGTAATATGGCACACAATTACATTATTTCAAGTCATTATAAAGTCAGGTTGAGACAAACTGAAGCCTCACCTTTGATCATTTAATATAGTTCAATTATTGCTGGCATCTAAGTAGATTTAGCATCCTTCCTGTCCTTGTTAGATAGCCCCCACATTATCAATTAAAAAGGATCCTTCTGCCTATTACCATTGCCTGCTTAGACTGACTATGTATGTGTATCTTTACTCTAGCCAGATCAGTCATGCTAGTTTCACTTGTGGGAAATCTCCTATTTCCATGTCTGCACTAGACCAGGTTACAGCTGGGCTTTTCAGCACAATCCTATGGGAGCATTCAGTACTCTATTTAAAGATCATTGCAAATTTCCCATAAAATTAAGATGTTGGTAAAATTTAATTAAATTTAAGATAATCTTGGGTCTGCCATGACCATAAAGCACATTTAAGTTGCAAAAGGTAGGTTGGGTTTCTTGATAAATCCGATTGGGCTGCCAATCAAGGTCACATGAATAGTCTAAAATGTCATTGCTGATGGCTTTTTTACTTATTTACCTGTACATATATCTGTAACTTCTAAAAGTGATACAGCCTAAGTATATTTTCTTATTTTATTTTATTTATTTATTTTTTAAGGATTTTATTTATTTATTCATGAGAGATGGAGAGAGAGAGAGACAGAGAGGCAGAGACACAGGCAGAGGGAGAAGCAGGCTTCATGCAGGGAGCCCGATGTGGGACTTGATCCTGGGTCTCCAAGATCACGCCCTGGGCCAAAGGCGGCGCTAAACCGCCGAGCTACCGGGGCTGCCCTATTTTCTTATTTTAGTAACACATTAATGTTTGCTCCTTTAGAGACAAATTCAGCTTTCTGTTGTCTGGAATCATAATTATCGCTAGGCTATAGTTATCCCAACGATGCTACTGACAGGAATTCTTTTCTGCCAATTTATATAATTTCATTTTTTAAACTGGCATCAGAATAAATCTTGGATATAAATTTCTTACTTATAATATGGTTAGTTATTATTGTTTAATCTGTAAATGAGTTTAAATGAGAATAAAAGACCAGGAATACTATTCCAGTATACTGAATACTCTGGTATACAGTATACATAATATTCTGGTATATTATGTCTAAAAAATAAAATATGTCTCTAGCCAGAATAAGTTTTTAAAGCTACTGTTTTTCAGTAAGCATCAGAGAAAAAAATCTAATGCAAAATTATGAATAACCTATGACACAATCACATGATACTCTAGTTTTTTGTAGATTAAGTAGAAAAACCATAAAGATATTAGAAAGTTTACTTTCTGAATTAAAAACAATAGCTATTTCAAAAGTTTTAATTTCTAAAGGTCAAATTACATATGAAAGGTATTTATTTCAAGTATTTCTTTGGCTAAAATGGAAGTTACCGTGAAATAGAGCAGGCCAGAAGTCACCATCACGTTCTCAATCATATGTATGCCTTTATTCATTTACCTATTTATTTTTGATTTTTTAAAAGGATTATTTGAGAGAGTGAGAGAGAGAGCGTGTGTGGGCACATGTGCAGGTGAACATGAGGTGGGGGGTGGTACAGAGGGAGAGGCAGAAGGAGAATCTCACGTCCATGCCCTGCTCAGCATGAGCTTAACCCCATGACCCAGTGAGCCTGAGATTACGACCTAAGCAGAAATCAAGAATCAGCTGCTCAACTGACTGAGCTACTAAGCACCGCAACTTCTTATTTATTTAAATAATCTCTACACCTAACATGGTACTTGAACTCATGCCCTGCAAGATCAAGAGTTGCTTCTTCCAAATGAGTCAGCCAGGTGCCCCCGATATGTAGAAAAGAAACAAAAAGACAGTTTCCTGAGTAGTCCCAGCCCAAGGCAAATAAGCAGAACTTGGCAGTGGCAGGAATGAACTGTGCCTTCCCCTCCAACCCCACCCACACTCAGTTCCCTGGAGGGCTACAAAGGCAAAGCAAGATCTCCATCTAATTGGTCTCTAGAGCAGGGCTCTCTTTCCAGGTATTTTTCAAACATTGGGGAAAAAACCCCACAAGTTTCTCATTCAAGATTCATAGTTAAGTCCCTCAAAGATCACTATCACTAGTATCAAAACATCCATATTATTTATTGAAAACCTTCAGAAAAAGTGATAGGAAATGTGACAGTGTCTTCTCATAATACCTTAGACAATTTATTCATCTATGGGCTGTAAATCACATTTCAAAAGGTAAATATAAAAATATATGACTTTTCCAAAACACAGAAAGGAAATCCATTAGATTTTCAAACACCTGGAGAAGACAGATTAATAAAGGTACTTCTTCGCACTTGCTGGAAAGTCAAACAAGTAAATTCATTCTGTACTACATATTTTTTAATACTTATTTATTTGAGAGCAAGAGAGAAAGGGAGAGTGAGCGAGAGAAGCAGAGTGTGCTCGCACACATGCAGGTGGGAGGAGGGGCAGAGGGAGAGGGAGAGGGAGAATTTCCACCAAAGTCCCTGCTGAGCGCAGAGCCTGATATGGGTCTTGATCCCATAACTCACAAGATCATGACCTCACTGAAATCAGGAACTGGACACTTAACCAACTGAGCCACCCAGGAGCCCAATGTTGAGCTAAATTTTTGCCTTATCAGACAAAGAATAAATTAACCAAGCTAAAGGTATCTCATGAAAAGTATTGTCCTATAAATATTAGGAGGCCAGTTCTATTTAAGTCTAGAGAAACTATATCATTGAACACAAGATTCCAAATAGATTTTTGAAACATGGCACAAATGGATGGTAAGAGAATTTTAGCACATACTGGTCAAGCATAAAGTACATGCAGAAAAGTTTCCAGAGCCCAGAGAAGGCGTGTTTACATTCTCAAGTAATTACTGATTGCTCTCTGAACAAATAAAAGGGAGAAGGAACGGGCTTATCAGTAAAAGCCTCAGAGCTAACATGACTAAGGTGGAGAACTCATTCAAGACTGCAGTTATCCATTCTATTTAAGTTAAATCTTTCCTAAAAAACATCTAATGAACCAAATTCAAATGGGCACTTGTAAAGTCTGTATTTCTAATTTCCAGAGGGATAAATGGATTAAGATGGTTCTTCCTAGAGAGCAGTTGCAGATCAAATCCCAAACTATTTGAGAAAGCTTCTGTGTCAACCAAATGCCCATTTAAAAATCTTTAAGAGCAAGGATTTTCAGTAAGCTGGGTTTTTTCCTAATGGTTAAAGTAATCAATTCACATAGACACACAGATCTTGTAGCAGCAATAAGTACAATTAATGACATAGTTATAATCATATTTACTTACCCTCCCAACAGTATCTGTGGCTGGTTGGATTCATTTGTAATACCAAATACATCAGGAATTAAATCACCATTGAAGCTGAAAGGAAAACATTAAAAACATTAAGTAGCTGTTTCATAAAACTGTCATGTTCTAGCTTTAAAAGGAAAATAACCTTTGGGAGGTGTAGTTGCCATCACAATGCTCACCAGTTTCTGCTGTAGTCAACAAAATGTCAGCCCAAGTGTCAGACATGTGTCACTTCTAGGCCAAAGGGTTTATTATTATTTATTACTGGACCCTCCAGCCCTCTTTAAGCTTGTGGTGGCCATGAAAAGAGCACGTGTTTCAGATGGTCCTGCTCCACAGATGATGTGGCTGGCCTCTAAGTGATGGCACAGAGCTTAGCCTACCACTGACCCACACTGGACACGCATGTAAGCAAGAAATGAACTTTCGTTGTGAAATTTTAGGGTTGTCTGTAGTTTCTGCATAACCTTGACCATCCCTGGCAAGAAGACAGCACTTATTTCAGACCCAACTTATGTAGTTAGATGGACTTAGGAGAAATAACCCACAAAAGTAATCCCCAGTTGGTGTAAAAATTTGTACTGGCCATTAAATATTGCAACAACAATGAAAAATACACAACTATGAAAGAAATCAAACTGAAGGCCCTTAAGATGATTAATATACAGGTTTATAGTTCAGACTTAATGTTCACTGACCTACTGATACATGACTGTTTTTAATAATTGTACGAAAGGCAGTAATGGAAACAAGAAAAAGTCTGTACATTGCTTATAATCCCCAAATGATCTCTACATGACTACCAAAATTCCTGACAGGAATTTGGATTGCACTTGGGTCTATTTTGAAAAATAAATAACACTAAAGAAGAGCTTTAAAAAAAGTAAGTTTCTCCTTAATATAGACATCTTTCTAAATCTCTGGAGGAAATCTCATACCATTCATATCTGTCCATTAAACACCAATAGTTTTACCCTGAAATAGTTACCTTAATTATTTGAAAACTGACATGGCTACCATTAACCTAGATCCATTATGGACACATTCAAAGCTATCGAAGCAGAAACAAAAACACAAATTTCTTCCTCTTTCCAAAATATTGAATTTCACTTTCCTTTTCTATCATGGCAAATAAAAACCATATAATCAAGGGTATAAGCCTCTGTCAGTGTCAAAGGGCGAATGAATTTAGTGTCAATGCTACTTCACAAAATAGTCTTTGATATGAGAAACCTTATGTTGTTCAGTTTAAATTCATTCAAAGGGAAACAAGCACATACTTACTCCATAATTAGTGGTTCATCTTGAAAAGTCCTATTGAGTATGGTCATATTGTTAGGATCTGTATAGAAAGAAAATATATAAGTCAGCAGGCACTTTATATTACTTTTGATATCTACACTTGGGGTAAGATATCTTTATTCTTTTCAAGATTCATCTATAATTAATTCCAACTACTACTATTAACAAGACACTGTAAATCTAACTTAAATAGACATCAGCACAAAATACTGGTGTTTATTATATAGTTAAGACCATCATTATAATAACTTTATTTAGAGGCTTCATTCTAAAAATCTCTTAGGTGAGTCTTCTTTAAATATAATTTAGCACTAGAGCAGTTGACAATATGCACAAAACCACCTGACTCTAAAATGTCCATGCTTAAATACATGAAATGCTTATATTTATCTAGCAATAACAGGTTTATTTTTTCCTTTAATATCCAATGATAAGTATTAAAAACTCTTAAAACAAATTTACCTAATGTTTGATTTTGTCCCCAGAAGATAACAGCTCCCAAATCACTGTTGGCATGATTTTTTGGAAAATACGTCAGAAGGACATCCATTTGTGAATCTCCATCATAATCCCCTGGGACTACACTTGTTATTAATGCACTGTGATTCCTAAAAGAAACACAGGTATCTAGTCAAGCTATAATAGGACACTTCTGTATTTGTACTAAACACAAATATTTTCAAAAAGAAATTTAAAATCACAGAACTAATTCATTTCATTCTCTTAATTTATCATCCTTCATGTATGTAGTATTCTTTGGTCTATAAAACAATTCAGGATTTTGTCTTAAGAAATAAGACAAATCTGAAATATTTCAAAAGAAAGTAGTTTTATGTTCTTACGCTGGCTTATAGCCCTTGTATTTAATTCTTTAATTCTTTTGTCAAGGATACCAATGCATTTGTCTGATTTATAAGAAATGCAAGCTTATAATCAATTAAGGCAGCAAAGATTATCACTGTCGTCAAAGGTATTATTTGTGAAATATTTAATTTTGGATTTTAATGTAGATGTGAAGATTAAGTAATCATTTGATTTCTGAAAAATACTCAAGATTTACAATGGTAGGTAAGTTTTTTTTACCAATCCTGGTAATACACTATCAAAACATACATACCTAATTTTATATTTTAATAATGAAATAATTCTGAAATTATATTAACATTGAAAACTTAAAACATGTCTTGTCATAATGTCTGAATGACCCAATCAAAAAAATAGGCCTTAAGTTCAATCTTTATTTAATTCCACTTAGAGCAATAGCAAGACAACAAGTTTTCCAAAAGACTATAATTGTTTTATAAATAGCATCAAGAAAAATATATACAACGGGTTTAAGGTGGAAATGAGAAAAATACTGAAAAGGTTAAGCAAGGTTAAGCAGTGTGAATAAAAACAATAGTTTTATCATAATGCATCTACCTACTATGTTCCACATGTTACATCAATGCTTAACAACTATTAACTGGTAGTTCATCACATCATAGGTATTATCATTCTCATTGAACTGACCAAGAAACTGAGGTTTGGAGTGATTAAACAGCTAAAGCTAAAAGCTAATAACTAACCAGCTACCTAGCTAGTAGCTAGTTAAATGGAATAGCTGAAGTTCAAATTGTGTTAGCCTTTAAAATTGATCTTCATTATGATAAAGTCATTTTGGTAATGCCAGTTTCCTCAAATAATTCCAATAATACTTTAACTTTTCCATGAAAAATACCTGGTCTTTAGAAATGATCATATAACAGCTATATATGCTACTATGTAGCCAACTCTAATTGTGGAGACTTCCTCATGTGCATGTGGGTAGAGGTGCATACCCAGTAACATATACCACATCTACTTATTTATTTACTGTGTAAATAAATTCACAATTTTGGGGGGAAAAGTACTCTGGAATAAATGGGAATATATTACAAAAGGATTAGGTGCAAATTTAACCTAATTGCCACAAATGCCCAGCTTCTTTATGGTTGTAAACGTTAAGTAGAATGTTTAAAGATACCATATTGACATGCATTTATTTTTTCTTCTCTCAAAGAACCCACTAACATGATACAGAATGAAAAAAATTTTTTTTAAACCTAACTCTCAAAAACAGAGATCATGAAGGGAGATAGGGAATGGAAGGGAGGGACTGCTAACTGATTTATGAGGGCAAAGCAACTGGCTATAAGCTAGAATGTCTAAAGAAAAAGGCTTAACAAGGAAAGTTTTTTGCCCAGAAGAATACCCAAGAGGCTCAGAATTTGTAGTCATCAGAAATTGTGAAGGACAAGAGGTGAGGCAGAAGGCTGAAAACAGGTTTAAGTGAAAATCTGTTTTGTGAGTGATGGTCCCATGTCCCTCTTTCTCAGCAAGGAAAGAACTATGCAGTTTATTAATCAGGCATTAGGGATTTAAGATACAAGCAGAGGGTAAGGTTTTAGACTTAAGTTAAAAAACGGAGTTAATGGAAAATATACAGAAGTAACATTTTGACCCTTGCCCTCAGCTCTACCCTATTTCTGGATGCCAGTCAGCCAGGAACATACATGCAGGGCAGCGGACAGGAGATAGTCCCACCATGCAAAGTCAGAGTTTCCAATTAGCTCTCTAGTGCCATATTCTTAAATATGATACCCCTGCTTTTTGAAGAAAACTATGACTATTAAAGAGAGCCAAAATAAATAGCAGTAAGGGATCTGAAGAAAAGAGATAATAAGGGGAACAATGAAACTTCAAAACTACACTTGAAGACATAAGAAAGTAGTTCCATAAAACAAAAATAGAAAATAATAATTTCCTAAGAGAAAATAATAATAGAACAAAGAAAACTTCTTGGAGATAAAAAATATGACAGCTGGGGCACACAGGTACTCAGTAGTTGAGCAGACATCTGCCTTCGGCTCAAGTTGCGATCCCAGGGTCCTGGGATTGAGTCCTGTATCAGGCTCCTGTAGGGAGCCTGCTTCTCCTTCTGCCTATTTCTCTGCCTCTCTCTGTCTCTCACGAATACATAAATAAAATCTTAAAAAAAAAATATGACAGCTAACAAAAAATTCAATAGAGGCTTCAAATAGAGAAAATCCCCTGGAAAGGAAAACAAAGTGAAATGACAAAAACAGGGATCCCTGGGTGGCGCAGCAGTTTGGCGCCTGCCTTTGGCCCAGGGCGTGATCCTGGAGACCCGGGATCGAATCCCACATCAGGCTTCCGGTGCATGGAGTGCATGGAGCCTGCTTCTCCCTCTGCCTGTGTCTCTGCCTCTCTCTCTCTCTCTGTGACTATCATAAATAAATAAAAATTTAAAAAAAAAAAATTAAAAAAAAAAAAAAGAAATGACAAAAACACAAATATAAGAGATAAAGGGTGTACCCAGGCATTCCAATAACTAAATGATAAGAATTCCCAAGAGAATAAAAAAAAATCACTAAAGAAAAAAACCTTTTAAAAAGCCTCCACGGATAGAAGCCTGCAGTTTGAAGGGGCCCTCTACTTTGATGTCACAAGACTATAGGCCAACCAAAGTATTAAAAGTAAAAAAAAATAAATTTGGACATGGAAGGACATAGCATATACTCTTTCTCAGGAATTTCCTGAAGGATGTACTTCAGCAAAGTAAGTGAAGCAGCTAATAAAATGGCACAGGATCCAAGAAAGAACAACAAAGTCCCCAAATACTAACCTTGCAGAAGGCATAGAGAATGAATCCAGATTGGTTACAAATGTAGAGGACTAGGGATACCTGGGTGGCTCAGTGGTTGAGTGTTTGCCTTTGGCTCATGGCATGATCCCCAGGTCCTAGGGTCAAGTCCCACATCAGGCTCCTCTCGGGGAGCCTACTTCTTCCCTGCCTATGTTTCTGCCTTTCTCTCTGTATCTCTCATGAATAAATAAATAAATAATAACATCTTTAAAAAAAAAAAAAAAGAAGTGTAGAGGACTCAATGGGGAAAATTAAAGTGTACAATAAGTATCTGGCCAGTATGATGGAACATCTACCAAGAAATTAAGGATATACACACAGAAAGCTACATAACTGATTTTTTAAAAAGCATCCATATATTCTAGGAGGAAAAACTCTACAGAAATGAAATTACTATGTACTAGTTTGTTCTGAAGTGCACTGAATCTACATGGTCAAAATGTAAATAATATTTACTGATTTAACTAAAAATATGATATGATAGAGATAAATTAAAGATGGCAAACCCTCATCTATGCTAACAAAAATCCAAGAGAGGAAGATAATTACTCAAGAAATTACACTGTAAATGCTTATTTTAAAACATGGAAATAAACAGCAGACAAAATAACTGAAGGTTCTAAAAGTGGTTGTATGTGAGAGAAGAACAGGGAAGTGGGGGAAGAAAAGAGTGAAGAAGAGTTATTTTTCCTTTGAAAAATATTCTAAACAAAATAAAAACAAGTCTAAATTTTAATAGTATATCAAACAACACTGCATTAATCAAAACCAGAAAATGAAACAAATTGGGTGGAACTCTAGTTCTTTGTTCAAACTGAAATTTGTTCAAACATTTCTTTCCAAGAAAAATTACTTCTAGGCAGGTCATTTCTTGTATATAATATTTATCAACTCATGTTCTCTGCCCACTCCATGCATGCATACTAGACATCCAGTACTAGGAAATTTCTAAAGAGGGATAAGTTCCTGTTTGTCCATTTAAAGCTTTCCTCTCGATGTTCTAACTTAAGTCCAATTTTTTTTTTTTTTTTAACGTATGTCTGAGTTTAACTATTGTAGAGTCTGAGTAGTCATTAGCCCAGAAAGGGACTTAAATATTTTTTTAAACCATTTCCCAAGTAATTTCTGGTCTTTCTACAAATCAATGCATCCTGTACATGGCTAAGAAAATCAACCTAAAATATCATTTTCTTCAGCTCTCCTTTAAACAAGAACCTATAGAGATTCCCCACTTTTCATGGGATTGAGTTCAAACTGTGGTATTTATGAAGGTTCCTAGTCTGCCCTGATCTCATCTTCTTGGTCCATAACTCTCCAAGTATATCATCCATGTCTGTTAGGTAAATCTTTCCACCTCCTCTTCACAACATGCTTACTGTCACTCCTGTTAATGCTGTGTTCTCAAATCTGAAAGCCCTCACCTATATTTTACTGAAGGTCACTGAAATCCTATAACTTTCTAGAAGCTTCCACTTTAGTCTGCACTAACTCATTTCTTCTTCCTTGAACCATCCAGCAATGAAACCTTGTTTTTTGATGTTTCAAAACTCTGCTGGTTCACTATTGATGATGATCACTGAGTTTCAGACAGTGCTGGTCATATAAAAGAAAAATAAGAACTACTATTTGAACATTTACAAATGTTTGATTTAAATTCCTTTAAAATAAACCTTAAAAAACCCAGCACTTACCCGTCAAACAAAAATTAGAAGAGGTCACTGACCTTTTCCCAGTGCAAATGAAGCCCACCCACCCCCTCAACACATGGTTGACCTGCTGAGCTTGGTGCTCCCACATGCACACTCAGAATGAGTGACAGTCCTCAACACATTCAAGAAGGGACTACTAGATTGCAAGAGAATGAAAGGTGTTTATGGAGAACAGACCTGATTTACTCAAATTTATTCATTTTTTTAAAAAGTAAATAATTTTTAAACTTTGGTATATTTATTATTTTTCCTAATTACTTGCTACTGACACCTTATAACCAGTGGTTTCGTGTCAACAAAGTTGAGTAAAGTTGATTTGAAAGACAATCCAACTAGGTATTGCATATCAATCATTACAATAATGATTGTTTTTACAGGAACAGATACACTTGTACTTACTTCAAGGATACTTTTACTTTGGGTTTAAAATAGGGTGCGTTCTGGTCTGCCAAAAAGACGATTAAATCATTTCCTAAAAAAAGCGAATATACATTATTAGAGAATTATTTCCAAATAGCTTCCAATCAGGGGTTACAAAAAGCGTTCTGGGTACTACTCTTAACAAAAGAACTTTTATTTTACTCCAGTTCCTCTTCCCTCTCACAGTGAGTCCTACTTGTCTGAATGAATGGGGATACCTAACAGTGTATCACAAATTCAGTGTTAAGTGATACAGAAACAGGAAGGATGAACACTGAAAATGCAGTTGGCCAAAACAAACTGAGGCCAATGGCTTTTGCCAGGAATCAGATTAGGTGACTTAAAAGAACCATATAAAGAACGTGCCTTTTAACTATAGTCTATGTCAAGCCTTGTCTCCCCAAACCTAACAACATGATCTCTTCAAGGTTTTTTTAGTTTATCACACAGATGCATGGCACCAGGAAAAAGGAACTCTTACTGTAGGTATCTGACTGGTAACAAGGATATGATTACATATTTATGAAAAAGTCGAATCCTCCAAGACCCTCCTCTTGTGGCTCCTATGGAACCATCTCCCAAGTTGAAGCATTAGGACTCATTGGCTGCATTCAGGAGAACTCATTGCAACAGACTTTTGAAATTGTTTACTTAAACCCAAATCATCTTTAGAGTTAAGAGGAGAGTCTCTGTATCCAGTTTGGATGGAGTAGCTACTGGTTTGGCAGGATGCACCCTTCTTGCAATAAATACATAGTCATAAAAAAGATAGGAAAACTATCCAGAGTCCAGAGCCACCTGGACCAAGATCCTGTGAAGCTCTGTATAAACCTGCTTCACTTTCTTCCTTAGTGGCTTTCATCTACCCAAGTTTGTGGGTGCTCAAAATGCTAAGATCCTTTATTACCCATTGTTAGCATGAAGGTTGACAATACAGTTTGTTTAGTGATGGTTAAAGCAAATAACTCCTAAGAACCTCAAGTTGACAAGGAGAGCAGAGATTTGGAAGACTAGGGTGGTGACCGAAGTGAGGAAAAGGTCAGGTGCACAAAATAGACAGCTCAGCAGGGAGAAGAATCTGCAGTTTGAGAATCCTTTCCCAAGGAAGACACTGGGTTTATCCATGGTCCCTGCAAAATGCTCGTGTGGGCTGTGGACTGTTCAGGGCATGGGGTGGGGGGCAGGGCACAGTAGCTTCAAAGAAAGCTGGGACCTGACAAAGGGAGGGGCGGGTGAGTGAGGCAAATGAGAAGGTAGGTACGAGAAGAAATTGTCAAGCTGAAATCTTTTCCAGTTCATTACAGGATAAGGAAGATTGAAGGAAGTAAAGCAGAAAGGAATAAAGGGGCTTTGGGAGGGTACAGAAGCAAGCTACAAAGTCTTTGGAATTAGGAAGGACTTTGGAAGGCAGGTGATTCCATGGGGGAGGAGAGGGTACGTGGGTGAAGGCCGCAGGCTTTTTAGTAACAACAAAAAAATGTGGGGTGTTTCCAGGGCTTTGGTGGAAGATCAAACTGTGTGGGTGGCCGGGCCAGCACCCGGGGCTGGAGAAGATGGAGAAAACGGGCAAGCTGCAAAGGATGCTGGAGATAAAGGGAGAGACAGGGTTGGGAGAGAAGGGCTGGGAAATGCAGGAGGACCGGCCATCCGGGCGAGGGGTGTGGGGACACCGGGAGGGGCACAGGGACAGCGGACAGAGGGAGGGCCGGGCAAGCACTGACTTTCCCGCAGCACGAAGAGGTCCGTCTGCTTGTCGGAGTTGAGGTCTCCGAAGGCCGCCAGGGTGCCCCAGGCCTCGGCCCCAAAGAGCTCGGCCGTGACGTTGTGCAGCGCCCGCACCGGGACCGGCCCGACTCCCAGCAGCGCGAGCCCCGCGAGCAGCGGCGCCAGCAGCGCCCAGGAGCTAGGCAGCCGGCCCGCCGCCGCCATGGCAGCCCCTCGGCCCCCGCCCGCCGGCCCACTGCCGCGCTTGACGGCAGCCGGAAAGCACCGTGCGGCCGGCCGAGAGAGAAGGCGCACAGCCCCGACGCTCGTGGCTGTCGCCGCCGGTCCGTATCTCACTCTCTCCTAGGGCTACCCCTCTGACGCCTCGGAGGCCGCGGAGCTGGGTTGAAGACCGCCCTTGCGCTCACTTCCGGCCGGCGCGCCTCCCGACAGTGTCGCGCGGAGGGGGCGGGGCCTGCCGGGCGGAGCTGACAAGCGGCCCTGGGGGCGGTGGCCTAGACGGCCCGAGCGCGGTGGTGGGGGCGGCGGGGCTCATGGCTGAAGTGAACTGGAAGGTGTTGGAGCGGAGAGCCCGGGCCAAGCGCTCAGGTTTGGCTGGCTGGAGCGCCACCCCCTCCCCCAGGCACCCGGGTGGTGCACCCCCTCTAGCGCCTTGGGCGGGAGTCTGGGCGGGGCGGGGGGGTGCTGGAGTTGAACTTGTGCCCGCGTGTTTCCCCTTGGAAAGCAGAAGGCGGCCCTGGCCTTCCTCCCCTGGTCTATCTCGACCTCCACCAGTGGGCGGTGGCCCCAACTTTACTACATAAATGTGTATTCCCCCCAGTGCTATTTCGTATGTGTTCCCGGCCCCCGCCCCCACCTTGGAAAGTTAGGTGGTGGTGTCGGCTACGCCTGGAGAAATGAGGCGGCTGCCAGGGTCCGCGGAGACTGCGTCCTCCCTCAAAAGTCAAATAGCTTCATTCTTAGGATGGGACTATGACATGGTCCTAGAGAACTGGCAGCGGGAAAGCGTTGCCCTGTTCCGTATCTCCCTTTTACGTTCTCGGCGAGTTCTGAGCCACAGCCGGTTGTCTCCGTGTCACAAGCTGAGGGAGGACAGGGCCTGAGGCTGTGCAGGTGGCGGGGTGGGGTGGAGTGGGGGGGGGGTGTCCCTCGAGCATGCTCAGGGCCCAGAAGGAAGTGGGCTTGTTCACCTGGGCAGGTGGCCCCAGGATTCGGATCCCTCTTGTGCGTCCCAGATCCAGAGCCGCGGAGGCCCGGAGCCGCGGCTGCGCAGGCGGTTAGCACCGCTGGAGGCCGGCCCCTCCACTGACTCGTCCAAACTGCAGAGTCACGACTTGGAAGTTAGCGCTCGTGGCTCACCACTCCTCTAGATGGTATTGAAACTTCCCTTATTTCTGGTTGGCTGGATAGAATCGTGAGCGAAAAGTGTGCCTCTAAAACAGGAAGGACGGGTGGAACGACAAGTGTTCCCTTAAGAATCTCCCCCCTTTTAAAGGATTGACGTTACTATGTGTCAATGTTGAGAGATGCTGATGTTGGACGAGGAAAGGCATAGCCCTGGGAACATCAGTTCTGCCTTTGCCTTGATATTGGGAGGGCTTTTTTTTTTTTTTTTTTTTGTTTGTTTGTTTTGTTTTGTTTTCTCAGCTAATATACCCCATTATGTTTGGGGTTTTTCCAGTTTGTGAAGTTCTTAGTTGTCTGTGGTGTAGTTTGCCTTTTTTCTTTTCTTAAAAATTTATTTAAAGAAAGCATCTAATTTCATAAATCCTACAGGAAGACATTCATTCAGTCTTTGTTTGCTGATTTCATTATGTTTTAGACCTTATTTTAGACCTTATTATATTTAGACCTTATTTAGACCTAAAAGTTCTGCGCTATTTACTTAGGTTATAGCAAAACTACCCCAAAAGTATGAGAAATTTTTTGACAAGTAAGTCCTTAGTACATTTCAGAGTCAGTATAGTTCCTTGGAGTAATCACATATATTTTTGCTTCACGCTACTTAAAATTTTTGTGTCATATTGAAATATTGACTAACAATGTGTCTACCTGGGCTATAAAAAGTGTTAATTGGATTGCTAATAATCTGGTCAAAGAGAGTAACGTGAGTTTTCTTACAGGGAACTGAGCTCTGCCTTCAACGTCTATATTACAGCATTTCTCTTTTCTCTTAATAAGCATACAGGGTTTATTCTCCAGTCTTTATTTTCTCTGAATTGCATGTCTTAACAGTAAGCTTTGAAGACCTACTTTCTCTTTCTTAGGTGGGGGGGGGGGGGGGGGGGGGAAGCCTGATTGTATTTAACTTTTGTTGAATGCAGTCAGTTAAGTCCAGTTTCATGTGCAAGGTAGTTAAGTGCATAGTATATATGTTGGATGTTACTGTATATATCATCGTAGTAAAAGAGTTACCATTTGAAGTCATTCCTCCAAATTAGTTTAGGTTTCAGGTTCTAACTCTGTAAGGTGTTACTAAGTTTATTGAATGAATCATTGATTTCCTGTGTCATTAAAAATAATCATTGATTCCTGTGTCTTTTAGAATAACGTATAAACTGAGCTTAGTTTAAAACTTGGGCTAACCTGATTCTGAGATAGATACCACTGCAAAGTTCTGAGCATTGTTACATAGTCACATAATCACTTCATTGCTCAATAGAGTATGTTACACTTATGTAATGTTTAATAAGTAGATATTATATATTTCCTGCCTCATCCATATAAGCAAATGTAATTTATCAAAGCAAAGAAAATCAGATTTTCAAGTCATTAAAAAGAAAATAAAATTATAATGAACCTCAATTATTGCCTTTGTTGCACACTGCATCATGTTAATAACCACTCACACTGCTTTCAATTAATCTAACGCTGATTGCTTCTAACCTTCACTAAACAGTTTTGAAAATTGCTGTAGTTTAGCCTGCGACACTTATGATTAGAGTCAACAATTTGAAATGGCCAGCTCACCTGATGCCGTCATCTCTTCTCCTCCAGCTTTCTTAAGGTCTGGTAAGTGTGTAGACCCCAAACGGGTCACTTGGTAATTTTAAATACCTTTGTTTCTGAAGATTGATGTCAACCATGTTGGTATAATTTTTAAAAAATTTCTTCTTTGGTGGACCCAAGCCTTAGTATCTTTTCTGCTGTTGTTAGGTTCAACTTTTTACTTACTGTATGTTGAGTGTGGCCTGTGGTGGTGTTTTTTAAGGCATGAGAAGGGTAAGAATGGAGATCCCGTCCTTATACCAGCTCTGTGTGACCTGAGCCTAGGAGCCACAGTGCCTGGGAGCCTCAATTGTAAAATGGGTACCTATAAAGCTTCTTAAGTGACTATCATCTCCTTGCATAATGGAAATAACTTCTATAAATGAGAAATTCTTGGTTAGTGTTAGAATCATTTCCTTGCCATCAACTACCTGCAAAGTAGGTTTTTCTTTTTTTAAGAGGGAGAGATGGGAGGAGGGGCGGAGAGAGAGAGAGAGAGAGAGAGAATTTTAAGCAGCTTCCATGTTCAGCATGGAGCCTGATGCGGGGCTCAATCTCATGAGCCTGAGATCATGACCTGAGCTGAGATCAAGAGTCAGACACTTAACTGACTGAGCCATCCAGGTGCTCCTGTGAAGTAGGTATTTTTATATACAGTTTTATAGACAGGAAGCTCACAAAGGTAAAGCATCTTGCCCCAAATCTTAGACTATTATGTTTCAAGGCTGTGTGCTTTGCCTTCCACCTCAGGCATCCTAGTATAAGGGCTAGAGGAGACATTGGCACAGTAGCTCTTAGACTGTCACGTTGAGACCCTTTGCAAGCTGGATGAAAGCTGATTGCTTCCCTGATGAGTGCCCAGGATTTGGAAGACATTTTCAAGGAAGTTCATGCATCTAAGAGAGACCACCTTTGTATTTCATTAGGAATTCAGGTCTTTGGATGTAATCATTCTTCCTTTACAGAAGAAGAAAAGGCCTTTGTTTAGTGGCCATAGAGGTAGAATGAAGACTAAACACTTTACAGCTTTTTCCTGTAGGTAGTTACCCATCTTGGCCTTTTAAAACCTGTTCATTGTATGAACACTCTGGGAGAAACCTGTTGGCAAGAGGCTGCTTTTTGTCTCAAAAATGGCTTAAGCAGAATATTCAACCTCAAGGCTCATTAATAGGTAAATGTGTGATGAGGCAGCCCAAGCCCTGACAGTGATTCTCCCTTTATTTCCATTTAGACTTTAAATCCTATATTGGCAAGATTGAGGATTCTTCCTCAATCTTGAAATAGGAAGGAGCTTAAGGAAAAATCACAGATAAGAAAGCTCTTATTAAGGAATGAAAATGATCCTTGTCTTCAGTTGTCATCTGCTAAATAACAAAATAGTATATACTATATGATATTACAATTGATTTCTAATTTAATCTTTGAACTAAGAGAACAAGAAGACATGTATCTTTGGACTGTGTTTTCTGTAATTTAAGCACTCGGCTCTGTTTTCCATCTTGGCTTTCCTAATAATAAGGGCTTGGTGGGTTTCCAGCACTAGTAAAGTCATTTAGCAGTTATGCGGAAAGAGAATACTAAAGATACGCTTTTATGCATCAATAGTCCTGAAAATTTCAAGACATAAGGACTTAACATTATGTAGAGTGTTTTTAACATTATATAGAGTGTCTGAAGGCATATACAAGAAACATTTCCAGTGCTATGTTAAATTGAAATAAAATGCCCCAAGAAACAAAATAGAAATATACCAAACCTCACAGTTTTAAAGAGTCTTCAGGAACCAATTCCTTGTGACTTATTTTAAACATTTACACTTTTTTTGGGGGGGGGGGGGGGCTCTTCTAACCAAAACTTAATAATGACTTTAAAAACTCCTTAAATCTTTTATCTGTTTAAAAATACTCAGAGTGATTTGCATTTATAATTTATTTACTAATTGAGAAATACTGCATTGGAAATGATTTGTTTTCTCCTTTGTGTCATTCTTTGGACATTATCATTGTACGAGAGTGTTTTAAGGAATAATTTCAGGGGTGCCTGGGTGGCTCAGTCAGTTGAGTGCCTGGCTTTTGATTTGGGCTCAGGTCATGATTTTGGGGTCCTGGGATCAAGTCCTGTGTCAGGCTCTGCACTCTGTAGGGAGTGTGCTTGAGGATTCTCTCTCCCGCTGCCCCTCCCCTGTTCATTTGCTTGCTTTCTCTCTCTCTCACTCTCACTCTCTCTAAAATCAATCAATCCTAAGAAAAAGGAATAATTTTATTTAACAATTATTTTAAAGCATGTCCTTGGTTGACACCTGAGCTTTTCCCTGGTGCTTTTGGCTAGACACCATCCAATGTTACAAAAAATGAAAACCTTGATTGTACCTTTAATGACTACCTTGATTTTGGGAAATTAACGTCCAATGTACCTAGATTGTTTTATGCATTGTTAACCCTCTTTATTTCTCCTGAATTTATTTCTACTATTTTGTCTTTGTTCTACCTTATGCTGAATTTGTTGTGTGCCCTGCATTTCTGTGTGTGCATGCTTAAGTTGTGCTCTGACTGCTAATGTGTCTATATGTGCTGTGGTTGAATATGATTTATTTGGTTTCCACTACTTAAATCCAAAGAGATACCTGGAGGTCCCAGTTTTTCTTTAAAGAACCTTGGAGTAAAATGTACAAGACCATGAATTTATAGGCAAACTCCACCAGCAAAATAAGGTATGGAATTAGGAAAGGAGTGTAGCATTCAGTACCTCATATTGCCTCCATTTTTCATGTGACTAGTACAGTTATGCAATATGTTAGGTTAACAGAGCTAGTCAGCAATAGCAGTCACGGTGGTATTGCGGTTGAATTATTTGTGGTAATTGTTATAGCATTTTGCAATGAGATAAGAAATGTCTTGGTATTTTTAGTTTTATTCTTAGATAATAGTTTTAGAAGTTACTCTTTCCTAAAATGAAGTATCTCTATCTTAGCTCCCTAAGCTTATCACCATCTAAGTGAGTTTATCAGCTTAAGACTTGCATTTTTTCCTGATGTCTTTTTAGGTTCTTTGATTAATTTCCTTTTTAAATTTCATTTTATAAGCATATCAGTACTTGGTAAAATTTTATTATATATTCTGGGCATAACTCAACTCTTTATTTTACATATCTGACACCCTTCTTTTTTAGCCATTATTTGATAGCCCTGTCTTCAGCCTAATTTAACAATTAATCAAAAAGTTTCTTGTGGTTTTACGAGATCACATACCTGGGCTCTTAGGCCACTGTGAGCCCCTTTTAAAAGCCTAAGAAAAGTATACATTTTGTATTCAACTAAACCTAAATCTTATCCTGGCTTTGTTCTTTACTGTTTGATCTTGAACAAGTTACTTTACATCTGGTGCCTGGCTCTTGATTTGGGCTCAGGTCATGATTATAAGGTCCTGGGATCAAGTCCTGTGTCAGGCTCTGCACTGTGTAGGGAGTACAGGTAATACCTCAGGTAATACCTGAGAATTGGCTTCTTTTTCTATAAAAATAAGGGTAATAAAACCTACCTGGAAGGATTATTATGAGAATTAAATAAGGTGTTACACACAAAACACTTGATGTTTAGTAGCTGCCCAATAAATTTTAGTTCTTATCTTTCCTAACATGGTCTTTTACAATATTGCTGATAAGGTATTTAAGAATAGGACTTCTGCAAAAACAGATAAGGTTGCTTATCTCTCTTATTTTGGTATCTATGATCTAGGTAGCCATTTGATTAAGAAAACTTGTCATACTAAAACGCAATTAGCTTAAATTTGATTACCCATTATCTAGTTCTCATTTGATTCCAATTCCATTTCATTTTTGTCAATAATCAGAAGTCTAAAGAAATTCTTTATTACAGTTTCCATGGAAACTCCTGTCAGAGAGTAGGGAGAGCAGTCATTATTTTATGTACAGTTAGAGGTTATTTTTATCTTCTATAGGGTATGCAATGGGTTCCCTTCAAGTAGGATGGAATTTTCAGAAACACTTGTAAAGTGTATCCTGCTGGGAGCTCTGATCTTTTCTTAGGAGGTCCCGCCCTATAATCTTAAAAGATTTAAGAAATAGAGGCCATATGATGTGGCTTAACTCTCCTGGCATGAATCTCATTGACCTTAAAGCTTGCTTTCTTTTTCTATCATTATCCTCAGCAGACATGATGCTTTAGATTCTATAAGTGAAATAGTTTCATGAAGAGTACAATGTCTTATTCTCACTGTTTCAGATTGTTACAGAATACTCACATTGGGCATCCCAAAATCTGTTTTCCTCTTCATGTTTTCTTTATCTTCAGTCGTCTGTGAGGCAAGAGAAAGGATAGGAGGAACTTTCACAATTCCTAATTCTGATCCAGGTGCCTACTAAACATTTCCAAATGGGTGTATGATGGGCATCTCAAATGAAACCTGGCCAAAACCGAACTCTTATATCTAACTCCTGTTCCTACCCCAAATATGCACCTCCTTAATCTTCTTCATCTCAGTAAACTAAACCATTATTCTTCCAGCTGTTCAAGCTAAAGATACAGAGGTTATTCCATTTTTCTTCATCTTTTTTTATTCAGTTCATTTGTAAATCCTTTCTACTCCATCTCCAAAAATGTATACCAAAATCTGTCTATTTTTCTCCATCTGTACTCCTGCCTCTTTAGATTAAGCCACTTTCATCTCTGATCTAAACTACTGAGATAGCCTGGAAAGAACTCACGTTCTTGCCTGAGTACAATCTGTTCTCCACCCAGCAGTGAGAAGATTCTTTTAAACATATAAGTCAGATCATGTCACTTTCCTGTGATCATTTATTATCTTTAAGCATAAAATCCACAGTCCCTTCCCTTGGGTGACCCAAGGCACTTGGCTGTTGCCTATCTCTGTAATCTTCTCATGGAACACTCCATTCCTCACCCATTGCTCTTCAGCTATGCTGACTTGTTTTGGTTGCTTAAGACTCAATTTTGTTTCACTTAGGCTTCCTGTGATAGCTAGTTCCTCTGCCTAGAAAGCTCTGTATCCTGGTGTTTGGTAGTGTGTGCTTGTCCCTTTTGGTTGTCTTTTAGGTTCTCATCTTAAACTTAAGTATCCTTTTCTGTCTATCCAATCTCAATGGCCCCAAGACACATCACTCTTAATTCTAATGCTCTGTAGTATACTTCTCACTATTTGATATTTTTCTCTTGCCTGTCACATATGAGAGAAGAGATCTCATCTGTTTTGTCCTCTCCTGTATCCCTAGAGCCTAGAAGAGGTCTTGGAGCATAATATATGTTCAGTAAATCATATTGTTTAAAAAATTGTATCACTTATCACACCTGAGTCCCTCCTGCCCCTTTTGAAAGACTGTCATCATGTGTTTACTATACAGACTTTAGACTCATACTACTATGCTCAGATTCCAGTATGATACTTATAAACTATTTGAATTGTTTTTTTATCTACTTTCCCTCATTGGGTAGTAGAGATAATAGTATTTCCTTCCTAAGTTATTTTGTGAAGGTAAAATAATGCCTGTGAAGTACCTGGTGGTTGTAGTAGTGGTACTAATATAAGAACAATAAAGATTATAATGTTGATGACAGCAGTGACTAATTTAGTAGTTAATTTTTATTAAGTATTCACTATGTGAAAAGCAGTGTTGTTTTCAGTGCTTTTCATTTAAATCTCACAGCAATTCTTTGCCGTAGGTACTATTACTTCTCTCTTGAAAAAAAAAAAAAAAGAAGTAAATTCACATAAAGTCATGAAGCTGTGATACAGACTCTGGCAGAACTACTGCTAACCACTGCTGCCTTCCTCTTCTTCATTATGTATAATGCCTAAGTGTTCCACAAATGAATGGCAGTGATTATTGTTTGTATCTTGGTTATGTTCACAGCTCTTCTCTCACTCATTTCAGATTAACTAATGTTTATGGGGTTCTCTAATGTCATAGGAAGTTTGTAATATATAATACTGGTTTTGGAGAGCTCATAGCCTAATGAAATTTTATGTAGAGCTAAAGGTGACTTTAGTGCTCTTGTATACATAGAATCTCTATCTCTCTCTTGGACTATTTCCTACTTAACTTTGCTGCCTAAGCCCTCATCTGCCCTCATACCACCTCCAGCAAGCAACGTTCTACAAGCTCCTATCTGGATGATTTTTCTAAAACAAAAACTGACCTGTTATTTTTTTACTTAATACCACTCATCAGCTCCCCATCTCTTGCAGCATTAGTGTGGGACTTTAGTGAAATCTTCTCTGGAAGTAACATTTGAACCAAAGGAGGAAGTAGAAATCAAATGAAAATTTAGGGTGAAGAGGGTTCTAGGCTATGATCCTGGATAGATAGAGCTGGACATTGGAGGAGCATTGAAAAGGCCAAAGAACAAAGCATTGTGAATGACAGGAATAGGAGAGAGAAGATGACTGAGATGGGCTGGCCATTGGAAGCCTTGAAGATACTTTGGTTTTATTGTAAATGAGAGGGAAAGCTATTGAAAATTTGAGGTAATACAGTGATAAGACCAAGTAACATTTTATGAAGATCCTCTGGCTACTAAGTGAAAAATAGTTTGGAGAGTGGGAGAAGACAGGGAGTAGCTGATGGCAGACACCATGTGTTATATGTCTGTTTCTGACACTTAACACAGGAACACAGGGTACAATGCCAGACATGTAGGTCACTCAGTCCATGTTGGGTGATGAATGTCTATGAAAGGGCAGATATTGGCTCTGTCATCAGTCCAGATTCAGAAAATGTGATCACCTAGGGCAGCTCTGGTGGCTCAGTGGTTTAGCGCCGCCTTCAGCCCAGGGCATAATCTTGAAGACCCGGGATCAAGTCCCACATCAGGCTCCCTGCATGGAGCCTGCTTCTTCCTCTGCCTGTGTCTCTGCCTCTCTCTGTGTGTCTCTCATGAAAAAATAAATAAAATCTTAAAAAAAAAAAAAGAAAATGTGATCACCTTGATTATGCATTAGAATCCATTTACCATTTATCACATAATTTTTGACTCAACAGACTTTTAGAATTCAACAGAAGATTTCCTGTGTGTGTGTGTATATATATACACACATATACATATATATAGTAAATTCTTATAAATCTTATTCTTATGTCATTATAATCTTTGTCCGTATTTTAAAATGACAGATTGGCCATTCTATTTCTGAAAAATAATCTGCAAAATTTTGCTAGGTTCTGCTGTATCTTTTCTTGGTTCAGACTGAAAAATGCATATAGCATTTGATTTACCTGTTAATAGATACTGGGTTTGTGACAGATATAAATATTTTATTTTTACTAGTAAACACATAATAGAATATGTCTTTTAAGATTTTGAGGGAGGTTTAGTTTTAAATCTCTAGGTAGAAAACAGAAATTGTAACTGTTGATATAAACCTGGTTTTGAAAAATTAGTAAATGCTTTTTGATCGTTCATTATAGTTTTCTGTGATGTGTTTTTAATAAATTCATACTTGTTCTCATTTTTGTCACATTAGGATTTGGCTGCATTGGTTAGAAGTAGTTTTTAAAAGATGAAAAAACTTGTTCCTATTTTCTATTTTCTTCCTTTTTTTCTTATAGATTTTATTAGTTACTTTTTACCAACAATGATATGACTACACCTTCATCCTTTAAAGCCAATTATTCATTTTTAATTTTTTGATTTCATAGCTTTCTTCTCTTGCAGTTCATATTTCACGAATTTCTTGAGGAAGTTGCTTTTTATAGATGAATGGTGATTTCCAGAAACCAGTGTGAATCTTCTTATGTGTATAATTGAAATTGGCCATTTTTATAGGTTCTGATATATGTCTCGTGTTCTTGGTTGTCTTTCAAATATACAGCATTAGTTTTTAACTTGTTACATAAAAATTTTAAAAGCTTATTGTTGTATTTGCTAATAAGCAATAATAAATCTGTAACCTCACACCATATCCATGGCCTGCCTTTTTGGCTTTTAAGATTCAAGTCTTATAGCTCAGGACTAAATTTTTGCAAATATATAGATCTTACTCATGGAGATGAACAGCCATGATGTTGTTATTTGGTAACAGACTGAGTCTTATTGCTAAAGCTGTGCAGGTAATCTGACAAGGACAAGCCCAGGGTTTGGGTTTGGACAGTTGAGCTTTGGACAGTATTTTATCGCATACGTTTCTGATATATTTTGAACATACTCGTATCATGTGCTTAACTTGTTATTTTCTGTTACATTTCTATCTTCGCTTTGGAGGTGAACCAGTGAAGAATTTTTTGTGTATTTGAATTCTTTTTCTTTATGTGGTTCAATTAATTTTAAGCTTGGTCATAAATATCTGATAATTTCTTCTAGTTATAAAAAATCAGTTTGCCATAAACATGACCTTGGCTTGCTGTGGCTTTAATCAGTGTACTGTTTTTTTCTGTGAAGTTTTCAGCTTTATGGGCAGATGTTTGTTAGTTTTTGAAATTTACATCTGAACTTTTAACAGTTTCTAATTTATAGTGATTTCAGTCTCATCTTTTTTTTTCTTTCTTCTAAATATATTCTTTCATGAATTTGCATCTGTAACCAAATGGCAGTTGTACAGAGTTAATTCTTCAGAAATTAACGATTAAGGAATAAACCTCTAAACCTACTGTGATCTTTTATTTTAAATATTTTGATATAAGCATTTACTGATCATATGATAATGGAAATTTTGGCATGTCTCAAGTAACTCTTGTGTGTGAATGAGAGAGTATGTGTGGGTATAATTTGACCACAGACCTTGCTATCTTAATGTAGGTTGTATTACCATGTCCTCTCTCCTTAAGTAAAAACATTTTATCTAGTAAGATTTGAACAATAGAACATCCTATGGCCAAGTGATTTCAAGGTCGGCAGCACTGTTGGGTTTTTGTTTTTTGTTGTTCTGTTTTGTTTTTCATTTTTTTCCCCAAAATTTTATTTATTTATTTGTTTATTTTATTTTATTATTTTTTTTGTTTGTTTATTTTAGAGAACAGGTAGGGGTGAAAATATTGGTGGAAGAATCCAGCCACCTGATGACTCCAAAATTTATTTAAATATAGTATCCATGACCCATGTTTCCAGAGAATTTAAAACATTGGTTTCCATTGACCACACAATCCAATTCCAAAGAATCACATACTTAAATGTTCTTTTTTTTTTTTTTTTTACTTATATGTTCTTTTATGGACTTGACACAGAAGGAGGAGGAGGAGAGAGGAAGGACCAAAATAGTTCATAGTGATAATGTAAATAGGCTTGTTGTGTGTGTGTGTGTGTGTGTGTGTGTGTGTGTGTGTACTGAGAAAACAAGAGTCAGAGGCCTAACTAGCTGAGCCACCCAGGTGCCCCAGCACTCAATAGTTTTTGACTAGGTTGGTATTATAGATTTGGTTAGGTAACTTCATCTGGAAATTCATACTAAGAAATCTGGAGCTCTAGAGAAAATGTAGTAAACATCAATGAGGCTTTGTTCATGATGTGGCATAGGAAATAAAGCCATGCCTTACTAGGTGACCTTTTAGACTTCAACTTTCATACTTCTAAATACATTTTAAAACATAACTTATTTAAAAATAATTATTTAAAAATGTTCTCTAAACATAATTTATTTGGTATTATGCTATTCTTTGGTAGAGTGTATTAATCATTTCAGTTGATACATTTCTGCTAGGATGAGAGTTTTTCTGTTCAATTGTGTTTCTTTTAAATGGGCTACTGATGACAATGAAGTTTTCATGTTAAATATTTGTAATATTTAATATATTTATATAATTATATCAAGAGCTTATTTTCTTAATTTACATATTTCTGAGTGATTATCTTTGCTTGATGGACTCTTCTTATTAGTATTTATTTTATTGTGGTATAATTGATATATAACATCTTAGTTTCAGGTGTATAACATAATGATTAAGTATTTGTATACGCTGCCAATTTATCACCACAATAAGTTATCATTCGTTACCATAGAAAATTACAAATTTTTTTTTTTGTTACTGGGATTTCTAGATTTATTCTCTTAGCAACTCTCAAATACAAATACAGTATTGACCAGAGTCACCATGCTGTGTAATACACCACCATGACTCTTTTGTTGTAGGATGTTTTTATCTTCACCCATTTTGCTTACCCCCATACTCCTTCTCCCCTTTGGCAACCACTGACCTGTTCTCTGTATCTATGACTTTTCGTTTTTTCGTTTGTTTTTTAGATTCCACATACAAGTGAAATCATACAGTATTTGTCTTTGTTTGACATTTCACTAAGCATAATACCCTCAAGGTCCAACCGTGTTGTTGCAAAAGGCAAGATTTCATCCTTTTTTTATGACTGAATTAAAAACTCCATACAAGTACAACTCCTTTGAATAATACATCTCCGTTGTGTGTGTGTGTGTGTGTGTGTACCACAATTTATGCATTCATCCGTGATGAACTCTTAGGTTGTTTCTAGATCTTGGTTCTTATAAATAATTCTCCAGTGCACATGGCAATACATTTATCTTTTTAAATTAGTGTTTTTGTTTTCTTTGGATTAATATCCAGAAGTGGAATTGCTGGATCATATGATAGTTCTTTTTTTTATTTTCGAGGAATCTGCATACTGTTTTCTACAGTACCTGAACCAATTTAATTCCCATCAACAGTGCACAAGTGTTTCCTCTTCTCAACATCCTCGCTAACACTTGTTTTGTCTTGCCTTTTCAATAATAGTTATTTTAATATATGTGAGATGATATCTCATTATAGTTTTGATTTGCATTTCCCTGATAATTAGTGATATTGAGCATCTTTTCATGTGTCTGTTAGCCATGTGGATGTCTTCTTTGGAAAAATGTGTATACAGATCCTCTGCCCATTTTTTTAATTGGATTGGTTTTTTTGGTGTTGAATTGTAGGAGTTCTTTATGCATTCTAGATACTAACCCTTTATTGGATATTATTTGCAAATATTTTCTTTCACTGAGCAGGTTTCCTTTTCATTTGATCTCCTTTGCTGTACAGAAGCTTTTTAGTCTGTTGTAGTTCCACTTATTTGTTTCTTCTTTGTTGCTTTTGCTTTCAGAGTCCGATTCAAAATATTGTCATTGTGACTTATGTCAGGCTTATTGCCTGTCTTTTCTTCTAGGAATTTCATGTTTTCAGGTCTTAAATTCAAGTCTTTAATCCCTTTTGAGCTAATTCTTGTATATAGTATAAGATAGTTTAGTTTATTTGTTTCTTCCTTTCTTTGTTTTATTTAAACATGTGGCTGTCCAGGTGTCCCAACACCATTTATTGAAGAGACTGCCCTTTTCCCATTGTGTAGTTTTGGCTCTCTTGTCATAAATTAATTGACCATATATGTATGATTTTATTTCGGGCTCTCTATTCTGTTCCATTGATCTGTGTTTCTTTTCTTATGAAAATACAATACTGTTTTGATTACTATAACTTTGTAATATAGTTTGCAATCAGAGATCATGATACATCTAGTTTCATTGTTCTTTTTGAAGATTGTATTTTCTATTTATGTTTTTTTTTTGTGTTACTATACAAATTATAGGATTGTTTTTTTCTTTTTTGTGAAAAATGTCATTGGAATTTTTATAGGGATTGTATTGAATCTGTAGATTACTTTAGGTAATATGGATATTTTAAAATATTCTTCTCATGAGCACAGAATATCTTTCCACTTATTTGTGTCTTCTTTGATTTCTTTCATTTAATGTCTTGTAGTTTTTATAGTGTTCACATCTTTCACCTCCTCAGTTAAATTATTTGTAGGCATTTTCTCCTTTTTGATGCAACTGTAAATGGCATTGTTTTCTTAATTTCTTTTTCTAACTCATTATTAGGTATGAAAACACAACTGATTTTAGGATATGAATCTTACGATAGTTTTTGGTGATGTCTTCAGGGTTTTAGTGTATAAAATCATGTCATCCACAGATAATGACAGTTTTACTTCTTTTCCAGTTTAGTTTCCTCTTATTTCTTTTAATTGCTTAATTGCTCTGGTTAAGACTTCTAATACTATGTTGAATTAAAGTGCCAAGACTGGGGATCCCTGGGTGGTGCAGCGGTTTAGCACCTGCCTTTGGCCCAGGGTGCGATCCTGGAGACCTAGGATCAAATCCCACGTCGGGCTCCCGGTGCATGGAGCCTGCTTCTCCCTCTGCCTGTGTCTCTGCCTCTTTCTCTCTCTCTCTGTGTGACTATCATAAATTTAAAAAAAAAAAAAAAAGTGCCAAGACTGGGTATCTTTGTTTTATTCTGGTCTTACAGGAGGAGGTTTTAGCTTTTCACAATTGAATATGATGTTGGCTGTGGGCTCATCAAATGGACCTTTATTATTTTGAAGTACATTTCCTCTATATCCATTTTATTAAGTTTTTATCATAAATGGGTATTGAATTTGTAAAATGCTTTTTCTGCATCTGTTGATATGATCATCTGATGTTTATCCTTCCTCTTATTAATGTGATGTATCGCGCTGATTGATTTGTGAATATCAAACTGTTCTGGTATTCATTTGATTGTGGTGAATGACTTTGTTGTTGAGGTGCTTTGTTAATATTTTGTTGAGGATTTTGTATCTTTGTTCTTTGGAAATATTGGCCTATAGTTTTCTTCTTTTTTTGTTGTGTCTTTGGTTTTGATATTAGGGTAATGCTTACTTCATAGAATGAATTTTGATGCTTTCCCTCATCTTCAATTTTTTGGAATGGTTTAGGAAGAAGAGATATTAACTCTTCTTAAATGTTTGATAGGATTTACCTATGAAGCCATCTGGTCCTGGACATTTTTCTTTGGGAGGATTTTGATTAGTGATTCAATCACTTGAAGATTGTGTTTCTAGGAATTTATCTGTTTCTTCTAGCTTGTCTAATTTGTTGGCATGAAATTGGTCATAGTAGGCTCTTAGGATTCTTTTGTATTTTTCTGATTTATTTGAGCCCCCTGTTTTTCCTTAGTGGGTCTAGCTAAAGGTTTGTTAATTTTATTTTTTTGAAAGAAACCACTTAGTTTCATTCATGTTTTCTATTTTCTTTTAAAACCTTTATTTTATTTATTTAAAGTCTTATCTTTATTATGGGCTCCCTTCTACTAACTTTTGGTTTTGTTTATTCTTCTTTTTCTAATTCCTTTAGGTTTAAAGTTAGAGTGTTTATTTGAGATTTTTCTTTTTCTTTTTTTTTTTTTGAGGCAAGCCTTAATCATTATGAACTTTTTTTTTTTAAAGATTTTATTTTATTTTTTTATTCATGGGAGACACAGAGAGAGAGAGAGAGAGAGAGGCAGAGACACAGGCAGAGGGAGAAGCAGGCTCCATGCAGGGAGCCTTACATGGGACTTGATCCCAGGTCTCCAGGATCAGGCCCTGAGCTGAAGGTGGTGCTAAACCGCTGAGCCACCTGGGCTGCCCTACATTATGAACTTCTTATTTAAAACTACTTTTGCTACTGAACTTCTTATTTAAAACTACTTTTGCTACCTCATTGACTTTGGTATGTTGTATTCCCATTTTCATTTGTTTCAAGGTAATTTTTGATTCATTCTTTCTGTGTTGACCCGTTTGTTGTTGAATAGCATGTTGTTTATTATTCACGTATTTGTGATTTTTCCAGTTTTCTTCTTGTTATGTTATTGTAGTTTGATGTCATTATGTTTATAAGAGATGCTTGATATTATTTCAGTCTTCTTAAATTTATTGAGACTCGTATTGTGGCCTAACATATAATCTAGCCTAGAGAATGTTCCATGGGACACATGTGCCCTTGAGAAGAATGTTTATTCTGCTGCTTTTGAATGGAATGTTCTGTATATAGCCATTAAGTCCATCTGGTCTAATGTATCATTTAAAGCCAGTGTTTTCTTATTGTTTTTTTATCTGGAGGATCTATCCATTGATGTAAATGGAGTATTAATATTCTTTGATATTGTATTGCTATCAATTTTTTTCACTTGAGTGTGATAATATCTGTTTTATATTTTTAGGTATTCCTGTGTTGATTGCATAAATAATTACAAAAGTTTTATCCTTTTGTTACAGTGACCCTTTTTATTATATAATGTGCATCTTTGTCTATTATTACATTCTTACTGTATTTTTTTCAGATATAAGTATAACTACCTCATCTTTGTTTTCATTTTCATGAAATATCTTTTTCCATTCCTTCACTTCTGGTCTTGTATCCTTATATCTGAGGTTAGTCTGTTGTACACAGCATAAAGATGATTGTTTATGCATAAAAACAGCATAAAAAAAGATTGTTTTTTTACCCATTCAGTCACATCTGTGTCTTTTGATTGACATATTTAGGCCATTGATATTTATTTGTTTGTTTGTTTGTTTAAGATTTTATTTATTTAGTCATGAGAGGCAGAGAGAGAGAGTGACAGAGAGAGGGGCAGAGGAAGAAGCAGGCTCCATGCAGGGAGCCCGATGTGGGACTCCATCCTGGGTCTCCAGGATCAGGCCCTGCCTGAAGGCAGATGCTCAACCGCTGAGCCACCCAGGGATCCCGGCCATTAATATTTAAAGCAATTATTGATAGATATGTACTAAATGCCATTGTGTTAATTGTTTTCTGGCTGTTTTGTAGTTCCTTTCTTCTTCTTTTGTAGTTTCCTTCTTCTCTTGCTTTTTTCATTTGTGGTATGATATTTTTCTTTAGTGTTATGTTTATATTCCCTTCTCATTGTTTTATATATTTACCATAGTTTTTAAATTTTGTGTTGACTATTAGGCTCATATACAATATCCTGTATATATAACAATATTTTGGAGTAATAGCAAGTTATGTTTAAATGCATTCTAAAACTACGTATGTACTCCCCTCATACTTTTTAATAATTTTGATGTCACATTTTACATCTTTTTGTTTTGTATATTTCCTAATTATTGTAGTTATTGTCATTTTTACTACTTTTGACTTTTAACATTCATACTAGCTTTATAAATGATTAACCCATTATTTTTTACCATTTTTAAATATTTACCAATAAGTTTTTTACTTTCATGTTTTCTTGTTCCTAATTAGTGCCCTTTCTTTTAAGTTTAAGGTAGTCTCTTTAACATTGCTTGTAAGGTCAGTTTAGTAGTGATGAACTCCTTTAGCTTTTGCTTGTCTAGAATACTTTTTTTATTTCTCTTTGAATTCTGAATGTTAAGCTTGCCAGATAGAGTAGTTTTCATTGCAAATTTCTTCCTTCCAGCCACCCCTTTCTGGCTTATAGTGTTTCTGTTGACAATCTTCTGGGTGTTGCATTGTATGTCAGAAGTCTCTATAGTTTGCTTAAAGATGTTATCTAAAATTCTTTTTTTCTTTAAAGATTTTATTTATTTGAGAGAGAGCAAGAAAGAGAAAACACAAGTGGGGTGAGGGGCAGCAGGAGAAGCAGAGTCCACCCCACTGAGCAGGGAACCTGATATGAGGCTTGATTCTGGGACTCTGATATCATTACCTGAACTGAAGGCAGATTCTTAACTGACTAAGCCACCTAGGTGCCTCAAAGATTTTATTTTTAAGTAATCTCTACACCCACTGTGGGACTCAACCCTAAGATCAAGAGTTAGTGTGCTTTATTGACTGATTCAGCCAGGTTCATTTAAGATTCTCTATCTTTAATTTTTGACATTTTAATTATAATGTGTTTTGGTGTGGTTCTCTTTGGGTTCATCTTAATTGCAGCTCTCTAGGCTTCCTGGAGCGTGATGTCTGTTTATTTCTCTAGGTTAGGTAAGTTTTTTTGCCGTTATTTCTTTAAGTTTTTAGTCATTTTCCTGCTTCTCTTTCTGGCACTTCTATAATAATATTATTACATTTGATGTTGTCCCATAGGTCCCTTAAGCTGTCTGTACTTTTTAAAATAATTTTTTTTCTGCTTTTTTTTGGTGAATTCCAGTGCCTGTCTTTTATCTCACTGATCCTTTCTTCTAGTTTATCTAGTCTGATTTGAATCCCTCTAGTGTGTTTTTTAATTCATTTATTATATTTTTTGGTTTTGTGGCTTTTGTTGGGTATTTTTTTTCTCTCCTCCACCTCCCCTCCCCCGACCCCTCTCTTTATCTCTCTTTTTCTTTCTTCTTATTTGGTACTTTTAATATTCCCTGTCTGTTTAAGTTCTCTCTATATACGTGCATTCTTGCCTCGAGTTCAGCTTTATGATAATTACTATGCACTCTTTGTTAGATTAATTACCTATCTTTGCTTCATTAAGGTTTTTTTCAGAGGTTTCATTTTGTTTTGTTTGGAACATACTCTTTTATTCTCTCATTTTATTGATTCTGTTTGTTTCTATGTATTAGATAAGCAGCTACCTCTCCCAGTCTTGGCCTAGTTGCCTCATGTAGGAGAGGAACCTTATGGTTCAACCTTGCCCCAGCTCTTAGTTGTCACTCAATCCTTTGTGATCGTCTAAGCAGTTTGATTTATTCTTGACTGGTCCCAGTTGTTGAGGACTGTCAAGACCTGTCAGTATTCCAAAGGGAGGGATCTCAGTCAGCACCTAGGTTTAGGCTGAATGGGTGCCAGACCTTCAGGCAGCAACCTTTAAAGCATTCAAATATATATAGTCTTGTGGGAATGCAGTTATAAACCTTGGTAGCTTCCTGTCCTGGACATCTGGAGGTGTCTCTGGGCAACACTTGCAAAAATTGGGGCCCCAGACAAATGTCTGAGCTCCTTTCTGGTAGGTGTCAGTAAGCTGTAGTGAAGCTAAGGGAGTAAGCAAAAATAGTTTTCCCCAGTCTGTGCCTCCTGGGATCACTTCCATAGTCTCTATAAGTGTGGGAAACCTGACACTTTTCCCTCAGGCTTAAGCTCCAAGACCAGTAAATAGGCCCTTTTCACAGAAACACCTGGGATGTGTTTCAGTCAGCTGTCTGTGCAGTGCCCTTTGGGTGATAGGCTGATAAGAATTATGTTTCCAATCGTTTTGGTCCCATGAGGCCCAGAAATGCAAGTCTCCTTGGCCTCCAGAGCCAAGTGATCTAGGGGCATCCCCTATGTGGACTGTGTGTGTTTGCTGCCTTTGGCAAGGTAGCAGAATCTTCCAGGGCTGTGATGCAACTTCCAACTGTAGTGAGACAGCACAAAAGTGCAGGGCTAGGGTGGCTCCTGTGAATTGTAACAAGGGAACAAGAGATGAAGGGCCAGCACATACTTGCCAGCTTTAGCAAGGCAGTGTGAGAATACATGGTCAGGGCACACCTGCTCACTTTAGAAAGGGAGGTGTAGACTTCAGGGGGAGGGGCATGCTGCCCAAGGTGATTGGGACACTGGGAGAATGCTGTTACTGTGTAGGTCCTTCAGCTCTAGGGAGATAGAGGGAGAGCTTAAGAATGGGACTTGGTAGCACTGGCACTAGCAAGGTAAAGTGGGAGTGTTGAAAGAGCTTCCCACCATTGTCTCTAACCCGAGAGTCTCAATGGGCCCCACTCCTTCATCACATACTAAGATTAGCAAATCTCCACACATAGTGTAGGCATTTTTCAAACTTGATTTTGTTCTGAGTCATAGGGTGATTGAGTCTGAGGGACTCCTTCTGACTGGAATCTCATTTCCCTGCAGCCCTTTGAGTCTCCTGGACATAAACTTTATTGGTTTTCAAAGCAATTTGGAGAACTTATATCTCTGATGCAGGTCCTCAGGGTTGAGGTCCTGATGTGAGACACAAATGCTTCACTACTCAGGAGAAGCTTTGTATGTTTGAGATCCCTTCTGATTTGGGGTCACTGCACTGTGGGTGAGGTTTTTGGTGAGACCATGTCTCTGCCTTTTCCATCTACCTTGATGTGGACCTTTTATTCTTTTTTTTTTTTTGGGGGGGGGGGCTTCTCAGCTAGTTTTGGGGAAAATTATTCCGTATGCAGTTATAGATTTGGTATGTCCATGATTGGAAGTGAGTTCAGGATCCTTCTGTGCTGCCATCTTTTAGTCCTCACCCCACCCCACCCCCTTGCCCCTTGCAATGTGGAATCTATCAGTTTCTGTCATTGTTTTTGTCAGTTCAGAGATCCTTGTGTTTGGTTGTGTTATCTTGTTTTCATGGAAGTACATAATGAAGCTCAGTTCATTTGTTATACCCACTTAATCCCAATTCTCAATAGGCTTGTAGCTTTGATAATAATCATTTGCACAATAACTACAAGGATAAAAAAATCCTAGCAGAATGTAAAGTTAATTACCATAATTTGAAGGAATAAAAACCATTTAGGGATTAGGAATTATCACTGGACTCCTTCTACTGTGTATTAAACTATACAGTATTGATATTTTACCTAACACCTGTATCAAATTTAAGCTTTTCCATAGTCTTTTTATTTTATGTGTTAAATATTTCTTGAATTTTTCCTCCCCTCTGCCTTCTTGCTGTCACTATCTTAATTGAAGGCTCTAGAATGAATATTTTAACCAAAACATTGGTTAAAATGGACTTTTAACCAATAGACCCGTTCCAAGGACTCACCACTTATGCAGTCCTTCACAGTGCCAAAAGAGTTATATTTTTATTTATTTATTTATTTATTTTTAAGAGTTATATTTTTAAAGTTTTGATTATATAATGCCCTTGCTTAACCGCCTCCCTCACCCCCCCCCCCCCGCAGCAGCTCTCCATTATCCAAAAGATAAAATGCAAACCTAGAACCTATTGTTTAGTATTCTCCACTGTTAGATTTCTAGATACCTTTCCACTCTCCTCTCCATCTTGCATTCTCTTTTGTAGTGCTGTTAATCTGCAACTCCCATATGGGACACTTTCTTTCTTGCTTATGCACCTTTATAGTGAGGTTCTTCCTGTTTTCAGCAGTCTTTCTCTATAAACTTGATATACTCCTATAATCTTTTATTTGGTTCCAGTGATTATTATCTTTACATATTTTCTGATTACACTCTTCTCTGCATCTCAGTTTTCACTGAATTGTGCAGCTTGTACTTTGGCACTTTATGCATGCTTCTTTTAGCTCTTATGTCCCTGAATTGCCATAATTACATACCCATCTATTTTCTGGGTTATGAATCGTTTTAGGTCAGACTGAATTGGTTGTATTTTGTATCAGTAGCCCCTGATAAAGCCTTGGAGCTGGGGACTTAAACTTGAATGAATCATACTGGAAAGAATTAGTTCAGTTTGAGTACAGAATAAACTTGTCAGTGCTCTATGTTGTCTAATCATTTCGCTTTTATGCTTGGTAAATAGAATTTGATGACTTGATTTTCTAGCTGTTTTTGAATAATACATTTTCATACTAAATAGATTTTCCTTACGGTCAAATCCAAAAAGATTCAAAGTTCAAATTCAAAAAAGAAATCTAGTAAGTGAAGCAAAATATAATCTTAGAGTGTAGTATCTTCATGAGTTGGGCACTCTTGATTGTTCTCTTCACTTGTGGACAGCATCTCCAGGGCCAATCCTGTCTGGCTCTAACTGCCTTTGTCCCATGCCTAAAAAACTTGAGCAATCTCTGTACTGAATTTTGCTTTCTCAGAAGGGAAAATGTAAGAAATCATATAGATTTTTTTATCTATATTGTTTTCAAAATATCAGTTATTAGTAGCATGTCTATTTTTTCACACATAGAGAAAGTCAATGCTGTTTAATAGGCCTTGTCTATCATAATATCTTTACCCAAGATACCAAAAAAAATTTGAACAGTGGCATCTAAATTTCAGGAATGTGAAAATGAAGGACAATAAAATGATACCCCTGTATTTTTTTTTAAATGACACTCTTTTAAATGAAATGAGAAGAAATTGGCTTCCTAAACATTGCTATTGAGAATAAGTACAAAATTTTTCAGAAGAAAAAATGATATAAAATTATTTCTAATAATACACTAGAGAAAAATCTCCTTTCATGGTAGATTTCTTCAAATCAAGCCTATCCATTGTTATGTATGTAACTTATAGAGGACAGCGCTTTTTATTCTTATGTACAGCAGATGTCTTGAACTAATAGAAGTAAAGGGAAATGAAATCTAGGTAAAGGACAGGTGTGTTAGGTATAATGTCTGAAACAGATCATTTCCATGGCTAACATGCACAGAGTGCAGTGATCAACACTAGAATTGCTTGGAAAATAGCTTAGTGCCTTGGTGGAAAAACGTTAAAGCAATATTTCTCATTTAAATGTTACTTGGGGGGGGAATCCCTGGGTGGCTCCGCGGTTTAGCGCCTGCCTTCGGCCCAGGGCGTGATCCTGGAGTCCTGGGATCGAGTCCCACGTCAGGCTCCCAATATGGAGCCTGCTTCTCCCTCTGCCTGTGTCTCTGCCTCTCTCTCTCTGTGTCTATCATGAATAAATAAGATCTCTTAAAAAAAAAAAAAACTAAAATAAATAAATAAATAAACAAACAAATAAATAAATAAATAAATGTTACTTGGGGGCAGCCCCGGTAGCTCAGCGGTTTAGCGCCGCTTCAGTCCAGGGGGTGATCCTGGGGGACCAGGATCAAGTCCCACGTCGGGCTTCCTGCATGGAGCCTGCTCCTCTCTCTGCCTGTGTGTCTGCTTCTCTCTCTCTCTCTCTCTCTCTCTGTGTCTCATGAATAAATAAATAAAATCTTAAAAAAAAAAAAAAGCAAAGAACCACAGAATTAAAAAAAAAAATGTTACTTGGAAGCAGGTTCTATATTGCTGTGAACATGTGTTATTTTCATAATTAGAAATGAAATTTTTAAGAGAAGACATTAATAAGTATATACTCATCTTGTTTTGTTTTACCTGAAATAAACAAGGAAAAACACCAGTCCTGGCTCTTCCACTTATTAACAGTGTGACATTTGAAAAGTTACTTAACCTCAGTATCTGTAAAATGGAAATAATAATACTACCTACATAATAGGGTTGTGAGGATTGAATGAAACCATGCATGTAAGGTTCTTAACACAGTACATTGCACATGATAAATGCCCTAATAATGTTAACTGTTTGTTTTTTTAAGGTTTTATTTATTTATTTGTTCATGAGAGGTACACAGAGAGAGGCAGAGACATAGGCAGAGGGAGAAGCAGGATCCCTCAGGGAGCCTGATGTGGGACTCATCCCAGGACTCCGGGATCATGATGTGAGCCCAAAGCAGATGCTCAACCACTGAGCCATCCAGGCATCCCAATGTTAACTGCTTTCTTATGATGCTAGTAATAATGAGATTATATTATTCTTTACCTTTTTGATCTCTTTGGGTTGGAAGTGGATTTATTGTATTTATATTTAGTCTGGCATGTTGCCTATTGATAGCTCACATTAAGCATGGTGTTTGGGTATACTGGTAAGTTATATTAACATTAAGCAACGTCCTTCTTCAGGACATAGAGGTGAAAATAATTAATGTAAAAAAAAAAAATCAGACCTCTGAGGAGGTTTTCAGAAGTTCTTGTTTCTGGGGTAAGTTCTCCTCTTAACTAGCTCTGTATTCTTGAGCAAATTGTAAGTTTCTTCCATAAAATAAGGGGCTTAGACTAGATACTTTTCATATTCCTTTCTGCTTCTAAATGTTATGTCTTGGGGTGCCTGGATGACACAGTTGGTTAAGCGTCTACCTTTTGGTTGGGTCATGATCCCAGGGTCCTGAGATCAAACCCCACATTGGGCTCCATGCTCAGTGAGGAGTCTGCTTCTCCCACTTCCTCTGCCCCTCGCCCCTGCTTGTGCATATGTGCGCATGCTCACTCCTTCAAATGAATAAATCTTTTAAAAAATATATCTCAAGACTAGAGATTGGGACGCCTGGGTGGTTCAGCAGTTGAGTGTCTACCTTTGGCTCAGGGCATGATCCTGGTCCCAGGATCGAGTCCTGTGTTGGGCTCCCTGTGAGGAGCCTGCTTCTCTCTCCCTGTGTCTCTGCCTCTCTCTCTCTTTCTCTCTCTCACGAATAAATAAATAAAATATTTAAAAAAATATATATCTTGCTCATTAACTTCAGTGTAGTCAAGGGAGAATATTTTTAGGGTTTCAGAACCTAAGCTGAGTGCTTTTCAGGCAGATCTTAGAAGATGGGGAACTGGTTGTGATTGGGCAGAATTGATGACATGATAGCTTTGGATTGGTTATTACAGTGATTGAAGATCTTGAAGCACAACTCAGCGAGTAAGACATTATCTTGATATTAAACTGTTTTAATTGGATCGTAGTCTTAACCTCCTAGGTGTTGTAGAATTGGATTTTCCTAAGATAACAAAGCTGCTAGTTGATTTTGATCCCCTATTCTTCCCTCTCTTTTCCTCCCCTATCTTGTGTTTTGCAAGATGGAGTTATTATCTCTGTAGACTCTTGGATCTCCTTAAAATGGAGACTCTAATTCAGCAGGTCTGAGATGGGGACTGAAAGTCTGCAGTTCTAGCAAGTTCCCAGGTGAGATCCTGTTGCTGGTAGTTGGATTACCATTTAAAGAGCAAAAGTCTACTAAGTACCATGCTTATTGGGTAGCAGGTCTTTATTACATCTTCATCTCTTCTTGGCCTTGCATTGTAGACTCTAGATTTTGGGCTCTGAATTAAGCATCCTTATATTCCCAATTTTGAACTTAGTCTTTAGATGAATATGTCATTATCAGCATCTCTGATTCCCATTAGGCACAACTCCATAGTTCCTATATGTGACTCTGGCTTGTTTCTGCAGCTTTCTTTCACTAATATAGCTCTCGGCCTTTACCAGTTTTGTGGCCTGCTCCAGGCTCTGACTTTTGCCTGGAATTACCTGGAGCACATCCTTTTATTCAGCTGAGTTGGGGCATTTGAATTGCCAGTTCAGGGCTCCCATTTTGAGGCTATTGCTGTACATTAAGAACATAAGTTAAATTTTCCAACAGATGTTATTGAAAATGACTGTTACTCACTTTTCCTTATAGTCTCTTTGCCATTTGATTTCAGTAATTATATTTCGTGATCCTTCTGTGTCCTGAGGACCATGTAGTTTCCATTTCAATAGACAGCTCTGTTTAGGATGCAATGAACCCCTCCATTTTTAGAGAGTTGCCTAGCCAATTGAATGGAAATGAGAGACATGATTGGTCAGCACTGGAAGTAAAGCTGAATTTTTTTCCCCCACAGTCCAGTTTATTTTCCCCACGTATTTCTTTGAGAAACTGTAGTGATGATTGTTTTAAGATCTTTGTGGAGGTCCCTCATGGTGGTGGTCATTTTGCAGGCAGGGGTGGGAAGTGGGGAGGACTTGGCTTTTTTCATATCTCACAGAGCTTATCATTTAAAGCAGAATGATGTCCGTTAACACTGACTTTAGAATTTTTTTCCTAGGCATCCTTTTAAGATAATATTCAACAGTCTTAAAGAATGAACATAAAAACGAGGGTAGGTGCTTCAAATAATAGAATATAATTTTGTTTGAAGAGGAGAGGAAACAGCAGGCAGTCTTCAAATTAACTACAAAACCCATCAACTTCAGGGCTGATTTCCATTATGGTTTCATGTTACAGTAGTAGTTTAGTTTCATTTGCAATAGTATAAGCTGAATACCTTAAATATCCATTGTCATGACTCCAGTTTTCATTTCAATTTTTTGCTACAATAAAATCCTTATAACTAAATCATAATGCAAATTAAAGTACAGCAAAATTTTAATAGTCTTAGTGTTCACCCAGAGTTATACTCTTTCAGTTTTGTATTACATAAAAAACTAACAGTCCATAAAACATATGGTAAAGTTAAGCTACACTTAGAATAGACATGAAAAATTTTAAGCCAAAGTAGATGGTTTGAAAAGTGTATTGCTGAATGAATATACTTAGAACTTAAGGAATGCCTGTTCTGGTATTCTAGTTCTATAATGTTAAACATATGTATTATAAAGATTAATTTACTTATTAATATTTTCATTATTGCATGGATACAGCAGCCTAATACTCATACTTCTGGGTGAGGGAAAGAAATCCTCAAGTAGCCTCCCTAGTGAATGCAGGGCCCTGTGTGGGGCTAGATCTCAGAACCCTGAGGTCACGACCTGAGCTGAAATCAGGAATTAGACATTTAACCTGCTGAGCCACCCAGGCACCCCACTCATCCTACACTTCTTACTGAGAGATTTGATTTCACTTCCAAGGGTCTTAAGTTTGCTTTGTCTCTCTGCAGAGAGTATGCTTTCCTGGGGCATTTGACAATTGGCTTTGATCAGACTTGGAGGTTGGTAGTGATTTATGAGTGAAGTTAAGATTAGCTCTGAATAGTCATGCTTCAGAAATAATTATTCATTTTGGTTATAAAATTTTATTAAAGATTTGTTAGCATCACTCCTGTGTAGCAAAGGGTCTTATTTCAGTGGAGTATTTCTCCCTCTTACACCCTAAGTAATACTTTTTCCTCTGGTTAGATAAAGTAATAATCTTGGTTTCTTATGGCTCCTGCACATAGGCACTAAAAAATGCATAGCAACCCAGGGGTACTTTAATATCACAGTTCAGATTCCACTCAGTTGGTTTTTTTTTTTTTTTTTTTTTTTTTTTTTTTTGCTATTTCTTAAAAGTTACTGGTTATGTAAATTGCTGATTTAAAATCACTCTGTGGAGCATCCATCCTTGCATCAGTCAAGATACTAAACTGACAAAGCCAGTTAATCAAGCATTCCTTGATTTCTTCTTTTGTGACCAATCCTATGTTAAGTGCTGGAGAAGATTCATAAAGTTTAAGGATGGGAAAGGAAAGATAATTGGTATTTAATATACACTGTGCTAGTTGCTTTATTCAGAATATTTCCTTTAAATCTCAAAATAACTGTGGGAGGTTATATAATTCTTCCCACATCACAGATAAGAAGACCTAGCTCAGAGAGAGTCCAAGTCCTAAAAGTTGCAGTGATATAGCTGTGATTGTAGTCTGGATCTCTCTGTTTTCAAAACCCATGTTCTTTAGACAGCCTCTTAGATATTAAAACATTCTCCATTCACAAGTTTCCTTACACTTTGGGGATTTGAGAAGGAGAAGTGGCGGAGAGCAGAGAGACTTCTCTTTTATTTGAACTTTGGGATTTAACTTTATTCTCTAATGAGTGAAAGTTGCCTTCTAAAAGATATGGCTTGGATTCCATAAAAGAAAGTTTGGTCAGTTAATGATTTTATTGCAGGTGGATCTTTTTTTTTTTTTTTTTTAACGATTTTATTCATTCATGAGAGACAGAGAGGCAGAGACATTGGCAGAGGGAGAAGCAGGCTAGGATCATGCCCTGAGCCAAAGGCAGACACTCAACCACTGAGCCACCCAGGTGCCCCTGCAGGTGGATCTTAACAGAAGGCAGTTCATTGACAAAGACCCATAGGACAGGCTTGAAGCAGACCACCAAAGTCTGAGGGTATAGCATAAGAAATGGCAGTGCCGTCTCTGCCCTGTTTGACTTAGTGATCTAAACTTCACTGCATTTTTTAAAAAATATTTTATTTATTTATTCATGAGAGAGAGAGAGAGAGAGGCAGAGACACAGGCAGAGGGAGAAGCAGGCTCCATGCAAGGAGCCCGATGTGGGACTCGATCCCCGGTCTCCAGGATCAGGCCCTGGGCTAAAGGCGGCACTAAACCGTTGAGCCAACCCGGCTGCCCCATTTTTTTTTTTTTTTTTTTTAACTTCACTGCATTTTGATGAGAAAATTAACTAGCTTTCATTATCTACAAACTGTATACTAGTTTTTAGTAGTATTTCCAGTTTTATTCTGGTAGTATGTTTTTGTTAACCGTGGTAAACTTACTTTGCTAATTCATAGTTTATAGTGTTGTTGTTTTTTTTTATTATTAACATTCAAGACTTACTCTATTCATGCCTATTGTACAAAGTATTATCAGGACAATTTTTAATTAGTAGTGATGACATTCATATTAAATGCATTTCTGAACTTTACCAAGACTAGAGATACAGACCAGGCTTCATCAAAATTTAAATGATAAAGGGAAATGGTTCAGTTCCACTTTTCAAAGTGCTGAATGACTTTGAAAGTATCATTTCTTTCAGACTTGTATATAATAACTTGTGACATGTTTTTATCACTATAATAGCAGAAGATGTTAATAAAGTTAAATATTTCTTGTAAAGATTAGGAATGGTGTAGAGTGAAGTTCTTTTAGCCCCCCTCTATAATTCAATTAATATTGAACTAAAACTTTATCATTTAAGTCTTAGATGTTTGGAATTTATAATTTTTACTTGTAGTATAAGTATGAAATAATGAATCTGGGTTTCTTTGGAGAAATCTTATGTGTCCAGATTAGCATTATCTTTTAGAAAGTGACCCACTTGTAAGGCTATATATATTTACTCTTGTGATCAAATCATTTTTTAATCATATCATTTTATGATTTCATTTAGATCCACCTTTATGAGCACAGAATAGGATATGAGTAGAGTAGAACAAGTTAAATTACTTTATTGTCACAACTTAGGTTATTAATTAGTAGTCTTAATTTCATCTGTCCTAATGAATCATCTTATTCATTGCAGCTAATTATGAGTAAATTTTGGCAAATTTTAGATATCAGAAGATATTAATTTCATTTGTTCAATAAATATTTGAGTACTTACTGTATGCCAAGCACTGTTGGCACTAGAATTAAAACAGTGAATGAAACAACCATTCTTGACAAAATTTAACAACTTGTGCCACTTCTGAATGCATTTTTTTTCTATATAGAGAGGAGTTCCAAAAACTTTTTAAAGATTGGAATTATTGGAATATAGCTCTGACCTCACAGAAATCATACAAATTCATGGAACATTATGACAAGGTATTCTACTAGACTATAAATAAAAAAGGAAAATGAAATAGCTAATTGAGTGATTGGTATTCATAAGGTCAACATATGAAACATCAACTGGATTTAATATCCTTAAATAGATTTTATAGGCTGTGCTCCTTTTATAAAGGTCATTGGAAGAACTTAATATCTTTTTATTAAAAATAAAATGAGAATAGTGGAATGGCCTTTTCACATCTTATTTGGATAAGTTGAACAGGGAAATTTTATTTCATTTTTATAACGTGTTATTTCATATTTGCTATTTCATATTTTACATTTAAAATGTTTCTTACCTAACTTACCATGAGAAACATACAGACTTAAAAAGTTGAGGGTTCAGATGAACTGTGAAAATAAATTGGTTAAAAATATACATGTATGCATATATGCACATATTTTGGAACAACCTCGTAATTTTGAGGTCTCATAGGATAGGGAAAAGACTACACACAGATTGTCTTCAAAGAGCCCTGTGTTCAAATTCAGACTGCCATTTATTGACTTCTTTGTGTCTCACTTTAATGCCAGCCTCAGAACTTTGTGAAATGATGAAATGGAACAGTATGTATAAAATATCTTGTACAATGCATAGTAGTAGGTATTCAGAATTTCCATTTATCATTTTTTTTAAAGATTTTATTTATTCATGAGAGACAGAGAGAGAGAGAAAGGCAGAGGGAGAAGCAGGCTCCATGCAGGGAGCCTGATGCGGGACTCAATCCCGGGTCTCCAGGATTGCACCCTGGGCTGCAGGCAGTGCTAAACCGCTGTGCCACCGAGGCTGCCCTCCATTTATCATTTTAAAAAATTCTATAAGTAGTAAATGAATACCATCTTTTTTTTCTGAGAGAGAGAGCATGATCAAGCCCAAGTGGGAGCAAGGCACGGGGAGAGAAAGAATCTTAAGTAGGCTCCACAATCAGTATGGAGCCTGATATGGGGCTCTATCTCACAACCCTGAGACCGTGATGTAAGCTAAAAATAAGAGTCAGAAGCTTAACCAACTGGCCTGTCCAGGTGCCCCTAAATGAATACTATCTTATATAAATCAGAAATATAGAGAGTAAAAATCACAATCCCCTCTTGAGTAGTAACATTTTGAACAGTTTGGTGTGTATCCTTTTTGAGCATTTTAAAGTTCTTAGTTATCCATATATGTATATACATTTGTAAACATCACATATGTGTAGTTATTTTTGCATAGTATTGCAACACGTAGTATCATACTGTAAGTCTTATTCTACAAGGTTACTTTTACACACAATTTTTTTGTTTTTTTTCATGATATTACAAGAGATCTACCTCATTTCTTTAAACTGTTTAAAGGTACTTCATTGAATGGAGGTCTCATAATTTATTCATTCTTCTACTGGGGGTACATTTATTCCTTAATATTTTAAATTTCAGTGCATGAAGGAACTCAACAGTAAAGAAAATCATGGTTTAAGTTTTGTTTTTTTGTTTTGCAAGGAGATATTGGTGATCTTAAAGGTGCTCGAAGTGTAGAGTTGTGCATAGTATATTCATATCTTTTGACTCTAAAAGTTAACATGTGTACATCTAAAGTTAGTAAAGAGATTTTGCAATTTGTCTAATTATAGAAGTCTGAAGAAGTGGGACTTAATTATTAAATTAGATGATGTGGATGGGACAGTAATAGGAGATAGGGTAGCTTGTGAGAAGAAAATTGTAAAACTGGTCATCTAAAGTTTTCTGAGACATATTTTTGTCAGCTTCTCTCCTTTTCCTTCCTTCCTACCAAATGTTACTGCCATTTACTACGTATAAGACATGGCCTCTATCATTGATCAGCTTCTGATATAATATAACACATTAATGAAATAGTGAAAATAAAATTTATTGTGACAAGAGCTATAATTAATCTATTTACAAAGTGTCATAAGAATGCAGAAGATGAAACAATTAACTCTGTTGGAATTCAAGAAGGCTTTTTTTTTTTTGTTTTTTTTTTAAGATTTTATTTATTCATGAGAGACACAAACAGAAAGGCAGAGACATAGGCAGAAGGAGAAGCAGGCTCCCAAAGTGGGACTTGATCCAGGTCCCTGGGATCATGACTGGAGCCAAAAGACACTCACCCACTGAGCCACCCAGGCACCAAGAAGGCTTCTTCTGATCATGTGATCATCCAGTTCAATTCAGGATACTTATTGAGAACCTCTTAGTACTAGCATCAGGGATATAGAGTTGAGAATGTCTTGAAATAACTTGTCCCTTCTATAGTGGTATCCTGGTTTTTATCAGTGAGGAGTGAAAGGGAATTTTACCATGAAGAAATTATCATCTCACATTGATGATATAACTTAAATTTTAAAGTTGTTTGAAAAAACATTGTATCATATAGAGATTTATATGTAAGATACACAGATTATTGTATTCTAAGAACTCTTGCTATCTTAGCCCCAAAATTAGTGTTTAAGTAATCAACTGATAAACCACAGATTTTTATCAGTAATTCACTGATAAACCACAAAGGTTTGCATATATTTTGTATATTCATATATAAGGCTGTCTGTTTGCTCTCCTATGCCTATCTGCTCTAGCCCTTCCTGTCCTCCTCACCTTTTCTACACGCATGTGAGAGTACAAGGAATATATAGATCTCATGAAACTATGGGGCTATTTGACCTTCTAAAATACAAGGTCTTCACATTCTGCTTAGTTCTTAATGGTCTTTGGAACATGTTAGCTCAGAGATTTTGGTTATTTACTGTTTCTTTGTATATACTTCTTTTAAAGATTTTATTTAATTATTCATGAGAGACAGAGAGAAAGGCAGAGACATAGGCAGAGGGAGAAGTAGGTCCCCTTTGGGGAGCCGATGTGGGACTCCATCCAGGACCACAACCTGAGCCAAAGGCAGAGGCTCAACCACTAAGCCACCCACGTGACCCTGTATATACTATCTTATTAGTTTATTAGTGTCTGTACCTTAGAGTCTTCAAAAACTACTCTTTAGGCTTTCGGAGACTTGTTCCTGACTGAAAAGTCACAGGTTTTAACATGTCCTCTATCTATCAAATTAGCTGCTTACTCTGACTAATGCAGGAGAGGATTCTAAAGTTGCAATCATTAGGATGAGTGAACTTCAATTTGCTCTATTTCCAAAGCAGGACAATCATTAATAAAATGTAGATGGAAGATACTGATTGATTCTTTCCTTGGGCTAAGATTTTACTTTCCTGAATTTTGTATATTTTCTGCTAGAACCCAAGACCCATAGAAAAATGAACGTATACTGTTTATGTTTTAATTTTGTGTCAATATTCAGTATTGAGTGCTGCATAAATTACTTTTTTAAAAAAATCAATGTATGTTGCCAGAAGCAGTAATATTTTTAGAGACATTAATGTGACTACACATAAAGCTGACTGTTGTTTAAGCTATTGTAAACATCATATATTCCAGATAGGCTTGAAATCTAGCATAAAATTGTTATATCTATGAGAAAATATAAGTAGACCAAATGCTACATTATTAGAAATTATTTATATAGCTTCTGAAAATTAAGTTATATTATTTCAAGAGAAAATGTTCTATTTGAATCCCATAACTTGGGATGGTCTCTGCTATTAATTTAGGATAAATGGATCTTTCTATTCAGTATTCTGTAATCTAAAATAAAAAATTGATCAATTTAATCTTTTTTAAAAGTCTGGACCTCACTATTTACTTTAAAAACAATTTTAGGGCACTTGGGTGGCTCAGTAGGTGAAGTGTCCAACTCTTGGTTTCAGCTTAGGTCATGATCTTGGGGTTGTGAGATCGAGCCCCATGTAGGGCTCTGCTTTCAGCGAGGAGTCTGCTTCCTTCTCTCTTCCTTTCTTCCTTTGCCTGACCCCTTACTCCCTCTGTAAAATAAATTAAAATATAAATAAACCGGTTTAGAAAACAAATTTTCAATGGATTGAATACCTAAATGGAAAAATTTTTTGACATAGTAAAAAGCTTAGCAGAAAATTGAGGTGACTGTGTATAACCTAGGAGTTGTCAAAAACCTCTATATTTTGGTATTTTTAAAGTTTTTATTTAAGCTCTAGTTAGTTACCATACAGTGTAATATTAATTTCAGATGTACAGTATAGTGATTCAACACTTCCATACAATAACTGCTGCTCATCACAAGTGCACTTTTTCATCCCCATCTCCAGTTTCACCCATCCCCCCACTCACCTCCCCTCTGGTAACCATCAGTTTGTTTTCTAGAGTTAAGAGTCTGTTTCTTAGTTTGCCCTTCTCTCTTTTTTCCCATTTGCTCATTTTGTCTAAAACCTTTAAAAAAAAAAAAAAAAAAGAAAACTAAAACCAAATGAGCAAAGATAGATATATTCAACTCTTGAAAGTTTTTATGTTGTAGTATTGGTATACTAATTAAAATTCATGGGAAAATATTTGAAATGAAATATTAAATAGCAAATAAAATATAGAAAGAGCTTTTAGATTTTGATGATGAAAACAATAACAAAACAGTAACAAATCACAATTTGATGTAGACAATTCACAGAAGAGCAAATCCAAATGTTGAGTTTGCAAAGATTTTCAGACTCACTAAGTATATGATAAACGAAGAACAAAAGTTAGATACTATCAGATAGGAAAACTTTTGAGAGAGATCACAAGTGGAGGAGCAGAGGGAGAGGAGGAGAGAGAATCCCAAGCAGGCTCCATACCCAGCACAGAGCACAACACTGAGCTCAATCTCATGATCCTGAGACTATGGCCTGAGCCAAAATCAGGAGTCGAACACTCAACCGACTGAGCCACCTAGGTACCCCTGGAAAAACTTTTAAAAGGATGGAGCACTTAAATCTAGTAGGAATGTGAATTGTTTTAGCCTTTTAAAAAATGCAGTTTGCCATTATTTTATAAAACGTACATTTATTACTGAATTTTATACTATTGAGTAGTTAGATTAAAGGCAGGCAAACTTCAAAAAAGCCCTTAGTATGTAGTGTCTTGTTTTATAAGACGTGTATAAGCTTTGGAGCTATGATAATATGTCTGCTGATATGCATATGTGTTTATGACTTCATATTCACCTAGATTTCAGTTATTATCTTCATATTCAGGTAGTAGTTCATTATTTGAAATTGCAATTATTTTCAGAGTTTGCAATACAGGATTTGTTTCCTGTTATCTCAGTCCCGCAAAGGGACTGAATTTTCCTATCCTTTGTCTTTTAAGAAACTCAGCACTCTAACTTGTGTTAGTTTTATTCAAAACCTTATCTTACCTTTCCTACTAATCTGTGAGTCCTGGTAGCCTACTAGATGTATGGTCCAGAGTTTTATGCATATACAACATGTATTAACTGAATAAATAAATAATGGTATTTATCTTAGTCTATCACCATATGTGGAAACATAATTAAGCTACTTAAGGGTTCATCAAAGTCTTGATTAATAACATTTTTGTATGTACCCTATTAAAGGACTTTCAATCATATAATGAAAAATTGTATGCTCAAATAATAGACTATTGATACTGTTTTGGTTTGCTGATCTATTTTCTATCTTGACTTCCCTTTGAAGTCCTCATTTTTATTCTTTTAGTGGTTGCTATTTGAATTACCAGTGCTATTTTGTGATTGCTTAAAAGCCTCCCCATAACACTAAGTGTTTTATAGTGCCAAGTTCAGGAAGTTTGTACTTTGGTTATGCTCTTTCTTGTTTTTGCTTCATGGATAATTCTTAGGAAATTCTTTGTTTAATCTCCTAAAAGTAACATTTTCCTCTTTCATGCTAAAGCTATAATATTACTCTTCAAGGAACAACTGCCTCTTCTTGTATTGATCTTTGTCAATGAATGTCTTTGGCAATATAGTGTTCTGAAATGAAGAGTAGATTGATTGTATTTTCTAAAAGCAAGAGAATTGACAAGGAAAAAATCAAATCAACATGTTTAAACTCATTTTTACAAACTGGGAAAAGATAATTTTTATTTTACCTTTATTTTGATGTTTGAATATAGTCATAATTCAACTGGGAAAAACATGAAAAGGAAAAAAGGAAATACTTATATTTAAAAACTTGATTTCATTTTGAAGTCTGATCATTTATTAGTATTTTCTGTAATTTTAAATCTTTTTCATTGTCTGGAAATTCATGCTCTATTGATTGCTTTCTCTTCCACTTTTTTTTTTTTTGGTATTGATTCTTTTCAGATGTCTAATTCTTGTTTAAAATGTTACCATTGATCACTTTTCCTTTGACTTCAGATTTGTGGTATTGTTTCCCGTAAGTTGTGTGGAACATCCTTGTTTAATTTTATGCAGTTGCTTCAGAAACAATACAGTGGTGATCATTAAAATGTTAACATTTATCTAGGCAAGCTGTTCTTAATTCACCATGGGCTTTCTTTCAAGATTTAAGAAGGTATAAGAAAATATTGATTCTTAGGTGATTTTACTTTTGTACTTTTCTGCTATGCTTTGAACATCTTCTCTTCTAGCTCTTACTGCATAGGTATTTATTTTCCTGAAAAGTCTGGTTTTCCTTCTGTTTATTTATTGTTGCTTTCGAGAAACTCCATTGGTAACTTAATTGAGAAACATTAGATAACAGAATCATTTTAGTTTTTTTGGGAGGTGTGGGACACCTTAGATGTAATAGCACTTTTAAAAATAAATATTTTTTACCCTAAAAATCATGATACAAGATCATTAAAACAATCTTTCAAAATAAACTCACCTACAATTATTATGGTAGATATAAAAGTGGATTTCAGTTTTGCATATCCCATTTCAGTTTTATTCATATGCACATGTATTGTTTTACCTTTATGTAATGAAAGTATATGTGAATTCCAGTGGTTTTTCCTTATATAAAGCAAGATACTAGGTTTTCTAACAAAAATTTTTTCTAAATAAAAAATAGAAATATCAGTCATTCACAGTCCTTTCACCCCAGCAAAGGTGTCTCCTTTAATTTGTGTGTGTGTATATGTGTGTGTGTGTGTATATATATATATATATATATATATGTATATATATATATATATTCACAATTTAAAATTTTTGATGATTTGTACCTGATTTTATTTTATTAAGTATTGAATGAGCTTCATGGGGAGTGTGTAGACTCCCAGAGCTTAGCACCTGACGTGTAAGCGTTGGCCATATTCTTTTTTCTGAACTGCCAGACTGCCCATTTCTTATGCCTACCCAGATTGAGTGAGCTTCATGGGGAGTGTGTAGACTCCCAGAGCTTAGCACCTGACATGTAAGCGTTGGCCATATTCTTTTTTCTGAACTGCCAGACTGCCCATTTCTTATGCCCACCCAGAGTTGTTGAATGCAGGGAGACAGAGTACGTGACCGGGCCTTTGCCTATTTTGCAGGATTCCTGATGCTTTCCTGGCTATGTTGATAGGTCTCCCCATTCTTGACTACAGGGTGATTTTGGTGGGTGTCATTGCAAAGAGTCTTTTTCCGAAAACCTCTTCACTTAGGTCACTTCGTATTCCTGCTTTGGTGCTTAAATCATCTCTCTTTCCAACAGAAGATAAAGAGATTATTGCCTCAATATATAGGTCTTTTCCTTTCTTCCTTCATAATGTTTACTATCTCTCTAAACATAAAGGGATTCCAAATACCTTGGCTTTATACTAGCATACTGGACATTGCACTTTTATGAACAAAATGCTTTAATTTTTTTAGAAAAAGATTCTTAATGCATGCCAACACATTCTCCTCCTATAACTTCAGGTAAATTTTAGGGCCAGTCTTGTGCTATTTGTTAGACTATATGATGTATATTATCTGAATCCAGAGGTGGATTAGTTGTGACCTTGAGATGTTTATAATTTCTGAGTGCTTTTAAGAAGAATGAGAGACAGTACTTAGTCTGATGGCTGAAGGTTCAGATGTCTTCCTTTCAGTCAGTAGTTGAGAATATGCACTAGTCAAGTGAACAATTTTCTGTATCCATTTTGTGGGAAATTATCATAATTATTGTGTGTTCTGTAGCTTTTGAGCAGTATGCTTTCCTAATACCTTGGTGTAGTTTTCGTGGCTGAGAAGTAGAAATGGTTTCTGCTTTAGTCCAGATAATAAGGTATGAATTTTATCTACCTAGGAAAAAGTAGAGGCTTCAGAATTTCAGTTTGAAAACTATCTGAATATTCATAGAGTGGATGACTTTGGAACATGTCAGCATTATCTTTTTCTTTGAAGTTTTTGAGGTATGATCATTTGACAGAAAATTGCCTGATCATAAGCATAAAGAATAAGGTTCAGGTTTCAGGGCATTTAAGTGTAGATATTTCTCAAAGGGAACTGAAGTTATTGAACTAGTGACTAGAACTTAAGTACTAATGGTATTTGAATTGTTGGGACCAGTACACATATATGAGTCAGTTAGATTAGCTACCAGGGGTGAGGGTGGGGGTTCCCATAACATACAGAATCTTTCTCTACTTCTTACAAGGGCGATTTCTTCTCTCTCCTTTCCCCACCAAAAATTTGACCAGTAATATATGTGGTAGTTCACATATAAAAATCAAAATTAGATTCCTAAGTAGTATACTTTTTCATTTCTTAGAAGTTTTCTTTGTTTATCTTAGTGAAAATGACTGCATTTGATGGGTTTTCATTTTTCTTTTAGGCTCAGTTTATGAACCTCTTAAAAGCATTAATCTTCCGAGACCTGATAATGCAACTCTGTGGGATAAATTGGATCATTATTACAGAATTGGTAAGCAAAACAGGGTGAAGAAAACATGTCCTTACATAGTTATGATTAGTATTTATTCTGCCTTATATTGCGTATATTATGTGCATGATGGTATTCTCTCATTTGGATGTTGGGGTAGTTTCATTGCTTAGGCAGCTATATATTCCAATTGCATATTGATAGTGGGACTATAAAAGAACTCTAGCAAGTCATCTGTCCCTTAAATAATTTTAAAACTGTCACCAATGTCCTCTGTGTCCTTTTAGCCCTCCTAATTATTACCAGATTTGAGATCTAGAGTGTTTCTTGATTACTGCTTACATAAAGATTTTGTAGAAGTATTCCTTACTCATTTACCTATACATGGTTCCTAAGCAGTCCTAAGCCTTTTATATCTATTTCTAATTCACAAATAATAATCTCAGGTTATTATTACAAATAACAGGTCACTATTTTATTTGTTGTTGTTTTGTTTTGCCAAGAGCAGCCTGGAAGATTTTGTTTTTTAATATGAGGAATCAACTTTGAGATACGTATGCATGGGACTCTTCTTTGTTCATCAGAGTGTAAGCTAGAAAAGCCTGTTAATTTTTGCCATTTTGTTTCTTGTGCCATTTACATGGTATTATATGGCAAATAATATAAAATTTAATTTATTTATTCCCCCTAAGATAAGAATTTTTTTGTTATTTGTGTTAACTCCAGGTAAAACCTTAATTCATCTTATTTTGCTGACAATTCTGAAATATATTCTTATGTAGCCCTTTTATTATCATTGTAGTCATAACTAGATAAAAAAAATTTAGTACCTTTTTAAAGAAATGTCAGTTGTTTACTTTAGACTGTAAGGAGTAATTCTTTACTCTGGGAAAAATGATAAATACCCTGGTATTCTGAAAAAGATGGTAATGATAACATCAATTTTGTCTGAGAAAAAGAGATTTATTTTTTTAATCTTTTGGAAGGAGCAGAGTGCTTTAGACCTTTTAAAAAAAACTATCCTAAAAGAAGTTGACAATGTTAATCTAGATTAGAGTAATTTAATGTATTTTGTGGAAAACATAATTAGGAATAAAGTGGCTTTTAGGAAATGTAGTTTTGGTGGGTATATTTTTATATTTTAGGACTCTTGTATAAAAGGTAGTAAAACATTAATTTCAGACTTCTTTTATTTAAGTAAAATTTTCTCCAAATATTTATTACTTGTTTTCATGTCATATAAGGATGGGATTTGGTTTGAAATGTTAAACATGTCTCTAGCCTGTATAATACGATATGTAAAGTAAAACAAATACATTCCTCTGAACACCAGACAAGTTAGTCATCAGGGGAAAACAAGATTTGGGTTTCTCTAGCAGTTGAGTTGGCTTTGGATTTAGTGACTAATAGCACTCTTTGTTGTATATTTGCTTTGTTGAACTTATTGTTCAAAATGTACTTACTTTTTATTGATTATTTTTTCTTGTACCTATTGCCTTACAACAATTACTGACATTAGGTAGGATATGCTAAAAGCTTTTGTTTTTTTAATTTAATTTAATTGATTTATTTGAGAGAACATGTGAGAAAGGAGAAGGGGTGGTGGGAGAGGGAGAAGCAGATTCCCCACTGAGCAGGGACCCTGGGATCATTACCTGAGCTAAAGGCAGACCCTTTACCAACTGAGCCATCTAGAGGGCCCAGCTAAAAGCTTTTTAATTGCTAATTAGCTGAGTCCTTTCCTCAGACGTGGAAACACCCTTCCTTCAGGGTGGATTCCCACTTAAGCTGGAATGACTTAAATGAAGAGTTTCTGCATCCTAAAAAGTTGCATATTATAGTTAAGTTTAGGAACACCACCATTGTCAGAAGTAGGATGAAGAACTGAAGATTAAGATCTTCAGCGCAACGAAAATGGATGGCTGTATAATTCACTTTTTTCTTGTGTTCCATTCCAGTCAAGTCAACATTGCTACTGTATCAAAGTCCAACCACAGGTCTCTTTCCCACTAAAACATGTGGAGATGATCAGAAGGCAAAAATCCAGGACAGTCTGTATTGTGCTGCTGGGGCCTGGGCTTTGGCTCTTGCATACAGGTAAGCTGGTGTGTGCTCTTCTAGTAACTTTATGTTTGCATAATAGGGTTTTGTTGGCCTAAGACAGACTGGGCAGCTATGTTTTTGCTCTGCTGCTCATTCACTATGTGATCTATGACTGCTCACATCTCTTTTTAGGCCTCTAAACATTTCAGTTTTCCTAAGGATTTACACAAGACTAGTTCTAACATTTTATGACTGTCACCAAAATTTTTTTATCTCAAGGTTTTTAAATAATCATTCTTCTTTGGCAGAATGAGCTTCTCATTCTCCTTGAGTTGGTTGGTTTCAGAGGGACTTGATGGCTGATCAAATTTTGCAAATTATAAAACTGGGGCTCAGGCAGTTAACAGATTTATCCAAAGTTACATAACCAATTAATGATTGAGCAGATCAAAGCCCCCCCCCCATCCTACCCCACCTGACCCCAGTTTAGTGTTTTTTCCCCCTGCAGTTTGTTTGTGGTATCACTTATTAAATCAAGGTGTGTGTAATAATTATTTTATAAAGTAAACAAAAAAATCCCTTCAAACTACAAAATATCTTCTTTATTTTGTTATATATGGAAAATATCCAACATGTGTCCTGACTTATAGTTCTATAGTAATACATTTTAACCATTACTAAGATTAGGTTTCTGAATATTAATTTTCTGAAGTGAGACAAAAAAATACTACAGTTAGAAAATTGTATCTTTAACATGAACATGATTTCTCTGTCTTAAATTATTGATGTGTTGCATTTGTAAAAGAAAATTAAATACTGAGATTATATGAAACAGTCACCTTTAGCACACTGGTTTGCTTATATACAGGCATTTCTTTACATACTGTGTGAGCACAGTTTAGCTTCATTGAAGGTCATGGTCTTAAGAGTATAAAGAGCACCAGTAGTACCTTAACCAAGTGGTCAAGCTAATAATGGGACAATAGGTGCTTCACTGTGACATAGTGGTGAGTGGATATCATGAATGTTGACTTCTTACCAAAATGATAAAACAAATCTACCTGTAAATAAACAGACAAAGCCATATTGTGGCTACTTATAAGACAACTTGCCTAGACTCTTAAAAAATGTAACTATCATAGAAGTTACATACATATCATATGTATGAATATAACTAGAGTAAAATTGACTTAAAAAAGATATGACAACCAGGAAGATGGCAGAGTAGAAGGATCCTGAGGTCACTTTGTCCCACAGACATTCCAAGATAACGGTCACATCAATGTAACTAACTCTAAAAATGACCTGATGACTGACAGAACAGACTTTTACACAGTTAATTGTAGAGAGGAGGCCACATCCAAAAGAGTGGGAGGGGCAGAGACATGGTTGGGAGCCAAATCCCCTGTGAGACTAACTACAAAGGAGAGGGGTACCATGAGCCCAGAGAAGTCAGAGGATCAGACTCCCCACCAGGCACCCCAGGCACAAGGCACACACTGGGAAGGTGAATCCCTATTACACTGAGCTTTGAAAACCAGTGGGGCTTAACATCAATAGTTTTTACAATCAACAGGGTTTAATTCTTTAAAAATTCCTAATTTTGTTTTGAAAGAGCTGGAGGGTGATAGGAAACCTTGTTCCTGCCTTTAAAAAGCCAACATAAGGAGTAATGTGGTTGGGGGACCTCTGGGTGGCTCAGCGGTTGAGTGTCTGCGGTTGAGTGTCTGCCTTTGGCTCAGGGTGTGATCCTGGGATTCCGGGACTGAGTCCCACATAAGGCTCCCTGCATGGAGCCTGCTTTCCCCTCTACCTGTGTCTCTGCCTCTCTCTGTCTCTGTCTCTCATGAATAAATAAATAAAATCTTAAAAAAAAAAAGTAATGTGGTCGACATACAGCATAGGAGGAAGAGTTTGAAAAGTGTGTGGGGTCTTCATAAAGGAGATTTATTTATTATTATCAGAACAGGTATTAGAGGAGGAGGGATCTTTAGGAGACTTCTCCAAGAACAAAAGAGGTGGCAGGTGACATTTCTTTCCCCCTACACAGCCTAGAAAGCAAGACAGTTGCAGAATTAGCACAAACACTCTCCACTTATCTTGTTGGCACCAAGGGCCCTGCTCTTGTGTTCTCCTGGGGATCTATCCCATTCAACCAGCTCCATTCAGCAAGCATGTCTCCAAAGCATCTCCTGTGCCAACACACTTTGCATGTATTCCTGGCAGGGATTGGCATTATTTTACAGTGACTCCTTTCCTATGGAGTGGAGAAGATAACCACATAACCTAGTGAGTCCATAGTTCCAGCAGCTGAACTTTATAGCTAGCCATGCAGAGACAGTACCTTACCAATCGGTGTGACTGCAACCATGGCAGTCAGACTAGGGCCAGGCATCTGGTTTGACTGCCAGCCCCAACCACTAATGACAACTTGTCAGAGGATAGGAAAGGAGACCACTCTGTATGTCAGTGCAGTCAGCCCCAGCAAGTAGACTGAAGGCAGGCATCTGATCTGATTGATGATACTACTCAAATACAACTCTGATCCCCCCCCCCCCCCCCCCCCCCCCCCCGCAAACTGGCTTCTTAACGATATGGAGGTAAAACCCTACTTGGTACATCAACAACAGGCAAAGTGGGCCATTGCAGCCAATAGGACTGAAGGCAAATACGACTCAGCCATAATACTAGGGTGTATGCAACCCACATAGGAGACACCTTTAAATAAAGCATCTGATTTTGGTGAATAGGGGGCATTGTACTATAGGGCATGACAAAACATCTTCATAAGGCCACTATTTTTAAGAACAGGAGATGTACCTGACTTTTCTAATACATAGAACAAACAGAATTAGACAAAATTAGGAGCAAGAGAAATATGACCCAAATGAAAGAACAGAACAAAATCACAACAAAAAAGCTAAATGAAATGGAAATAAGCAGTATGTCTGATAAAGAATTTAATGTAATGGTCATAAAGATCCTCACTGGACTTGAGAAAAGAGTGGAGGATTTCAGTGAGGCCTTCAACCAAAAGAAGATGTAAAAAAGAACTAGTCAGAAATGAATAATTTGAATAATTGAGACAAAAAATACACCAAGAGAAATCAATAGATTAGAGGAGGCAGAAGAATGGATTAGCAACCTGGAATATAGGGTAAAGGAAAGCAATGTGGTTGAACAGAAAAAAGTATAATAAAAAATGAGAATTAAGAGATTTCAGCAACACAATCAGCTGTAATAATGTTCACATTATAGGGATACTAGGAGGAGAAAAGAGAGAGAAGGGGCAGAAAATTTATTTGAAGAAATAAGACCAAAATCTCCCCAAATCTGGGGAAGGAAACACATCCAGGTTCAGAAATGAAAAAGAGCCCCCAGTGAAATTAACCTGAGGAGTTCCACACCAAGCTACATAATTAAATTGGCAAAAATTAGTGACAGAGAATTTCAAAGATAGCAAGAAAAAATAATAACAGAAATAAAGGAAACCTTATAAGGGTATTAGCTGATTTTTCAAAAGAAATTTTACAGGACAGAGGGATATATTCAAAGTATTGAAAGGAAAAGCCTGCAACCAAGAATACTTTACCCAATAAAGTTATAATTTAGTATACAAGGAGAGTTTACAGAAAAAAGTTAACGGAGTTTATCACCACTATACCAGCTTTCTAAGAGTAGTTAAGGGAATTCTTTGAATGGAGAGAAAAGGCGATAGTCAAGAGTAAGAAAATTATGAAAGGAAAAGAATTCACAGAAAAATGCAAACATAATAAAAGCAGATTACTTATTAAACTAGTATCAAGGTTGAAGGAAGAAAACAGTAAAATTAATTATATCTATAAAAATCAAAGGATTCACAAAATAAAAGAATATAATTTATGACATCATATATATAAAATGTGGGGAGGAGGGAGTAAAAATTTAGTGCTTTTCAAATGAGTTCAAGCATAAGTGACCATCAACTTAATATAGACTTGTATGCATAGGATGTTGTATATGAACCCAATGGTAACCATAAATCAAAAACTTATAATTGATACACAGAAAATAAAGAGGAAGAAATCCAAGCATAAAACTAAAGAGCATGAAGAGTAGAAAGGAACAGAGGAGAACTATTAAAACAAGCATAAGACAAGTAACAAAATGGTGATAAGTACATATCTGTCAATAAATTACTTTAAATGTAATTGTACTAAATGCTCCCATCAAAAGACATAGTGTGACTGAATAGATAAAAAAGCAGGACCATCATCTATATGCTACCTACAAAAGACTCACATCAGAACCAAAGACACATGTAAATTGAAAGTGTAGGAATGGAAAAACAGTTATCATGCAAATTGAAGCAAAAAAAAGCTCAGATAGCAATACTTGTATCAGACAAAATAGACTTTAAAACAAAGTCTTTAACAAGAGAAAAGGGTACATTGTAATGATAATAATACACTAACAAGAGGGTATAATAATTGTAATTATTAATGCACCCAATTTGGGAGCACCTAAAATACATAAAGCAACTATTTTTTTTTTTTTTTTAATTTATGATAGTCACAGAGAGAGAGAGGCAAAGACACAGGCAGAGGGAGAAGCAGGCTCCATGCACCGGGAGCCCGACGTGGGATTCGATCTCAGGTCTCCAGGATCGCGCCCTGGGCCAAAGGCAGGCGCCAAACCGCTGCGCCACCCAGGGATCCCCATAAAGCAACTATTAACAGACAAAAATTAACTGACAGGAATACAATAATAGTGGGGGACTTTAATACCCCACTTACATCAATGGATAGATAAATTGGACAGGAAGTCAACAAGGAAACAGTGGCCTTGGATGACACAATGGATCAGATGGACCTAACATATATTCAGAATATTCCACCCAAAATAAGTAGAATACACATTCCTTTCAACTGCACATGGAATAGTCTCCAGGAGACTTAGGTCACCAAAGAAGTCTCTATAGATTCAAAAAGACTGAAATAATATGCATCTATTATAACCCAAACAGTATGAAACTAGAATGTAATCATAAAAACAAAGTTTGGAATGGGCACAAATACACGGAGACTAAATAACATGCTGCTAAACAATGAATGTGTCAACAAATAAAAAACTACATGCAGGCAAATGAATATGAAAACATGAGATGTCTGGGTGGCTCAATCAGTTAAGCATCTGACTCTTGTTTTCAACTCAGGTCCTGAATCAGGGTTGTGAGATCAAGTCCTGTATTGGGCTCTGCACCCAGTATGGTGTTTGCTTAAGATTCTCTCTCTGTCTCCTTCTACCCCTCCTGTTTGTGCTCTCTCTTTCTCTCTGTCTCTCAAATAAATGAATAAATCTTAAAAAGAAAAGAAAAGGAAAAAAAAAAAACACAATGATCCAGAATTTGGGGGATAAAGCAAAACCTGTTTTAAGAGGGGCCATTATAGCAATGCAGACCTCCTTCAAGAAAAATTTATCTTACAACCAAAAGATCTAGTAAACGAAGAATGAGCAATGCCAGTAGAAGAAAGGTAATAGTAAAGATTAGAATAGAAATAAATAAAATAGAGACAAAAAAAGATTAATGAGGTGATTCTTTGTAAATCTCAACAAAGTAATTACACCTTTAGCCAGGACCAAAAAAAAGACTCAAAACCAGAAAACTGGAAATGAGGGAGTAATAACAACCAATACCACAGAAAAAGCATCAATAATTATTAGGGAAATGAAAATTAAAACCACAGTAAAATAACACTTTATACCTCTCAAAATGGCTAAAATAAGAAACACCAGAAATTACAAGTATTACAGAGAATGGAGATAAAAGAACTCTTGTGCACTGTTGATGGGAATAAAATTGGTACAGCCACTGAAAAAACACTATGAAGGTTCTTCAAAAATGTAAAATAGAATTACCATATCATTCAGTAATTCTTCTACTTTCTATTTACCCAAAGAATATGACAACACTAATTCAACAAGATTTATGCACCCCAATGTTTGTTGTAACATTATTGACAATGCCATAGATACAAAACCATTGTTTCCGTACCTAGAAATGTTCCAAGTGTCCATTCATTGGTGAATGGATAAGGAAAATGTGGATGTCACACAAACACACACACAGAGGAATATTACTTAGACATAAAAAAGAATGAAATCTTTCTATTAACAGCAACATGGAGGGATGTAGGGGGTATAATGCCAAGAAAAATAAGTCAGAGAAAGACACATTCCATATGGTTTTGCTCATGGAATTTAAGAAAACAAATGAACAAAAGAAAAAAGAAGCAAACAAAAAAGCATACTTTTAAATGCAGAGAACAAACTGGTGGTTGCTAGATGGGTGGAATAGATAAAGGAGATCCAGAGTACACTTTTCTTGATGAGCACTAACTAACATTTGTTGTTGAATCATTATATTGTATACCTGAAACTAATGTAACACTATGTTAATTATACTTCATCTAAAAAAAGGGAAAAATCTAAAATGTTAAATCACTCAACAGAAAATAAACATGACACTAAATTCCAATACTTGATTGGATCATAAATTAGAAATAAATTCTGGGATGCCTGGGTGGCTCAGCGGTTAAGCGTCTGCCTTTGGCTCAGGGCATATTCCTTGGGTCCAGGGATTGAGTCCTGCATTGGGCTCCCAGCATGGAGCCTGCTTCTCCCTCTGCCTATGTCTGTGTCTCTGTCTCTCTCTGTGTCTCTCATGAATAAATAAAATATTTAAAAAAATAAATCCTAAAAGTTATATTTTGGGTATGATTGGACAAATTTGTTATAGCATATATATTAGATAATTTAGTAACAATATTAAATTCCTTGGATGTAATAATAATATTATAGGTATGTAGGTGAATGTCCTTGTTTTTAAGATATTTTTCTATAGTCCTGAACATTTCCTAAATAAAATTTTGGGGGAATAGGGAATATTGCTTTAAAAAATAGAAGTGTATATGACTTTCCTCAGAAAGCTTTAAACATTTGATAGAGAATTTCACATCCTTTCTTTGTGGGCACACTGTGTATATACCAACTCCCTGGATAATTTGTTTTCTTTTGTATATAAAGCATTACATTTTTTATATTACTAGCAAGGAAATTGTTTCCCTTTTGGAGAATTGCAGGGGTACTTAGAATTATTAAAGTCCTTTTTACTTTTTTTTTTTAAAGATTTTATTTATTCATGATAGTCACACAGAGAGAGAGAGAGAGAGAGAGAGGCAGAGACACAGGCAGAGGGAGAAGCAGGCTCCATATAGGGAGCCCGACGTGGGACTCGATCCCGGGTCTCCAGGATCGCACCCTGGGCCAAAGGCAGGCGCCAAACCGCTGCGCCACCCAGGGATCCCAAAGTCCTTTTTTACTTTTGCAATATTAGGTTGTGATGATTTGTTTAGAGAATTTCCATGTAAAATTAATAGAAGATTTGTTTCCAATTCTACTTGTTTCTTTTTTTTTTTTTTTAAGATTTTATTTATTTATTCATGAGAGACACAGACAGAGAGAGAAGCAGAGACACAGGTAGAGGGAAAAGCAGGCTCCACGCAGGGAGCCTGATGTGGGACTCCATCCTGGGTCTCCAGGATCACACCCTGGGCTGAAGGCGGCACTAAACCGCTGAGCCACTCTGGCTGCCCTCTAGTTCTACTTGTTAATGGCAATGAAGTCATACAGAAGATTACATTAGGAAGAATTCCTGGGATCCCTGGGTGGCGCAAGGGTTTGGCGCCTGCCTTTGGCCCAGGGCGCGATCCTGGAGACCCGGGATCGAATCCCACATCGGGCTTCCGGTGCATGGAGCCTGCTTCTCCCTCTGCCTGTGTCTCTGCCTCTCTCTCTTTCTCTCTCTGTGACTATCATAAATAAATAAACATTTAAAAAAAAAAAAAAAAAGGAAGAATTCCTGAAAAATTAAGCTGTCAATATTTTCTCTTTAGAAACTTATATGTATTTCTGTTAATGAATGTATGATATAAAATTATTAATTTTTAAAAATTGTGAGTAATTTGATTATTCTCATTGCATTAGTTCTCAGTCTTATTAACAATCTCATGAAACCTCATACCTGTTTGGATTTGTGTATGTGTACTGAGGGCTTAAAAAGATTTTATGCACATTTATATTTTATACTCATGTAAGAGTATAATTTGGTGTTATTTACTTAATTAGATAGTTTATTATTAGAAACAGTGAGGTGATTTCTTTGCAAAAATACACTTTGAAATAGTTTTTTTTGAATATAGTATTATGGTTGCACTTTATTTTAGAGGAGGGAATAAAAACTAGTATGTTTGACTTTTTATTTTTTATTTTTTAAAATATTTTATTTATTTGACAGAGAGAGAGAGAGCATGTGTTGAGGGAGGGGGAGAAGGAGAAACAGACTCCCTGCTAAGCAGAGAGCCCTATGTGGGGCTTGATTCCATGACCCTGAGATCATGACCTGAACTGAAGGCAGAGGCTTAACTGACTCAGCCACCCAGTGGCCCTATGTTTGACTTTTTGCTTGTTTGTTTGTTTGTTTATTTTTAAAGATTTTATTTATTTATTCATGAGAGACATGCAGAGAGAGAGAGAGGCAGAGATATAGGTAGAGGGAGAAGCGGGCTCCGCACAGGGAGCCTAATGTGGGACTCAATCCTGGATTCCGGGGTCAAGCCCTGAGACGGAGGCAGACGCTCAACCACTGAGCCACCCAGGTGTCCCTTAAAGTATCATTTATATGGGTGCCTGGGTGGTGCAGTCGGTTAAGTGTCTGACTGTTGGGTTTAGCTTGGGTCATTATCTCAGGGTCCTGTGATTGAGCCCTGTGTCTAGCTCTGCACTTAGTATGGAGTCTGCTTGGGATTCTCTTTTCCTTTCCTTTTCTACTTATGTGTGCTCTCTCTCTCTCTCAAAATAAATAAAATTTTAAAAAATTAAAATATAGTAAAATATCATATGTCATGTTGCAGTTCTCAATGTACTGCTGTTTAAAATTAAATTATATATAACTATATATTATAACTAATATAATTATTTTATTATATAGTTATAATTAATTTCATTATGTATACTTATTTTTGTTTACATGGCTCAGTTTAAAACTTTCTGAACCTACTCAATTACACAAAATCTGTTAAATGAATCTTGATTCTATACTTTATGCTATTTTAAAAGGTATTATGTAATGTTTTTTCATTTTTTGTTTCTAATGATTTCTAGTGAAAAAAATGACTTTACATTAGGCTTAAAATATGGAATTTAGTTCTTTTTTATATTTGAGAGGAGTGATTTTTTGAAGAGTATTGACTTCAAAGAGTATGTGTAGATGGTCTAAATGTGTGTGTGTGTGTGTGTGTGTGTGTGTATATATATATATATGAAAAATGAGAATACACAGCCAACATTGAGGATATACCTTTGAAGCACTATCCAAGAGAGAGAGAGAGGTAGACTTCTGCATGAAATCAGCATATTTCCTCCCAGTTATCAGATTTATAGCTGTTTTAGGAGTTGAGAATAATAGGTGGCCCTAGTTACTGTTGGTAAACAATCAGATCATATGACAATTTCTACCAAACAGTATTGATTTTATTTTCCTTTAAGCTTGCTTGTAGGGACATAATGCACTAACAATAGGATTCAAATGTTCAGTTTCTTCACTGGATATATATTTATAAGTATAAAATTCTAGTTCAGATATAATTGCAGGATTTGATATATTAGAAATATCTCAACACTCATACATAGCTTGTAATCAGTAAATGCACAGATTAAAGTTCTTTCATTTATTCAGTCAAAGTGTTCTTTAGATCATATTAAAACTTGAGTTTACACCCACAGAGCTTGTTAAAGAGGTAGAATATTACCAGAGCCTGGTGGAAAATGTAGGAATTATTTTGGATCATCAGATTCACTTTAAATCTTTGAAAAGGTAATAAAATATAGATTGGTGGCCTAAATGTTTTTACTCACATGCAACTATTCTTTTACTCTCTCAGAAGAGAAATACTCTTCTGGTTTCTATTTTATTTGCAGAAGAATTGAGAAATAAGAGAACTTCATTAAAATAGAACTTTATAGTGGATGATTTATTCTGAAATATTTTGTTTTGGTTAAATGCTTATTGAAATTAGGGGCAGAGAATTATTTTAAAGACAATTTTAGAAGTACTTCATTTTTTTTTGTTTTTGTTTTTGCTTTTGTTTTTAGATGAAGTAGGAGTTGGAAACAAATTTGAACTCATTTAACCCAAAGCGTACTGTTTCCTTCATGTATTAATGCCTGGTCCATTGTTACCTATGCCATAATTTGCCTCTATTAAAACACTGGTGGGGATCCCTGGGTGGCTTAGCAGTTTAGTGCCTGCCTTCAGCCCCAGGCATGATCCTGGAGTCCCAGGATTGAGTCCCACATTGGGCTCCCTGCATGGAGCCTGCTTCTCCCTCTGCCTGTGTCTCTGCCTCTCTCTCTCTCTCTCTGTGTCTCTCATGAATAAATAAATAAAATCTTTAAAAAAAAAAACACTTGTGTAGGACATTAGACAAAAAAATACAGCATAGAGCAAAATCATGGTAGTTTTATTGTAGTTCCTGCATATGAAGGGAGGAATAATGTTCTGATGACAACTTGCTTTTGTCTGACATTGACAATGCTATGTTAAAATGATCATTATTCCTTCTAACCCCTGGTATATGAGATCTGCAGTTGGAAGAGGAGATAATTGTAATATGCTTTTTAAGGAGACTGGTGATGCTTTTTATCAAGTGAGGATGATTGCCAGATATTTTTGTTAAGATTTAGTGAAATAATGAATAAGTTCCTTTGATTTGCAATAGTGGGTAACTCTCATTACCTTTTGATCCATGGTAAAAAAAAGGAACTTAAGAACAGAAGAACATCTTAACTTCACTTAATAGTTAGATGTTAGCTGTTTTTTTCTTTTTAAAAACAAATAGTATAAACAGTGGACGATTGATTTTAAACTAAGACCCAAGAATGCAAAACTGTACCCACCCACATACATCATGTATCATACTGGATGTGTATTTATTTGAAGGCGTCCTTGACTAAAGTGCCCACCCTGACATTATTAAACATATGGCAGAACAAAGAAGGCATGTGTCTACTTCAATCTGTGTTTCTTTGAATCCAAATGGCCATTGCATAAAGGGATTGATAACTAAAAATTGCCTTTATTCTGTAACAGCAAATTAAAAAAAAAAATCTTTGGTAGATTTTTTCCAATATAGAATATCCCTTAAAGTTTTAGCCAAGTCAATGTAGAAATATTGTATGCTATTTTTGAAGCAATTGGCTTACTTACTTAAAAGAAGGATAAATCAACACAAATTTCATCATAGGATTTTTTTTTTTTATTGCAGCATTTCTACATCTGCTGGGAAAATGGAGTTTCACTGTTACAGAATTAGTAGATGTCGCCAGAACATAGGATTAGTCAGATAGTTAAATACTTAATTACCGAAAGCTCTGCTTCCTTTTCAAATGCATTTCCAATTTATTTCATGAGTTATCTCTCTCACCCAGGCGCATTGATGATGACAAGGGAAGAACCCATGAGCTGGAGCACTCTGCTATAAAATGTATGAGAGGAATTCTCTACTGCTATATGCGTCAGGCCGATAAGGTAAAACACTAGTGTGGACTGGAATTCTCACATCATTCTGAAGGATTAATTTAACCAGTATAGCAGTAGTATCTTCTGAAGAAGAATGTACTTTCAAAAGGTAAAGCCATATCCTGGGGCTGTCTAGATGGGTTAAAACAGCCTCTGCCTTCCCAGCCCAGGGTTTGAAATACTGAAATTGAAGAAACATCTTAAGCATGAGGTGATTGAGAATTGTTATTTAGGCTTGAATTTGTTTGTATTTTGTATTTGGTGTTTGCTTGATAAAGACTCAGTTTCTCAGGAACCTTAAAATATCTATAATTCTAACAAATATTATATTACTTAAGGAAATCCTTATCAAAATTCCTTTTGCTCATGTGATTGTCCTAGCTTAAGTGAACTTCAGTTTAAAAATACTTCATCAAAAAAAAAAAAAAATACTTCATCATTTACATGTAGAGAGGACAGGAATTAATGGCTTAGAAAATAGCATATTTTATAGGGTTATTGTGGAAATTAAAATAATATAGTCAGTAATTATTATTATTAAAATAATATACATAATAAATACTGTAAAGTTCTATACAAATATAATGTGATATTTCTCCTACTTAACTACGTCTCTGTGTCACCAGGTTCTAATATATTTATTCATATACATTAGTGAGTGTATCATAGTTCCCTAAGACTACCCTCAGGTTCGATGATTCATGGGCAAAGATGCACATCACTAATTATGCAGTCAGTTCTGATCAATTAACATTTTTGTAGGTTTTTATCCTGTGATTATTACATTAAGTTTTTGTGACTGCACATTTTCTTCTTAAGATCTGTATCTGAAGTCGAAGCTAAAAAAATTATATTCTGCCAGTAGAATGTGGTAACAAGAAAATGTTAGTTGGCAGAAAAAGTAAATTTGCTCACCCAATGATAATAAAAATATATAACAAACCTGTAGTTGTCTACTAAGATTTCACTTTGCAAATCATTATAAAGGTTTTTCAGTGGTTAAAATAATGTCATATTGGTATACTTGAATTAAACTAGTATGTCATATATTTTAAAGTAATTATGATTAAATTTTTTTCCTAAGTGTGAATAATTTACTGTTATTTTACATTTATCATTTCATGAATGCCTAATGCCTGTGAATTAACTTTACTCTCAAGGAAACATTGTGAGAGCCATGGATTTCATGTTTACTAAACAAGCTGACAGATTGAAATTAGTTTTGTTTATCAAAAGGAAAGGAAATGATGATACAAAAAGTTCCTTGTGGCTTATTTAACCAGTCTTCACAATTTTTTTTAATTTAAATTTTGTTAGTTAACATACAATTTTTTTAAATTTAAATTTTGTTAGTTAACATACTGTGCAGTATTGGTTTCTGGAGTGTAATTCAGTGATTCATCACTTATATACAATACTAAGTGCTCATCACAACTTGTGCCCTCCTTAATACTCATCATGCTTCTAGCCCATCCCCACCTGCCTTCCTCCATCAATCCTCAGTTTGTTCTTTGTCATTAAGAGTCACTTATGGCTTGTTTCCCCTCTCTCCTTTATTCTTTTTCCCTTTTCCATATGCTCATCTGTTTTTTTCTTAAATTCCACATGAATGAAATCATATGGTATTTGTCTTTTTCTGACTAGTCTTCTCAATTATATTTTCTTTTGAATATGACTTGAATGGAACCTAAGAGGTCTTAAATTTTTTAAATTATAAAGAATTAGCATTTCTTTTCTTTATGTAGTTATGATGTTAGACAATCAGAATAATATATAAGAAGGTATGGAGCACGTTAGGATTAGGTATTTATGCATACCACAAAATATAGGGTTTTACAGATTTTAAAGCATTTTTTATTGTTGTAAATTTTTTTTCCTTAGAGTGCATGCACATGCATGTGGAGGGGGAGCAGTGTGCAGACAGAGGGAGAGGGAAAGAGAATCTTAAGCAGGCTGCCTATCTTAGAGCCTGACAGAGCTTGATTTTACAACCCTGAGATAATGACCCTGAACTGAAATCAAGAGTCAAGACACTTGACCGACTGAGCCACCGAGGCGCCCCTATAATCTTTCTTGATCCACATAACTTTGTAGAGTGAATGAAGGATTTATCATAATTCACATGTGACTATGAGGGAGTGATTCTGAGAGATTTAACCACACATGTCCAGCTCACTGCCTCTACCAAACCTTCACCTCACTGATGCTCACAATTTCCTTCATGAGCCTGCAGCAGTAGGGAATGTTACCGTATTTTAAAATGTGAAATATATATATCTTTTGACCTCTTCCTAAAACTAAAGTGGAACATATTTGTAGTGATCATTTGCTGTTAAGGTTCATCTTTGCCTTCTGAAGTAAAATCATGACATGCTTCCTGACACATTTTCTAAAAATACTATCTAAAAGAGATATTTTAATTCATTATGCATTTTGAATGAATAGAGTTGTCCTTGATTTGCAGAGTGTAGAGCAATCTGATTTCTGTAATGTATTACCTCTTAATGCCTACTTATTCATATTAGATATTTTTTAACCTCTAAATGTTCATATACGTATTCTCTCATTTACTTTATTTTCTAATACTCCCTAAAGAGAAGCATTCAGAATTTTTAAAAATAAATTCAGTTTGCATTTAGTAGTTAAGAAGGCACAGATTTCCTTTATAATGGGCTATGAATGTTGCTGTTCCTCACTATCTACATAAATAATTTGTTCATCTAAAATGTTACTGAGTAGTTTCTAGCTTGTGAAAAATCATTAAAATTTTATAAAATTTGTTCTTCCAGCATTCCCGTATGAGATAAGTTTTTGCACCTAAATGCTGAGTTAGATTATACATTAAGAGTGGATGACAAAATATTCATCTTTTCCTAAATGACAAACTGTTTATTCACAATGATTTAAGTTTCCAGGAAAAATCTAAATAAAATACAAGTAGAGAAAACATTATTCTGGATTTTTTTTGGTCTATGAAATTTTTTGTTTAATCATTTATTTTACTTGGCAGGTGCCAGATATATATAAAAAAAGATTAATGTCCCCTTATTTTTTGACTGATTTCAAGAATAGTTGCTCTCTATAATTCACATATAATGCGCTCCATTAATATTCAAAGCATCTATAGTTTGGATCATATTTTTTCCTGAAATTTTAAATTATTTGTCTTTTAACAGCTGTAAGATTCAAAGCATAGTTACATAATTTCCCTTTTGAGTATCTTAAATCATTTAAGAGTTGCTTTTCCCCTGGCACAGTGATCAAATACAGATTCTCATGCTGGATATTTGTATGTCTTGAAGACAAATGACAAACACTACATTGTCAACTGTAGCAATAACTTTATTAATCTAATAAAATCTCATCCTTTTAGATCTTTATCAAGTAGGTACAATTTTAATTTAACCATATTTTTGTCTAAGAGCCCCGAGTAATATTCAGCATCTTGAGATAATAATGTAAAAAGAGTGACCACATTGATTTCTATTTGTGTAGTCTAAGACTGTGGCCAGCAGTTTCAGATACTGAGAAGAAATAGACTTTTCACCTTCTCTGAGTTTATGCTGGATGGCTTGGTCACTGTATACATAGAAGATATAAATCCTGGGGACACCTGGATGGCTCAGTGGTTGAGCGTCTGCCTTCAGCACAGGTCGTGATCCTGGGTCTAGGGATTGAGTCCTGCATCAGGCTTGCTGTGAGGAGCCTGCTTCTCCCTCTATTGATGTCTCTGCCTCCCCCCCCCCCAATGAATAAATAAATAAAATCTTAAAAAAAAAAAAAAGATATATAGCCCTACCTTCATCCTCATCCTCTCATTCCTGATTATCTACTGGTAGGGCCTAGCTTTTATTGTTGACTTGAATGAGAAGGAGGGCTGTGTATTTGTTTGTGGGGTATTTGCAGGCCTCTTGGGGGGTGGGGTATAAAAGGGTATTAGCCCTCTAGCACAACACTGTTAAGTGAACTTTCTGTGATAATAGAATGTTCTGTATTAATGTGTTGAACAATGCAGAAGCCACTAGTCATATATGGATACTAAGTATTTGATATGTAGTCAAGTGTGACTGAGGGACTGAATTTCTAAGTTTTCTTTAATTGTAATTTATTTAGTTGTCTGTAGTTAGTGGCTACTGATGAAGTTTTAGAATATAGGTGAGGTTTGGTATGGTGAGGTACAGAGCCAATGACCAAGAAAGAATTCTTGAGACCTTTTTGGTGCAAAGTGGTGGTTTTATTAATGCATGGAGACAGGACCCATGGTTAGGAAGAGCTGCCTGGGAGTCCAGAGAAGTGGCCCATCATTTATTTTCAAGTTGGGAGAGGTTTGGGAATAGTGTACTCTCTAAGGAATTTTGGAAGCCAGGTTTTCAGGACTTTGAGGGGCTGGCTATTGGAAAAAGGTCATTTATTACCACCTAGTAAAACTTTAGTCATGAGATCATTCAGATGTAAATTCGTGGGCCATAGCTTGGGGGATGATTGCCAATTCATATCTTGGGGGGTTTAGAAATAAAGGAAATTTCTAAAGAAATTTTTATAGGTTAAAGGAGCCTTACAGGATCCTGGAGATTGGGCTAAGATTGCCTTTTACCCTTAGCAAAGTATTAAAACATCAAGGCAGTTGAGTCCCTAGAGGAATGTCCCTCTGCCTATTTCAAGGACTCCTCAAGTGCTGCCTTGGCCTTGTGAGGAGTGGCTGATTATATACCTGGGAGTTGGTTGAGGTAGGGAAAAGATTTCAAAAGCATTTTCATATGGTCAGGAGGACCTACTAGATACTGGAAACCTTGCCTTGGTCAGGTTAAAGATTGTTTTTCCCTTCAGCAAGACATTAACATTAAGACAATTGGAAACTTCCTGAGGAATGTCACACATATCCCACTCTAGGAGCAGGTCCTTTGTGGGATACCCGCTCTGCTTTGTCCCAGTTAGCCCTCTGTTCCCCATCAGCTACCATATTGGATAATGTAACTGCTAGAAAGTTATAAGATAGTGAAAGTCACAGACAACTAATAGAAAAGAGGAGAAATTATTGAAGGATAAGCACCTTGATATGGAGTCCAAAGGAAGAAATGTGAGAAACAGTTCAGAAGGGACTTTATAAAAGAAGATATTTTGGGGGGATAGAATTTTAAGGATGAGAAGGATTTTGAAGGTGAGGAAAATAATATGGTTCTATGTGCTTCATTAGCCAAGTGAAGCAATGCAAGATCATGACATCACAGATATTATAACCACTTATATATTTTCGAAGGAAGAAAAAATCATTCCCTTTACATATAACTATGCATTAATTGATTCATCCTCTGTTTTTATGCATCTCATACTTCCAGGGACTAGCACAGTACTTGACATATGATTGGTATCAGGAAATATTCACCAAATTGAATTGAAGAGGCTCTAAAAAAGGAGATGGATTTCATTTTTGGTCCTTGGAGTTTGTTGTATCATTTAATATTTACTTAGTACTCTAAAATGGTTAAACTTTTTTTTTTTAAATGGTTAAACTTTATGTGCAGTTACTAGTGCAGGTATATCCTATGTTCTCTTGGAATTGGTACCTTAGTAAAGAGAGTATATGTGGCAAAGGAAGTCAAAACATGTTGATAGGTACAAAGGTTACAACTTTTGATCCTTAGAAAAGGAAACAGCATTTGAAGTTTTGAACACTTACTGAATTAGCATGAGGTCTGAACCACCTTTTCATTGAGTGTCATGGAAGCATTTCCAAATAGCAATACAGTGGGATGTAATCCCTGAAATACTGTCCCACAGAGTAAACTATTATTTAACTCTAAAATAAAATGAATACAAAACAAACTGCAAACTCTGCTGCTACCATATTCACAAGCTCCCTATTACACTTGATTTGCTGTTTTTGAAATATCATTTAAATATTCTACAATCATGTTAAGTATTACCTTAGTACTTACGAGTTTTGTCAGTGTTTTGTTTCTTTAGGAAAAATAACATGTCTACTTTGCTCTGTACTCTGCCTTTAGACTGCAGCTTTCCTTATTGAAAGGTTTCATGAAAAATAATTTATAATCTCTAAATTTGGGTGATAGTGTGAGTTATTAGTACTATTTGAATTTTGTGTTTGATTTTAGGTCCAGCAGTTTAAGCAGGACCCACGCCCAGCAACCTGTCTTCACTCTGTTTTCAATGTGCACACGGGAGATGAGGTCCTCTCCTATGAAGAATACGGTCATCTTCAGGTAAGAGGACAGTACTGTATGTTTTCTTCTTCTCTCTGCATACTCTACATCATAGAAGATTTGGAGCTATTTACAAATTGGATAAAGTAGATTTCTTAAATTGTTCAAAACAGAAGCAGAAAACCAACCCTAAAATGAGGTAGTGAAATGGGAGCCACCAGGGCTGAGTTAGTTACTGTGACTGAGCATTATTAAGTCAGATTGTGGTCTTGGTCAGCAAGCAGAAAAGGGCAAGTGGATGGCTTATAATATTGTTCCCTATCTCAAAGAAAGAATCCCAGAGTTTTTTCTGTGACAAAAGCTTAAACTTATTATCAAATTTAGAAGAATGCCAACACTTAGGAACTATGGAATAAAAGACAGTAGGCAGTGATAGAACAGCAAATCAGAAATTTTTGTTACATGACATTTCATTTTTGATATATCAACCTTCAACAAAGCTATAAGCATAACATTGAAATGTAATCCCAAAAGGCATTTCTGGAGTCTATAAATTTTGTCTCGTATATTAAATTTTATACCTGGGCTAAGAACGTACTATGGTATTTTATGTTTTGCTTTCACTTCTTTTTCTCTTATATCTGTGTACTGCTTATAGCTGGACATCCTGTTGCCTTGTTTTTAGGATATAGATATTATATATGCTTTTTAATGAGTTGTCTTCCTGCTCATCATTTGGTTCTGCTGTCTTTAAGACAGAATACTTATTATTCATATATTCTTTACTAAAATAAGAATATGTCCTTTTTATAGTCCCTCTGTCTCTCTAGAGATCTGAAATGTCTTACTTTAGTATGACTCCTCCGAGTCATGGAAAGCAGTGTCCCCATTTCTATGCAGCAGAAATTCTTAACACTTTTTTGTAACCAGTACCTTGGAGAATTAGTATTATATGAATATGTAGTTGCTTGACCTTCTTATAATTATAATCTAATTAGATTGTATGTATTTTTTGCTTTGACAAATATGTTTACTATTTGAAATACGATTTTCAGAATATACCAGCTCATTTATTTTTTATCCCAGAATTCAGGCTTAGTACCTGCCTCATGGTAGATTTTAAATAAATACTGGTTGACCTGTTATTTGGCTGTTTCTGTACAATTTGCCACTTAATGATATTTTCTCACAGAGGCATTCTGCAAGTCAGAGCAGAGAGCTCTTGGAGGTGTAGCTGTAAATGGCTGCAATGACATTTCTTTGAAGTCATTTCTGATAGACCAGTGTCAGTGCTATAAGAAAATATTTGGGTGAGACTGGCAATATTTTGAAGCTCTTCTCTACCATGTTTACCATGTTTTAAGAAGGATCACTCAAAAATTAATGTCAGTCTAAAAACCCTAAAATGAGACTCCTGTATCATTGTGTCTTGCTCACTTGAACCATGACAAGACCCTGACAACCCCTGGATTTTTGTTTTGTTTTTAACCTCTGGATTTTGAATGCTGAAAAGTCAGGCGGTGTCCAAGACAGTTCTGCTTCCTGAAAGAGCCATCAGCACTGCCAGGCCCTGGTGGCAGTGTTAAGTAGTTTTGCAATTCACATCTTTGCTGCCACAATTTTCATTGCATGTATTTTCACCGCATAACTAATTGACTGTAAGGCAGTTTTACTTTGAAAGATAAAATCACAAAAAATAAAAGAGGATCATTAAAAAGGACATAATATAACATGAAAAATGAATGACAAAACTAAAACCTTATTGCAGAATATGGAACACTAAATACATTTAAAATATGTGTAGAGCAGCCCTGGTGGCGCAGCGGTTTAGTGCCACCTTCAGCCCAGGACGTGATCCTGGTGACCTGGGATCGAGTCCCATGTTGTCCTGCATGGAGCCTGCTTCTCCCTCTGCCTGTGTCTCTGCCTCTCTCTGTGTGTATCTCATGAATAAATAAATAAAATCTTAAAAAAATATATGTGTAAATTCACGGCACTATTGTGCAAATAACTGAATTTATTATTTGGATCGTACCTAAGCGTTTGTTTTCAAAGTCTTTTGTTTAGAGTAATACTTTTTTTTTGCTTGTTGATTTGCCTTCTCATCTGGCATTACACTTTTTTCTTTTTTCACTAAAATTTCTTCCTTCATTAAGAGGGGTAGCACTTTCATACTTGTAAACAAAGCTTTGCATTGCTTTGTGAACACCATCTACACTGTATGTTTGTTTTTGGCATATTGTCATATGCTGTTCATAGGCACTCCATACTCGTGTGGAAAATGTGAGTTCAAACATCTGGATCACTGTAGAGAGACCATTATGAGGGCTAAGATTTATATAATATAGAAAGTATGGAATACAAAGAATAATTATAAAAATATAAGATTTATATAATATAAAAGTGGGAATTTCACATCAATGGAGAAATGAAACTAAACTGTCGAATCTGTCAACCAGTTTTTTTTTTTTTTATATAATCTTTTATGGCAAAATTGCTTTATGGCCAGGTGGTGATGTGGAGAAAATGTACACACTGAGAATGTTTGGGATGAAGTGCTTGTGGCAAAGATGTCTCAGGCAGAGATGATTAGGCAGCACTACCCAACACACCTGCTAGCATAAGGCCGCTTTGCCAAGGCCTCTGGGACACAAATAACTTTCTGCCCTGACTTTCTGTCAGTTACTCAGTAAGGACTGAAAGTGAGTCAAGGAAGACCTGAGCCACCAAGGCTGTTAGAAGGTAATAAATACTCTTCTGGGTTAGAATCACACCAGCACTAAATTAAATTGTGCTTTCTCTTTGATTTTAACTTACCATTTTCCTAGCTAAATGAAAGTTCTTTTACTGATTCCTATGTGTTTATTATATAACAGCTTTATTGAGATATAGCTCACAAAACATACAATTCACCTATTTAAAGTGTACAATTCAATGGTTTTTATTATATTCACAGTTGTGCAATCACTATCACAGTTAATTTCAGAACATTTTCATTACTCCATAAAGAAATCTGTGCTCTTTAGCAGTTACTTCCTATCTACCCAAAACCCCCTTGCCCTAGGCGATCACCAATCTACTTCCTATCTTTATGAATATTCCTGTTCTATGAATTTTATGTACATAGAATTATACAATATATGGTCTTTTATGACTGGCTTGTTTCATTTAGCATATTCAAGGTTTGTAGTATTTGTCTTTCACTACTTACTTATTTGACACAATTTATACACCCATTCAGGCTTCTGTGAGAATCTGGTTTTGTTAAAATGGACATTACTGTCTTCATTTTTTTTTATATCATATAATGTCTATCTTGAATAGATTAAAAGAAAAAAGTGGCTCATTTGTTTATAAAACTCATTTGTTCACAAATATATTTTATATGCTATACCATTGATTAAAATTAATATGTCCCTGCAGTTGTTTACATAAATTCTGTATTGTCTGAGAATAAGACTATTTTCAAGATGCACTGCCTATTGTTTATGATGTACTGGCAAAGTCCTAATATCTTACTTGCCAAATAACTTTTTCATTTACATACATTTGAGATGAATTAACATTACATAGCTGCCTGTGGGGCAAAATGACTTCAAAGTAGAGTACTTTAAACCCAAAATTTGAAAGTGAATCTTAGAGAACAAATGTTATAGAAACAGTTGCTAACAGTTCTATTTGCATCCATTTCCCTAATCAGGTATTAACCATCACAATGAATTTGAGGATTTTAGAGTTTTATATTCAAAGCTAGGATTTTATGATGAGCTAAACACTCAGCTCCTTTATTTCACAATAGGAAAGGAAATAGTTTTTATTTGCTACTATTAGAGGAAATGACTTATAATTTTGGCTCTTACATATAATTTCATAACATAGTCTTTTTGTTATTTCCTTTAACCTTTTAATGTTGTTTGTTTTCAGATAAATACAGTGTCACTCTATCTCCTTTACCTTGTGGAAATGATTTCTTCAGGACTCCAGATTATCTATAACACTGATGAGGTATGAATTGCCCAAATTTTCTAGTACTCAATTTCATCTCTGAGAATATCTTTTTTTCTTTTAGTTTTTTAAAAATTAGTTTCAGTTTTATAAAAATGGCTTATTCATATAATCAGATACTGGATTTTGGATGTTGGATCAAGAATATTTTTAATGCAAAGCACTTCAAAAATGAATGAAATATATGACAGGCTGTAAAGCTTTACCCTTATAAAAAGCTGTGCTTCAGGTGATCTGAATGAAATAAAAACTTGAAACTTTCAGAAAATTTTATAACAATGAAAGTAAAATAGCATTTGCAGATTTTCTTAGAGTTATTGTCTTTTTTGCATATTGTTCCCTTTTTTAACCCATCCTTTTAAAAAAAGATACTTTTATCATATTATTATTATTTTTTGAAGATTTTATTTATTCATTCATGAGAGACACAGAGAGGGAGAGGCAGAGACATAGGCAGCCGGAGAAGCATAGGAAGCTTGATGTGAGATTCGAACCAGGGACTCCAGGATCACGCTCCGAGCTGAAGGCAGGCACTTAACTGCTGAGCCACCCAGGCGTCCCTATCATGTTATTTTTATTGTGAGACCTCAGTAAGGTTCTTGATGTTTTTGAAACTTGAAAAGAATTTATATCCCAAAGATGAGAAGCATTCATTTCATAGGTACTAATGCTTGAAAAGACACACAGACACACATGCTGACACATTTTCAGGTATGCCACAGTGAAAGCAAAAGTTTTTATTATTGCACTGGTACAGTGAGACTTCATCAGAATAGATGTGCTACGTATGCTTGTTATTATTTCTTTCCTGTGATCTGTACAGGGAGAACAAATGTATCATGTAATTAACACCCAAATCATCACTGGACTGCAGTATGATATTAGTATATATAGTCCTGTCCTCCAGTAGTTTATAGTCTCTTACATCCTTCCAGTTATTGCTTTTTTAATAGTAAGTAAAGTCTATTTATTTATTTATTCATTTATTTTTAAGATTTTTTTATTTGGGCAGCCCAGTGGCTCAGTGGTTTAGCGCTGCCTTCAGCCCAGGGCGTGATCCTGGAGTCCCGGAATTGAGTCCCACATCGGGCTCCCTGCATGGAATCTACTTCTCCCTCTGCCTGTGTCTCTGCCTCTCTCTCTGTGTCTCTCATGAATAAATAAATAAAATCTTAAAAAAAAAAAAGACTTTTTTATTTATTTGAGAGGGGGCACATACAAGTGGGAGGAGGGGCAGAGGGAGAGGAAAAGGTGGACTTCTTGCTGAGCAGGGAGACTGCTGTAGGGCTTAATTCCAGGACCCAGGAATCATGACCTGAGCTGAAGGCAGATGCTTAACTGACTGAGCCACCCAGGCAGGTGCCCAGGTGAAGTCTATTTAGTTGTACAGATAAACAGTAAAGAAGAAATTATTAATACCCACTAATGTTTTGTGATTCTTCAAAGAACTACGTTTTTATTTCATCCAAAAAGTTCTGTTTTTGTAATATTGTGAAATAGTGGTATTCAAAGATTTTGGTTAGAGAAGGGTTTTCCCTTAAGCAGCATCCTGAAACACAAAACATCCTCTGACCTAGTAGAGGAAGGCTCCCAAAACCAGCCCACTTAGCTTCTCTTAGAAACTCCAAAGCACTGAGACATGTATCCAGCACAACATAGTATGATTACCATTATATTAAGCAACAGCTGGGATGCCTGGTGGCTCAGCGGTTGAGCACCTGCCTTCGGCTCAGGGCATGATCCTGATTCCTGGGTTCGAGTCCCACATCAGGCTCCTTGAGTAGAGCCTGCTTCTCTCTCTCTGTCTGTGTCTCTGCCTCTCTCTCTCTCTCTGTGTCTCTCATGAATAAATAAATAAAATCTTAAAAAAAAAAAGTGACAGCTAACATTGATGGTTCCAAGTGACTTTCCATTAACCTTACTGATGGCAGTGGTGAAATTACCCTGGTTAGTGGTAGCATTGTTTTGTTTGGTATTTTATTTTCATTTTTCACATTTTATTTTTTGCTTTTTCAGTATCTACCATAGTTAATTTTAAATCTTCAGTTGTCAATTGACAGTTTTCAAAAATATGATACACCTTTAACCTTTCTATCTTTTTTAATATGATTTGAATCTACTTGAGCATATTTAGTATCTTCTTCTTAACCTTATTTTCTTTTTTTTTTCTTGTTGATGTTTTTTCCTTACCCTTAGAAGTTTTTATTTGGTAGATACGATATTTTTATGTAGCTAATTTCAATAGGCCTTTAATATATACACTTAAAATCCTAGAATAATAAAATGTGTTATTGGGGCTTACTGTCTTTTTCCTTGATTTTTTATATACTGTGTCAGGAATTATGTAGAGAAGCAGTAATTGGGCCTGCATAAAATCTTTCAGGGAATGAAATTCCTTTTATCTAGATATTTCAGAGAAACGAATCCTTTGAAAGATAGTATGACTTGGGACCATTTCATTTTTTTTTATAAAGTATTTTTTTAATATATATATATGTTTTTAATTTTTATTCATTTATGATAGTCACACAGAGAGAGAGAGAGAGAGGCAGAGACACAGGCAGAGGGAGAAGCAGGCTCCATGCATCGGGAGCCCGACGTGGGATTCGATCCCGGGTCTCCAGGATTGCGCCCTGGGCCAAAGGCAGGCGCCAAACCGCTGCGCCACCCAGGGATCCCCATTTCATTTTTTAATTGTACCTTATACCCTGAATGGGAAGTTTCATAGTCCTGTCTCTTTTCTTCATTCCCAACCACATTATATCTCTGGGCAACCCAAGGACCTGGGAAGGAAGTGGGAATACCACTCATTTCTTTCTCTATTTACTGGTGAATATTTCATTTGCCCAAATCCTTATCTTTTTAGGATTGGAGAATAGAGAGCTTACATACACAACACACACACATAATATACATATTATATTGTCAGCTACTTTGGTTTATTTTTTCAATAAATTATTTTCCTTAATTTAACAGCTAATCATCATATCTTTACTGATTCTCTTGTTTTTATAAACTTTGTATCCACATTGTATTTCCTTTAGGAGAAGGCCATTGTCTTACAGGTATCCCTTCTAAGATGCTGTGAAAATATTGAGTGCCAGTGTTTGAGCTCATGGGCCTTGCTGGGGAATATATTTCTTAAAGGCAGGAATAGTAATGGATGCTCATTTTCTAATGTCTTTCATTACCCACACAAGTGTCATATTTTGTGGTTACCTGGGCTAAATTGGTGTCTATAGAAGTATTGCTGTGCACATTTACAATATTGGATTTTTATTAAAAATGAAAACTGTAAAATAGGCAAACTTTTTATTTCTTTCCTGGCACTCTTACTTGCTTTCTCTTCTTTATCTGGAGAGAAATATTAAAGTTACATATTTTTTTTTTTTTTTTTAAAGTTACATATTTTAATAGAAGTTTATATATATCTTATAAATATAAATATAAATATATAATATATCACCTAAGTGTGTGTGTGTATATATATATATATATTTATATACACATATATATATATCACCTAAGTATAAAGTTTACCTAAATCTGACCCCCTCTCTATTAATGGAGGTAACTCACATCTGTTGGAGGGAGGCAAAGTAAAGAACTAGTACTGCATGGCATTCTATGTTATGTTCCATGCCATAAATAAATTTCCTAAGGGTAGATTAAAAGAAATAGGAAAGAAATCAATCAGAAATGGATCCATAGAAACTTACTTTATTTAAAATAAAAGAACCCCACACATCCCACAAATTTGTGTAACAAATTAGTTTTTGCTTTGTGTTTTAGATAATTATTCTTTCTTTTTGTTGAAAGCCTCATCATATAAAAAGACTTACAATTCTTTAATAAAGAAGGGATTTTATTTTCGACTTTGGTGACCCCACAACTTTATGTTTTAAAGAGTACTTTGAAAGTGAAGATATACAAAGCTAAAATATTGTCTTCCCTTCCTATATTTTGGATTTGCTTTTATTTTTAGTTGAGGTATTAAAATCTATTAATTGTATGTCCTTACACATGGAGGTAGACAAACTGTATGATTTCTAAGGTCCTTTCTCCAGTGTCATGCTGTTACATGACTAATTTTGGTGTTATTTAATGATGGATCACAAGTCATAGTGTTACATCATTTTATAAAAAAAACTGACCTCAGATACTCTTCTTACAATCTTAAAATATGAGTAGAAATAAGCATTAATTGGTGAAAAACCTGGAATGTTGGTAAATCTAGAGTTTGGTAGATGTGGAAGTTCTCTTTTGATTGCTACTATTATCATGATGAAATGGAAAGCAGGAATGTCAGCTGAATATGAAAAGGGGCAAAGTAGATTAAGAGTTCAAAAGGAAGAAGTGAAATAGACACATGGGTTTGTGACTTTAAATGAAAAAAAATTCTAAGAACCATTCTAATTAATTTCCATTATATGACTTTATGTGATTGAAGGTTGGCCTTGTGTTTCTAACTCTTGAAATTTATGTCAAAAACCGTTTAACAAAAAACAATTTTAAGGATTTGGGAATGCTTTTATATCTAGAAGGATTATAATAATTTGAGATGTTGCTTAGAAGGAGTCAATGCATGACCTCTTTGAACCAAGTCAATTATAGTCAATTATATTGGATTGTAGATTCTTAGCCCTCTTTTGAAATTTTACGTCAATGTCACTTAAAAATACTTCTCTCGGCAAATAGCTGAGTGAAGTAAGTCAATCGGAGAAGGACAAACATTATATGTTCTCATTCATTTGGGGAATATAAATAATAGTGAAAGGGAATATAAGGGAAGGGAGAAGAAATGTGTGGGAAATATCAGAAAGGAAGACAGAACATAAAGACTCCTAACTCTGGGAAACGAACTAGGGGTGGTGGAAGGGGAGGAGGGCAGGGGGTGGGGGTGAATGGGTAACGGGCACTGGGGGTTATTCTGTATGTTGGTAAATTGAACACCAATAAAAAATAAATTTATTAAATTCCAAAAAAAATAAATAAATAAAATAAATGAGGGGTACTGTCTCAGGGGTTCCAAAGGCCATCCCTAAGGTTTGATGTTTCTCTGGGAGAACTCACAGGACCTGGAATGTTGTCAGAGTCATGGATAAGATTTATTACAGTGAAAGAATAGAAAGCAAACTCAGCCAAAGGAAAAGGCACATGAAACAAAGCCTAGAACAAAACAGATGCAAGCTGCCAGTAGTCCTTTCCTGCTGTAGTCATACAGAACATGCTTCATTCCTCCAGCGTTCAATTATGACAACATGTGTGAAATGTTGTCTCTACCATGAAAACTTATTAGGAAGTTAGTGCCCAAGGTGTTTATTGGGTTCTGGTCACGTAAACACCTTCTTCCTAGCAGATACCAGATTTCCAAGTCTCAGCAAAGCAGGTGTTCAGTGCAACATCTGGTTAGGGAAAAAAAAACCTTGTTTGTATTAACAGTTTGGGCACAGTAAACCACAACTGTGGCTTAATAAATTATTCCTTGTTGTGCCTATCTACAAAAGAATATTTCATCATGTATTATTCATCTTAATTACAGGAATTTATAGCTTATATGTAAGTGATAAAAACTATTTTAGATGCTAGAATATTTAGAGCTCTTTGTATTAAATTAATGAGCAAGAGTAATAGTTGCTAACAAATCAGAGTATATATTATCATTTTTTGTTTATTCCAACCCAAATGGGAAAATTATATGTGAAAATTGAAAATGATAGTCCCTTATGTATGAGAAATGTTAGAGATTTGTAAGTACTCCAAATGAACTCAAATGAGAGTTCAGTTGTGAACATCAAATGAGAAAATAAAACTATGTCATGTTTGCTGTGATGCAGCCTAGTTTTCCAGATGCTTTTATTTCTTCTTAGGTCCTCTTTTTCTGAGGTGTCAGGCATCTTATGAACTTCATAGGTGTTGTTAGTGGCATCACTAAAATCTGGTGATGCCAGTTTACTTAACTACACATAAGTCAGTCAGAGAAAGACAATTATAGGATTTCACTCATATGTGGAATTTAAGAAACAAAACAGGAGCATAGAGGAAAGGAGGGAAAAATAAAACAAGACATTATCAGAGAGGGAGACAAACCATTAGAGACTCTTAACCATAGGAAACAAACTGAGGGTTGCTGGAGGAGAGAGGGTGGGAATGGGATAACTGGGTGATGGACAGTAAGGAGGGCATGTGATGTAATGAGCCCTGGGTATTATATATAGAATCAACGGAGCTCTACCTCTGAAACTAATAACATAGTATATGTTAATTAATTTAATTTAAATAAGAAATTTTCTTTAAAGCCCATTATTAAAATCAAGTATAACTTTTCCTTACTTTGTTTCTTTGACCTTTATTCAGCATATATTTTAAGAAAACTCAGATGTTAAATCACAGTTCTTAATTCATATGGTGATTTGAAGGAATAGAAAGTTCCAAGTATGATTAAGTACTCATTTTACTAATTTCAACTCCCACTTATTACTGACCCATTATTGTGGGGTTTTTTTAGTTGCAGTGAATTGTATTTTACAAGAAAATTTTCTCTCAGTCTAAATCCTCATGCATGTCAAAATAAATTTTTTCATAATGTCCTTTTTTTAAAGACCAAATATAGATCTATAAATATATTTTTTATTATGCCACAGTAGGGATTATTTGAATAAAATCATTCATATATTAAATATATGTGTGTATATAATGTACACTTACATATATATGTAGATAAAAATATAAAAATAAAAAGAAATATATGACCACTTTTGTTTTTTTTGTTTTTTTTTGTTTTTTTTGTTTTTGCTTCAAAGGGAGCAATTTAATCAACCTGACTTGCTTTGCTTTTTTAAAGATTTTATTTATTTATTTGAGCAAGAGAGAGAGAGAGAGAACAAGTAGGGTGAGGGCAGAGGGAGAAGCAGACTCCTGCTGAGCAGGAATCCTGATGCTGGACACCATCCTGGAACTCTAAGGATCATGACCTGAGCTGAAGGCAGACGCTTAACCCACGGAGCCACCCAGGCGCCCAACCTGACTTCCTTTGAACACAAGAATCATGTGTAACAGTTTTATAAAATTTAACTTATTGCCTTTGTCTTAGGTCTGTCATGTCTGCAGATAGGGGAGAAATCCTTCCCTTCTTGGAAGACTGAAATTGATATAAGGAGCAAAATATGCTTATTCATTTGGGGTTTGAAAGAGCTCAATTAAAACACTACTCTTATCCACCAAAGTGCTGGACCAACTCATAAGAAAATAAGAATAAAGCAGATAGGAGACCAGCATATCACCTTTCTTTCTGATAAAATTCGTAACAGAGAGTGAAACATATGTCTACAGCAAATGAGCTTTGCCTTTGTGAGCTCCAGATTTAGGCAAAGTTACCCTCAGTCACAAACAGAGCTTTAAGGAGGCAAGGTAGAGCTCCCTAAGATATAATTTCAAGTTTGAGGACCAGAGCAGATCAGGTGTTTCTCAAAAGCTGAGCCTTAATAGGAAGGGGGCTGCCCTATACATACCAATATGTCTTTTCAAACTCAATCCAATTAAGTTCCTCCTCTTCTCCTGGGAAGTAGTGAGGGAAGGAGCAAGAGAGAGGCCAAGTGTATTACACAACTGCTTGCACACAAAAGACTGTATCTGCCATTTGGGGGTGGAGGGTATGAATTTGAATACTTTGGAACCAACAACAATTTTACTAATTCAAACTTCTATCTTAAAAATGGATTTTACATTTATATCTAAATGAATAAGTTCAACTATGCTTAGTAATAATCCAATTTGTCTAGGGAACATGTAAATCATGTTCCATTTCTTGCAAACTTTAAAACAAAATAATTAATGTTAACATTTTTAACATTAATTATGTAATGCAAAATAATGATTTAGGAATTTTGAAATATTTGAGAGCTGTCCCTAAAGTTTTTGTAGCTTTATATCTTTTTCACCAAATGATTATTACTTTATATGAGATTATGTATTATTTCTACTATGTAATGAACACTTAAGAGCATTTTTTTCTGTTACTATCTTTTTTTATTGCAGCATTATTTTTACAAAATCCTCATCATTTTGACAACTGTTGGTTCTGTAATGATGTACTATTTTCTGTTCCTCATTTTGATAATTTGTGACATCTTTCTTTTCTGATTGATCTTGCTTGTAGTTTTTCAGTTTTATTTTTAAAGAACCAATTTTCAAAAAATAAAAAATAAAAAAACCAGTTTTCAGTCTTTTGAGTTTCTCTACTGCATATTTTTTTGCTTAATTCATTTCTACTGAACCTTTATTTCTTTTGTTCTACTTTCTTTATGTCTAATTTATCCCTTTTCAAATTCTTTCTTTATATAGAAGCTTCAATCATTGAATTTTAGGGGTTTTTTTCTGCCTAATGTACACATTTAGGGCTTTAACTATTCCCTGCTTAGCTTCATTCTAAAAGTTTATGTTACAATTTTATTATCATTCAATAAAAATATTTTCCAGTCACCATTATATTTTCTTTTACCAGCGAGGTGTTTAAAAATGTATTTCTTAATTTCCAAACATTTGAAGATTTTCTGTCTTTTTAATATGACTTCTGGTTTAAATCTGCAGTGGTCAGAAAACATATTCTATACAGTTCCAATCCTTTAAAATTTGTTGAGATTTGCTTATAACCCAGATTTTGGTTGTTATTGATTGGTATTTCATAGAAACATGACAGAAATACTCTTGGCTTCAATGTTCTTTATGTTAATTAGGTACACTGTGTTAATCAGATATGTTATTTATACCTTATATGTATTGTGCAATTTTCTTTTTTTTTTTTTAAGATTTTATTTATTTATTCATGAGAGACACAAAGAAAGAGAGGCAGAGACATAAGTAGAGGGAGAAGCAGTCTCCATACAAGGAGCCTGATGTGGGACTTGATCCCAGGACTCCAGGATCACACCCTGAGCCAAGGCAGATGCTTAACCGCCTAGCCACCCAGGCGTTCCATGTTGTGCAATTTTCTGTTATATTCATTCAGTATCTATGATTGAATTTTTTCTTCATTTAATTCTGTAACTTTTTGATTTATGTGTCTATATGTGTATATAGACATGTGATTTAAAGTTATAATTTTTAATGTTCCCAATGTCCCATTTCAACTCATAAAATTTTTCTTACAATCTCCTTTTCTAACTAAACAAGTTTCTTTTTTTTTAACTAGACAAATTTCTTTTGATTAGTATTTGTATACTGTATCTTTTGTATCATATAATTATTGCTGTTTTTAAAATCTAGTCTGTAATCTTTTCCTTTTAATTGGAGTACTTAGTTCATTTACAATTTAATGTAAATTTTAATGTATCTTGGTTTGTCTTTTATATTTCTGCTTGTTGTTGATTCCATCTGTTCTTTGTATTTTTTTCTCCTTTCTTACATTCTTTTGGATTGATTAAACATTTGTTACTGTAACATCCCTCCTTTCATAAACTCATTAGGCCTTCTGTTATTCTATTATTTAGTGTTAACTGTAGAAATCATAGTATCTTCAACTTATTAGGGTCTACTCAGTATTTGTATTTTGACTCTTTTCTCGACCATTTAAGACCCTTAACATGTTTTAGCTTTATATAATATTGTTAACATTTAATTTAATTCTACATATATTTTTAAGATTTTTTAAAATTTAAATTCAATTAGCCAACATATAGCACATCCTTAGTTTCAGATGTAGCGTTCAATAATTGATTAGTTGTGTGTAATACCCAGTGCTCATCACATCATGTACCCTCCTGAATGCTCATCACCCAATTACATCATCCTCCCACCTACATGCCCTCTAGCAACTCTGTTTCTTTCCTATAGTTAAGAGTCTCTCATGGTTTTTCTCCCTTTCTGATAACTTCCCATGCAGTTTTCTCACCCTTCCCCTATGATCTTCTGCACTGTTTCTTATATTCCACATATGAGCAAACTGTATGATAATTGTCTTTCTCTAATTGACTTATTTCACTCAGCATAATACCCTCTAGTTCCATCCACTTCGATATAAATGATAAGTATTCATCCTTTCTGATGGCTGAGTAATATTCCATTGTATAGATATACCACATCTTCTTTATCTATTCATCTGTCAGTGGACATCTTTGCTCTTTCCACAGGTTGGCTATTGTGGACTTTGCTGTTTTCAACATTAAGGTACAAGTGCCCCTTCGATCACTACATTTGTGTAGTTCAATTGCAGGGTTGTAGGGTAGCTCTATTTTTAACTTCTTGAGGAACTTCTTGCCAGACATGTCTCCAAAGGCAAGAGAATAATTCCTTTTTTAAAAAAAAGAGGAGAGGGGATGCCTGGGTGGCTCAGCGGTTAAGTGCCTGCCTTCAGCTCAGGGCATGATCCTGCAGTCTTGGGATCAAGTTTCATATCGGGCTCCTTGCATGGAGCCTGCTTCTCCCTCTGCTTATGTCTCTATGTCTCTCTCTCTCTGTGTCTCTCATGAATAAATAAAAATCTTCAAAAAAAAAAAAGCTTTGAACAAATAAGTCTCTTAGCTTTTTCCCAAGGCCTTCTGTGTGTTTTGGGGCATAGCATGAAAACTTTCACTGGCAGTATATCTCCTTTAGCCTTTATTTTCTCCTTTGCAGAGCCTCGATGATATTAATTACGTCTCAGGGCTTCTTTGGTTATAGGCATACCCTATAAATGTGCATTGCCTCCTATCTTTCCAGGAATATTTTGGAGATTTTCAAATCCTCCTACGTATATATCATTTTCTGTCTATTAAGAAAAAATGGTTTCAGGCAGCTGTAGTGCTCAGTAGTTCCCACTGATTGTTTTTGTTATATGCCTAGGGAAAAAGCTATGCATGTTGTGAAAGCTCTGAGTCAGGTCATTTAAACATAAGCTTTGTGCTAGTTTTTAAGAAGCTGCCAAACAGTTAAAATAGTGACAATTCACTGAGGTGGTGATTTGGGGGAGTTCTAAACCCCTCTGTCCTTTCTGGTGGCTGTTAGTCTGCTGGTTTTCATGGCTGATTGTGTGGCCTAGGCTACAACAAAATGGGAGATGCAGGAGGAATAGGACAATTTAATACATTTCAAGGCTCACTCAACTGAGATTTCAGTCCTTTTATCTTGATTAAATGTTCTTTGCATTGTTGCAAGCTCTTTTTTAATTTCTAGATTCCTAAAAAAGCTGATTTTGTTCATTTTTGTCAGTATTCTTATTGGTTTTATGGATGACTAGATTTTCTGAGTTCTGTGAGCTGAATTCCCACTGTATTTTTGATGTAACTTTCTATTTATACCCTTTTTCCCCAACTGCCTTTTATCTTTCAGTGTAGTCATTCTATAAAATCAATTGACCCAGCAGTCCTAATGTATTTTTACCTGTATTTTTTTTAAAAACCTTCGATATTCTACAACTGTTTTGTTGCACTGGAACGTCTATATAATAACACATTTAATGGCTGTCTGAGATTCTGTACCCTCTGTCAGAAATATGCAACTAAGTGCTTACTCTCCACTCATTCTCAAATGTATAGCAAACGCCTGTTGTGTGTTTTGATGACTGTTGTGGCACCTCTTGTTCCCTTGGACATTATGTTTCTTTTATAACAGTAAAGCTGTTAATAGATGATTTTTTGCTGAATGTACCTATTTTATGAAGAATTGTTAGAATTTAGCTATTGCCTTGAGATTTTTTTGTCACTTTACTGATTTCACAATTAAGCAGTGAATTTTTACTTATGTCCATCCAAAATAGTATCTTTGAATTTTTAGAAAACTAAATTAGAATTCCCAAGTAATTATATAGAAATGCTTTTGTAATTTTTGTTGCATATATGACTGTCATCAGATAAATTTAGGATTTTTGTATTTAATAAATCTTGTCTTATTAATAATATTTATCTTTCATCCTTGCCTTTTTAAAATTATAGTTCATTATGAAATATCATACTAATTCATCCTATATATCTGTTGGGAATTACTATAGTGGTGTAAATGAAAAGGTGCTTAGTTTTTCTCATAAATATGATACCTGGAGATAGCCGGCTGCGTGGTCTTGTCAGTTTCTGTTGATCTCAAAATGGCTGCTCTAATTACTGGCATAATGGCAAAAAGAAGGGGGATGGTTGATAGAAGTGTTGTGTTAGCTACTTTTTATCATAAGTAGCCTTTTTTTTTTTTTTTTTTTTTTATCAGCTTTCCCAAAAGTCCTCAGCAGACTCCTGCTTATGCCTTATATAAGGTACTTCCAGCTAAGAAGGCAGGCTGGGAAAGCATATATGTTTTTTCCAAACTCCATAGTTGATTTGTTTAATAGAAATACAATGTGAGCCACTTATTTAAATAAGTGGTAATTTAAAATTTCCAATAGCTACATTAAAAACAGCAGTTGAAATTAGTTTTTATAATGTATTTTATTTAATGCAATAAATATACTTAGAACATCTTTATTTCAACATGTAATAAATATAAATGATTATTAAGGAGGTATTTTTTAATTTTTGCTGTCTTCAAAATTGGTATGTATTTTACACTGAAAGTCCATTTTAATTTGGCCTAATACATGGCAAGTACTTAGTAGACACAGGTGGCTCATGTCTTACCTTGCCTGTCAATTGCAGTACATTTAATTTTCATAACGTTATCAAATGATTTTGTACAAGAATCAGGAAACTATTTTCCTTTAGATAATCTCCCATCTCCTTACCCCACTCTGACACTCAGCTTTTCCTGATGAAAGAAAGCTTATTGTACCTCATTTTTAAATTTTGCTGGTAGTGTCTCATAAAAGATTTAGTGTCTCTTAAGCCAACCATGTACATGCCATGATATCTGGACACAATGTTAATCTGTTTTTTTAATAGATAAAATGTTAAGTTGTTGCAAAAAGATTGTTCTTTAGAGCACCAATCCAGTCATCAGACTCACTGTCTGACCATTGCTGCCATTCTGTGTCCCCATGCTGGGTCTCTTGAAATGTTCACATTCCTAAAAACTCTCCTCATATCTCAAATGGTAATTTGTCCTTCCTTTGTGATACTTTACATATAATTCAGACTGTATTACAGTGTTACTTAAGAGGTATCTTGGTTACGGTGTGTTACAGAAAGAAACACAAATCATCATCATCTATGGTACAGATATATTTTCCAGTATTGCGTATAAGTTGTGGTGCTATAATCTAAGTGGAATTTACAGATCCTGGAGAGGATTCAGGTCTGTTACTGTTAGAAAAATAGGGCCTTGTAGTGCTTACATCATTTTAAATAATTTAGAATAGATGCCAGAAGTCTTTCCAGGACACACCTAGAAATGGTTGGTATAGATGATCTCTTGAGTTCTTTTCCAGTTCAGTCTCCAAATATTTTAAAATAGCAATTTTGTTCTATTTTTGTCAACCAAATAAAAATATTTCCCAAACATAAAAATTTGTCCCTCATTCCCTAATACATGCTTTGAAATTTGAGACTTGAATTTTGTTTGTTTGTCTCAGTGTGTGTGTAGTGTTGATAGGATATAAGAGAGATGGGGAAATTTTAAAAGTGTTCAAGAGGATTAAAGTGGATTTGTAATTGTTACTACAGTAATTTCCCATTTCAGGTTTTTTTCCTGTTTTTTTTTTTTTTTTTTTTTTTAAGATTTTATTTATTTATTCATGAGAGACACACAGAGAGAGGCAGAGAAATAGGCAGAGGGAGGAGCTAACTCCATGCTGCGGGACTCAGTCCCAGTACCCCAGGATCACGACCTGGGCTGAAGGCAGATGCTCCACCACTGGAAGCCATCCATCCAGGGATCTCCCCCTTTTTAAAAATTTGTTTTTTCCCATTTCAAGTTAATGTTGTATCTTGAAGAATTAAAAAAAAAATTAGGCCTACAGTATTTTGGTATAGATTTCTTTACCTGGGATCCCTGGGTGGTGCAGCGGTTTGGCGCCTGCCTTTGGCCCAGGGCGCGATCCTGGAGACCTGGGATCGAATCCCACATCGGGCTCCCGACAGGCTCCCGTCGGGCTTCGCTTCCCTTCCCTTCCCTTCCCTTCCCTTCCCTTCCCTTCCCTTCCCTTCCCTTCCCTTCCCTTCCCTTCCCTTCCCTTCCCTTCCCTTCCCTTCCCTTCCCTTCCCTTCCCTTCCCTTCCCTTCCCTTCCCTTCCCTCCCCTTCCCTCCCCTCCCCTCCCCTCCCTCCCCTCCCCTCCCCTCCCCTCCCCTTCCCTCCCCTCCCCTCCCCTCCCCTCCCCTCCCCTCCCCTCCCGTGCATGGAGCCTGCTTCTCCCTCTGCCTGTGTCTCAGCCTCTCTCTCTCTCTCTCTCTCTCTGTGACTATTATAAAATAAAAATAAAAATAAAAAAGATTTCTTTACCTAATTAAAGAATCGTGTCACCAAAAGATTTATTCCAAAATGTTAGTTATTATTGAAATAAAACTGATAGGTTAAAAAATATTGATAATAGCTGGAATAGCCACTTCTCTTATTGCAGAAATTTATACAAATTATCCAAACTGTATAAAATGGTCATTATAATATGGATTCACTTTTCTATATTGCATGCAGTTTTTTTTGTCATTTTTTAAAAAAGATTTTATTTATTTATTCATGAGAGACACAGAGAGAGAGGCAGAGACAAAGACAAAGGGAGAAGTAGGCTCCCCACAGGGAGTCCAACGTGGACTTGATCCTCAGACCTGGATCATGTTCTGAGCTGAAGGCAGGTGCTCAACCACTGAGCCACCCAGGCATGTTACAGGAAAAGAATATAACATTAGTAATTGTTCATAGTAATGCATTTACTTTTCAAATATGTTTAATAAACAAAGAGTTAAAACTTTTAGTGTTTTTTAAAAAAAACTTTTAGTGTTACAAGTTAAATTTACATATAGTCAGAGTCTTTTTTTTTCTATTTCATTAGGAAATGCTAGTATTTAGTTTAGTGAATGGCGAATTGTCTAAAAGTTTTAAATCTGTTATGTGGTATGATGGTTACTTTAGAATTAGATACAAGGAATTTCTTGGGAAAATATCATTTGTGACAAATATATCTAATTGGGCAATGAAATGACTTCTTGTGAAGTAAAATTCATTTGTATTGGTCAAACTAAAATATATCATGTTTAGCTACAAAGCAACTTTTGAATAATCATTCTTGAATTATATCATAAATTTCAACTTTCAGAATTATTCCAAATTACTTTAAGAGAAAGGCAGGAACTTCTGAAAGTTATTGAAATTTTGAACAATTCTCTTCTTGTGTAATTAAGTAGCACTTAAGATATATAATCTTCCTATAATTTTTGTCAAGATTTATAAGAGTCATTAATATCCCCTAGTGTGACCTATTTTTAATTGTTTTTTTAGGCCTTTGCAACATTAGTACATTTTGATTTTGTTACTATTAGTTGCAAGTTCTCGACTACCATGATAATGAGGTCACTGATGATAAGATGAGGTGCTAAAGTTAGGATTTAAATATTTGATCTGTGGGATCCCTGGGTGGCGCAGAGGTTTGGCGCCTGCCTTTGGCCCAGGGCGCGATCCTGGAGACCCGGGATCGAATCCCACGTCGGGCTCCCGGTGCATGGAGCCTCCTTCTCTCTCTCTGTGACTATCATAAATAAATAAAAATTAAAAAATAAATAAATAAATATTTGATCCGTGAATAACATTCTTTGAAGATCTTATTTCACAGTTTTGAAATTCCTTTATTGTTATTTAATATCCTGTGATACCTAATTGGTAATTCTTAAGACTTTAGTATTTTCCTTTTTACTATTTCAAAATTCCACTTGGCTCACTTAAAAATTTACAAAGGGTTTTTACGGGAATTTTATTTTAGTTGTGGGATTTTTTGTTTTTTTTCTTTAGGTTTTTATTTATTTGCAAGAGAGAGAGAGTGCGCACAAGTAGAGGAGAGGCCAGAAGGAGAGAGAGAAGCAGACTTCCTACTGAGCAGGTAGCCTAATGTGTGCTCTGTCCCAGGACCCTAGGATCATGACCTCAACAGAAGACAGACACAATCCACTGAGCCACCCAGGCACCTGTTTATGGGAATTTTAGATCAAGTTATATTATTTGGTATTTAATGGTATATTATTTCATTGCAGTATCCTGAATCTGGCAAAGGTTATGTGGTTTTGTTTTGTTTTGTTTTTTTCTTTTTTTTAAGATTTTATTTATTTATTCATGAGAGACTTAGAGAGAGAGAGAGAGAGAGAGAGATGCAGAGACACAGGCAGAGGGAGAAGCCGGCTCCACGCAGGGAACCTAACACAGGACTTGATCCAGGGACGCCAGGATCACGCCCTGGGCTGAAGGCAAGCGCTAAACTGCTGAGCCACCTAGGGATCCCCTGGGGTTTTTTTCAATATAATTTTTATTAGGATGACAAAAGTTTTGTTTTCTGAAATCCTTGGATGAAAGTTCTTTAGAATTTAATGCACCTGCACTTGTCACCTATAACAGTATAACAGAGTTAGAAGAGGAAGCCCTCATCAATGACAAACTATATTAATATTTTGGGAGGATGCAAGGTGTAGTTCAGTCAGGAAAAAACTAATTTTTTAATTTTAATATTCCTGGGATTTATACACACAAATGATCACTGTTTTAGGGTAGGGAGGGCTTTTTCTTGAATAAGGCTAAAGGATTTGGGGCACCTGGGTGGCTTAGTTGGTTAAGCATCTGCTTTTGGCTCAGGTCCTATGGGATCAAGCCCCTCACTATCTCTCTGGTAGCGAGGAGCCTACTTCTCCCTCTTTTTTCTGCCCCTCCCCTCATGTTCACTCTCTCTCAAATAAATAAATAAAATCTTTTTAATAAATAATGCCAAAGCACTGAAAGGATAATTGGCTTTTCTTTTGATGTTTACAGATGTGTAAATATATGCTTTTTTCAACAAATATTTCTTGTGGACCTCTCATGTATAAGAAACTATGACACATAATGGGATAAAATGGTGAAAAAGATAGCTCATCTAAATTTGTCAAATCAGAGTTTTTCTCTTTTAGGAAATTTCCTCATCCGGTTAATACTGGAACACAGTGTAGGAATTATATGTGGGTGAAGCAGTGGAAAAAGGTGAAGCAGTAATACGTAGAAATCACCAAACTTGAGAAAGAACATAGATTATTTTAGGAACTGGAGGAAGGTTCACTTCCAAGTTTTGGGGAACAACCAGAAAGAGAATAGGGCACCTGTCTGGAAAGGTATTTGCTTATGTTTATGTAAATGTGATCATATAATTGAATAAGCTCATTGTTTAGCCTCACTCCAAATATATGATATGTAATATAGGTAAACTTATAACAAAATTTATTTATAAAAAAAAACAACAACCAAGTAACCAAGCACAAATGAAAGAAAAAGAGATTCCTAGATGCCAGAAATGAAGAGAAAATGAGCTGATTAGCATTGATCTGGGGATACGGGTAAGCTCATGGACCTAATAGATTCAGATATATTCTATCACTTAGCTGTTATAGTTCCTTAACAAAGTACCCCCAAATTTGGTGTCTTATTTATAACTTTTATTCCCTACTGGTCTACAGAAGGGCTAGTCAATTCTGCTGATTAGCCGGTTTTGCTTGGTCAGCCAAGACCAGCTGAGCTCACTCATGTACTTTATGGCTAGTTGACAGATTGACTTCTTTTTTTTTTTTTTTTTTTTTTTAAGATTTTATTTATTTATTCATGAGAGAGAGACATAGGCAGAGGGAGCAGCAGGCCCCATGCAGGGAGCCTGATGCGGGACCTGATCCAGGGACTCCAGGCCACGCCTGGGCTGAAGGCAGGCACTCAACCACTGAGCCACCCAGGCTCCCTGACAGGTTCACTTCTGATTTAAGATGGCATCTTAAGCCGTCTCTGCTCCACATGGTCTATCATTGTCCGTAAAGGAGCTAGGATTATTCTCAAGGGAAAATTAGAAATCTGAGAGACCAGGCAGCCCAGGTGGTTCAGCGGTTAAGCATCTGCCTTCAGCTCAGGGCATGTTCCTGGAATTCCAGGATCAAGTCCCACGTCGGGCTCACTGCATGGAGCCTGCTTCTCCCTCTGCCTGTGTCTCTGCCTCTCTCTCTCTCTCTCTCTCCTCTCTCTGTGTCTCTCATGAATAAATAAATAAAGTATTAAAAAAAAATCAGAGAGCAGATGCATATGAGGCCTCTTGAGGCCGGCTCAGAATGGGCAACCCCTCACTTCTGCCACATTGTGCTGACCAAAGTAAGTCATGTGTCTGACCTCTTGTTGGAAGGAACTATTTCAAAAGGTCTAGATAAAGAGATGGATAGAGGGATCCCTGGGTGGCGCAGAGGTTTAGCGCCTGCCTTTGGCCCAGGGCACGATCCTGGAGACCCCGGATTGAATCCCACGTTGGGCTCCCGGTGCATAGAGCCTGCTTGTGTCTCTGCCTCTCTCTCTCTCTGTGACTATCATAAATAAATAAAAATTAAAAAAATAAATAAATAAAGAGATGGATAGAGGATTAAGTCCTTTTTTGTAATTGCTGTACCATAGATCTTGTGGGCCAACGTTGGAGTTTTTAAAATAAGGTCACATTGGAACAAGAGATTTTGCCTTGGGCTCATTCAAGATGAAATGTTACATGTGAATTCTCTGCATGAACTTATAAAGAACTGTCCTGTCTGGAAGGAGAACCAAAAAATCTCAGCTCTGGGCCAGAGAATAGAAAGCTACTGTTGTCTAGGACCCTAGATTGAAACCTTAAGCCTGTGCCATATGCTGATATGGGATCTGAAACAAAGATAAAATTGCTTTTTAGGTATGTTTTCACAAATGAAAACCTTTCCTGAAATGAATTAAATAATAAAAATAATAATTACAAATGATCACAAATTACATAAGGAAATTATTCAAAACAACCATGCACAGCAGATAGGAAAGTTTGCACTCCAAGAATTTAGGTGAGAGAACTATTTGAAAATGACTCTAAAATAAAAATGTTTCAATTGTTAAATATTAATATTATAGAGATAAAATAAGAATATAAAAGAATGAAAAAAATATAAAAGAATGTATGAAAAAGAACCAAAAGTGTTTACTAGAAATAATGATTACAAACCACTAAAAGGTCAGTGATAAAGAGCAGATTGGACAATGTTGAAGAAGGAATTTATGAATCGTAAGATAGTTTTGGGAGAAGAGAGGTACAAATATAGAAAATAGGATAGCAGGTTTAAGAGTAATAGAGGATAGAATGAGAAGGTCTCAAATATGCTTCATAAGAATAAAGAGTAAAGAAAATTGAGGAAAGGCAATATTTGAATAAGTAGTGACTTGATCATCAGAATTGAAGAAAATATGAGTCTTGCACAGGATAGATAATAAATTATCCCCTCCTCTGCACCCTTTCCCCAACCAGAAAGGCCCTCAGGAATTATAGAACAAGTGATAGAGAAAGACTGGGTCTCTAAATGACATTGTGGAACTAAGCTGCAACTCTAATCTGTGTCTTAGAAGATTTAAAAGTTTTTTTTTTTTTTTAATGACTTGAAACAACATAGTAACACTCATATGGTTGAAATACACAACTCTTGTTTATAACTGAGAGAAAGCCCCTATGTAGTGCCACGCTGGGGGTTGTAGCTCAGGACAGGGTAATGAGCTGTGACTATAGGGGATAGCTTATATATAACAAGCAGGGTGGAGTTAACAAGGTTTTGTAGTCTCCCTGTGTACTGGCTAATTTGAATAATCATGAGGGCCCCGGGATCTGTGTCTCTATTTTTATGGTATCTAGTCCTAAAGTACTTACATTAAGTGCATAATACACAGGGTATAAGAACCCAGTAAGCAAAATGGCTGGGATAGGAACTTAATCAGTACTTAATCCTCTATCATATACAAGAAGAAGAAGTGACCAGTCTCTATCCAGAGCCTCAAAACTGAGATAAGACCACACTAAAACAAACAAATGAATAAACAAGACTATATCACACATAGACAAAATATACTGTACAAGAAATCAGTTACAGCTTAAAATGACATCATCATATTGCGGGGGTGGGGGGTCTTTTTACAGCAGTCTTTTTTTTACCCCATGTACTTAAGGTAAAGTTATAAAAAGGGCCATTACTTAATGATTAAGGGAACATTTCACTGGGAAGATAAAATAGTACTGCACAAACCTAACAGTATATCCTCAAAATATATAAAACAAAAATTTAATAGAATAGGTAGGAGATTTTTAACTCATTTCCCTTAGAATGTGATGAACCGTGGAGACAAAAAATAAAAGTTATGATATAGATTATTTGAATAGCACAATTAGTCTCATCAAAACACTATAAAGACTAAATGAACAACACAAACAAGTGGATATCTTCTCTGACCATGTTAAAATTTAAAAGTCGATAGGTAAAAGATGTCCACTAAATAGCCTGTGTTTGGAAACTAAAAATATACACTTCTGTTTTATGATTTTGAAGAGTAATAAAAATGGAAATTGAGAAATAACAGAATGACAATGAAAACACTACGCACCAGTACTTGTGGAATGTAGCTGTGAAGTGTTGTTAGTAGGCAATTTTTAGCTTCGAATGCACATATTAGAAAAGAGTTAAATGATGAAAAACTAACAAGTTAAGTATCTTGTTTATACATTAAAAAAATACCATAATAAACATAAAGCAAGTAGAAGGAAGAAAGTAATAAAGATAAAAATAGAAAAGAAAGTAATAATGCTAAAAGAAAGAATTATATAAAATATGAAGTTAGAATAGGGATTGTCAACAAAAGCAAGAACTGTATTTTTTTATTTTTTATTTATTTATTTATTTTTAAAGATTTATTTATTTATTCATGATAGACACAGAGATTGAGAGAGAGGCAGAGACACAGGAGGAGGGAGAAACGGGCTCCATGCCAGGAGCCCGACGTGGGACTCGATCCCGGGACTCCAGGATCGCGCCCTGGGCCAAAGGCAGGCGCCAAACCGCTGAGCCACCCAGGGATCCCCAAGAACTGTATTTTTTTAAAGATTAATAAGTTAAACCAATCTCTTAGCAAATCTTGCCCAACAGAAAAGGAATATTTAAACAGATGAACAATATTAGGAATGAAAAGGAGAATATACCTACAAATAAGTAGATATTTAAAGAGAGAGAATATACCATAAGAAATTATTTGGCAATAAATATCAAAATGATCACAAATGGAATGTGTTCTAGGAAAATCATAAGTTACTGCTATAAGATGATTTGTGTCCCCTTTCCACTTCCTACAAATTTATATGTTAAAACCCAAAGGCCCCCTATACCTCAAAGTGTGGTCTTATATTGAAATAGGATTGTTGCAGATGTATTTGGAGTAAGGCCTTTAAAGAGGAAAAGTTTAAATCAGGCCCACAGGGTGAGCCTTGATACAATCTGACTAGTGTTCTTATAAGAGGAAGAAATTGGAACATGCAAAGAGACACCAGGGGATCAGAGGGAAAACCATGTGAGGACAAAGCAGCAAGAGTGTGGCCCACCCGTAGGTCAAAGAAAGAGGCCTTAGAAGAAACCAAACCTCTGACACCCTGATCTTAGTATAGGGCCTCTATAACTGTGAGAAAATAAACCAATACCAGTCTTGGGTATATTGCTCTGATAGCCCTAGCAAACTAATACAGTTACTAACCTAAGAAATAGAAAAATAAAATAGACCTATGTTATGGTGTTTCTTAATCTTTTTATTATTGTTGTTGTTACCCTCAAGATGGGGGGAGAATAAGTTTTCTGTAATGTGAAAAATTAGGGAATAAGATTTTTGTCAAGGTAGAGTTGAGTATTCCAGGGCCACACCCTATTGTAATATCTAAGACTTTTTCTTTTGCTTCCGAGAAGTAGTTCTCACCTCAGGAATGCATGATCCATAGTCTTTGACAAAAATAATTGTCCAAAATCTTTCCACTCCCCCTTAACTTCTTCAAAAAAAGAACTGTTTGGCTAGTTTTATAGGCAGATCTTACCAAAGCTTAAAGGAAGAGGTAATTCCTAAATGATAAAACAAGGAAAACTCCCCAGTTTTATAAGGTTGCTATAGTTTTATACAACTTGACAGAGGTAGTATGAAAAATCAAATTCTTTTAAAAACATTTGTAGGTCATTTAACCATTCATTCAACAAATTGATTGGGTTGCTGTTTTATAGAAATTACCATTCTAGGCACTAGGCATACTGAGTGATGAAGACAGACAAGGCACCTCCTGCCTTGTAGAAATTACATTTTAGTTGTAAAAATCAGCAAAATAGGAAAAAGATAAGGTTCAATGTAGCAAATTCAAATGGCATGGTCTGATAGAGAATGACAAATATACTACTTTTGATTGAGTGGGCAGGGAAGTTTTAAAATCCTAAATTTCAAACCAACTCCAGTTGGCAGGGGGAGAGCAGAAAAAGAGGAAAGGTGGAAAAATGAAAATGTGAAATGAGTCATGGTTAACATATAAGTTACATTTGGCAACAACTATTAGAAAACCCAGCAAAGAGTGGTTTCAACAGATACAAGTTTTATTTCATTTACCAACATTTTTGGAGATTGTAAGGCCTGGGCTTTAAAATAACTGATCAGTGTCATCAAGGATATAGACTTCTTTTTCTCCAATTCTGCCATTTTTAACATGGGACATTTATCCAAATAATCATATAAAGGCGCTATTCTTCTAGATATCATGTTTACACTAGTAAGTGAGAATTGGGAAAGAAGGGACTTTAAAAAGTTTCTAGAAGACTGACCTTGTGACTTTGGCCTAATCTTATTGGCCAGAACTTGGTCACGAGTTTTTTTTTAAATATGGAGGGCACTTTGACAACATCTAGTGAAGTTGAAAGTGCACTTAGTCTACAATTTAGCAATTCAACTTTCAGATATGTATCCTAGATCAGAGCCTTCCTGCTATGATACCACAGGCAGCTTACAGATAGGCCCAAGAACTGAGTCCTTCATTCCAAAGGCATGTATGCTACCTTCCAGGACAGTTACTTAAGTGTGTTGTATAGATACTAGATCTGTGTGTGCTATGTTGTCAAAATGGTTGGGAAGCTCTTTTTTAGAAACATACTAAGATGTTCATTGCAACGGTGTCACATAAAACATTTGTTACAGTAGAATTCCAATTAATAAATAAAAGTATAAATAGGGAAATAGAAAATAACCTTTAGGCAAGAACTATAGTAATAATTACTATAAACAAGATTTACTGACAGAAGCTAAAATTATTGGGTGAAATCTGAAGAGAAACAATTTATGTAGTCTTAAAGCATTGCCGTTAATATATTTATTAACTACAAATATTCTTAAGGTGGAATCTTAAATTATTGTTTTTAGATCTCTTTTTAAAATATCCATTCAGTGCTATACATTTCCTTGTACACATAGTTTTCATTGTGTCCTACAAATTTTTTTTAAATTTTTATTTATTTATGATAGTCACACAGAGAGAGAGAGAGAGGCAGAGACATAAGCAGAGGGAGAAGCAGGCTCCATGCACTGGGAGCCCGATGTGGGACTCGATCCCGGGTCTCCAGGATCGCGCCCTGGGCCAAAGGCAGGCACTAAACCGCTGTGCCACCCAGGGATCCCGTGTCCTACAAATTTTTAAAAGTTGTGTTTTCATTTCAAAATATTTTTAAATTTCTCTTGAGATTTTTTTCTTTAGTTTTTGTTTTTTAGCAGTATGGCGTTTAATCTCCACATATTTGGGGATTTTCCCGTTACCTTTTTGTTATGGATTTCAGGTTTAATTCAATTGTGGTCTAGGAGAAGACATTGTATGGTATATATTCTTTTGCATTTGTTAAGGTGTATTTTTTGGCCCAGAATGTGTTCTTTCATGGTGAATATTCCATGTAAACTTGAGAAGAATGTGTATTTTTATGTTGTTGGGTGGACTAGTCTATAGGTGTCAATTGTTTCCAATTGACTGATGGTGTTGTTGAGTTCAAATATGTCCTTACTAATTTTCTGGCTGTTGGATCTACCTACTTCTGATAGAAGAGTGTTTAAATCTCTAACCCTGATAGCAAATTAATCTATTTCTCTTTCCAATTTTACTAGTTTTTGCTTGACATAGTTTGATGCTCTGTTAATTGCATACACATTAAAAATTCTTATGTGTTCTTGGAGAATTAACTCCTTTGGAATTCTGTAATTTCCTTCTTTACCCTTGGTAACTTTACTTACCTTGAGGTATGTTCTATCTGAAATTGTTGGGCAACCCTTTTGGGTCCCCTCCCTCATCAGGAGCTTTGTACTATCACTTTACTATTGCTCAATAAATTTTGCTTTGCTGCCCATCAACAAACAAACAAACAAACAAACAAAAAAACCAAAAATGAAATTATGTAGCTATTCCAACTTTCTTTTGATTAGTGTTATCATGGTATATTTTCCTCCATTCATTTACTTGGTAATCTATTTGTGTCTTTATATTTAAAGTTGGTTTCTTATAGCCAACATATATAGTTAGGTCATGTTTTTTTGATCCAACCTTGAAATTTCTGTCTTTTAATTGGTGCATTTAAGCCATTGACATTTAAAGTGATTCTTGGGGAAAAAAAAATAAAGTGATTCTTGATATAGTTGGATTACTCTCTACCATAGTTGTTACTGTTTTCTATTTGTTGCCCTGTTGTTTATTTTTGTATTCCAGTCTTTTTTTGCCTTTTGTGGTTTTAATTGAGACTTTATGATTCTGTTTTCTCTCCTTTCTTAGCATATCAGTTATACCTCTTTTTATTTTTTTAACTTATTACCCTGGAGTTTGCAATATACATTTACAGTTAATCCATGTCCACTTTCAAATAACACTGTACTACTTTGTGTGCGGTGTTTTATAATAACAACCCTAATTCCTTCCTCTCAGCTCTTGTATCTTTGCTGTCATTAAAGTAAAGCACTACTCATTTTTTACTCATCTTCACTTATGTATAAACGTACACATAGATATAAATGTACATAATCAATTACATTGTTGCTGTTTATTATTTTGGACAAACTATTATTTGTTAGATCCATTAAGAGTAATAAAAATAAAAATTTTTAATTCACCTTCATTTATTTATTTACTTATTTTTAAAGATCTATTCATTCATGAGAGAGAGACCAAGACACAGGCACAGGGAGAAGTAGGCTCCCCATAGGGAGCTCAATGAGGGACTTGGTCCGGGACCCTGGGATCATGCCCTGAGCAAAAGGCAGAGGCTCAACTGCTGAGCCACCCAGACATCCCCACCTTCACTTATTTAGATCTGAGTTTGTCATATTATTTTCCTTCTCTCTAAAGAACTTTGAACATTTCTTTCAAGACAGGCCTACTTGCAACAAATTCCTCAACTTGTTTACCGGAAAACATTTTTATTTCTCATTCATTCTTGAAGGATAATTTCCCAGGGTACAGGATTCTAGGTTGATAGTTTTATTTTTGTCTCAACACTGATTTCAGTATTTCATTCTCTTCTCACTTGGATGTTTCTGAGAAGAAGTTGAATATAATTCTTAGCCTTGTTGTGCTGTAGGTAAGGTGATTGTTTACTCTGACTTTTTTCTGGATGGTTTCTTTATCTTTGATATTTTATTATTTGAAAAGGATGTGCTGGGGTATAGTTTTTTCAGGCATTTATCCTACTTAGTTTTCTCTGAGCTTCCTGTATGTGTGGTTTGGTATCTGACTTAATTTGAGGGAATTCTCAGTTGTTATTGTTTGAAATATTTCTTTTGTTCCTTTTTTGTCTTTCTTCTCATTCTGATATGCCTATTATATGCCTATTTAATATTACATTGAATATTCTGTTCTGTGTTTCTTCATCTTTGTTTCTTTGCTTTTCAGTTTTCAAGGATTCTGTATATATAGCCTCTACCTGAGATTCTTTCCTCAGTTGTGTTGAGTCTCTGATAAGTCCATCAAAGTCATTTTACATTTCTATTTATAGTATTTTTTTATATTAGCATTTTTGAGGAGTTTGTTCTTAGGATTTCCATCTCTCTGGTTACATTGCTTACTACTACTTGATTCAACAGATTCCATATCATATTAGTCATAGTTCTTTTAAATCTAGTCTGGTAGTTCCAACATCCCCGTTACGTGTAGGGCCGATGTTTACTGTGTCTCTTTAAATTGTGTGAGGTTTTTTTCTTTTTGATATGACCTGTAATTCTTTCTTGATAGCTGGACATGATGTACTATTAAAGGAATGGTTATAAATAGGCCTTCAGTAATGTGGTGAGATACGAGGGGAAGGAAGCAAGACATTCTGTAATCCTATGGTTAGGTCTAGTCTTTTAGTTAGCCTATGCCTCTGGACTGTGAACTTCACAAGTATATCTCATTTTTTTTTCTTCTCCCCTTAGGCAAGATAAGATAGTTCTAGTAGGCTGGAGTTGAGTATTTCTCATCCTCATGTGAAAGGCTAGAGCTGGCTGAAATTAGGTATTTCCCTTCCCCAGGTCAGTTAGGGTCTAATACCCCAGTAGGTCAAGATCTGGTTAACTGTTTCCCACAGTTAACCAGAGGTGGGAGGCCATAACAGAGGTGAGGCCTTGTTATAAAAAAACAAAGTGTTTCAATGTAGAGACTTCCCCCACAATCTGAAAGTGGAGTGTTCCTATGAGACCTTTTATTATCCCCACTTTCTGGAAGTTTGAATTACATCACTTTGCCTTTACAAAAAACCTGCATTAGTACAGTAACAGCTTTTTTTTTTTTTTTTTTAATGAAAATCCTCTTTGGATTTCTTTCAGGTAGTGAAATCAGGTAGTAATGTAGGTCTTCTGTAAAAGTGAACTAGCATAACATGAACTCTAGAAAGCACGGATACTTTTTATTTCAAAATGGTTTCTTTTCTACTTCCCCTGCTGAAAGCCATGGGGGATTTTCCTAAGACATTTTCTATGGGAACCTGGTGGAGTTTTTGCCAATAAATCTCAATATTGTGGGGAGCTCCTTATGACTAGGTCCTCCTAGAGATGTTAACTCTCAGAGTTTTAACTCAATTTTTAATGGAGCCTCTAGCAGTTCAATCACAGTTCAGGTTTTACCACCCCAGCACTGGTTCCCAAGGTAACTTCCGCTCATGAGTCTCTGTTCCAGGAAGCCATTGGCCTGTATTCACCTGTGGGTCTCTCTAGTCTTAGGGGAGCAGTATGCTCTGTGTTCCCCCCACCACCACTTATGAATACAAGAAAAGTTGTTAATTTTTCAGTCTGTTTAGCTTTTTATTTGTTAGGATGGAATGGAATGGCAATTTCCAGGGTCCTTATTTGTGAAACTAGAATGTAAATGGTATTTTAGGTTTCCTCACAGGGCCTGTTAGCCAAAAATGCCTTTCCACCCACCTTTTATTATACCATTTAGGCATTCTGAGCAGACTGCCTTACTTGGGCCTAACACTGTCCTCAAATCCTCCTAAGAGGAGGAAAAAACAGGAATATGGATCATATACTTAAGAAGTTTGTTATGAAAGGAAGGAGGACTTAGAAGTTTTCAAATCTTTAAACTTGAAGACTTGACAATGTATAAAGTATTTTCTGTATGTATTATAGAATCCTAAATAACTCTAAAGACAATAGAAAAGCTGAGGATCCTGGATTTTGTGAAGATGGACCAGGATTTTTCTACAGGCACATTTCCTTAGGGTATATAGGCAAGTTAGCAAGAAATTGACAAAGCTGAGGAGACCCTCACTAATATTCAAAGTAAAAAGAAAGTTTACTGTAGTTATATGATGGTTCACTCTTGGGTAGGGAAGTTATGGGTTATTTGTTATTTGCTTTCTATATTTACTTTTGAGAGTTTAAATTTCATCAGTTGTCTGAAATATATATAAGGAAACTGTGACTCTTGGGCTGTTGGTTGGAATTCATCTCTTATCATAAGCTTTGAGTTTGTAAGACTTGATATCGATAACTGTAGGAAAGACCAGAAGGACATTAGATTCCAGGATTAATAGACTTAAGACTCCAGGTTAATCTAATGAGTGAGTTAATGGGCTGACTCATTTCAGAACTGATAAATATCTCTTTATCTCCAAGGTTTTAGACTTATTTAACATTTCATATGAATACTTCAGATAAATATTATCTAGTATAAAACAATATATTTTTCTTAATTCTCAGGATACCCAGTTTCCATGAACAGTAATAGATACGTCGCTAAAAAATTATAGTTGGAGCATTGACAGGAATTAAATTTTATTTTTGTATTGTATGTTAGGTTCTCACTTTAGGCTTTATATTAGAAAACCCAGGTATGACAGTATTCATAGTAATATAATAATCATAGGAATTTGAACATGTTAAGAAAGTGTTGGTAGCAAGTGTGTAATTGGAATTCAAATGATAATCTAATTGCTCTTATCAGTATCTAAAGATCCTGTTATTCTGCATGTCCTTATGTTCTTTTCTTTTAGGTCTCTTTTATTCAGAACCTTGTATTTTGTGTAGAAAGAGTTTACCGTGTACCCGATTTTGGTGTCTGGGAAAGAGGAAGCAAATATAATAATGGCAGCACAGAGCTACATTCAAGGTAATTGGCTGATTTCTGAGTGGTTTTTTTTTTTTTTTTTAATTTTTAAAATTTAAATGTGTGGAATTTGTATTAGGTTGCAACTGTGATTTCTATGTTAGTTTTCATCCCCTTTTTCCTATGTATGATGCAGATGAAATTTGCCTAAAATTAAAGCAAGAGGCTACTCTCAGTGCCCCAAAACAGATGGAAGAAAAAAACAGGGTATCTTTCCCAACTTCCCGTGGTATCAGTACATGTATATAAGCCTCCAGTCCAAGGCTTGGCCTTCCTGCTCAACCAACTGTTTCTCTTTCTCCTTTTTGAAATGACATCATTTGGAAGATCAAATACATTAAAATTGCCTGACACTAAATGTATGTACATTGCACATAAAATTTCTTTCCATGTTGTAGAGCTGACTTTTTTATCCTAACCAGGTATTCACACTCTTCATATAAAACCTAACTTATTGTTTCCTGTAGGAAGTGTGATAAACATCTTGCATTCTGGTTTAGTGGGGTTGCTAAAGAAAAATAAGCTGATGACTGATGTTAGTGGTGTATGGATTTCCTTTACTCCTTAAGGTTAGGGAAATAACTTTAGTGACTGACTGCACCTTTCAAATATCCAAATTTTATGCCTGGGAGGTTATTTTTTAACTGAAAAGTATAGTTCAATTACACCTAAATAAAATACCTCAGAATAAACTTAACCAAGGAAACGAAAAGACCTATATTCCAAAAACTATAAAACAGTGATGAAAGAAATTGAAAATGACGCAAACAAATGGAAAGATGTCCATGATCATGGATTGGAAGAACCAATATTGTTATACTGTTCCTACTACCCAAAACAATCTGCAGATTTAATTCAATTTCTATCAAAATTCCAATGACATTTTTCACAGAACTAGAACATTAATCCTAAAATTCGTATGGAACTACAGAAGACCCCAAATAGCCAAAACAATCTTAAGAAAGATGAACAAAGCTAGTGGTATCACAATTGCATATTTCAAGATATACTATAAAGCTATAGTAATCAGAACAGTATATGGTACTGGCACAAAAATAGAGCTCAATAGAACAGAATAGAGAGCCTAGAAATAAACCCACACTTATGTGATCAATTAACCTGCAACAAAGGAGGCAAAAACATACTAATGGAAAAAAGACAGTCTCTTTAACAAATGGTGTTGGGAAAACTGGACAACAACATGCAAAAGAATGAAATTGGACCAATTTCTTATACTGTACACAAAAATAAACTCAAAATGGATTAAAGACCTGAATATGAGGCACCTGGCAGTAGCATATGCCTTTGGCTCAGATCATGATCCAGGGGTCCTGGAATCGAGTCCCGTATCAAGCCCCGTATCAAGCTCCCCGTGGGGAGCCTGCTTCTCCCTCTGCCTGTGTCTCTGCCTCTCTCTGTGTCTCTCAGGAATCAATAAATAAAATCTTAAAAAAAAAACAAAATCTAAAAAAAAAAAGACCTTAATGTGAGTCTTGAAACCATAAAATTCCTAGAAGATAACCCAGACAGTATTTTTTTTTTTAAAGATTTTATTTATTTTTTCATGAGAGACACAGAGAGGCAGAGACAGGCAGAGGGAGAAGCACAGTGAAGGAAACCACCAACAGAAAGGCAACCTATAGAATGGGAGAAGATATTGCAAATGGCCTATCTGATGAGGGGTTTATATCCAAAATATATAAATAATTTATACAGTTCAACATCAAGAAAACAAAGAATGTGATTAAAAAATGGGCAGAGGACTAGAAAGGACATTTTCCAAAGAAGACCTGTAGAGGCCAATAGGAACATGAAAAGATGGTCAACATTACTCACTATCAGGGAAATGCAAATTAAAACCACAATGAGATATCATTCTACACCTATCAGAATGGCTAAAATCAAAAACACAAATAAGTGATGAGGATGTGAAAAGAAATAACCATCATGTGCTGTTGGTGGGAATGCAAACTGAGCCCTATAGTGAGCCATTATAGAGAATAGATAAAGGTTCCTCCAGAAATTACCCAATGGGTATTTCCACTATTGGATATTTCCCAAAGAAAATGAAAACACTAATTTGAAAAGATATGTACACCCCTGTGTTTATTGCTGCATTGTACACAACAGCTAAACTATGGAAGCAACTCAAGTGTCCCATCAATAGATGAATGAATAAAGCAGATATAGTGTGTGTATATTTTATATATATATGTATTTCATTACGTATATTATATATGTATGTATTTCATTATGTATATTATATATGTATGTATTCCATTACATATATATTATATATATGTATACACATGGAATATATATAATGGAATAATATATATTATATATACACACATATATAATGGAATAATACTCAGCCATAAAACAGAATGAGGGATCCCTGGGTGGCGCAGCGGTTTGGCGCCTGCCTTTGGCCCAGGGCGCGATCCTGGAGACCCGGGATCGAATCCCACATCAGGCTCCCGGTGCATGGAGCCTGCTTCTCCCTCTGCCTGTGTCTCTGCCTCTCTCTCTCTCTCTCTCTGTGACTATCATAAATAAATAAAAATTAAAAAAAAAAAAAAAAAAAAAAAAAAAAAAAAAAAAAAAAAACAGAATGAGATCTTGCCATAACAACATGAATGGAGCTAGAAGGTATAATGCTAAGTGAAATAAGTCAGGCAGGGAAAGACAAATGCCATATGAGGAATTTACCAAACAAAATAAATATAAAAAGAGAAAAAGAAAACAACAAACAACCTAAACTCGTAAATACAGAGAACAAACTGGTGGTTGCCAGAGGAAAGGTGGTTGGGGGATGGATCAAATAAAGGGGATTAAAAGTTCACATATCTTTTATTTTTTTTTATTTTTAATTTTTGTTTTGAGTAGGCTCCCTACCCAACATGGGACTTAAATTAATGCCCCTGAGTGTAGGAGTTGCATGCTCGACTAACTGAGCCAGCCATGTGTCCCAAGAGTATACATATCTTTTTTATTTTATTTTTTTAGAGAAGGAGAGGGGAGGGGAGGAGGAAAAGAGAGAGAGAATATTAAGCAGACTTGATGTCCAGCATGGAGCCTGATGCAAGGCTGGATTTCACAACCCTGGGATCATGACTTGAGCCACAATCAAGAGTCGGATCTCTAACTGACTGAGCCACCCAGGTGCCCCAAGAGTATCTTGATGAGTACTGAGTAATATATAAATTGTTGAGTCATTGTATTGTACACCTGAAACTAATATTACACCGTATGTGTAATATACTTAATATTACATAGTACAATATTATGTGTACATAATACACTGTATGTTAATTATACTTGAATTAAAAATGAAAAGTATAGCTCAGTTAACTAGTCTAGACATTTTCAAACTAAAAGATTTAAGATTTAAAGGGTATCATCTATAGGTCAACTTAGATCATTGGGACTTAAATGAACTAGAGAAACAGTTTAGGAAATACTGGTTAAGAGGATATACTTTTTTGAATAGAAGGACTAAACATACACAAAAAATCAAGCCAATATAAGATACTCAGTAAGCTGAAACTGGCCCTAGATCACTAGCTATATAATATCCCCATGCCTCAGTTTCCTCATCTACAAAATGAAGACAATAATCGTTTCTACTTTATAAAGTTGTTGTAATGATAGAGCTAATATATACAAATCATTTGAATACCTGGGCAGAAGTAAGCACTAGAATCCAAGTGTACTCACACATTTCAGAATATGTTAACAATCATTGAAACAAAGAGGATTTTTCTCTTAACTCTGGGAAACTAATTTATGCACATTTTCCCATAAGTTTTATGATTTATATGAGACATTTTGAAATATAGAGTGGAATAGTAGCAATCAGGGAAGAAGTCCTTGAAGTAGTGAAATGATTTGTAGGTAAGTTCAATTCAGGCATTAAATTCTGACAATACTAAAAATAGGAAAATAAATAGGAAGTTATTTTTCAGCCATCATTCAAATTGAGTTCTTAACACTCCAGATTATCAGTCAAATTATAAGAAAGTAAGTGGATCTAATTAGAAAAGGTGATTTTTGAAAATGTACTTTTTCTGTATTTATGATTTATCAGCCCCTTCTCTGATTGTAATAACCATTTAGTATATTCCATTGTGAACCACTGACATTTTCATTATAAAATATTTGGAGTAGGGGTTTTTCTCTTTACAAAAACTGTAGTCAACTCAGGAAGAACCTTGGGTAAAAGTTTCCATTAACCCTAGAAAGGGTTTAGAGGGTCTAGAGGGTATTAGAATGTCCCCAGTGAACAAACACAGAGGCTCCAACATGTTTTTCATGTACCTAAGGTGTCATTCTTTACATTGAATCATTAAATATTTTCTTTCAGAACTCAGAAGATCATTATGTGGTGTTCTTTGCTATTTTTACATGGAAAATCAATCTTAATTTGTGGTGGTCAGTTTTATTCAAATGGTTAGGAAATGAAGTTTGCCATTTAAATTTGGATGATGGGTTTTACACATTTAATATTGATTTCCTAATTTTCTTTTTTTTTTTTGTTTTTTGTTTTTTGTTTTGATTTCCTAATTTTCTATGGTGTATCACTTTACAGTTTCTCTAAAGAACTTTAAGCTTTTTTTCCCCCAAACATTTCTGAACTCAGATCTCCACAAGCATGTTTTGGATGTATCATGTCTGGTGTCAAAAGGGTCTGTTTTGAAACTACAGGAGAACTGAGCCTCATGGTACTCATGGACTCAGTGATGACAACACTGAGGCTGGTAGGAGGCTGGTAGCCTAGCCTGTATGTACGCGTGGGCAGTAGGATGTAGGCCTGCCACTAACCAGGGACTCTCTATCCCAGAACTATCTGTTCCTAGTTGGATGTGATCTTTACTACTTAATACATTATCCTTGTTCTATCCTTAAACAGTTCTCATAATTTCAGACATAGACATACTGAAATAGTATATGATAAGTCCTCCTGTGAGTACGCATTTGTTCTTTGTCTTCTAATTTTATTTTTCCCCTCTCTTCAGCTCTGGGCTATACAGCTTTCTTAGCAGGGGTCAGAAAAAGAGCATAGTCTAACAAGTTCGTTGGTGCTTACTAGGCCTTGGCCAAAGTGGCTAGCTTGATAAATATTTCTTCCTTTCCTTACCACACTGCACACATCCCTTCTAAGCTATACCTTGATCAAAGAAGGCTACCACCTCTGGACCCCCAGTACACATGCATGTAGTATTCTGAGGTCAGAGACTCCCTCTTCAGCACCCAAGCTCAGCTGTTCTTTAATAATTGCAATTCGTGGCTCTGTACAGTTACAGAATATTTTTTATTTAGGCCACATGGGGAACATATTACTGCCTTTTATACAGGAAAAAGTTAAAGTTTAGAAGTTTTTGTGATTCTCCCCTGCCACACACACACACACACCTTAAATAATACAAATCGCTAAATGGTAGAGCTAGAACTGGATTCCAGGTGGTTGGCCTCCAAATGGAAAGTTGTTTCAACTGTTTCATGCTGTAATTTAAGTCTTAAAAAGTTTCCTAAAGTTTGAAATAACAGCAGGATGTACAATTACAATCTTGGTGAAATTTTGGTAAGTTTTTAAGGATATCTTTAAGTAATCGCTAAAGTTTGATTCAGCTTAATGCTTCGGTCAGTCCCTTTCCCATCTGCCCTTTTCAGCCCCAGGTTTGCTGGTATCTCTTGCAATTCAAATTCTTTAATTATTTAGTATTTCTTAGATAAACTCCAAAAGTTTTTTGTAAAAAGTGATCTCATTACATTTATCTGAACCCCATTCTAGCAGCAGCCTCACCTTTTTCAGGGCTTTAGTAAAAGGGTCTATTGCTCTAAGCTTACAGTGATTCTCTTAAAGTGTTTCCTAACCATTCCTAGTTCTCCTGTTTTTTTTCTGTTACCCTATTTTCCACAAGCAACATGCTTTCAGTTTCTGCTAGGGTGTTTAGAACTATATTAGATAGTTCTCTTTTCTCCTGTCAGTCTCTAAGTCTTTTAGTAAGTTCCTATATATTTAAAAATCCTATTATTTGATTTAATTGCATTTTACTGCATATATAATTTGGTACATATTTATTGTAGCACTAATGCTTAACTCCCAGAGTTAGATATCCAAGTAGTCTTCTCAGCCTCTCTAAGTTTAATTTAGGTATTTTAATCTTAATATATTAATATATTTCTTCTCATGAATAGATAAATAAAATCTTTAAAATACATATATATATATTTCCTCCTCTTCATTTATGTAGGGCTATTCCTACTCCTCGGGGCTTCATTTAATCTCTTTAAACCAAAGCTCTTTATTTTGGAGAAGAGAGGTGTCTTATAAGATATGATTGAATCTCAAACCTAACCTTGAATTGTTTTGGTTATTGGGAATCAAAAAGGAAAAATTATTATGTAATAACTTAGTAATATAGATACATGCCCAAATGGAAAGATAAGTTTTTGAAACATTGACTCCTAAATAGAACTTTACACTTAACAGCATAATTTTTTTTAACTTTGTTAAGTCTTATATTTGCAATATAAAAAAGATCATAGAAGCAAAAAATTTAAACCTTTTTCAAGATTTTTTTAATGGTTTTATGTTCTATTCTCTTGGCTTTTCCAATAAGGAAAGCTATCACACAAATATAAGACAAGTAACCACCAAAACGCCACTTTACTCAGTTTAAGATGCTTTTAGTGTCCTTTTTTTTTTTTTTTTTCATATAGTTCTTGTTGTTTAAAGTAACTACTTAGCCTTTTTAAATCATTTTTGATGGACTGGTCATTAGGTTATGATAGAAGCAACTATCCATCCATTGTCCTTCATTATATGAATTTTTATCACTAAATAATTCATGAACATCCATTACAACCATAGTAAAATCCTTTTCTTTCAGGAAGTATGTCATTGGGTAACTCAGTGAGTTAGAGCATAGTGTTAATGAGTAGGAGATTGTGAATTTAGTTCCTGTGCTTGCCAGTTCCTTTTTGGATTCCATGGTGTATTATAAATCACTTAGTCCCAACCCATCCTTTTTTCTAGTAAAGCTTGATTTATGTAACAAATCATGTTTCTACAAGTTATATCTCAAGAAATGTTGCTTTTAGCTCTTTTAAATGAATGTTGAGATAACACCTTCAAGAATCATATTGGTGTATGTTCTATTGATAATAGTCCCCTAATATTAATATATTCATTAGCTAATCATAGAACAATTTAATTTTCTGAGAGTATTTTGTGCCAGTAAAATGTTTTTAATTCTTACAATATAATGTATTCTATTTGCCAATAAAATGTAGATCACAATAGGGATAAGTTTGAGTTTCTAAATAGCTTGCTGTTGCCAGAGATTCAAATAACCAGTGGATAATAAAGTAGCATATTTGTGAATTTCAGTTAGGTCCAATTATTTAACCAGTTGCATTGGGAAAGCAGGTTAAAATGCAAAGAATTCAATATTTGCTGTATTTCAGGTACAATGTTTGATTTTTTTTGTAATGGTTTATTAAGACAATTTCCAAATTCATCTCTTAACTGTCTTTATGTACCATTGTTAAAGACAGAACCTTGGACTGGCTACATTATGTATTTACCTGAGTACAGACTTTCTTAAGTATTTGCCTTTTGAATAAGTTATTTTCTCTCATTTCTCAAAATACCGTTAAAAGTTGTAATAACACATAAAGACCATGCTGTGAGGGGAAGTTTTCTGGCATTACTAAGGTTAGATGCATGTAAGTTCTGTGCATTAAACCACCACATATTCCTCACTTGGATTTTATTCCTTTGGGTCTCAGGCCTAGTCACTTCTCTAAAATGGCTTTGGTTGTGAAAAGAGATCACTGTCCTTGTCTTGAGTATACTAGCAGTGCCATGTGAAATGTTTAACTTGTAGAAGCATCAATTACTTACTTCACTGGCAGTGAAATGCTAGACTGCAGATTTGAGTTAGTAGGACAGTATGTAAAACCAGATTATTGGCTCGATTGTTCTTGAAAACCAGGGTAGAATGGTCACCATAGATTCTAGTGAAGACATACAAAAATGTAAAGATATCTTGTGTTCAATGTGATCTATATAAAAAATCCAGCTGTCTTTTTGCAGAAATTGACAAGCTAATCCTAAAATTCATATAAAAATGCAAGGGATTCAGAATAGCTAAAACAGCCTTGAGAAAGAACAAAGTTCTTTCATACTTTCCAGTTTTCAAAATTTACTACAGTACTATACATATTATATGTACAGTAGTATGCTATAAGAATTAGTATGATATTGATTTAAGAACATATATAGAGATCAGTAGACTAGAATTGACAATCCAGAATTAAATCTTTACATCTATGGTAGTTGATTTTGATGAAGGTGCAAAGACAACTCAATAGAGAAAGGATAGTCTTTTCAACAAATGATGCTGGGGCAACTAGGTATCTACATGTAAGAGAATGAATTTAGATCTCTACTTCATACTGTATATACAAAAATAATTAGAAATGAATCAAAGACCTGTATGTAAGAGCTAAAACTATAAAACTCTTAGAAGAAAACATAATTGTAAATCATTGTGACCTTGGATTAGAGAAGATTACACTTTAGATCACACTAAAGCACAAACAGCAAAAAGGTTCTCTACAGGTTTTTGTATGAACACAAGTTTTCATTTATCTGGATGAATGCCCAGTAGTAGATGGTAGATAGTTGCATGTTTAGATTTCAAAGAAATGGCAAGACTTTGCCAGAAACCTATATCATTTACTTTCCTACCAGCAATGTGTGAACGATAGTTTCTCTGCATCTTTGCCAGCATTTGGTGTTACTGTCATTTTTTATTTTAGTTACTCTGATTGGTTTATAGTATCTCATTATGGTTTTATTTTTTTTTTAATTTTTTATTTTTATTTATGATAGTCACAGAGAGAGAGAGAGAGAGAGAGGCAGAGACACAGGCAGAGGGAGAAGCAGGCTCCATGCACTGGGAGCCCGATGTGGGATTTGATCCCGGGTCTCCAGGATCGCGCCCTGGGCCAAAGGCAGGCGCCAAACCGCTGCACCACCCAGGGATCCCCTCATTATGGTTTTAATTTGCATTTCCTTGTGGATAATGTTGTTGGATTTTTTCATGTGCTTATTTGCTATTTGTAGATTCTCTTCGGTGAAATCTCTCTTCATGTTTTTTGCTCATTTTTGTTTTTATCATCGATTTGATAGTTTTTAAGATTTTATTTATTTATTCCTGAGAGACACAGAGAGAGAGGCAGTGACACAGACAGAGGAGAAGCAGGCTTCTCGCAGGGATCCGGATGTGGGACTCAATCCTGGGACTCCAGGATCATCACGCCCTGAGCCAAAGGCAGATAGATGCCCAACCGCTGAGCCACCCAGGTGTCCCTCTTGATAGTTTTTAATGTAATTCTAGATACTAGTCCTTTGTCACATATGTGTTTTGCAAATATATTTCCGAGTGTATAGCTTGTCTTTATATTCTCTTAACAGAGTCTTTCACAGAGTAAAAAATTTTAATTTTAATGGAATTCAATTTATCAATTTTTCCTTTTATGGATTGTACCTTTGGTATAAAGTCTTATAAACTCTTTGCCTAACCCTTGATCTTTAAGAATTTCTTCAACAACTTGTTTTCTAAAAGTTGTACAATTTTATGTCTTATATATAGGTTTATGATCCATTCTGAGTTTTGTGTAAGGTTTGATGAGACTAATGTTGAGATTATTTTCCTTTTTTTCTTTTTTACCTAAGAATGTCCAATTGTTCCAGAATTATTTGCATTTGTTTAAAAGACTATAATTCCATGGGATACCTGGGTGGCTCAGCAGTTGAATGCCTGCCTTTGGCTCAGGGTGTGATCCCAGAGTCCCGGGATCGAGTCCCACATGAGGCTCCCTGCATGGAGTCTGCTGCTCCTCTGCCTATGTCTCTGCCTCTCTCTGTGTGTGTCTCTCATGAATAAATAAATAAAATCTTTAAAAAAAAAGACTATCATTCCTCCATTTAAATGCCTTTGTGCTCTTATTAAAAATAGTGGGCATATTTGTATCAGTCTGTTTCTGGGTTCTGTGTGTCTATCCCGGCAACGATATCACAGACATAATAAGATCATGTGAGTTTTCTTCTTTAGCCTATTAGTTAATATTATCTTGGATTATATTGATTGATTTTTGATTATTGAACCTGACTTATGTCCCTGGAATCAACTCCAGTTGGTCACTTATGGTGATAATTCATTTTTTATGTTACTTAATTCTGTTTGGTAGTTTTTAAAAAGGATTCATATATATATATATGAATGAGAGATATTGGTGCATAGTTGTTTTTCTGTGTACTGTCTTTGTCTGGTTTTGGTATCAGGGTAACGCTAGCTTCATAAAATAAACCCCAAAGTACTTTCTTTCCTGTTTTCTGGAAGACAGTATGTATGTGTTAACTTTTTTCTTTTTTTTAATGTTTGATAGAATTCTCAAATCATCTAGGCTTGGAGATTTCTTTTTTTTTTTTTTTTTTTTGGCTATTTTGAAATTATGGATTAAATATCCTTAAAAGTTATAGGGCTATTCAAATGATTTATCTCATATTGGGCAAGTAGTAGTAGGTAGTCCTTTTCTAGGAATTGATTCATTTTTTCTAAGTTGTCAAATTTTTATATGTAGAATTATTTGTAGTGTTCACTTCTTATCCTTTTGAGATTACTATGTCTGTAATGATATTAGGAAAAAATAAAAATATTGGTCATTTCTGTCTTTTGTCTTATTTTTTTGTCAGCCCTGCTAGAGGTTTGTCAATTTTCATTAGCTTTTCAAAGAATCAGTTGTTTCATTGATTTTTTTCTATTATTTTTGTTTTTAATGTCATTGATTTCTGCTCTTACCTATATATATTTTTCTGTTTGCTTTAGGTTTATTTGGCTCTTTTTCCAGGTTATGTTGAAGCTTAGATAATTGATTTGAGGCTTTTTTCTCTTTTTTCTAGGGTATGCATTTAATGTTATACATTTCCCTTTTAGCATTGCTTTATCTGTGCTACACAAATTTTGATGTTATATTTTCATTTTCATGTTGAAATGAATGTTGAGTATTTTTTTAATTTCACTTAAGACTTCTTTGACCCATGTGAATTGTATTCTGTTTAGAAATGTTGGTAGATTTTCCTAAGGTCTTTATGTTGTTGATTCTAGTTTGATGTCATTGTAGTCAGAGAACATATTAAGGTTTCAGTTGTTTTATATTTTTAAGGTTTTATTTATGGCTAAGATATGATCTATCTTGGTATCTGTTGGTTGGCACTTGCAAAAAAAATGTACTCTTATGTAGGTTTTTATTAGCTTGGGCTATCATAAAATACCACAGAGTGGGTAGCTTAAATACTAGGAATTTATTTCTTACAGTTCTAGAGGCTAGAAAGTCCAAGAGCAAGACCAAAGTGCCAGCCAATTTGATTCTCTGGTGAAGACTGTCTTCCTGGTTGGCAGATAGTCACCTTCTTATACTGTCCTCTCAGGGCAGAGAGAGAAAGAGAAAGCAAGATCTCTAGTATCTCTTCTTATAGTGACACTAATGTTATGAAGGCCACACTGTAATAACGTAATCTAAACCAGATTACCTTCTAAAGGACTCATTTTCAAATATATGAAACTGGAGGTTGGGGCTTCAATGTATGTATATTTGGGGGACATAATTCAGTTTGTATCAAGAGTGTTATAAAAATATGCATTAGATTGTGTTGGCTAATGGTTCTTCTGTGTCCTTGCTTATTTTATGTCTAGTTCTACTAATTGTTGAGAAGGGAGTGTTAAGTCTCAACTATAATTGTGGTTTTGTCTATTTGTCCTTTTAGTTCTATCGATTTTGCTTCACATATTGTGTAGCTCTTTTATTTGGTGCATGCACATTTAAGATTGTTCTGTCTTCTTGGTAAATTGATCTTTTCAGCATTATATAATATCCCTCTGTGCCCCCAGTAATTTTGCTCTACTGTCTACTTAATCTGATACTAATATAGTCACTCTTGCTTTTTTTAAAATTAATGTTTGCATAATATTTCTTTTTTTATCCTTTTACTTTCAGTCTGCCTATATTGTTACATTTGAAGTGAGTTTCTTATAGACGATGTATAATTGGGTGACAGTTATTTTTGGTTTTTCTATTCTTTTTTTTTTTAAGGTTTTATTTATTTGAGAGAGAGAGAGAGAGTGCATGAGTGAGCACAGGCTGGGGTAGAGACAAAAGTGAGAGGGAGAAGCAGACTTCCCACTGAGAAGGGAGCCTGAGGAAGGGCTCGATCCCAGGACCCTGAGCTGAAGGCAGACATTTAACTGAGCCATCCAGACACCCCGGGTTGTATTTTTAGATCAGTTCTGCCAATCTTTCCTTTAATTGATACAGTTAATGTAATTATTGATATGTTTGAGGTTGAGTCTATCGTTTTATTTTGTGTTTATTCTGTTTTTCATTTCTCTATTGTTCTTTTCCTACCTTCCTGCGGATTCTTGAACATGTTTTAGAATTCCATTTTGATTTATGTGTATTGGATTTGAATGTATCTTTTTGTGTAGCTTTTTAGTGGTTGCTGTAGTTATTACATTATTTATACATAATAACTCAGCTTTTTGATGTCATCATTGTACCAGTTGGAGGGAAATATAGAATTACCCTTGCCCATCTGTGATATAATTATCTTAAACATTTCCTCCCCATACATTTAGAACCACGCAGTTTTACTTTTGCTGTAACTATCACACATTAAGAGGAGAAGAAAAGCCTGTTGTATTTACCCATATTTTTGCTTACCATATTCTTTTTTCCTTTTTGATTGTTCCAAGGTTATTGTTTTCTTTGCCTCTTTCTATCATTTCCTTTCTGTTTTGAGAACTTATTTTAGTCACACTTTTAGAGTAGTTCTGCTGGTGACAGATCTCTTTGTTTTATCTGAGAATGTCTCACTCAGACAGATAGATAAATAGATAAAAGGATGTATTTACTGGTATAAGATTCTGGGTTGATAGTTCTTTTCTTTTAGTGCTTGAAAAGTTTTGTGCCACATTTTTTTAGCTTTCATGGTTTCTGATAAAGAAGTTGCTATAGTTCAGTTGTTTTTCCTCCTATAGGTAAGGTATTTTCTCTGGCTATTTTCAAGATTTTATTTTTTTAAAGATTTATTTATTTAGTTATTTATGAGGGACACACAGAGAGAGGCAGAGACACAGGCAGAGGGAAAAGCAGGCTCCATGCAGGAGCCTGATGTGGGACTCGATCCCAGGACTCCAGGATCAGGCCCTAGGCCGAAGGCAGGCACTAAACCGCTGAGCCACCCAGTGATCCCCAGATTTTTTATTTTTAAGTAATCTCCACACCCACTCTGGGGCTCAAACTCAACAACCCTGAGATTAAGGGTTGCTCATTTGACCAAGTCAGCCAGTATCCCTTAAGATTTTTACTTTGTGTTTTCAAAATTTACAATGTGTCCTAGCATGAATATTTTTTATTCTGTTTGAGTTAGCTGTTTGAATCTGTAACTTTTGTCTTTTGCTGAAGTTTTCTGCCATCATTTCAAGTACTTGTTTTAGCCCTGCCCTTTTTCTCCTGTCTTTCAGGGAGTTCAATGACATGAATGTTAGATGTCCCACGGGTCCCTGAGGCTCTCTTCATTTTTTTTTTTTTCAGTTTTGTTTTCTCTCTTTTGTTCAGATTGGATTATTTCTATTGTTTTATCTTCTAATTTAGTTATTTTTCTTCTATCTTCTCTATTTTACCATCAGTCCTGTTTACTGAGTTTGTTTTTCTTTGATTATTTTATTTTTCAATTCTAACAGTTTTGCTGAGACTGTGTCTTAGCTGAGGCTTTCTATCTTTTCATTTTTTTCACTCATATTCATAATTGTTCAATGAATCATTTTATCATGGCTGCTTTAAAATTTTGTCCCATAATTCTAACATCTTTTTCATCACAATATTACCATTAATTGATTGTCTTTTTCTTTCAGTTTGAAATCTTTCTGTTTTTAGATATGATGAGTGATTTTTTTTTTTTTTTTTTTTTTTATTGAGACATGAACATTCGGGTGTTATAGGACCCTGAGCCTTTTTTTAACCTCTTACTTTAGCTGTATTTTTTTTATACCACCCTGGTAGGGAAAGGGGACAGAAACATCACTGTATTATTGCCAGGTGAGAATGTATTGCCAGATTTTTTTGTTGATACCCAAGATGGGGATTCCTCATTACTTCTGGGCTAGGTGGGAGGTATAGCTCCCCAGTAGGCCTACACTGATACTTCCCCAGATGGAAAGGATAGGAATGCTTCATTACTTATTCCCAATTGGCTTCCACTTACATGATAGGAAAAGGGTATAAGTCTCCTTACAGCTGGGCATTAGTGAAAGTACTGACTCTCTCCATTGGACCTCTTCTGGTGCCGTCACAGCAGGATAGGGAGGTTCATTTCATTAATGATGGGTAGGGGTGGAAATCTAGGCTCTTTGTATGATTTTCACAGTATGAGGAAGGGAGACTTCTTACTACCCATTGGGAATGAAAAGTCTTGGCTTCCTCTTTGGACTTTCTTGATAGCATCACTATTGAGAGGATTGATAAATGGATGTGGTTCCTCATTATAGACTCTGGTATGTAGAAGTTTGGGTTTCCCACTCAGCCTTTATAGGACTAAGTTGGGGTAAGGCCACAGTTTTTTTTCTGAATGGTTATTGTCTAAATGTTTTCTGTTTTGCTACCCTTTTCCTGGTCCTTTGTCAGGCTTTTGTTGAGGTTTTTTTGTATGCACCTACTGGCACTTCCTACTTGTTGGCTTCTTTAAGTCTGTTGCATTTGAGGCAAAAAGGAAACTTAGAGTATTTACCACAGTGTTGTTCCTGGAATCTCGAGGTTCTTGAAGCCAGTCTGCCTTATTCCTTATTCCATTGTCTGAGCTTTTTATGTTTGCTTACATAGTGTCCAAGGTTTTTAGTCATATTTAGTGAGAAGAATTAGGGAAAGTTACGTCTGTTCCACCTTTCCATCCATGTATTTCAAAATAAGTTTCCCACCTCTTTCTCTTCTTCCAAAGTAAGTTTCCCTATCCTGTAATAAAAGTAGTGCTTACTTAAGAACATTTCATGTAAACAACCCATAGAAAATGTGGATCATGATGATATGAACAGCTTAGAACAATGATTCTCAAATTTAAAGCACATTCAAGCACCTAGAGGGCTTCTTAACATTGATTGTTGGATCCCACTCACAGAGAGAAGTGAGAACTGGCATTTCTAATAAGTTCCCAGGAATGCTGCTGCTCTGGGGACCATACTTACGTACATATCACTGCTTTAAAGAAACGCTTAGATGATGATAGACCATTATTTTTGAAAATATTAATGGCATATGCAGTTGCTTTAAATAAAAAAATATAAGTAAAATAAACTAGATACTTGATCTAAAATATTTAAAGGTTGATATTTATAAGATGACAATGCCACACTTAATGAAATTAGGATCTTCCCATTTTTCAGCACTATTATAATATGGCATTTTAGAGGCCAAAGGGATACACATTTTATGCAAAGAAGAATATGACAAAAAATGAGATGTGTGGTGATCATTTGTTCTTTGAGTAATAAAATAATGCCTATTTTATTGGACACTAAGCAAAGAATGTTTGAATGGGTATATTAAGCTCTAGTAAGTATATGACACGCAAGATCTTTTTTAAGGCTCAGTATTGATGCCAGGAAAGCTCTGTTAAATTGATCTGAACTAATGATGCCCAACCTGGTTATTATTGAGTACATTTCATCATAATACACCTTCCTCTAAAGTTCATCTTTTTTTTCCCCTAGAGTTAGTGAATATAAATGATACTGGGATTAAAACTACTCCCATCAATAGTATGACCATTTATCTAGATCAAGGTGAACTTAGAAATATTTTTCCCATAAGATCACTAACCATAAAAAAGAAAAATTAAAATAGTGAAATGTCAGATTAAAGTCTCTTAGACATTATTTTTCTCCTGGAAGTTGTTATAAGTGTTAATAAAGAAACTTGCTTGTGAATATTCATTAGATAATGGTTCTTATTTTGTAGCCAGACATCAGAATTCTAAAGTATTTCTTTTCTCTTTTAGCTCTGTTGGCTTAGCAAAAGCAGCACTAGAAGCGATTAATGGATTCAACCTCTTTGGCAACCAGGTAAAAAACAAAACAAAACAAAAAACAGGAATATTAACAACAAACTTTGATTATTTTATTGAATTACATGATTAATTAATTTGGCCATTGATTTACCAAGTCATTTCTTATGATCAAAGAATTGCCTGAAATTCATGTAGCAAACTCATGGTTGAACATCCTTTCCTTTGAATGTGATTTGCTAGTTAAATTATATTTTTCTAACTAAAAATATTGCTTAATTTAAAAATATCCTTTGATAAAGAATTCTCATTTTCTTTGTTTAATAATTTTTCCCTCAAGTCTCTTCTTGAGCTTTCAAATTTTTATTTCTCTTTTTCCTTTTTTTAAAGTAAGTTCTGTGCCCAACATGGGACTTGAACCCACAATCCCAAGATCAAGAGTCACATGCTCTACTGACTTAGCCAGCCAAGCACCCCCAGTTTTCACGTTTTTAAATATTCCTCACGTTATAAACCACTTATATTCTATGTCAGTTCCCATGTTGATTTTAATTTAATGTGTATCAATATATATCTTATGCTGAGGGGAATTTGTGTAATGTGTGGAGCCAAAGAATTGGAATCTTTGATCCTAGTTTAACCCTCAGCTGGCTGTAATTTTATGTCTAAATCTCATTTTCTTTGGGATTAAAAGGAAACTCTGAGGGTTGCCCTAAATTTTCATGATTTGTTTAACCAGTTTCTCTGTACCTAATCATTGAACTACCCAAGTGACCATGAACTGAGTTGTCAATGAAAGGCAATACTATGTAAGAATACAGGTTACTTTTCTGAATCAAGGAGTAGACTAATTTTCTTTTCTTTTCTTTTTTTTTTTTTAAGATTTTATTTATTCATGAGAGATAGATACAGAGAGAGAGAGGCAGATACACAGGCAAAGGGAGAAGCAGGCTCCATGCAGGGAGCCTGACGTGGGACTCAATCCCAGGTCTCCAGGATCACACCCTGGGCTGAAGGTGGCGCTAAATCGCTAAGCCATCAGACCTGCCCCTAGACTAATTTTCTTTAGCAATTTTTGTAGATTTCTAAGATGAGAGGGTAAAGGAAGTTTCCAACTGATACTATAATTAACCCTAAGCTATTAAAATGCTAAGTCAGTGCAGATACATTTTAGGAACTTAACGCAGACGTGCAAAATGTGACTTGGTTTCTGTTTTGGCAGTTATAATACTATGCACCTCAAGCCTTGAATTTAAGAATATTTCAAGTTGGAGTATGGTAGCAAACTGCCTCTTTTCTCCTCCCTATATATACAAACTGTCTTTTCCTCTCACTCCGATTTCCTCTGGAGGATGGCTTCTGGTTATATCCAGGACATGAAGAATGAAGAATGAGCACAGACATGAAAAGATTGGGAAGAGGGGAGCAGCAATTCATTCTGGTTCCCAAGAGGTGACTCTCAATCACCCACTCCCATACCGTTTTTCCTCTCTCAAGACCTGTGGCTGGAGAAATGGAGGGATCAGAGCTTGTGGGGATAGAGGGGTGTTATGAACGTATTGAAAATCATGAGTATTAATACTATACCTCTCCTTGAGATTCTCAGTTCCTCTAGCACTAATCCCTTAGCTTGTATCAACATTTCCGTCTCTCTCGAAGTGTCACCATACTTATGGAAGTCCCACATGTATCTTTCAATGCTTTTCTTTTTTTTTTTTTTTTTTAAGGTTTTTCTATTTATTCACAAGAGACAGAGAGAGAGAGAGAGGCAGAGACACAGGCAAAGGGAGAAGCAGGCTCCATGCAGGGAGCCTGATGTGGGACTCGATCCCAGGTCTCCAGGATCACACCTAGGCTGAAGGCAGCACTAAACTGCTGAGCCACCTGGGCTTCCCCAGTGCTTTTCATTTCCTTTTACCCCTTCCTTACTCCATACATTCATTTAAATGTGTACATATGTATGAATGTGTGTGTGTAAATACAAATATGTAGAGAATATATATATAATAAATAGAGATAGACAGATAAATAGAGGTAGATAGGATGAAAGGGAAGAGTAATATGGCATAAAGAAATGACATTGTTACATTGTTTTCGGAGTCAGGAAACAGAATCACTGTATGCTCTGTACTCCCACCAGTGAGCTCTGTAACTTTGGCTGTTTACCTATGTCTCAGCTTCTTTGTTCTAAAAAGGTAGACATAATGATACTAGGACCTAACTGAGAAGGTTTTCCTACAATTAAAAACAATTAGCATAGTGCTTGGCCAAGATTAAACCCTCATTAGGTGTTATCTCTTGTTGCTATTAATGAATTTTTGGTAATACTGATAATCCTAAAGAAAGGAAATGAAGGGATTGGACTGAAAAACCTCTAGAGAGTATCTCAAGGAGATAGAGAAGAGTCATGGACTAAACTAGTAGTGTTACAGTAACAGTCTAGAAAAATGCAGGTCTTGCTCTTCTGTTCTCCATGGCCTACCAAATAGTGGCCGTGTGCAGTTCTGTGTGTTTAGGTTGGATGTTCTTAAGTGGTGGTCAGCTCTTTTTTGCAACTGTGTCATCTCCTTTGATGTACTTGAACATTAACATATGCAGCTTATGTATCTGGTATATACCTGCTCCACCTACTTACATACCCACACATGGAATGGCACTTTTCCCAACTGCCTGTCTCTCAGGGCTCTGCCTTTAGTCGGCTCTTCCCAAGAAGCTCTCATAAATCTCTTAGCCAGAACTCTAAAAGCACTGAATTGCTTTTTTATACATTCTGATTTTTAATTACAAATATACTGCCAATATTGTTACCCAGCCATAATTTCTAATCTTGGCTACACATTGGAATTATTTGAAGAACTTAAAGAACAATAATGATGGCTGGATTCTACCCCTAGAGATTCTGATTGAATTGGTCTGGGGGAGACCTTGATGTTGAAGTTTTCATGTACTGCCTGGGAATTCTAATGTGCAGCCAAGGATGAGAACAACTGCTCTAAGCAGAGTTCATTCTTGACCTTGTTTAGCTTGTGTCTGTTTCCAGCTGAGCTATACACCAAATTTCACTGACTTGACTATTCCTTGATTATTTCAGATAGAATTTAGACAAATAATGTCTTATTCCTGTAGCCACACAGATGTTACCTATTGCAAGTAGAACCCCTCTTTGTCTTCCTTTTTTTTTTTATAATATCAGAGAGAATCCTAGTTTTGCAAATTCCCACCACTAGAACAGTTTAAAAAGAGGTACCTGCTAAACAGTAGCACATTTAAAAGTGCATGTGATTTTTTTTTTTTTTAGTGTTTAATCATCTTATAATATTGCTTCATGTACTTAAAAGAGTTGTGGTCTCATTAAAGGTGAGCAGCTAGAAAAAGAACTAATATAAAAAAGAAATGTTCAGATGAAAACCCAAAGAAACCTCTTCAAGACTTGAGGGATTTCAGGTCACATGGGTATTATCATTAATATTATCAGTTATTTCTAATATTGTTGGTACAGTGTTTTGGAAGACCTGCTCAAGTGTTTTAAAGACTTCTTTAAATTAATTTAGAGCTTTCCAAAAATGCTTCTCCTGTTGGTGGCAACTCAGAGAGTCATAGATCTTTGGAGTTAGAAGGGTCCTTCTCTCAAAATGAATGGTCAGAGAGTTGAGATGACTTTTCACAGGTCATGAAACAGAGGCAAAACCAGGAATTAAACCAAAGCCACTTGGTAATGAATCTGGAATATCAGCTATTAGTACAGGAAATCTTGAATCTTGAATGCTTTCCACCTTTAGAGGTGACAGATGTACTTTTTCTTTTCTTTTTTTTTTCTTTAAGATTTATTTATTTATTCATGAGAGAGGCAGAGACATAGGCAGAAGGAGAAGCAGGCTCCATGCCGAGAGCCAGATGCCGAATTCGATCCCAGGGCCCTGGGATCACGCCCTGAGCCGAAGGCAGATGCTTAACTGCTGAGCCACCCAGGCATCCCAGCTGTGCTTTTTCTTGAGAAACTCTTAAGGCATTTTCTTCTTTTTTTTTTGAATGAAATTAAAATTTTTATTGAGATAGAATTGATATATAACATTCAGATGTATGACAATGACTGGATATTTGTATATATTGCAAAGTGATCACCACATTAAGTCTAATTAACATCCATATATAGTTAGAGTTTTTTTTTTCTTGTGATGGGAACTTTTAAGATCTATTCCCTTTAGCAACACTCAAATATACAAATACAGTATTATTAACTATAGTCACCATGCAGTACATTATAGCCCCAAGATTTATTTTATAATGGAGAGTTCATACCTTTGACCACACCATTTTCTCCTTAATTATTTTTTTAAATTTTTTATTTAAATTCAGTTTGCCAACATATAGCGTAACACCCAGTGCTCATCCTATCAAGTGCCCTCCTTAGTGCCTGTCACTCACCCCATCCCCATTTTATTGAACTTCTGAAGGAGGTATCAACTCACCGAACAATGCAAAGACTTGCATTTTACCCTTTGTGTACTGTATATGACAAATGTTTTTATTTTTATGGAAATTATTGGGTGGAAAAAATTTTTAGCTTTCATTATGACTAGCATGTGTTTCTACTTCCTTTTTTTTTTTTAATATTAAACTTATTTTATTATTCAGGAAGAAAACCCATTACTTAAATACTTACTCTGAAACTATTTTCAAAATTTATTTTCCTTTGTGAGAGACTAAGAAGAAAATATGATAAAATGGCTTAATTTCTTTACTGAGAAGTTTATAAAAAAGGCTAATTTGTAGCATTTAGAAAAATAACTCATATAAGCCTCAGTGTGACAGTTATATATTGATCATGGTTTCAATATATATTCTGTATAAATATAAATTTCTATATATTGTCAATATTCTGTGACAATATATAGAAATATTATTATTAGAAGTAATGTTTAAGTAAATCATAATTTACACTCAGCAAAGTGTCATCGACATTGTTAGCATAAGCTTTGTGATTCCTGGATCTGAGTCTTTTTTTTCTTTTAAGATTTTATTTATTTATTCATGAGAAACAGAGAGAGAGAGAGAGAGGGAGAGAGGCAAAGACACAGGCAGAGGGAGAAGCAGGCTCCATGCAGGGAGCCTGACATGGGACTCAATTCTGGGTTTCCTGGGTCTCCAGGATCTCGCCCTCAGCTGAAGGCGGCGCTAAACCACTGAGCCACCCAGGCTGTCCCCTGGGTCTGAGTCTTAGCTCTGCTCTTCTGAAACCTGAGAACCCTTAGGTTCATCTCTTTCTGTAGTTTGAAAAACTCACATCCTTTATGTGAGTAGGATCTTCTGTAAAGAAAGAAGCATGGTTTGTGGGAGGAGCTACTGGAGGCTATTTGACAATTTGTAAAAGTTGGATATTTACACACCTGTTGCCACCCATAGCCATGGTGCAGAGGGGTAATGCCCAACAGTAAATATCCTTTCTGTAAGAATACAACGTTCCAGGATCTGCCACAAAGCTAAGAGACAGCCTGTTGCTGAGCTAGGAGGAATATGGTTTCATCAGAGTGGTGTGGTTTTATCCTGAGAATAGAGAAGGTATCATATATAGTAGATATACTGACCAGTTTCATTGTTTGATTCTTTGCTGATAGATGAGGACAGCAAGCCAATAGCTCAGGTTCAGAGAAGTGATTAATGGGGAAAAGAAAGACCCAGACAATCCATCAAATAATTTCACTTTGAATTGAAATTAAAGAGATCAGCAGTACCTAATGGTCATAGATGTCTCCCTTGCTACTATCTCAGAAAGATTTGTTGTGGGCATGAAGCCTGGGGTAGATGGGTCATTGCAGCTCTTACCCACCACTGAAACTGAAGTCCCCAAGACAGTAGTCAGGTTGAATCAAATTCTAGTGTATTTACTAGGACACAATTACAGAAACTCAATTTGGGGGTTAAAGTTTGATCTACCACTCTTAAAATATAGTCTTTAACTGGAGTTGGGCTATTATGACAGAGTTGTGATGATTTCAGAAATGGAAGATGAAAATAAAATATCCAAAGCTAATCAGTTAATTTACAGTGATATATACATATAAAACATCCTTTCATATTTGTGCCTTTAATTGGAGAAATCAAGATACTAACAGATGAGCTGAGGTCAGAAGGTAAAAGGTGATGACTGGAGAGATTGCTCATATTATGAAAAGTGTTCAAAGCAATGGAGACATATGTAGCTTCCTTTGAAATTTACAGTCCTAAAATTAATGTGTCTGATCATTTAAAGAAGGTGATAATTAATTCCATATGTAAGTTTTCCTTGATGACTTTTAGAAAAAGTTGCTTCTGATTAGGAATAGTGGCCCATGGCTTTGGATGAATTTTATTCTCCTGTAAATATGGGTTATATACCTAAAGCATGGTGTATTTTTCAAGAGATTGCCCAAACAATACAGTTAACTAACTTTTGATCTTTATCTCAGTGTTAAAATATGGTAACATTATGAGATTATTTTTCCTTTTGGGTATATTTGTTAGAAGCTGGCAAAGGAAGAGACCTGAACAAATACTTTGAATTTAGGTAAACAAGCCATTTATTTTGGCCAGAAAATAGAAGTTGGCTGTTTATATTAATTAGGTAATGTCAGGAATTGCCAAATTTGCCGTTTCACTTTGTTATTTCTCTACTTAGATTGTATCTTTTAAAAATTCAATTCAAGGCAGACTGATTTGACATGCAGTTAACTTTATTAATTATCAGCCTAAGGATAAACCGTGAGTCTGATTTTCTATACTCAGAGATTCCCAACATCTCATACCCATTTATTTCTCTGCTGCCTTATTCTAATCACCCTATTTGCCCCCCTCTCCCCCAAAATTCATAACTTAGTTTACCTTCTCCAGAAAGTCCCCAAGTGCCCTATTGTTTTTCTCCTATTAACTTAAGAAGTTTATTATCATTAGTATTCTTTCATCTAAGCTAATCATTTGGTATGTAGCTGGGTATTGCTATGTGCAGTCTTTTTGTTTTGCTTGTTATTCATCTTATTTAGGGACTATATATCACCTGGGTCAGTTCCTTGAGAGAGGAGATCAGGTCCTATCTTGTTTATTTTTCTCAAAGGATAGAGCATTTGACTCTTGACAATGGCAGCTACTGTGTCAAGCTTTTGTTGGGCTCAGATTTATGGCTGGAAATGAGGAGTTGAGACTTTCAAATCGTAGGAAGGACACTTTAGCATTAATCTCGTTGTTCAGAGGTAGCTTCACTCATTTTTATTTATGATCAGTTAATAGAGATTTAAGAAATGATACCATGATAGAAAAATTATTTTATTTCATGAGCTAATATTCATGTATGAACAGGTTAACAGGAAAAATATACATATAATGAGTCTAATATTTGGAGGTGGGGCCTACTAGTACTAGATTTGGAATGTCAGTTTAGGTGATTGATTGATTCAAGGTATTTTAGTTTCAGGGTTAAATACATCTTTGAAGTTGGTGTAAGTTTGGATGAGACTTAGAGGGTAATATTAAAGTAACATGAAAGTTATAAGAGTTCTCTTTTTCCTTTCTCCATGTATTTTTCTGAGTGTTCTCTTATTATGGAAGTAGTCTTTGTATTCCAATTTCATCTCTTATGTTTTCAAAATATTTAGCTTCCCAGTTAAAGAACAAAGCCATGTTTACTTATGACTATGCTCTCGGATATGGAAAGTACTAATGGCTATATAGTAAATTTTTAAAAATTTTGTTATCAGACCAATTGCCATTTTTTTACACCTATCTTTTTAAGTTTTTAGTTCTTATGTGAAAGATATTTTTTAATGTGGTAAGTTGTACAACTCAGTGGTTATGATGTGAGGTTCTATGTCAAAGACCTGATTTTTGAACCCTTGCTCTGTTAAACTAGGAGTTAGAATCCTCTTCATTAAAATGGAGATAATAATATCTACGTATTGGGGATTAAGTGATCCATGTGAAGCATGAAGAGCAGTGCTTGACCTCATGAATATTAGCTAGCATTATGTGCATTATTATTATTAGAGATGCTTCTATCTCATTTTTTCCTTAAAAGATTTTTATTTATTTATTCATGAGAGACACACAGAGAGAGAGGCAGAGACACAGGCAGAGGGAGAAGCAGGCTCCATGCAGGGAGCCCGACATGAGACTTGATCCTGGGTTTCCAGGATCCCACCCTGGGCTTTAGGTGGCACTAAACCACTGAGCCACCAGGGCTGCCCCTATCTTCATATTTTAATCAAGTAGTTCTTTACAGCTTTAATTCTAGATTGTATCTAAATTTGTATAGTTTGATCATATAATCACAGTTCTTTTTAGGACTGTATAATTCAGATTTTGTGCATCCTAATTCTTGCTTTATTCCTTGCCAAAATACTAGCTAAACTATTTTTATCTTTATTAAACCAAATATCCTTAATTGATTAGTTATCTTTTAATCACTACATTTTGAATTGTAAGATGACTAAGGAGAAATAGGGAAATTGCAAAAATAATATTTATTTCTTTTAATTATAAAATTAATGTTTATTGCAAGAAATTTGAGGAATACTGGAAATATAAAAAAGAAAATTAAAATCTTCTGTAATGCCACTCTCAAATGTAACCAATGTTAATATTTTTGTGAAATTTCTTACAGCCAAAATGTCCAGCATTCTATAATTTCTTTTTTCTTGATTCAGGAAATGTGTTTTTCTTTCTCGTTCCAGGGCTGTTCTTGGTCGGTTATATTTGTGGATCTCGATGCTCACAATCGCAATAGGCAAACTTTGTGTTCACTGTTACCCAGAGAATCAAGATCTCATGTGAGATATATTTATAATAAATTAATATGTACTACTATTTATGATTGCTTTCCCAAGAAAGTGCTTAAAATGTTACAGATTGCCAGAAGAGATGAAAAGAGAAAATAAATGTTGCCTCTCGCTCCACCATCCTGTGGAGGCTTAGTTCAGGAAGTGAGCAGAACTGTGGACAAAGCTACTTTGTCCTTGGGTCTTTTGTAGAACTATAGAAAACTAGACCTTTTTTTTGAGGGTGGGGTAGAGAGTAGCAACATTATACCAAAATGAAATTTTTAGTCATAGAGTATTAGAAAAGTATTTTTCATGATTTATATTTCTTTTAAATAAAATTACCTGCTTTATTTCTTTATTCTCATGTAACTCACTTTCAAACTTGTATATGCCTGTAGTACCGGATTACAGATTTTTCTAGGGGTTATTTGTGGGTCTATTCTTAGAAAATACCCCAAATAAAATAATTTAATTATTTAAAGAGTATGATTTAAAGAAATAATACAAGATCATGATTTAGAAAAAAACAGAACCCACAAATAAGCAAATAATAATAGAATATCCACTCATTATTTCACCACTCAGTAGTTTTAGGGTGGCAACATTTGGGTTTATATGTTTCCACATATTTTTATATACATATGTAACATTTTTGTTTTACAAAACTGGAAGAATATTGTTCATAATGCTTGATAGTCTAATTCTGTGTGGACATATTTCCATATCTATAAACATTTCTACAATATAAATTTTTATGGCTGCTAATTTACTCAGCTAATTGTTGGACATTCAGATTGTTTTCTGTTTTCACCATTGTAAACCAATGTTATGACAGACTAAGTTATAAGTAGTAATTATCTGTGTTAAATTCATGCACATTGCTGTTATTAATGTCCTCGAGTTTGAGTCGTGTTGAATATTGAAAATACTCCTTATCAATGGATAAAGTTTTATCTCCTCTGTTAGGTTCATCAAACTATGTCATATAAATGTCTGTCTGTCCCTTGGAGCACAGCAGTCTCACTGTCAGTTAGATAACCTTACTGACTTTTCATCTCCCTGATTCTCCTTGGTCTGTGCTGATCATTATCCTGTAGACACTAACATTCCCTTCTTTTTTCTTATTGCCCCCAGAACACAGATGCTGCCCTCCTACCCTGCATCACTTATCCAGCATTTGCCCTAGATGATGAAGCTTTGTTTAGCCAAACACTTGATAAAGTGGTTAGAAAATTAAAAGGAAAATATGGATTTAAGCGTTTCTTGAGAGATGGATACAGAACATCATTGGAAGATCCCAACAGACGCTACTACAAACCAGCTGAAATTAAGGTATCAAAAAATATTTCATATCATAACAGAGGAGTCAAAAGCACTGATTCAGGAAACAGACTTCTTGGGTTTGAACTCTGGCACTGCCACTTACTCTCTGGCCTTGGGCAAATTAATAAACTTCAGTATGTTTAATACTTTTCATTGTTAAAATAGTAATAGTATCTACTATTATTTGTCCTGTTATTGAAATTTGTATGAGGATTAAATGAGTTAACATATCTTTAAAGGTGATTCAAATGGTTCTGGACACAGGAGTAAGCTATTGGTAAATGTTAGCCTTACTAGCTAGTGAGGCCCATTTGCTCATATTGGGCCATGGTGATTCACTGGATGAATAATTTTTCAACTGAACTTTCAGTACTTTGTCTACTTGCTCCATATCATTTGCCTTACATAATAGAAAATACTTAATTGTTTTTTTTTAAGATTTTATTTATTTATTCATGAGAGACAGAGAGAGAGAGACAGAGAGAGAGAGAGGCAGAGACACAGGCAGAGGGAGAAGCAGACTCCATGCAGGGAGCCCGATGTGGGACTCGATCCTGGGTCTCCAGGATCATGCCCTAGGCTGAAGGCAGCGCTAAACCGCTGAGCCACCACGGCTGCCCGAAAATATTTATTTGTGATTCAACTTTCAATCTTTTAAGCAAATGCTCTTTTTTCTGTTTTACTTAGACATTTCCCTTTGAAATATAGTCCTCTAAATATTTAGTTTTAAATCATTTATTTCAAATGCACATACATACCACTTTATCTAGGTTTATTCTAGCTATTTTTAATCTGTCCAGAAAACTATAACACCCAAAAAAGGGTAAGCATCCATCTACATTGGTGAAGACTTTTCTTTAGTGGTGTAGATTGAAAAATATTTTTGTAAGCATGGTCATAACTTTGAAGATAGGTAAGGGACCATGAATCTGTATATAGAAAATGTTTAGGCAACATTGTACCTTATAACTTGTTAGGCAGTTAAATACCACTCTTAATATTTAATACACACTTAGATTTGCTGGACAACTAGACAAGCTATTTATCTTTTTTTTTTAATTTCATAACTGACTATCATCTGAAAGCATTAGGAGCCATATTATTGTGTACATATTTGAAACTGTAATTTATAGCAGTCTATAAATGGTCAAAGGATCCATTTATCTCTTAAACACCTTCAGATATTTCTCCTCTATTTAATACATTTCCTGAGCTGATTTATAGCACTTACATTTGAATCGTACCACCTTGCAAATTTTCAGCTTTGGATCGGTCAAGTAGAGGTTCTTTGTCTCTGTACCTGCTGCTGAGCACCAGTATGGACAGCCATAGCAGTACTGACAGATGCCATCCCAGCTTCAGAACACCTGTGTTGGTTCAGTCCTCACTGTTGTCCCTACTGCTGTGTGACTCTGCAGGAACTCCCCTTACAAGCTTTTCCAGCTTTTTTCCTATTTGTATTCAAGTTCCCAGACGTGACTTCTTACTTCATAGGTTTCATTTCTATTTGACTTTGCTACTGTAGCTCTCCTGCATCCATCCCTACCTCCATCTCTCTTTGTTTCACAGAAGGTGATGTCTGCCCTTCATCCCAGGGCTATCCTCCCGTATGTACACCCCCTTCTGGTCTCTTTTACTTCCTTGGGGTTATTACTATTATTTGTTTTCTTCTCTGATAGAAGCATGTCTGCCTCTGCTTCTTTCTTTTTTTCCTCTTCCTCTTCCTCACTTCTCCCTTCCTTCTGTCTTGTACTCCCCCAACTCCAATCAGCTTCTTTTCCTCAGCATAAACATAGTGATGTTCATCATTTAAAACAAAAACAAAAACCTTTACTCCTCTCTACCTCCAATCATCTCTGTCTTTGTAGCCACACTTCTGAAAAGTATATAGTCTGTTCTTGGTGTGTCTCCTTGTTTGCCTCCTACTCACTCTTTCATATTATATTCCAGCTCTGCTTCAACACTTCCCAGTAGCCGTGTTGGTGTCTGGGTTTAGGTAACTGGGTAGTGGATGATTTTCTGATCTTGTTTCACCGAACCTCTCTCCTTGGCATTTGAATGTTTTAACTGAGTCTTCTTTCTTGGAACATTCTCCACTTTCTCTGGGCCCATTCTCTTCCTAATGCTCTTCTTTGTCTTTCTTAGTCTCCTTTTCAGGCTCTTCTTCTGCCACTTCTTAAACTTTGCCCTTTATGGGATACCTGGGTGGCTCAGCGGTTGAGCACCTGCCTCTGGCTCAGGGCGTGATCTGTGGTCTCAGGATGGAGTCCCACCTCAGGCTCCCTGCCTGGAGCCTGCTTCTCCCTCTGCCTGTCTCTCTCTGTGTCTTTCATGAATAAATAAATAAAATCTTAAAAAAAAAAAAAATTGCCCTTTTCCTGAGTTTCATCCTTAGTCCTATTCTCTTTTCATGCTATCCATGCAGTCATAACTTCAGCTATCACTCTTAGCTTCAGATCTCCTTTATCCCCTGAGTATGTTGCCATGTATCCAGCTGCCTTTTGAACATCCTTACTTGGATGTCCTTCAGTCTGCTTATGCTCAAGCCCCAAACCTGAAGGTCATTTTAGGCTTTTCCATCTCATTCAGCTTTCTTTGTCATTCCCCAGGCCTAGTAGATTTAATCTCCTTTAAATCTTAACATCTGTCCCTTCCTCTCTGTTAACTCCTTGGTTTAGGTTAATGATTCATAAGCAAATGATTTTATGACCCAGGAGACAAGCAGACATTTTTCATTGTCACAACTTAGTGGGTGCTACTGACATTTGGAAGGTAGAGGCCAGAGAGGGTACTGAAAATTCTATTTTGCATAGAACAGCCTCTACAGCAAAGAATTATTTGCCCAAAATGTCAATAGTGCTGAAGTGGAGAAACCTCAGTTTAGGCTATCATATTTTCTCTTTGGATTGCTTCCAAGTAGCCTTCCAGCTGATCTCCTTATTTCTTGCCCCTAAAACTGTTCAATACTGCCAGCTGACCAACTAGTAAGTAAATCTAATGAGTAAATCTGTTTCCACTCAGTATTCACCAGTTGTTCCCTGTCACTTCTAGATCAAAGTCTCAGTCTTTTAACATAATTTCCCACCTCCTTCTTGATGTGGCTGGCCTGGCCTAGCCTGGCCCCAGCCCACCTCTTGGGTATTAACTTTCATGATTTCTTGCTTGCTTGTTCCAAAAATACTGAATTGCTGGTAGTTTCTTTAACAAACTTTGTTCTCCTGTGCATCAGTAGTTTGTACTATTCTTTTCTCTGCATGGAGTTCCCTTAGCTCATCTCCCCAGAGAAATCCATCAAGCCTTAATTGAAGCATTTCCTTTCCTATTATCCCTTCCCAATCCCTGGGCAGACTCAGGTATTTCACTTCTTATGTTCCTGATGTATTATGTATAGACATCTCATATAATACTATAGTTGTTTATTTACATGCCTGACTCACCATTAGGCTAGGAGCCCTTGAGGACAGGTTCTTTCTTTCTTTGTCGCCATAGCCCTCTGTCTAGTTGATGCCAGGCATTACTAAGTACTTAGTAAACACTTATTGAATGAATGATCACTGTGTGATGGATTAAATGAATGAGATTTTGAATAAGAGTTCTAAGAATTTTTTAAAAGAACAACAAAACTACTTACATTAGTCCAGTTTTGTTACTACTATATAAATCTTCTATGTATATCCTAACTATAATGTTCTAACAATCATTCTATAAATGTAATTAACATATTTGTTCTAATTAATATAATTGTTCTAATATAATTGTTCTAGTTAACTTCATTGAAATCTTTAATATTTTATTTTCTGTTTTAGCTGTTTGATGGCATTGAGTGTGAATTTCCCATATTTTTCCTTTACATGATGATTGATGGTAAGTGAGTTTTTCTCCTAAAATTTAAGCTATATAATATAAATGGTTTAAAGAAAAGCGGATGAAATATGATCCTTCTAGCTAGCAAAAGACTACATTTCAGTGATGTTAACTGCTCTGCATTTTTATATGCTGCTCTTCTGCTTTCGGAGTGAATGTTAAGTCATTTAAAGAATTAAAAAAACACTTTGAAGAATTTAAGAAATGATACAAATATATTTTCATATTTGCAAAGAAAAATTTTTTATGAATAGTAATAATGGGTATTATAATCTGTGACATTGTGAATATAACATTTACAGTTCAGAATTGAGAAATTTCTATTGAAATTCAATTTTCAGTTCTAAATGCTAACATGTCCTTCTAAAATCAGTTTCCAAAAAAAATAAAAATAAAAAAATAAAAAAATAAAATAAAATAAAATCAGTTTCCTGGAATAATATCATACATATTTGCATGACCTTTTTTCAATTTTATTTATAGTATTTATGTACAGAATTACCAAAATAAACATAACTGGGCTAGTAGTTTTTTGTTTTTTGTTTTTAGAGGGAGAGAATGGAGAGGGAGGGACAAAGAGAAAGGAAGGGAAAGAATCTTAAGCAGGTTTCTCGCCCAGCATGGAGCCCAACCACCAGGCTCCATCTCACAACACTGAGATCATGACCTGAGCTGAAATCTAGAGTTGAATGCTTAACTGACTGAAGCACCCAGGTGCCCCCAGTAGAGTTTTCTAAGTTTTCTGTGGTACTTACTGAGCTCAAATGCTGTTGGATTTTATATTTTAAATTTCAGGAGTTTTTAGAGGCAATCCCCAACAAGTAAAGGAGTATCAGGATCTTCTGACTCCAGTACTTCATCATACCACAGAAGGTATAGTTGGATTGTTTTTCAAGAAATTCTTCCTCATATTTTCTTAATGTTGCTTTGAAATGTATAAATGATTCCTTTTTAAATATAGCAATTTATATTACATTGTAAAAAGTGAATTGAGCCTTCAATGAATTATAAAGAATAATGTATTAATTTGTTATTATAAATGTGTGTTTATAAAAGGAGTTCATTGAGCAATGCAAGGATGGAGAATAAACTTTAGGGGGTTATGGCTATAGTAATTACAAAATAGTTTACCAGGTGGGCACAGGTTCTTTTCCTGCTATCTACTATGAAACTCCTCCACTCTGTGTAGAGTGACCACTTTTTCTCCAGATCATCAGAAATGCCACGTTCAGGTGAATGCTGCCCCCCTACAGAGGGTTACGTTAAAAGACTCTATCCTAGCCTAAAGGTACTACCATTGCCAAGATCATTTTGGCCTCCTCTTTAGAGTTGCTTCTTGGGCCTTTAGTATATCATTTTGAATGTCTGCCTTCTGCTAACGTCTCATCCTTTGAGGATGGGTTTAATAATAGAAATAGCTAAAGGACTCTTATGAGTATAGTATATTGGTTTTAGTTAAACACCAGCAGGGCCCATAAAAGAAGATAACTAATTTTTCAGTATGACTAGAAACTAATTCTCAAAAAATTACAAAGAAGAAGCTCCAGATACTTTGGGGATTGGAAGTATTAATAAATAAGAACATATTCTCTTGAGTAAATAGTTTTATAAACATATTTATCTGAAAGTGAAAAATCATGATGTGGGTGGGTAAAAAAATGGATGGTCTTATGGACATGGTATGCAAATTTGCAGTTATGGCACTGGGCCCTGTTCCTCATGTGATGTTTGTAATATTCTTTATGGTTTTCCACAAGTCTTTTCAAGTAAAAACTTCATAATGTGTGTCCACCCTTTAAAATCCTTGTAATATTAAAGTAGTGAAACATTTGTGGATAAACATTGAATTCCAAATAAATATTAATTATTAAAAGCAGTTATTTATATTTTCAGCTCCAAATAACAGTTTTCCAATATGAGAAATGATGTAATGTATGCTGTAATGAATATAATATTTGAAATTCCTTGAATCAGATCTGTTAGCATTCAGTGGTAGATCTTTGATGCATTGAGGGGGTAGTTTAGTGTACCACAGTTTAACCTTTATCATGTTCAGAGAATGATGTTCAGAGTATTCTTTGTGTGCCATAGACCTTATTACTGGTTTTAGACACAAATATAACTGTTGATTGATGTATGAAGGAGGCAAATTTTAGGAATATCTGTGGAATTTATTAGGAAAAATAAGTTTACTATGGGCTGACAGTGCAAAAAGTCTTCTGTAGCATTCTACAAGAATATTGGCTTTTTTCCTTTTGTGTTATCCACCAAGATTTTAGTCTTTTTTTTAATATATTTTATTTATTTATTCATGAGAGACACAGAGAGAGAAAGAGGCAGAGACACAGGCAGAGAGAGAAGCAGGCTCCATGCAGGGAACCCAATGCAGGACTCGATCCTGGGCCTCCAAGATCATGCCCTGAGCTGAAGGCCGACGCCCAACCGCTGAGCCACCCAGGGATCCCAGATTTTAGTCTTTGAATAATAAATTTTAGTTTCCATCAGGGAATGTATATATTTATTTATTTTCTTCCAAGATTTTACTTAAATTCAAGTTAGTTAATATATTAGGTATAGTATTGGTTTCAGGAGTAGAATTTAGTGATTCATCACTTACATATGGCAGGCCCATCACAACACATGCCCTTTAAGAAATGTTTTAAATGAGTTAGTCACAGGGGACAATGGATTTTTTTTTCTCTTCAGTGATATTGAATAGTAGATAATGGGCTAAATGTTTAAAATGGGGATTTCTTTGCTTTAAGCAATGGCTCAGGGTTATAATTCTTCATTTGAGATTACACAGTATCTCATTTGTAATGCTTCTACAGACTAATCCTATTAGAGATAACTTCTATGGCTCTAAATGTTTGCATACTGTATTTTTATTGATTCATTTAAAGGTGTTAAAATTAAATGTTGTTAAAGGAGATTATGTACACATTATTGGCTAAAGCATATCATATGCTGTCAAATTAGTGTTTTAAAGTCAAAGAGCTTTTTCCATGTTTTTCACTGGCAATTTCTGAAAGCCAATATATCCAATTTTCTGTAGCCTATCAAATCTATTACTTCCTTTACAACCTCTCTCTCTCTCTCTCTCTCTATTTCTCTCTCTCTCTCTCTCTCTGCTTTCTAACATTGCAATATCTTGAAGGGAAAACTTGGGGAGGACACTGTTTTTTATATTTCAGATATTTATTTTTAAACTCCGTAGGTTATCCTGTCATACCAAAGTACTATTATGTGCCAGCTGATTTTGTAGAAAATGAGAAAAGAAACCCTGGTAGTCAAAAGCGATTTCCTAGCAACTGTGGCCGTGATGGAAAACTCTTTCTTTGGGGACAAGCTCTTTATATCATTGCAAAACTCCTGGGTAAGTGGAGAAGGTTGGGTACATTTTTTCCCTTGGTATCAAGCTGTTAGAAATAAGTATATTTTTGCTGACATCTTTCTTGGATTTGGGTGGTGTTTCATACTGTTTAAGAGGTCTTGGGGGAGTTTGTTAGTATGTAAAAGTATAATGTGTCTTTTTCTCTGAATGACGATGGACAGTTTCTGGGAAGAATGTCAAGTAGGTGTGGGTACCTTTATGGTCGTTTAGGGGCTGCATTCAGCCTAGTGGATAGGTTTCTAACAGGAGGTTGTGGGAACTTTGAGTTACATTTATATAATGTGAAAAAAATTCTGATTTTATGCTTGGTCATAGCTTTAATAAACCAGTTGCCAAAAGGAATTGGTCATCTCAAAGTTTTCCTCTTTCCCAAAAATATACATTGGCAATTTACTCAGTTAGCTTAGAGGCCTAATGGGACCATTATTCGTGTTTTGTTTTGTTTTGTTTTGTTTTGTTTTGTTTTGTTTTGAAGAATTTTCAGGGTATCCTAAAACTTCTGCTGAATATGAGTACTCTTTGGATACATTGAGATAAAGGCTAATTTAATGAACACACACACAAAAGCATTATTATGCATTTTCTGCATCATTGCTTACTAAAATTTCAAATATTATTAGCTTTTACATCAAAAAGACTATCATATTAGAGTCAATTCCTTAATGGCAAACAAATTATGAAACAGGTTGATTATAAATACTGTGTGTACCTGCACTAGAAGAACTGCTTACTGTGTGAAGAATTGTTACTGTCTTTGTTTTTCCCAGTATTATTGCATAAATGCTAAAATTGTTTGTGTTGTAAGAGTAATCATCTTTAGTTTCTTTTTTTTACATTCCATTAGGGAAGAATATTTCAGATTTCCAATTCAAGCTTTTTACAAATGACATATAAGAGCACACAGAAGCTAACCAAAGAAGAGAAAATTAAGTTTAATGCAGTTTTCAATTTGCTTGTTTCCTAACTGCTTTTTTTTTTTTTTTAATTTTTTATTTATTTATGATAGTCACAGAGAGAGAGAGAGGCGCAGAGACACAGGCAGAGGGAGAAGCAGGCTCCATGCACCGGGAGCCCGATGTGGGATTCGATCCCGGGTCTCCAGGATCGCGCCCTGGGCCAAAGGCAGGCGCCAAACCGCTGCGCCACCCAGGGATCCCCTCTAACTGCTTTTTTGAGTCCATATATACTTAATGCTAATTTAAGAACCAGTAGAAAAATTTTCATCTTTTAAAGGGACAGCTTCTTGATAAGGAGTTGATATTATTTGTACAGGTTTTGCTTTTAGATTTTCCGAAAGAAAAAATATATATACATGAAGTAGTTTTCTTAAAATCAAGCCAGGTTGGGCAAGGTTATCTCTGATTAGAATGTTATTTCCATCTTAATAGCATGAATACAAAGAAGCCTTCTGGTGATACAACTAAACAAAACATGTAGCAGAGGAGTAGTTAACTGATCTAAGGACAAGAATTTTAACATCAGAATCATAAATTCCTATATAAATTTGTTACAATTGAACATGATGAAATTTTTCTGATGTTGAAAACTAGAACTTGGGATGGATATTGGATTTGAGATCTAAATCTTTATCATCCTGCTTTTTGCTCTATATCCAGTCTAGGGTTGAGTGCTGGAAAGAGTGCTATTTGAGCAAAGCCTCTGGATAAAATTGGGAAGGCTAATGAATTGGGAATGCAGAATTTACTATACATAAGCAAATTGGGCTTTTAAAAAGGAGAAGTTTGAAAATGTTATCAATCGGTAAAAAAGCATTGGCCCTTCCTTACTCTAAAATAAATGTATTGAATATAGGCAGATTTTGAGTGTAGATAGCATTTCTGTATGTTAAGATGAGTGTGAACAAAAAATAGTCCAGACGATGCCATCCTATCTGTTTCATGACCAAAAAGAAGAAAAACTTTATAAAGAGTCAATTTCTCTTTTCCTGCTGAGCTCCTAAAAAGGCAGTAGAGAACATACAGAAGGTGTGTTGCAAACTATGAAACCACATGCTTTCTTTCCCACTGAAAAAAGAGATGCTGCATATTCATTAGCTCTCTGACCTAGCTGTGTGTCATCTGGTTAACAGACTCACTGATTAAGATGAATAAAATCTCAGAAGACTAAATCATTTAGTTGCTCTTAAACTATTGTATACTCATCCCAAGAACATCAGACTTCTGTGGATGTTATTTAGATTCCAGATACCACATTTACTAACAAAGTCTTATTTATTCATTAAAGGAGGCTTGGTTGGATATCTTCTTGACAGCATTTTGTGGGCAGTTAATTGGAGTTATCTGAAAATCATAGAACAGTAAATCTTTGAAATTATTCTATAATATATGACTTTCACTAATTCTGTCAATTTTTTATCCAGTGAAATCTAATGAGAATATTTAGCTTTTATATGTACATATATATGTATATTTATATATACATATTTATATGTATATTTATATATACATATATATGTCAGTTATATACATATATATAAGCAAAATATTCTTATATATACATATATATATACACACACACAATAATGAATAATTATGCAACAAAACCATGTGACTTTTATTACATTGTTAGAGCAAAAAGACTCAATATGCTATTTCCTGGCTTGAGGCCTGAACTGCCCAGTGTATTCTTAGAAAATAGTTAATTATTACAGTATTTTTTTCTTTAAAAAATTAATATATTCAAGATTATGACCTTCACTTAGGCACCACTATAAGATTCCCAAATCATTAAAGATTAGAGCATTATAGAACTTAAGATAAGTGGATAGAAGAATTTTTTTAGGATGGATACTTTGAAAACATTAATAATAAGTATCAATACTTAAAACAAGGCATGTTCTCTAATTAAACTTGAAAATATTGAACAGTTGATTTATTTATTTATTTTAGAGAGAGAAGGGGGCACAAGTTGGAGGAGTGGCAGAGAGAGAATCTGCAAGCAGACCCCTCACTGAGCACAGAGCCTGATATCGGGCTTGATCTCATGACCCATCAGATCAGATCATGACCTGAGCTGAAACCAAGAGTTGGACATTCAACCAACTGGGCAACCCAGGTGCCCTGAACATTTTGACCAATTTTAGTTAACTACAACTTTCCCTCCAACACACACACACTCCCAAAACAGTCAGATGAATGAAAATTTTCTTGAATTTCACAAGGATTTTTTTTTCTTGTCAAGATGAGTGTTACTGAATTTTCTAGGAGGGTTAGGAAGTTTTTAAAGTGATAAAATAGATATAGAAGTAATTTAAAATATCCAAAATGCTATGTACATATAAAGTTCCCAAATTAATTTCTTAGGTGTCTAATGTTCTTTGGTAAGTCATTATTTAGAATCTATTTTCCAGTAGAAACTATATTTTAAATGATTATTAACAGCCAGCACACTTGGAACTAACCATGTGATATAGATTATTTCTCTGATATAATCATCTTTATCCTTCACTTTCTTCTCTGTTAGTTTCTTCTTTTTTTTCTTCATGTTTTTCTTCAACTGTGGCAGGAAGATGAAGAGTTTTGGGATCATAAACTTAAGGAACTAGACAGTTCAGGATTTCAATACAATTTCTACTACTTACCACTTATATGACTTGAAGAATTTTCTTAACTTCTTTGATTGTCAGTTTCTTTATTTTTTAAAGGATTCATTGATGAAGAAATAGACATAAAGCATTTACTGTGAGACAGATACATAGTTACATGGTTCTACTTCCTGTACTTCCTTCTACCCTCCCTCCCTCTCTCAGCCACCATTTAGGAGATAGTATTTGTTAAAATGTATTTCATAGTTCTTATTAACCAGGCAACTCAGGATGCTCACAGGCCCTCCTTGTAGGCACCCCCATAGCCACAAAACATCACAAGAAGAAAATGCTTCCCTAGTTGCTACTTAACCATTCATCTTCTCCATGATTTAGCAATTTGTAGAGGCCTACTGTATGCTAGTTACTGACATCCAGTAGCTCTACAGCAGAATTGAATGTGACAACCTAGGAAATATTTGTCTCTCTGAGGGCAGCTTAGTTTCTAATTACAATGTTTGTAACTAAGGTAAATCCATTTGTATTTGATTTCATTCACGGTGTTTTTTGCCCAATTGACGTCAGATATAAAAGCAACTTACTAAGCCTGGAAATCTAATGTTTTTTAAAGTTAAAGTTAGTGATCAAGTGCCCCCTAGTGTGCATGAAGAAACTGAAGTCTTGATTTTCATTGGTCTCTTGACTTCAAATGCAGTTGACGCCTTATTCAGTATAGCACATGGTTTTGTTACTGATCAGTTAAAGATAAAACGAACAGATAAGAGTACATGGATATATTTCTACATTGTGGTTGCTAAGAGATTTCCCAGCTGTTACACTTCAGGAAACTTCAAGCAGAAAGACATTGATTTCTAAGCACTGTTGTTATCTTTTTCATGGTATCTTTGTGATTGCTAGTGCCCTAAAGTGGGATTTCTGTGCAGTAGGCATTATAAACAACTTGAGAGCACATGTAATACAGTATAATTTTAAAAGCTTCATCTAAGAAGATTTTCTTCCCTTAGCTTATTAGATAAATTTCTGGCTTTCTTAAATCTAAAATGTTTAGTTGAATTGCTACTAGGGCTAGAAAACTTGCATAAAAATTTATGATCCTACCCTTAAATATATTAATAAAATTGAATATAAAAGCAGTGATACCTAGGGTCTGAGAAGACTGCAAACATACTATCAGACTGTTTCCCAGAAATACTAATAATACCTGCCTTAAAATGTATCTGATTCTGTGCTCTGTCCTTTTTAAGTATTATCTTAAGTAATCTTCCTAGCTTATTTATGAGATGGATACTGTATGTCATAACTGAGGCTCAGAAGAGTTTAGCAACTCACACAAGGTCATATAGCCCATGACTAACACTTACTGATTTATTCAGGAGTCTGCAGGGTGACTGTGTCACTTGTAACCTTTGTGGCATTAAATATGCTCATTAAAAATAAAAAGTTTGCTAACTTAGTAAAATATTAATTTGTATCCAGTTTTCATTTATATGCTTATTGTTAAAAACATATTTGTCATTTTTTGCCCTCTACAAATTGTCTAGTTTGCTTTGCCCATTTACCCTTGATTTTTATGGGTTTCCTTATCAGTATGCATGAATGTTTTATATATTAGATATACTAAACCTCCTTGGTATTTTCCTCATTTGTTTGCCTCTGAATTTTTTTGCATTCTTTTTTGATGAACGAAATTTAAAATCTTTACATAATTAGATATATCATTTTTTAATTTAATTCTGGTCATGGAACTTTTAATTTTGAGAAGTCCATTCCTGTTAGTCAATTGAGTTAAAAATAATTATAATTTTGAATTTTTTTGGTATAGTATATGAGGTTGAGGATCTATATTTTCTTTTTCTCTGTAGCTTATTTCTTAATACATGTGTTAGTAATATATGTCATTGCAACTGAGAATCAGTTAGGCTTTGAAGCACATAATTTTTACCCCATAAATTATCTGCTGAGCCTATTTTAGTATGTCCTATGTAATTTTGGTGTCATGATAAAAGTACTTGCTCTGTTAAATTTCCTTTGGATTGTCATTTTATTAAAGAAACAAAAATTCTTGGTATTTTCTTTTTACCCTTAATAATGATTGTTTGAAGTAATCCTGGTATATTTTTCATAAAATTTTTATGAATAAAAAAATACAAATATTAATGGACATAATCTGTCATGTAAAGATTTAAAGACAGCTGTCCCTAAATATAGAAATGCTTGATTATCTGTGAGGTTTGGTACCATATTATGAGATGTAGAAAGCCATTACTCTTTTATCCTTTTTCTCTTATTTTCATTTTAAATATTCTGCAGTTGGTCAGGCACAAGTTCTTTCAGGCTTGCCACTCTTCAGGAGAAAGCCATTGCCGTGGAATCAGCGCATTGAGGAACTCTGTTTTGCCTCCTGAATGTTAAAAATCAATTCAGTGAGAAGACTATGTCTATTAACCTAACCTTTTGAGGCATTAGTCACTTTTACCATTATGGAAATGAAAGCAATGATTACAGCAATTGATGTTTCCTAATTTGTTAATCCACCAGTTTATTATTTTGTTTAATAAGTCTCTTGAGCACCTACTATATGGCAGATGCTGTGCTAGAAAGCAGGGAATAGAAGCATATAGCCCATGGGATTATAGATGAGCACATGGTGTAGATTGGAATATCAAGCTAGATATATAGATGCAGTACAAATTGAGAAATGAGAAGGAAATGCAAAGAAAGAAGCTTTTTCAAGAGACTTGGTTAACTGTTTGATCCATATCAATTTTAATAGATTAGCATTTATGGTTTCCAAGGATATAGGATTTCTTAATTTTTCTGTATCATTTATAAATAACAAAATAATAAAGATAGAATTTCATTTCTGTAGAAAGACAGTGAAACATTAATTATGTAAAATGCTTGTTGGTAGTGGAAATTTTTTCACATCTCAGTGATCAGACAAATGAGATAGGGAAATAATTTGGTGTTATTTAGAATATCACTGTACTAATCAACCCTGCATCATGAGTTCAACTGATATTAATAAATAGAAATTATATGGCGATATTTGCCATTAATTAAGCCTATATTGTTTTCATTTAAATTTTGTAAAAGTTTATTTTTTTTTCAGAAATAAAAGAATGCTTTGTGATTTGAATAGGAAAAATATAGCATATCAAGGACCAAATTATTTGGTTAATGTTTTCTCCTCTTGGTATTTTTTCCATCTGTGTTTGTACAGTATCAGTATTCTTAAAGGATAGGATTAGTCTGGAACCCAAAATCGAGAGAGAGACTGCCTGTTTGAACCCAAGCTCTGTCATTTACCTGCTGTGTGCACATTGCTTAACCCCTCCACTTCTCCATTTTGTCATCTGTAAAATGAAGGTTGTAATGAGGATTAATGATTTAGCATATATAAAATGCTCAAATGAGGCCAGGAATGTAGTAAGCACTGTGAAATGTTGCCCTGGTTCCTGTGGCAGAGACAGCAGTAGCTGTGGTATCTTTGGTGCGGCAGCTTCTATGGCTGCTACAGTCGCTGTTCCTCCTTTTTCTTGTCATACTATCATTAATATCACTTTTATTATTATTAAAAACATCTTCCAAGAGTTACTGAAAACACTATCAGATAGCATTGTATACATACCCTGAAATTGCCGTAGAATAGAAATACCTGTATAATGAGAAACAGTACCCCAGCTGCATAGAAGTTTACAAGCATGTCTATGGTTGACTCTGCTCTGTTTTTCAGAATTATTCATTGACTAAAAGAAGCTATGGAAAATGAAGGTTTGGGGTTTTTTGTTTTTTTTTTTTTTTTACTACTAAATATTATATGCAGGTGAATTTATACAAAACTCTACATGGTGTTGTTTTTAATGTAATCAGTAAAGAATTGAAGATCAAATATGAAAAGAAGACATTTTCATGGCTTAAGTACAGCAGAAATTGTACTGATTCACTTTGGGAGAAGTTAAATTCTTTTTTTTTTTTTTTTATGTTATCCAATTAGCTTTACATATCTGGGCGTAACTAAGATAACCTTATAGATGTGCAGTTGCTGGGACAGAGTACCTGCTGTAATTTGCATAAATACCACCACTTGCACTCCAGCAAAGGTTATGCAGAATTACACTTGAAAGTTTTCTTCCCAGCATAGTCCTCTCCATGTCCATGGAGAATCCCTGCTACGTTGAGCCTTAGGTACTGAATCTCTCTGAGGTGTGTTACAGCAGTAAACACAGAGAACTCCTGACTAAATACCTTCTCCTTACTCTCTTCTTTCAGACACTCTAAATTACGTTCCTTGTTATGTCCTTGGATTTTATCCAAAGTTGCCACAAGGAACTACCACATGAAAAGGGCTTCCAGTGCAACAGTACAACACCAGTCCAAGCTATTGCATTATTTTTTTTTTAAGATTTTCTTCATTTATTCATGAGAGACACAGAGAGAGAGGCAGAGACACAAGCAGAGGGAGAAGCAGGCTCCATGCAGGGAGCCCAATGTGGGACTCGATCCCAGGACCCCAGGATCACACCCTGGGCCAAGGCAGGCGCTAAACCGCTAAGCCACCCAGGGATCCCCGAAGCCATTGCTTTCATGCTGGCTAGTGCCCCATAAAAAATACCCTGTCTCAGAAATCTCTTTTGGAATTTAGTATTAGGAAATACTTTGCTCTTCATGAACTGGTTTCCTTTCTTGAGAGAATGCAAATACATTATTCTTAGAACAGCTTTATTGAGGTATAATTTATATACCATATCTTAGCCTATTCAAAGTTTAAATTCATTGGTTTTTAGTTTATTTATTTACAGAGATTTGTACAACCATCACCACAATCAATTTTAGAATATTTTCATCACCCTTCAAAAAAACTCATATCCAGTCACTCCCCACTCATCCTCTTTTTTTTTTTTTTTTTAAGATTTTATTTATTCATGAGAGACCTAGAGAGAGGGAGAAGCAGGCTTTCCGTGGGGAGCCTGATGAGGGACTCAATCCCAGGACCCTGGGATCATGACCCAAACCAAAGATAGACACTCATCCACTGAGCCACCCAGGTGTCCCCCCAACTCACCCCTTATCACTTCATCCTTTCCCCCAACACTGGACACTCATTAATCTTTCTATTCCATAGATTTGTCCATACTGGACATTTCATATACCTTGAATCATATAATGCATGGCCTTTGTGACTGACTTTTTTCACTTCACACTTTCAGGGTTCACTGATGTATCAGCACTTAATTCCTTTTATGGTCAAATAACATTCCCTTGTATATATACTGCATTTGATTTATCCATTCATCTAGTGATGGACATTTGGGTTGTTCCCACTATTTTGCTTTTATGAATAATGCTGCTGTAAACTTTTATGTACAAGTTATTGTTTGACATATATTTTCATTTCTCTTGGGTATATACGTAGGATTAGAATTGCTGAGTCTATGGTAAACTGTGTGTTTAACATTTTGAGCAATTCAAACTGTTTTCCAAAGTAACTGTACCATAATGCATTCTCTCCAACCATTGTTCTTATCTGTTTTTTTGATACTAGCCATCCTAATGGATATGAAGTGGTGTCTCATTATGATTTTGATAATCATTTCCCAAACTACTTAATGTTGTTGAGCATCTTTTTGTGGGCTTATTAGTAATTTGTGTATGTTCTTTGGAGAAGTGTCTATTCGGGTACCATGACCATTTTTTAATTGTGTTGTCTTTTTTTTATTGAGTCATAAGATTTTTTTTAATGTATTCAAAACAGAAGTCACTTACAAGATACATGATTTGCAGATGTTTTCTCTCATTCTGTGGGTTTTGATTTCACTTTTTAATCATTACCCTTAAGGTCCAAAAGGTTATAATTTGACAAAGTTTAATTTATCTCATCTCTTCTTTATCACTTAATGTTTTGATTGTATAGTTTTATCTAAGCCAAAGTCACAAAAATTTACTCTTATTTTCTTTGAACAGTTTTAAAGTTTTAGGTCTTATGTTTAACTTTTGATCTATTTTGAGTTAATTTTTGTAGATGATTTGAGGAAGAGGTCCAACTTTATTCATTTGCATTTAAATATACTCAAGTTGTCCCCACACTATTTGTGAATAAACCTATTCTTTCCCCCAATGAATTAGCCTGCTTTCAGGGTTCATTGATTTAGCCTCATCCATAAGTTTTGGTATGTTGTCTTTTCATTTTCAATCATCTTATCAGAATATGTATTAGAAACTATTTTCTAATTTCCCACTTAACCCATTGGTTATTTAGGAGTGTGTTAATTTCCATGTATTTGTGAATTTCTAAAATTTCTTCCTGTTGATTGATTTCTAATTTTATTCTATTGTCAGAATAATACATTGTATACTTTTAATTCTTTAAATTTATTGAGGATTGTTTTATGGCCTAGTATATGGAAAATGTTCTGTTAGGTCTAGTTGGCTTATAGTGTTGTACAGATGCATTTTTAATAATGTCCTTTCCCTTCTCTTTTTTTTTTCAGCTGATGAATTAATCAGTCCTAAAGACATTGATCCTGTCCAGCGCTATGTCCCACTACAGAATCAGCGTAACGTGAGCATGAGGTTTTCCAATCAAGTAAAGAGATTTTTTTTTTCTTAATTTAGACTTGTCTAAAGACATTTAAATGTTAATTTAAAAAAATTTATTCTGAATAGGTTTTTATTGATTTTTCTGAGGGCAAGGCTTTTCTCTTTTCTGGTTAGTTAAGATTTACTTGTGGTAAAAGATTATTTATTAATGAAGAAATATGAGTCAGATGTATCCAACAGGATGTCTTCCAGACAAATGTTTTCATCTTCACAGTGCTTGAATTTAAGGTGTTAAATGCCTTCAGGAGGAAACAGTATGTATGTGTGGGCAAGGGAATATATGAGGTAGAAATGGAGTCTCATTGAAAGGCCCTGTGCTTAATTTCTCTCTATTTCTGTGTCTCGGTGACAGAACTGAGTGATTGACAGAGTGTTCTTCGTACTTAGTGACATGTTGGGTGCAGGAATAATTTAAAATTTTTTACATTTACTAGCTATGGATTCAGACTGTGTTGTGTCAACAAAATAAGTGTTTGCAGGATCAGCAAGATTGATGTTGATTTGAGCAAACCCTCAAGTATTAAATGATACCAGTAATGAGGACTGTTAAAATGAAAATGTTGTGGATTATGGAAACTGCCTGAGGAGAAAGGGAATGAACCTGAGTGTGTGCCTGGGATTCCAAGCAGTTAACATTTATTTAATAAGGGTAACAGTACTTCCAGGAGATACGCTTATAAAATCAAAATGCCCTTTTTGAGGTGCCTAAGTGGCTCAGTTGTTTAAGTTTTCAACTCTTGATCTCAACTAAGGTCTTGATCTCACAGTCATGAGTTTGAGCCCCATGTTAGGCTCCACCCTGGGCATGGAGCCTAATTTAAAAAAACACGCAAAAAAACTCCTTTTATTAAAAAAAATGCATATACATATAATACACACATATACATTCACACACACAAATAAATACTTGTTTTAGTGAGAGAAAGGGAGATCCAACCAGGTCCATTAGATTGTGTCACACTATTTCTCTGATTCTTTTGCTGGTCTTCAACAAAACATGTAATTACTCACAGTGGTTTATATATGAGAAGCTATTTCGGAGACTTGTAAATAAATGTTAAGATTTTTCTCAAGAGTGTGAAATCCCTATGTTAATATGTGTTAGAAATTTTTCACTGGACTATTGACTCCTGTGTAAGGTGAGGATTTGGGCTTTATCTTAGTTACCACTTGTATCAGTGCAGTACAAGTATATATTCTGTACAAATTTGAGATATGCAATTTCACTTGATGAAATGGTAAAATAGGGAATACATTTAACTTCATATTACCCATTGCTGTGACTCTGAGCCATTTTAAGACCAGTATGTATCATTTACATAGCATTTCACATGTGTTACACACTTTTGTAGAGTAATGAAATCTCAAAGCCTTTTATTAGAAAATAAATAGGTCACAGATTTGAGTTGTGGGAATAGGAGCCAGAGAGCACCAAAGCACATAACTAACAAAATCAACAATTCAAACAGTTACTTCATGCTTGATACATATAAGGAAGGCTGTGGATTATGTGTAATTTTTGACATGCAGTATACTTCCTACTCTTTCTCTCCCATTCAAGAAAAGCCAATTAGAGTACAAGTGAGAATTTTATAGAGAACTCACTCTAGGTGTGTTTTTTATATTGAAATCATTTTTTTAAATTGCTACTAAATTATTTGTGCTGTGCCTTCCAAGTGAAGCCACATCCTACATAAAAGTCTTGCTGTAGGGTAAGGACAAAGACTTCTCTCCTGCAGCTTCATAGGGATTATATCTATACAGACTTGCATACAGTTTCTGAGAAGGATATGATGGAAGGATTGGCAGCAGAAAATTCCCGGGAGCCATTATGCCTCACCCTGTTGGCAACTTGGTTGTAATGATATATAAAATGACGAGATGCCATTTGCCACTTTCTTGGCAGTAGCATGACCAAGGTCATATTGCTGGGACTGGGTGGCATGGACTAATGAAATAGAGATCAGACATAGCCCTCTGTTTGAAATGTTGATGTCACAGACCTCTTAATCATTATTGACCAGGTTGGACTTTGCAATTAACTGATATCCAGGGATTGTCCAGGTGCTTTAAACCCTACTAAATGATGGGAAGAGTAAAGAAGGAGTAGTAAAGTTCAAGCAATTTCTGGAAATGAAAGAAGTCCCTGACTTTGAAGGAAGCTATATCAGAGGTCCCCATTTATCCTTTGCCTTAGTGATTCACTAGATGAACTCGCGGGATTTAGAAACTGTGTTGCTTACACTTATGATTTATTACAGTGAAAGCATGCAGGATAAAATAAGCAGAGGCACTCGGGGCAAGTCTTGAGGAGACCGGGCACAAGCTTCCCAGTGTCCATTCCCAGTGGAGTCATGTGAGACACAGTTACGCAGCAATGATGTGTGAAAACACATACAAAGTGTTGCCAACCAATATTTGCTCAAGCTTGAGTGTCCAGGGTTTTTATCAAGGGTCATTCATGTAAGCACATAGCACCTGCATGATTGACCTTGGTTATTCAAGCTCTAGCTCCCCAGAGAGGGGGGGAAAACAGATGTTCACCATAAATCACATTGTTAGCGTAAACCATCTGGACAAACTGGTACGGTATGGCCAAAGGCCTTAATTAAGCATGCAAAAATGCTCTTATCTGACAGAACATTCCAAGAAGCCAGCCAAGGACCCATCCTGCAAATATGCCTTTCCTGGAAATGTTCAGAGTTTGAACAGCCCAGGCCTGCTGAATTAATTCTTTCCTTCACAAAAAGGTTATGGCAGAAGGAAGTTTCCAGAATCCAGAAAGGAGAAAGTGTGCCAGAACTGTGGCATTGTCCACTCCTTCAACTATGTATAGGGCTATTGATGAATTATAGACCTAAAACATTGAGGATTAAATTGAGAGCTATTGATTTCCTTAATAATACCCATAGCGAATTAATTTCATGTGAAAGGAAGTCCTTTTATACCTGGGTTTAAGACGGCTGTTGGAAAAGTATGCTATCATCTCGATGACCTTCCTCACTACTCTCTCACTAGTCAGAAATTGCTGTTTTCTTTTGAAGAATAGAGAAGAAAACAAATCCCCTTTTGTAGGTAAATTTAGAGGAGTAAAAAGAAAGGTATTGTGAACAACAGCAGATATACTTTGTAGTATTGTGAGATTTTGACTCCCTCCAAAAAAACCCCTCCAGAAACCCACCTTTTGGAGATCTTAGAATGTAAGTTCCCAGAGATCAGAGAAAATGTTTCATTTATTTTCGTAGCTTCAATACCTGTGATAGAATCATCATGTTTAACTTGAATGTTTGAGTATACTTGAAGGTATGTGTGGGAGGAAGGTATAGTGGACTTCTCAGGCAAATGTCTCTAAATTTGTACCTCTAATCCTCTTTCCTAATATTTAAACTTGAATTTCCAACTACTTGGTGATCATCTCTCCACAGATCTAGTATCTAAGATCCATCATTTCTGGATGTATACTTATCTCCAACTTATTCAGTTGTAGACATTAAATATGCACAGCTTTTTCATGTCAATCATATCTCAATAACATTGTTCAATATATTAAACTTTTTATGAATTAAAATTTTCTTTAATTTGTTTTTTAATTCTAGTTGATATACAGTATTATATTAGCTTCAGGTGTACAATATGGCAACTCAACAGTTCTATACATCACCCTGTGCTCATCACAGTAAGTGCACTCCTTAATTTCCATCACCAATTTAGCCCATCCCCCCACCTTCCCTCTAGTAGCTGTCAGATTGTTCTCTATAATTAAGTCTGTTTCTTGCTTTGACTATCTCTTTTTTTTCTTTCTCATTTTTTTTTCTTTGCTTGTGTGTTTTGTTTCTTAAGTTCCATATATAGTATTTGTCTTCCTCTGACTTCTTTTACTTAGCATTATATTCTCTAGCTTCATCCATGTCATTGCAAATGGCAAGATTTCATTCTTTTTTTATGGCTGATAATATTCGTGTGTGTGTGTTTGTGTATATATATGTATACACCACATCTTCTTTTTCCATTCATCAATCACTTGGACACTTGGGCTGCTTCCATAATTTGGCTCCTGTAAATAATGCTGCTATATACATAGGGTTATGTGTATCCCTTTGAATTAGTGTTTTTGTGTTCTTTGGGTAAATACTGTGCAATTGCTGGGCTATAAGGCAGTTCTATTTTTAACCTTTTGAGGACACTCCACACTGTTTTCCAGAGTGACTACACCAGTTTGCATTCCCACCAACAGTGCATGAGTGTTCCCTTTTCTCCACATCTTTGCTAACATTTGTTATTGTGTTTTTGATTTTATCCATTCTGACAGGTATGTGGTGATATCTCATTGTAGTTTTGATTTGCATGTCCCTGATGATAAGTGATGATGAGCAAAAATACATTTCTAATACGAAATGTGTTAGCTTCTCTCTTCAGATCTGCCCTTCCTTCCATTGTGCTTGTCTTGGATAAGGACATTGCCTTCAGTAGTCCCTTCTTTTGCCAGTAGTTCTTCTGTCCAGATGGTTCTCATATTGGCTCTGCCTTCACAGTAGCATTGATATTTGTCTCTTCATACTCATCCCCATTGCCATGTACCACTTAGACTTCATTACTACTCAGTGGCATGGTTTTAATAATATCTCTCTGTCTCTAGTCTCTCTGTTTATTCCTTGTGCTTGAGAACACATGATCTTATAAAGCCTGGGTCCATTAATGGAATTTCTTGCTTAAAACCTTCCATGATGGGGCACTGGGGTGACACAGTCAGTTAAACATCTGACTCTTGGTTTTGGCTCAGGGTTGTGAGATCAAGCCCCGTGTTGGGCTCTGCATTCTGTGTGGAGTCTGCTTAAGATTCACTCTCCTCCTCCCTACCTCTCCCACTTGTGCACTTTCTGTATGTGTGTGTCTCTCTCTAAAATAAATAAATATATCTTAAAAAAAAAAAAACCTTCCATGATTCCCTACTCAACCCAGGATAGATTGTAAACTCCATATCCTAACATTTGAGGTCCTACACAGCACCTCAGTTTCTTATTTTTCACCTGTATCTTGCAGTTTCTCCAGATTTCTTCCAATCCTCCTGTACTACAGTTTGAGCAGGATTGCTGATCTAATATAGCACCCTGCCCTCACCCACACTCCTAGGCTTCCACATCAATCTTCACCCCAAAACCCAGGCCTCTTTGCAGGCAGAATACTTAAAATACATGTCCCAAATAGTGCCTCTTTTTTTTTTTTTTTTAAAAAAAAGATTGTATTTATTTATTCATGGCAGACACAGAGAGAGAGAGAGAGAGAGAAAGAGAGAGAGAGAGGGGCAGAGACAGGCAGAGGGAGAAGCAGGCTCCATGCAGGGAGTCCGATGTGGGACTCGATCTTGGGTCTCCAGGATCACACCCTGGGCTGAAGGCAACGCTAAACCGCTGGGCCACTGGGACTGCCCATCTTTTTTTGAATAGGGTATAAAAATTGTATAAATGCCTATTGTAAAAAGTGAAATAATATAGTTGAGATTACAGTGCAATTACATTATATTACACTGGGAATATTGGGTATGCCATTTCCCTATCTCTAGAAAGTCTTTTTTTAAAAAACAATACCTATTTTCACCTGTCTCCAAATTCCTGAATAATGTAAAGTCTTTTTGCTTCATTTCTTACCTTTGCAATTTCTGTTGTTTGTTTGAAAAGGTCATTTGTATACCTCAGCCTCCCTTCTATCTTAATCTCCTGATATTTAGTAGTTATTTTTAATTATTTTATTTATCACCTTTGTTACTCTACACATTGTAGTAAAACTACATTTTTGAGGTCATATCCTTTTAGGAACTTGTTTTTATCTTTGGTATCCTAAAATTTCATGGGAACCTGTTTTTCTGTGGGTCTTGTTTTCATTTGTTCTGCTTAGTACTTGAGCCTTTTCAATTTGTGACTTTCTTCAGCTGTGAGAGATTCTCATTAATTATTGCTTTTCTATTCTTTCTAGTAGGGCTCTTTTATTAGATCTTAGTCCTCCAGGAATGATCCCCTGAATCTCTTCCTTTTTTTTTTTTTTCCTCAAATGGTTTCTGTTTCTTTGGGTTAAAAAACCCAAAACAAAAGTTCTGGGGTTTAGTTTTTGAGTTTTCCCCCCTATATTTAGACACCCTTCCTCAACTTTTTGTTACAGCTCTTCTGTTGAATTGTTTTTCAAAGCCATATTTTAAATTTCTAGTAGCTTATCTTTGTTCTCTGATTATACCTTTCAATTAGCAATAATCGCGCCTCGGATAAACCTCATTGGCTACGATACTGCCACTGCGCAAAGCTTGATTATACCTTTCATAGCTTCTTGGCTTTTTATTTAAAGTAATTATTAATTTAGACAACCAAAATTTTTGAGGTGTCAATTTAATAAAAATGTTTACCTTTTAATTTTGAAATAAGTATAGGTACATAAGAAATTGCAAAGAAATATCCAGAGAGGGCCTGTGAACCCTTCACTAGCATTCCACAACATTAACATCTTATGTAACTGTAGTGCAATATGAAAAACAGAAAATTGATGATATAATTCACAGAGCTTATTCACATTTTATCAGTTACACATACACTCATTTGTGTTTGTGTGTGTGGCTCTGTTTTTATTACATGTGTAGCTTTGTGTAACTGCCTCTATAGTCAAGATACTGAAATGTACCATCACTGTATCATCCTAAAACTTCCTTACTCCCTCACTGCTCTCCTTAACCCCAGGCAACCACTAATTTGTTTTCCATTTTATAGTTTTGTCACTTCACAAATGTTATATAAATGGAACTATATGGCGTATAACCTTCTAGATTGGCTTTCTTCACTCAGCCTAATTCCGAAGAGAGAGATCCAAGTTACTGCATGTATCAGGTTTATTCCTGTGTTTTGCTGAGTACTTGTTCACAGTATGACCATACCACTGTCTAACCGTTCACCTGTTGAAGGCCATCTTGTGGGTTATTTGACCTTTTTTAGAATTCCATTTTGATTTACTTGTCATATTTTTTAGTATATTGATTTTGTAAATTTTCTTAGAGGTTCCTCCAGAAATTACCATATACATAGTTATCAAAAATCCTGCTGGTATCAGTGTTTTCCTTGAACAGAAGTATACAAGTATAGAAACCTTACTTCCATTTAGTGTTTTTTTCCTTTTTTACCTTTTAAACATATTTTTAAAGTATTTCCTCTGCATTTATTGAGCAGCATATCAGACTGTGTGAAAAGTTCTGATTTAATTGTGAAATTTGATTGAAGAAATTCATGAGGTAAAAGTCTATTGTGCTTATCTCAACTTTTACCATTCCCTTGTTCTTTCCTTTCTGAACATCCCAGCCTTCTTCTGTTGTTTTCTTTCTGCTTAATAGCTTTTTATAGACATTACTTTTGAGTAGGTCTGCTAGCAACATAATTCGTTGTCTTCCTTTGTCTGATAATGTCATTATTTCCCCTTCATTCTTAAAGGATACTTTTGTTAGTCACAGAATTTTTTGATTGACAGTAGTTTTCTTATAGCACTGAGAATTATTGTACTACTTTCTCTGGCTTCCTAGTGTTAGGTGATAAATCCTTCGTCAGTTCAAATTTGTGTTTTATAGGTAATACACCATTTCTGTCTGGCCTGCATCTCCTCTGAGTGGAAGGCTAGGAGACACCGAGCTCGGCTGTTGTGGGTGGATCACTCCACTCAACTGGTATCGCAAGTGAGGATCAGGGTAAGCTTGTCATGCTGTGAAGCTGCTGCAGTAGGTAGATCAGATGGCTGGTGCACTGGTTGTGGAGTGGGGTTGAGATGGCCTTCATAGCTTTGCTGCTGCTATTACAGGTGAATTGGACTGCCCACTGAAGCCCAGTTTACAAAGCAGATATCAGGACAGCTCACTGGGGCTTCTTAGCTGATGCCACAGCCCTATCGGCCCTCCAGTACCTTGTGTGAAGCAGAGGTTGGGTGGACCCATTATAGCTTTGAAGCTTCTGCTAAAGGCACATTGGGCAACTAATTGGTTGGGAGCTCAGCTGAAGAGCTAGGGTTAGATTCCCCCAACTCAGTCTCTGTTGTGCTTCCTGTTTCCTAGTCCTTTAGCCAGAGAAAATAGACTTTAATTGTTTTGTGCTTATTTTTTAGTTTATTCCTGTTGGTTATTTTAGGCCATAGCCCTCTCTGGTGCTCAGCTCAGCATATGTGAGATCTCAGGAATGTGACCACATTGCCTCAAGTCCTGACGTAGCCAGTCCAGCTCCCAGAGTCATCATTATCCATTGAATTATTTTCACGGTGAATAATTGGATTAAGAGGAGGAGGGAAAACTGAGTCTAGGCCATTGTGTTCCCACCTTCCTTTCTTTTATTTATTTATTTTTTTCCTTTCTTTTAATAAATAGTTTATCTTCATGAGTCTTTCTATAAGTAGAAATTAGAATTAAGATTTCTTCTGTTCCTTGAATTGTCTTTTTTCCCCTTAATTAAAATTTTATTGAGATATAATTAATCCTATCCAATTCACTAAAGTGCCTAATATTTCTCATTTTACCATTCATAAGTGTATAGTTTAGTGGCATTAAATACATTTACAGTGTTTTGTAACCATCACTGCTATCTGTACTCAAAACTTTATATCATCCCCAACAAAACTCTGTACTCATTAAGTGAGTCTCCTCTCCCTCCAGCTCCTGGTAATCTCTATTCTAGTTTCTGTCTCTATGAATTTACCTATTCTTGGTGCCTCATATGAGTGGAATCATGCAATATGTGCCTTTCTATGTCTGGTTTATTTCACTAAGTATAACGTCTGAGGTAATTTTTGTGTTTCATTAACATGGTATTTGTCTCTCATTCTGTTGGTTATTTTGTCGCAGACCTGGTAATTCCTCGTTTATCTAATTATATATTAATGTGATAGACGGTCTGGTTATTTTAGTATATTAAGTAGTTTCTTCCCCCCACCACCTCAACAAGAGGTGAAGAAGATGTGTTTAGGACCTTTGTCTTGCAGGGATCTGATGGGAAGCAAACTAGACTTCACTACCTTTGCCAAATGCCAGAATATGAAGGCCTTTACTTTGAGGAAGCCATTGCCTATACTAGAAGCATTAACATATCACAGCCAATTTGTTCAATACATTCAGAGAAAACCCTGTTTTATTGATGACTGTGGTTCCCTATATAGGGCATGGAGCTGGCTCCTGTGGCCTTTAGTCAGTTCTGTGTCATGCCCCCCTTCTTATATCTGTCCTCCATTGTACCTGCAAACTAAGTGCCCCTCTAGAGCCTCTCTTTTTGGTGGATCAGCTCCTATACCTGTGGCAGTATTTTGGTAATGCTCTGGGATGCTGGTGTACTTTGGAATATACCTGTATCTATATCTATATCTCTATATCGGTTTTCACTGCTCTACTTTATTCCTTAATCCACGTCCATTTGCCATCTTTTGTACTAAAAGTGTGCTGACATATCTTCTTTGATGGCCCTCTTTCTTTCTATTCATTGCTATGACTTTAGTCTTTTTTTTTTTTTTTTTAATTTATTTATTTATGATAGTCACATAGAGAGAGAGAGAGAGGCAGAGACACAGGCAGAGGGAGAAGCAGGCTCCATGCACCAGGAGCCCGACGTGGGATTTGATCCCGGGTCTCCAGGATCACGCCCTGGGCCAAAGGCAGGCGCCAAACCACTGCGCCACCCAGGGATCCCGACTTTAGTCTTTTATGTTTATTTTAAATATCTATGTGGTCACTTCTGTGGGGCTGAAGAGGATCAGAATTGAGTCTATACACTCACTTTTTTTATCTAGAACCAGAAGCCTAGGCCTCACCTTCTATGCTTGAGTCTTACCTTGTTGTTGTTAAGTATCTTTTTCTCCATCTGCACTCTATGCTACTTCAGATCTTGGTTGATGACCCTAACACTGGTATTTGGGCAGAGTTGATGTTCATTAAGCAGTTGCGATGGCCACAAGTAGATGCAAACCAAGTAAATTAAATGTGAAAATTACTCAAATTGTCTGATTAAGAAATATTTAAAGGAAAATAATTTACCCCAATTGTTAGTCCTTTATTCTTGTAAATATGGTAACAGTGTCTGTTTCACTTACCCCTGCTTTCCTATGTCACATTTGATTTGGAATAGACAAATTATACAAAAGACCATATTATCCAATCATCCCATAGATTCCTCCTTGAAAACAAATCTTGTGGATTTGAAAAATATGCCATTAAATCTGGTTTCCTATAGTCCTTTTCATACTCCATGTTACAACACTTGCCACACTACTCTAGTTGTTGATCTATGTGCCTGCCTCTCTGGCAGTGGTCCTCAGCACAGAAGATGCATCATATGCTTTGTCTTCTAGGGCAAGAGAAAGGAAGTCAGAAAAATGAGAATAACCATTATTTATTGTGCTCCTGTTTATAGGCACTGTTCAAATTATTTTATATGTATTATGTGTGGTTTCAACAGTTTTCTGAAATAAATATTATACCAATTTTACATATAGATGTTTCAAAGAGGTTTAATATTTTTCCAAGGCCACACTTTTGTCAATATGTGTGCAGAACCCATATGAAGGTGTTAACTGAAGAAGGAAAGGAGGAAGAGCTGTCAGGCATTTGGAAGCAGTGATTTTCATAATGGTGTGAAGGAGTTAACAGAGGAGATAGCTTGTTTCTCCAGCAGCCTGCCTCAATATCACATCACAGAAAAATAGTTGCAGCTGTGCCTTTAGAACACTGAGAGTCCTGTGGAAATGATCTGAAAATTAAGTGCAAGGATGTCACATTAGTAAAATGTAGGCTGAGATACATTATATATAAGATTTATCATATGAAGGGGGTCTAATTTTTAGTTTCTTCTTCCCTGTTAGCATTAGGATGAGATCAAGTGCACAAGTCTAACCATTAGTGATTTTACTAGGGATTCCCCTCTTCCTTATCTAAAGGAAAGTACATTCAGGAGGCTAGCAAGCTTCTTTGAGTGGTTAGTCCTCTCTCCTTTCTCCCCAACTTGTTTCCCATTAGGAGCCCATCATTTTCTGTTGCCTAGGCAATTCTGGTGCTGGCAACCTACTGATTATCTGTGAATAAGATTTTCATTGTTCACATTGCAGCACCTCTGCCATGTTAATGTGAGAAAATGGTCCTTGAAGATGGTGTTTGTTTCCAGCCTTTGCTGCTCCTTGATATTTGGAAGAGGTCTAATTATTGCAGAAACTAACCAGCTGACCGTGTACATTTCACTAAGTCATTGTATTCTATATTATTGTTGTCTACTGGGAATAAGGTAATTCTGTAGAGGACATCCATTTATAGCAACTGGGGGGTGGGTTTCTGGAGTAATATAGCAAATGGACTTTATTTTGAAATGTGTGTTATACTAATTAGAATACAGAAAATTTCTGGTTAAATAGAAAAACACACTTAATTCCTTTTGGCAGGATTTGCAGGATTCTATCTGAAATAAACACATATAACAGGTAATAGCGTAAGACCAGCCAGAATTTTTTTTCCTTTATATTTAAGCCAATTTGAGAAAAATTGATCTTGTTTCTTGAAATAGATGTTGAATGCAACAGAATTTTTACATAAATAAGCCATTCTAATATCAAAGGAAGAGTCACAGAAAGAAGCACTCTGATATGAAATGTTATTTTAATATTCAAGATTATAAATAGATTTCTTATTGCCAGACACTCTGCCTAACAAAATAGTTAAGAGCACAGCTTCTGGGGGATCCCTGGGTGGCGCAGCAGTTTGGCGCCTGCCTTTGGCCCAGGGCGTGATCCTGGAGACCCGGGATCGAATCCCACGTCGGGCTCCCGGTGCATGGAGCCTGCTTCTCCCTCTGCCTATGTCTCTGCGCCTCTCTCTCTCTGTGTGTGACTATCAAAAATTAAAAAAAAAAAAAAAAAAAAAGAGCACAGCTTCTGGAAACACAATAAATGGGTTTGAATCCAAGCTTGGACAAGTTGATTAGCCTCTGTGTACCTTAGATTCTTTACATGTAAAATCAGAATAGTATCTCATAAAGTTTTTTTAAGCATTAAAAGAGTTAATACAGGTAAAGAGCTCAGAACAGTTCCTGGTTTTTAGTTAAACACTCAACAAATGTTAGCGCTTTTATTTGCATTTTCATAGTTCCAATGCAGACATGGTAGTTAATTGAGGTGCCCAATAGTTCATTAAAAGAAAAGGGACAAGGTTGAACATGAACATGAAACTGAAACTGTGAGAGCAGACAATTCTTGGAAGGCCAGGCCTGAGGCTTAGTTCTTTAACAGAATATGGGGAGTAGCAGATGTTGGAGAAAGGGATATTCAAAAGAAGGGCAGAACAAAGGAATCTAGCAAGAAGGTAAAACAATGTCAGTGGGTAAGAAAATGTGGAGGAGATTGACTTTGAGACAGTGGTTCAAGAAGGCAAACCTACCTAGTTGGCTGGGAGGAATAGCACAGCACTGGCAGAAATTCAGGTGTGAGTCTTCAGACCTTGCATGGTTCACCTGAAGTGTAATCTGGGGAAGGTCTCCTGATATGTCTGGGGTAAAGTTCTCTAATCTATAAAATTATTTGGCTGGGTTTGATTTGTAAATCTCCTTCTAGCAGTTCTGTTGCTGGCTTCCATGATCCTAGGTTATTGGTAACCTTCGAGTGCTTTCAGTGGATAGTGTGCCCAGAAGCCAGATTGTAGGGAGTTAAAGAGTGATTAAATGGTACAAGACCATCTGTTCAGGAACTGAGTTTGCTCCGATCCAAGAAAGGTTATAAGCCTCTCTTAATTTAGTACATTTGTACTCCTACAATATGGACTTATATACCTGCTTCCCTTTTCTATTCCTGTTTCAAATCTGTTCAGTTTTTAAAGGTTTATTAATCTTAGGTGATTTAAAGAAATTTTGCATGAGGCTCAATTTTATTCAGTTCAATTCATTCTAATGCTCCCAAATAGTTTAGTCAGTTCAAAACATAATTTCTACTTAAAGGATTAAAAAAAAATCCACTTCATTAGCTTGGCAAGGAAAGAAAGTGTTTGTGTGGGACCAAAAAGCCAAATTTATCTACAAGCATAGGAATAAATTTGAATACTCAACAGAAGTTCTTGTGATTATCATAATAAAACAGAATAAAATAGTCAAAGCATCAAAAATGCTCCTGAAAACCTAGCCTGCATATGCCACAGCTACACAGAGGTTCTGTTCAGGTAATACTGTCTGTAGTCTTTAAGGGAAATGAGAGTTTCCTATCAGCTAATATTTATACCATGGGCAATGAAAATTAAATGCCTTGATCAAAAGTATCCAGAACTGAAAAATGTTAAATTGAAAGGTTAAAAAAAAAAAAAAAAAAAAAAATCATCATTCTAATTAACCCACTGAACTTATTAAAATTAAAAGTTCCATTAATAGACATGAAATGTAATATTTCATCAACAAGATGAAGACTTCTTTTAGTTATGGTGAAATGTAAAAGAAAAATAGATCCAAGTAAAAAAAGCAAGGCTTTTGATCCACCATAAAGGTGTACAGGAACATTATGATCTAGTATTATTTTAATGAATACTGCAGGTCTCAATTTATGCCCCTGCTTTGGTCCAACCCCCCAGGCTTACTTATATTCCTGGCATTTTACTCTGAGAAAAAGAAAATCATATTTTTTCAAAACAACAAATAAATTTATGAACTTACTTTTTACTTTCCTATTCCTCTCTTTTTAAATTATTTTGAATCTATTAACAGCTTTTAAATGTCTACTGATCTTTGAAGAAAAACTGTACCCTTTAGTCCTATTCTAACCCCCTCTTATTTAATGAGCCATATTACAAGGAGCTGATTCTTCTAAACTAGAGGACTGCACTTTAGGAGCCCCTGCCTCCCCAAGGAGTGATGTTCCCTCATGAGGTCCTTGGACAGTTCCAGGTATTTTTGTCATCATACAGTGAATAAAATATGAGTATTTTTGGTCAGCTGCTTGAAGCACTATTTTACATTTATGGCATAATTATCATGATAGAGCAGATCATGTGTGTTGAAGCACCCTTGAGAGAATTCAGTTTTACATTCATCATTTTCAGTGACACCCAAGCTTTGAATCTGAGAAGTAGACTAGCACATTTAATATGCCAATTAAAATGGATTGATCTCCTTTGACAGTCTTTGGAAAAAAGGCTAATATGAAAGGAATGCTTTTTAGTCATAATAAGAGCTTATTTTCCAAGCTGCAGAAGTTCTAATTTTAGGATGAAAATCAGTACTTATTTACTAAATCATGTACATATTTATACAGAACTCAGTCACAAACATGTACACTTGTTGGTCTCTCATTTTTCAAATTAATGAAGAAAAGAGGGGGCTCATATTTGTTTTCTAAAAATGCAGGTGCATAAAATTTTGCACAAAGTATTTTCCAAAAGATTAAAGAATACCACATATGTGTGTGATAAATTTATATTTTTAAGATGACATAGTATACTGGCTTTGCATCATACAGGCCCAACTGTATAACCAGTCTCATCTACTGATTAACTGTGTGATCTTGGAATGCCTGGGTGGCTCAGTGGTTGAGGGTTTGCCGTTGGCACAGGGCATGATCACAGAGTTCCAGGATCGAGTCCCGCATCAGGTTCCCTGCATGGAACCTGCTCCTCCCTCTGCCCGTGTCTCTGCCTCTCTCTCTCTCTCTCTCTCTGTGTCCCTCATGAATAGATAAATAAAATCTTTAAGGAAAAAAAAACTGTGACCTTGGAGAGTTTAATTAATCTCTCTAGACTCAATTTCCCCATCTATTTAATGGCGATAACCATTTCTTTTTATTTATAATATATTTTTATTTATTGAAGTTTGATTTGCCAACATATAACATCCAGTGCTCATCCCGTCAAGTACCCTCCTTGGTGCCCGTCACCCAGTCACCATATCCCCCCGCCCACCTCCCTTTCCACTACTGCTTGTTCTATTCCCAGATTAGGAGTATCTGATATTCTGTTACCCTCTCTATTTTTTCCCACTTGTTTTCCCTCCTTTCCCCTATAATCCCTAATTCTTATATTCTCCTTATGAGTGAAACCATGTAATGATTGTATTTCTCCAATTGACCTACTTTACTCAGCATATAATACCCTTCAGTTCCATCCATGTCGAAGCAAATGGTGGGTATTCGTCTTTTCTGATGGCTGAGTAATATTCCATTGTATATATACACCACATCTTTGTTATCCATTCATCCTTTGATGGACACCGAGGCTCCTTCCACAGTTTGGCTGTTGTGGACATTGCTGCTATAAACATTGGGGTGCAGGTGTCCTGGCATTCCACTGCATCCGTATTGTTGGGGTAAATCCCCAGCAGTGCAATTGCTGGGTCATAGGGTAACTCTATTTTTAGCACTTTGAGGAACCTCCACACAGTTTTCCAGAGTGGCTGTACCAGTTCTCATTCCCACCGACAGTGCAAGAGAGTTCCCCTTTCTCCACATCCTCTCCAACATTTGTTGTTTCCTGTCTTGTTAATTTTCACCATTCTCACTGGTGTGAGGTGCTATCTCATTGTGGTTTTGATTTGAATTTCCCTGATGGCCAGTGATGCAAAGCATTTTCTCATGTGCTTGTTGGCCACGTGTATGTCTTCTTTGGAGAAATTTCTGTTCATGTCTTTCGCCCATTTCATGATTGGATTGTTTATTTCTTGGGTGTTGAGTTTAATAAGTTCTTTATAGATCTTGGATACTAGCCCTTTATCTGATATATCATTTGCAAAAGTCTTCTCCCATTCTTAGGTTGTCTTTTAGTTTTGTTGACTGTTTCTTTTGCTGTGCAGAAGCTTTTTATCTTGATTAAGTCCTAATAGTTCATTTTTTCTTTCCCTTGCCTTCATAGATATATCTTGCAAGAAGTTGCTGTGGCCAAGTTCAAAAAGGGTTGTTGCCTGTGTTCTCCTCTAGGATTTTGATGGATTCTTGTCTCACAGATCTTTCATCCATTTTGAGTTTATCTTTGTGTATGGTGTAAGAGAATGGTTTAGTTTCATTCTTCTGCATGTGGCTGTCCAATTTTCCCAGCACCATTTATTGAAGAGACTGTCTTTTCCTGCTTTGTCGAATATTAGTTGACCATAGAGTTGAGGGCCCATTTCTGGGTTCTCTATTTGTTCCATTGATCTGTATGTCTGTTTTTGTGCCAATACCACACTGTCTTGATGATCACAGCTTTGTAGTACAACTTAAATCTGGCATTGTGATGCCACCGGCTCTGGTTTTCTTTTTCAATATTCCCCTGGCTATTCAGGGTCTTTCCTGATTCCATACAAATCTTAAGATGATTTGTTCCAACTCTCTGAAGAAAGTCCATGGAATTTTGATAGGGATTGCATTGAATATATAAATTGCCATGGGTAGCATAGACATTTTCACAATATTAATTATTTTAATCCATGAGCATGGAATATTTTTCCATCTCTTTGCATCTTCCTCAATTTCTTTCAGAAGTGTTCTGTAGTTTTTAGGGTATAGATCCTTTACCTCTTTAGTTAGGTTTATTCCTAGGTATCTTATGCTTTTTGGATGCGATTGTAAATGGGATTGACTCCTTAATCTCTCTTTCTTCAGTCTCATTGTTAGTGTATAGAAATGCCACTGATTTCTGGGTATTGATTTTGTATCCTGCCACACTGGTGAATTGCTATATGAGTTCTGGCAATCTTGGGGTGGAGTCTTTTGGGTTTTCTATGTACAGTATCATGTCATCTGTGAAGAGGAAGTGTTCGACTTCTTCTTTGCCAATTTGAATGCCTTTTATTTCTTATTGTTGCCTGATTGCTGAGGCTAGGACTTCTAGTACTATATTGAATAGCAGTGGTGAGAGTGGACATCCCTGTGGTGTTCCTGATCTTAGGGGAAAGGCTCTCAGTTTTTCTCCATTGAGAATGTTATTTGCTGCTTTTCATAGATGGCTTTTAAGATGCTGAGGAATGTTTCCTCTATCCCTACACTCTGAAGAGTTTTGATCAGGAATGGATCTGTATTTTGTCAAATGCTTTCTCTGCATCTATTGAGAGGATCAAATGGTTCTTGTTTTTTCTCTTGTTGATGTGATCTATCACATTGATTGTTTTATGAATGTTGAACCAACCTCGCATCCTGGGGATAAATTCCACTTGGTCATGGTGAATAATCTTCTTAATGTACTGTTGGATCCTGTTGGCTAGTGTCTTGTTGAGAATTTTTGCATCTGTGTTCATCAGGAATATTGGTCTATAATTCTCCTTTTTTGTCTGGTTTTGGAATCAAGATGATGCTGGCCTCATAAAACAAGTTTGGAGTATTCTGTCCCTTTCTATCCTTCGGAACAGCTTTTAGAAGAATAGTTATTATTTCTTCTTTAAACGTTTGATAGAATTTCCCTGGGAAGCCATCCGGCCCTGGACTTTTGTGTCTTGAAAGTTTTTTGATGACTGCTTCAATTTCCTCCCTGGTTATTGGCCTTTCAGGTTTTCTATTTCTTACTGTTCTGGTTTTGGTAATTTGTGGTATTCCAGAAATGCATCCATTTCTTCTAGATTGCCTAATTTGTTGGCATATAGCTGCTCATAAATACATTTTTAAAATCGTTTATGCTTTCTTGGTATTGGTTGTGATCTCTCCTCTTTCACTCATAATTTTATTTGAGTCTTTTTTCTCTTCTTTTTAAAATAAGGCTGGCTAATGGTTTATCTATCTTATTCATTCTTTCAAAGAACCAATTCCTGGTTTTGTTGATCTGTTCTGCAGTTCTTCTAGTCTCTGTTTCATTGAGTTCTGCGTGAATCTTTATTATCTCTCTTCTTCTGGTTGTAGGTTTTACTTGCTGTTCTTTCTCCAGTTCCTTTAGGTGTGAGGTTAGCTTGTGTATTTGAGTTTTTTCCAATTTTTTGAGGGAGGCTTATATTGCGATGTATTTTCCTCTCAGGACTGCTTTTGCTGTATCCCAAAGATTTTGAACAGTTGTATCTTCATTTTCATTAGTTTCCATGAATCTTCTTAGCTCTTCTCTAATTTCCTGGTTGACCCAGTCATCTTTTAGCAGGATGCTCTTTAACTTCCATGTTTTTGAGTTTCTTCCAAGTTTCTTCTTGTGATTGAGCTCTAGTTTCAAAGCATTGTGGTCTGAAAATATGCAAGGGACAATCCCAATCCTTTGCTATCGGTTGAGACCTGATTTATGACCCAGTATGTGGTCTATTCTGGAGAAAGTTCCATGTGCACTTGAGAAGGATGTGTATTTAGTTGCGTTTGGATGCAAAATTCTGTATATATCTGTGAAATCCATCTGGTCTAGTGTATAATTTAAGTCTCTTGTTTCTTTGGTGATGTTGTTCTTAGAACATCTGTCATTTGCAGAAAGTGTCGTGTTGAAGTCTCCTACTTTTAGCATATTATTATCTAAATATGTCTTTACTTTGGTTATTAATTGATTGATATCCTTGGCAGCTCCTACATTAGGGGCATAAATATTCATGATTGTTAGGTCTTCTTGTTGGATAGACCCTTTAAGTAGGATATAGTGTCACTCTTCATCTCCCAAGTCTTTGGGATAAACTTTAATTTATCTGATATGAGGATTGCTACCTAAGCTTTGTTTTGAGGACCATTTGAATGGTAAATGGTACTCCAACCTTTCATTTCAGGCTGGAGGTGTCCTTAGGTCTAAAATGAGTCTCCTGTAGACAGCAAATAGATGGGTCTTGCTTTTTTATCCAGTCTGAAACCCTGCATCTTTTGATGGGATCATTTAGCACATTCACACTCAGAGTAACTATTGAAAGATATGAATTTAGTGTCATTGTAATACCTATTTAGTCCCTGTGTTTGTGGATTATTTCTTTGGGCTTCCTCTTTCTTTTACAGGATCCCCCTTAATATTTCTTGAAGAGCTGGTTTTATGGTCACATATTCTTTCAGTTTCTGCCCATCTTGGAAGCTCTTTATCTCTCCTTCTATTCTGAATGACAGCTTTACTGGATAAAGTGTTCTTGGCTGCATGTTCTTCTCGTTTAGTACCTGAATATATCATGCCAGCCCTTTCTGGTTTGACAGATCTCTGTGGAGAGGTCTGCTATTAATCTGATATTTCTCCCCATATAAGTTAGGGATCTCTTGTCTCTTGCTACTTTAAGGATTTTCTATTTATCTTTGGAATTTGCAAGTTTCACTATTAAATGTCAAAGTGTTAAATGGTTTTTATTGATTTTGGTGGGGGACCTCTCTATCTCCTGGATCTGAATGCCTGTTTCCCTCTTCAGATTAGGGAAGTTCTCAGCTATGATTTGTTCAAATCTATTTTTGGCCGTCTCTCCTTCTCTGTGTCTTCTGGAACCCCAATTAGACATAGATTCTTCCTTCTCAGGCTATCATTTATTCCCCTTAGCCTTTCTTCATGGTCTCTTGTTTTTCTCTTTTTTCCTCAGCTTCCTTCCTTACCATCACCTTGTCTTCTATTTCACTCACTCTTTCTTCCACCTCATTAACCCTAGCCGTTAGGACATCCAGTTTGGATTGCATGTCGTTTATTTTTAATTTTGGCCTGATTAGATCTAAATTCTGCAGTAACAAAGTCTCTAGAGTCCTTTTTATGCTTTTTTTCCAGAGCCACTAGTTGGCTTTCTGACATCCGAATTGTAGCCATATTCTGTAACTCTGTTGCAGAGAGTACTGTTTCTGATTCTTTCTTTTGTGGTGAATTCTTCCGTCTAGTCATTTTGCTCAGTGCAGAGTGGCTGTATGAGCCGGTTGAGTCAAGAATATCACCATGGCCTAAGTAAATTTTACCCTAGATGATTCTTGCTAGAAGCGAAAACTTTTCTCTCTGTAGCATTCCACCTATTCTCTCTTTAAATCTCAGGTCTATTTCGTTGGTGTTCAGGATGTTTTGAAAGTTTTCTAGGTAAGTTGCTGGAACCAGGTGAGTTGAGGACTTCTACTCTTCTGCCATCTTACCCCACCCTTTTGATAACCATTTCTAACTCATGGTGGTCATACGTGATGAAATGATGTATGTAAAGCTCCTGACACAATGTCTGACACATTATAAGAGCTTAATAAGTATTATTGCTATTTATATTTTATTCCAAATAGTTTATTTTATAAGTAATATTACTTTATCTTTAGTGAGAATGAGAAAAATATTGAAAAGTCTGGAGGAAAGCATTATATTTTTAACAGTTTGGCTATTGCTATGCAAAGGCTATCTTATGTGTTTGCAGCCTTGTTTGATATTCAGTTCTGCAGTTACACTTATTTATACTATCAGTTATTTTTCACACTACTTCAATAAAATATTATCTTAAATTTCTATACATGGGACGCCTGGGTGGCTCAGTGGTTGAGTATCTGCCTTTGGCTCAGAGCATGATGCCAGAGTCCCAAGATTGAGTCCCATATCGGGCTCCTTGCATGGAGCCCGCTTCTCCTGTCTCTGCCTCTCTCTGTGTCTCTTGTGAATAAATAAGTAAAATCTTTAGATGTCTATACAGTGTTTTTTCATTTGGCTATGTCAAAGTCCTTTACCAAACACCTAATCATTTCTATTCTAGAAGTTTCTCCTAATAAGAGTTGATTAAGTTTTGTTGTTTAGGGGCACCTGAGTGGCTCAGTCCCTTAAGCATCTGCCTTTGGCTCAGGTCATGATCTCAGGGTCCTGGAATTGAGCTCTGCATCTCTGAGTTGGGCTCCCTGTTCAGCAGGTAGTCTGCTTCTCCTTCTCCCTCTGCCTCTCCCCCTACTCATGTTTGCTATTTCTCTCTTGCTCACTCTGTCTCTCTCAAATATTAAAAAAATTTTTAAAAAGATTTGATGTTTAATGCAGCATCATAGCATTTTTAAGACAATTGGTATGGCTAAGTTGCTATTCATTAAAAGGTCTCTACTTAATGCTTTTCTGTCACTACATGAAATATCTTATATTTCATAGTGTTCATTAGCTACTGAAAATAAGGCAAGAGATTATAAAACAATTTAAGTTTACACTTAAATAAAAATCATAAAAATGAAAATCACTTTGCAAAAATTTTCCTTCCCTAAGACATGCTTGATCCAAACATATCATCTTAAACCTTTGCCCAGATTTGGGAATGTTTTATTTATTAATCAAATATGTCTGTATAAACCATAAAACTACCCATAACTCTGTAACAGAGAGGAGTTGATTTCTTCTTGTTTCACTGATAAAGTTCAAAAATCTTTGATTTCATATATTATATTTATACTTGTATTTATTGCCTGTACCTCACATACATGGTAGAATATAAAGAGCATAGTATTAGGAGTGTCATCAACAGTGTCTTCTTTAACTCCCTCATTTTATAGAGCAGGAAGCAATTCAAAGAGAAGCGACATATCTAAGGTCACATGGGTACAAATCCAAAGCTGGGACCCAGAGGTACTGAAGTGAGCCATGTACACCATGGTTACATGACAGTGTACATGGTTATATGGTAGTGTACGTGGTGGGTACAGTGTGGTGAAAATTTTACATTTACTGCATGATATTAAAAAGTAAAACTACTTCAGGGGCACTTGGGTGGCTCAGTCAGTTAAGCGTCTGCCTTCAGCTCAGGTCATGATCCCAGGATCCTGGAATCAAGCCCCATGCCAGTGTGGGACTCCCTGCTCAGCGAGGACTCTGCTTCTCCCTCTCCTTCTGCCTCTCCCTCTGCCGTTCTCTCTCAAAAATCAATCAATCAATCAGTCAATCAATCAATCTACCTCAGTGACACTTATTAAAGATGATACAGCAGACTTGATTCTGAACCATCACAGTAGGTATAGGGACAGTTGCAATGGGATTTTACAATAAGAGAGAGACTAGGCTCAATTCTAAATAGAGCTTGAGCAAGTGGAAATTTATAGCTAAGGATCAGAGCAGGGGTCAGTGGATGATGGAAAATTACTAAGAGGAAACATCATAAGGAAGGGGGATTCTGGCTAAACCAACCTAAAAAGCAGGCCAGCGTTACCAGACATCGTTACCTGAAGAATGGAGGAAGATGAGGTGCCTGAGCTCAGGATGATCAGATATCATTAGCAGGATTCTTGCTAAAACTAAATTTTACAAAGAAGCACACAGATGAGCTGAGGAGAAGTTTCAGGAGCCTGAGTGAAATTTGTTCAAAGAATCATTGTCAATGGGGCTTTTATTACTAATGCCATTTTTTGTATTCTCATTGTTCCTTAATTATGACTTAGCTAGATTAGTTGGAAGCAGCATGTCTTATATTATTGCATCTCCCACACCAACAACGCGCATTTGGCTAAGCCAACATATAATCATTTATCAGCCAATTACTTATCCGTAGGAATGTAAAACCACTATGTAGTTTCTGCCATTCCTTTGCCATTCCTTTGCTTTGCAACTTAGGAAGTTGGAAAATTTTTCATTTATTTTTTTTTAAGATTTTATTTATTCATAAAGACACACAGAGAGAGAGAGAGGCAGAGACACAAGCAGAGGGAGAAGTAGGCTCCACACAGGGAGCCCGACGTGGGACTTCATCCTAGGTCTCCAAGATCACACCCTGGGCTGCAGGTGGCACTAAACCACTGCACCACTGGGGCTGCCCCCTTTTATTTTTGTTTTTTGAGTAGTCAGAGAGTTTGACCTTGTTGATCATCATATATTAAAATACTTCTTGTGTGAACTTTTATATTTTGTATTGATTAAATATTATTGTTGGGTTATTTTGCAGAAGATAAAATTTGAATTTGTGGAGAATTGGTAAGGATGTAAAGGAAGCATTGGCCTCATTAAGTAAGAACCCTTTTGAATATATTTTTTAGATTATAATTATTTTAGAAAAACTTAATTTGAGTATTTGATGTGTTAAATTCCTTTTATCTCTGTGTATGTCTCTGATTGAGACTGTCCCTATACATATGCAAGCCAGTGTTTTAATCTGGACAGGTTCTTTTCTTAAATTTGGAATATAGTTCCACTTTAAAAATTAGCCATATCTTGATAGTTTTGATTTGATATATTACAACTTAATTGTCAATTGCCTTTTATCAGATTGCACTATCCTGTTGTATACCATACTTCTTAAGAATAATATTGCATTAGAAATCTCAGAATATAAAGCCTAAGAAATATATCTTTTGAAAATCACTTTCAGAAGCTAGGAGGCCATATCCTATCATGCATATAATTTCCTTATAATTTAATCAATTTTCATAAATCTCATGTGCATTCATGAGAAAGTCTTTATATTTTATTGTTCTCTGTATTTATTTTTGTGACCATCTTATTATTTTCACCAATCTTATTTAAAACGTCTTCCATTGTGGGAGCCTACAGACAGGAGAGCCGGATGGTTAATGAAGATGAATTTTGAGGGACACTATGGCATAGTCAGATAATTGAACACTGATAATGAGTCTTCTAATCATATCATTAATTAGAGACTAAAGAAGCTAATAAAGTTAGCTCAAGAATATGAGTTAAATGTGGCAATGAAGAATGAATAATCCTCTGTAGGAGAGCATGAGCCTTCCTTGTTGTACTAGGTCAAAATTATTAAAAGTGGAGATAGAGTTTTAAGTTCTCAGAAGGGTCTATAAACATAAAGATTAAGGCCAGACTAATGGATTCTAGTACATGCTGACATCCTTGCCTCTAATTATGATTTAGTCTTTTCTTCTGAATCCCAGAAGTCTAAGGAAAACGCCATTAACTCAACTTTTCCCTTCAACCTTTAACATGTTTTATATTGATATCCATTCTTTCTTGTAGATTTCAATCTTTTTTTCTCTGCTTATTTCTTCTCCCTGAATCCATAAACATGTTTAATTATCTCCTGACCTAAAACCCCTTCCCTCCAAAAAAAATATTTACTCAACTGGGCCTCTCTCTTAAAGGCTTCTCATTACTTCATTGTCTCCTTCCCTTTCAGACGTTGTGGAAGAGTACTTGCCACTATCTCCCATTTCCTCAAATCCCAGTCACTGCTTACTGTACATAGTTCAGCTGCCTCTACCACCACTCCACTAAAACCACATGAAAAGGTTACTAATGATCTTCTCATTGATATATATCCAGTGATCTCTTTTCAGATTTTAGTTTGGCCTCCAAGATATTCAGCACCTATGAACACGTCCCCTTCCTTTTAAATTCTGTAAAAAGGGAAGAACCAAAGAAAGTTGGCTTGCTATGTTTGCTTCTTTTTCTTCCATGATTCTAAAGAGGTGGTTTACTTTTGTCTACCATTTAGAGGCCTTTCATGGTGGTAATCCAGGTCCAGAAGCCCTTTGAAATGACAAAATCCCTGAGAGAGAAATGATTAGAGTTTTGGAAACTATGCTTCCCTCTTTCTGCCTCTGCCTCCCCTGTCTCACCTCATTTTGCCAGTCTTTCCTGATGTTGTTTCTATAAGTTTCCCATAATTTGTTCTTCCCTCTGGTTTTGATTAAAGCTGTATGAACACCATGAGTCAGGCTTTCTCCACCTGGGCCCATATAGTCGTTTTAGCGTTGTTGCCAAAAAGTAGCAAGATCTTTAACACTGTCATTTCTTTAAGATAAAAATACAGAAACATCTAGTTACAGCAAGTGCTTAGAAAGGAGTGAAAACAGTTTTACAAATCAATTCCTTGTGACAAAGTGATGATCAGTATTCTCTTCCAAGATAATTGCAGTCATTGAAAGGCCTGCTGTCAAAAGACATTGCCTGATTTATTCATTCCGGTATTTGAACCTATGTGTCTGAGGTCTGGGAATACTTTTAAAAATTCATTTGTTTTGCTCTTAAGTAGAAAGCTATATTATCATTAATTTGGCATATAAATACAGGGATCCTACAGGCCCATTTTCTCTCTGGCCGGCTCCACTCTTGAATGAGTTTAGCTCTTTAACCTGCTTGATGTTGTCATTCCTCAGGTATTTCTCCTTACCTTTTCTCTGCTTCCCTATTAATTTTCTCCATGTTGCTGCTTTGGCTTGGTTGGAAATGTCAGAACAAGATGCCAATGTGTTCCAGTCAGGACGAGCCTGTGTTCAAACTGCTGTATCCTGTTACTTGGCTCTTACAGGAAAAATACTGCGGGTGCAGTGTCTCCAGTTGGAATTGAGATGTAAAAAGCATCTGCTTGGTTTCTTCAGCTAATGAGGTTTTGCTGAAAAATGAGTGTAATGAAAAAATTCTGGCTGTTGGCAGGACCTACTGATGAAGGCTAATGAGCATAAATGAGTTTCTGTAAGGCCCCAAAAGCAGAGGCATAGAATGTTTCAAATGCACTACCCTTGAGGCGAGACCAGCCTTGGATGAGGTGTGACCCATTTATTTGTTGGCTTCTTTTTTTCTTTCCTTCTTTCCACCCATTCAAGCCAGCCCCAATAGATTTTATGCAGCGTATGACATTTTAAAAATAAAGCTACATAGACTAGGGTTCAATACAATTTTCCAAAAGTAAGAATTATGAACTCTATATACTTGTGTACATTATTTATTAGAAGAGGTAATTTTTAAATTTAATTGATAGAATACATTCTATCATTTAGAATTCTATCACATTTGATAGAATTACATTCTATCAAAAAGCAGATAGAAAATAGGTATTTTGTAGACAACCCTTAAGGTTGAGTTTTCTTAAAACCTGATCTGAAGTGGATGAAGAGTGGACTGTTGGTGGGTCACAAGGGCTTTTGCTCACTGCTCTGCTCCCCATAATATGTTACTGCAACCATGTGATTTTTAATTTTCTATGTCAACTTGACTGAGACACACAGTACCAAATATTTGATCAGATATTCTGGGTCTGAGGGTAAGGGCATTTGGGAATAAGACTAACATTTAAATCAGTAGATTGAGGAACTCAGATTGCCTTTCCTAATGTGGATGGGCTTCATCCATGAAAGTCTGAGTAGAACAGAGAGGTTGACTCTTCCCTGAGTAAGAGGATTGAGGATTTTCCTGGCCTAATTTCTTCCCTGAGTAAGAGGATTGAGGATTTTCCTGGCCTAATGGCCTTCAAACTGGACATCAGCTTTTTTTCCTGCCTGTGGATTTGAACTGGGTATTGAGCTTCCTGGCTTTCAGATAAACTATATCATCAATTCTCCTGGGTCTTCCACCTGCTGATTCAACCTGTGGATCTGGAAACTTACCAGACACCATAATTGCCTGAACCAATTCTTTATAATAAATCTTTTTCTGCCCTTTATTCTCACATACACACACATACACAACACACATGCGCGCGCATGCACACACATCCCATCAATTCTGCTTCTCTGCAGAACCCTGACTAATAGAAACCACAACAGCAGTCAGCATATAATCTGTGAAATACATCCTATGACATGCTCCATATTGACTTTGTGACTTTGGACTTAGACATACCTACATTCAGGTTTAAGCTCTATCACTGGCTAGATGTATGACCTTTGACAAATTATTTCATCTTTCTCCATATTGGTTTCCTGATCTTTAAATATGGTAATTCTAGTGACACTGTATAACATAGAGCTTAAATAATACATCTTGATAGCAGACTATCAAGATATATTAATTTTTTGACATTCTAAACTAGGCTGCAAAACAAATATAATCAATAAAATGATAATGTAAATCTTACTAATAAACTCTGTTGTTTCCATTGAATAAGTTGTGTAGTCATACCTTGTAGATATTATGGGTTTGGCTTCAGACCGTTGCAATAAACCAAGTATCTCAATAAAGCAAGTCAAATGAGGTTTTGGTTTCCCACTGCATATAAAAGTTATGTTTATACTATGCTATAGTCTATCAGTTGTGTAATATAGCATTCTGTCTAAAGCAACAATGAACATACCTTAATTAAAAAATACTTTATTGCTAAAAAAAAAAAAAGATAACCAGTATCTGAATTTTAAGCGAGTCATATTCTTTTTTTTTTTTTTTTTTTTTTTTTAAGATTTTATCCATTCATTCATGAGAGGCAGGCAGAGGGAGAAGCAGGCTCCCTGCGGGGAGCCTGACATGAGACTTGATCCCGGGTCTCCAGGATCAGGCCCTGGGCCGAAGGCAGCACTAAACCGCTGAGCCACCCGAGCTGCCCCGAATCATATTCTTTTTGCTGAAAGATGGTCTTGCCTTTATCTTGATGACTGCTGTCTGGTCAGGATGGTGGTTGCTGAAGGTTGGGGTGACTGTGGCAATTTCTTAAACTAAGACAAAAATGAAGCTTGCCACATTGATTGACTCTTTTCATAAATGATTTCTCTGTAACATATGATGCCATTTGGTGACATTTTACCAATTAGAACTTCCTTCAGAATTAGGATCAGTCCTCTCAAACCCTGCTGGTGCTTTATCAGTTAAGTTTATGTAATATTTTAAATTCCTTGTTGTCATTTCAATAATCTTCACAACATCTTAACCAAGAGTAGATTTCATCTCAAAAAAGCCACATTTTTTGTTTATCCATAAGAAGCAAGCCCTCATCCGTTAAAGTTTTGTCATGAAATTACAGCAATTCAGTCACATCTCTAGACTCCACTTCTAGTTCTAGTTCTCTTGCTGTTTTACCACATCTGCAGATACTTCCTCCACTGAAGTCTTGAACCCTCCAAGTTATCTGTGAAGATTGGAATCAGCTTTTTCCAAACTCCTGTTAATGTTGATATTTTGACCTCTTCCCATGAATCACGAATGTTCTTGATGGCATCTAGAATGGTGAATCTTTTCCAGAAGGTTTTCAATTTACTTTGCACAGACCCATCAGAGGAATCACTATCTATGGCATATATAGCCTTATGAAGTGTATTTTTTTTAAATAGGAAGACTTTTTTTTTTTAATTTTGTTTATTCATGAGACACACACACACACACACACACACAGAGGCAGAGACACAGGCAGAGGGAGAAGCAGGCCCAACGTGGGACTCGATCATGCAGGGAGCCCGACGTGGGACTCGATCCCAGGACTCCAGGATCACACCCTGGGCTGAAGGCAGCACTAAACCGCTAGGCCACCAGGGCTGCCTTAAATAGTAAGACTTGAAAGTCAAAATTACTCTTTGATCCATGGGCTGCAGAATGGATATTGTGTTAGGAGGTATGAACATATTAATCTCATTGTATATCTCCATCAGAGATCTTGGATGATGACCAGGTGCACAGTCAGTGAGCAGTTATATTTTGAAAGGAATCCTTTTTTCTGTACAGTAGATCTCAACAGTGGGCTTAAAATATTCAGTAAAGTATGTTGTAAACAGATGGGCTGTCATCCAGCTTTTGTTGTTCCATTTATAGAGCACAGGTAAAGTAGATTTAGTATAATTCTTAAGGACCCTAAGATTTTTCAGAATGGTAAATGAACATAGGCTTCAATTTAAAGTCACCAGCTATATTAGCCTCTAACAGATCCTTTGATCTTTGAAGCCAGGCATTGACTTTTTAGCTTTGAAAGTCCTAGATGGCATTATCTTCCAATAGAAGGCTGTTTCATCTACATTGAAAATCTGTTTTTTGTTGTTGTTGTTGTTGTTGTTGTTGTAGTCACCTTTATTAATTATCTTAGCTAGGTCTTCTAGAAAACTAGTTACAGCTTTTACATCACTTGCTGTTCACTTTGCACTTTGATGTATTAAAGATGGCTTCTTCCCTTAAACCTATGAACCAGCCTCTGGTAGCTTTAGACTTTTCTTCTGCAGCTTCCTCATCTCTCTGTGCCTTCATAGAATTGACGAGAGTTAGGGCCTTGCTCTGTTAAGTTTTGGCTTAATGAATGTTGTGACTGGTTTGATGTATCCGGACCACTAAATCTTTTTTCATTATCAGCAATAAGGCTGTTTCCCTTTCAGGTCATTTTTGTGTTCACTGGCATAGCACTTTTATTTCCTTCAAGAACTTTTCCTTTGCTTTCACAACTTGACTAACTGGTGCAAGAGGCCCACTGAGGCCCAGGCTCTCAACCTGTCTCAGTTTTTGATAAGCCTTCCTCACAAAACTTAATCATTTCTAGCTTTTGGTATAAAATGAGAAACATGAGACTTCTTTTCACTTGCACACTTAGAGGCCATTGTAGGGTTATTAATAGGCTTAATTTCAACATTGTTGTGTCTTAGGAAATAGGAAGCCTGAGGAGGGGGAAAGAGATGGGCTGGTCAAGTGGAACAATGAGAACACACACAGCATTTATCAGTTAAGTTTGCTGTCTTTTATGGACACTGTTTGTGGTACCCTAAGACAATCACAATCATAAAATCAAAGATCATTGATCACAGATCACCATAACAGCTATAATAATAATGAAAAAGTATAAAATATTGTGAGAATTACCAAAATGTGACACAGAGACATGAAGTAAGCAAATACTGTTGAAATAATAGTGCTGATAGACTTGTTTGACGTAGGGTTGCCACAAACCTTCAGTTTGTAAAAAGCTTAATTATCTGCAAAATGCAGTAAAGTGAAGTGAGATAAAATGAGGTATTCCTATAAATGTGCCTTCTTCTAGAAAATATTCAAACTCTTCTTACTGCTCCCTCCCAAAATCCAGTCCTATTGATCTTTTCTAATAACAGTCTTCTAGTGACCCAAATAATCCAGTGATAGAAATGCCTCAGAATGATTTAGGTTTAGTGCCTGTTCCACTCTTAGAAACAAAATTAAAACCTGATGTTTACTGATTCCACTGTGTAACTATAACCCTTTCCAGGGATTTGATGCAAAAGGTTGACTAGCTTTAAATGATAAAAGATGTGTAAAGATAACATTAAGAAGGTATATGCATAAAAGGGAATACTAAGCAGTTATAACAAAAATGAGGATGTGTTCTATATGCAAATATATGAAAAGCATCATATATAATTATTTAGTGGAAAAAGTAGCTGATAGTATGCTGCCTTTTATCTAAAACTGTGAGAAAATAAGAATGTAAATTCTTGTTTGCTTTTCTAGTAAAAGGAAATTCTGGAAATGGGTATAAATAATCCTAGCAATTACCTGGTTGGTAGACAGTGGGGAACTATGTAATAGGGACCACAGGTAAGGAGAGACACTTCACTGAAAACTTTAATAATTTTGAAATTTTGAACCATATGAATTAATTATCTATTGAAAAAAAGAACAGGGAGAAGGAAACCATTAGAGCATATTCACGTTAAAGTTTCTCTGTATACCCTTTGAAAGTTGTATTACACTGTTTTATTTATAGCTCCCAGCTGCAAATTTCTTAGCTTTGCTGCTTTGACCTGATTTGGGTAATTTAAAAACTAGACTCTAGACAGATGTACATGCAGTGTTTTAATTACCATAGTTTAAAATTTTTAGAAAGAGTTACACTGTATATACAGGTAGTACCTATCTTATGGGCAATTATACTATAAAAATTCTTTTTCTACTGTACACTTAAGCATGGTTAAGATGCTAAATTTTGTGTTTTGGGATTTTTATCACAGTAAAAACATTTTTTAAACGTCTTGATTCATTTGTAAAAATGAAACTTTTAAATAAGAATATTTCTAACCACAGGTTATTGGTCCTCAGTCATGTGATTAAAATGACCTGTGTACATTCCTTGATAGTTTATATAAATATGTGTGCTACAAGGTATAATTATTTCCCTTTGTTGAAAATATCCTATTTATATTTGCAAATACTCGTGTATATTCAAGAGATGATTTATGTATTGTTAATAAATATAAACAGCAATACTTTAAAAAAAAATTCATCATACAGACCACCAAATGAACCGTCTTTCTTTTAATATAAGGTGCTGTACACAAACTAGATAAAAAAGTGAGCATGGGGAGCCCCTCAAGGGATTCTCTCTGTTCTTATATAGACTACTCATAAGCATACAAAAAGCCTTTCAATGAGACAATAAGAGTATTGTCAAGTGACTCATACAAACATTACCTGCTCTTGCTGATAGGTTACAGAAGGTATCTGGACACCCTGATGTTTGCGGAGTTTATGGAGGAGACTGTATTGAAAGAGTGGGTCAGGATCTGGATAAATAGGAACAAAGGAGCAGTTCAAATGTAGAAGGACAGTAGGCAGAAACTTGAGATGGACAAGAATGAACTGTGTTTAGTGGAGTACTCTTAGGCAAACAGATGGGAGGTAAACAGGGAACCATAGGTAGCAGTGGCATCGTAAAGATCTTCTGGAAGTTGGACCTTTATTTAGAAGCACTACTTTTAGAGTATAGAAGTGATATTCTAAACATTACATAAATATATGTTTACTCACCTATCTTTCCTCCCTTTTCTTCATTCAAGAAGTATTTTTTTGACCACTTCTTTTGTATAAATCACTGACATAAGAAAATTAACCTGACAATAAACTACAGAAGATGGGCAGAGCCAAGTATGAAGCAGAATATTAAGGAAGCATATTACAATAATTTGGAATTGTGATTGCATTTCTGGAGTTGATAAGAAAGCTACTGTTTTTTGAATGCTTAAGACGATATGTCAGACACTGTGTTAAATGCTTATATGTGCTCTGTATTATCCTCATAATCCTATTTATTATTTCAATTTACCAATGTCAGCAAGGTAAACTGACATAGAGAATGACAGAACAAATACGGTACATATCATGTGTTTAACAGATCAGTTTGTGAATATATTACATGCCCTCTTTTGTTTGATTCTCCCCCTGTGTGGTAGGCAGCCTAGATATCATCGTTCCCATTCTACAGATAAACACAAAATTGAGAAGCTTGCTTGAGCGGTCATTCATCAAACAGTAGACACCAGCTATATGCTCAGGTACTCTTCTAGGCAATGGGGACATAGCAATAAACAAGATAGATCAAGGTTCCTGTCTTCAGGGAATTACTTTCTAGTAGGAATGAATAACATTGAACACTTACATAATAATGCAATATAATTTCTGGAGCTGGTAAGTACTATGAAGTAGACAAAATAAGGTAAAATTATAGGGGCTGGCTGTGGTAGAGAGAGAAGACCTTTTTGAGGAACAGGATAAGGTTGAAACCTGCATAACAAGAAGGCATTCACAATACAATTGGAAAGGAAAAACATTCCAAACATATTTGAAAGCTTATCTGCTATCCATCTTTCCCAGGACACTCTAAGCTCCTCACAAAGGGACACTAGGTTGTATTTATCTTGTAACACCAGGGTCTACCATGGGGTTTATGTATTAGAATGTCATAACTGTTGGTCAAATGAATGAGTACATAAATACATGTGAAATGGAGAGCACCAGTACCATACAGGCCTTGAGTATGTATATGCATATATACATGTGTGCATAGTTTATGAACCTAAAAGAAAATATTACAGTAATATTAAGGGCAATACAATTCAAAAATAGAAGACATTAATTACTATTAGGAAGTTTTCAGAGAGATTTCAAAGACAAAATGTTGGTGCTTTGAAGAAAATTCTGAAAATAGAGAAAAGATGGTTCCAACTTTGACAGAGAAAGGGAATGACTAGGGTGAGACTACGCATACCGAATTCTTTCTGAGGTAGAAATAGAGTGCAGGGTCCCACTTGGGCTGTGGTGAGGGCCTATAACCATCATGAAGGTTTGTGAATTGGAACTTTCTGAAATTCTGAGTTTTTACAATCAAAGAATTCTTCAGCCATCTAATAGTTCCCTAACCAAATACTTATGATTCAACATGTGTTGTGGGCATCTTAGATCTGAGTACTCTGTCATACAAATGGAAACAACATTATCTTAAACAGGTCTGTGATTCAAAAAGAAGATACCACTTTGCCACCTAGGATCTGTAAGCTGCCTTATTGTCATTGAAATTATCATCTTTGTTCTTGTATATATATTCACTTGCTTTTTACTTAAGAATTGCTAATTATCCTGAAGATTTTGGATAGTGGATAACTTGCCCACTCTAAGGTTACTTCTTTTGATGAAGTAAATACTAGACTTCATCTGACAGAAATAGCCTTAATCTGTTCATTTGGTGTTAGAAATCTTGATGAAACTCTGAATAATTAATTTTTTCTCACTTCTGAGTAACATTAACTTTTAAGGTCTTTATCAAATAAAAATAGAATTTATGGTATTTTTAATGTGTATTTATTTTTGTTGGGTTGTTATATCATATTTTCTCTTATATATTCATTTAAATCACATGGAAGTCTGCCTGAAATGGCATTTTCATGATGATTCTGGGAACCATCCTTTTGATTGTATGATATTTACTGCTGATACATGTATTCTGGTGTTTCTTGCTTTCCATCATACATAAATTCTAGTGACATATTGAATACCATAGAGGGGAACTGACTGATGGTAAATCAGACATTTTATAGCATACTATTGGGAATGTTGTATTCATTACTATAAAGAAATTATATTTGATCAGTATTTTTCAGAGCTTCCTAGTACTGTAATTTATTGATGCTTCTTAATGTTCTCTGCTAATTAATACCGGCTCAAAATTGGATCCATTTTAACAATGTATAATATATGCTATAGTGAATCTTTTCCACACACACACAAGAAGAATAGCAAATATCCAACAGTATCTTTGATTAGCACTGTTAAGCCCAACAGCTTGTATTTCATGAACACAGTGTTAATTACATAGTCAGCTGGGTAGTTCATTCTCTACTATAGGAACTATATATTAGAATAAAGCTATTTAAAAAAAAAAAAAAAAAAAAAGAATAAAGCTATTTTGATGTATATGGTGCCAAAGGAAAATTGGCTAGCAAGAAAGGGAATAGCCTAATATGTGGTTGTCAAAAAAAATAATTTTCACTCACAATCATTTTTTTTACAGAGAATATATAAGTTGAGTTTTTTAGTTCCTTCTCTTCCTTCAGAGTTAAATGATGGAAAATGACTCTCAGTCCCCAAATCATTCAAAATAGGCCTAACAGGGTAGCCCCTCTGGTAGGGGTGAGATTTATGGCTTTCTGTTCCTTGGTATTCCATTACTCTGTCTACACTATCAAATTGATTAGTAGGCAGTGGAGAGCAAGGAAAGAGAGGTGACTGCATGGAGCCAGTAGATGTCCATCATTTTAATGAACTGCTTAGAGATGGTTAATATCATCCTTGATTCTCATTGTAGCTGATGATGACCAGATCTTTTTAAATGTTCCCCCCCTCCCCATTTTATCTTACAGGGTCCACTGGAAAATGATCTCGTAGTTCACGTAGCACTTGTAGCAGAAAGCCAACGGTATGAGATCCAGATGGATAGTGTGTTCCTTTGGGAGGAAGGGTGGAGGGTCTACTACTTTATGTTGCAATATTGAGTATAGTGGCAGAGATGAATTTCACAGAGTCCTTAACAGAGTTTCAAGGATGTCAGTAATGTTACTTTAAGTGCCAGAACAACTCTCTTTTCATATCTGAAAATAATTTTGTTTTAATTGATGTGAATATTCAATCCTATGACCTGTGCCAGTGTTGCCTGGGCTGTATTTTTGAGAAGTTAGTGCAACAGATACTAGGAATTCCCCAAAACAGTGCTTATTCTATCTGCCAGCCCCTAGAGCTCCCACCTGATGCCTTGTGAAGAACTCAAGAAGGCTCTGGATCCCAATGCAGATGGTATATTGCTCATGTTAATAAATTAAAACGATCAGCAAGCTAGCTCCCTTCCCTCCTCCACCATTCTCCACACTCTACATGCATTGCCTAAAAATGTCTCTTGCTTTTTCCCTGTGTTCTTTAGCCTTCAGGTTTTCCTCAACACGTATGGTATTCAGACTCAAACTCCTCAACAGGTAGAACCCATTCAGATTTGGGCTCAGCAGGAGCTGGTGAAAGTAAGTGATTCTGCTTCTTTATTGTCAACTTTATGGAGGTGCTAGAGCATGATGATTAGCTTAATTTACAGTCAGGTAGCACAGTTAAAATCCGATTCTGAGATAGGTCATTAATCGAAAAGTCATTCTAATTAAGCTGAAAAACCTGCCTTATCAGGCAGTGCTACTAAAAAAAACCCTGCATTGTGTGTGTATACATTATATTCATGGGTCTTATTGATTCTTCTAAAGTCTATTATTCACCTAGACTGAGCACTTAAATAACAAATTAACCTTAATTTTAGTACCTTGTGTATAAAATTAACCTTTACATTGGATTTGATAATTTTCACTTACATTACCTATTAAGGAAACCTTCTCATCTAAATATTTATTGGTAATAACTACTTCTCTTTTTCTTTTGCCTTACTATTTGGAGTCTGAAGTAATTCCCACCCTTTTGGTTTGCTAGGTGTCAAAGTAATTATAAAGTAACATCTGAGTTTATCTTTGATGAAGTTACATACTTCTTTGAATTGGATTAAAAGGTGACTTTTGAGGCCTTTTGCCTGTACTACTCTGCAGATGGATTCAGAAATGCCTGTTTAGGAATATCCCTGCCCATTAGGGACAGGAAATTGTGGACTTCCACTATAGACTATAAATAACTAGTTCCACTAGTTATTTATAAACCACCACTTCTACTTAGTAATTGATAAAAAATAATACAGGAACAAACTCTGAAGTGTTTGATATAAATGTTTTCTCTCTCAAATGATCAAGATTAGCTCAATTCAGCTGATAAAAATGTTTGTGATCAAAGCCTTGATGCTATAAGAAGGAATAAAAGCTTAGAGACAGGGGCAGCCCAGGTGGCTCAGTGGATTAGTGTCACCTTCAGCCCAGAGCCTGCTCCTGGGGATCCAGGATCAAGTCCCACGTTGGGCTCCCAGCATGGAACCTGCTTCTCCCTCTGCCTGTGTCTCTGTTCTCATCTCTCTCTCTCTCTCTCTCTCTCCCCTTTCCCTCTCTCTCTCTCTCTCTCTCTGTCTCTCATGAATAAATAAATAAAATTAAAAAAAAAAAAGCTTAGAGACATGAGGTGCACATTGCACAGGAGAAAGCAGGGCTTCACAGTGTCACTGCTCATTGGCCTAGACTCTCTCCATTGGCAACGAACCCAGATCTGGGTGTCAGATCACCCAGAGTACCAGCTCTTTGAGAGCTTTTAAACTCCCTCTAACAAATTTAGAGCTCTCTTCCCCTCTGCTTAGAGATAAGGCTAAAAATACAAGGATCCCTAGAGTAGGTAACATTTTGAAATCACACGAAGATGTAAATGGGTTTTGTGGCAGAAGAGGAGAGGAAACTGAGGATTCACAAGGCAAGGAGAGGAGGCAGCATGAGAGTGAAGAAAATCTAAGGCTCTAACACTGCATTTATTATTACTGGCTGTTTTTACTGGTATACTTTTTATGGTCCTTCACTGAAAGCTCCAGAGAATAGTAACAAAGATTATTATTCTTTGATAAACATGTGTTCAGTGCAAATAAACCTGACTTTGTTTTTTTCAGGCCTAATTTATATTGCAACTTTTTTTTATGTTAGGTAAATCTGTACTCCACCAGATAACATGCAGTCAAGATTTAAAAGACCAGCATGGCTCCAGATGACTTAAATGTGACATTTCATTCATTCATTCATTAGTGAATACCTGCTATGTACAGAATTTTTTGTGGGGCACTCAGATAAAATGGCTCTGTGCTCTGTCCCTGTTCTCAGTGAATTCTGAGTCTACTGGTTTGACAGGAAAAATATTTAATTACAATCCACCTTGATTAGTGCTATAATAGATGTTTATACAAGGTGCCATGGAGGTGATAGGAAGCATTCCTTTAAGAGTAAGGTGAAGACTTGGGTACCTGGGTGGCTCAGTTGGTTAAGCATCCAACTCTTGAGATCATGTCTTGCATCAGGCTCTGCACTGGATGCCTGCTTAAGATTCCTCCTCCTCCCTTTTTCTCTCCCTCTATCCCTCTCCCTCCTCCTCCCTCTTTTCCTCCCTCCCCCCTCTGCCCTGCACAGAATGATACACATGCACCACTCTCTATCCCCCCGCCCCCCCCCCAAATAAATAAATAAATTGAAAGAGTGAGGGGAAGACTTCTAACAGGACCTGACTTATTTTATGTTTTGTTGTTTTAAAGATGGTGTAAACAAATGGTTTAGAGTTTGAGTATGTGGTATGGGTAAAATGAGATTTGGAGCCAAGAGTCCAACTTCTCTAAGCATGTGTTAAGATAAGATAGAAGATTCTCTGTGTTCCAAGCTATTTGCTGTTTGGGATTCATCCTCTAAGATATACTGCCTAGTATATTGCTTCTTATAAACCCATATTTAAAAAATTTTTAGTCCTTGTGTAGTTAACATACAGTGTTATATTACTTTCAGGTATACAATACAGTGATTCAACAGTTCTATATATTTACTCAGTAATAAGCCCACCTTTTAAAAGTAAAAGTATTCTCTCATCTTTTAATACTTTACTATACTTAATCTTTTTATATTTTTATAAAAATATGTATTTTTATGCCAATGACTAATCTCTCTGTTCTGAGGAGCTGTACCCTCCTTCAGCCCACTTAAGAGAATATGAGAGCAGACAGCTGAGAGCAGGGCTTATACTGTGTGTAGCTAATGTTTCATGATGTGGGGACTATGGTGAGACTTGACTCGTGGGGGAGGTGAATATAATGTGATCTAGAATGTAGTACTTCTGTACTTTGGGGTGGTTTAGCCATTACTATATACCATTCAGTGGATTAAATAGTGTGCATGTGTACTGTCTGTACCCTGGAATTTAGGAAGCACTCCAAATCTGTCTACATAATTGTCATAGACCTGCTGTATCTAGGTTCAGAAAGTTAAGGATATTTCTTTCACTGTAATAGACTAGTATTTAAAGGAAACCTAGATCAGTACATTTTAACTTGCACATGGTTGATTAATCACTTGTCTAAGAGAAGAAATCAAATAGTTTTAGACATACATTTATTTCTGAAAATTTGAAAATATTTGAGAGAAAAGGGGCTCTATCTAGTGTAGTATGCGATAGTTTTAGTGTAGCTATAAATCCTAATGCTTATAGGGTACTTTTTCTGGCCAACTGACTTTGTCTAAAACCAGAATCATTATTCCAGTCAGTATTCACAGCACAGTTAGCTCAGAAGGACATCCAGTTGCTCCTTCATTCATCCTTCAGGTATTTCCTGAGCAACAGCTATATGCCAGGCACAGTGCCAACCAACTGAAGGGATGTTATTCTCTAGGAACATAGCAATACAGAATGAGAAAGAGACAGAGCTAATTTTGACAGGGAGTGTACACCGTAGCAGAATGAACAGATACCTCTGGTGATGATGACATTAATTTTGTGTACAGTGAGGTTGATATTTGAAGTCAGTTCAAATCGTAATCAGTAGATTATGTAGAGACAGTTGGTGTGATTTTCCATTTAGGAAAACAGATTTCTACCTCTTGTCAAATAGAAAAATGAATTCCAGACAGATTAAAGATTTAAATTTTTTTTTAAATAATATAAAAAAGTCACTAGAAGAAAAATAGAAGAGCAGTTTACAACTGTTTGGAGTGAAAGTCCATTCTTAGAATAATGCCAGTGCTAAAAAAGCCATTAAGGAAATGATTGACAAGTTTAACTAAATACAGCTGAAGATGGGATAAACAACCTGGCACATCAGAGGTGCTTGTGAAATTCCCTAGTAGAAAAATGTTTAGATTAAAATATCACATGCTGAAATGATGTTTGACCTACTATGCAGTCATTCTCACATTTCATAATAATATTGAAGATGAGCAAACTGGGTAAAATATTTATACAAAGGGTAATATTCTTAATATACCAAGATCTCTTACAAATCAAAAAGAATGAAAAACATCCAATAGAAAGAGGAACAATGGAAAAAATGTATAGAACATACAAGTAGCCATTAAATATATGGGAAAATGTTCATAAAATATTTGAATACAGCAATTTAAAACTAAGAACTATCATTTTGACCCAAGAGAGTAACAAAAAAGGCCTATTCAGTGTAAATGCCAATATAAATTAATCCACTGTTTCTACAGGGTGACCACCCTGTCATTATGTTTCAAAGAAAACATATTTTCTGTAATCCAGCAAGTCTAGGAAATTATTCTGCAGAAATAATAGTACACTGTCCATAGATGTTTATTGACTTGGATTAGAAATAACAAAAAGTTGGAAACTACCATCATCAAGGGAGAGGTATCAAATAGGGTAAGGAGGACAGCCCAGGTGGCTCAGCGGTTTAGCGCCACCTTCAGCTGGGGATGTGCTCCTGGAGACCCGGGATCGAGTCCCGCCTCAGGTTCCCTCCGTGGGGCCTGCTTCTCCCTCTGCCTATGTCTCTGCCTCTCTCTCTGCGTCTCTCATGAATAATTAAATAAAATCTTTTAAAAAAAATAGAGTAAGGAGGCATCTTATTGGATTAAGTGCTCAGCTCTGGTGCTGATTACCTTCTAATTCATTCCAAGTCCATCTGTTTTTACTTTGTAGAAATTCTAGAAGTTTCTGCTCCACTGTGGCACCCTTTTCTATTTTCCAGTAGTGACTGCTACACATATTTTGGGGGGTCTTTATATTTATTCATTTCACTATTGAAATGTAGAGTACATGCATAGACTCAGTTTACCATCTTGAAACTGGAACACCACAGTACTAAGTTTTAACAACTAAGACACCAAAAAGGCATATATAGTTTATAAATCTGTTTATGGAAATATATGCACATATTGATATATGTGTGTAAATGGGTATATATTCGTCTATATACTTTTAAAAATCTGTAACCCTGGGATGCCTGGGTGGCTCAGCGGTTGAGCATTTGCCTTCAGCTCAGGGCATGATCCCCGAGTCCCAGGATCGGGTCCCACATCAGGCTCCCTGCATGGACCCTCTGCCTATGTCTTGCCTCTCTCTCTATCTGTGTCTCTCATGAATAAATAAATAAAATATCTTTAAAAAATCTGTAACCCTATCTACACTTCAGGTGTTTTTTAGGGCTTACACAATAAATTATCCTTCCTTCAGTATATACCAAAATGCAAGAGTGTTACCTATGAGATTATGAGAGTAAACAGGATCATTCACTTGGAGCACGTGGCTTAAATTTTTCATAAAATTCATATAACCAGAAGAATCAATACAGACATTTCCATTTTGGTGGGAAATACTTGAAGGTGGGAATCTGGTAGGAGATGTGAGGTCCTGAATTTTAAAACTTTAGCCTTTTTTTTTTTTTTTTAATCACACAGGAAGCATTTGCCTCTTTGTGTTCTTTTATGAATTGGCAGAGCCATGCAAGTTGTACATTTGACAGCACAAGAACAATGTCAAATTTTAGAATATTGTTAAGCAGATCTGCAAAGATTTGCTCTCAAATCTCTCGGTACCCCCAAATCTAAGTTGACATCATTGGCTAGCTTATTTACAAGTCTATTGAGTAAGGTTTCCCTGGCCACTTTTCCTCAGGAAAATTCAGAAATTAGCAGGGCTTTAGTCAGGGGGAGTAAAAGGACCAAAAAAGAAAGCATAGATTCTTCCTGCCTGACTGATTTATAAATTTATGTCTTACAGGCTTATTTCCACCTGGGTATCAATGAAAAATTAGGACTCTCCGGAAGGCCAGATAGGCCCATTGGCTGCCTCGGTACATCAAAGGTGCTCATAAAATTTCCTTGTGGAGCAATGTTCAGATTATAATACCACAGAATGAAATGATGTTTGACCTGCTATGCATCCATTCTCACATTTCATTATATACTTGGGCTGGTTATCTGAATTATTATTTTCTACAAGGAAATCTTACTGTTTTGTGTAATATCACAGAAGTCTTGGAAGAGAGAATAAGCATCTTACTGCTATATTATTTCTGAACATTGTAAGGTACCTGATTATGACATTTATTTAAACAGAGGCTTTTTCTATCACAGTAGAGGTGATATTACTGTTCCAATCAAGAAACTTTAAAATTTCTTGATCAATTTTAACTTTTTTAGAACTTAAGCTACTGTTCCTTTGCCTTTGGTCCTGTTTTGTATTATTTTTTTAATTGTCTCTTACAGATTTATCGCATTCTAGGAAAGACTGTGGTTTGTTACCCTATCATCTTTGACCTAAGTGATTTCTACATGTCTCAAGATGTTTTACTGCTGATAGATGACATAAAGGTAGTTTCAAAACCCCTTTTCATTGAAATTGGATGACTGTATTTCTACTGATTTTATCATATGTTATTAAATTGAGTGCTCCTGGGTGTCTGTGACACTGGGTTAACACAGTGTAAAACATGAAAGTAAAACAATATCTGTATGGCTATGGGGAAAGAGTTAAATTGCTTGCAGCATTAGGATAATAGATGGAGTATGTCTTATATAAAGTTGTATGACTTTGCTTGATAGACCATTCTACAAATGGAATGAAAAGATACAGTTTATAAAGCAGGGGGGAGACCATTTGAAAACCATGTTCATACGACAGCAGTAGTTTATCTCTTTTTGAACAAAAATTGAGTTAGCAAAATAATTTTATTTATGAAGAATGTCAAGTAAAACCCCAGCTAACTCATAACACCTAGTCAGTTAAAATCTCCACTCCCTTTCCTATTTGCAGAGTAGAGAAGCTTAGAGTCCTGGTTTAGAGCATGAAATCTGGAGACACTAGACGTTTGTTAAGATCTTAGCTCTACTGTTTATTTACCAGCTGTGTGATCTTGGGCCAGTTACTTAACTTCTTGGGTCTCTCTTTTCCTGTCTGTATAACTGAATAATAATAGAAATATTCTGAGAATTAAATGAGTTAATGTATATAAAACACTCAGGATAGTACCTGACATATGATGAAGTGTTATGTAAGCCTTTGATATGCTGATGACGTGATGATAATAGAAGTTGAGTGAAAAAACTCTCTCCACATTTCTGATGGTCTGTAGAGATTCAGTCTAGTTTCTTCTACCTCCTATAATACATGCATAGTAATGTGGAATGAGGATTAATCTTCCAGATGACAGTCCTGGTTTGGTTTTTCCTCCCTGGGACCATTTTTTTTTCAAGTATTTATTTTAATTCCAGTATAGTTAACATACAATGTTATATTAGTTTCAGATGTTTAACAGTTCTGTGCATCACCTGGTGCTCATCACAACGAATGCACTCCTTAATGCTTATCACCCTCACAACGAATGCACTCCTTAATGCTTATCACCCATTTCATCCTCCCACCCATCACCCCTCTGGTAACCATCAGTTTGTTCTCTGTAGTTAATGTTTCTTGGTTTGTATCTCTCTCTCTTTTTTTTTTCTCTCCTGGAACTATTCTTTTTTTTTTTTTTTCCTGGAACTATTCTTAAACTGTATTCTTTAGGCCACCAAAAAAGAAGCAGACTTAAAATACATGTGATCTGATTACTTTTAAGAACAAAATTTAAAGTCAGTAAAGTTTCAACTTAAAATCAGTGAAGTTTCAAACTTAGCAAACAATAATATATTCATTTCTACTCCTAGTAGTCTATATTATCCAGAGTTTGACCATGAATTGTCTTGATATATCAGAGTTTTGTTGGCTCTTTGCCACAAATGGTTAAACATCCTGATCAGCTCAGATATAATGCCATTACATTCTGCCTCATTCTTTTGTTTTGATAGAATGCCCTACAGTTCATTAAGCAATACTGGAAAATGCACGGACGTCCACTTTTCCTTGTCCTCATCCGGGAAGACAATATACGGTAGGTTGATGAAAGAAGTGAGGTGCACCTGTCTCATCCCCTTTAACACTGTGAACCCTTTGGAAGCAGGGCCTTCTACTGTTTTTATGTCTCTGTCAGAATGTGGCAGAGAGACTTACATATGTGAAGGATACTTAGTATTATATTTTTTATTTCTTGTTATTAATAATGCATCTTTTGTTTGTTTATATTTTTTAGAGGTAGCCGATTCAACCCCATATTAGATATGTTGGCAGCCTTTAAAAAAGGAATAGTTGGAGGAGTCAAAGTTCATGTTGATCGTCTACAGGTAGTCTTCTGAATTTCATGTTTCTGTTTTCAGGACAATTAATGCACGGATATAGCTGTATTTCTTAATATATGTTCTGTTTAAGGTTTTTGTCTTAAGGTTTTTTTTCTGTGCCTGTCTTCCTATTCCTTTTGTAACCATTCTGTTATTTTGTCCTTCCAATCTCATGCTTGAACAATTGCAGAGGTTTCCCAACCAGGATTTTAGACTTTAATAGCTCATCTCCACCCTCTATTTTGCGATTGAGGAAGCTGTGGTCCAGAGTGATGAAGTGACCTGCTGTACAGTCCTATACCTGTAGGCACAGGTATAAGTTGCCTTACTCTTTGGCCCAGTGTTCTTTTCCATATTCAGTAACATCCAACCAGGAAATAATCCTTGTTCACCTCACAGCATTATCTTCAGAACTCCTAAATAACAGAAGCCCCTTGTGGTTCCCTGTTAGCCAGAACAGCCTCCCTGCCCACATTTATCTTCTACTAAACGCTCTTCGTGCTTCAGCCAATACAAGTTAATTACTGTGTTCTGACTTGGTGAGGTTCTTCCCCTCTGATCATGCCATTTCCTCTGCCTGGAATATCCTTCATTCTTTCAAGACGCCTACACTTTAAAATCTTATGGAACTTTAGGGCCAGTTCTGCAAAATCACCTAGACCAAAAATAACACTACTCTTCTTGAACATCCTTTTATGACCTTTAATATGAACTACTCAGATTGTAGTCTATAGTGGACTTAGGTGCCTTATTTCCTATAAAGAAATGTGATTATCTCAGAGTCTTTCCTGTAGCAGGTTCTCAGTATTGAGAAAGAAAGAGGAGGGATCCCTGGGTGGCGCAGCAGTTTGGCGCCTGCCTTTGGCCTGGGGCGTGATCGAATCCCACATCGGGCTCCCGGTGCATGGAGCCTGCTTCTCCCTCTGCCTGTGTCTCTGCCTCTCTCTGTGTGACTATCATGAATAAATAAATAAAATCTAAAAAAAAAAAAAAAAAAAAAAAAGAGAAAGAAAGAGGAAATTTTACAGAGAAACCTATACCTATGTAGGTAAAATGTTTACATACTCATTCCCCTAGCACTTGTGTTTTGTATACTTGATTGGTTTTTATCTAAATTTTTAATCTTTTTCTCCTTATTTTTTATTTCTTTCTATTGCTATTCTATTATCTTTTTGTCATGCTTCCTGGAAAAATTTCTTTCATATTTATCATGAAGCTTCCCTGTTAAGTTTTATATTTTGGCTATCATGTTTTTAATTCTCCCTTTTCACAGTATCATGTTCTGCTTTTCTGGATATTATATTTTATCTTTCTGAGGTTATTTACTAGAGAGTTTTTGAAATTTTCTCCTCTGCTTGATCTCTTTCAGGTTTCTTTTCTCTCTTAATTTTTTTTTTTTTTTTTTTTGTGCTCAGTCTTTTATGTTAGAGGCACTGCCAGATGTGTGGTAATCTTTAGCCTTACATTCATTTTTAAGAGTGAAAGAATAAGTTTAATGGAGGCTCTATGCTTGGAAACAAGGATTCGTGAAGCCATTTATCAGGTAGTCTGGTGGCAAGGGTCCTTTTTGTTGGGGGAAACCCCAGGTGCCAATATCTGGAGAATTTTTTCTCCTAGGCTTTTCACTTTCTAAAATAAACATCCAACCTCCTGCCCAAAGAACATACATTTTGCTTTCATATCCTAAGAACAGGGTTGAAGAAGGACCCTTGAGTACAGGGTCTTTCATCAGAGAATAAACTTTTCATCTTGGAAAACTGAAACTTTATACTTACTAACCAACAATCTCTCATCCCCCCACCCTAGCCTTCATCTTCTCTTTAATATAATAAATGGAAATGGCATCTATATGCTTCTCATTTTATTTCAAGCCCAAATTCTACAGTCTCTCTTGTCACTGGGCCTCAACCTCCCTTCCCACCTCATCACCCAGGAACTTTCCATGAAGCTCATTCCCAGCCCGGCTTTCCACTCCCCAGGTATACTAGGTAGTTTCAAAATCCTTGAATGTAATTGGATTTTTTTTTTCCTGCTCATACTATTATTCTATTCTAGAGTTGCCTTTTTCTTTTTTTTTTTTTTCTTAAATACTTTAATTTTATAACTTAGGTCATTGTCATCTTTTTAGTGAAGTCTCCAGGGTTGGAATTAATTTCTCATTCCAGTGTGTTTCTGTGGCACTTTGCTTGAAACTTTGCTATAGCTCTTAATTTAGGTGTACTAGTTCTTGTGTCTGCTTCTCTTGGTAGATTGAAAACTCTTTCAGGCCAAGCTTGAGTCATCTCTGAATTCCCAAAGTGCTCTGCTCACTACTATTCTATCTTAGAAAATGTATAAATATTGGTTCATTAATTCAGCATGTATTGATTGAGCTCCCTCTCTAGGCACTGGGGATAAAATGGTGAAAAAAAAAATACAAGATATCATGGGATTTATTCTAGTGGAGGAGCCAAACCAAAAAACAAAGCTAGGAAGGGGTGCAGAATGATAGGATGGCATGCAGTCTTAGGTAGGATGTTCAGCTGGAAAGGACCTTGGTGGGATATAATTAAGTACTGCAGAGCAGGATACCCTTTTGAATATTATATTTAATTTGGCATATATATAATAATGTTATTTACTTACCATCCAAACTAAAGTAGTAATGCCCAGTAAATTAATCATAAGTGTAATGTTTTTTATAAAACTAATTTAGGAGCCTCTGTTCACCAACTGAATTTTTTTTTATCAAAAGCTCTAGAGGTGGGAAGCCCGGCTGGCTCAGTGGTTTGGTGCCTGCCTTCGGCCCGGGGTGTGATCCTGGGGATCCAGGATCGAGTCTCATGTCGGGCTCCCAGCATGGAGCCTGCTTCTCCCTCTGCCTGTGTCTCTGAATATCTCTCTCTCTCTCTCAAGAATAAATGAATAAAATCTTAAAAAAAAAAAAAAAGCTCTAGAGGCTATTAATGAAATTTAGCATTTGCCTATTAACACTTAACTTTATGGGCTTATTCAGTATATAGAGTGGGTAGGCTAATAATAGAAAATATTAAGTCAAAATTATTTTTCTTATGCTTTCAATATTATTAGCTTTGAGTATCAAATAATTTTTGACTCTTCTCTTTCTTTCATACCCCACATTATTACAATCCATTATCAAATCTGGTTTTCATACCCCACATTATTACAATCCATTATCAAATCTGAATTTTTTCTCAATCACATTTCAGACACTAATATCTGGAGCTGTAGTAGAACAACTTGACTTCCTAATCTGAGGGTATAACCCTCAGATTATACCCAAAATCTAACCACTTCCCATCACTTCTAACGCTAATATCGTAGCTCAAGTTACCATCATGCCTTACCTAGATTTCCTACTGGCCATAAGACAGTTAGCATTTTCATACTCCTCCTGGTCATAAGGCAGTTAGATTATGTCACGTATCATAAGACTCAATGACTTACACTGTCTTACAAAATGAAAACCAAAGTCCTTGTAATGGTTTTTGTACTGTCTATGATCTGGACCTTTTCTTCTGACCTCATCTCCTACCATTCTGTCTTGTCTACTGTACTCCATTTACACTCTCCTCCTTACTGCTCTTAAAACACACCAAACATGCTTCTGTCTCAGGACCTTTGCACTTGCTGTTTCCTCAGCCCTGCACACTCTTCCTTAATATCCATATTGTTGACTATAGTCCTTCCTTCAGTCTCTGCTTACATGTCACCCTATGAGGGAAGTCTTTTCTGATCACCTGTATAAAATGGCAATCACCTGCCACCTCCTATTCCCCTTCCCCAACACTTCTCATCCTCTACCTTTCTTATTTCTATTTTGTACTTAATATCATCTAACATATTTAGTTTTTTGTTTGTTTAAATTGTCTACTTCCTACACAGAGCTAAAGTCAATTTCCAGAGGGCAGGAATTTTGTATTTTATTCTTGCTATATCATTAATACCTAGCAGAGTGCCTGGAATATGGTGGGTGTTCAATAAATATTTGTCTAACAAATTAGTCAACCAGAGAGCAAGATGTATAGATCTGAGCCCAAGTCTTAGGAAATACATCAGAGGACTTTTAATTATGCTCAGCACTGCTCTCTGCCTAGGCACAGACTGCTCTCAGACCCTGACTGCCACTGCCACATGAAAATGTGCAAATCAGTTGCATATTTGGCCTTCCTCACTCAAACTTTGCAAGAAGGCTTTTGTATGGTTGCTGGTAATATGTCTATCCTGACATTTTTAATGGGTATTTGTTGATGACCTACTTTGTTTATGAGTTTCCACTAGAGAAGAAGGCAGTACAACCCTGGATGGTTAACCAATGAGTGCAACATTTCCTGTGTGTCATGTTGTTTCATATTTGAAAAGAACAGTGAGAAAGTAGAGGAAGTAATAAATGTAAGACAGTTTTGATTGAAGAATTGCCTTATTTTTAAAATAATTTATGGCTTGTTTTTTATGTAGTACATTTCTCAATTTTATCTGACAATTCACCAGATAATTAGTAGTGACACATATTGCTAAAAAATCCATCGTGGGTTATCATTCATTTATGCTCTTCACTGTGAACCACTGACAAACAAAAACTGTATTTGAGTGTGGCCTTATTTAGTTTGCTAACGTATAATCAGGAACTAATGAAAAATAAAATGACCAGATATGGGTTGCGAGAATGTAGAGAAGTACTGGCCTCAATAATCAACAACTTCATGATCCTGAAAAATGAAGATTTGGCAGTATCCCATTGTTGGATAGCTCTGAAGTATAATACAGTAACAGAATCCAAAGTGCAATTTCATATCATCTTTTCTCAAAGCAATTTTAGTATTTGATTTTTTAAACTATTTTTAAGATGTTAATAGATACTGAATTTTAATTCCAGCTTTAAAAAATGCCCACAATTCTAAGAACAGAGGGAAAATACAGTTAATCTCATCTTGACTTTCCTATTTATTATGACCCATGAACTTATAACTTGATTTATATGTTCTTTTTAAGATTTTATTTATTTATTCATGAGAGACACAGTGAGAGACAGGCAGAAACATAGGCAGAGGGAGAAGCAGGCTTCATGCAGGGAGTCTGATGTGGGACTTGATCCTGGGACTCCAGAATTATACCCTGAGCTGAAGGCAGACGCTCAACCGCTGAGCCACCCAGGGACCCTATATGTTATTTAAGAAGGTTTTGTTGTATGTGAAAACCTATCTCACTTTAGAATGCTCTCTTAAGAAATGACTTAAGAATTGTGTCTACCTTTTTTTTAAGTAAATTTTTTTTAGTATTACAAACTTACAGAAATGTATATGCACAGATCATAAGGGTATGGGTTTGTGAATTTAAGAGTTGTGAATTTTTTCTCAATCACATTTCAGACACTAATATCTGGAGCTGTAGTAGAACAACTTGACTTCCTACGAATCAGTGACACAGAAGAGTAAGTCCCTTTGGGTCATTATTAGAAAAGCAGGAAATTAGAAATGCAGGAAATCTGAAACTTTTTATTTTAATTTCTAGGCTTCCAGAATTTAAGAGTTTTGAGGAACTAGAATTTCCCAAACACTCAAAAGTCAAACGACAAAGCAGTACCTCAAGTGCTCCTGATCTAGAACAGCAACCAGATGTCGCCATTGCTGAATGGAAGCACAAGCCCACCCATGAAATTCTTCAAAAACTGAATGTGAGGAAGATGTAATTCCCACATGGCTCTGAGTGAGGTTGACCGAACAAGAATTCTCAGGGACAGCCCATATTTCTTTTGTCCTCTCAGAGGAAGTATGGAAGTGCCTAGAGGTAGATGGCCTCTGTATAGTAGAGAAGCAGTAATGAGAGGCTATTCTCGTGATCTAACATTTTAGCATGGTTGTCTTAGAGATGCTTAAGGAGTGGGGATGAATTGGGTAGCCTTGGATATGAAGGTATTATATGAGACATTAAAGAATATGTCAGGAATAGTTGCCTTTGGGATATCCAGACTTCTCTTTTAGTATCCTCTCCTTCTTGGATCTTCCCTCTCGTCCCTGTGTTTAGGTTTTAATAGCTTGTTTTAAGTCTCTCCAGTCACTGAGGAAAGCAATCCTATGACCACATTCATATGAATATTATGTTAGCAACCTAATATTTTATCTACCCTAAGATTATTTGCATTTTAAAGAGGTGAGGTGAGAGTGAGTATAGTACTTACCAAGGAAATGAAATTCTAATGATAGAACTAAAACATCATGACATCTTACTGGGCCATACCACAAATATGAGCATGTAGGTTAAATATATATCCTATTAGACATCATTTGTCCTTATTATTGATTGATATTATCTATAGATCTCTATTAGCATAAATATGATATGGTAAACATAAAGCACATAGCACAGTGCCATAATACATAAAAAGCACTCTGTACATGTCCTCTCCTTTTATCCATCTCCTCACGACAAGTTGATAGCCACATGGTCTCTTATTTATGAATAAGCAGGGTCAAAAAGGGAGTGGTGGAATGACTTGGTCAAATTTCTCAGAGTGGCAGAATCAAGTATTAATCAAGTATTAATGCTTGTAGACAATATATTTTCTATTCATTGCTTACTTTATTTCCTGGAAAATTTGATTACTAAATACTACTACATCAGGAAGCCAACTTGTCTATGCTCTGTCTCCAAGATACCTAAGATTAATAGTTGTTTAATGTCATCTAATGCATAGTAGTCTATCAGTAATATTTGATATTTATTTAATTTCATAGATTTCCTCTTTGCATCATGTGACTGCCTGATTATTTATTCCCTATAACTTTTGTACCCATTTTATTCCAGTTATTCACAATGATTTGTGTTTTTAGGACTGCAGTTGTCTGGCTAGCCAAGCCATCCTGCTGGGTATACTACTCAAAAGAGAAGGCCCCAACTTCATCACCAGGGAAGGTAAGTATACAGTCCAAAGAAAATTTTTAAATAATGAGACCTCTCTATCCTTGAGCATATATAAAATATAGATAATGAATATATACTAAAATATTATGGTATTTTATCATCCATTAAACCTTTTTATTTGGAAACCTTTAAATGGAAAGTGTTTATTCATACCTCCTAGAGTGGAATAGACTGTATGAACTCCTAAATTGCTTTCATGCAGTGATGCTTGATTGTTTCTCTGATTGTCTGAATGGTGTTAGAGCCTGATTCTGCCTATGACTATTAACCTCTGATGACTCTTTCATAGTTGTTTATTGACAGTTTCTGTTTCCAGTTTTATTACCTGTATATTTTTAAGAAGAATATTGAATCATTATAACTATAAAAATTAGCTCCCTCATGGGCTGCAGCAGCCATTTGAAATGGAACATGGCATTTAATAGAATTGTGCTCTAAACATTGTTAACAAAAATAAATCATTTCTAATCATGTCCTCTCTGCATTAAGGATGTATCCCAATTACCCCTGAAATCCACACTTGTATATTGAGGCACTCTAAGGAATTCTTGAATTTTCCATCACAGACTGCTTCTAACAATTTGTTATATAGAATAATATAAAATACATTTCAAGATAACATGTAGTTTTTGGCTCATTGGGAAGTCCTCCTCTATTAGAGGGGCATGTTGATTTGTTTAGGATTAGAAATTGAGTCAGAAAAAAAAAAGAAATTGAGTCAGGATTCTAAACAGCAATGTAATTAATAAAATTTATACTTTTGGTAGTGAACTAAACATAATTGTTTATTCAGGTTAGGTCTACTTAGTTTTTACATTACTGTAGCTAAGAGATAAACTTCTTGAATATTATGTATGTCAACTGAATAGTCTTAATTTTCTTAACTGATTAAAGGCAGAAAAACTTTAAGCAAATTTCATGCAGAATCCCCCAGGTTTCTAATTAGTCTTGAAACTGTAAGCAGAATTCCAATTATTTGAGGACATTCATTGAAATTTATACTTTAACTAAAACAATAGGATTTTTAAAAAGCAAGCATTTTATTAGGAACCTAGAAGCAGAATGGGTTTTTTAGTAGTGCTTTAAAATAAAAAAAGGTTTATATAAAGTAGTTTATAATGAAAATACTGAATTACTTTTTTTCAACTATTTTTATGAACTTGGGAATAATACTCTTGTTATTTAAAAGACTAAGTTTTTAAATCTGTAAAATCTTATGATACATTGAAAATCATAAGCATCTACAGAATCTGAATATAATTTTATCCAATTTGTTATAAAGCTATAATAAAAAAATTCATGGTAAAATGATAAAGATCTTGTTCTCTACCCTTGTTTCCTTTTTACTATTCTGTCCTGTCACCGTCATTAATTTATTGACAAGCCAGTCATGAAGCCAGATCACATGTAAATTGTGGCAAAAGAATGAAGTCCAGTGGTGTCTTTTGAGGGCTAGTATGTATTGGAATAATCATGCACATAACAGAGCCTTCATAAACTTTCCTGGGAGAAGTAAATGAAGAATCATATATTCAGAGTCTACAGCACTTGTTCACTTTGCTGTATTCTGATTATTTTCTGTAGTAAATTAAAATAACTTATTTTTTATTTGTTAAAAACTCAGATTATATATTAAGCAAGAAAACAAATTTCAAGAAATAAAGTACTCACTGAAATCATATACTCAAAACAAATAGTAACTATGACCAGGACATTCACAATATGTATTTGGGTTACATGTTTAAATATATCAGGTAGTTCAGAATACTAATGGATGTGGATATATTAACTCTAGTGGAACAAAATGAAATTCAAGGGTAGTTTTTAAAAAGAGAATAAATATTATGCATTTAATTTAAAGGGTATTTTTTTTTTCAACAAAGACTATTATTCAATGTCTAGGTACCGTTTCTGATCACATTGAGAGAGTCTATAGAAGAGCTGGCAGCAAAAAGCTTTGGTTCGTATTAGTGTCTTTGTCATTATGTTTTTTTGCGTTGTCATATTTAAAGGCATAAAGATTATGGGCCAGTCTTAAAGATGGTTATTTATCCTAATTTTTACTTTTAAACTCCAAGGTTATGGCCCTGATTTTATTTTCTAAGGATCTGCATGCATTCCACTGTATTGGCTCTCCCAAGATACTTAAATATAATGTCTATGAATAAAGACCTCCATAGGAATAGAACCTGGAGAGAGTATTCACTGGAATGATATGCTAATGACTCTTTCCTACACTGCACCTCTTCTGTCCCACCAAGGTGCTTTAGGTTCTACTTTGTATTCAGGAAATCTGTTCTGTTATCATAGAAGGCCATGAAAAGAGACCAATGGTTCATTTAATCATAACCAAAAATAATAGAAGGCAGTTCTCTCATCACTTAAGTTGAGTGAATCCCAGTGATTATAGTTGCTTCATGTAGAATAACTAATATATTTTGCAGAAGTAGTCTCCCAGGGATTGAAAAAAAATTAGGTAAATCGAGATAAAATTGTTTCAATTCACAGTGGGGTAGGTATGCCTAAATGCATAGTCCTTTGTATTTTGAAGCAATTCTAGCCATTTTACTAGCAGAATTTAAGTAAAAGTACACATAACGACCTATTATTATCTCATTTTGAAAAAAAAATCTCAAGCAGTGCCCTAAGAAACTCTCTTAACCTCAATGAGCCTTGGGTTTCTAATCTCTAAAACAAGGGGATTTGACAAAACAATCCCTTAGCAGTATTTCAGTTCTGTGATTTATAGTAAATTAACCATCCTGACCCAGAAGAAATAATATAATAATCCTCTGGCTAAATCTCAAATTTGCACTGTAAATTCTCAGCACAGTAAGGCATGCAAACCAATAGATACTGCTTTTCAGCCAGTAAGTTTCAAATGTGGTCTCTATAGTCTTAGATTTTGCTAAGCAAACCTGTTTTTGCTTTTATGTTATTATACTTGCATTTTAGATAGAGCATTAGCTAGCAGATATTTTTAGTGCTGTTAGGTTTAAAAGAACAAGCTCCTAGAAGTTTATTTATTGTATTTTTCCTTTTATGGCTTTGCACTGACACACCCAGGTTGGTGGTACGCTACGGGGCTGCCTTTACCCAGAAATTTTCTTCCTCTATAGCTCCACACATTACTACTTTTCTGGTCCATGGGAAACAGGTAACATACACAGAATGTGGAAAAACTCAAGCTGCTTGAAACGTGTGGCCCTATTTGCATTATGAGGGTTAAGTATGTCTTTTGGCCTTAAAGTGTGTGGGTTAAAGCTTCTCTAAAAGTAGGAAGTGTTTGTTTCACTAACTATATCAGTTATTGACTTAATTTCTACTGGTCCATGTATGTTGAGATTAAGGAATATAAATATGTTTTCTAAGTCAGCTTCCATGGACATTCTGAAATGTAGGAAAACAGCTTTAAGCCTACATTTATTTCCATTTTATTTTCTTCCTCTAAAAGTTCCACATGAATTTTACTTTTGAGGGAAAAAAATGTCTTATGTATTGCATGTGCCATGCTTTTAAAAAAATCTGTTCTCTCTAGAGTCTGAGACTTTTTCAGAAATGTAAAAATAGCAGTGTGAATTCCTTTCTCCAACATTCTGGCTTTATGAAGAAAAAAAATGCTGGTATTTCATTGTATCACTTCCTAAAATGGAGTACTAAGCGAGGCTCCAAATGCAGGGATTTGGTTATCTATGCACCAAAAGAAACATGATTTAAAGTGGTTGTAAGAATAGATGATGTTTACCAGTGACAGACTTAATAATGATTTTTAATGCAAAATCAGAATACTCAGTTAAATCCTCCCCCTACTCTACTCCCCATCAAAGGAATGGTTAAGCTCCTTTTTCTTTCTTTTAAAATTGATAATGGCATGAATAATGCTGGTAACAGAGGTGAGGATGAGGGATCCCTTCCTAATTCTGGAGAGTCCTCTACAATCTGGGAGACTTCAGATATTAGGTCCAGTGTCAGGTTCAGTATTTCCTCCAAATTATTATGTGAGGAACTAATTGTGTACATGTTGAATCTCCCCCATCAGGGGCTCCATTCATTTATCATCTTTTAGGTTTGTCAATCTCTGGCGTGCTCTCTTCTTTGCCCCCAGGTCGGTTGTGCGCCGTGCAGCAAGTCTATTAAGTAAAGTAGTGGACAGCCTGGCCCCATCCATTACTAATGTTTTAGTGCAGGGCAAACAGGTAAGTATCTTTTTCAGACTCTCCCTTGGTCACAATCAGAAAAGCTTCTGGATCGGACTCTTCCTTTTAAATCTGGCAAGCTTCAGTGTCCTAGGCCTCTCAATCACATTAACAGTGGCTCAGGTATTTCTACAGAAGACTCCTGCAGAAGCAAAACCTTGTCTTAAAGATGCAGTTACTAAGTAGACCACCCCTTTTTCTTGCTGAACCTTAGAGCTGTGATTTTCAACTCCTGTGTTGAGGTCAGTGAAGATACTGACCCAGAAAATGGAATAATCCCAACTAATGTACTCCAGACAGATTTAGGATGGGCAGGGCAAAGACAGGTGAATAGTGAAGGGCACATTTTTCCTTCTATTCCATATTAAATTCTTCTCACTCTTAGAAATGCATTGGCTCCCCAGATCCCAAACCTTTTGGGCCACCTCTCCCTAGAGCTCCTCCCCTCCCACAAGGGCCAGCTTCTGTTAGTTCCTCCTTACAGAGCCATCTCCAGTTAGCATGGTCCCTCTCTCCACTAGGTTTTCATGACAGGCCTGTGACATTTCTCACAGTCTGCCCTGCATCCCAGTTCATTTCAGTGTGTGTCTCTTCACCCAGAGTAGGCTGTGAACTCCTGGAAGTCAGGGCCCAGGTCTTGTCCAGCACCTGTCCCAGCATGGGGTCTGGCTTGGAGAAGGCACTTGATGAATGTGGCTTGAATTGAGCTTGTGCATGTGGATATGCAGAGTGGGATGTGGCTGCTCATTTTTTGTTTTGTTTTCCAGAGCTCTAATTACCTGGCTGAATCATCATCTAGTTGGAAGGAAAACCTGTTTGCTTTCTTTCTCTTCTTTGGGAATATGTGTGCTTTATGATATTTTCCTGACAGTTGACCTAGGGATATAATAAGCTTTAATAATATGAAATACATTAACCTTCCTTAATAGAATCAGTCCATTGCTCATATTTCAGGGCTCTTAATTCATTAAAATTGAAATAATTTCATCTTGACATCCAGCTTGAAATGTTAGAAATTTAAGTTATTTTATCCTATAATATTTATTAACAATGAAAAAATGATTGTACTAATTAAAAACTCCTGAGGAAAAGTTAAATCACTTTTCACATATGTTATTTTCTCTATTTTCTCCAAATCATTAAGAGGTAGAATTTTCATCCTCATTCATCAGCTACACAGACCAAGGTACAAGGAAGTACCTTATCCATTGCCCTTCCTCACCACAGCCCTCACCTCCAACCACAGTCTCGTATTGTTGCTCTGGACTTAGCCACCTCTGAAAGAAAGTAAATGGGATACTATTTTTCCTTGAATTTTAGGCCACTGTAGTATATCTGAAAATATAGTTAATTCTACTACATATGAGTATCTGAGAAGGTTTTGGGGATCTGACACTTGGAGAGGGGTAGGTTACGGTTAGTCATGTCCATTCTGTGCATTCTCTGATGAGAGCTTGCAGCCTATGATCCTGAAACTCTGCTCCCCATATCCCAAAAGCTTTGGAGCCTGTTCTGAGGCTGTGCCTGGACCATTGCCTTCCCAGGAAAACAGTCACTTACAGAGCTGAGTAAGCCTGGGAAGCTGACAGCTCCGCTTCAGGTGCATGAAGTCCATTCACTGACTGCACCTTACCCCTTTACAAAAGAAAAAGAGGATGGAGCATTCAGTTTGCATTCACTCATTTATGAAATGCTGCCCTGAGAACTGAAGTTAATACTGTTTCTACAAAGCACTTTCAGATCACCTCAAGCTCTCTAGAATGAAATAGTGGTACATTTCATACTTCTAGAAGCAGTGATGTGCCTTCTGTTTTCTTTACACACTGACATTTTAATAAAAGTAATTGCACTTGGACTAACTGGTTGGTACCACTTGGGACATAATAAACCCAGTTTATTATGTTCTCAGTTTTCATTTCATCACAAAGTTGTGGCAAATGTTCTCTTCTCTCCCCTCATGTCAGAAAACACAAGGCCCCTTTCATCTGCTCTTCATTTTCCAGCCCCTTATAATTGTGCACTGTCCATGGAAGAGGGGTAATCAGGAGGAAGGAGGGGTTGCAGACTCTTCTGGGAGGCAAGATGCCAAGGGTAGAGAAGAGAGAGAAAAAGACCAGAGTATTCCTCTTGCCAGCTTCAGCAGCATTCTCTGCTTTGAATTTTTATTGTCCTTTCCCTCTGTGCTATCTCATTTCCTAGGCCTGTGGGCAGCCTTGTTTATTCCCCTCCATAGGTGAGAGATAAATCAACAAGTACTTTAATACCGGGTGCCTAGCCCTATGCCGAGATAAGTGGGGTCTATGCTAGAGCTATATGACCTTGCATCTACCTTTTTAAAGGTTATAGTGTTATTAAAGAGCAAAAGTTCCACATGAGAAATATAAAAGAAGTGAAAAATATACTCTCAAATACTAAATTGTGTAGACTGGGAAGTAAAGTAAAACTATCCAATGTATTTTGGTTTCTCTGGGGAGTTTCTAGTACTAAAGTCATTCAGAATAATTTTCTCCTAATAGTTATTTATATTCCTTTCCAGCTTTTATCTACTCACCTTCACTCCCCTAACTGGGACCCTTACCTGCCCTTATATTTCAGACCAGACTGTGAACCATCATGAACTCCAGTGGGAGTCATGCTTTGAAAGCCATTTTAATAAATAGCAGGAACAGTTATTCTACCTAATTCCCTAGCTCGTGTAGAGTAATTTCAGCCTGCCAGTCATCCTGAGCCTTGAATATTTTTCTTTTATCTTTTAGTAGCTAGGAAATTTTTGCAATAAAATTCTGCCACTTATAGGTAACTTTGGGTGCCTTTGGGCATGAAGAAGAGGTTATCTCTAATCCTTTGTCTCCAAGAGTGATTAAGAACATCATCTATTACAAGTGTAATACCCACGATGAGAGAGAGGCGGTCATTCAACAAGAACTGGTCATCCATATTGGCTGGATCATCTCCAATAACCCTGAGTTATTCAGTGGCATGCTGAAAATACGAATTGGGTGAGTAAAGTGCTTTGCATTTGCATAAAGAGAGTTGTTCAAGTTGTCCTCCAATAGGCATGGCCTACCCCAGGCCTCGTGGGTATCTAGGAGAGCACATCTTTCCCCAAAGTAATAGAGGCAGCATCTGCTGGTGTGAAGAAATAAATACCTGTGACCTGACCTGAAAGAACCTTCCTGCTTTTTTTAATTCACATGTTACACATAATGAAGTAACACTGTTCTCTGATAAAATCAAACTCCAGGGATTTAAAGAGCTATATCATGTTTAAAAAACAAAAAAACAAAACGAACACACCAAACATAAAACCCATAAAAATTCCTGTAAATAAAATGGATAAACCTTAAGCGAAGTATGATTTTCAGTAAAACGGAATGTCAGGAAAACACACTGAAGTAAAAAATTTTTGTCCTTTTCAGAATATTCTACTACCTCCATTTTTCTACCAGAATCTGATTTTTAATCATTAAAATCTTACATGTTCTATTTGGAGGAGAAATTAAAAGTAAGGGTCTGGTGATCTTCAGTCTTCTTAATCAAGAATTTTGTGAGGCAATGTGGTCAGGCAGGCTGACCAGGCTTTGGCATTCAGCAGAATGGAGTGTAAGTCCTGGCTGCCACTTACCCCTTTAGTGACTTGGGATAAGTGACTGAGCCTCTCCAGCCTCATGTTTATACCAGGCTCATTGTTTTATGGGAGATGGAATGACAGGATATGTTTTAAAAACCTACCACAACCAAATAAAGTATAAATGTTTCTTTTCTTTACTATTTTTTTGATTATCACATACATGAATAGAATCAAACAATAAAGAAGGAAACTAATGTAGAGGAATCTAATATATGGGCAGTTTGAGACGGTGTTCCTCAAGTGTCTGAAAAGAACACAGAGTCTGTCTGTCAGGCACAAATATATATGAATGTGCAAGTATGAATAAGTGTAGAGGTGGCTGGTAATAAAATTGGATCATTAGTATCTTTACTGTTTCTGTTCTACCCAATCTTTGGTTTTTGGTAAAAAGTCATAAAACTTTCTCATTTTAATCATGGATTTGTCTCCTTCTCCTTGCATTTTTTTTTTGTTTTTAGTTTTGCTTTGTATATTTGAAAGTTTTTTTGTCTGTGTCACTTTGAATTTAAACAATATATCTTCCTTTGTGCCATTTATTTTCTACTTGAATTCTTTTAAAGATTTGTTTTAATTTCAATCATTTTTAAAATTATAGAGACTAGTATAGGAAAGCCTCTGTGCCCATACTTTCACTCAGCTTCAACAGTATCATCACGTGGCCAGTCTTATTTCACTCATACCCTCCCTATTACTCACCCCACTCATTCCCCCTCCCAGGCTTAGAGTACATCCATCATATCATTTCATCTGTAAATACTTGAGTTGTGTATCTCTATGAGATAGGGACTTTTTATTTTACTTTTTTTTTAAAAGATTTTATTTATTTATTTATTTATTTATTTATTTATTTATTTATGAGAGACACAGGCAGAGGGAGAAGAAGCAGGCTTCATGCAGGGAGCCCAATGCAGGACTTGATCCCGGGTCTCCAGGATCATGCCCTGGGCCGAAGGCGGTGTTAAACTGGGCTGCCAGAGATAAGGACTTTTAAAAAACATAACCATGATACCATTACAATGCATAAAATATAACAAATTATTTTCCGTCTGATACTACTCCTGTGCCTGCTTTCTCTTAATGTCATTATTAGCTTAATATACTGTCTTCTCTTTACCGTTGATGTTCTTTTTTCATTTAATATAGATATATCTTTTATATTCAACATATATGCTGTATTTATTTTTAACTCAATCTGAGATTATCTTTTCATAGAAATCTGTATTTCATATTTGTGACATTTCTATTTTGACTTATTTGTTCCTACCATTTTGTTTTCTGTTTACCATGCTTTTTGTTATTTTTTCCTTTTTTTATGTTGATTGATTTCCCTTTCATTTCTTAGTTTTGTTTGTTTTTTAAAGATTTTATTTATGTAACACGAATAGAGCATACAGACAGGGGGCAGAGCAGGAGAGGGAGAAGCCCGATGCGGGGGCCCAATCCCAGGATCCTGGAATCATGACCTGAGCCGAAGGCAGACACTCAACCACCTGAACCACCCAGGCACTCCCCATTCCTTAGTTTTAATTTTGCACATGTGTATGAAGCACTTTGTGAAAAGTGATTACCCAGCTTTTCATTCAAAATTACATATAAAAAAAACTAGTTGCTTATTTGGCAGTATCTGCATACCTCTTGTTTCAACAATTCTCATCCTAGGAATTTAGACATGTTTTATAGCAGTCTTCATTTCAGCAGTGTTTGAAATAGTGAAACCTTGGGGACAACCTAGATTTCCATCAGTAGAAATTAGTTTAAATAAATTATTATAGCCAGATAATAAAATGCTGATCAGCTATTACAAGTAACAAGAGAAAGTCTATACTGACATTTATAAATATCTAAGATAAATTAAGTGAAAAAATAACTAAGTTTCGAATGTATTGTTCTATTTTTAAATAAAAGAGCAATAATAATACTGTACATACATATAACATGTGGGGGGAAATACCTGAAAAATATAAAATCATTGTCAGTTATTTTCTCTAGGAGATTTCTACTTCTAAGTTATATTTTTCAGCTTTATTTAAAGATGTTCATTTGACGTTATTATTTTTAAACTGTTGGCCTTACTTCAATTATAGCATATTTCAGGTGAATTTCCCAACCTTTATCTCCCCTTTCTGTTGATCAAAGAGGGAATTCACTCAGCATAGAACTTGACCTTAATTTTTATTCTTTAAAGTTGTTCCTTTCAAAGATTTAGAGGTATTCCAAATCAATTATAAGAACTTTCCATCATACCCTGATTTGTTCAATCTGTTTGCTTTAATATTTTTAACTCTAATGTCTTGACTACATATAAGGTTACAGAAATGGATCTTTCATGTAAGTTGTCTCTAAATGAAAGGAAATGTGATTCTCTGTATCCATACTGGATATTAAAAGTACTCTTTTGCCCCAGACTCAGGCATTTCTCTGAACCTGACTGAGAAGCAAAGGTTATAACTGTTCCAAAGCACATTCCTTGTAATAAATGTTCTATTCAGGAGAGCCACTTTAAGTGATAGTCATCCTTGCAGAGGTTTAAACAGAGCCTTAGAGTAAAAGTTAACAGTTTCCCAGAATTTTACTTCCAATGCTGTGTTTTTCAACCTGTAGTTTTTCCTTCACTGCTTATTCAGCATTTTAGGCTAATTTATGTTCTTCCAAAAACCCATTGGAATTTTCTTTCTTGAATTCAAATCTGACCTGAAACTTCACTTGATGGAAATGAAATAGGTTTAATTTACTCTAAAAATAGTTTTCTTCCAGTTTTTGTATCTGCTACTCTATATGCTCAGTGCCTTCCATGAGAAATAATATACCCTTTTTTCCTTAAACTGTGCCACCCAAAATAAAAATGTCAGGATAGCAGCATGTGACTTAGTATTTAATGATAGCAGAAGACCTTCTAATGAAGATTTGCCATGAAACTTTAATTATTCATTGTCCTGAAACTCATCCTGGAATTAAATGTGGCATTGTATTTCCATTGTGAATATTAACAATGTCCCTGCCCAACTCATTGCTGTGTATTTCCCTCTCACTTGGGTCTCACAGGTTTAGCTCCAAATAGTGTTGCATTTTCAATTGGAGAGAAATCTTTTTTTTTAATAAGCTATAATTTATTTGAGAAATTTACTTCTGCTAATGATAGGGACTATATCTTATTTTCCTGTCTATGTCAGGGTCTAGCTTACAGGAGATGCTTAATAAAATTTGATTGTTTAATATATAGGTAGGTTATAAGTAGGTTCAGAAAGCTTGCTTTGAGCCAGCAATGGGGAATTTAGGGAAAATAAAAGATAGCCTGCCTCTGCTCGTTAGATAAAGAAATAAAGGACTCTTTTACTTTTGATAAATGTTATTTGATTTGTACAAGTCACGTCCTTCAGGAATTTACCAAGTTAAATAGGGCCTTATTTATATGAAAATCCAGCTATACATGTAATGGGTAGAAGGATATAGCACTTTTCTCCATTTATTAATGGAGTGGTACAATTAATCACATCAGAGTATGGTACAAGTTGCCTTATAATGGTACCTCTCTAAAATAGCTTTCCCAATTAAGATCTAAGGGGATAAGCATATGAATAGCATGTGGTTAGCGCACTCAGAAGTTCACTATGATAAACTATGATATTGTCTTCATACTATGACTATGATATTGTCTTCTTCCATATATTCTTCCAACATAACCACAAATATTACTTATTAAATGCCTACTATATACTATGCAAAATGCTAAAATACTTCACATATATTATCTATATAATAGATTCAACAACTTTGAGGTAGGCACTAGTACCCCAAATCAGCAAACCAAGATTCAGAAAGCCTAGATGACCTGTCTTTGTTAAACCAGTATGTCAAAGTGGGATTCATACCCAGATCTGCCGGATTCCACAGTTCTTGATCTGATTATAAGTGCTTTATATATGTTTTCACTTATGTAGACTGTTGCTGTTTTCTCAGGGAAATACACATTGCTGTTTTCCTAAAATCTTATGACCTTTAGGGTCTCTTCTCCATGATTTCAACTTCTGACTCATTTTGTATTCAAGTATTCATGTAGCAACTATGATGTACATTAGCTCTAGATGGTTTTCATCTTCTGTTTGTCATTCCTCTAATACGGCATCAGTACTGTTTGGCACTGCACAGTGCAAGGCACACCAAGGAGCCTGAAGCATTAGAAGTTAACATAAGAAATTAAATTTTGCCACTTTATTCATCATGGCACCAAACAAATGGGGATGATTTGGAACTGATTCTGAATTAGCTCTTTGTACGCTGCAAGAAATGTATTAAAATACCGTGAAAATTTAGCAAAGTAACTTGCCCAAGGTCACAAGACCACAAACTAGGATTTGAACCTAGAGTGAATGTCTCCAGTGTTCATGTTTCCCAACCACCTATTCCAGCTCTCCTGTATATAAAATAGGGAAGCTATCATTGGCTTTGCTTCCTCATTGGATTGTGGGGATTCTCAGTAAGGAATGTGAAGTTGTTTTATAAAGCTTCAGCAGTGTTGCTGTGACATTCAGTAATTTGAGGTCATGTATCATATGGCTTTTGGAGTATAGATACGTCTAGGCATACCTTTATACACACGAGAAGCCCCAAGAAGCAGGACACTCTCCCTTCCAACACACATTCCTCCCCCTATCTTCCAGTCCTAGGCTTTCAAAGACCCTCTACTCCCATAAAATATGTTCAGCTTAGAAGTATCCCTTTTTGCTGTGGTTATTTCTACTTGAGAATCTAGTGCAGTAATCCTTAAGCCTTTCATACAGAAACCTTAACTCAGAATCCCCTCTGTATTCCCTACTGCCATCTGACCTGGTCTCTCCCCTCCATCACTTAATCATCCCTCATGAGATACTTGCCAAACCCTCTAAAATCCCCTTATACCTGTGCCCATAGTGCTCTCCTACCACATTAACAGAAAGGTTTTTGGAACCTTATTTCTATTCTAGGGATATCAGACAACTTTAGAGAAGTACAATTATCCTGTCTCTGGGACTTGGAATAGTGTCCCTCTAAAAAAGAAAAGGTGTTTTTGTATCTTTTAAATATATTTGTATTGCACTTTATCCTTAGTCAATTTTACTCGGACGTCAGCTCCCTAAGTGAATGGCTTGCTTGCATGTTAGTTTACTGCCAGCTACAGAAATATATATGTTTCTTACAAGAATTTACTTGAGTTAGTCCCTAGAAAGTTTTAGTTTGTTTAATGATGAGCAAATTATTCATTTATAGGGTCCTTGAATGTCAAATTTCTTATAAATTGTTGAACTTACTGTTCCTCTAAGTCACCCCTTTGTGTATTATGGTGATAGCAGCATGATTTTAAAAGAAGGGGGGGTGTTCTAGAAAACATTAATTTTTTACTTCCTTAAAGGTTAATTAAAGCATTTCAGACTCATTCATATCTAACCTTTTACTATTGTTTCTCTTGTTGATTACAAATAAAGAGATTGATAGTTTAGTCACTTTTTAACACCATATTCCTCCTGAAATGCCGACATTCACTAGGCTGAATGGATATAAGAAATAAGAACATTCATCTTAGTCATGGTCCATTTACCTAGAGTTCCTCTGCACTATGTATACTTTTATCTCCCTGTTTTAACCTTTCTCTATGAGGTTTGGGGGCTTTTAAAATTTATTTATTTATATCACCCACTGCCTCAGTTGCTTTAGATCAATGCTACCTATGTTTCTTTCCTCTTTTTTCCAAAGTTAATCCTGCCAGTGCAATTTCTCAACATTACTGCTATCAGGTACTCCTGTGAACGAAATTAACCTACTCACAGGAATGGTATTCTAGTCTGATAATGATTTGATTTGCTGTCTCATTATTGATTTGTGCTCCAGCTTTCTTGTTGAAATAGATCAAGTTCCTGACAGGCCCATTACTGTAAAGACCTCCAATCAACTGCTTTCTGCTTTCGGTCTGTCAGTCAGGCTTTAGTGGGAGATAACCCTTGAGGATATATGTTATCAAGCCTTTTTCATCTCTGCTTTTCATACTGCCAGGACATCATCTGTAAGCAATTATGATTCAGGCATGTCTTCTCTTCTGATGCCCACAGCTGGGCCATTGATGTCATAGGTACTAGACTGTAACATTGCTTATGCAATAAAGGAAAGAGGAGATAATTAGAGGTCTGAGTACATTAGCATGTCTTTATGCTCATTCAAAGGTCTTTATTTTTGACATTTGATATGAGGAAGTGAGATGATAGAGCTCTCCTACCTCTATTCTGATTATTTCAGGGGTAGAGTAAGTGAGTCATTGTTCTCCAGTTACCGGACAGGAAGCTCAGCTTGCCTTTTCAAATTATCACCCTTTCTGTATTAATATGAATCAAGCAAAAAAGTCCTTTCCTGCAATTTTACCATCTCCTCTTACATGACTTAGTAAATGCTTGCAGAGAGTTATTCATTCCCTGTTTAACAGCAAACTTGGCAAGCACTTCTTAATATCTTCAAATTGGCTCAAAATGATTATTTTTAAAATTGTTTCTTGCTATGAATCAGAGGCATGTTTTCAGAAAATGTTAGCTGTCCTGGTTTACCAATGATGTCAGATTTCCATGTACTTTACTGTATATTGCACTCCTTGATTGGGGCATGTTGGAAAGAAAAATACCAATATGTGGACAGTATGCTTACTAACCTCACAAGATAGTTTTTAGAAGGATAAGGTTGTCCCTAGGACTATATAGGAATACTAGTCCACCTTTTCATACTTTTGCAGCAGTGCTGAGGAATTCATTGTCCTCAACTCAAACCTTGATACACATGAAGGTTGATCTGGTCAGTCGTGTGTATCTGCCACTTTCTCATTTGCTTATTGGCAAGTAGAGCATGTCCCTGGTTCTTTAGACAGACTGAATTTATATGGATGTGATCCAAGGATAACCTTCATTCTTTTGACCTTCCACATTTGCTCACTTGCTTTCTTTCCCCATTTGCATTAACTGCTTTTACATTGGAATTGTCAACTCAGATTTGATGATTTTGTCAGCAGGAATAAGGATAAGAAGTGAGATATTCTCATGCAAAGGAATTAATGCCCTTTCATATTAGTAGTTCTAAAAATGGATTAAAACTCTTTGAATTTTTTAACTGGGGGTGTTTCTCCCTAGGTAATTTACATTCTCTGTCTTTGACTGCAGTGTAGTAGTTTTGTTTTTGTTTTTTTTTTAATTTATTTATTATAGTCACACACACACACACACACACACACACAGAGAGAGAGGCAGAGACACAGGCAGAGGGAGAAGCAGGCTCCATGCACCAGGAGCCCGACATGGGATTCGATCCCGGGTCTCCAGGATTGCGCCCTGGGCCAAAGGCAGGCGCTAAACCGCTGCGCCACCCAGGGATCCCAGTGTAGTAGTTTATGTCTAAGACTTGCTGTTTTTTAGTCCTTTGAAGAATTCTAAGCTAAAATGATTGGTTTGGACAGTATTTTTGAATGAATAAATGTATTTTTAGTAATATGGCAGATAAATTATATTCATTTGTGCTAGAATGAATGGAAAACAGTCACCTTTCTTTGGTGACTATTGAGTACAATGTTTTCTATAATTTGGCTCACAGAACTGCTGAGATTTTGTGAACAGAAGGAAGAAACCTGAGGGGAAATTTTTAGATCTCCAACTATCTTGTTATTGTCACAAAAGATTATAAAAGGTAAATGTGATAAATAATGCTCAGTTTTAATAATTCAAGTTTTAGAAAATTAGAAACTTAGTGTTTTTAAAATTTTAAAGTTATTTCTTTTAGAAGGGGACACCTCCTGAAACTTCAAGACTTCAGTATAAACATTGTATTATCTTTCTCCAACCTGAGTATCAGAGGTCAAATAAAAGGAGTTTTCTAACTTTTTTATGACTCTATACTTTCAGAAGCTTTTTAACATACATTGTCTTTTTGTTCCTGAAAATAATTCCATAAAATGAGCTGAACAAGTAAGAATAATATTCCCATTTGAAAAATAATTTGCCAGTGGGACACAGTTGGTAAGTGACAGAATTGTCACTTAAGCCTATCTTTATTGCTTTTGCTTTTCATTATAAAAAAATTTAAATGTTTAATAATAGAATAATTTGGTAAATACCCATGTTCCCATTATTTAAATTATTAGCAATTTACATTTGTCATATTTGCTTCATCTTTTTTTTTTTTGGCGGTAGCTTATAAAGCAAATCTCAGACTTTTTTACTTTTACTTCTCAATATTTTAATTATGTATATCTTTAAAAGAACATTTTCTCAATAAACACAATACTGTTATCACACCCGATAAAATTTATCAGTAATTCCTTAATATCACCTAGCGCCCAGTTCTTATTCAGATTTCTCCGGTTGTCCTCAAAATAAATTTAAAAAAAAAGTCAGGATCCCAAACAGGACCCACCTGTGGCATTTGTTGTTATAGCTCTTCAGTCACTTTTAATCTGGTAAAGGACTTCCAAACCCCACTTTACTTTTCATTCCATTGACTTGTTGAGACCAAAAGACAGGTGTTTAGATTTTTAATTTGATGCTCTTCCTTTTATACTAAGTTACCTCAAATGTAAATGTTAAATATTAAAGAAAAGAAAATAATAGAGGATAATTATAACCTGTAAAATTAAAAACAATTTTTTATTTAAACAGAGGCCCATGGAGCAGTTTATTACTTTAACAGCTAATTTCATAGGCAACTTTAACATCAAAGCATCCAAAGAAACTATATCTTTGTGGCTTTTAAACTGATATAACATTTTGACTAAATACAATTCATAATAATGAGAATTAAAAATTAAAGACATTCTAGTCTTTGACAATAATATAGTTTTAGTCCAGCTCTTCTTTTCAACCTATTAGAGAAATATAAACGGTAAATCTTAATTCTGTCACATGTTCTGTTGTTTTGTTTATTTTGTTGTTTGCACATGCTTTGTCATCATTATTGTTCTTACCAGTGAGCAACTATTAAATATTTATCATGTACCATCAACAGTAATAATAGTAATAATATATATTTTTTAAATTATTATGTTCCATCCTTGTGTATCTTTCATACATCTCAGTGCAATTAACTGGTAAACTAGTTAAATTCCTAACTTCCAGAAATGATAACAACAGAATATATGGGAAAGGGTAGGAAAAGGAATTGGGTCGCCTCAGCAGAAGGCAGTGAGATTGGAGCAGTCAGAGAACAAGGACATTTGCCTTGTGGCCTGTGGCCTGGCCCAGCAGGCAGGGACATATGCCTGGCTGATATCACCTGGGCTCAACTGGGAAGGCTTCACGCTTTTCTTATTTTTTTCCTATGAGAGACATTAAAAGTATCCCATGGGGATGCATCAGTGTTGTTTTGCAAAGCAGCCTTAGAGAAAGAAGGACTTTAATCTTTTGATTATTTCCACCCAGCTTTTTCATCCTCTGTACCTGCAATAGCCTTGTGGGTTGTTTTTCGATAAAGTGTATCAGGAAAAAGATAATGACATATTTGAGTGCGGTAACTTAACCACTTTAAACTCTTCACTGCTGTAACCAGACATTTCTCCCAGTGGGTTGGCTATACTGCTCCCCTTTGGGAGACAAAGTAATATGGGTGGTGAAGGCACATTCTTTCTAGTTGCTGAGCTGCACTGTCTGTGTTTGTTATTCAGTGTTCATCGAAGGATTTAAGGATAAAGCTTGGAAATCTGCTATATAAAACTAATTCCCTAGCTCTTCCTAATGGTGTGTAGAGTTCTGATTCCCTAAGGCACAGTATTATTTCCATGGTTTTCTTTGTTTTGCATAACTAGTCTGACTTCTTTCCTCAAAATACAGTAAATGAAAGAAATGAGATGAAACTGTAAAAATACATATTAAAAGCTTCTTAAATTAAAAAGTGAAATAACATATATGTAAAATAATTCAATATTTTACCTTGGAAAATGCAAGACACATAAATAGCAATCCAGTTGCCTAAGTAATTACATTAAAGCCTCCTCTGCAATAAAAAAAATATTTTATAAACAGCATTTAAATATCTATTAAAGAATAGATTCTTTAAGAATAGGTACATGAACAGCATTTAAATATCTGTAAAGAAGATTCTTCTGAAATCTGTTAAAGTATGTTCTCTAATATACTCCTATAATTGAGTTCTAACTAACTGTGTCCTTGTATTTCGAAGGCAGATACTTCCCTGTCTTTTCCAAACACAAGGGAATAACTGCAAAGTAAAGGAAATAGGTATAAGTGCTTGTCCTTCCTGGGAAAGGAACACTTATGTAATAGCATATCTCAGCCCATTTCCAATTCCAATGAATTGTTTTTATCCTACTTGGATATATCTAGTATTATGAAAATAATAGTGTAGCAGCTATTGTACACAGTATACTTTTGTACCAAATTGATAGAATCTCATTTAGTAAGAACCTCAGTCCTTACCTATTTTTAAGTTTACTACCTAAGCACATATGCAAAAGCAGACCTGACCTCTTTTTTTAAGAATCTGGTGATGTCATATAATCTTGATGGAAGTAATTATATCAATGGTTCAGAAAATTCCGATGACTTTTTCTTCATTCCCCTTTGAATGGGTCAGTGCTGTCGAGGGGACTGCTGTGAGAAGCACGAGGTGATTTACTGATTCATGCTTCTCTTTGTTTCAGGTGGATTATCCATGCTATGGAGTATGAACTACAGATCCGTGGCGGAGACAAACCAGCTAGAGACTTGTATCAGCTGTCACCTAGTGAAGTTAAACAGCTTCTGTTGGATATTCTCCAGCCTCAACAGAATGGAGGGTAATGAGGACCCTTTATTACCTACAGAACACTCTGTATTTATAGTAACATCATACTCTGATATATATGCCATATATATATTTCATTCATATATGAAATTAATAAGATAGTAATAAAATACAACAGTATCAGAGGTCACCTTACTAGGAGACAGTGTACACAAAGATACTACTCAAAATGTTTATCTTCAGCTGTGATTTTGTATTAAATTTAATTTTATACTGTTTTCTGGTATAGCTTATCAGTGTATCTTAATTTTTATTTTGTACAGAATATAAGAGTTTTTACCACTTTGGTCAATTCCTTTTCTGAACCTTTGTAGCACTTACCATCTCTTCCCAACATTTTGGCATAAAGATTTGAGTTAGGTAACATTATTTAAATACATTGCCTGTAACTCTGTCTTCCTAAGTAGACTATAAACTTATTCAGAGCTAAATCATTTCATAGACTTAACTTGTGTAAAGCTTAGAATAAACAACAACAAAAAAATACTTATGGAATGCATTGAAGACTGTTTTATCACAGTAAGAGTTTTAATATAATTATTTAGGCAAGCATTTAATAGCACTATTTGTATGCCTGATATTTTCTAAGATGGTATAGTTATATGCCTAGAAAAGAAGTCCTCTACAAAAATAGATTTGAGGAAATGGGAAGACATCTTTGTTCTTACAGAGGAGCACTTAACATTATAAAGATATCAGATATAAATTTAATGCAATTCCAAAAAAATTCCAACAAGCTGTTTATGGAGGTAGACAAGTTAATACTAAACTTCATATGGAGAGGCAAGCATGCAAGAATAACCAGAACAACATGAAAGAAGGGCTTGCCCTAACAGTGAAACATACTATGGAGCCTCTATGATAAAAAGTGTGCTGATGGCACATGAACACTTAAATAGGCCAGCTGAACAGAATGGAAAGCCCAGAAACAGACCTTAAGCACATAGGAAATTTAATGTGTGATGAAGGTGCATCTCATATCACTGGATCAAAGATGGACATTATTTTTTTAAATAAGTAGTGATGGGACAACTGAATAGTCATTTAGGAAAAGAGAAAGTCAAATCCACACTTTATACCATACACAAGAATAAACTCCAAATAGCGTTTGCTGTCTAAATATAAAAAATGAAACCACACTAGAGCTAAAAGAAGACATGGGTAAATTCTGCTTTAACCTCGGTATGAGAAAGACTTTCTAACTATGGCTCAAATCTAGGGGTATTAAAAGATTAATAAGACTATATAAAAATTTAAAACATCATTTTGCATGGCAGAAAATAGACAATCTCAGAAGACAGCTGAGAAACTGGAACAAAAAATAGGCTACAAATGGCTAATTTCCAAGAATTCTTAAAAACTGAGGGACAAAGAACCAAAAACCCAAGAGAAAAAGAGGAGAAAATATGATTAATTAAATTCATTTAAACATAAAAAATGGACTTTAGATATTTAAAAAAGATGTTTGAACCAACTCATAGTTAGAGAAGTATAAACTAAAACATATTGGGATGCTATTTCTCATCTATCAGACTGGCAAAAGTTAAACATTATGATAAACATTTGCTGTGGCTGTAGGGAAACAAGACTCTTGTGTAGCTGGTAGGTACAGCCCTTTTGTATGGGAATTTGGCAACATCTAAAACAAGTCTACATGTGCACTTAACCCCTTGACTTTTAGGAATTTATTCTAGAGATGTGTTTCCAACAATATTGCATCATTGTGTATAAATTTTGGAGTGCCCATTACCTAAATCCTTGTGCATAGGAGAAAATTTGAATAAGCTGTGGTGCATCCACAGATGGAGTGTGATGAAGCTGTGAAAACAGAAGGAGCATTGTCTCTGAACTGATATGGAATCATTTCTACAATATATTGTTAAATGAAAATAACCGTACAAAAGAGCATCTGTAGCATGCTACTTGTGTAAGAAAGGAAATATTTGCTCATTTGTGCAGAAGAAATACAGGAAGGTTAAACTAGTAACTAAGGAGATTGGTTACCTTCAGGGAGTGGATGAGAACAGGGTGGAACAGCTGGGTACAGCGTAATAGGGTTGAATGGGAAAGCAGTATTTTCCTGAATATCACCATTTTGTGTAGCACTGACTCTTAAACTGCCATAATATTTTATATACCCAAAATGTAGTAACTAATTAAAATTAATCCAGATGTGGAAGGAATACAAAACAATACAAATAGTAACAAATGAACCTAACTGTATGCCAAATGAATAATACTCCCACACTGAAGGGAGTTGGGAAGAAAAGAATTAACCCAAATACCTTTGGAAAACATTTCTAGATACTGTAAAGCTAAAGAAAAAAAAAAGAGCTATACACAAATACTATACTTACAGTATATTAATAAGGTTTTTTTAAATCTCACAAAGGTAGAGATTAACAATTTTGAAATTGATATATATATATAGTGTAAATATATTGTGGGTAATGAAAGCCATACTTGGCTCTGTTAGAGCAAGTAGTTACAAATAAGGGAAGGGGAAGGGCTAGAATATAACCTGTGGTGGTAGATTGAAATTGCAGGTGTCAGTATGAATTCATGGTTTTCACACAGATGGAGACAAATAAATGTGGATGTGTGTGTGTATATATGAGTATATATCCATATCTTTCTTTGCTCTGTCCATTGGGAAGACCCAGAAGCAGTGAAACCCCCACAGCAATGAGCTAACTTAGTGCCCAAACACTGGTTTCTAAATAATATCTTTTAATAGAAGGAGCCAACATTCCATGGAAAAATGGTTGATTCTAGGTCCAGGACAGGAAAAATATAAGATACAAGCCTAGAGTATCTTGTGGTACCAGAAAGTAAGATAGTACTCCAGAAAATTATAGAGGTGTGTTAGAAGGATATTGGAGACAAATTGAAGGAGGCTCAGTGGCCAAAGATGTGACAATTTGAGCAACAAAATAAATAATAATAATATTGAATTATAACCAATAGAATAAAAGTGCTTGAGTCCATGCTGATATAAATAGATAAATGGGACAGAAGGGATTCTTTCTGACAGTAGAATTCCAATTAATAAGTGTAGATGGAATAATGGAAGTAGAAAAGCATCATTAGACGAATACAATAGTAACCATTATTGCGGCAGGAACCATCAATGGATGCTAAATTTAGTGGGTGGAAGTATTATAAGAATAAAAAAAATTTGCGTAATTTAAAAGTATTTCTACTCAAGATACTTTTTTAATTGCAAAAGGAAAAATGCTAACTTTACAACGAAGGAACCCAGTAGACACTACCTTAATCAAATGATCAAAGTTAGCATCCTAGGAACAAGACACATCAGTATCATGTACTCCATGATATGATATACTAAAAAGGCACAACCACTTCTGGATACTCTTGCCAGAAATGCATAATTTAAGTCTAATCATTAGAAAACATCAGATAGACCCAAATTGAGGTGGATTGAGGTGCAAAATAACTGACATTTCTAAAATGTTAAATTCATGAAAGATGAAAGAAGATTGAGGAACTGCTACAGATTGGAAGAACCTACCTTAGGAGACGGAGGTACCAAAGGCAGTGTGATGTCCTGCATTGAACCCACAATCTGAGCAAGGACATTACTAAATAAAATGGCATAATGGCATAAGTTGAATAAGGTCCATACTAATAGTATTGGGTCAGCGTTCATTTCCTGGTTTTGGCAAGTGTTAGTGTAAGATAATGGAAGTAGGAGAAGCTGAGTATATAGGAACCTTGTGAATTAATTTTTTGACTTCTCTGTAAATCACATATTTCAAAGTAAAAAGCCAAAAAATAAAAAATAAAAGAGAGGTCCTCAAAAGTAATTCATCTCCATTGTGAGTATTCACACATTTCTACTTTCTTTGTTGTTCTAAATAAACCTCTCCTTTTTATAATACTAACCATGCCTTTAGAACTCTGAAAACACCTTTTTTTTTTTTTTCTTATTGTCTCACAAAGGGAATATCAAAAAAAATCAGATGCAGAATACTGGGTATTCAGTTTTGCATCCTCATTATCCAAAGTAAAACATCAGCAAGAAACCCCTACACTGGGACACCTGAGTGGCTCAGTGGTTGGGTGTCTGCCTTTGGCTCAGGACGTCCCAGGATCCAGTCCCGCATTGGACTTCTTGCATGGAGCCTGCTTTTCCTCTGCCTGTGTCTCTGCCTCTCTTTTTTCCTCTCTCTCTGTGTCTCTCATGAATAAATAAATTCTTAAAAAAAAAAAAAAGGTTGGGGGGAGAAGGAAAAGGGGAAGGAGAAGAAACCCCTGCACATTTGAGCTTCTTCTCTTTAGCCAGACCCTGAACCCAGCCACACAAGTCTGGGTCTAACAAAAAAAAAAAAAAAAAAAAAAAATGTGCATCCAAAAAAGATGCCTCACTCGTTTTATGCAGTTTTAAAACTTAATTGGTCCTCTTTCATCAGAACAAAAATGTCTTTTTCAATATATGTCTCCTGCATAGCTATTTTCCTACCTAAGAATATTGTTGGTCATATGCTTTACCTTGTGGTTGAGAGCACATTTCACTCAATGCGGGGATCCCTGGGTGGCTCAGTGGTTTGGCACCTGCCTTCAGCCCAGGGCATGATCCTGCAGTCCTGGGATCGAGTCCCACATCGGGTTCCCTGCACGGAACCTGCTTCTCCCTTTGTCTGTGTCTCTGCCTCTCTCTCTCTCTCTCTCTGTGTCTCTCATGAATAAATAAATAAAATCTTAAAAAAAAGAAAACATTTCACTCAATGCCTATTTTAATATCAAATATAAAAGATGTATATTTGTTCCTCTCTGCAGCTTTTTGGAAGAATATACTACTGTGTCTTTGTGTGTTCTTTTTCAAATTATGCAAATTCTGCATCTTTAGCAGTTTGTGAATGAGTAAGTATTATATCTTTAAGATGTAATACTTAATCCATGGAAATAAGAGATCTAGAATTTTGGCTTATCACTATAGTGTGATTACTATGATGTGTAAGATCATGTAACTGATTTTTCAGCACTGGTACTTTCGCCATATTTAAATAGAAAAAAATAAATATAAGGTCTAAAAAATAAAATATAAGGTTTAAAAGAAGGTAATTTCGTTAGATGCATAATACTTTTTTGAGCCTTCGTTACTTACCAAATGTTTATTAAGCATCTTTCTGGGAGAGTGCATAGGAGTGATCAAGCCATATGATAGCCATGCTTTTATGAAGTTGTATATTTTTTTTATTTTTTTTTAATTTTTATTTATTTATGATAGTCACAGAGAGAGAGAGAGAGGCAGAGACACAGGCAGAGGGAGAAGCAGGCTCCATGCACCGGGAGCCCGACGTGGGATTCGATCCCAGGTCTCCAGGATCGCGCCCTGGGCCAAAGGCAGGCGCCAAACCGCTGCGCCACCCAGGGATCCCTGAAGTTGTATATTTTATTGTGTGTAAGGACTTCATGAAATTATTTTGAAATTCCCTGCTTCTGTGTTTTTAAATAGAGTTTCTTTGCATATTAGGAAGTCATTTGATGCCTTAGTGAACAATATAACTTACTAGAGAATATCATTTTGCCTATTAAATTTTTTAAAATCTTGGGTATTTTCTCCTTTTGGCAAGCTCTGTATTCACTATGAAATATTTAGTAACCTCTGTAACACATGGTAGATATGCATCATTGATGGATTTTGGCTTTTATTGCTCACCCTATTGGAGCAATTAATTCATATTGAAAACCCTGCTGTCTATGAGAACAAGCTTGCTTTTCAACTCTGAGGCATTTTCTTTTGGTCTACAGATGTTGGCTGAACAGGCGTCAGATTGATGGGTCTTTGAATAGAACTCCTGCTGGGTTCTATGACCGAGTATGGCAGATCCTGGAGCGTACACCCAATGGTATCATTGTAGCTGGGAAGCATTTGCCACAGGTACAGCCCCACTGTATTTATGTCACTTAAGGGGACCTAAGGGAGTAGGGAAATCTTTCCCCTTCTGCAATGCAAATAGTCTTTCTGCTTATTCCATTTTCTAAGAGTATTTAAAGAAAGGATATCCAGATACCTGAAGGGAGGGAATACTAGAAAATAAGATACCTAATCAATTGGATTGGAAATTTTTTTCCCCAGTCTGAGTTACTTTAATTTTTTAAAATTAGTGCCTCTCTATACAAAAGCCTTGCTTAACCAAATGGATATTTTCCTTAAAAGTTGTATTTAATCAAAAATCTTTTTGTGTTATTTTATTTCAAATGTTTCAAGGAAGCTCTGTGTTTAAGGGAACCATATGACCAAACCTTTTGCCAAGCAGCTGTCCTTCCTTTGTTTATTTATTAGTGAAGTTAGGGTTTCTTATGTTAGCATTACTATGAATGTTGGTATTTCTTTACACCAAGTGATAGTGGGCCAGTGTTGGAGGACCTCACAAACAATAAAACATACATTCAAAAGACAGAACCAAATCTGACCTAAGAAGCAAAGTGACTTAGTAGTGCTGTGAATAAGGAAATGACTGAATTTCAGTGAATGTGAAAAATGTAATAAATTTTTAGATCATAGATAATCACTTAATTTACTCAAGATATAACTTAGCTTTGGTCCAAATGAATTAGGGCTCCCTCCTTCGGATGGTTACACAAGTTGTATAAACTGGCTTGCTTCTTTGATTTAGGTTATTTTATTTAATACTGACATCTGACTCATTCTGCTTATATACACACAAGAATAATTAGGCCTTTTGGAAATGTAGTACCATATTTGTTTTTAGTAATGAAAAGTCAACCAAATTATTTCCAATGAAGGTCCTTATACAAATATAGTATTCTTAAATACACATACCCACACTTATTTTGTTTATATGTACACAGTATTTCTGGAAGGACTCACAAGATGCTGGTAGCATTATTTTATTTGCCTTGGGGAAGGGAACTGTGGTTTGAGGACACAGGGGAGGCTTTTGACTAAAAACCTCTTTAACCATTCAAATTTGAACTGTGTGCATTGATTACTTATTTTTAAAAATGAATAATCACTGTTAAAAGAATTCTTTATACTATTCACAAACTGTTGAGTAGTTATATTTGGTTGTCAATATAGGTGCTCCATCCCTCTCCTCAGATACTCTGTGACCATCATATGGGGCAGCACTGTCATGAGCAGAGAACAGGCCTCCATTATTCCTGCTCTGCTTCTGCTAGGCCTCATGTCTGCATACATTGGACTATGGCGACCTTTTGCTAGCTGCTTTCTCAGGCCCCTCTAATACCTACTAGATTTGCATATAATTCTCTGATTGCCTAGGCCACTTACATTTTATATTCTCTCTTTGCTAACAAAAATAACAGCAGATGCATACTAAATATTTTTATGTGCTAGGCACTTTTCTTTTTTTTTTTTTTTTTGCCAGGCACTTAAATCCTCACAACAATCTTTTGAGGTAGGTGCTCTATTATTCCCACTTCACAGATGAAGAAACTGAGGTACAGCTAAGTGTTTTTTCCCAAGGTCATACATCTAGGAAGTAGTTGACCCAGAGTGTATCACCTATCCCCTACCCTATTACTGGTAATTTGACTTCTAAACCTTTTGTCTTAACTTCTATGCTATTCTTTGAGAGAGTAGGAAATAAAGCAAGCTTGATGTCTCTTCTCTAGGTTTGTCATGGTTGCACAGTAGCCAGGTTGACTTTTCAAATGAGATACATTAATATGAAATTGATATGAAACCATGACAGGACCTTTCTTTCCTTCTGTAGCCCTACTAATCTCATTGCTAGACATCTAAAGAATTATTATTACTGTGTTTAACAACTGGGCTTCACTTTCCCCAAACTAGGTACCATCTATAAACATTAATAATAGGTTAGATTATACTGAATATAGAATACAATAGGTAAACCATATTGAATTATAGGGCTGATGCATTATTTTACCAAATCAAACAACTTTGCTATCATTTGATTTCAAGGGGATATTCCTGCTGGGTCCCATTTGAAGTAGTAAGTAGACACACTTTGTTCTGAGGCTGTGATTAAGTTCACTGTAAATCATCATTGAGGTGGAAGCAAATAAATATGACTCACCATCTCTGCATCTCTGGTAATAAGTCTGGTAACTCCATCTGCTTTCCACCACACAAACCTAACAGAGTCTTCTTTTCAATCCTTTGAGGGTTAGCCATCATGCCCAGAATTGGATATGCATTTGGATTTGAGTTTATTTGCTGTTTTCATTTCATTTGTAAAAAGTAAATGGAAGACTATGTAATACTCTTGTTTTAAAAGAAATATAAAGGGTAGGGTGAATTCTTTTAGTTTTAGTTTTTTCCCTCTGTTTTCCTGCCATTTCTACGTGCAATGTTGTTTTTGCTTATTTGTATGCATTTTTATGCTGCCAGCTCAGAAGGGACCTGCCACAGAAATGATGTAAATTCAATATCAAGTGACTTACATGCTAAAGTCTGACAGCAAGCATAACTTGTTGTGTTAATTCTGAAAGCAATATGTACTCTATTTGTTGTCTCAATTTTTGGCTGTTTCTTTTGTGTGTTGAAGTGGATTTCCAATATAGTCCCTTTCCTTTAACATTTGTATAGTGAAGATAACTACTAAAAACAGAAGGTTTAATTTATCACAATAGTCAGCTGGTTGGCTTCAGTAGTTTGACATATATAAAATGCTTAAAATGCTCCCTAAGGTTTTTAGGAGCTGAAAAAGTTTATTGATTAGAAAATGAAATTCCTCTATTAAGTGGGAACCACAGTATAACAATGCAGCATGTTAATATTGAGTTATTTTTTTCAGCAACCAACCCTGTCAGATATGACCATGTATGAGATGAATTTCTCTCTCCTTGTTGAAGACATGTTGGGAAATATTGACCAGCCAAAGTACAGACAGATTGTTGTGGAGGTTTGTATTTAGAAATGTAGATTGCTGAAAAGTGCTTTCTATCTGCTCCCTGAAAATTAACCTAAAGGAAACTGCTCAAGAGACCAGGAATTCTACTCCTTACCTAACCTGGATCTCCTCTGTTTGAGTCTTGGAGAATATAGCCATCCTTGACCCAAGTCAAGGTACATAAACAAATCAGAGAGAGTGACAAAACATGAGAGACTCCTAATTCTGGGAAACGAACAAGGGGTAGTGGAAGGGGAGGTGGGTGAGGGGATGGAGTGACTGAGTGACGGGCACTGAGGGGGCACTGGACGGGATGAGCACTGGGTGTTTTAATCTACATTGGAAATAGGGCTCCAATAAAAAAATATACAAAAAAAAAATCTTAAATCCTTCCGTGTAGAAAGACTGCCCAGCTTTTTTAGACACATACTCACTTCTCAAAAGCAAGTGCATTAAAAAAAGAAAAAAAAAAAAGCAAGTGCATTAACACTACTAAAAAACAGAGGAAGTGACCTTTTATTTGCTTTAATTTCAGGGTTTTTTTTTTTTTCTGTTTACAGAAAGAGTGCATGACTATTGTAGAAAGTTTTAATAGTTCAGAAAATTATAGAAAAGAAAGCAAAAAAAAAAAAAAAAATCCCCCCATCCACTACATCCACTAGCAATAGGTCATCAGTGTTGGTATTTTGAGGGACATCTTTCTAAACATCTCTCTGTGAACAGAGAAGACATGCAATTTTGTGCTGTATTATTTTATAAAAGGTTAAATGCTAAAATACACACATGTGCATGGTGTATACATGTGCTCTTTTGCCATTTTAAAACATTATGCCAAATATGGAGATAATCCCCATAATGAATGGATTTAGCATATAGTACATCTTCACTTTGTCTCTTTCTCTGGGAATGTCTCCATCAGATTTTGTGTCTCTTGTGGTTGGGTAATATGTCTGAGTGAGGGAGAAGCTCTCAGTAAGTCCTGGATCTGGCATCTAAAATCCAATCAGAGTTGAGTGAGATTCAGTCTTACCTCAGATGTGCCAAGATTCCCTGACACTATCAGCCAATCAGTTTTGTAGCATGTGGGAATGAGGCAACCTGAGGTCAGGAAGAGATGGGGTTATTGGAGGGGTGGATGCCTTCCTTGTGCTGTCAGCCTTTCAGTGTCTAGTGCCTATCATGTGGGAACTACAATAGACATGGAGGTCCTTCTTGTTGACCAAATGAGGGTCTCTTTGCAGAAGAATTTCTCTTTTGAACTAGAACAAAATTTCACATTCTCCTGGCTAAAGTCCTGCCCTGCCACATTGTAACACCTGGATTTTTCTGAAAGTGTTTCATTTGGTTCTTTTAGGTTCTGTTTTGGAAGCATTTAGATAAAGTATAATCAGGAAGATTCCCAAATTAGGAATTATGAGGTCTTTTTTCCTGTTCCATGTACAAAGTCAGAGCCATAATCATCATCCTAAATTCTTTACCAAGCAAGCATTGTATACTCAGACACAATCTTTGTGTCTAACAGTTTGTCATCTAAAATGAATGTTACTACTTAGGATGAATGTATGAGATAGCTAAACAATAGGGTGATGCATTAAACTAAGATATGCAGACCCAATAGTACTCAGACCAGAAAGAGGTCAAAATTAGGTGTGTTTTTTAAAACATAACCATCCCCTGAGAAACACTATGATGTCACAGAATTATACCCGTTTGGGGATGTTGGGCTCCAGGTCATTTGATCATGAGCCTAGATCCAGAGTCTCCACTGAACTCATCTGCCTTCTTTGGCATTGTGGCCTACTTACCTTTTCTAGGGCAGCCTCTGTCCCACTGGACACTGATTTTGGTGTCTTGCCAATAAGGATTAATGCCCAGAGGCCAGAAAGTTCAGACACTTTGGGTGAACAGGGCACTATGTACTGTTGACTGTGATGGGGAAAATAATTTTTCTTACTAGTTTCATTGAAATGAATAAGCTACAAAGTTATATACATAATGACAGCTACAAAGATACATATATTGAAAAAAAATGTGCAGTTTCCAAACAGAACTTAACGCTACTAATTTGCCAGATTAGAAAGATTCCACTCACAATGGTCCTACAATCAGTCATTGTACAGAACACACTGTGAGATTCAAGGGTCATCCATCAATCTGAGTAAAGAATGAAAACATGTACAGATTATGTTGCTTTTATGGTTCATATAATTGTCTTTCAACCTCTGTCTCTTCTAGTTACTAATGGTTGTATCCATTGTATTGGAAAGAAACCCTGAGCTAGAATTTCAAGACAAAGTTGATCTAGACAAACTAGTGAAAGATGCATTTCATGAATTTCAAAAAGATGAGAGTCGACTAAAGGAAGTTGAAAAACAAGTAAGTAGAGAAAACAGCTTTTTGTAGAATTTTTTCATTGTCTCGACTCTTCAAAATATCCCTAATCTCTCATCACTTAACTTCCAAAACAGATTTATAGAGTGCAAAATAGAGTACTTGCGGGGCAGGGAGAAGTCTGACTTATTTGAGAAATTAGTAGTGCTTTTTAGTTAATTACTAGTCAGCTCAGCTATGAAGCTCTGACTAAAAAAAAATTGGGAAGACATAAATTTCCTTTATATAGTTAGCAGTTAAAATGTGTTTTACCAGAAAGGAGCCATAGATTCCAGAAGGCTATAAAATTAAATTCTGGGGAGGATGGGAATGCATAACAGGCTGCATTGGTCTGTGTATACTACCTAATATAGTCCCTTCCAGGCTCTCCATTTAATATTTTATGCTCATCTGTAAAAAGGTTCCCTAAGTAAATAAAAATTATCAGCAAAGAAGAGAATACTAAAAATGTCTCTCTTTGTTTTATATGCTGAGAAGATGCCTTAGGAAAATGAAAGAAAAGCTCAAGAAGTTTCTATTTTCCATGAGGAAATCTTTCTGTGAATTTATTTTTCCCCCTAGGCTGACACTGATTTTACCTGTCAACTCTTTACAAACAAAAATCAAATGACTTACTTACTGTTTTCCTTTGTAGGATGACATGACTTCCTTTTACAACACTCCCCCACTGGGAAAAAGAGGAACATGCAGCTATTTGACAAAGGTTGTGATGAATTTGCTGCTAGAAGGAGAAGTCAAGCCAAGCAATGATGACCCATGTCTGGTTAGCTAGTGAGGAAGGTGTAAAAGGCTCTGTTGAAATACGTTTTCTGGAAGTTTGTTAAGTTTTGTATTGAAGCTTAATTCAGGCCGCCGTGAATGTAAGGACTTATTATGTTGGTGAGGTGGTTGCCACACCCTTGACAGAGTTAGTGGATCTCGCACGCCATAGTCAATCTAATGGTAAAACATGCTTTAACTACATGGAAAAAAAATCCTCATGATTATAATGCCAACCACAATAATAATCTTTACTGAGTGATACAAATAGTTAATGAATTGAAAGTTCACCACTGCATGTTTTATGATCAGATAACTCATTGAAATGAGTCTTTGCTCTTTAGACTAAATTCCCACCTAGTACTGCCATTAAAATGAATTTGCCAGCTGGTGTGCATACTGGAAATGAAAAGATACTGAAAGAATGGAACGAATGGTGAGCTTAACTCAGTGGCACTGTCATACTGGAAAAATACAGTAAAATCATAAAAACAGATCTGCCAGCTGATGTTTTTATTCTCAGAAACAGCATTGTTGATAATATTTTAGTATACAGAGCTACTGTACAATTTTTACCTTGTAAACATGACTGTGGTTTTGTATTTGTGTTGACTTTAGGGGTTGGGATAAAATACAGTATAATATATACCTTATCAAACCTTTTCTTTGAGCTCTTACTAAAAATATGGCATGCATAAGATTGTTCAGAAGAGTAGACTGTTAACCTAGTTTGTACTAGTAAAAACAAAACTGAAAATCATTAAACTTTATTTCTGAATTAATGAATATATCTGGACACATTTTTGGTTCTCCTGTTCACACTATTAAGTCTATTACTCCTGAATATTCTCAGTTTAATTGATCTGGAGACAGAGTGGAAGAGGATATATGGTACCTACCATTACACATATTTTACTACCAAATTTATTTAAGCAAACTTTAATAAAAATAGAAAATAGATTAAACGTTTAAGTTTTATGAATTTATATCCTTATTGAATGTTATACAGCACAGCCCATTAATTTTAGCCAGAGATCCAAAGAGAGTCATTTTTCTGACCAATCATATTAGAAGTATCACCTGAGAAGTCAAACTTGTTACATAAAGGATGCAGCCCATTTGTAGATCTAAGAAACATAGGACAGGTGGCTTCAGTAACAAGTCAAATTGATATCAAATAAATGGATGGGTGAATTCATGGAAAAATCTGCAGAGTCAGGCACATTTCTCCTAACTTTGCGGTGTATTGCGTGGGTCTTGTATAAGAAATCATATATGCACTTTGGCAAAATTGAGGAGAATGAGGTAAAATCTGACCTTAGAGAATATCTTAAGGAGAGGGATATGACAAAGAAGATAATTATTTGATAAATTAAGACAGTTTATGAAAAGATAGAAATGGGGTGCCTGGATGGCTCAGTTGGTTAAGCTTCTGCCTTCAGCTCAGCTCATGACCTGAGGGCCCTGAGATCGAGCCCCACGTCAGGCTCCCTTCCCTGTGATCTCTCTCTCACTCTCTCTCAAATAAATAAAATCATTTTTTAAAAAAAGGAAAGAGAGTGATGAACTTAGATTATAAAACAAGCATAAAAAAACCTTAAACTTGAAGCCCAGGGAGAATCGAGGACTGATACTTCATAGCTAAAGAAACTGAATATAAAGAGAAAAACCCCTTGAAGTATTTAATTTTTGCTGAAATCTAGAGGAAAGTAAACTGTTGCATTTTTTAACGAATTATTTTAAAGTCTGATAAGCTAAACAAGGTTGCCAGAAACCTGTCATCTTTATTGAAATCAAACATCAAATGCAAATGTATATTTCCTTAATGAGTTTTAGTTTCCTGCTTAAATGCTACATATGCAAGATTCTGGTTTTCCCATGCTGCTGCAGGCTTTCAGGATCTGTGACATATGTACTGACTTTGTGTTTTGATGAAATTTAAAATTTATTGTACTGAAAGATATGTTGGGATCAGTAAACCTTGATGTACACCTCTACAGAAGCCAATGTCTGTTTTCTAAGTAGAAAAGCAAAACATAATAGGAATTAGAACACAGAACTCATATGAATTTTGGAAGTCCCATTTGGCCCACAGAGCCAAAATGTTTTAACAGCTGTACTAGAGGCTGACTGAAAATATTAGCACATTTATCCAGGCATGACAAGATTTAAATCTGATTTAAAGCTTCCTTTATCACAATGGCAGATTCACTGTGTAAGTTTATTGTACAAGCAACGTCTGTTGGAAACTCCTGACTGAATATCAAATTCAACTACATTTCCAGAGCTATCATTTTAAGAAACATGGTGTTTTCCAGATTTCCTAACATTTTATTTAAGTCTGAAGGAGCCATATTTCAATTTAAAAAAATCAGAGTGTGGGATCATCTTGATGTCATCTTCAATATGTGATAAACTGGTGATGCCTTATGGACACCAAATAACATTTATAGAACACCTGAATAAATTTAACTTTTCACCAGAACTCTAAAGAGTAGGTTCAGATGTGCTTGTAGCCCCTCGTGAGCATGCATATTAAATAGATGGCATATAAAAGTAGAGGAGTCAACACAGTGTGACCACACAGTTATAGCAGCACAGAGAGACCACATTTAAATCAGGGAGAGGCTGGAAGTAGCATGGTAGTATGCAGCCAGATCATAAAACTACTCTATTTCAGAAACTAAAAACATGAATGAAAAATGAGAGAGGCAGGATCAGCAAAACAAAACCAGCAGCATTCAAACAGAAGAAGCAATACAACCTCCTACCATAAACTCTATAAAGCAGCGGGAAGACAAAAGACTCACTGGGATTTGTATTTGGCTCACTCCTATACTTTGGCCTCCCAGAAGCTGTACAGGGTGAGGACAAGGTCAGTAGATAAATTATGAAAAACCTAATGCATTTGGAGGGAATTGGATGAGTGTTGAGTCAGCGTCTAGGGGAAAAAGATAGAAAATGTCCTTTCAGGGTAGAAGTTCTTTCCCTACCACATATTCTCCAGCAATTCTCCCTGCCCACATGACATCTGTGTGAGTTAGGAAAAGGCGCCCTTTCTGGGCACACTCAGTCCCGTGGGCACAGGGTTAGGTGGTGTTGTGCAAACAAAAAGGTTCTTTTGCTAAACAGATACAACCGCATACCAGAACATGTAGCTCAGCCAGGTGTAAACTGTTTCAGCCCCCTGTTGCCCTTTTAACTGGGCACCTTTGTGCAGTTCACTAACTACATGACTGCCACAGTCATGCTCCGCAGGGAAGGAACTTGCTATCAGGAGTGGCCGTTTTGATTTTTCATCTGGGAAGGAGGCAGATGAGGAGCAAGGGTGACCACAACCCCCTAGAACCAGTTGTCTACAATGATAGCCTGAGAACAGGTACGGTAGACCTATGTCCTATTGCCTTAGAGAGACCTTATGGGCAATGGTGATTGGATTTGATGACTACTTTTTTTTTTCTGGAGTTTTGTTTTAATACTAGGAGACCTGAATTCACTCTGCCTAATTAAGGGCATCTTGTTTCCAAGGACAGGGACTTAGAGTATGAGATTGTTCCTCCAAACAGGGTAAACTTTGGCATTTACTTATTATTGCCTGAGAAGGGACTCCTCTGGAAACAGCTGGGAGAGAACAAAAAAGTTCAGATTGGGAAGAGGCTCAGAAGACCATCCACATTGTATCTGAGTACCCACAGAATTGCTGTGCCAATCGTGAGAAAGTTGGAAAGAAGCTGCCTCTAAACTATGTAAAAATATTATAGGAAAAAACGAATGAAGAACTCATTCTGAATATACAGCCTCCACAACAAATGCCCTATATTCTAAAAGAAATTAAAGAGAAAAGGAATTTATGAAAGAAAAAATCAAAGCAAAATAAGAATACAATAAGAAAGAAAAATAGAGGTGCACCTGGATGGTTCCGTGGTTGAGCATCTGCCTTTGGCTCAGGATATGATCCTGGGGTCCTGGGATTGAGTCCCACATCAGGCTCCCTGCAGGAAGACTGCTTCTCCCTCTGCCTGTGTCTCTGCCTCTTTCTATATCTCTCATGAATAAGTAAATAAAATCTTTAAAAAAAGAGAGAAAAATAGAGCTGAGGCAACAAGTTTCATAAATTAGAAACTGAACAAAATATACATAGCTGAAAACAACTGCTGACAGGGAAAGCTTGAGATAATTCAGTCAAATATTTATTGAGTATCAACTATATGCTGGACACTGTTCTGGCATGGTAATGGAAAAAAAAGACAATTTTCCTCTCCATGGAGCTTATGTTCTAGTTGGCGTTGGGGACATAGTGATGTATGGTAATAAATGCTATGAAGAGAAATAAGACAGGAGGGGGAGGGAAAGAGTGACATACATCATTAGTTTTTCCATGGTTGTGGAAAGGTTTCTGATATGGTGACATTTCATGAGAGAGATAGAGTAAATGCTGATGGAAAAGGATAAAGATAGGGGTGGACAAGGTTGATCAACATAAAGAAAAATGGTATTTATAGGTAGAGAAGGCTATGTTGGCATAGAAGAAAAAAAAATCAAAGACACAAAGTTTTCCCTAAATAAGAAAGAACTAAATCTGCAGGTAAAGAGAACACATCATGTTCCAAAAAAAAAAAAAAAAAAATTGATACAAAATGAGCAACACTGAAACATCTTGGAGAAGACCAAAAATCCATCATCTTCTAGGGCTTAACTTGTCCACATCAGTTCAATGTCACACAATAAGTATGACCTAAGACTTTTTTTCCAACTAGTTATAAAGGCAAAAAATTCTTCAATACATAATAACTCAGGAAGGAATCATAACACTGTGAATCTTTCTTGAAAATAATACTTGACTAAATCCAGTCAACCAAGGAAATCAATGTGAATAGTGCAGTAATGGAGAAAACATAATAAATACATAAGAACTACTCATAAATGATTAATCCATTAAAATATTAATAGTAACAACAATGCAATTTGCAGTGACAGAAAAAAATGTAAAGGTGACTTGAAAGAAAAACTTGGCAATTTAAAATAATATAGTTAGCCCTGCATTGGGCTCCCTGCTCAGCGGAGAGCCTGCTTCTCGCTCTCTGCTGTTCCCCCTACTTGTGCAGTCACTGTGTTTCTCTCTCTCTCTCTCTCTCTCTCTCTGTCAAATAAATAAAATCTTAAAAAAATAAATAAAATGATATAATTAATGGGCAGGGACAAAAATCCTAGAGCTGGCTGATAAAAGTAGGGACTGAGAAGGGGGTATAAGTGAGCTAATTTCCTTGTTTTCCACAGAAAGAAGTATTATTCACTTCATTTTTTAAAGTTAATAAATCAAGAAATAAAGCTTTTCTTAAAGTTTATCTTTTGAAATACAAGTAAGTTTAAATTATCAGAAGGTGCCAGGTAGGAGAGGTGATGTTCAGAAAATTGACCATATAGCACAAGACAGAAAAAAATGACAGTCTCTAGATCCCTTATAACTACGGCTCTCCACTGTAATGTCAGACAACATTTTTTTACGTAAAAAAAAAAAAAAAAAAGCATTAAATCTGTAACTAGAATACAAATGGCCTATATCTATATACAAAACAAAATAACATCATGGCAGAAATTGCTAGAAATTGTCCATCATAATCTATTCTCTTTTTCCATAGTAACAGAATTACAGCTGGGCATATATGTCTGCTCAGATGCACCACACATTTTATTATTTCTGTGACTTCAGTGGAATGTTCTCCAACGGGATGTGAGCAGAAGTAGTGAATGCCACTACTAGGCCTGGCCCATAAACCTCCCTGCTTACCTGCCCTGTTCACTTCCCTCATTCCTGTGGGTAGGGAGGACAATGAGCAAGGTGAATGTGGTAGCCAAAGTGCCTCTGTGTCAGTTCCTGACTAGTGGTGAGACACCCCACTCTGCTTGCTTTAACATCGGTCATGGACCACTGAGCCAGCATTCATTCTGTCAGGACACAGAAACTATCCCGGTTATTTAGGCAGAAAGAATGTAATGTAAAGAATTGTTTAACCAGATAAAAAGTGTGAAACTGAGTGTGTATGTGAGCCGTTATATTTATTCTAGTAGTTCACTCTAACCAGCAGCAGCAAGAAACATAAAGCAAGTGTCTGAAAACGCAAGGAGAAACTAAAACACAATCAGTAACTTACCTGTGACAAATGAAATCTACAAACAAATGATAGCATGAGAATAATCACTAAGATATAAATATTTAATTCTATATCCAAACTACTAAGATTATACCTTCTAGTTCCCCTGAAACATTTTAAAGCTGACCTTATTTTGGGTGCCAAAGAAAATCCCCATGCATTTCAAAATTAGAAATAGTGGAGGGATGCCTGGGTGGCTCAGTTAGTTAAATGTCCAACTCTTGATCTTGGCTCAGGCTTTGATCTCAGGGTTGTGAGTTTGGGCCACACATTGAGCTCCATGCCCAAGAATAGTGAAGACTGCATTCTCTTATGTCCAGCAAGAGGGGGGGAAAAAAGCCACAGTTTAATGACCAAAATAGAAAAGAAAAAAAGCCAGCCTCTTGTAAATTTTGAAATGCTGTATTGAAACCAAGACTGAAATTTCAGAATACCTAGACTGTGATCAAATTACTACATAAACGATGGCTCTGACCGTATTCAGATAAAAATTATAGTTCGAAACATAGCACTAAACAGGATCAAATGGAAAATAAATACTCATTGCAAGAAATGTTAAAATCACAACAAAATAAGGAAAGCATAAGAAAGAAAATGATCAAGTGAAACTAATCCAAAAACAAAAAGAATAAATCCAAGAGCTGGGTTTTTTAAAGAAAATTTTAGATAGCTATACCACTAGTTAGCCTACTCAATAACAGAGGCTGATAATGGTTTACTGAGCACTTCATATATTTAGTTCTTTATATTAAAGTGCAGTATGTACACATGGCAGATAGTGCTCTATGTATATTGTGAAGTAGGAGCTATTTTTCTATTTTTTCCCTATTCTTCCTCATTTCATATAGGAGGAAACTGAGGAACAGAGTTTAAGCCTCTTCTCCAAGGTCCCACAGTGACTGAACAGTCAGATTCCAGATCACAAAATTAGAACTTAGATCATTATCTCTCAAATGCGGAGGAATTTTTAAAAATGTTTAATGATACACTATGAACACTGGAAAATTCTTAAACTTGTAATATGACTGGTTCAAGGATGCTGTATTAAGAACCAAGCTCATCTATTTTTGTCCCCAACCCCTGCCTGTTTTACAACAACATTGGTCCCTCTGTGATATGGGGCGTATGGGAACAGTTTCCCCGAAGCGCTGGACGCCCTGCAGCACACTGGCTCTGGAATCTGGCTTAATCCTCCTTCTTTGCAAAAAGATCATCTGAGGCATATCCATCAGGCAGGAAAGGCAGGTCCCAATTCCATCTTGCTGAAAGCATTGAAGGGTACTAAAGTACAAAAGTTCTCAGCATGAGTGGATTTCACTTCCTTTTTGAGCCCAAGATCAAATGAGAAAGAAGAAACTCAATAATATCCCTCCCCATCAAGTGCCCAGCCTGCCGTGTCCCTGTTTTTGGTAGAGAAGTACAGCTCGAGGTGGATAATTAATTCTCCCATCTTGTGCACTCAGTACCCTGAACTACAAGGGGAGGTTTAAGTGGCAATTTTTGGTTCAAACACTGGCCGAGCCACCAGTCAAGATGATAAGTTCATAAGGCGTTTGAATCATTTAGAGAAGTGTTTGTTTTCTGAGCGGAGAGTGGGTGCTGTAATCAGAAATCTTTCATGCAGCACACGTTTCCAGCTCTTCAGATTCAATTGTTTTTTGATGGAGATATTGCAAATTACAGAAGCACAGCTCACGACCTAGAAGTTTGGCGGCACAATCAAGTTTTTCTTCTGGTCCACTTCATGTGGGAGTCTGGGCTGAACAGCAGCAGGATGAACCCATCAGAAATGAAGTGTTTGAATCTGATTTTTCCTACTGCTTCCTTGTACTGAAAAAAAAAGGTGTGTGTGTGTGGGGGGGGGGGGATGACTTTCCAGCCTTTGAAATCATTAATCTGCCCTCAATTAAAGAGATTCTGTTTCATTTAAGCCTTTTTTCTGGTTTTGCTTTTGTTGGTGTTTCTTATTGACCTGTGTTAGAGGACAAAGAATAGTAGTAGTTGTGAAAATTCCTTGACTCATGCTTATTTTACTCCAATGTAGAAGCGCACGATTGCCAATTTCATCCTGGTGGTCAATATTAATTAGCATTCACCTGGCACACAGCCAGTTCCTGGGCTCCAGGTTAGAAGTGTGAGAAAGGATAAAAACTGGGCATCTGAGAGCTTGGTCTCCTGCCACAGATCTCCCATTTTCTGCACGTTGTGAACCGTTTGATAAATCACTGATGCTCTCTGAACCTCATTTCTTTATCCTTATAGCGACCGAGTTGGGCTAGATTTTTGCAAAGTCCTCTCACCTCTTACCATTTTATCAAACCATCCTCCACTTAAGTAACTGTGCGCTTTTGCTGCCTGTGTTGCTAGGTGCTGTTTTTCAAAAAACACCCTCATTCTCTCGTCTTAAATACACCTTAATCCTCACAACTCTCTCTCTTATATATATGTTATATCTCTATTTGCCCACTGGCAATTTCCCCTTATCCGTCCTACCGTTTTTCATCAAACGCCGTGCATGGTTTGCCTCATTCAACCCCAACACTGAATCTATGAATAAGGCACTGCTATTACTCCCATTTTACAGATGAGGAGACTGAGCTAAGAGGCTAAAGAGTCTGTGCAAAGTCAGTGGCGGAGCGAGGGTTGGAATCAAGATCTGCATGATTTCAGGTCTGAGCTCTTATCTCACTACACTTATTTGCCTCACTTTCGTAAACAGCTGATTTTGGTTTATTTTATTTTTTTTTAACCATTTATCTTTTCTAATGACAATAATGGCTAAGAAAAAGCAAATCTGAAATAATGTCCTCAGTGGAGGAAGAATCATCCTTGTTGTAAATGCACAAGGAAGGAAACTTTCTTACATTTCTGCTGATTTGGATTCTGCTCCACTGCATCCTTCCTCCTTACATTAATGGAGGCCCTCAGCCCAATTAAAGACGGCTCTCCTTAGAATCCCGGACACAGGCTTGTCTCTTGGGCAGGTACTTCCCTAGGCCAGAATTCCCATAGCTTGGCATATTTGATTGACGAGAACAGTAGGGCTTGTAAACATCTCTTCCTATCCAAAACTTAACACCTTTTAAGATCCGTGGCCTCAAAACCCACCCCCAGCTTTGATTTAACTATGGCCTTTGTATGCCATGAGCAAGAGGTCTTCCTGCCTAAGCTCCTTCCCCTGTCCTGGTGAGGCCCCACCTGGAGTTGAGACTCCTGCTAAGCACTCTCATACTCCAAGTGTCCCTTCAGGTTCTTTTATTCCTCCTGGGTTCCTCCCCTGAGGGGATGTGGAATCACTTTCTTTCCCTAGAACTCTAGGCCACTGCCAAAGTGACTATGTCCACCACTCACCCAGTTGGAGGTGTCAAGTCAGAGTTCCCTGCTAGCCATTGCAAAACTGAATGTGAACACTTTGTTCATCTTGTAAATAAACCTTCAGTGACTCCCTATTGTCAGACTTTTTGATTCAGTCCAGGCTACTTATGGTCTTCAAAACAGACACAGATGTGGTTTCCTTGCCTGAAATGAACTTCCTATCCTCCTCTCTTACTTCTTCCATGCTCATGACTCCTCCTCCTCCTAATAGTCTCTATCTCAGCATGCCCCGGGATGCCACAGGTTCTCCACAGTTATAGAATATAGACTCCCAACTGGTGCATTTACCATTTTGTGAGGCCAATGCTTTCTTTAGATGAAATATAAGCCTTCTGCAGCCTAGCACTCAACAAAGGCTAAATGAATTGAGTGTCTCCACTCATGCCAACCTCAGTGTTAAGGATATAGTAGAAGGTGAGCAAATGCCTACTGATTGACAGGAAAGAGAGTGGGTAATAAATTTTTATTATAAATGGGATTTTTCCAAAGGGGAACATTACTGTCTGATTGTCTGAAAATAGAGATTCAGGGCTATTTTGGAAGTTTTATATATAATTGTGCAGTGTGAGAGAAATTCAGTTAACCTGTACATGTTTATCTCATCTAGAAAATGAAAGGTAAAAAAATTGTAAGCTCCATGTTTATGAGAACTGCTGATGAATGACTATAGTCCTCTGAGAGCAAATAGCTGAGAATTCCAACTTTGCTTTGTAAAAATAGCTTTAGAGTCACATTCTGAAACTGGAAGATTTTACGCAAATTAATAATACAAGTGATTTTTCAACTTCTATTGAGCAGGGAAGTAAATAACTAGAGCTAGCAGAGTCAGCAGTTAGTTAAGTGGTTCTCTCAAATGCATCAAGGGCAGTGCCATTAATTTTCTCTGTTGTGGAGTGGAGGATGATCCCAACACAATTCCTTCTACTTTTGGCCCAGTGCCCCGCATCCTTGACAAGAATTTAGTTGGCAACTGTTTGGTTAAAATACCTGATGCCAGTGAACTTTTCCTTAGATTCTTGGACTAAGAGGCAATTCAAGGCAGCGATACAAAGTAGTAGCTGGAAAAAACACTTGCCTTTGGTCACCATGCTTTACTATTAAATGGAGGAAGCACATGCTCATCCATAGTTCCTTCTTGGCTCCCCTTTCATCCTCAAATGCATGAGGGAAACATCAGAGGGTCATTGTGAAGAAAGAGTGGAGTGATAAATGAGAAAGTGCACCAAAAAAGATAACCCTGTAGTATATAGCATGTCATTATGGAAAGTTGCTTTGTATAAAACAACAGGTCTGCGTAGTAGTTATTCTATCACACAATTTATAAAATGAAATCTCAACTGTGTACAGGCATTGTATTGTTGTACATATGGGAGAGTGACTTTTATATGCCCGTTTGGTACTAGAGTAGTGACCACATAGGCCTTCAGCCCAGATCTCCCAGACAGGCCAGGTCTCCATATGAATCTCTGTCAAATCCTTCCAATATTAATGATTCATGACAATATTAACCACCTGTTCAAGGACCTTTCCCAACTATCATCCCCTTTCACCCTCACAATCACGGGGCCTCTGCTCTGGTGTGGTTCCCCTCCTCCTAAAGCAGTGGTCCAACAGACAGCCTAATCCTCACCCCGACACAACCGCGCAGGAGCTGTGTCAAAGGCCATTCCACCTGAACTCTGTGACCAGAGAAAGAGGGCAGCTGCCTCTCTCATAGTTCAGGTCTGAGGCTTTGCAAATTTTATAGATGCTGGGGGCAGAGAATCAGGCAGTGGCTGTTCTCCTCTGGCGCCACTGTTCCGCTGAGCGCCTATCTTGTTGTCTTTGGGAAAATGATGTCTTGCAGTGACTCGAACACCACTCTCTGCAGTGATATGCTCCTGACCTTCCTTTTGCAGCTAATTATGTCTCAGTTTGTCTGTCCATGGGACTTGGCCATTTGTCATTATCCCGAGAAGGTGGAGGATGGACAATATGAACTCTAAGAGGAGGAGGAAAGGAAAAAGGGTGTTTTGATGCACCAAGTATATACTGAGGTCTCAGTTGTGCAAGGAGAAAGCCTTTGATCAGGAAGTAGGAGTAGGGTCTCCTATGTGGTTCCTGTTTCCAAAACGCATGTTTGATGAGTGCACATGCATGAACGTGTGTGTGTGTGTGTGTGTGTGTCAGCAGAGAAAGGGATGGCAGGCAAGGAGACAAACTCTCACCCCACACCCAGTGCATGGTGAAGAGCAACTGATACCCAATGAGGCTTTTTTAGAATATTGTTCTTGCTGCCAGTATGACGCGGCTCCATCTCTGGCCATTGCTGAAACCAGTTTGCCTCAGGCTCCTCAGGACAGAAGCAGGCTTCTCTCCTAACTGTGGCCAGCCCCTGCAACTGTGCTGGGTTCTCATCCCTCTGGTGTTCTCAGGCACTTTACCCATTAGCCCTCTCCTCTCTACTCCACTCTTCACTGAATCCTTTTTATTAGCATTGACCTTTGCTTATATCTTTCCCATCTTAAAACAAACCTTCCTCCCTCACTCCGCATGTCCCTTCATCCACACCACCTTTCTCTTCTCCCACCCACAGGCAAATTTCTCAAAACAGTCTCCAAATGTTCTATTTTTTTTTTCACTTTCCTGTCTGTCTCAGAAATTACTCTTATTAAGGTCACCAATAATTTTCATGTCACCAAGTCCAAAGGACATTTTCTTTAGGCTTCATCTCTTTAGCAGTGTGTAAATGACTTCTCCTGCCTTAAAGCACCATCTTCCCTTGGTTTCCAGGTCACTACATTCTACTGGTTTACCTCCTCCTCCCTGGAAACTCTCAGCTGCTTTAACCAGCTTATCCTCTTGTATCCACCACTAAAAAGTTGCCATTCCCCCTTGGCTTCACCCAAGAACCCCTTCTCTACTCCATTGTCTCTCCCTCGGTGGTCTTACCTGCTTGCAGTATGTCTGTGGTCAACGATGACTTCTGTGTTTGTATCTTTAACCCAGATCTCACCTTTGACATCAGACCCATATTCAACTACCTACCTGACAGCTCTCTGGACACTTCACTGTCCATATATGCAGTATCGAACTTATAATGCTCTCTCTCCCAACTCCTAAAGTCCTGGTTTTCTTTCAGATTCCTTCCATAATCCATAAGTTCAGGCATGAAGGCATCATATTTGGGCTTCATCACTTCCACAGTTGGTCAATTACTAAGGTCTTTCCATTCAGGTCCTAACAGACTTTGAGTTAACTCACTTCTCTTGTTCCTACTGAGTTAAGCCATCATCATCTCATAGCTGAATTTCTATGAGGGACTCCTAACTAGTCTTCCTGCTTTCTCTCTTGCCTCCCTCCAATCCATTCTCCAGCCATCAGCAGGATATGTACTTTTGAAATGAAAATCTTATAGGGGGCTTGGGCATTGAAGGGAGAGCAGGGAGACCTGAAACACTTAAAAAATAGAAAATCAATTGTTCTAAGATAAAATTCAAAATTCTTTTCTCCATTTCTCAGATTCACCACAAAGTCTGCCTGTGTTCCTGTTTTCTCTGCTGCCTCCTCACTGCTCCTTTAGCCAGGCTCTCTGCTACTCATCAATCAGCCTGCAATTCAGTTGTCACTTTGTGGGAAGCCTTCTTGGAGCCCCAAGACCAAAAAAAACCCTGGTGTTTCATGCTTCATTCTTTCAAAGAGGTAGAAGCCATGATCACAATTATAACCCAATAATTGATGAAGGGATTAGCTCCTTAAAACCTTACACTACTTTTAAAAAAAATCAATCGTAGTGATGGCTGAACAGCTCTATGAATATATGAAAAGCCGTTAAATTATATACCTGAAATGGGAGAATTGTACAATATATGAATTATATCTCAATAAAGCTGTCATATATTTTTAAAAGCCTTATATGCAAATGGAAGCTCTAGAAGAAGTAGAGAACTTGTCTATCTTGTTTGTCATTGAGAAGCTGGCACATAATGGGGTGCCTTGCACATGGTGTGTGCCCAGATATTGGCTGAATGGTGGTGAAGAGTGTGAGTACGTAACAGGGCTGCTCTCCTGACTACTAAATGCTTGGTTTTTTCTTAGATTTGGGAGAAAAAGTTTTGCTTTGATCTATTCCAGCCTGATTTTTAAAATATTCTTTATGTAAATGCCCTCAGACCTTGGTCACACCACAAGGGGAGGCAGTGACCCTGAGCTTAGAAGCTGGAAGCCCATCAGAACAAGGAGTTTTTACATTTCCCCTCTGATAGCTTGACTCTGGCAGCACCAGGCCAGCTCTACACCTACAGATACAGTAGCATGAAAGCAAGGGTCTCAGTCTCTACACAGTAATCTTACCTACAATTCCTAGGGAAGTACAGCTGAATTATTACTCTCATTACCATTATTGTTTTACATCTCCTGAATAGTTTCTTTGTTGTTTGGTATGGCTTCATGGAGGTATCATTCACATTCAGGTCCTCACTGAGAAACTCCTGTGACCAATAGAAATCAGCTAGTCATGGAGGCAGCGTCTCAGAAAGAATTCAGACTGACCATACACCCTTCTTCCTACAAAGCATTAACCTTTATTTATTTTAGGATTACTCTAGAGGAAACCAAAAACAATCAATGACTCTGACCTCATTTGGTTCCATTTCTTTCTACTTTCCTTTCTGGATCACTGACTCAAGATGAAGCAAAGCATGCTCCAGTGAGCATGCTCACAGTTTGCATCATAACTGGAAAAACTGCCTTATTTGTGTTCCCTGGGTGTGCATGTGGCAGCATGGACCAACATCTAAATAGATGTGAAAGAAGAATAGGTAGGTAAGTGTACTTCAGAAGGAGATTCCAATTGCAATTTTTCTTTTCATCACAGACTCTGTCCCAAGCAGTGCATCACTCTGAACCTATCGCCTGTGCACAGACTGCTTGAAACATTATTTTAAAGACTTTCCAACTGAAGCCCCTTGTCCCTTGTTTACGTAAGATATTAATGGGGCTGAGTGCAGGATGCATTTCTGGGTAAAAATACTCACCAATGAATGTTATGGTTCTGGGGAGTGAAAACTAGAACCTCTGATTTTTAGTATAAAGTGACTTCCTACAAATTACTTCTGTCTTCTATCAGATGCCAGCCGGGAGCACAGGGGTGGTGGGAGCTGCAGCAGTGACTCTGATCAAGGCATGTGCAGAATTCTCTGTAAAGCATTGCCAGACTGGCATATTTCCACATGCACTCGTCCAGTTGCCTAGATCTTTACAAGATTCAATTCTAGATTTTAATGATTGTAAGTCTCCTAACAAATTCATCTGTCCATTCATTCAAAAATATTGGTTGAGCATGTTATAGGCACTAGGGATCTAGTGGCAAACAAGACAAGTGAGGTCTCTGTCTTCAAGGAGCTTATATTCTAGTATGGGGAAACAGCAGTAAGCAAGAAATATAGTAATGTCAGAGATTGATCATAAAAAGAAACAAAACCAGGACAGTGATTAGAGTTACGGTGGGAACAAGGATACTTTAGGGAACATCAGAAAGACTTCTATGAGCACGTAGCATTTGAACTGAATGATGGGAAGAAACCAGCCATGTGAAAATTAGAAGAGCAATTCAGGAGGAGGGAACTGCAAGTGCCAATATCCTGGGGCAGGAACAAATTAATTGTGTGCATAGAACAGAAGGAAGTCCGGTGTAGCTGGACTGGAATGAACAAACAGGAATGGGGATTTGTGAGTTTGGAACAGGGTTGGAGCTGAATCTGCTGGGAACCCTGCAGGCCTTCGTCTAAGTGCAGTGGGAAGACATTGGAGGGTTTTAAGCAGTGAGTGTTGGGGTGACACGAATGACTTGGAGTGAAGAAGAATCTGGGGGACTCATTGCTGGGTTAAGAACACAGGGACAGCCCCTGGTAAGGCCGAGGCCAGTTGCTATCTGTGCAGTGTCTAAGCCAAGAGCCAGAGACCCTTGATCTCACCAAACTGTCTCCCTTGGCCCTGGTTAGCCACTAAGCCTTTAGCCTGAGACTAGGCTTTAAGAAAACGCAACTAAAAATCATATGTGCCTTTAGCTGTATATTCAATCAGCACCCTCCATCCTTTCCAATTTGTTGTGGCAACTTATATTGGATTCCCGAACTCAAGTGCTATTTCGTTTAATGAAGAGGCTCTGGCCTTAATTAAGATGACTGGGCTGCATTTGCAGAGTTAACAATTCTACCTTTAAATTGCTGTCGCCAAATTGCTGGGTGCTTGAAGCTAGCCAGCCACCTCCAAAAGCTGCTTTCCTTGTGCCTCCCTATCAGGAGCCAGGTAGGCATCTAAGGACTTCCGGAGACCTCTTGCTGAAGTGCTGGACAAGGCTCCTCTGTGACACTGTCACAGCTCTTAAAGGCAGAGAATTGCCAATTAGCCATGTAGTCTGCTTTTGGAATCCAGTTCAAACATCATTTCCTCAAAGTGAACTAAATTATAAATTTTTTTCTGCTGATTATAGATAACAGATCAGAGCATTTTAAAATATATTGCTCTTTTCCAGGAGAGGAATAAAAATCTTGACACTTAAAAAATAGCAGCAACCAACCATCATGATGTTTTTCCTATGATGTGCCGGAGCAAATCTTTATGTTCTTCACAAATGAGGGTACTGTCTGGGTCAGAGTGGAGTGTGGGAGGTGAAAATGACTTCGTGATGAATTTTGGTCCTTCCCCCTTTATTCTCTGCTTACTTGTGATTTCAACTCCCACTAGTGTTTTCTAGTAAGCTAATACTGAATTATGGCATTCTTTTCTTTAGCAAGGTCTCTTGACAGTTAGAACTAGGGTAATAATAATGGGAGGCAGGAGGAGGAAATGGATCTTTAACCAGCTTTTATGTCTGTGATAGATGGCGAAAGGAGGGCACGTGGTTAGCTTTGAGTGAAGCTGAGGGACAGGACCCAGTAATTGGTCTGACAATTTTAAAATCTATTCTTCACATTAAAAAAAGTTAATCATCAAATTGCTTTCATAATAGTCCCTCAGAAGCAAGACATGATTTTGCCTGTTTCTCAGGAAAGCAGCAAAGAGACTTTCGTAGATAAACTCCATCACTGGGTTGGAAGATGGACACAAGGAGATAGGACAGGGACTCAACAAAAAACATCTCTTTCTGCATTAGCCAGGAGTTGACGTGGGTGGAAGAGGTGTTCTCTGGGGAACAGTGTCTCCCAGCTAAGGAATGCAAGAGATGCTCATAGCAGGGCTTGTGAGACTTCACTGCCCCCTTTCCAGACAGATTTTTCTCACCCAGCTGCGCCCTGGGGTTCATTTTCCACCTTTGGGTTGAAAGCCATCATCTCCAGGCGATTCTTGCTACATGCATGCTCTAGGCTAGTGGGAGCAAATCATATACCATGTCGACATGGATTCATCATGTAGGCTGCCTAACGCCAGGGCCCAGAGGTAATTGCCACTCATTCACTCTTTTCATTTTCATCTCATCTTTGTCACCTCTCCCCTCCACTCCTCCAAGTACCTCTTCCCACCAGTTTTGCAAGCCTGAGTTTTGTCCTTCAGGTCCAGCTGGCCGCAAGCATCATATCCAACCAGGTTCACTCCTTCTCAGAAACCTCTCTTGAGTCCCCACTGTTTAGACTCCTGAAACTGTGTTGGCAAAGCCCCAAAGCTGTAGGGACTCTGCAACTGGCTAACTCTCTGCTCTGGGGAGAGTCACGCAGTCCCTTAGGTCCAGAAGCGGAGCAAAGGGGCTGTCAACACTGTGTCTATGGCTATGGGTGGAGACACCAGAGAATGTTCATCTCTTTTTTCTGTGTTACAGTCTTTAGATTTGTTGAAACATCAGCCTCATTAATTCGTCTGGGTTGTCTACGTATCTACCCATTTCTAGCTAAATTCTGAAGATGCATAGGGAGAGAATGCACAAACTCTAATTCTTTCTTGCCACTGCTTGAGGCTCCTCTCTGTGAAATAGGAAAAACAGTACTTAGCTCATGGCTCGTACATGCAAGTGACACTCTGTTGTATCTGGTCCCAACACTGCATTTTATTTCCCTCCCTGCCCCTCTCTCAGCAGTGCCTAGAAGGGTGCCTGGACTGTTGGAAATTCTCTGCCAAAGGTCAGCCCCGGCCTGTGTTCTCCAACAACACATCCAGCTACCTTACAGTCACACAGCTGTGTCGGCTGTCTCATTCTGCCCACCTGGCTCTCTCTGCCCCTTAGTCGTTTTCCCATTTTGTTTTTCTGTATTTGTGGATTCTCAGGCATGGGAAGAACTTTGATTTTCGTGAGCTTTTGTGATTGTAAGAAAATCAGTCCTATTTTCCATGCCTTCAGGAAAGAGATTCCCACTAATCCAGGCACACTTCAGTTTTAACTTCCTAACAACAAGGAGTTTCATTCCTCGAAAGCTCTGTAATTCTTGCCCTAGTTCTACCTCTGACCTTGGTGTGTAATCTTACAGAAATCAGCCTTCCCAAGCCCTGTTTGGCTCCCTTGTTAAATGATGGAGGAACAGGATGAAATGCTCCCCTAGCCTGAGTTTATTAGTTCTCTTGTCTGAATCTCACCAGAGAAGAACAACACACTGACAACATCCTTTCTTTAAAAGCTCTAAATGAATCTGCTTCATGACTTTGCAGAGGCAAAGCGGGCAGCAGCACCCCCAGCCGGTTGCTAAAAATGGATCTCTGAGTTCTGTAGTCAGTTCATGGTCAGTGTGCCACAGCTGCATGCAGGCAGGACGCCCGGGGGCTAGCCTGGCACTGGGGCTTGTGCGAAGGGGCTGCAGCAAGCCCATGCCACCTTTGGACTATTTTCTCTGTGGGTCTTGTGGTCTTACTTTCACACCTAGACAGGCCCTATGATGTCTTTCATCTATGTGAATGTAAAATGTGGACAAAAAAAAAAAAAAAAAAACCAACAAACACAAAACAATGAGCAAATGCCCCTTTGTAGAGCACGTCAGCCCTTCTGCTTCTGCATAGGACTAGAACTGAGGATCCTTTGCTCCTGGCCTAGGTATGCTTTATGGGATGGGTGCTATGTCCCAACCTGACCCTTTCATCTCCACATTGGGGGTGAATTGCAGTGCTTTTACATTTTAGCAGTGGTCTCATGCATTAGTCCTTTTTCTTATTTCCAGCTGTCCTTGCAACGCTCTTCAAAGTTTTCCGTGCTCCTCTGGTCTGGGAAACCTTGAACTGACAGAGATGTCACCATACTAACATGGTTCTGGTTTCTTTTGCTCACTCTGCTGTGGGATGTTGTCTTTCCTTGAGGTCTCTCCATGAAAAAACAGAAAATGCATCTCCCCCAGTTTTGCTGTCCTGCTTGTTTCTGCTCCATTAACGCAGAATGGTCTGCCCTATGAGCAGCCACAGCGGCCAGCCTGCCATCCTTCAGTGGGTTTCTTAGGGAGTGCGGAATAATGCCGCAGCAACTTAATTTCATCTCTGCTCCCCAATCCAATGTGGCAGATGGCCGGCCCTGGGAGCCAGCAGATCCAAATTGAGTCTCTTGCAGCACACCCTGTGTTCAAGGTTCATCTTGTTCAAGGGTACAGAACAAAGGATGGAGTCTTAATCAAAGTGAAAGCCATAGGTGATGAGGGCTTCCACTTCCTCCAGCTCCACAATTCTCTGCCTCCAGCTCCAGCATTACTGGGAACACAGCTCTGCCTCTGATAAAACAACAACAACAACAAAATTTTAAAAACCCAATAGACCAGATTTCCTACCCAATCCCTCCTGCTTCGGTTGAATTTGGGTGGTAATTCCCATTTAATTACTGCTTTATCACTATCATGGCAAATGATCTCCCAGTTGCTTCTCGCATCCATCTGTTGGAAGTTGCTTTAGCTAAAGCTCCCATCTTTAGCTTCTCCAATAAGGGATTGAAAGGAGATCAAACTGAGGAAAATAATGTAATACAAAAAAATAATGTCATACATAATAATAATCAGCACTGACTGAATATGTTGAGTGTCAGGTAATGTGCTAAGTACTATGCATGAATTATTACTTCATTGATTCCGCATTGAAACTTTGTAAGGTAGAGGAGAGTATCTCCATCTCAGTGATGAAGAAACCAAGTCTCAGTGGGGTTCAACAGCTTTGTCAAGGTTATACAGCTATAGAATGGTAAAATTAGAATTCAAGCCCAAGCTTGCTTGCCACCAGAATTCATGCTCCTAATCGTGTTTCAGTTTTCAGTTTTCTGGGAAGAGCTGAAACCCAGACTTGTTTTCTCAAATTGTCCAGTGGCATTTTCTTATTCTGCATCATAGCTCTTGCCTGTCTGTAAGGAAATTATTGACCCACTCTGAACTTCAAGGTCCCCATGTAGATGGTTAAGAGTAAAGGTATCACCTGCACTGAACACTTAACATTTTATCAACGTTGTGTCAGCCACAGAGCAGAGATTCAGAAAATGCTAGTTACATTTCTTAAGAGGAGTCTCCACACGGACACTTGGTTTCTACTTGGAAAGAGACATTGGGTGTACACATTCTGTGAAAGATCTCTTGAAATTCACTTTATCAAATGTAAAGAATAGTCTTGCTGGTGAATGATATAGTCAGTGAGGTAAGCTGTTTCTTCTCAAAGATTTGTATTTTAGTAGCCAAGGTAAACCTACCCAGCTCGGTCAGCCTAGTGGTTGAGAAACAAAGAGAAGTCAGGTGTCTCTTCATAATGAGACATTCATGAGCATTTTCACATTTACCTTCTTGAAACACATCCTCTGCCCGTTGAAGACCATATAAGAGAAGAATCTTGTTTCACTTTGACCCTTATATACCTAGGAGCCAATTGAACCCTTTGTGGTTAGAGCCTTTTGAAATCCTGGGGCTTCCTTCTTTAGTTTGATTTCTCCTCCTGGTTTTCTAGGGGCTTGTTTCAAGAGAGGCTTGAGAAATCGTGCAGTGTAATTGGATGATTGGTATACTTTAATTAAGGCAGCAAGATACAACGTGCAGCACATTTCAGGTTGCTTGTAGGAAGCCTAGGTGGTTGTCTGCTAGATAAAGCTCAAAGAGGCTTATTTTAATAACTGCAAGGTGAAATTGCCATCTGTAGGTTGGTCTGTGCTGTTAAGACTATGGGGTTGCATTTGTATGTAAAAACTAGTGAGACCTTTGAATGATCACCCCTTAATCTAGCTCCATGTGGGTCACGTCTTAATGAATAATGATGACTGGTTCCCTGGTAGTTGGGAAATGCTCATTGCATGGAATTAAATGATCTCTTGATAAATTTTAAATCAGTCTGGTTTCCTTCCAGCCCTCATAGCTATCCTCCCTAATCATGCAGTTTGTGCCTAGTTGAATATTTAACTAATTTTACTACTAGATTAGTCAGAGCACAATTCAGAAAGTTAAGAAGGAAAGTATCCTTAAAATTCAACATATTCCTAGCTCAGATGTAAATTGCTTTTAGATTACTTGGCATTTTGGAAAATGTGCTACAATTGTATTGAAAACCAAATGTGCAAAGATAAAGTTTCCCTTAATTTTAAAAATAAATGCTCAGAAAACTTGGGAGTATAGATAATTATAAGATATGTGCATGGCTAGAGTGGAAGCAAGTGCTATTTTATCATGGTGATACTTATGCATCCAGATGGCATCCCATAGAAAGCTTTCTAAGAATTGCTATTCATGGGAACTTATCAAAAGATGCTTTTGTTGTGTATTCACTTGTCTGGGTTGCTCTTGTCTCATTGGTAACACTTCGGACTATTTCTTTCTCTGGGAGTTCACCTGTCCCAGATTATGTCAGCTCCAGCTAATGTGAAGAAATGACAACAATGACCTACTACAAGCTATCTCTCAGGAGACAGGGATGATTCCGTGAGACAAATATAGTATTGTCACTGTGTATGTGTGTGTGAATAGAGAGACAGATTTTGAGGGCATACCTCTAAAGGAGTATTTAATAAACAGGATCCTGCATACAAATGGCCAACAGATACATGAAAAGATGTTCAACATAATGAGATATCACCTCACACATGTTTGGATACCTCTTATCAAAAAGATGAAAGATAGGAAGTGTTGGTGAGGATGTGGAGAAAAGAGAGCCCTTGCACACTGTTGGTGAGAATGTATACTGGTACAGCCATGTAGAAAACAATATGGAAGTTCTATTAAAAAATTAAAACTAGAATTACTGACACAATGATTCAACAATTTTATAGATTACGTCAATGTTCACCTTAAGTGTAGCCAGCATACAATGTTATTACAATATTACTGACTATATTCTCTATGTTATACTTTTCATCTCTTTGACTTAATTATAATTGCAAGTTTGTATCTCTTAATCCCCTTAAACTGTTTTGCACCTTCTCCCCCTCTCCCTTCTGGCAACTACCAGATGTTTTCTGTTAAGAGTCTGTTTTGGGGGGCACCTCAGTGGTTCAGTCAATTAAGCATCTGACTTTGGCTCAGGTCATGATCAGGTCCTGGGATCAAGCCCTTTATGGAGCAGGAAGCCTGCTTCTCCCTTTCCCTCTGCCCCTCCCCCTGCCTGTGTTCTCTACCTCTTTCCCATATGAATAAAATCTTTACATAGACCACATCTTCTTAATCCATTCATCTTTCAATGGACACCGAGGCTCCTTCCACAGTTTGGCTGTTGTGGACATTGCTTCTAGAAACATCGGGGTGCAGGTGTCCTGGCGTTTTCATTGCATCTGTGTCTTTGGGGTAAATCCCCAGCAGTGCAATTGCTGGGTCATAGGGCAGATCTATTTTTAAGTCTTTGAGGAACCTCCACACAGTTTTCCAGAGTGGCTGCATCAGTTCAGATTCCCACCAACAGTGCAAGAGTGTTCCCCTTTGTCCACATCCTCTCCAACATTTGTGGTTTCCTGCCTTGTTAATTTTCCCCATTCTCACTGGTGTGAGGTGGTATCTCATTGTGGTTTTTATTTGTATTTCCCTGATGGTAAGTGATGCAGAGCATTTTCTCATGTGCTTGTTGGCCATGTCTATGTCTTCCTTTGTGAGACTTTTGTTCATGTCTTTTGCCCATTTCATGATTGGATTGTTTGTTTCTTTGCTGTTGAGTTTAATAGGTTCTTTATAGATCTTGGAAACTAGCCCTTTATCTGATACGTCATTTGCAAATATCTTCTCCCATTCTGTAGGTTGTCTTTTAATGTCTGTTTTTTGTTTGCTTTGTTTTCTAATTCAAGTATAATTAATATATGGTGTTGTATTAGTTTCAGGGGTACAATATAATGATTCAATAGTTCTATATATTATTCAGTATATTCAGTGCTCATCATGATAAGTGTACTCTTAATCCCTTAATCCCCTTCACCTATTTCACCCATTCCCTCTGGAAACCACAAGTTTGTTCTCTATATTTGAGTCTGATTTTTTTTTTTTTTTTTGGTCTCTGTTTTCTTTGTTAATTTTTTTCTTACATTCCACAGATCAGTGAATGATATGATGGATGAACCTGGAGGACGCTAAGTGAAATGAAACAGACGCAGAAAGACAGAATCCTCATGATCTCACTTATATTTAGAATCTAAAATACTCCTAGAAGCTGAGAGTAGAATGGTGGTTTCCAGGAGCTTGGGGGGAGGAAGACATGGGGAGAGGCAGTTCAAGGGGTACAGAATTTCAGTGATGTAAGATGAGCATGATCTAGAGAGCTAATGTACAGCATGGTGACTATAATTAACAATACTGTATTATATACTTGAGATTTGCTATGAGGGAAAACTTAAGTGTTCTTATCACTCACACAAAAAAGAAAATGATAACTATGTGAGGTGATGGATGTTAATTTTGATTGTGGTGATCATTTCACAATGTTTGTAGTATATATCAAAACAGCAAGTTATACACCTTAAATATATACATTTTTATTTTTTAATTATATCTTAATCATGCTGTTCTAAACACACAGGGTCCTTTGAAGACTACTTGATTTCTCCTATGGCCTTTCCTGACCTGCCCAGTTCACTGTGGCTTAGCTGTCCCCTAACTCTGGTAACTCTGGTACCATTCTCCTTCTGAACCACACCTCGTGACAGCATTGATCTACACACTACTGCTCTCAGGTATGTCCATCTTGTCTCCTTGACAGCAGTAACTACATAGGAAATGGCTTCTCTACTCCTCATAATACCCTAGGACAAAGATCCATACACATGTCATGTACCTAGTTTGCTGGCCTCATTATTAGGAGAAAAAGAAAAGCAACTTCCTCAGTCTTCTATTTACATGAAAGTGAGACTGATGTAGATCTGGCTTCTCAGTATGAATCTTTATTATAAGCAGCCCCTAATCTTCTTCAAAAGCCATGGATGGCCTTACATTGGGATTATGTGGCTGGTTTTATCCCCTTCTTAACAAACTGAAGTTAGCTATGAAGGTTAGGAGGAACTTGCAGAAATCTGGTGTTCATCCTATATCACAGGGAGCTAGCTACATGCAGAATAATTTTCTTTTCTACAAAGCTGTCTACTGTTAGATGATTGAACACTACTCATAATTTGCTAGAGAAAGGGGAGGACCAAGTCTATTGTGTATGTGGTATCTTTTAAATGCTGACTCTCTTTCTCTATTCTTTTGCCATTTGAGCTCAATTTTAAAATGATTTTCAGACCTAGCAAGAATATTGAAAGTAGTTTATTTTCTGAAACAGCTCAGTTTTCTTAGGCAGTTTGTAGAAAACCCTAAGATATGTAATGCTGCTATAATTCGGGAAATCATACTAATTTTACAAGATGGACATACCTGAGAACAATGATGTGTAGATCAGTACTGCCAACAGGTATGGTTCAGATGGTAATTCTAAGTCATAGAAGTTATCTAAGTGTGAATCAGTATACTTAGTGTTATTCAGAATATGAGCCAGTGCTCACATTTAAATTTAGTCTCCAAATTAAGATGCTCAATAACGTGGGGGTGGAAATATAAAAGAAGCCATGGTGGTGATAGAATTAGGAAGTAGATAGAAATCAGTATTAGATGCTGGTTGCTAGGGACATCCTTTGAATATACACCACCTCCAAATAGCTGGCTCTATTTCTGCTCAGCTTCTTGACCTACCTAAGTAATTCAACATTGCCAATATGGCCTAATGGAGGAATGAAGTTGATAAGACCTTGTAATCCTTTCCTTAGTCTTTCTAGTTTAGCTTAACCATTTTCTAATTATTTCTATAGATTCCAGTTCTTTAGAGATTTAATAGTTATGTTGAAATTCCCTGGGCTAGGTATGTCAGTTAGATATTACTGTGTAAGAAATCACTCCAAAACAAATCAAGCATTTATGTAACTTATGATTCTGTGGGCTGGTTGGGTAATTCCTTTGTTCTCCTCTGGGCTTGCTCATGCACTTTTGGTCAACTATGGGTTAGATAGGTGACTACAGATACTGGCTGGGACTTCTCAAATGTTGGGAGTCAGCTGACTGCCAGCTGGTTTAGGAAGGCCTTGGGTCCTTATCCCAAGTTCAGATAATCCAGCTTGTTCACACTGCAGTAGCAGGCAAAGAGAAGCAGTGAGCAAGGTCTCTTGATGCTTAGGTTCAGAACTGGCACAATGTCATTTCTGCCCATTCTGTTGGGCAAAGGAAGTCACCAGCCCAGCCCAGATTCAAAGTGTGAGGTATTAGACTCTAACTCTGGAGGGGAAGAGCCACAAGTCACACTGCAAAAGCATAGATACAGGGAGGGTAAATAATTGTGGGGTTTATTTATTTATTTATTCATTCATGAAAGACAGAGAGAGAGGCAGGCAGAGACACAGGCAGAGGGAGAAGGCTTCATGCCGGGAGCCTGACATGGGACTCGATCTCGGGTCTCCAGGATCACGCCTAGGACCAAAGGCAGGCGCCAAACCACTGAGCCACCCCGGGATTACCTGGGTTTGTTTTTTGTTTGTAGTTTACATATTGGGAGAATTTTATACATACACGGATACAAATTTTAAAAAGTTTGTTTTGAGAGGGAAAAAAAAGCTTATTTTAGCTACTGAAATGTAGGAGCAGTGATCAGAGTGCAACATTAGGTGTCAGAATGTAAAAGATGTTTTTCCTGTACTCTAATTTTAGGTGTCCATTCTCTCAGGGTTTGACCTTGGTGATTTTGCTATTGTTGTTCTCTCTTCTCATTTGGCTACATTTTCAAAGGACTGGGATTTTCAGATGCCTGAGATCATTTAAGATACAGGTCTTAAATGTGTGTTCAGAACCTTTGTACTGTGTAATTGATTATTTTGGGTTATAATAGTTTATTTTTCTAAGATATTTATACTCAATGTTTCTTTACAGGATTTAACAAGGTCCTGTCTTCTTATTTAGTACCAACAAATTTAAAATATTTGTGAAACACTGTTCTGGGCAGAAAAAAAAAACTGGTGATATTTGTGGGCCTTCGATTTCCACCAACTATTCAAGTCTTTTTAATTTAATTTAAATTCCTGTACAGTTAAGATGCAGTGTAATATTAGTTTCAGGTAAAAAAAAAATTAGTTTCAGGTGTACTATATAGTGATTCAGCACTTCTATACAACACCCAGTGCTCATCCTTAATCCCCAACACCTATTTCACCCATCCCCCATTCCCACCTCCACTCTGGTAATCATCTGTTTGTTCTCTAGAGTTAAGAGTCTGTTTCTTGGTTTGTCTCTCTCTCCCCTTTCCCCCCTTCACTCCTTTGTTTTGTTTCTTAAATTCTACATGTGAGTGAAGTCATATGGTATTTGTCTTTCTCTGACTGACATTTCATTCAGCTCCATCCATGTTGTGTGTCTTTAGACTGCAGGCCAGGGATTGCCAATTCACAGACCAAGGCAGATAAGGTCTGAGTGAAATGCTGGGTGTATTATCTCAGAGGCAATAGGAAGTGAGGGGGGGTGGGTGGTATCCTGTGGTAGACCAGCAGTCCCTGACATTTGCTGCATGTTAAAATCACCTGGGGAGCTATGAAAAAATGTCCAGGCTATATTCCAAGTTCACTAAAAAGAATCTTTGGGAATGGGAAACAGATATCAGTGTTTTTAAAGCCTCCTTAGGTAATCTCAATGGTTTATGGATAAAGAATTAAGCCAGGATGTCTTAGTCATTAATGTGCAGACAAATGACCTGGAGATTTGGTTCCGATTCAGATTCATCAGGTCTAGGGTGGGACTCAGTTTCTGCACTTTTAGTTTGTTCCCAAGTGATGCCAGTACTGTTGGTTTTCAGACCATATTATGAATAGCAAGGCTCTAAAGTAAAGATCTCAAGCAACCCACAGATAGTTTTGTGGGGTTTTTTCCCCTTTTGGTTGGTCTATTGCATATTTAAACAAATTGAGACAACACTTCAAAATTTAGAGATTTCTCACAGAAATTCATATTGCTGACTTCTCATGAAAAAAGTGAAAGATCTGGCTCTGCATTTCCACCTGGACTAGTGCTGAAGAGGGATGCCCCTGTTAAGGTGATGGAAGTGAATCACCAAGGGAGGCTTTGAAGTGCTTTCCCCCGTGCTTAAGAATAGGATAAATGTAACTTTTTCTATATGGACTGGCAGATCTGTATATAACACACAAGTGCACATGTGCATGTTCAGCAAAAACCATAAAGGCAAAAGCCAAGCAATTAAGTGGGAAAAGGTAGAAGGAAAGGAGAAGAGGAATAATTCCTTAAAACTTAGAAATGTTTATTTGTAAAAACCTTATTGGTTGCATCAGAAGCCTACTGGAGCTGTTTAAGGGGGAAAATAAGTGAGAGGGGAATTTATTATATATGGGTAGCTCATGGATCATGATACAGCAGGGTTTCAGAAAAGAATAAACCCAAGGACATGGATGTCACTGAAGCAGATCTTCTCTTTGCCTTCATCTTGGCTCCCCTCTACATATCTTCCTCATTCCACGTCCTTGCTGCTTCAGTTCAATAGTTCACCTGGTGTAAGACATGGCCACCAGCAATACTTGGGTTTACATGCTGGAGATATTGCTATGAGTCCCAACCCATATTCCCAAGGAAGGGATTATGACTGGCTTGGTATGGAGGATGACCTGGGAGGCTTCTGCTCCACTGAGGAAACTCACCGCAATTGAGCAGGAAGTTGAACCCTCCCACACAGTGAGGGAGGACTAATGCTCTGGAAATCCAGAGTGACCCCAGCTCATCCTAGAGGCAGAGAGACAGACATGAAGGTCTATGGACTCCTTCACTCATGAGGCATCTTTGCCCTTGACAGAAGGAAATTCCCATTGCAACCTCAACTGTAACAATAGCAATAATACCTGAGGGGGAAGTAAGGGTAGCATTTACTAACTTCACTGACTTTTCCCCTCTGCAAAATACACTGTAAAGTCAGAAAATGACATAAAGGTGTCAACTCCTGACAGCCCACTACAGGTACACTTTTGTTATGAGTGTGAAAGTGTGGGTGGTACTAAGTAAATAACCCACAGAAATCATTTCCAGAAATGAAGTCGGGGAACTCAGTCCAAAATACACAAGGCAGAGATGCTCCTGATCAATTTTAGAAGGTGAGGAAACTAGGTGAAGTGTGAAAATGGGAAAAGAGAAGAGAAAAATGTTAATAAGCCAGGTTATTGAGGAATCTAAAAAGTGGCTCATAAGAGTATGCGTTTACTCCTCTATAATGAGATCTGGGATTATCTGTAAAAACATTTAGCTCTGATTGTTTTAAAGAGAAGAGATAAAATGTTTAATATGTGGCACCCTGGAGTGTGCCGTTTTTCCTTATTTCAAATGATAATCCTAATGAAACACCTATAATGTGTAAGAGATCAAGTCGTATAGCTTCCCATCAGAGAGTGCAATTGAGAACAACGGCACAGATGTTGTATATTCAAATGATGAGGTGAGAGCAGATTTGAGGATAGAGGAACTAAAGTGCCTAATATAAGACTATATGAATACTCCCAGCTGGTCCTAGGACTCACCTGTCTGACTTTGATCAAGATGTTTCATAATGGGGCCAAGTGCTGAGTCTACCTTATAAGTAAAAATATATCCTAAGGCTCTTTCTTAAGATCTGAAAAAATGTGATTGTGCTAACAATTGTAATGAGTCACTGGGCCCAGACTAGTGGTCTCAGACCTCTGCCTACAAGACTAAGAGAACACACATCAATATGTAGGGAGGAAACATTGAAGTCCCATTTGTCCTGGGATAAAATCTTCCGTTAAATTTGTCAGGAGACCTCAAGTTTATCAGTTTGTCTTTGGCTACAGGTACTGACCATTCTCTCCGGAAAACTAAAAGTAGTAACTACTCCCAAATAATCTCAAGTTAGGTTTGATTCCTACAAAGGCCTAGCAGATTCACATGGAGACAGACATGAAAACTTCTCCCTGGCTCCTTATTTCTTTTCCTCTTTCTTCCCTTCCTTTATTTAGAATCAGGCCCTTGTAACAATGCATTAAAATAAATCTGAGTGGTATTAGAACAATAATTCATTTTCACAGAAGCATGGCTTCTTTCTACAAAGGAGGCTATTCAGACAACTAAATCCTTCTTGGTGAGGTTTCTGAAATGAGAGCAGGAAAAGGGCTACCTACCTATCTATCTCTTACTACCTGGGCTGGCTTGGTTGGCTCTATTCCCTTAGCCAGCGGGTGGGACTCTGCTCTATTTGGCTTAAAGACTCCTTTTCCGACAGGCCAAAATGCCCTTTCATTTTTGCCAATTACACTAACATTTACACAAATACTTTCTGACTGTTCCAAGCAGGTAAATTCTAGCAGCCTCCAGCTTCTGCCTTCACAGGTGGTGATTTTTAAGAGTCTTTCATGGAGGAGAAAACCTCTACCTTTCTCTGACAGGAAATAGGTCTTTGCACCCTTCTGAAGAAATTAACAGATGGAGAGACAGTTTGAATCACTCTCTTCATTAATGACTTCTTAAATTGTCCATAAACTCAGGATCTGTGTGACTTCTGAAGTAGCGAATGGTTTCAAAGATGGATCTAAAAATATCTCTTTTTATGCTTCAGCTAAAGAATAAGGAAATGACTGACTACCAAAAAAGAATAGAGAAAAAATTAGGTGAATAACAGAATATCTATAAGTAGATATAGATGGATTGATGCTGTATGGTAAGGGAGAACAGTAGGGGTATGGTGGGGGGGATTTCTAATAAATGCTCAGTAAATTTGAGTGGGAGGCCACAGGTGAAGAAAAAGTTCCAGAAGTCTTAAAGTGAGGGTGTCTATGAAATAAACTATGGAGAAGAGGGAGCAAAGGTGAGAAGTTAAAGCAAAGATCCCACTTTACTGTGGTCATGTAGAAAACATGTGTATCACAGGGCCACTGCAATGGCTCAGTTAAAATTAAAGTGGGATTTAAGGGTGAAAGCATTAAACAGGATAAAAAAAAGGAATATTACATAATGACAAAATCAAATATGTTGTTTAATCTCCACTTTTTTGGGACACCTGGGTGGCTCAGTGGTTGAGCATCTGCTTTTGGCTCACGGTGTGATCCCGGGGTTCTGGGATGGAGTCCTGCATCAGGCTCCTTGCAAGGAGCCTGCTTCTCCCCCTGCCTGTGTCTCTGCTTCTCTATATATATCTCATGAATAAATAAAATCTGTTTTTAAAAAAATCTCCACTTTTTGTTGTTTATCCAGTTTTCTTCTTGAAATTGATTTCTGGTTTCATATCATTGTAGACAGAAATTTTCTTAATGTCATTTCAATCTTCTCGAATTTATTGAGACTTGTCTTATGGCTTAACATGTGATCTATCTTGGGGCATGTGGTATATGGACTCGAGAAGAACATGTATTCTGCTGGTTTTGGATGGAATATTCAGTGTAATTTAATTATATCTATCTGGCTTAATGTGTCATTTAAGGTAGATATTTCCTTATTGACTTTCTGTCTAGGTGATCTATCCATTGATGTGAGTGTTAAAGTCCCCTACTATTATTGTGTCATTGTCAGTTTCTTTTAATGTCAGGTCTTTTAATATCTACTTTATATATTTTGGTGCTCTTATGTTGGGTGCTTACATATTTATAAATATCATGTCTTCTTGCTGGATTGATCTCTTTACCATTATGTAATGCCCTTCTTGTCTTTTACTACAGTCTTTGCTTTAAAGTCTATTTTAACTAATATGAGTATAGCTACACCTAGATTCCATCCAGGATACCATATCATATTTAGTCACCATGTGTCTTTAAGCATCTCTTAGCTGTGATAGTTTCTCAGAGTTTTCTTGTTTTTGATGACTTAGACCAATGTTTATTTACTTGTTTTATTTTGGTAACAGCTTTGCCGAGATAAAATCATGTACCATGCAATTTACATACCATTTGAAGTGTACCATTCAATGCCTTTTAGTATGTCCACAGAGTTGTATAACCATTACTAGAATCAATCATCACATTTAAGTGGCCCTAAAAAGAAACTCTGTTATTTTTTTTTATCACCCCCCCACACTCCAAATTTCCTATCCTTCAGCCCATGCAGCCATGAATCTACTTTCTATCTCTATAGATTTGTCTAATCTGGACATTTCACATAGATGAAATGTAATGTGTGGACTTTGTTGCTGGCTTTTTTTCTTAGCAAAATGTTTTCAAGATCCATTTATGTTGTAGCATATATCAGCACTTCATTCCTTTCTATGGCCAAATAGTTCATTCTATGTACATATCACATTTTGTTTATCCAGTCATCAGTTGATGGACATTGGGGTAGTTTCTACTTTTTTTTTTTTTTAAGATTTTATTTATTTCAGGGGGCGGGGAGAGAGAGAGAGAGAAAGAGACAATGAACAGGTGGGAGGGGCAAAGGGAGAAGGAGAAGCAAACTCCCCATTGAACAGGGAGCCCAATGTGGGGCTTTATCCTAGGACTCTGGGGTCATGACTTGAGCTGAAGGCAGACACTTAACCAACTGAGCCACCCAGGTGCCCAGGTGACTATTATGAATATGATTACTAATTTCCTTCAACATTGTATACTTTCCAGTGCACAAGTCTTGCATATTTTTTTGTTAAATTATTTCTAAGCATCTTATTCTTTTTTATGCTATTGTAAATAGAATTGTTTTTCTTAATTTCATTTTCAGATTGTTCATTGAAAGTACAGTTGACCCTTGAACAATATGGTACTTAAGTATGCTAAGCCTGTCATCCACATTGAAAAATCTATGTATAAATTGTGACTCCCCCAAAATTTAAGTACTAATAAATAGCCTACTGTTGACTGGAAGCACTACCAATGACATAAATAGTTAGCACTAAATGTATTGCATATGATATTCTTACAATAAAGTATGCCTTAGAAAAGAAAATGGTATTAAGAAAAATCATAAGGAAGAGAAAATACATTTACAGTATTTATTTTTAAAAATCTGTATATAAATGAACCCATGCAGCTCAAACTTATGTTGTGCAAGAGTCAATAGTATACAGAAATACAACTGTTTTTGCATACTGATCTTGTATCCTGCAACCCTGCTGAACACACTTATTAGCTCTACTAGTTTTTGTGTGCATGAATTCCTTAGAGTTTTCTATAAGATCATATTATCTGTGTGTAGTAATAGTTTTACTTCTTCCTTTGCAATGCATACATTTTTTTCTTACTTTGTCAAAACTAGTTGCTCTGGCTAGAACCTCTAGTAAATGTTGAATAGAAGTGGTGAGAATATCCAAGTTTTGTTCCTGATCTTTGGGAAAGCATTCACTTTTTCACCATTAAATATTAGTTTAGCTGTGTCTTTTTCATAGATGGTCTTTATCAAGTTGAGAAAGGTGTCTCTTAATCATGAAGGAATGCATCTATTAAGGTGATTGTGTGGACCTTAAAAAATTATTCTATTGGTATCACGTGTTATATTGAGTAATGTTCAGATGTTGAGCCAATCTTAAATTCCTGGGATAAAATCTACTTGGTTATGATGTATAATCCTTTTTATATGCTGCTGGATTCTGTTTGCTAGTACTTTGTTGAGGACTTTTGTGTCAATTTTCATGTAGTTTTCATGTGAGATCTGTCTGATTTTGGTATCAAAGTAATATTCCTTCTGTCCTATTTTGTGAAAGAGTTTGAGGAAGATTAGTGCTAAATATTCTTTATATGTTTTATTAACCAGTGAAGTTATCTGGTTCTGGGCTTTTCTTTTGGGAAGTGTTTTTGATTACTAACTTAAACTCTATTTATTATTCAGAATTTCTATTTCTTCTTGAGTCAGTATGGTAATTAGTCTCTTTCTAGAAATGTGTCCACTTCACCTAAGTTATATAATTTGTTGGTATATATACAGTTATTCATAGTATTCCATTATCATCCTTTTATTTCTGTAAGGTTGATAGTAATGTGCTCTCTTTCATTCCTAACTTTAGTAATTTTAAACTTACCTTTTTCTTGGGCAGGCTGGCTAGAGTTTCAATTTTTGTTGATCTTTTCAAAATTCATTGATGTTCTCTATTTTTCCAGTCTTATTTCATTTATTTTTATGCTTATCTATATTATTTCCTTCCTTCTGCTCACTTTGGATTTAATTTGGTCTCTTTCTTCTAGTTCCTTAAGGTGGAATTTTAGTTACTGATTTGAGATCATTTTTCTTTTTTAATAGGTTAAGTTTTAGTGTGTTGTATTTTTATATTCATTCACCTCAAAGTATTTATCAATTTTTCTTGTGATTTCTTTTTTTTTTGTATATTTTTATTGGAATTAGATTTGCCAACATATAGTATAACACCCAGTGCTCATCCCATCAAGTGCCCCCCTCAGGGCCTGTCACCCAGTCACCCCATAGCTCCCGCCCACCTCCCCTTCCACTACCGCTTGTTCATTTCCCAGAGTTAGGAGTCTCTCATGTTCTGTCTCCCTCCTGATATTTCCCATTCATTGTCTCTCTTTCCCCTTTAATCTCTTTACTATTTTTTATATACCCTGAATGAATGAAACCATACAATGTTTGTCCTTCTCTGATTGGCTTACTTCACTCAGCATAATACCCTCCAGTTCCATCCATATTGAAGCAAATGGTGGGTATTCGTCGTTTCTAATGGCTGAGTAATATTCCATTGTATACATAGACCACAGCTTCTTTATCCATTCATCCTTCGATGGACACTGAGGCTCCTTCCACAGTTTGGCTATTGTGGACATTGCTGCTATAAACATTGGGGTGCAGGTGTCTTGGTTTTTCACTGTATCTGTATCTTTGGGGTAAATCCCCAATAGTGCAATTGCTGGGTCATAGGGTAGCTCTATTTTTAACTCTTTGAGAGTGGCTGTACCAGTTCACATTCCCACCGACAGTGCAAGAGGGTTCCCCTTTCTCCACATCCTCTCCAACATTTGTTGTTTCCTGTCTTATTAATTTTCATCCATTCTCACTGGTGTGAGGTTGTATCTCATTGTGGTTTTGATTTGTATTTCTCTGATGGCCAGTGATGCAGAGCATCTTCTCATGTGCTTGTTGGCCATGTCTATGTCTTCTTTGGAGAAATTTCTGTTCATGTTTTTTGCCTATTTCATGACTGGATTGTTTGTTTCTTGGGTGTTGAGTTTAATAAGTTCTTTATAGATCTTGGATACTAGCCCTTTATCTGATATGTCACTTGGAAATATCTTCTCCCATTTTATTGGTTGTCTTTTAGTTTTGTTGACTGTTTCTTTTGCTGTGCAGAAGATTTCTATCTTGATTAAGCCCCAATAATTCATTTTTGCTTTTGTTTCCCTTGCCTTCATAGATGTATCTTGCAAGAAGTTGCTGTGGCCAAGTGCAAAAAGGGTGTTGCCTGTGTTCTCCTCTAGGATTTTGATGGATTCTTGTCTCACAGTTAGATCTTTCATCCATTTTGAGTTTATCTTTGTGTATGGTGTAAGAGAGTGGTCTAGTTTCATTCTTCTGCACGTGGCTGTCCAATTTTCCCAGCACCATTTATTGAAGAGACTGTCCTTTTTCCAGTGGATAGTCTTTCCTGCTTTGTCGAATATTAGTTGACCATAGAGTTGAGGGCCCATTTCTGTATTCTCTATTCTGTTCCATTGATCTATGTGCCTGTTTTTGTGACAGGACCACATTGTCTTCATGATCACAACTTTGTAGTACAACTTGAAATCCAGCATTGTGATGCCCCTGGCTCTGGTATTCTTTTTTCAATGTTCCCCTGGCTATTCGGGGTCTTTTCTGATTCCACACAAATCTTAAGATTATTTGTTCCAGGGATCCCTGGGTGGCTCAGCGGTTTAGCACCTGCCTTTGGCCCAGGGCCTGGTTCTGGAGACTCTGGATCGAGTCCCATGTTGGGGTCCCTGCATGGAGCCTGCTTCTCCCTCTGCCTGTGTCTTTGCCTCTCTCTCTCGGTCTCTCATAAATAAATAAATAAAATCTTAAAAAAAAAGATTATTTGTTCCAACTCTCTGAAGAAAGTCCATGGTATTTTGATAGGTATTGCATTGAATGTGTAAATTGCTCTGGGTAACACTGACATTTCACAATATTAATTCTTCCAATCCATGAGCATGGAATATTTTTCATCTCTTTGCCTCTTCCTCAATTTCTTTCAGAAGTGTTCTGTAGTTTTTAGGGTATAGATCCTTTACCTCTTTAGTTAGGTTTATTCCTAGGTATCTCATGCTTTTGGTTGCAATTGTAAATGGGACTGACTCTTTACTCTCTCTTTCTTCAGTCTCATTGTTAGTGTATAGAAATGCCACAGATTTCTGGGTATTGATTTTTATCCTGCCACACTGCCGAATTGCTGTATGAGTTCTAGCAATCTTGGGGTGGAGTCTTTTGGGTTTTCTATGTACAGTATCATGTCATCTATGAAGAGGAAGAGTTTGACTTCTTCTTTGCCAATTTGAATGCCTTTTATTTCTTATTGTTGCCTGATTGCTGAAGCTAGGACTTCTAGTACTATGTTGAATAGCAGTGGTGAGGGTGGACATCCCTGTCATGTTCCTGACCTTAGGGGAAAGGCTCTCAGTGTTTCCCCATTGAAATGATATTTGCTGTGGGCTTTTCATAGATGCCTTTAAGATGCGGAGGAATGTTTCCTCTATCCCTACACTCTGAAGAGTTTTGATCAGGAATGGATGTTGTATTTTGTCAAATGCTTTCTCTGCATCTATTGAGAGGATCATATAGTTCTTGTTTTTTCTCTAGTTGATACGATCTATCACGTTGATTGTTTTATGAGTGTTAAATCAATCTTGCATCCCAGGGATAAAACCTAATTGGTCATGGTGAATCTTCTTAATGTACTGTTGGATCCTATTGTTGAGAATTTTTGCATCTGTGTTCATCAGGAATATTAATCTATAATTTTCCTCTTTGGTGGGGTCTTTGTCTGGCTTTGGAATCAAGGTGATGCTGGCCTCATAATATGAGTTTGGAAGTATTCCATCCCTTTATACCTTTTGGAACAGCTTTAGTAGAATAGGTATTGTTTCTTCTTTAAATGTTTGATACTCCCCTGGGAAGCCATCTGGCCCTGGACTTTTGTGTCTTGGAAGCTTTTTGATGACTGCTTCAATTTCCTCCCTGGTTATTGGCCTGTTCAGGTTTTCTATTTCTTCCTGTTCTGATTTTGGTAGTTTCTGGTTTTCCAGAAATGCATCCATTTCTTCTAAATTGGCTAATTTATTGGCATATAGCTGCTCATAATACGTTTTTAAAATCATTTGTATTTCCTTGGTATTGTTGTGATCTCTCCTTTTTCATTTGTGATTTTATTAATTTGAGTCTTTTCTCTTTTCTTTTGAATAAGGCTGGCTAATGGTTTATCTATCTTATTCATTCTTTCAAAGAACCAACTCCTGGTTTTGTTGATCTGTTCTATAGTTCTTCTGGTCTCTATTTCATTGAATTCTGCGAGAATCTTTATTATCTCTCTTCTGGGTGGTGTAGGTTTTACTTACTGTTCTTTCTACAGTTCCTTTAGGTGTGAGGTTAGCTTGTGTATTTGAGTTTTTTCCAATTTTTTGAGGGAGGCTTGTATTGCTATGTATTTCCTTCTTAGGACTGCTTTTGCTGTATCCCAAAGATTTTGAACAGTTGTATCTTCATTTTCATTAGTTTCCATGAATCTTTTTAGTTCTTCTCTAATTTCCTGGTTGACCCATTCATCTTTCAGTAGTATGCTCTTTAACCTCCACGTGTTCAAGTTTCTTCAAATTTCTTCTTGTGATTGAGTTCTAGTTTCAAAGCATTGTGGTCTGAAAATATGCAGGGGGTAATCCAAATCTTTTGGTGTCAGTTGCGACCTGATTTGTGACCCAGTATGTGGTCTATTCTGGAGAAAGTTCCATGCGCGCTTGAGAAGAATGTGTATTCAATTGCATTCTGATGCAAAGTTCTGTATATAAAAATGAAGAGGTGGTAAAATATTGTAGTTAAGGTGAGAAAAGAGAAAAAAATTGGAAATTTATAGTCTGATATAAAAACGAGGTATCCTGGAAAAAGGAAGAAAAAAAAATAGGAGGTGTACCCTCTGGTTTTATATACTGTAAATCCCTCGACTTCCCCTGGAGCTTTCCAGCGCTGCTCCGTCAAGAACTTGCTCTACCCCTGTCCTTCCAGCTGGTCTTCTGGGGTAGGGGTCTGCTGTGCTGATTCTCAGGTGTGGGCACCTGGGGGAGCTGCCCTGTCCCCTGCCCAATGGGGGGCTCAGTGGGAGCTGTTTACTTCGTGAGGCCTCTGTTCCCTGGTGATCCCTGCCCCTCCCAGGCACACGGTGCCACCAGGAGGAACAACCACACGGGCAGCAGCCAGGTCTCCAGCCCTGGAGTCATCTCCCACAGTAACTACCGCAGTCTCCCAGTTCACAATGGCCTGGATGCTCCCCGGGGGGGGGGGGGGGGTGGCGCTGATCTGCTCAGCTTGAGGGCATTCGGTGGTAGGAGAGTCCTTGCTGTCCTGTGCCCTCCCAGCCTCCACCTGTCCTGGGGGAGTGCAGGATCCTGGGTTGTGTCCCCAGGCGCCCTGGGATCCCGGGCCTGCGCTGCTGGAATCACACTCCTAGGCCGCAGCTACCGAATGCAGCAGGGCACAGCCCCCTCTGACCAGAGCCCATGGCTGACCAACCAGCTTCCCCCCTAGACCGCCCCCTGGTGCGCTCCAGCCCTTTAGCAAGATTGACCCGAGGTGTGTGGGGCGCTCTCCCGGGATGCACTTCCTCTGATAGTGACTCCAGGAAACTGGAAGCTCCACTGCTCCTTCTGTGATCCTGCCCGATTTCCCTGCTGAGTGCCTTTCCACTGGGGAAGAATCAAGCGCGGATTTTTTAAAGTTCCTGCTTCTACGGGGCTGGGCTTTCCTGTCCTGAGGCTCTCCCTGCAGGCCTTAGCCTGGCTCCCGTGGGGCCCCTTCCCCACTTGATTCTTTTTTATTTTCTTTCCTGCCTTCCTACCTTGTTAGAGGCGAAAACCCTTCTCTCTGTAGTGTTCCAGCTGTTCTCTCTTTCAATCTCAGGTTGAATTTGTAGGTTTTCAGGATGGTTTGAAAGTTATCTAGGTAAGTTGGTGGGGCCAGGTGAGTTGAGGATCCCTACTCCTCCCTAGATTTATAATTCTTGCTTTATTAGTTGTTTTTTTCTTAAATCAGACAAGAGAAAAAAAGACTTACAAACACAAAATACATTCATAATGTCATTTATATTTAACTATGTAGTTAATTTTATTAATGCTTTTTATTTCTTCATAAGGACTCAAGTTATTGTCTAGTATCAGTTCATTTTAACCTGAAGAACTCTCTTCAGTATTTCTGCAGAATAATTCTGCAGGTGATAAATTCTCATAGTATTTGCTTTTCTGAGAATGTCTAAAATTCCCTTTCATTTTTTTGAAGAATAGATTTGCTGAATATAGAATTCCTGGTTGACAGGTTTTTTTGTTTCAGCACTTTCAATATGTTATGCCATTACCTTCTGGCCTCCAGGGTTTCTTTTCTTTTCTTTTTCAAGATTTTATTTTTAAGTAATCTCTATACCCAGCATGGGGCTCAAACTTACAACCCTGAGATCAAGAGTTGAAGATTGAGCCAACCAGGTGCCACTGGCCTCCAGGGTTTCTGATGAGAAATCAGCTATTAGTGTTATTGAGAGTCACGTTTTTTGAATAATGACTTGCTATTTTGCATATTCTTTTTGTCTTTAGTTTTCAACTATTGATGATGATGTCTAGATGTGGATCTCTTTGAATTTATTTTACTTGAAATTTATCAAGCTTTTTTATATGTAGATTCATTTCTTTCACCAATATTTGGTAAGTTTCCACTCATTATTTCTTTGAATACTCTTTCTGCCCTTTTTTCTCACTCTTCTCTCTTTTTTTTTTTTTTTAATTTTATTTATGATAGTCACACAGAGAGAGAGGCAGAGACACAGGTAGAGGGAGAAGCAGACTCCATGCACCGGGAGCCCGACGTGGGATTTGATCCCGGGTCTCCAGGATCGTGCCCTGGGCCAAAGGCAGGCGCCAAACCGCTGCGCCACCCAGGGATCCCCTCACTCTTCTTTCTATATGGGATTTTCATTATTCTTGGGATGGTGTGCTTGATGGTGTCACCAAAGACTCTTATAGATCTTTGAGTTTCTGTTTATTTTTCTTCATTAAAAATTTTTTTTCAGACTGAATAAAATCAATTAATCTATGTTCATCTTCACTGATTTTTTTCCTGATTATATCTGTGTTACATCTTGTATTGAGCTCATCTAGTGAATTTTTAATTTCAGTTAATATTCTTTAGTCCAAGTCTTCTATAATTTCTATCTTTTTATTGATATTTTCTACTTGATGACACATTGTTCTCCTGATTCCTTAAGTGCCTAGAACCTATAATCTATGGGTATTTGCCAAGGGATTCTGTGTGCATGTTTGGGAATACCTTCAACACTCAGTGAGTTACAACTTTGTCTCGGACTTTACTTGCTGCTTACACATATTCTCAAAGTCAGTCAGTGGTGAGAATTTAGGATTTCCCTTTAGCTTCTGGTGTTTCCTGAACATGTGTAGAGCCCTACAAGTGTGCATGACCATTTAGCCCCTATGAACATTTTATTCCCCACTTTTTCTTTCAAGCTTTTTGGTTAGTCTATAGTTTGCCCCAACTACTATTCATTGCTCCAGGAAGCCAAGATTTTAAGATGTTTGACAAGTGTCCTCCAAGGAGAAGCTTTATCACTAAACTAATTTTATTGACATCAAATGAAGACAAGACTTTGGAGGCAGGTCTTCTAGAAAACTACCAGATTGGTCAAATCATGACTTCTCCTTGGTTATGAGACTTTGAGACAGAGCTCCAGCCCCATTTTGCTCCCTCTTATACTAGTAACACAGGCTATTATATTTGAAGGTCTTCACAGGGCTGAGGAGTGGGAAATGGGAAGTTAAAATACCACAAAGCTTGCTATTCTTGCTGAGATTGTGTTTCATTTTTTTTTGTTCTGTTTTTTTAAAAAATTTTTTGGTGTTTTATTTTTGTTGTTTTTTTGGCCAAATTATCTCAAAGTTACAGCAAGTGCTCATTTAGTTTCCAGAGTTTGAAGAAAGTGTATTCTGACCATTTTTGCCAGTTTTTTCCCCATTGCTTTTATGGAAGGAGAGCTTTGGTATAGTCGGTCCTTATTCTGCCATTTTTATTGATATCTCAATATCAAAACTTGACAGTTTTGAGTACTAGTCAGATATTTTGTAGCATGTCCTTAAGTGGGATTTGCCTGATATTTTTCTCATGAGTAGACTGGAGTTATGTTTTTTTTGGGAGAAATACTACAGAGGTAAAATGACATCTCATTAGATCATGTCAAGAGAACATGCTATCAGAGTGAAAGACCATGTAGATGCCAACTTTGGTTACCTAGATAAATGCTTCTCTACTGTAAGGTTACTTTCCCTTCCTTCCATACTGTACTCTGTGGAAGAAAGTCATCACACATAGCCCACACTTCAGAAGTGGGAGTTATTCTCCATGTCCTTGTAACTAGAGTTGTTACATAAATTATTTGGAATTCTGCTGGGAGATTTGTCTGTTCTTCTCCAATTATTTATTTATTCATTTATTTATATCTATATGGACTCATGAAAATTTATTTTATATTATGGGCTATAACTTCTCACTACTTAATGTATTTTGTCACTAAAATTTTGTATAGCTTTGGCTAGTGGATATTCCTTTAATTGGCTCCTAGTCTCCCTTTTAGGTTGTTTTGTTTTGTTTTGTTTTGTTTTGTTTTTTAGAAAGTTTTTTAAAAGAAATTATATAGTGGAAGTTGATCACACTCAAACTTGATTTGATAACTGTAGATAGAATTTTACATCTTTCAAATACAAAATGGAGTTTTTCTATGTTCATGCACATGTTTAAAAATGGACTTGGCTATGAAGAAAACCTTAAATTTTTCTGACCACATTCTCTGTTTATAACCCAATAAATGTGGAAATAAATAATGAAAGAGTGATTCTGAAAGTCTTGATTACTTGGAAATTAAGAAACACACTTTGAGGAAGCACTTAAATTGGAGAAAAAAAATTTAAAAATCACTAATAAAATAAAATGACCCAATACAACAGAATTCTCTAGAGCTTTAAATGTCTTAATTTTTTAAAACAGAAAGACAAATCTATTAAAGGAACAAAATACTCATCATATAAAGTTATAAAAAATAATCAAGTAAACAAAGTAAGAAGTGGGAATTGATAGAGATAAAGGTTGAAACAATGAAATAGAAAAAAAAAAAAGGTAAATAAATCCAGAAAGTGGTTCCTTTGAAAAAAACCCAAAAATACAGTAAAGCAGAAACATTTGCAAGCATAAATAAGATGAGACAGCAAAAATAGCCAAGAATGGGAATAAGTGAGGGGGCTATAACAATTTAAAAGTTACAGAAGAATACTGCTTGTAACTCTATGATATCTAAATTTAAGACTTAGAGGAAATAGATCATTCATAGCAAAATAAGTATCACTAAATTTTACTCAGAAATTGGAAAATTTGAGTAAACTAGTACCCTTAGGAAAAGCCAGACTTTTATGCAAGTTCTGGTAAGAGCACCATGGTGAAGATTAAGTTTAACCTTTGGAGAATAGATTATTCCAATATTATTTACATAGTTCAGGCCAAGGAAAAATGTGAACCTCTTATATATTTACTTTATGAAAACAATATAATTTTAACACCTAATTATGGTAATTCTCATGTAAAATATACTGACAGCCAATATTGCTTATGAATATAGAACTACTGCTAAATTATATTCGCTATTTTTAAAGCATTTTTGCATCAAAACAATGGCTCTAAGTATGATTTACTCCAGGAATGGAAGGTCAATATTCTAATCTATCAATGTAGTCCATTATAATAATAGAATAAAGAGAAAGCTATATTACAGCAATAGACACAGAAAAGAAATTTGATAAAATTCAATAGCTATTAAAATTGTAAGCAAAATAGCAATAAAAGGAAACTACTTGAATTATGACTACAAAACATGATTCAAAAATGCTGACAGCAAAAAAGAACTTAATAGCAAATAAACTGATTTCATTAGCGAATAAACTGATTTCATTCAATATAACAATAGATAAGGAATTTTGCTATGGCTAGTATTTAGTACTGAGTTTCCAAAACCTGGAACAATATAAAGCATGAAATAAAACTTAGGGGAGTAGAGGAAAGAACAACAACGCTTTTGTTAATGGTATCTATACACTTGGAAAATTAAAAGTTTGGGTTTTGGGAGGGGGTTTGTTGTTTGCTTTTTAGAAGCTATCAGAATTTGTTTTTTGTTTGTTTGTTTTGCTTTTTGTTTTTATTTAAATTCCAGCTAATTAACATACAGTGTAATATTAGTTTCAAGTGTGCACTATCGCTATTCGACCATTCTATACATCACCTAGTGCTCATCACAAGTGCACTCCTTAATCCTCATCTCCTATTTAACCCCTCCCCCCACCCGCCTCCTCTCTGGTTATCATCAGTTTGTTCCCTACAGTTAAAAGTCTGTTTCTTGGGCAGCCTGGGTGGCTCAGCAGTTTAGTGCCACCTTCAGCCCAGGGCCTGATTCTGGAGTCCCGGGATCGAGTCCCACATCAGGCTCCCTGCATGGAGCCTGCTTCTCCCTCTGCCTGTGTCTCTGCCTCTCTCTCTCTCTCTCTCTGTGTCTCTCATGAATAAATAAAAAAATCTTAAAAAAAAAAGTCTGTTTCTTGGTTTGCCTCTCTCTTTTTTCCCTCTATGATCATTTGCTTTATTTCTTAAATTCCATATGTGTAAAATATTATGGTATCTAAAATTCCATTAAATAGATAGATAGATGATAGATGCACCACATTTTTTTATCCATTCATCAGTCGATGGACATTTGGTTAGGTGGCTAGATATGAATAAAATAAAATGAACTATACTATTCTTAAAATCAGTATGTAGAAATATGAAAGCATTGTTTATAAACAACAGATTATACAGTGTTTAGAATATATTTAAAAGAAATACATTGGACCTATTTGAAGATAATTATAAATCTTACTGATACTAGAAAGATGTCCCCAAGAAACTTGTTCTTGAATATAAAGACTTATTGTTAGTGTTATATTCTAATTGAATATATAAACTCCATGCAATTTCAATTAGTAATACAAATACTTTAAAAAATATGGATGAATAATTCTAGAATATATATTAAAGAATAAAGGTTTAGGAATAACCTAGAAACCCCTGAAGAATAACCATGAAGAAGAATTTGCTTTTTAATATTATGCCACAAGGGCAGCCCGGGTGGCTCAGCGGTTTAGCGCTGCCTTCAGCCGGGGCGTGATCCTGGAGACCGGGGATGGAGTCCCACGTCGGGCTCCCTGCACGGAGCCTGCTTCTCCCTCTGCCTGTGTCTCTGCCTCTCTCTCTCTCTCTTTCTCTCTCTCTCTCTCTGTATCTCTCATAAATAAATTTTAAAAATCTTAAAAAAAATATTATGCCACAAAATCACTGTATTTAAACCAATGCAATAGTTGTATGGGAACGGATAGATCAGGGAAATAGAAGAGCCTTCCAAGTAAATACCAATGCTTGAGAATTTAACATATGATAAAAGTGGTAAGTTCTATGGGAAAGGATGGGTTTTAAAATTAACCATCCAGCTAAATTAACTCTTATCTGATACCATATGCTAAGATAAATTTGTTACAGGCTCTCCCATGGACTAAGGCCATACTGGGTAACCTGCCCACCCTCCATTGCAGAAAACAATTATGAAATATGGACTTAATACAAGAAGTAATTATCTGAAAGTATGGGAGGGTGAAGAGAGGCTGACAGATTCTAGCGGGAAGTGTACATTTACTTGGAGTGGGGAAAATGAGAAGCTCCCCTTGTTGTTCTCTGTGCCTCCACACCATGGTGCACACAGCTGCTATGGGGTACATGTGGGAAAAATTGCCTTCTTTCTGAGGAACCAGAAGATTGAAGCTGGAATCCTGTGAACTCTGAAGAGATTTGGGAGTGATGATATATCCACATCTCTGATTCTCACCTTACATATTTGCATAAGACTCAAAGCAACTCAGCTGAAGACAAAAGATCTGAACTGAGAATATACCCATTGCTCAAAAGATAGAGTTGAAGCTTAAGAACTAAGCAAGAACATTATCTGCTATAAACACTCATAAGAGGAAAATAATGGAATCCAGAGTTTTCACAATTTAACATTCATTATCCCCAGGATATAATCCCAAATTATCTAACATAATTTAAAAAATGGAACATAAAAAAAAAAAATGGAACATATTCTCAGGAGAAAAAAAACCAGTCAAGCATGACACTCAAGATGAGCTACATGTTGCAAATAACAAACAAGGTAATTTTAGTGACTATTATAACTGTCTTACATGAAGTAAAATAAAACATATTTTCAATTAATGAAAATTTTAGCATAGAAAAGGAAATCTCAGCAGAGGAAAAATAAAGAGTAAAAAGGAAGCAAATAGAATTCTAGAAATGAAAATTACAACTTCTGAAGTCAAAAATTCACTGGATGGATTTAAAATCCAAATGGATATATAGAGGAAAATGTAGATGAATTTGAAGATACAATGATAAATATTATCCAAGGAGAAGAACAGAAAAAGGATTGAAAAGAAAAACCAGTTAGATGTATTGTTGTTATTTTGAAATAATATGTCTCTGCGTACCTTGTTCAGTCTTCCTATAGCTTTTTGCTTGTATGGAATGCATTATAATGACTATTTTAATGTCCTTGTCTCCTAACTCTATCATCTGTGTCTTTTTGATCAATTTGATTGATCCACTTTTCTCCTCTTTATGGGTTACATTTTTTTCTACTTCTTTCCATGCTTTAAGATTTCTTTTTTAAAAATATGTTGGCAAATCGAACTCCAAAAAAAAAAATACAAAAAAATATTTTTATTTATTCATCACACACACACACACACACACACACACAGGCAGAGACATAGGCAGAGGGAGAAGCAGGCTCCATGCAGGGAGCCCGATTTGGGACTCGATCTAGGGACTCTGGGATCATGCCCTGAGCCAAAGGCAGACACTCAACCTCTAAGCCACCCAGACATCCCTGCTTTACAATTTCGAAATGTATGCCAGACTTTGTGAAATTTTTCCTTGTTGAGTGCTGTACGTTGTTGTATTTCCTATGAATATACTTGAGCTTCATTTGGGATGCAGTTAAGTTACTTGGAAACAATTCAATCCTTTTAGGTCCAGCGCTAAGCTTTGTTAAGAGGGAACAGAGCTATGTTTAGCTTAGGGGAAAATTTTCTCTACTACTGGGGCAAAACTCTTCAGCATTCTACCAATCCTAAAATGTAAGGATTATCCACTTCAGATGGTGTGAACAGGCACTATTCTGGCCCTAATCCTCGAGGACCTTCCCCGCTAATCCTTTTGGTATTTTTCTCACACGCGTGCACGTGTGAAGAATACTGGGACTCTCATAGATCTCTAGAGTTCTCTTTCCTTGTAGCTCTCGCCTATTCAACACCCTGCCCTGCTAATTCTAGCTGCCTTAGTATCCCTGAATCCCCATGCCTTTTTAACTTAGGAAGACAGTTGTGCTCCATGTGAGTTGTTCCTCCCTGAGCTGCTGCCTGGAAATTTTCTCCAGACCTTTGCTAGAGCAATTATAGAGCAATTATTTTATTTATTTCTAATCTTTCAGGGATCAGTGTCCTTCTTTACTTGATGTTCAATGTCTTGAGAAACTTTCTTTTATATATTTTGTCCAATGTGTTAGTTGTTTCAGGCAGAAAAGCAGATCAGTTTCTTCACCTATTCTGGGCCTTCTCAGTGGCCACACCTTCCCAGTTCTGGGCTCTACATCTGAGATGCTCCAGTATCTGGAGATGAAAATAAGTATGCTTTTTAAAGAAATTGACAAGCAGATTTAAAAGTTTATATAGAAAGGCAGTGGACAGGGATGCCTGGGTGGCTCAGTAGTTGAGCATCTGCCTTTGGCTCAGGTCATAATCCCGGGATCCTGGGATTAAGTCCCACATCGGGCTCACTGTGGGGAGCCTGCTTCTCCCTCTGCCTATGTCTCTGCCTCTCTCTCTCTCTCTGTGTCTCTAATGAATAAATAAATAAAATCTGTTTTTTTAAATAAAGGCAGTGGACATAAAATAGCTAAAACAATTTTGAAAAAGAAGAATCAGGGGCACCTTCAGCTCAGGTAGTGATCCTAGGGTCCTGGGATCCAGTACCACAATGGGTTCCCTGTGGGCAGCCTGCCTCTCTCTCTGTGTCTCTCATGAATAAATAAATATTTTTTTAAAAAAAGAAAGAAAAAGAAAAATCAATTTGGAAGACTTAACACAACCTGATTTCAAAACTTACCATAAATCTGTAGCAATCACGATTGGCATAGGGATAATTATATAGTCCAATGGAACAGAACAAAATCCAGAACTAGACCACACATATCTGGTCATTTGAGTACCAAGGCAAGTCAATGGAGATAAGATGATCTTTTTTTAAACAAATGTACTGGAATATTTGTATATTCACGTGCAAAAAAAAAAAAAAAAAGGAACTTATACCTTTACCTAACATTAAACAAAAAATTAATTCTTAGTGGATTACAGACCTAAATGTAAGAATTAAATCTATAAAACTTCAGGAAGAAAACATAGGAGAAATCTTTGTAATCTTTGTGATCTTTGGTTACACTAAGGTTTCTTAAATAGTATACAAAAAGCATAAAATACAAATGAAACTTTGATAAAATAGACTTCATTCAAATGAAAAGCTTTTGGATTCTAAGAGACATAGTTAAAGAAAAATCAAAGTGCAAGCCAAAGACTGGGAAAAAACTTTTTTGCAAAATGTGCATCAGACAAAGGGCTTATACCTAGAATACATAAGAACTCCTATAACTCAAACATGAGAAGTAAAACATCACAGTAAAAAAGAAGGTATTTCTAAAACAAGGACCAAATTTGTGAACAGATATTTTACAAATGAGGATATGTGAAGATATGGAACAATTGTAAGTCTTATTCATTCTGGTTTAAATACTAAATGGCATAATCCCTTTGAAAAACAGTCTAGTAGTATCCCTAACTGTATGATATACGCTTACCATATGACCCAGATGTTCTACTTCTAGGTAGTTACCCAAGAGAAAGAAAAATTTATATATACAAAGACATGTATGCCAATGTTCATAGCAGGACAATCTATGTTAGACAAAAACTGGCTAGTGGATGAATAAATTGTGATATATCTGTACTATGAAATTCTGCACTTCAATAAAAAGTACAAAAGATTAATGCATTCAACATCATCTTTGAATCTCAAAAACATTATGGTAAATGAAAGAAGTCAAACACAGAAGTCTATATTAGATTATTTCCATTTATACACAATTTTAGTAAAAGACAAAACAGAGAACAGACCAGTGGTTTCCTGGGACTGGGGAGGGGAGGTAAAAAGGGCCATAAGAAAACATTTTATGGTGATGAAACTGTTCTGTATCTTGATTGTGATTACTTTACCACATACCATTAACTATAATTTATCAAACTATATACTTAAAATGCATTTTATCTTATATAAATTATGCCTTAACTTTTAAAAATGAAGAAAAGCAAAATAGGTTCCTCACGATTTATATATTTTATTTTGTTAAGATTTTATTTATTTATTCATGAGATACACAGAGAAGGGCAGAGACATAGGCAGAGGAAGAAGCAGGCTTCCAGCAGGGAGCCTGATGCGGGACTCAATCCTAGGGCCCTGGGATCAAGACCTGAGCCAAAGGCAGATGCTGAGACCCCCAGTGTAAAAAGCCAAAAACAAAAAATAACTCTTGCAAGAAAATCTTGCAATGTAGGAATCAGACAGAACTTCTTAACTAGGAGCAGAAACGTGGTGCCATAGAAGGGATGATAATAACCTTGTGTGGCTAAAGAAGCAATTAAAATCAATGGATAAATAGATCAGGAAAAAATAGTATAATGTAAATGCAAACAAGTTGTAAGTTGTTCATATTATTCAAAGTGTTGCTCCAAATGGAAAAGAAAAATACAGCACTATTAGATAATTGACTAAGGGAAAGTCATAAAGGAGCAAATGTAAAATGGTCACAGATATATGAAAAGATGCTTAAATTCCCTGGTAACCGAGAGAATGCAAATTTAAAGAGCAATGAGATAGCAGTTTACATTCATTAGAAAGAGCTACACACTTAATACTCCTGGTGATTTAAAGAAAATAATACTCTCATATTCCTAGTGGAAATGTGCAGTGTTATAGCCTTTGGCAGAAGCAAATAGCAGCATTTATTAAAAATAAAAACACATATATCATTTAACCTTACTAGGCTTCTCCCAAGAATGCCAATAGAAATAAAAGCAGATGTATTAAGGGGCATGGGCACTAAAGTGTTTATTGCAGCATTGTTTCTAATGGCACAATACTAGTTTAAAGTGGATGCTGGTCAAGAAGGGACTGGTTGATAAATCCTGCCGCATGTGTACTACATTCTATTGAACAATCAATAAAATGAGTGAATTAGAACTATAGTAGGTGACTTTATTTCACTACTTTTTGTTAAGTAAGAAATACAAGATACAGAGCACTTTCTTTTTCTATAAAACAAAGACTAAAATCCCACTTTATATACATACTTGCATTCCTATGTATGCATATGTGTATATTTGTATAGTCTTGTGAGCATGAAGAAAAATATGGAAGGACACACACCAGATTTTTAAATCTTTCTATTAAGGTGACCCAGGTTGTGTGTGCTGATATATATGAAGGTAGGGGTAGAACCAAGCAATAAAGAAACAAGCCAAAAGACAAAGACTGCATTTGGAAAGCATGTATATAATCAATGCGGATTTTGTTAGCCAGGATAGGTTAGGTTATTTTTCAGTAGTAAACAGTCCAACAGATCAGTGCATTAATATAAAAAAATCATTTACTTCTTGCTCACACCAAGTCTGAGGGTCTGGGAGACTCTCCAGAGTAATTTTCTCAACAGGTTAGCTTAGGCCTCCAGGCTGTTTAGAGTTTATGAAATCTTCCTATCAACTTGTATTTTTATTATTGCCGCAGCTGGAGAAGAAAGAACACGGAGAATTGTGCACCAGCAATTAAAGGTTTTTGCCTGGATTTGATGCATGTCATTTCCTCTTCCTTCTTTTTTTCAAATCAAGGCACATAGCCATATATAAATTCATAGAGTCAAGAAAATCTATTACTCCTGTGCTCCCCCCAGAAGGGGAGGAGAAATTGAAATATTAGTGAACAGAAATAGTATCTACTATACATACATTTATGGAATTATTGTTTATATAGTATAAAGAAACTAAGTTTTAAGATGCCTTTGAAATAACTTTATGAACACGCAATTTATAAAATATAAGAAGATGGTCAATAAAATGAAATTTGGCATATTTTAGCAGATTAGTTAAGATTATAAAGATTGATATGGTCCAGTGATGATGAAATTGTGGGAAAAAGAGAAATTCTCATATTTCCTGGTGTAAGAATAAATTTTTACATTTCTGAAATATCATCAGGCTGGATATCAAAATGTAATTTTTGAATTACCTTCTGGTCCAGTAATATGACTTATAAGAATTCACCCTTAAAAACAATCAGATGGGTGCATTGGTAAAGAAATGTTCACTACAGAATTATTTATGATTAATAAAAGGGAAAACAGTCTTAAAGTATATTTATTAGGGATGAGTTAACATATGGTAAATGCATATAGTTGAATACTATGAGAGCCATTAAAAGAAACAAGGTGGATTTGTTTTAACATAAAAAATATTCAAAGAATATGTTTTGGTTATCTAACTGGTTTGTTATACTCAACCTTGAAACTTCAGAGTTTAAAACAATGATTTTACTATGTTTATGATTTTGTACCTGGAATCAAGAAGGGCTCAGCTGGGTAGTTTGTTGCATGTGTTCAGCTTCATCCCAATTCAGGGTCATTTGGGATGGAAGTTTCCACTTCCAGGATAGCTTCTTAATTTACATGTCTGGTGCCTTGGTGAACTTCAGTTTCTTGACCTCTCAACATGGAATCTCATCTTCCAGGCCTTCTTGGACTTTCTCACAGCATGGTGGTCTCAGTGTGTAGTCTTAGCTCTTACACAGTGGCCAGCTTCCAAGAAGTAGAAAGTGGAAGTTATCAGTCCAGTTAAGGGCTATGTGCAGAATTAGTATGACATGGTGGCTTTATTAGATTGATTGATTGATCAAAGTAGTCCAAAGTAGTCTGAAGTAGCTTGCTCAGATTCCAAGAGGTGGAAAACAGCATTTCTTGTTGAGAAAGTGGTGAGGACACTTCCAGAAAAGCATACAGGATGGGGATACGATTGTGACTCTCTTTGGAAAATACAGTCTGCCACCATATCCTATGATTTAATATATGTAAATATTGAAGTTTCTTTATATTCAAAAATCTAGAAAAAATATAAATACAAAACAATGTTTCTCTGGGGTGTAGCAATTTTGAGTAGACACTGCTATTTTAGATTCTTCAGTGTTTGATTTTTTTATAGTGAGCACAGATTACTTTTATAATCAGCAAAATTTTTAATTTTTAAAATTCCCAATTTTGGTATGATAAAGAAATAGGTTGTTTAAAGTTGTTTGCTCACAGAATTTGCAAAATGTGCTCAAAGTGTGCATTTAAAAAGATGACTTTTTTTTTTCTCTGTGGAAAATTTCAGGAGGAACTTCTACATTTAAGTTTCCATATTTGCAGATAGAGTAGGAGTGATAGCTTCTTGGCAAAATTGAATTTAAATAATAGATTTAAATAATAGAAGCCATTATCCAGGTTGAGCTTAATGCAGTTCCTACCCAGCTAAAAGATTCAAGCAATGAAATGGAGCACATAAAAGCTTGACAGTTGCCTCATGCAAATTATGTTGCATTAAAAACTTAACAAAAAAATTAAAAATTAGCAGAATAAAAATTTCAAGAAGGAGGGGCTGAGGGGGTTAAGCGACCTTTTCAGCAGTCAGAAAAATGATCTCAGCCTTCAATGGGCATCTGTCTGGTTCCTACTCTCTATTTTCAGCATCATCATTCATGTAGCTGTGAGTTATCAGAATAACAACAAATGTGTATATTCGAAGATTTTTTTCATTGCCTTCAACCATCTTCTCAAACATACCCAGAAGTCATAATGCTAGAATTACACTGACACAATCATCCCCATGGAAACAGAGCCTGGTGTCATAAACATGGCATTATGACTTCTCAGCAGGAGGAAGCAGATGGAATTTTGGCACTGAATCTGTAAGATTTATTTAAAAACACAAATGTCTTAGAGAATAACATCAAGGCAAAAAACAGAGGGGGGCATAGAGTTGCCCCTCTAACATGCATGGCTTGGTGGGTTTTTTTTAATCTTTTTTTTTTTTTTTTTTTTTTTTTTTATGTATCCCAAGGATTTGTTCACCTCTGGCAGGACTTGATTTTGCCTATTCTTTTTCACTGTTGTGTTTAGCACAGCATGTTCTCTGTTTATTCATTAACTGTCCATCTTGGCAGGGGTTGCATTTTCAGATGGAGAAGTTGAGGCTCAGAGAAGGGAACTGACTTGCTTGTTAGCAGACCTGTTGAAGCCAGAGCCACTAGCCTGACTTCCAATCCACACAGTTTAGTTTCCCTTTCACTGTCTCACTTTTGCTTTGAGCACAAAATTTATACACCTGGTAGAACATTGCTCTGGTCACTCTAATGAGATTCCCTCTCATATAAAAGTGTTTTAAACAGGTTTTAAAGTTTTTCTCTCTCTCAAAGCAGGTGTTAGGGACCTAGTCCCAGGTGTCAGGGACTATGGGGTCAGGAACCCAGGCTCTTTCTATATCATTTTTTTGCTCTTTCTACTAGTTGGCCTCATTTGCTAGCACAGCATGTCACGCACCAGATCTGCATTCCAGGCAGAGGAAGGAGAGAGCATTCCCTCACATTTGAAGAGCACAATCTGAAAGTTGTAGATATCGCTTCTGTTTATATGTCATTGACAAGAACTTAGTCTTATAGCTGTTCCTATAGTTCTATGGCTATGATCAGCTACAAGAGGGTAACCTTTCCTATAGGAAAGGAGGAGAACATATACAGGCAATGACCAGTGATGTCTGCCAGAACTTGCATTCCTTCCAACAGAGTGTTTTCAGGGGGCTGTCAAATAATTTCTTTTTATCTAATGTAATGGCTGGAGACTGATTATGGTATTTATTTTCCTGAGGATATTTAAAATTGTAATTACTAGATTATTTATAGAGATCACAGAATTGACAGAAAGACTGAACATCTGACCTGAGATCAAAGCATATTAACTATTAGAGATGTGTTAGGATCATAACAGAGACCCTGTAATTCAGTAGCTATCAAAACAAATACATTTCTTTTTCCCCTAATAATCTAAGATGTATGGTTACAATGTTGGTGAAGCTTTGTTTGGGTTTATGATAGAGCTTCTGTTTCAACATATGGCTTCTAAGGTCCCTCTGCTCACTGCCATTCCAGTGTCAGGAGGGGAGAAAGAGCAGTTCAGGATTGGGGACTTTTTTTCAATATATGAGGCAGGAATTGTTCTGCTTATTCTATTTATGAGAACTTAGTCACTTGGCACTGTGGGAACTGGGAAATATGGTTCCTAGCTGGTTTGCTACATCCCATATTCAACTCCATTACTATGGAAGATGGTCAGGTAGATATTAATGGACAGTTAGTGGTTTCCTCTGTAGGGTGGTACAGCTGGAATGCCTGAGCTCCAGCAATTTCTTTCAAGTATCTTTTCACTAAAAAATGAGACAGGTAGAAATTTTTTATTTCTTAGACCACGTGTACAGTGTACCTATTGGTAGCTACTGGGGAGGCTGGAGGAAGGATCATGGAATCTCTTTGCATACCTGGATTTATATGCTTACAAGACTGTTCAGAGTTCAGCAGTATTGCTTAGGAGCTTCCTTCAAGGATCCCTTGGTTCTAGAAATTTTCCTTCTTGTTCCTATTGTGTAGAACATTCCTATTTCCTCTTGACAGGATCAATGACCCCAACCAACACAACTGCTTTTTGGTTGTTTTTCCAGTGGCATGAGCAGTTCAAAATAATCATGTGGAATTTTTAACTTTCAGTTTAATGTAAGCATAATTTCAATCTCCAGGTAAAATCCTTTTTCTTAAATTCTAAAACCTCTAACTTTAACAGAGTCCAAAGCTACAGAGACGGGAAGAAAATTTAGAAAGTCCGCACTCTGACCAATGGATCTCCAGGGCTCCAAGAAATTGCTGGCTCACAGCTGGAGTCCAGCAATTTCTGAATGATCCCAGTATTTCATTTCCTTAATGATCAGTTATGCTGGTCTCTAGTCCCATTGGCCATGGCAAGGAGGGAGATTTCCAGTACACAATTGTGCTATATCAATATTCTTAATGTTTCCTTGTCTTCCGTTTATTCTGGGGGCTCTAGATGCATAAATTGATTCAGGAACTATAGGTACAGCTATAAGACCTTGGGATTAAGTAATGGGCTGTGATTCTTTTCATAGTGACTCACATAAGTCTTGTTTGCCTTGAGCAGGTAGGACCACAGAGCTGCTCAGACTCCAGTGATCAATCATCTTCCATTGAATATTATCTCACATGTTTCTAATCACTACTTGGGCTCTGTTGCCTGTTACTATGATCAGCTAGCAACAATGTCTAACTGTAGCCAGCTTTGTTCTGTCACCCCTGGATAGCATTCTCCTCCTGGAAAAAGGATCTCCTTTGGATGGTGGCCTTTCCCAACTTAATCAATTGCCTGCGAAAGATAACTTCTACATCCTTTTCAAAAGTAAATATATTCCTGTGCCAGAAATGCAAAGCTTATTGAACATTTGAAAATAAACAATGTATGATTTATTAAAAGACTAAGAAAGAAAGAAAACACCCACATTTTAGTAGATGTATAAAAAAGCATTTGACAGAATCCATCATCTAGTTATGATAAAAAAAAAAAAAGACAGAAAAGAAAAGAAAAGCCTCTCAGCAAATTTGTAATAAAGGGAATTATCTTATCCTGATAGAGGGCAACTACAAAAATCCCCACATAACAAATGTCATATTTAATAGTGAAAAACCAAATACTTTCTTCCTAAAATCTCATCAATTTTATTAAATATTTTATTGGAGGTCTTAGCACAAGAAGGCAAGAAAAAGAAATAAAAGGCATCCAGATTAAAAAAGAAGAGGTAAGCTGTCTTTATTGGCAGATGGCATGATCATCTATGCAAAAATCCTATAGAATCTATTAGAACAAATAAGCAAGTTTAGTTAAATTGCAGGAAACAAGATCAATATAGAATAATCAATTGTATTTCTACATACTTATAATAAAAAATAAAATTATATATTTAAAAAATGATACTACTTACAATAGTAAAATATATGAAAAAAGAGACTAGGGGATCCCTGAGTGGCTCAGCGGTTTAGCGCCTGCCTTTGGCCCAGGGCGTGATCCTGGAGTCCTGGGATCAAGTCCCACATTGGGCTCCTTGCATGGAGCCTGCTTCTCCCTCTGCCTGTGTCTCTGCCTCTCTCTCTGTCTCTCATGAATAAATAAATAAAATCTTTAAAAAAAATAGACAAAATTGACAAAGTATGTGTAAGACCTGTGCACCGAAAACTACAAAACATTGCTGACAGAAATTAATAGAATGATATACCATGCTCACACATTGGAAGACTCAATTTATTAAGATATCAGTTCTTCCCTAAAGGATCTATAGATTCAATTCAACCACAATCAAAACCTACAGGCGTTATTTGTAGAAATGGAGAAACTTATTTAAAATTTTATGGCAAAATGTGAAGAACCTAAAATAACCAAAATTATCTTGAAGAAAAAAAAAAACAAAAAGAGAGGACTTCATTATCTGATTTCCAGATTTATTATAAAGTTTCAAGAATCAAAATGGTATGGTAGTGACCCACAGACAGATATAGAGAATAGTGGAACAGAATACAGTCCAGAAATAGACCCACACATATATAACCATTCAACTTCTCACAAATGGTGCTGGAAGAATTAGATAACCTCACAGGGCAGAGGAAACCCTTGACCTTTACCTCAAATCACATATAAATACACAAATATGGATAATAACACAAAATGGAGTATAGGCCTAAATATAAAACCTATAATGATAACAGTTCTAGAAGAAAATATGAACAATCTTAGTTACTGTGTACTTGGGAAAGTTTCTAATATATGACACACAAAACACTCTAAATTATAAACTGTTTTCTAAAGATACTCTTAAGAAAACATTTTAGAAAATAAGCCACAGACTGAAAGAAAGAAATTTTGCAATAAAAAAATGAAAAGAAGATGCTTATCCAGAAAATATAAGGAATTCTTACAATTCAATAAGAAGACAAAACCAATTTTTAAAAATAGACAAAAGTGGTTCTTTCACTTCTGAGAAGATAGAATAGATGTACTTTTTTCTATCTCCTTTCAAAGTACAACTAAATCAATGATCATATATAAAACAAACAGAAGACTCAGACATAGAAAGAAAGAAGACCTCTGGACCTAATAAACAACATGATGATGAGTTCCCTGAGTTTTCTTTTGGACTCAAATGTCTCAGATTTGATGCTGAAGAAGTCAGCAATCTGGAAGTAATAAGGGGTGCAGATCAAAAAAGTCCAACAAAGGTCCAGGAAAGGGGTGGTCTAGCAAGATAGAAAGCATGTGGCTTTCCTCCAGCCAAATACTATGGCAAAAATTATGGCTCTCATCCCCACTTGTGCCATTAAAGCCCATGGGAGACTAGTGGGAAACCTACACTTCTACTATTGTGAGGCACCCCAACACCACCCCTAATGAGGTGGTGTCGGGGAAGGCCAAGTAGGAATGTGGGACTTCATACCTGCTGGCAACTAATGATGCCTAATTCCTGTGGTATCAGTAGACCACCTGTATATCCACTCCACCCAGCAGTTATAAGGTGTTTGGTGTCAAAGCAGAACTGGTGAAGAGTCAGGACTTTCACTGTAGCCCAGTAATAATGGTACTATCCTCCCAGAGTGTCAGTGAAGACCACATGGGAAGCTGGAACTCCCACTGCTACTCTGCAGTACTGAGGAGCTGTTAGTGTGCAGGTGTCAGTGGAGGCTAAGTAGGGAACCTAGACTTCTACTCCCATTTGGTAGTAACAAGGCAGTATGCCTGTTTCACCTGACAGAGCAGTGTCAAAAAAAAAAAAGCCAACCAAAAAAATTTTAAAATAATATCCTGTTTCATAACACAATATGAAAATATCCAATTTTCAATTTAAAAAAATCACTCATCATACCAGGAAGAACAGAAAGATTTCAAATTGAATGAAAATTTCATAAATTCATGTCAACACCAAGATGAGAGAAATATTAGAATTAACTGACAAAGATTTGAAGGCAGCCATGATAAAAATGTTCTATGAGTAATTATGAACATGTTTGTAATAAGGGAAAAAATAGAAAGCACCAGAAAAGAAATAGAAAATATAAAAAACAATGAAATGCACATTTTAGAACTGAAAAAAGCAATAATTGAAAAAAATCAGTTGACAAGATCAACAGTAGAATGATGAAAACAGAGGAAAGAATAAGTGAAGACAGAACAATACAAAGTACTCAATCTAAACAACAGATTTAGATCTCTCTCTATTTTGGGAAAAAATAGAGTGAAAACAATTGAACAGAGCTTCAGGGATCTATGGGACTATAACAAAAGATCTAACCTTTGTGTCATCAGAGTCTCTGAAGGAGGGAGAAAGAGTATGACTGAAGAAGTGCCTAAAGAAATAACTGCTGGAAAACTCCCCAATTTGGCAAAAGGTGTAAACCTACAGATTCAACAAACTGAACAAACTCCAAATGAGATAATTTCAAAGAAATCTATGTCAAGACACACTAGAATTAAGCTGAAAGTGAAAGACAAATGCTTGAAAGTCAGAGAAAAATATGACACCTTAACCATAATGAAAAAAAATTAGAATGACAGCAGATTTCTAAAAGAAATAATGAAGGTCAGAAAAAAGTGGCACAATATTTTCTAAGAGCTGAAAGAAGTATCAATCCAGAATCCTATATCCCATGAAAATATTTTTCAAGAATGAAGGGGAAATCAATATATTCTCAGCTAAAGTACCTCAGAGAATTTGTTGCCTGCAGACTTATCCTAAAAGAATGACTAAAGGAAATCCTTTAAATAGAAAGGAAATGATTAAAAGCAAGAATCTAAGAACATCAGGAAGGAAAAATATGGGTAGAAAAAACAGAATTTCCTCTCCTCTTGAGTTTTCAAAATGATGTTTAACTTTTGAAGCAAAATTATAACACTGTCTGGTGTGGATGTGAATGTACATAGGACAAATATTTAAGACAATTATATTACAAATGGGGAGGCTTAAAGGAAGTAAAAGGAGTGAGGTTTCTATGTCATTCAAACTGGTAAAATGATGTCACAGTCACAAGTGGACGGTGACAAATTGTGTATACAAAATGTAACATCTAGAGCAACCACTAAAGAAGCTACACTAAGAATATACTTATAAACTTAAATCACTATAAATTAAAGTGGATTTCTAAAAAAATGATGTAACCTATAGGAAAGCAGGGAAAAGAAACCAGAGAAATAAAAAATGGAAAAAAACAAACAGAAAACAAAACAAAAAATAAACTGAAACTCTAACGCATACATAATTACATTAAATATAAATATTCTTAATAATCCAATTAAAAGAGATTGGCAGACTGGATAAAAAACACAACCTAATCATATGATGTTTACTAGAAACTGACTTATTTTTTTTAATTTTACTCAGTTTTATTGAGATATGATTGAAATACAACACTATATAAGTTTAAGGGGTCTGCACCCCTTAAGCCCATACTGAATTGATATGTATGTACACTGCAAAATGATCACCACAATAAGTTAACATCCATCACTGCATATACTTACAAAAAATGATTTTCCTTGTGATTTATTCTCCTAGCAACTTTCAAATGTATCACAGGGCATTGTAAACTATGCTGTACATTATATCCCAGGACTTATTTATTTTATTGCTGGAAGTTTTTACCTTTTGGTCACTTTTATCCAATTCATCCCCTCCACCCCTCACCACTTCTGTTAACCACTACTCTGTTCTCTGTACCTATGCATTTGGGTTGTTTGTTGTTTTTTTTTTTTTGGTGCCACATATAAATAAAATCATATGTTATTTGTCTTTGACTTACTTCAGTCAGGATAAGACCCTTAAGGTCCACCTATGTTGTTGCAAATGGCAGCTTTCCCTTTTCTTGTGTCTGAATAATACTTTTATGAATATAGATTGACCGCATTTTCTTTGTTTCTTTGTTTTCTATATCTTGGCTAATGTAAATAATGCTGCAGTGAACATGTGGGTGCAGATAACTTTACAAGTTAGTGTTTTTGTTCCCTTCAGATATATACTAGAAGTGGAATTACTGGATTATATGATAGTTCTATTTTTAATAGAACTTTTTGAAGAACTTCCATACTATTTTTCATAGTGCTGGCACCAATTTACATTCTCATCAACCATGCATGAGGGTTCCCTTTAGAAACTCCCTTCTGATAAAATGATATAGGTTGGTTGAAAGAAAAAAGATAAAGAATGATATATTATGTAAAAATTAATCAAAGAATGCTAAAGCAGCAATAGTAATATCAGATTAAGTAGACTTCAGGGCAAAGAAAATTACCAGAGACAAAGAGGGACATTGCATAATGATAAAAGGGTTAATTTACCAAGAGAACATAGCAATCTTAACTGTGTATGAACCAAACAACAGAATTTCAAAATATGTGAAGCAAAAACTGATAGAACTGAAAGGAGAAATCCACAATTATGGCTAGAGATTTAATACACTTTTTTAAAGTGCTAGAACAACTAGACAGAAAATATGTCAGTATATAGAAGAACTGAACAACATCATCAAGCACCAGGAAGGAATAGATATTTATAGGAGATTCTACCCACAATAGCAGAATTCATATTCTTTTCAAGTGCCTGTGGAACATAAACCAAGATAGATCAAACCTGAACCATAAAACAAACTCCAACAAATTTTTAAAAATTGAAGTCATACACAGTATGTGTACAACCACAAAAGAATCAAACTAGAAATCAATAAAAGAAAGAAAATAGGAAAATCTCCAGACTTTTGGCAACTAAACAAGTACTTCTAAATAATCAACTTGCCAAACCATCAATTGGTTATTATTAGAAACAAGTACTTAAGCATATCAAAAAATACATTGAACTGAATGAAGATAAAAGTATAATAACAAAATTTGTGTAACATAGCTAAAGAAGTGTAGAAATGGAAATTTATAGTACTGTATGTATGCATTAAAAAAGAGGAAAAATCTCTAACCAACAATCTAAGCTCCCACTTTAAGAGCCTTGAGAAGAAAATAGAAAAATAAACCCAAATCAAGCAGAAGGGAGGACAATTAAAGATATGTCAATAGCAAATACCATATGATTTCACTAGTATGTGGAATTTAAGAAACAAAAAAGATGAACGTAGAGGAAGGGAAAGAAAAATAAAATAAGATGAGAACAGAAAGGGAGGTAAACCATAAGAGATTCTTAACTCCAGGGAATAAACAGGGTTATTGGGGAGGGGGGCTGTTGGGATGGGGTAATTGGGTAATGGGAATTAAAGAGGGCTGGTGAGTCACCAAATTCTACCCCTGAAACTAATAATACAGTATATATTACCTAAATTGAATTTAAATTAAAAAAAAAGATATGTCAATAGAAATTCCAAAAACTGAGATGTAAAGACAAAAAAAGAATGAATAAGATGGAGCAGACTAACCCAAACTGTGAGACATTTATAAATAGTGTAACATATATTTCTTGTGAATACTAGAAGGAAAAGAGAGAAAGGAATGAAGAAATATTTGAAACAATAATATTTGAGAATTTTCAAAAATTAATGACAGATGTCAAACCATAGACCCAGAAAGCTCAGGCAGGATAAATACCAATATATATATATATATATATATATATATATATATACCCCAGTATATCATGTACAGACTACATAAAAGGAAAGACAAAGAGAAAATCTGGAAAGAGGCTAGTGGACAAAAATACTTAACCTATAGAGAAACAGGAATAAGAATTACATTGAACGTCTCTTCAGAAGCTGTGCAAGCAAGAAGGGAGTGGGATGAGATATTCAAAGTGTTAAAAGAAAAACCCCACCAACCTACAGTTCCGTACAAGAAAATGATTCTCTAAAAGTGGAGAAATAAACACTTTCTTAGACAACAGAAACTGAGGGAATTTGTTGCTAGTAGACCTGCCTTGCAAACAAAAATATTAAAAGATGTTCTTTAGAGAGAAGGAATATGATATAAATCTACACAAAGAGAGGATGGACAATACAAAAGGAATAAATGAAGGTAAAATTAAACCTTTTATTTTTATAATTCTTAATTGATCTGATAACAATTTGTTCAAAATAATCGTAGCAACACTGCATTTGGTGATTATAGTGATAGATAAGTGAAATGAATAACAAGTATTATAAGTGCTGAGAAAGAGAATTTGGGGGATGCCTGGATGGCTCAGCAGTTGAGCATCTGCGTTGGCTCAGGGTATGATCCTGGAGTCCTTGCGTTGAGTCGCACATTGGGCTTCCTACATGGAGCCTGCTTCTCCCTCCCTATGTTTCTGCCTCTCTCTTTCTGTGTCTCTCATGAATAAATAAATAAAATCTTAAAATAAAAAAAAAGAGAATTTGGGAATACTCTATTTATAAAGTACTTGTACTACCCATGAAGTAGTATGGCGTTATTTGAAAGTGGACTTGGATTAGTAAAAATTGTATACTGCAAACATTAGAGCAACCACTAAAAATATGTAAAAAAAAAAGTATAACCAATATGCTAGTAGAGGAAATAAAGTGGAATCATATAAAATGGTCAGTTAAAACCACAAACGGCAGGAAAAAATGGAAGACAAAAAAGAGCAAAGGTAACAAATAGAAAACAGTTATAAATATAGTAGAAAGTCACCCAATGATATAAACAATTACTCTAAATGTGAATAGTCTAAATATACCAATTAAAAGAGACTAGGAGAGTGGATAGTAACCTCCAGGCTTACCTTACCACTGTCCCCCACTTCTGGGGAAGTAGTGGGGCTGGAGATTAAGCTCATTCACCAATGGCCAATGACTTAATCAATCATGCTTACATAATGAAACATTTATTAAAACTCTAAGCTAGAGGAGCTTCCAGGTTGGTGATCACTCTAATGTGCTAAGAAGGTAGAGTATCTGGAGAGAGCATGGAAGCTCTGTGCTCCACCCCCATGCCCTCATACCTTGCCCTGTGCATCTCTTCCATATAGCTGCTCCTAAATGGTACCCTTTACAAGAAAATTATGTTAGTAAGTATTGTGCTTTCCTGAGTTTTATGTTTCATTCTAATTTTAATTCCAATTATCAGACCTGAGAAGGGTGATTGGGTTGTGAGAACCCTTGAATTTGGAGTTGGTTGGGCAGAACTGCAGATAGTCTGAAAATCCTGTCTGTAGATGGCTTCTGAAGTGGGGACAGTCTTGTGGGGTCTTGGTGGTTAGCGTCCTAGTTGAATAGAATTATAGGACACCCAGTGGTGTCAGAAAATTGAACAATTAGTTGTTGTTAGAAAAAAGAGTCAGAGTGATTTGACTTTGGCTATTTGGAAGACAGCATGAAGGGGCCAACAGTGGAAGAATCAGGAAACCAATCAGGAACCCAGTGTAGTAATCCAGGAAAGACACAGCAGTGGCTGTGATGAGATGTGTTTGGATTATGGATGTATTTTGAAGGCAAAGGCAACATAATTTCCAGATGAGTTAAATGTGGGATAAGACAGAAAGAAGAGATGAGCTTGATTCAAGGTCTGGGCATGTGGAACTGTAATGTATTTCATACATGTACATTGTATGCCTTAGTGAAGGAAGGTTCCTCTGGGCCCTTTCAAAAAAATATACTTAAAGATTGGGTGAGCTGGTCACATGGAATAAATCTATTCCAACATTCCCATCCTCATGTTTGTGGTTCTTCTGCTATATTATACCAAGAAATTTCTGGCATTTATACCACATTCAATGCAGGTCACCACTTAATCCAGTTTTACTTAACCAAATAAGCAACACTTAACAACCACGATTAGCTGTAGTCAACACACTGAATCCAGAGTCTCTGGTAAGAATATCCACATAGATAGATGCAGTCTGAACTAAAATTTCTTCTGCCTTCTGTGCTTAGCACCTTCAGAATCTATTTTGTACATTTCCCCCAGGTTTTTGCTGGTAAATTTGCAAATCCGGCAATCATTTTTAGTGTTTTGGCCTTCTCCTGGGTTTGACTGTGAATTTGATCTGATAGGTCTGGGGTTCAGCTTAAACACAATGGCGAGTGTTGGGTGTGGGATTTAAGGAGGATTAAGATCCTCCTGCAATGGAACCACCTCAGATGAGGTCATTAGGGGCTCTTCAACTGAGGCATCACAACCTTCAGATGGAGTCAGAACAGCTGTTTCTGCTGCGAAAGGGGTATCAGTGGGGCTTAGGGGTTCAGAATATTCAAAGCCAACTAAGTCCTCCCAAATATTGCAGATTCAATTCTCAAGGTGCCATTTTTCCTCCATTCAATGCCATAATTGTCAAATAAGGATTAGAAAAGAGTATGAATTCAACAGCCCACAGAGTTAAACTCTGCTTCTCGTTTTTGCTTATATATACCCTATAGATATATAAAAAGATTCTTTTGTAGCAGTTATAAAAACTCTCTTATCATGCCTTGAGCTAAAAATGTATAGCTCAGAGCCTATAATTTTTTTCTCTTTAAGTTTTCTAATACAATGAGAAATACCTTGCATTCTTTGTAAGTGTATGGTGATATATCCTATCAGCCATTTGGTTCACCTAAGTACTGATTTCAATAGGCTCTTGATTCCAAGTGACCACATAACTTTTTATCATTGGAGCCAAGGGCCATTAGGTACAGCCTTCTAATGGTCACTAGATCTTCTCTGTTTTCAAAACCAACCGCATCAGTTAGCTACTTCTGTATTTTCAAACCCTTAAGGACTTTTTTGGTCTTGAAGCAACCACTTTTGTGGTTTAGGCTAATGGTTGAAATTCTTAGTCTCACTAAGGTAGTTTAAGGAAAAGACAATTTATTAAGAGCTGTAGGTAGATTACAGAATCATTTATAGGGCTTAATGAACAGAATTGTGATGGTTAATTTTATGTGTTAATTTGACTGGCCTATGATGTACCTAGGTATTGGTCAAACCTTTTTCTGGGTGTTTCTGTGAGGGTGCTTCTGGATGAGATTAACATTTAAATTGGTAGACTGAGTAAAACAGATTGTCCTCCCTAACATGAGTGAGCCTCATCCAATCAGTTGTAGGCCCAAATAGAATAGAAAGCCTGACCCTCCCCTATACCCACTCTGAGGAAGAGAGAATTCTCTCTGCCTGATTGCTTTTGAACTGGGACATTGGCTTTTTCCTGCATTTGGGCTCAAAGTAAAACATTGGACGTTCCTGGGTCTTAATTCTACTGGCTTTAAGAACCACGTGATCAGCTCTCCTGGTTCTCAAGCTTCTGGACTTGGACTGAACTAAATTATCATCTCTCCTGGGTTTCCAGCTTACAACTTAGCCTGTAGATCTTGCGACTTGTCAGCCTTCATAATCATGTAGCCAATTCTTTATTATAAATCTCTCTCTCTTTCTCTTCCTCCCTCCTTCCCTCTTTCCTTCTCCCTTTCTCTCTCACTCTCTTTCACTGTCTCTGTCTCTCTCTCTCCATATATATAGTGTATACTATGAGTATACGTACTGTGAGTATACTTTCTGACTATACTATATATATAGTATAGAGAGTATACTCTCTATTCTCTCTCCCTCCCTCTCTCTCTCTCTCTCCCTCTCTCTCTCTCTCTCTCTCTCTCTCTCTCTATATATATATATATATATATATATATATATATATATTCTCTGGAATATATATATATATACTCTCTGGAGAACCCTAACTAAGACAATAATACAAAAGTCTAGGCTGATCTTATAGGCATAACTCGGAAAATAAATTGTAGCGCTGGCCAACCAAGGAACCGCTACCCCTGCTCAATCAGGAAGCTATCACCAAAGGTTCAGCCTCCTTTGCAGCACACCACGCCAACAAAATGAACAGTTTGCGCTTTTAAACTCACTCCATCTCCACATTAAACACTGTTCTGAACTGGCCTCAAGTGAATGCATCTACTGATAGAACCTGAGCCATGTCTAGAACTTTAGGAGTAGATTTGATCTCTCCAATCTTTGCAGTACAGAAAGGTGTGTTCTGTTGCAGTTAGAATGTTTGAGACAAATCACAATGTCCTGAAAGACAGTTGTAGGCTATTGGTAAGAGATTGATCCTTGATATCCCAAAACACAATACATGTCCAACGTAGTTACTTGATATTTGCAGAAAGAATTCTCAAATACCTGCTAATAAAAAAATTCAAACATGAATACTTAAAGAAGAAAAATCTATCTTCACCTCCTATTCCAATAAAATCTTACCAACCTTCTCACAGTTAATCAGTGTTTTTAACCCTTCCAAATAATTTTCTATGCATTTGTACATGTGTGTAAATACTAGCTTTTTACATGAATGTTATTCTACCAAATTGTGGCAACCAGCCAAGGTGACATGCAGAGACTGAGAGTAAACACACTGACCTTCCCTTCTGCTCTCTTGCTGTCTGCTGGGGGCCCCCATTTGGGGAGAGGATTGGGAAGCCTGTGGATGTGGCACTTACAGGTCAGCCTCCTAGCACAGAGCACAATGTGGAGAGGAGACCTGGAGGAGCAAAGGAGAATTTCCAGTCCGTAGAGACTGGGGAGAGGAGAGAATGTTCCTAATGGGCACTGTGTAAAGAATAGTCATGGATGGCGGGAATCCCATGATCACTTCCTCCAGCTTGGTCAGGGTAGTTTGATGGAGCAGTTTTCTGTTATCCTCCTGCCCCATCACTTCTGTAGGAAAGGGGTAAAAGCTTTCCAAAACCGATGGTGACCTGTGACCTACCCCTTGCAGTCATGAATCAGGTGCACTATCCCTGCTCTTGCCTGAAGGCTGGGCTAAGTGGAATGTTGTCTTTTCAATGACATTCCCTCAGCTGTCTACTCCCTGCTCCGTGGCCACCCCTCCTTCTGTCCAAGCCAGTCCAGTCATCTGGAGGGGCACAGAAAGGCCATATTTCCCTGTGGAAGGATTTAACTGGCCTCTCATTCTCTGTGGGATAAAAGCAGCTGGTGAGATGGATAAAATCCACCTTTATTTTCCTGACTCAGACCATAGGGACTAACACTCTGGCTGGACTGCTGTCTGGCACAGGGTGTGAGTCAGGCATTGGAATGATTTTCCAAACCAAATGTGTCTCAAAACCTTCTATCCCATGCCCATGAGAGCACTAATGTCCTGAAAAGCCCCTGTCGCCTTAAAAACATTCTGTGTTAATTAGGCAACAGCAGGTTTCAGTGAAAGCTTTTTTACCTTTACTCTTAGTTAGCTCTTTTAGCCAAATGCCTTGCAGGTTTCTGTTTCAGTTCTATTTCCTTGGCCAAACATAGTTTTTCCCCATCCATCTAAAGCTTCCTGCAGCCTCATTTTTTATGACAAGCTTCCTTGGGCATCCTAAGTCCTACTTCTTTTCTGGTACAGTGTACATCCAAACCCAGTCTTCTGTTGTTCCTCTTCTATGAACATAAGAGCGGTGTTGTGGAAGAGAGTGTCGTAGAAAGATCCCCACCTGGGTGTGGGAGGGTCCAGGTATGGTGTGGCCCCAGATGGCTCTGGGGCTTTAGACAAGTCCTTTCTCTTGCTGATTGGGGGGGTGTGCACACTGGACCAATGGACCAGATCTGGCCCAAGATATTGTTTGTCCTAAAAAGTGCTGTTACCGTATGCATCTTTAAATGCAAATGTGCTTTCCAGCTCACCGTATCCCTTTCACCTCTTCACCTGGTCTGCTTCATACAGTTATACTGTCTTTGTGGTCCTTATGGGTATGTGCCCTTGATTCCTGATTCTTAGTCATTTATTCTTGGTATTTGGGGGGAATGTGGATCTTCTTGAGAATCAGTGAAAACTCTCTACTCTCTTCCTAAAATGACTCACATGTTGAACAAAGATAAAATTTCATATATGATTTCAGGGTACTTAGAAAACACTCTGGATCTGTCCATGGATGAGCTCCTCCCAGAGAGGCATGAAGCCCTTCTTTTAAATGGCCTCGAAGGCCTCTTGGTGGCCTGGAGCTGGAAGGTTCTTGACAATCCTCTGCTTCTCTGGGGTGGAGCATGCACAATCACAGTTGTCCACAGAATGACTAGCCCGTGTGGTTGTTGTGCTGTCACAGCCTAAGCAGTGCAAGCGTAAGGGGAGATGGGGAGAAGGTCCTGGTACTTCTTCTCAGAGACCCAGGAAAAGACCGACTTCTGTCAGAATCTGGATGAACACTGAACACAGGCATTGCTACTGAACTATTTCCTGTCCTTGTAAAGAAAAAAGACATTTCCTAAGGGACAAGCCTCTTTGCAACCACATTCAGTGTCAGAAGGGGAAGACGGTTCTTTCAGGAGGCCAGAATCAGCATATGGCTGCTTACCTCTACAAGCTCTTGATTCTTTTCATTAAAAATCACCACTGTGACTAGGGAAAGAAGTTCTCTTGGTGACTCCCTCCCAGGGGGAAGATGAAGAGCTAGCTTTTACTGGAACTACCCCACACCTTCCAGTGAGGTGGGTAAGGAGCAACATGGAGTCTAGAAGAACAGCAAGCCTGTTTGCTAAGAGATCTGAATTCTGGTCCTGTACAATCACAGTGACGGCTGACATCTGTCTACTGCTTATCGCATGTAAAATAGAAGCCGATGAGATAGGTTTTATTATTCCTGTTTGATGAATATAGACACTGAAGCTCAGAAAGGTAAGGTGATTTGTCCTGGGTCACACAGCTCAGAGGCAGTGGATCAGACCAACCTGACTGTGCCTGTAAGTTCTTATCTGTGATGCTGAGAGTTGCTGGGTGTGTGAGTGGGCGAGTGACTCAGGCTCCCCACCCCATGGTGAGTCAGACTTGATTGTGGAGAGAGGAGGAGGGGAGGCTATGACGCCAGCCAACTCCTGCAACTTCTCCCCCACAAAGCCAGCACCACACACACACACACACACACACACACAAAAACGACTGAGGCTGGGAGGAGGAAGAAGCCAGTCCCCTCACTACTACCAATCATCCCTGACAACACCTCTTGACCTCCTTTTTTTTTTTTTTTTTTTTTTTTTTTTTAAAGATTTTATTTTTTATTTATTCATAGAGACAGAGAGAGAGAGGCAGAGACACAGGCAGAGGAAGAAGCAGGCACCACACAGAGAGCCTGACGTGGGACTCGATCCCGGGTCTCCAGGATCACACCCCGGGCTGCAGGCAGCACTAAACTGCTGCGCCACCAGGGCTGCCCACCTCTTGACCTCCTTAGCCATGAGTCCCCACTAAGGCCTAACTCAGGAGTCACAGGAGTCCCCTAGGAAAAGCCCAGAAGGGACTTAGTAAAGAATGGGAAGCAGACACTCAATCTAGACTCTCCCTCTGAAGGTGTGAAAACACTTGGCTCTGACTCAGTAAACAGTTAAATTAGCACTTATAACTCTCCAGATCTCTTCCCTGGCATTATTTCATTTTCCCCTGAAATAACCCTGGGGCCAAAAAAAAAACAAAAACAAAAAACCCTGGGGCATTGTACATTTATTTCATCCACTTTTCAGTTTGTAGTTATATTTCATACACAAAAAATGTAAGAGAATACCTATCTACAATTCCAGCAGGGCAGCTGGAATTCTTCCCTTTTTGCAGCTGGGGAAATAGAGGCACAGAAGTTACATGATTTGACTGAACAGATTTGCCACATCCAATTGTGTAGGTTTTTCACTATATAAGGAACTTAGCAGAGAAGTAAATAGAACTGAAATATAGCCTGTGCCAGATAGTCAAGCTGCCCATGGGCTGCATCTATCTGGGAGCAGGGGCACCTTGTTCTGTTTTACAAGAAACAGAAGTCTAGATGCAGCCTAGCGCCCAGGATGGGGAGGTGGTCAGTGGTATTGCTGGAAAGAGAGGCCAGGTCTCCAAACTCTTGCAGTTCATTTATCATATCCACCGTCCATGCTCTCTGTCTCTATGCACCTTCAGTTATCCTTAGTCTCTGCCTACTACCTTCCCACCTTGCCTTCTAAATTCAATAGCCTTAGGTAGAGAGAAAAATAATAATGCAAAGTGAGGTCAAGTGGAAGTGAAAACAGAAATGTAATGGACTTTAGAAAAGCATCTGTGGTTTACACAGGTAGGGGACGCCTAGAAAGGTATGACTATAGAGGAAGATGGGATTCTCTCTTCCTGAGGCTCTTCAGGAGCCAGGGGTGAGTGGGGGGTGAGTGCTGCTTGCTTCTCTGTATTGATGCCATTGGGCTCCTGGAACCTTGCCAGATGCAGCTAAAAGGTCTTGCTTTAATGAGTAACATGGTGATTTCTTTTTACCTTCTCTGTTTCCCTGGAAGAGATTTATTCACTCCATCTTGGTGAACTTTCCTTGAGGTTCCTTCTCACCTGTCTGTTTCTTCCTAGAGTCTCCCTGGCCCTCACTTCCATTCCCTCCAGACTTCTGCCCCCTGGATGGACAACGGTGCCCCTGGATGGTGGGATTTCCTGTGGACTCAGAGGCTCTGGGGTCTGGAAGTAGGACGGCAGTACTTCCCTAGTGGACTAGACAAGGGGGGATGGTGCTCACCTTCATTCACAGGTTCATTCACATCTCATATCTAAGTGTGTGTTCTTACTTCTGCCCACCAGAATTCACCTCCCTGCCCAGCAGCACCCAGATTCCTTCGGAGAGTTTCTTCTCTCCCAGCATTTACTGCCTTAGGGGGAGGCTAGTTTCAGGTCCTGCATCCATTGCAGAAACTGAAGACAAAAACTTTCTCTGCCCACCCTGGTTTGTTGGGGACTGACCAATGGAACATGACCTCTTGGGAGTTAGACTTAGAGCAGAGGACACACCGAGAGGATGACTGGTGTCCCAGATAGGCTGTTCAGATGTGAGAAACTACTGTGCTTCTGATGCCCATTTCCTGGCATTGTGTCATCCTCTTGTTTCCTGCCCTTCCCAAGTCTGCTGGTCCACAGATTCCACAAGTGTCCTGAAATCCTCAGCAGATTCCCTCTGTTTCTGTTGCTCACAGCCAAGAACCCTGTCTTAGTCAGCTTGGGCTGCCATAACGAAATACCACAGACAGGGTGGTTTAAACAACAGACATTTATTTCTCACAGTTCTGGAGGCTGGGAAGTCTAAGGTCAAGGTGCTGGCTGACTCAGTTCTTGGTGAGAGCTCTCTTCTTGGCTTGCAGATGGCTTTCTACTTGGTGTGTTCACATGATCTCTTCTTTATTTGCATGTGGAGAGAGAGAGAGAGCTCTCTTGTCTCTTTCTCTTCTTCTAAGGGTGCTAATCCCATCCTGGGGACTCCATTCTTGTGATCTAATCTAAAGTTAATTACTTCCAAAGACCCCACCTCCTAAGACCATCACATGGTGGGAGAGAATTAGGGCTTCGCCATATGAATTTTGGGAACACAAAAACATCAGCTCAAAACAGACCAGGACTGATCCAACCACCAAAATTTAGGGTTTAGTATGTTATAGCAGCCCAGTAGTAAACAGTTTGTCTGCCATTTTACTGAAGACTTACTCTGAGAAAAGGAGATTGTGAACACAGCTTCTAGACAACACAACCATTTCTCCCGCCCCTGAGTCTCTGCCCAGTGCTTTCCTTGCCCTCATGAAGGGAATACTTCTTTCCCCAGAGCTGGCTACCTGAAGGCAGCTCCCACCTTCTGGTTTCTATCTTTTTTTTTTTTTTTTCACCTTCTCGTTTCTTAAGACAGACATCCATGCACTTGTATTATTAGGAGGAACTCAGCAGGAAGTGACAACGATAATAAGCTTAAGTAATCTTTGTAAGGATTAAAACTCCAGTTCTTTTTGATCCTGTAACATCAAACCCCTGTCTGGGAATTTCCTAACTGTTTTGCTGTGGGCAAGTTACTGATTGTCCATCAAAAATAAAGAATAATAATATCTATATATCAGGAATTTTATGACAGTCAAATGAGATAACAAATGTAGGTAAGGTGCCTAATATATTTCTTCATATGTAAGTGCTTCAATTGAACTACTATATGATTGTTATTATTATTAGATTAGTGTTTGTAGTTATAGGGTCCTTTCTTTCCCCCACACTCATGAACTTTGATGGTTCAGGAAGGTCTCTTTCCATCCCTTTGGCCCTCCTTCCTGTGACTCTTAGTAGTAAAACATTCAAACCTTTGCCTGTCCTTTGGGAATAATCTCCCACCCTTGCACTGAGTGTCTCCTCTGTGCACCCAGCCTGGTCACACACACACACACACACACACACACACACACACGCACACTCACACATAGCACAGAACCTATGTGCCTCAGTGCCCTGCACTGGGTGTAGGACATGCTGACCATCAGGGGCCACTCTCTACAGCTGATGTTTATTCTCCTAGCCCTTCTACTTCTGTGGAGAAAGTCCCACCCCTTTAAACTCTGAGAGCTTCAGGCTTCTCAGTGACTTCTTGGCTTTTACATTGACTCTTACTGAAAGTTCTTTAGCTGCCTGCTCCTGAAACCCACCTCCTCCAGGAAATGTTCTCTGAGTAGCTGACAGCACAGATTCTCCCCAGAGATGCAGCCTACTCCACCTGTCAGGAGAAAAAGGAGGAAGCTCCCAGGCATCTTCCTACTGTAGTGCTATAGGGTCCTAATGCAAATTCATAGACTCCTAGAACTCAGAATTTCAAGGAACATCAAGCAATAACCTACTTTCACTAAAGATAGACTCATATTATTGTTGAGGTTGTGTGGGTATCACGAGGTCACATGGGTGGAGCAAAAAGGGGACCTAGAATTGGGTCTTCCTTCTCCTAGTCAGAAGTATGCTAGAGGAGTCATTCTCTCCCCAAGCAAGCCTCTTCTCTAAAAGCAGTGTGGTTTTCATCCACACCCCTCCAACTATGAGAACAAGGGCCAGTCTCTTCAATACACAAAATGCAATTGGAGCATTAACAGGATGATGGAAGAACCTAGAAGAGGTTGTGGGTGTGAGAGATAGTGATGGGGAGTATTTCTTGACTTCCTTCTCCACAACCCACCGTGCTCACTGGCTGCTAAAACCTGGCTCTGCCCTCTCCTTGCAGCATTTTGAGTGCCTTTCCCAGCATCCTGGTGCTTCTTTATGAGGCAGGTTAACCTCCCATTGGCATCACTGCTTCCATGATTATAATTGGCCTGAAGATTTTGAGCCTCAGTCTATCTGTTTGATTTCTCTCTGAGTCTCACCACATGCTTAGGACTTAAACGATTGATTTTAAGGGTACAAATTCACAGTGTATAGATGCTATTAGGGGAAGCCAAGCTTTTCTTGTCTCCCTGAATGCAAGGAGAATACTTATTCAGGACTCAGGACATTTCTTGCTGATTTTTCTCCACTTAGAGCGTTTACATACAGGTTGAACATTTTTCAGATGTTGGATTTTCATTCTTTTGTGAATTAAGGCAAGATGTTAACTTGGTTGGGAGTCCCTGGTGTGTAAAAGGGCCACATTTTAAAGTGTTAACAGACTCTTTAATAAAAGATGAGAGAAAGCAAGTGGCAGTGAAAACGTTCTTTTTCTTCCAGTTAAGGAACTTGGAATTCTGAACATTTACATGTAAAATTCAGCTGCAGCATATCTGGATATAAATAATACATTGAAATTTTTATGTAGTTAAGCATTACAGGAGTCGGACAAGCTCTGTAAGGATTTGCATTTAATTCTGTTTTTAAAAAAATGTGTTAACTAAAAATAAACTAATTTCAGGCATAAAAAGTAACTAAGACAGTAGGAGAATTCACAATAGAAAATGATCTGTTTAATTTAGTGCCTGTATCTTAAACCATTCATGGGATTAATTAACCATTCAGAGGGAGAAGGTCACCCTAGGGGTGGGAGGAGGAGGCTGTTCTGAATTACAATCCAGGACATTGGTTTTGGCCTTCAGATATGTCCCATCTTACTCCTCCCTGCTCTTCACAAAGCCAGCTCTCCTTTTGCTAAGCAATGCTAGAGAAATGTTCCTGCAGCCAGAGAGGCCACAGATGTGGGCAAAGACAGAACGTGAGAGGATCTGGAGACTCTACTCCCTTTGCATTCACCTTCACATTGATCCATCATTTGGGGCCTCTTCCTTCTAGGGGTGGGATACTTCTGAGCAGGCATTTTACAACTTCTTGGTGACTGAATTAGCCCAAGCTGCCATAATAAATGCCACAAACTGGGTGGCGTAAACAGCAGACATTTATTTCCCACAATCCTGGATGTTGTAAACCCAAGATCAGGGTGTTAGCAGGTAGACTTCTGAGGCCTCTTCCTTGGCTTACCTCTTCCCATTGTGTCCTTACTTGGCCTTTTCTCTGTGAGCACACATTTTGGTGTCTCTTCCTCTTCTTATAAAGACACAAATTATATTGGATTAGGGCCCTACCTATGACTGACTTTAATCTTAATGACCTTTTTAAATGCCCTCTCTCCAAATACAGTCACATTAGGGGTTAGGGCTTTAATATAGGAATTTTGCAGAGACACCATTCAATCCAAAACCTATAGTAATGTTCTATAGGTGCTAAGTGTGTGTGTGTATGTGGGAGTGGTCCCAGAGAGGTATCTTGGATCCATCCTCTCTTTTCATCCCCCACGTGGCCTGAGTAAGTGTATTTTTTAAAGACTTCATTTCATTTATTTATTTGAGAGAGAGAGATAGCACAGAGGGAGAGTGAGAAGGAGAAGCTGAGTAGAGAGCCCGAGGCAGGGCTTTAGATCCCAGGGCCCTGAGATCATGACCTGAGCTGAAGACAGACCTTAACCAACTAAGCCACCCAGATGCCCCCTGAGTGAATATATCACCTTTTGGGTCTTGGTTTATTCCTGTAGCAAAAGGTGAGATTACAAAGTAAAAGGTGAGATTACAGTTATAATTCCAACTGATCCTTTGGACTCCTATTCACTAGACATGTATATTCCTAGAGTTTAGACCCAGCTTCACTCTCAATTATTCTCTAGTCTTACCCAATAATAAATGTGTACTCCAGACTCTATGTTGGGCACCAGGGACACATAGCTGACTATAACCCAGCCCTTCTCATAAGGAGCCCCCACACCGGTAAAACAAGGTCTGCTATACATATAAGTGCTGGGTTATAGAGGATAGTAAAGGGTCTTTCAAAGGCCACAGCCTCTTCTTAGTGAAAAGGCGGTAGCACTCACCCCATGCCATCCCCCATGTCAGGTGCCCTGTTAGCTTGGCACATTTGTATAACATGCAATTCACTGTTTCAAGCATTTTAACATATTCAGCTCCCTGGACATTCACAATATTGTGCAACCATAACCACTATTAAGTTCCAAACATTTTAATCACCCCAAAACAAACTCTGTCACTCCCTATTCCTCCTACCCACAGCCTCTGGCAACCAGTAATCTCTGCTTTCTTTCTCTATGAAATTACCTATTCTGGACATTTCATATAAGTGCAATCATACAACATGTGGCTTTTAATGTCTGACTACTTTCACTTAGCATAATGTTTTTAAGAATCATCCATGTTGTAGCATAAAGAACTTTAGTTCTTTTTATGCCAGAATAATATTCCCATTTTGTTGATATACCAAATTTTGGTTATCCATTCAATCGTTGATGGACATCTGAGTTGTTTCCACTTTTTGGCTATTGTAAATAATACTGCCATGAATGTTCATGTACAAGTTTTTGTTTGAAAGTGTGTTTTTAATTCTCTTGGATTTATGCCTAGGAGTGGAATTTCTGGGTCATACAGTAACTCCATGTTTAATGTTTTGAGGAACCACTACTTTTATTTTCACATAATAGGTGAGGAAGTTGTAGAGCTGGGAATCCTGCCCAGGACCTCTCACTCTGGAGTCCATGCACCAACCTCTTCATGACACTGCTGTAGAGATGATGCTAGAGCTGGATTCTGAAGGACCAGAAGTTATCTTGGTTGATGGGGGCAGAAAGAGTGTTCTGGGCACATGTGTTAAGTTCTAGAGGTATGAGAGAACTTTTTGCATTTATGTAGGGAGAGATCATTGAGGACACCTACCTTTGCATTTTTGTGGGATGAATTGCCAGGGAGAAGTGGAAGGAGCCAAACCCCAAAGGGTCTTACATACATGCTCAGCAGTTGCATGCAGAAAGATCTTAAACAAAAGAATAGGTATGAAAAAATATATGTATATAAAACAAAAATGAAACCCACAACTCAAATGAGAAGGCAAACACACTGAGAAAAATATGTGCAAGCCATAGGACATTGGGTTAATAGCTTTGTTATATAAAGAACTCCTAAAACTGATTATGAAAACATTTAAACTGAATTAGATAAATGGGCAAAGGACAGGAACAGATGATTCACAAAATAAGAAATGCAAAGCAGTAAACAAACATATGGAAAAATGTGCAACTTCCAGTATAATCAAAGACATGCAAATTTAAACAACAGTAAGAGAACCATTCTTTGCCTATCAGATTAGAAAACGTCTGTCAAAATGATAATAGCTGATTCTGGCAAGAGTGAGCTACAAGAGGAATTCCTGCACATGAATAGGTTCAAATCCTTGATGCCAAATGCTCCTTTCCCTCGAATTCTGTAATTCCAGTTCTGGCAATCAATTCTCTCTGAAGCTGCATTTATATATTGTTTGCAATAAAGAAAAAAATGGAAACGAAGAAAGAGGGTACAGGTAACCAAAATTCAGAACATCACTTCCATGTGGACACCAGAAACATTGCTCCAGCCTTCACTTCTTTTTGGATTTCCAGAACTACCCTAAGCTGAACTCTTTATTGTTTTCTCCAAATCTAGTTTGTCACATCTGCTTTCATGTTTCAGTAATGGTATCACAGGCTAAATTGTAATCCAAGCTAAAAACTTGGAAATTACCCTTTCCTCCTTGCCATGGTCTAAATATTTATGTCCCCCATTCCCCGCAGTTCATATACTGAAATCCTAACTCCCACAGATGATGGCATTTGGAGGTAGACCTTTGGAAAGCATTTACATCAGAGGGGTGGAGGCCTCATGAATGGGATTAAGATTTTATGAAAGAGACCCCACAGAAATCCCTAGCCCTCTCTACCATGTGAGGACACAGTGAGAAGGCTTTGTTTATGAACCAGAAAGTGGGCCCTTGCCAAACACCAAATCTGGTGGCACAACCATCCTGAGCTTCCAGCCTCTGGAACTGCAAGAAAGAAATTCTGTTGTTTATAAGCTACTAGTCTACAGTATTCTGTTATAGGAGCTTGAAAGGACTAAGACAACTCTCCTCTCCTTCATTTAATCTATTTACTTCAAATTCTGTCAATTATATCTCAAGAAGCTTCTTTGTGGCTTTTTCCCATTATTTTATTTTATTATTTTAATTCCAGTATAGTGAACATATGGTGTTATATTAGTTTCAGGTGTACAATGTAGATGCCTCTTGAATTCATGCTCTCATCTTCTTTCCAGTTGCTATTGCCTTAAACTACGCCTTATATTTTCACTCTGAATTGTTTCTAGTCTCCTATCACAAGCCATTCACCTGGGAGGGGGTGCAGTATAAGAGGGGAGGGCCATATTGAGGAGAGAGATAGAATGAGGGCTCCAACAGTATCTCTGAGTTTTTTCTTATTTTTTAGAAGACCTGAAGCAAATATCCCAAAAGGTTAAGGTTTATTGAATCTGGTATGGACAAGATGTTCATTACATTCTCTGTGTTTTTCTCTGAATATTGAATATTTAATAATAATGTTTCAAGTCTCTTGTCTCATCACCTTTCTGGAAGTTCCCCTATATTCATATCCTTTCTTCACAATTCCATTAAATATTTTAAGAAAAGAAAATCTAATTTTATCATTCCCTTCTTGAAAATTTCCATTACATTAGTTTCCCATTTCTTACAGAATTATTTCTTACAGAATTTATTAGCTTGACACAATAGGCCCTCCATACCCTCCTATGCCCAAGCCGTGAGGAACTTTATAGGTCTCTAAACCCTAACCTAAATGACCCTAGACCCCACTCATACCTCTGCATATACCCTGCCTTGCATGTCCACCTCCATCTCCCCATCTGGCAGATCAACTCACTTTTCAAATCCAAGATCCAACATCCCCTCTAAGCAGAAGTTGGTCATTCCTTCTCCAAAAACTTTCTTCATGACATTTATCACTACTCTTACCACATTGTTCTGAAATCTTTTTTCACCGATTCTTCTAACAGACCATAGGCGCCTCAGGGAAAGGGCTGGTGTCCTTTTCATCTTTGCAAGTCCCAGCCCTGAGTGCAGTGCCAAGAACATCAGGACACCTTCTACTGCTGTTAGAATGGAGGAATGAGGATAAGGAGAAAGCCAAGATAGACTGGATCATGAAACCTTTGCCTCTACAAGAGAAACTTGAGAAAGTGAGGACTGAAATGTGTGTAGGAGATGCAGTTTGGATGACACATAGAGTCAGTGATCAGAGACTACTGCTGGAAGAGAATGTCATCCAAGGAAAGAAGGCAGAAGGGAAATCAAATGTTTGAAGGCAATCTGTGAGGACAGATTCCCAGCCTGGACTAACCAGGCATGCCACTGGCCCTCAGTGATATAATGAATGCCATGGCTTGCAGCCCAGATCTGCACTTTAGGTTTGAGGCAACCATTCCCCCAGCTGTTGGAGTGTGACAGCCATTAGCTCTCAGTTGAGTCACTCTCTGGGAATTGTCATCTTCCAGGCCATGCCCCTTCCTGAGGGCACCCTCCACATAATGACTGGTCAATGAGGGAGTATAAATGTCCAGCCCACTTGCCTCCAGACTGTACAACACTAAAGAGCCCTCTTAGCACCAGGGCTCCACATGGAGCCAGCTGAGGGCTTTTTTGGTATCCACAACTAAATTCAGCTTCTTCCCTTACTCATTCCCATTTCCTTCACTCCCAAACAGGTCTCAATTCCTAAGTCACTATCCAATAAATACATTTCCAGCATGCAACTCTCCATCTCAGGGTCTGTTTCCCAGAGAAATGATCTAAGAAAAATCATCCCAGGCTTACATTTCCATCCCAATGTTTTCACTAGATGGGAAGATCCTTCCTCGGATATAGCTGCCAAGATCAACTCCACAGATTCTCAAAGATTCTTTTCTCATTTTTGGAATTTTGTTAGTGGCCCCAGAGCCACTGCCAAATGGTCACACCTACTCACCTATGACCTGATTGATTTTTTTGATAATGATGATAAGCTGTCACTCATTTGAGTCATATTTTATTTTGTCGTATAAGAATCTGAAATTAAAATAGATTCAGTGATAAACCAGGAACAGACAGAAAACATTAACATTTTGGTCTCCTCTATTAGCTAACTTTTAAAGGAAAACAAAAGCTTTAAAGGAAAATTCCAACTTTCCTTTAAAGGAAAGATGGCTATGGCCAGACATGTTTTTGTCCTCATTAGCTGAGTGAGAAGTGTGTTTACTTCAGATCAGTGAAAGTCACTGAGGACAAGGCTGTGGTTTGGGAAAGGGGACCAAAGTATGTTTGAGATTTTTAATACATGGACCAGATGCCAACTATTTATCTGAAATAACAAATATGAAATTGGTCAGATATCCAACCATTGTGGTGTTTGCCCCTGAGTGTTCCATCCCAACAACACGTTTCCCCTGCTCTGAGGTTGTGGATGGGTGTGGCAGGCATTGGAAGGCAGGTGGAGTCTGTGGGAGAGTTCTTGTTAGAAGGACAGCCCCACCCCCTCCTGCCTTCCCTTCATTTTTTCTTTAAAATTAACATGACTTCCTCTGTCTCTCATCTTTCCTGGGACTTGCTTCTTACTTTTGATCCTCAACTCCAACAGAGTCCCTTCTGCCTTTTCATCTACGTTCCTGTTCATGTTGTGGCAAATTTTCTCTGGGTTTTTCAATTCATTGTTTCATAGAATTGTTTTTTAATATTTCTGAATTCATTTGGCAGGCAGACATTGCAATTATGGACAAGATTGACTATTAGGAGACATTCTCTCCCTTCCCACCTCCCCAGGAGCAATTGAACAGCACATCGCGTATTAAATCAAATGAACAGACATTAGCATCAGTTGTAAACAATTTACACTGCAGAACTCCTGCCATCTTGCCAAAAGCCCTAAGAATTAGATGTGGATTCCAACTCACCTTGCTAATTAATTCAGAACTAGAAGATATCCCAAAAAGCAGTACTCTTTTCATACTGGTGTAGAGTATGAAACATTTAAAAATGCTTGGAATATCCACCCTGTTATTTTTAGCTTAAGAAGATTTCTTTGCCAAAGCATGCTTCTAAAATTTCATAGCTTTCTGAGAAAAATAGTGTGCATGGAAATACGTAGCTATTATTGCTGTCTCATTCATTTTTGAAACCCCATCACCTAGCATAGTTCTGGGCATATTGTAAACACTTGGTTGTTATGATATTGAATTAAATCATAGAGTGCTCCTCTAGTGCAGTAGTCAATTCAGGAATTCATAGGGATAACCTAGATAAATACCAGTACATTTCCAAGTGCTAGTCAGTTGAGGCTGCTATAACAGAATAGTATAAACTGGGTGGCTTATAAACAAAGACATATATTTCTTATTGTGATGGAGACTGAAAGTCCCAAATCAGGGTGCCAGCACAGTCAGGTTCTGGTGAGAGCTCTCCTCTGGGTTGCAGCCTGCTGACTTCTCACTGTATCCTCCTGTGATGGACAACAGAGAGGGGAAGCAAGCTCTATGGACGCCAATCCCATTAGGAGGGCTCTACCTCCATGATGTCATCTAATCCCGATTACCTCCCAAAGGCCCCACTTATACCATCTCATTGAAGGTGGGGTTTTCAACATCTAAGTTTTGAGAGGAATACAAACACTAAGTTTATAGCACCTAGTGATGCCCATTCTATGTGCTTTTGTAACCAACTTTCTAAGGGTGGAGTTTGTCCAAGGTTAGTGGATAGGGGACTGAAGAGCCAGATTTTGAATTTAATACTGTTTGATTCCCAAGGTTACTATTTCTCTCTCTTACCATGCTAGAGGATCTGTTTTCAAGGTTTGCCCTTAGCAATTTTGTTTGGTCTCAGGTGCACATGTGTTTTTGCCTTTTGAAACACTTCTTCCTGCATTCAGAACTCCAGACATCTACTGCTTTGATCCTTCCTGGACTGCAATGGGAATGGGAAGAGGAATATTATCAATAGATTCCAATTAAGATGCTACCTCCATCAAGGGTATTTGCATGAACATTTAAGTCACTGAAATATGTTCACTCAATAGCCTAAGTGTCACTCCCTATCTTAATCTCCCAATTGGCCTCCCGTTGCATATGGAATACAATTCAACTTCTACACCATAGTTTACAAGAATCCACATGATCTGACCTTTGCCAGCTTCCCTGGCTCCATCTCATTCCACTGTCTCCTTGATTACTGAATTCTGTTTCCTTGAACACGCTGGACTTCTTCACAACTCAGAGCCTCACACTCACCATTCCCTCTGCCTGGGATGTTTTTCCCTCAAATATTTTCCATGGCTGTGTCCTTCCTATTTTTCAGGTCTCCTTTGAGAAACCTTCTTTTACCACCTAATCCAAAGCTGCTTCCCATTCCCATTCTCTAGTTTCTGATCTTCTTTTCATTGATTTATAATGCTTATTTTTGTCTTATTTGTGTGCTGCCTGTCACCCCCACTAGGGTGTAAAACTCTCTGTGGGCACCTTATCTTCTTACTTCATTGCTGGTAGCTCTCATCCTAGAATACTGACTGGCACATAGCAGGTGCTCGTTAAATATCTGTACAATGAAAGAATGTATTCAAAGGTGAAGTCCAGATCTTTATAGAAGCAGAAAAGGGGAGGAGGAATTTGGAAGTCAGAGAATATCTCTGAATACCTTCCTCCCCACCACCTCTCCCTCATCTATAGATGTGCAGTCTTAGCTCTGGTACTAGATCCCTTGCTGACCTGGAGCTGTGGTTAGAATCTGAGAGCTGATAGATGTGTGTGGCTTTCCCTGCAAGGCTTTTCCTGTCTGGGGGCTCCTCAGTGGGTGTGATATACAACATCAGTAACAGCACTGTACTCTAGAACCCATTGTGTTCACGTAAAGCAATAAACTAAATTCTGTCAAGGAGGTAAATTTTGAAAAGGCAAGAAGGGTAGTAGTTGTTGCTACTGTTGAGCAAACAAATTGCTTTGTGAGCATCCTGTCCTCTTTCTTATGAGGCTCTCAGAGAGCCCTACATAGTAGGATTTTTTTGTCAGCTGTTACCCATGCACACCAGAGGTAGGAGTTGCAGATGCTTATGGAGAGCAGTGCCTGAATGGATTGACTAATCACTCTGCAACCACTTAATTTATGATTTTAAAAATATTTTATTTATTTATTCACGAGAGATACACAGAGAGAGAGGCAGAGACACAAGCAGAGGGAGAAGCAGTCTCCATGCAGGGAGCCACCTGATGTGGAACTCGATCCTGAGACCCCGGGATCATGCCCTGAGCCGAAGGCAGACCCTCAACTGCTGAGCCACCCAGGTGTCCCTCTGCAACCACTTTAATGAAATACTTTCTTGAATTACATAACACACACCTGTACTTAAAAGCTGTTTTAACACTTCCTTTACTTGCTTTGGTACGGCCAGTTTTTCAATGAAACTAAGTAGCTTCATTGTTTGTGGTTCTAAAATGATTTTTCTTACAGCAGGCAACTGAGAAGAAATAATGCTTCTGCCATCTTCCATTTTGGTGCTACAGAGAGATTTATGGGTTTCAAAACTCTTTTCACACATATCTTAGTTTTCTTCCTGAGAGTTTTGTAAACTTTGTAAGGAAGGTGGTTCCTTCTTTCCACATTTTATAGATTGGGAATCCTTGGCTTGAATCTAAAAAGCTCTACTTGAAAAAAAAAAAAAAAAAAAAAAAAAAAAAGCTCTGCTTTTCTAGGAACTTCTTTCATTTGATAGATATCACTTAACCATTTTTACATATGTAAAAAAAAGTTAATAGTGGAAATTTCAGAAAGACAGGTAAAAAAGAAGAAAATGAAAATACTTATGGTCCCACATCCATAGAGAACTACTGTCAACATTTTGATAAATATTCCTTGATATAGATATATAAATATATAGAGGGAAAGAAGATATATGATCTAATATTGTGTATCCTGTTTCACAACCATGTTTTTCACTGAGAGAGTTATTCAATACCTTTTCTATGTTAGTAAATGTATTTCCACAGCTTTTCAAAATAGGTGAATAGTAAGTATATAATTGTGGGTTTGTACCATAATTTGAACCAATTTTTGTGGCACCTTTAGATAATTTCTATTGTCTTTGTGATTACAAGCAATATTGTAATAAAAACTCTTATAGCTAAGTGTTTATCCATATTCTTATTTATTTCTTCAAGAAAACTTCTGAAATGGAAAATTTGGGTCACACAATTTAAGGTCTTTTGACCCAATAGTCCAGTTTGTACAACCATTGACAATACGCATAAACTCTGAGTATTGCTATTTAAAAATATTTTTTTTCTTTATAAGGTGGAAATGGCATCTTGCCATAGTAATTTGCTTTTCTTATATTATTGGTAAGATTGGATATTTTTAAAGTATTTTAGGCCATTTAAATCTTTCTTTCCTTAACTTCCTTCTCATAATCTTTGCCTACTTTCTTATTTGAGAGTTTTGAAATCTAAATCTACTGATTCTAAATTCAATGCTCTCTCTGAACTACAAGGTAGCTGTTACGAAAATATGTATGTGTCCAGGACTGGTCCCTAGGTTGTAAAGTGGTTCTTGCCCTTTAGGACCTTCTACCTCAGTGCTTTCCAATTCCAGGTGTGATGACTCATTAGAGTCTATGTTACTTTATTACTTATACATTATCTCATTCATTTCTGACAAGTGTCCTGAGAGGCAGATGGGGCAAACCATGGTGTCTGTATAACAGATGAAACCGAGGCACATTGAGGCTAGTGGACTAACCAAGACCACAAATTAGTACCTAAGTCAGGGTGAATCTTGAACCAGGGTCTCTTAGGAATCTAGTGGAGGAAGTGATCTGCTAAGCTAATCACACTAAGGCTTAATGACTATCATAATATATTATCTTTTCCAGAGTTATTAGCATTTAAATAGAGAGGAATGTGAGGCAATCACTAGTTAATGTGCCCTGTCAAGCCTGGGGAAGAACTATTTTAGGGTCTGGAGCTTGCCCACCCCTTAAGTCACCCTTTGTAGATATCCACCTACTTCTATGTGTGGTCCTGGCTCTTATGCCTCAATGTGGATTGACTTGAAACATCAACAATGACAATCTGAATATATACAATACAATATCCAAAACATAAAGAAAATAGAGGCTGTTTCTCTCTTGCCCTCTCTCTCTCTTTCTTCTACTCCCTCCCTCTGTGGTCCCACATTTTAAAACTATCTTTGTTTTTTTAAATTGCCCAATTCTTAGGGAAGTGGATTTTTTTTTTAAGATTTTATTTATTTATTCATGATAGAGAGAGAGAGAGAGAGAGAGAGAGAAGCAGAGATATAGACAGAGGGAGAAGCAGGCTCCATGCAGGGAGCCTGATGCAGGACTTGATCCCTGGACTTGGGATCACACCCTGAGCTGAAGGTAGACCCTCAACTGCTGAGCTACCCAGACATCCCTAAAACTGTCTTTTTTTTTTTTTTAAGATTTTATTTATTTATTCATGATAGACATAGAGAGAGAGAGATTGAGGCAGAGACACAGGCAAAGGGAGAAGCAGGCTCCATGCAGGGAGCCCGATGTAGGACTCGATCCGGGGTCCCCGGGATCACGCCCTGGGCCAAAGGCAGGCGCTGAACCACCGAGCCACCCAAGGATCCCTAAAACTGTCTTTTCTGAGCAGAAAACTGTTTTTTCCATTTTCTTCACAACATTACTCAGGGCCTGTTTTCCTTTTCTTTTGAAGCTAGCAAGTTACTAAGTGCCTCTCAGAAATGGTCTCTAGGCACCCAGAAGAACAATAACCAGTAAGCTAGAAAGTCATAGAACACTGAGCAGCAGGGACAGCTCCTCTCTGCTGACCCACTATCTGATGATTTCAGGTCTCAGTTTGTCACAGCTTCCTTGGCCCACTGACATTAAGTGGTAGACCCACCAGGGACCCTTAGTGGACACCATGCTTCATCAGACCAGGTGGGGATGTCTCTGAACACCACTCCTCTAGGACTCTTAATTATGTGATGACATTTCACATTGTGCAAAAACCACAACGATGTATCAAGACCTCTCAGGTCTATTCCTTCCTCACCATGGATGCTGGCCTTCCACTGCCATCTCTGCCTTTGTTTTCTCCTTGATAGATTTCATCATATGACTTTAAACATTTTATGAGAGGAGACCTTGCAATATTTTTGGGTAATATGTTTTGGTAAAATTTTTGGTAATATTTTGCTGGTGTTCTTTTAATAATAATTGAAAGAATTGTTCTTTTTCAGTGACCTTCTAGTGCCGTGTCTATATATTTTTTGCTTATCTCTATGCCATCTTTAGAAGAATTTTCTAAAGGTCTTTGTTGGTATTTTAAGTTTTGTGGAATTAACACACCAATGCTAGGAATTTTGAGGCTCGAAGTAGACTGGCAGAGCATAGCGTCATGAATTTTTTCTTCTTACAAAGATGTGAAGATTGACATAATTTATAGTCAACTCTAAACTGGCTGGTGATTATAGGAAGGAAGGGGATCACAGATGGATTAATCATACTTTGATTATTATAGTTAAATTTTTTATTCAGTGGATGATTCACCATGGTCAAGAGAAGTTAGGACTGGGAATGATCTCCTATCTCCAGGGGAAAATAATCAGGCGGCAGATAATTACTACTAATTGATACCTCCCACGATGTGTGCGTGTGTGTGTGTGTATGTCTATGTGTACAGCAATAGGGAGGTCATATTCTCTATATGTGTTAAGATCCATCCTAACTCATCCAAGACCTTTTCGTGGTTCCAGGTTTCTTCTCTATCAAATGGTGATAATAACTCCTGACTTATAAACCAAATAGGGTAGAACTCGAGTTTAAAATGGAAGGAGTTTGAGAAGAAGACCATGCTATGAAAATGCAAAGGATTTGATTTCCTGCGTTTATTGGAGCAAAGGGGCTCACATAGGGATCCAACCTGCATGGTTGGCAGGGCTGCCAGAGCTGAATAACTAAGACATAAGGATGTGTAGATGTGAGGCTCCATACTGAAGTGCTTATATCTTTGAAGAAAACATTTCAGAAGCTAGAGTGACAGATGCCTGAGAATCAATTTTTTGAAACACAACCTTTTTCAAGTATGAAAGGAGCCCACATAATTTGTTTCAGAGAAAGACATGTCCCAGCCACAAAAGTCAGGTCTCAGAGTGTCTTGGGCGGTTTCACATCTGTGCACATGGGTGGTAGAGCTGCCCAGATGAGCAGAAAGGGCACTAGCCTCATGGCAGGCAGCTGTGCCTGCTGGAGCCAGAACTATACTTTCCTCTCATTTTGTCAGAAACAGTGTTATTTTGGTAACTCTTTATTTTCCACACTGCAGCTTCCCATGTAATTATTGAATACAATTAGATATTCCATGTTGCATAATTACTCAGCTGTCTGTGTCTCTGAAAGATATGAAAATAAATATCACGAATGTCCATAGTCAAAAGCCTCCACCCAAAGAATAAGACTGGGCTTTCTATCTACCTGACAATGTATCTGAATCTGAAAACATAAAATTTAAACATTTGAGGTTTATGTTTCCATAGCTATATGTGTGAACATAATTTTGGACTAGTAAGCAGAACAAACTGGCTTGGTTGACTTTTCTTTGTCATATTAAGCTATGGCTTCCTATTCTGGTTTGTGTAGACATCTAAATAAAACTTCTATATAGCATGAAAAAAAAAAAGGAGTAACATATCAGAGTCCAAAGATGAACCATAAATCCAGCTTAACTAACAAATACGCAGTGTAGCTGAAAGGTCCTGCTATCTCTACATCAAATTCATTTTTTTTTCTTTTGCACAGGGAAGAAAAGAATAGCAAAGCATATTAAAGTAGAGAGAGGGCTTTTCTTTTTGTAGACATCTATATTAATCAGGATTCTTTTGATTGCAAGTGACAGAAACCCAATTCCAGCCAGCTTATGTAAAGAGGGGATTTAGTAACATGATACTGGAATATCTCAAAAAATAAAATGCTGCAGGAATACATGAAGCTCAGACTGGAACTGAGGACTTGGTACCAAGACCTTGTCTTCTTCTATCAATCTCTTTGTTTTCCTCTTTGTCTTGGCTTTGTTCTTTTGTATAACAGAAAAGTTTTCGCTATTTGGCAGTGATCATGCTAAGAGAAACTCTAGGATCACATCTCTGAAACTTCTATCTGGGGGAAAAAGGAATCTTTCATGTTCTGTTAAGAAAAAAACAACAGTGGCAGCCCAGGTGGCTCAGAGGTTTAGCGCCACCTTCAGCCCAGGGTGTGATCCTGGAGACCTGGAATGGAGTCCCACGTGGGGCTCCCTGCATGGAGCCTGCTTCTCCCTCTGCCTGCATCTCTGCCTTTCTCTCTCTCTCTGTCTCTCATGAATAAATAAATAAAATCTTAAAAAAAAAAAAAAGTAAAAACAACAGTGAAGTACTCTGATTGACCTAGATTGGGTCAAGCACCTTTTCCTGGCTTGAGGACTAGGTTAAGGCACTAAGACTGGTCCAGCCTGAGTCATATACCCATACCCTGTGCAGGGAGCAAGGCTGATAATCAGAAGAAGGTGGGGGCTGGGACAAGAGAACACATACTGGGGATACATTTGAACAATAGCACCAATCCACACAAATATGCATTTGTGTAAACTGGAGAGCATTTTCAGGGTCCAAGTTAATGACCCAAAGTATACTGAAGTGAGGTCATTTTGTGTACAATCTTAGAATTCAGGTTTTTGATGGAACTTGTACTTTCTCTTATGACTTGGACCCTAGTGAGGCCACATAGAAATACATAAGAATTTTAGGCAGAATTATTTTCAGAAGACAGCCAACTACAAAACCCTAGATATGGTGGCAGTGAATGGTGATGGTGAGAATAGGCAAAGTCTCAGGGAGTCATTGGTAGGAGTTATTGTTTTATTGGGTTCAAGCCAAGCAAGGCAGAAGTGAAAAAAAGAATTTTGACTATCTTCCCCCACTCAGATAGAAGTCTCAGTGATGGTGAAGTCCATGTCCTACCTTTTCTTGCCTCACTTAAAAATTTCTGAAAGGAATTTATATCTTTCTCTAGGTGAATAAACAAAAATAATTGCCCAAAGATACTCTACTTTCTAAAATAGTCACCAATCAAGTAGAGAACATTGGATGTTTCTACTGGACCATAAATTTCACATTGTCTAATTTGATCCATGAATATTCCTAGTATTTAGCTCAGTTTCCCCTGAGCAGATCCTGAGGCAAAGCTCACGGGCTAGCTCTTTATTAGAGAGTAAAATCCCAGGAAGCAGGTACGAGGAACAAAGGGAATGAAGCAGAAAAGGAGAGAAAGGCAGGATGAGGGTGTCTTGATAAACTGGCCACCACTTGTTAAAGGTAACTCATTGTTCTATCTCATAGGAACATCTTCTACGATGCCAACTAAAAAGATGCTTCTTACAATAATCTGTCTGGTTGAGTGAGGGGGAATTTCTGCAAGATCCCATCTCCTATCAGTCCAGTGTTTGACCAACAGGGCTTGAACACCCTCAAACTTTCAGCGTGGGTGTTCTTACCTCAGTGCCAAGTGGGGTAATCCCATGATAAGAGAGGGTGGTGGGCAGTGCATGCTTGAGGCCAGGCACTGTCAGGTTCCATCAATGTGAGGCTGAGGCTGAGTCCAGCTGAGTTGGTCATCACAGTGTTGACTGGCTAGGACTAGAACAAGTGGCCCAAAGCACTGTGGCCCATGAGGTCCAGAGGAGAAACCTCTTTATCCCCCAGAATCAGAATTTCAGAATCAGACACCTAAAAGAAACCTTAGGGATACATTCCCAATTAACAAATTAAAACAGAGAGTTTAAGAGACTTGCTAAATAAACTCACAACCAATTGCTCTAGTTACTGACAGAGCTTAGAACGCGCCCCACTCCCAATTCTTTCTACTCATTGCTTCTCCATGGCTCTCTAACAGCAGATTCCCATTTGTGGCAAAATATCCCAAATGCCTTATGAGGTGAGAAGCAAGTCAACACTTTCTAAATATTCATGAGCTGTTTAACGGTTCAATTTTGGTGGGTAGCAATATGTCTATCAGGATCTATTTATTCTCATTACTTCAGTGCTGTTCTGGTGCAATGCATTATAAACAATTTATGATGTGTTGACAGGACAGATGAATGCTAGGATAATAGGCTGAAGAGGAGAAAATCTCACCATTGCAAACAGAATGCAGAGATGTGACTCAGAAGACTGATGAGAAAGATTTTGATGGTTTGTGTACTTGGCCCATTTATGTGCCAGCCTGCAGTCCTTTTAGTTTTGTGCCACAGCAGGTGTGGGTCTACCTTGGCCTCTATTTGCATAGGGTGTATTCATGGAACCTGTAGAATCTTGGCTTCTCGAAAGGAGAGTGCCATGGCTGGGGAGGTGCAGTTCTCTACAGCCTGTGAGCATGAATATCCTTGAATTCCTAATGGCTTAGTAACTTTCCAGTGGAGATACCTTACTCAGCCAGCCCAAAAGTCATTGGGCTCAAGTTTTGGGTGAAGATTAAGTTTTCCAAAAGTCAAGGCTAGTAGCTCCGTAGTCTAATCATTTAGAACTGCTGTTTTGAAAAGAACAGAACAGAGAGCATTCTCTTAAAGGCTGAATATTTCTCTGCCGTTCAAAGTGGTTTCTACATTTACTACTTATGCAGAGTTAGGACTGGACTCTACTTTCATGTCACCCCTACATACTTACTTCTCCTATAGAAAGCCCCAAACACAAAAACAGTAATCACATTGAGCTTTTTCCCCCCAGGATACACATTGTGGGAAAAAGTATTTGTTAAGTACTTATTACCTATTATCCACATTTTTCAAAGGAGAGAAAAGTGGTGAAAAAGGGGTTAAGAAATTTGTTTCAGGAGACAGAGATTGCACGTGTTAGAGCCAGAAATCTAGGTCCAACTGGCGAGGTCCCGCAGTCTGTGCTGTGAACATGATCATGCCTTCAAGTGGCCTTGAGAAATGACATTTATTTCTCAGTGCCTTGTATTTCTCATTTATAAAGTGTGGGTTTAGATAAATTGCCTACATGCCTTAAAGGCAGGTTCTGAGGGTAAAATAAATGGATAAAACTAAAAGCACATAAAAAAGTTGGAAGAGATGGGGAAACCAAAGGATTTTTCTCCCTTTGTTTTATTGTTGTTAGTTTATTTCATTCCAAATTCTTGAGTATCTTTTAGATGGTCTCAACAAGTTATCCCTCATATCTACCATGTAGGCAAACTATAGTGCTCTAAAAAGCACATTTATGCATATCCTTCCCAACTGATCCTCCAAATTTTGAAGGTGGGGATGATGACCTTTTATTTCTGGCAAACTGAGTCTCCCATGGACTGATTTGCCCAGAACTGGTGAATGACGTGTCCAAGTTTGCACAGCACACCAGCAGCAAAGCAGAGCCCTCCTCTGCTGGCTATGTGCTCTATTAACATACCCCACCATCTCGTGCCTACACTAAGTGTTGGTATAAGGACATCTTGACATCAGTGCTGGCAGTGTGTGCTGTGCAAGCAGGCTCCTAGGGCTAACGGGGTGAGGGAGGAGAAGATTCTGGAAATTTCCTTGTCAGCATTTGGGTCTTCCTTCCCTTCTAAGCTGCCACACACCTTTCTGAAGCACCTTTATATCTACTCAGCCCTGGGTTCTGTTCCTCTCTCATTTCCTCAGTGCCAAGTCCAGAGGGACACAAGTCAAGAAGGGCAGGAGGATTGACAGCAAGACCGGCCATGTTGTTATCTAAACCTCTACTTGATTTAGTTATCATGCCTATAGTTGTAACTATTTTTGACTCTTGATGTTTATTTTGTATAAATCTTTGAGTGCTTCTCATGCAGCACAAAGAGAGACTTAACGCAATACTGCTTACCTGCTTGTGTATGCCTCTCCTGCCTTGCTAATTGCTGGAGCCAAGTGATGGATATATGGGGTTCATTAGATCAGGGGCCTGTACAGTTTTATACAAAGGGCCCGATAGTAAATATTTCAGGCTTTCAAGCCGTATTGTCTTGGTTACAACTACCCAGCTGTGCCATTGTATGGAAGCAATCACAGACAATGTGTAAATGCAGAAATGTGGCTGTGTTCCAGTAAAACTTTACAAAAACAGGTGGCAAGCCAGATTTGGCCTATGGGATAAAATTTGCCTTTCCATGCTTTATTCTATCTAGTTTAGTGGATGTTTTTAAATTTTCCATCGCAAAACAGTAAAATATTTGTTCCTGAAGTTAGAGGTGATAATTTCATAAGAAGTGAAACCATAAGTATAAAATTCTTATCTTCTGTTGCGATGCACAGAACACTGGTCACTTAATCGTAATCACATTTTGGTCAAAGTAAGCTTTTTTCTATGAACGAAGTAGAACATCATCAATTATCTTAAAAACGTTGATGACAACTACATAGTCTCTCTGCAAACTTTGGATTCAAAAGAAATCTAATTTTGCTTAAATTATTTAGGCTGACTTCCGAGGCTCAGCAGGGGAGTTGGGTGTCAAATATGGCAGCACTCTTCTTTTTACTTTCCAAAGTCAATAATCTACAAACTCCAGCTGTGTGGCTTTGCCGCGGGCTGGGCAGGTGCAATTTAGGAAGTGACAGTCCTGCTCTCAGGCAGCAATTGTTTCTGACGCTCACCAAAGCCAATTCTCACTCCTCTGCTGCTATCACTCTGTTTCCATGGAAATGGACACCAGCTCAACTAAAACAAGGTAACTGAGGTTTTAAAACAGTGATTATTTGGACTCTCAGTTTCTATGGAAATCACAGTTAGCAGTCAAGGATCACTAGATAGTTTTTTTTTTTTTTCATTCCTGAAGTGGGATACCAAACTCTGTGCAACAGTCTTTTCTGTAAAATGGAGATGATCATTGTACCTACTTAATAGGAATTCTCCAGGTAACTAATGGCAAATAGCAAACTATAATATATAGTGCAGCTATTAAAAATGGTGCTAGGATGAATGATGAATGGCAGGTAAAATGCTTACATTAAAAAGTTAAGTTAAAAAAAGCAAGAAAAATTGTCTAAATGTTATTATCCCAATAAATTAAAAATATGCATAGTGAAAAACTGGAAATATTGTGAACAGTATTTTCAAGACTAAACTCATAAATTATTTTCATCTTTGCAAAGTGGGTCTGTGTTCAGTGCTTTATACTAGCTTCTAGAGTTAGGGATTGTTTTATGTGACTTCATTTTATGTATGTTTGATTTTCATATGATTCGAAAGTTTCAAAAAGAACCTATAAGGAAGTAGAATGGTGGTTGCTAGGGGCTGGGGGATGAGGAGGGAGGAAGTTGTTCAGTGGATACGGAATTCCAGTTTTGCAGGATAAATAAGATCGAGAGATCTGTTGTACAACCATGTGTATATGGTTAACACTACTGTACTGTACACTTAAAATGGTTAAGATGGTTAATTTCATGTTGTGTGTGTTTTACCTCAATATAAAAATTTGCTTCTAAATAAAGCAATGAGAACTCTCTGTATATACTGCTATGGAGTAATCGCTAACATATATTATTACCTGAAAAAAGCAAAGTGCAAACAACAACAACAATTGTGAGGGCGTTTCCCAAGGCCAAAAAGCTGTTTTTTGTTTATACAATATAAAATGATGTTTTGAATTCAACCACTTGATAAAAGCACTTCTCAAGGGATTTAAAATGCCTTGTTGTAGAATAAAATGAGCGTTCTGTGTTATTTAGAGTAAAAGTTAGTTCTGCCATTCAGGACTGGAGTTCCAGTTTCTTCCACTCTCCTGCAGGATTGGGCAAGTGGACTTTGTTCAGATGCTATTACCAATAATAGCTGTTGTCTTGCCTACATATGGCTGGGGTTTATGGGGTGGTTTTAGATTAAGAGAAGTAACACGACAACTGAAGTAATATGTAGTTGAAAAACAAAGCTTTCTACAAAGAAGAAAGTTAATTTTGTTCTATTTGCCCTTCCTGGGAGCTGATTCACTCAGGATTTGCCCATTGGCATTATTTTAGCTGGGAGAAAAGTGCTATTTCTCTTTTCTGTGTCTCTCTGTCTCTGTCTCTCTGTCTCTGTCTCTCTCTCTCACACACACATTTCCTCTTCTTTCTATAGTGAAGTTATATCTTAGATAAGCTAAAGAATTGTTTTATGGATTTTCTTTCTGAGAAACCTAAAAAAGAAATTAGAGAATTGTTAAAAAGTGAAATTTCCAATCCTAGCGAGCTGCTCTCATGTGCTGCTGGTTGAAGAGACCCAATCTTTCTGAAAATAATAAGACAGACTACATCAAGAGTCTTAGCAATGTCCGTACGCTTCAATACATTAATTCCTCTTCTGGGAATTTAACTTACGGAAATTATCCAGGATGTTGACAAAGATGTCCTTTGAAGTGCTATTTTCCCTCCAAGGAGGAAAAATTGAGACTAACTCCAATCCCTTTAAGGGGGGATGAATGGTTAGTAAATTATGACATACATATACAAATGGACCATTAAGATGTCTACAAAAACAAATACTTAGGCATAAATTTAACAAAGGAAGCAAAATACGTATACAATGAAAACTGTGAGACTGATGAAAGAACTTAAAGAAGACACAACAATTGGAAAATATCCTGTGTTCATGAGTCAGAAGAATTAATATTGTTAAAATGTTTATACTGTCCAAAGTCATCTAGAGATTCATTGTAATCCCTATCAAAATCCTAATGGCATTTTTCACAGAAATAGAAAAAAAATCTAAAATTTCTATGGAGCCATAAAGATTCTGAATAGGTAAAGCAATCCTGAGAAAGAAGAACAAAGCCAGAAGTATCACACTTCCTAATTTCAAACTACAATTCAATGCTATAATAATTAAAGCAGTGTGGTGCTGGGAAACAATAGACAAATAGACCAATGGAACAGAACAGAGAGACCAGAATTAAACCTTTCCATTTTTGGTCAACCACTATTTGACAAGGAAGCAAAGAATATTCAATAAGGTAAGAATAGTTTCTTCAATAAATGGTGAGAAAACTGGATGAGCACACACAGAAGAATAAAATTGGATCCCCATCTTATACCATTCACAAAAGTTAACACAAAATGGACTAAAGATTTAAACATAAGATCTGAAACCATAAAACTCCTAGAAGAAAACATAAAGTCTTGGCAACAATTTTTTGGATATGATACCAAAAGCACAAGAAAAGAAAAGCAAAAATAAATAGATGGTACTACATCAAACTAAAAAGGTTTTACACAGCAAAAGAAACAATCAACAATATGAAAAGGCAACCTATGGAATGGTAGAAAATACTTGTAAACTACATATTAGATAAGAGGTTAATATCAAAATATACATAGAATATGTACAACTCAGTGACAACAGCAAAAAGCCCCAAATGATCCAATTTAAAAATGAGCAGAGAAAATGAATAGACATATTTCCAAAGAAGTTACAGATACATGAAAGGATACATGAAAAGATGTTGGACATCACTAATCATCAAGAAAAATGTCAATCAAAACCACAATGAGATGTCACCTCATACCTGTTAGGAGAGTTATCACCTGAAAGACAGGAGATAATGAGTGTTGGTGAGGATGTGAAGAAAAAGGAAACTTTGGGCACTGTTGATGGGAGTGTAAATTGCTACAGCCATTAAGGAAAGCAGTATGGAGGTTCCTCAAAAAAATTAAAATAGAACTGCCATATGATCCAGCAATCCCACTTCTGAGTACATACCCAAAGGAAATGAAATCAGTATCTCAAAGAGATATCTGAACTCCCATGTTTATTGTAGCATTAATCACATTTGACAAGATATGGAAACAACCCAAGTGTTTGTTAACGGATGAACAGATAAAGAAGATGACTCACAGATACACACTCCACACACACCCAGAAATATTATTCAGCCGTGGGAAAGAAAGAAATTCTACCATTTGAGACAATATAGATGGATCTTGAGGGTATCATGCTGAGTGAGGTAAGTCAGGCAGAGAAAGACAAATACTGTATGATTTCACTTACATGGGAGTCATAGAAACAGAAATGAAGGTGAGGGAGATGTTGGTCAAAGTGTTAGAAGATAAATAAGTTCTGGAGATCTGGAGATAAACAAGGTCTGCACAGCATTGCAATTACAGTTAACCACAGTATATTACATTCTTTAAAGCTGCTAAGGGAGTAGACTTAAATGTTCTCACCACAAAAAAAGACATGATGATTATGTGATGTGATAGAAGTGCTAGTAATACTTGGGTGGTGATCATATTGCAATATATAAATGTAGCAAATCAACACATTGTATACCTTAAACTTATACAATACTATATGTCAATTATGTCTCAAATTTAAAAATAAAGCTTCTATGAGCAGATTTTTTTAAATGCTTACAAAATTTTAAAAAAAATAAAATATTATGGCATGGTTACTGAAACCCAAGATTTTAAGTTGCAAATATAGGGTTTTATTTAGTATCTAGGAATAATATATAATGTATAAACATATGATAACATATTAAGTGGAAAGATAATGAAACAAAATAATCACGATATATTTTTAAATTAATTTTAAAAATTGAGATATAGTTAATATATAATATTAAATTAGTTTCAGGTATACAACATAATGATTTGATATTTGTATATATCATTAAATGAGCACCACAAAATCTAGTTTACATATATCACTACATGTAAATCAATTTTTGATTATAAGAAATGAATGAATACATTTTTTATTTTTTTAAAAAAAAAGCTAAATCCCCTTTGACTATGGTGTTTATTCCTTTTTTTTTTTTTTTTTTTTTTTTTTTTTATGGTGTTTATTCCTAACCACCTGTCCTCTCTCTCTAAGATAATCGTATAGTTTGGTGCACTGGATTTTTAAAAAACCTTCTTTATACTTTTCTCTCAAGTGTTCTATATTAGCTATATTACTTTTATAGTGTATATATGTACTTCTGTGGTCATAAAATGATTTAAAAGAGAAATACAAAATAAATTAATCATAAGATAGCATTTCACACCCATAAAGTTGGAAAATATTTTATTAATTTAATAACACTATTTGTTTGCAAGGATGTGGGGAAAGAGTAAAGAATGCCTATACATTGTCAGCAAGAGTATTTATCGATACATCTACTTTAGAGAATATTTTATAATAGACAGCATATATCTTTTTACTCAACAGTGACAGTTCTAGGCATATGTTCTAGAAAAACTCTTAAAACACACACAAGAGAACATGTATTAAGAATGTTCATTACAACATTGTTTACAATCATTAAAAGTTAGAAACAAACTAAACATTTATTAGTAAGGAAATACATATAGCAGTGAACACATATGTGTATATGACATAATATGGTAATATAAAATTAAAATGTTGAGTGAATGATGAAGGTCTGATTCTATTTATAAAAAAAATTTAGAAATACACAAAAGGGGGATCCCTGGATGGCTCAGCGGTTTAGTGCCTGCCTTTGGCCCAGGGAGTGGTTCTGGAGTCCTGGGATCAAGTCCCACATCGGGCTCCCTGCATGGAGCCTGCCTCTCTCTCTCTGCCTATGTTTCTGCCTCTCTCTCTCTCTCTCTGTCTCTCATGAATAAATAAATAAAATCTGTAAAAGAAAAGAAAAGAAATACACAAAAGGATGACTGGGTGACTGGCACTAAGGGGGGGGGACCTGATGGGATGAGCACTGGGTGTTATGCTATATGTTGGCAAAACGAACTCCAATAAAAAAAATATACAAAAAAAATCACATCTATTAAAAAAAGAAATAAAAATACTTATAGTTAAAATGGGATAAACATGCTCTATACTGTTTCTCCCACTGAATATAACTAAAATATCTGGACAGAATATATGGAATGGCTATCTGAGGACTTCAAAATTAGATAATATCAGCCTGACTGAGGAAGAAAATATGAACTTGATTTTCCTTCCTTTTCCCTCATCTGTATATTCTGGTACAAATTCCAAAGCACCAGAATCCTGGAGAAGCTCACTGAATGTGGACAGAAAGCACTCTAAGAGAAGCCCTCCCATTCTTGTCTGAAGGGTAGGAAGAGGAGCCCCTATTACACAGAGCACTGGGGAAATGTCCTGTACTTTTTCTCTTTCTCTCGGAGTCGAGTCCCGAAAGTGAAATCTGGTGGAGGCAATGGTGGCATCAGTGGCCAGGAAGGCATCTAAAATTCTGGGGAAGACGAGTCCTTCTTCCATTGCTTCTCTCTCTCTCTCCTCCCACCGTTTGTCCCTGGTGGCAAACTCAAGGGTGAGAAATGTATAGTACTCTAGGGAGACAAAGACACTGTCTAGCCAAAGGACAGAAAGGGGCTTCCGGAAAGAATGTGGAAGTTGTGGAGGGAAGGAAGCTTGACAGAGGGATCCTATGAAGTTGTGGGTGAGCTCCTGAGCCCAACCTCCAAGTTGCACATGTGTGGATTTGATTCTAAACAGCATACTGACTACTTTGAGGAATAAACTTTGGTGGTGGACCACCATCCAAGTCCCTAGCTCTCCCCGGGTAGCACATTCAAAATATTCAAAATTTGAATAACACTGCAAAACTTGAAAAGCAGAACTTGAGGTTCCAGTCACACCTCAGGTGCCCTCAGGCTGTACCTATAACCAACTGAGGTACTCCAGGTTTGAGGGCTCCACGAACCTCTCAGGTTTGATAATTCACTAGAAGGACTCATGGAACTCAGGAAAGTGCTATATACTTAAAATTACAACTCTATTACAAAGGATACATGGAGGGTGAGCTCTAGGAGGGTTCTGAATGCAGACCTTCCATGCCCTCTTCCTGTGGAGTTAGGCCATGTCACCCTCCTGGAATACCAATGTGTTCACCAATCAAGAAGCTTCACTGTGCTCTGGTATCCAGAGTTGATTAAATCCTTGGCCACGTCATTGAATTCAATCATCCCCAGAGATTGCTCTGGCCCAACTGTCACAACCATTTAATCACCTGGTTGGTCTTTATATTGACCAAGTTCCATTCTAAAGTTATTTAAGCACCCACCATTAGTCACCTTATTAGCATAACAAAGACACTCCTGTCACTTAAATTCCAAGGGTTTTGGAAGCTCCCCTCCAGGAACCTGGGACCCAGAACACACAAATTCTTTATTATACCACAGCATCTAATAAGTACTCTTTGATTAGGATGAGAGATTCTATTCTCCCAGAAGATAAAAGACACATTCCAAAGCCAGAAGGCATGCTATAGTAAAAGATAGAAGTCAAGCATTTTTTTTTAAAGTACATTTTTCTCCTGAACTTAATTCAACTCAAGGTACAATTCAGTGAATGCCTTTTCAAAATAAGAGTTATGAAGCAGAATTTTCTTTGACTTCCCAAGTGTGAGTTTTGTAAATGTTGGTAGCGTGTGTACTAGACATTCTTTTCTATTAACCAAAGATAATAGTTTTGGGATCTTTGCTTTACAAAATGCTCTGCTCTGCAAAGCAGGTTCCCAGCTGAAATGTGTTTTAGACACTTTCCAATGTTATCAAATTACTTTTCTGTAAGGAAGTGTTAAGAGTGAAAAAAGAGATAGCATCGAATCCTAGGGTTAGTCAAGTTTTCATAGGTCTTCTAGTTCAATTCTGTATATGATACCTGAATTACTTCACAGTATTTCCAATTGGTTCACCCAGCTTTTGCCTGACTATTTCCTTTGATGGGGAATTCACTACCTCTAGAGGCTGTCTTTCTCATATTTAGACTGTCTAATTTGTGAGAAAGTTCTTCTGTTATACTGAGCTGAAACTAGCCTCTGCATATTTTTCCAACTGATGTTTCTAGCTCTGGTCCTTGGAATCTATGAATGAAAGATCCAAGGGACCTGACAAAAAGACGAGGGACCTTCTTTCAAAGATGTGTGAGAACAGACATTCCTGCAGGCAGAAGATGGGCCCTGATGGCCTATGAATATTTCAGTTTCAGGAAAGATGGCAGTTAAGAACCTGTCCTGTGGATTTTTAGCAAACAACCAGGAATTTTTAGCACATGGAACATTACTAATAATGATGATAAAACAGATAAAATAATATCTAACTTTTTGTTTTTAAGATTTTATTTATTTATTCATGAGAAACACACAGAGAGGCAGAGACATAGACAGAAGGAGAAGCAGGCTTCTTGTGGGGAGTCTGATGTGGGACTCGATCCCCAGACTCGGGATCATGTCCTGAGCTGAAGGCAGATGCTCAAACACTGAGCCACCCATGCATTACTAATATCTAACATTTTTGATGCCATTATGTGTCAGGTACTGTGCTAATAACTTCCCTTGCATGATCTCATTTAATTTTGAAAACAATCCTATATGGTAAACACTATTGGTGTCATCACTTTACAGATAAGTTCACCGAGGCTCCAAGAGGTCAGAGAACTTTCTCAAGGTCCCTCATCTAAAGGAGATAGTTCCAAACCTTAAACCTTAACTCTAGAATACATAGTTTTAGTGGTTAACACAATACTGAAATTTTAATTTCACTTTAATTTAATTTTAATTTTAATGATGCATATGGGTTGTTGATTAGTTTTGCCAGGAAGCTAGCAGTCTTTTTTAAAGATTGTATTTATTTATTTGAGAGAGAGAGAGAGAGAATGAGCAAGAGGAGGGGCAGAGGAAGAGGGACAAGCAGACTCTCTGAATAGAGAACCCCACAGGGGGCTGGATCCCAGGACCCTGAGATCATGACCTGAACTGAAGGCAGACATGAAGCTAAGAGTCTTTTGTCTTCAGATCTTGTATGCAATATACTCCTGGGAGGTTGACTATCACTTTAGACAGGAGTAGGGTTGGGTAGCTGGAGTCCTGGGGAAAGTTGGCGGCAGGCGCACAGGCAAAAGAAACAAAACAAAGCGAAACCTCCCAAATGGTCCCTGGTACCAGAATCTAATTCTATAACTGGTGGTTTCAGAGTCTATTTTTTAATCTAGACAACTTTCTTGGGAACATCCCACTTCAGGGCATGTTACCAGCTGGATGTCACTTCACAATAACTTTTCCAGATGATTAGTGCCACCAAGAATGTTGGCCTGAAATTGCCTGACAGATTAGCAACTGTCCAGGGTCATGGTAATTTAATAAGTGAAAGTTCTTCTGGGTTGAGGATGACAAATAGACTTCACGGTGAAAGGCTCAGGGCTAGGGCAATGAAAATAAGGTTTTAGGGAGTGCCATCAGAGAATGAACCCAGGGTCTCTCTCCATTTATTTACCCATTTATTTACCTTCCTGTGGTATCTGACTGTACTTGTTCAAGGTGCTACAGTTAATAAAATACACAGTTTCTGCCATGTGAATTGTCTTCAAGAAATCCATCCAGGTTAGGCATCATGGCACTACAGGGATAAATCATCTGTCATTTCTACCTTGGAAATCAATAGATAAAAATGAAAGGTAAGATGGATGCACGAATCACAGTAACACAAGGCAGGACATGTAACAAGTGGCCTAAGAGAGGGAGAGAAGAAAAATGCTGAGGTGTCCAAAGGAGAGAGTGGTCATCTTCTCTCATTGGGAACCAAAGAAGGCTTTACCAAAAAGGTGACCTTTTAATCTAGAGATCACAAATTGGAGGACAACATCTGAATCTAGCTCATAGATGTGGGCAAGGTAAAGGATACAGCCTACATGACACAGCACATCAGACAAGCATAGAAATTGTACAGAAAAACTGCCCCAGGCTTGTTGTAATAGAAACCGAACAGAGAACTGAAAGATTGAATTCTAAAAAGGGGCCAGAACTAGATTAGGGAGAGCCTTGCAAAGAATTGGAAGTTTCCTTCTTACTGAGTATATGCCAGAAAAGGGTCCTCACAAGGTAGCATTGTCCTCTAACTCTCTAGCCCTTCTCTCCAAGAGAACACTTAGAAATGATGGAGATGAAAATTATCAAAAGACTTGAGTCATTCCTGCTTATTTGGTAATAGTATGATGTGCCAAAAGGGGTTACCATTATGGGACTGGAAATGCCCAGGAGGATTGGCAGATGTGATATTGTTGTGATTAAACCAAGAAGTAAGCATATTTTAAATTGCATGTTACCGGGAATAAAATGTATTTTGTCTGAACTTCACGTTTAATATAATACACAAATAAAGATTCCCAGTGGAGCCAACTCTGAATCATGGTCCCCTTGGAATAAATCACCCCTAGGAATAAATCACATCCTTCTCCGTGCTCTCTTCCAACTAGTCAGTCTCTGTTTGCTCTGGGTATTTCAGGTTGGAAGAACTCCACCTTTAGCGTCACTTTATTTTCATTTGATTTGCCTATTATGGGTCTTGCTGATCTCCCCAGAGGCAGTTTTCCAGAAGACCTGTCTCACTTTGTGTAGATCAAATTAATTATGCTAATTTAATTCCATTGGCAGGTCCTCTACTTCTCATTCCTGATTTAGATCTGCACCTTGTTTTGATCACCTCTCTACTTCTTGCACCTCATCTCTGGACTCAGGTCCTGGGGTGACTTTCTTTCTCTTTGCCTGAGGAATGTTGAGTTTAGCATTGCCACTCCAGAATCAGTACAGAATTATTTGAATGCAAAGCTCTATTGGCCATGTGGTTACGTCTTGATGCCACAGAACCTTAGCTGGCTTTTCCAGAATGTGATGACACCATTAAACAGAGCTGGGAGACCTGGCATGTAACCCTGACTTTGCCAGTAGCTTTCTCTGGTGGACAACTGTGGATTGTATCCCCATGATCCATTTTCTCTCCTCACAATAGCATCCAATATTTCTTAGGTTTGAGTGAACTGATCCCACCTCCAGCTCTAGGACTAGGCCCTGTTTGCTTCAAACAAGTCTGCATATCCCATGGTTTGTGGCCACAATGATGAGTTCAGCGGAATACCACATACCAAGCCATGTAAAGGCCAAGTACAGCCAAGAAAACCAACTTCTGGAGCATTGGTTGAATTACTGGGGAGATGGAGTCCAGGGTGGAAATATGTCGTTGTATTCTGGGGTGTCTTAGGGCCTATTCTGGTGCCACAACAGGAGACCCAGGGGGCTGGGGGTGGGGTGGGGGTGGGGGTGGAGAGGGATGGAGAGAGGGAAGGAAAGAGAGAGAGACTTAATCCCAATCCCAATCTTATCATTGGAGTTCAAGATCAAGTCTTATATAAAGGTAGATATACCTCTAGACTATTCAATTATATGCACCAATAACTTCTCTTTTTGCGTAAGGCAGTTTGGATTGAGATTTGTATTTCTTGCATCCAAAAGCATCTGATCTGCCATTTGGTATTTGGAAAATTATTTCCCCTGTCTGGACCTCAGTTTCTTCATCTGCCACACAAGGAGCTGGGCTGGCTAAGCTCCATTCCAGCTTTGAGATTCTGAGATTTTTTTTGATCTTTTGCTTCCAATTCTTTATAACACACCTGGCCATTTTCCCTGATGAGAAAGAAAAGCGTGAATGTAGATCTCATTTATCATACTGTAGTTGGTGGCAGGGGTGGATCAGGAAAGGCTACTCTGAGGGAAGTATTTATTTTTAGTTGAGGCATGAAGAATAAGGGATGGTGAAGATGGTATATATAGTATGTACTTTCCAGGCAGTGGGAGCAGCCAGTTGTAAATGGGAGATTTGGGGACAGGTTGGTTTGATGTTTTTGCACCACAATTGTAAAAGTAAGCATCTGTCCAGTCTTGAGTCCATATGCCCACTCCTCTCCCACATCCGCCTTCATAAAGATCTTCTTCCTTATATATATCTATTGTGACTGCAAATTCCTTGAGGACACAGGTCATGGTTTAATTAATTCAATGCGTCTAGAGTGCCTAGCACAAAGCTTTCTATAGACATGATGATGTGAATTTCAACCCACAAGATAAAGTCTCAAAAATGAGAAAAAGCAAGACAAGCTTTGACAATGAAAAGGACACAGGGCTGGCTGCAATGAGGTCTTAGATAGGAAAAGAAAGGAAATGGGGCTACGGAATTATATTTAGAGAGAGTCTCAAATGCCAAGATAAGATATTGGGGCCACAAATTGCCTTTATATAGGAAACTAAATAACAAGGTTATCAAAGGACACATTTGTGCAACTGAAATGCATTCCATCTCTTTAACCATCCAGGCCATTGACAGATCATTTGGCAACAGGGGATTTGTGTGAGCTGAAAATACATTATGCTCTGGAGACAGCTTGGGGAGTTTCTGGCTTTAGCTTTTACTCTTGGCAAACTTCCAAGAATAATCAGTTATATATTTAGGCTCATTCCTCACAGGTGTGGACAATCAGGGTCCTGGGAAAGAGGATAACTCATGTAGGAATGCAGCACATTCAGACAGTTATTTGAGGTGGACCCAGAACAAGCCAAGCCTGCATTGATCTGCCCTGCTCCAACACACACATATTGTGTTTAGCATCTGCTCTTTATCCAAATCCTCAGAGGAACCTGGAGTCTGAACAGGCTGTGAACTACTCTTTCAACTCAACATGTCCAAAATACCCAAAACGCAAATTCATTCTTGTCCTCACTCAACCCTAATCTTCTGCCCAACTTACACATTTCTACTTCACCAATATCTTCTCAATCATCCAGGCCTGAAAACTGACAGTCATTTTATTCTCCACCTGCTATTGCTGCCCCCTCATCTCAATAGTCTCCGAGTCTTGCCAGTTTCACCCTCCTCATCTTATTCTTTCTCTGGGAAGGGCTCTGATGGCTCCATGCTCATATTGTCATTGAGGCTTATCTGAACAACTGTTACAATCAGCCTTCATTTTTGAAACAAACTCAAACTTACAGGACGTTGTAAAAACAATATAAACCATCTGAGAATATGTTGCTAATATGATGCTACATTATCCTTGAATATTTTAGTAACTGCAAAAACCATAATACAACCGTCAAATTCAGGAAATTAAAATTGAGACATCACTGCAATCTAATCGTCAGACTCCAAGTTTTCCCAGTTGTTCCCATATCCTTTTCAGTAAAAAGATGCAGTTCAGGATTACATGTATTTAGTTGTTATGTATATTTAGGTCTTCTTCACACTGTAATAGTGCCTATCTTTCCTTGATTTTTAAGACTTTGACACCTTTGAAGATTATAGATCACTCATTTTGTAAAATGTCCCTTGATTTGGATTTGTTTCATGTTTCCTTATGATTAAACAGGTTATGCATCTTTGGCAGAAATATGATAGAACTCATAAAAATGTGCTTCTTATTGCATCTTATTAGGTGGCACACAATGACTTGTCTCATTACTTGTGATGTTAACTTTAATCATTTAATAAAGTGCTATCTATTAGGATTTATAAAGTTATTCTTGTTCCCTGAGTAACTTACAAGTTTTTCTTGGGAGGGATTTGCTTTGAGACTATGTTGATATTTTATTTCTCCTTAAACTTTCAATTTATTGTGTCCATTGATATGGATTCATCAATTTCTTATTTAGTGAATTAGTTATAGCCTTGTTACTATCACTCATTTTGTTGCACAAATTATCCTAGATTTGAGTAATGGAAGCCTCTTTGAGATGGCTTCTGTGACCTTTTGGCATGTCCTCATCAATTTGAACACCTAGACTTATAATGTACTTGTCCTACCCTAGCCCTAAAATAAATAATTTCTTCAATGAGCCATGGCCCTTTTATAGAAGAATGGCATTTAGAAACCTAGATCTGGTGTGACTATTGTTACTAGGGTGTCACTGCTTGTAGGCTCTCACAGTGGTGAGTTAGGAAATTTATATTTACACATTTATATCTATATTTATTCCATATCTATTTATATAAATTTAAAACCTTAGGTTCACACCAATATAAATCCATTCTAATTTACACAAAACTTACCATCTGAAATGCTTTTTTGTTTTTAACAGAATCTTTTGAAGAGCAGAGGTTTTAAATTTTGATGAAGTTTATTAGATTTTTCTTTATGGATCATGCTTTTTGTATCATATCAAAAAACCTTTGTCTAACCCAAAGACACAAAGATTTTCTTCCTTTTTCTAGAAATTTTATAGTTTTAGGTTTTATGATTTTGCCTCTAATTCAATTTGTAAATTTGTATACATGGTGTGAAGTATGGGTGAAGAGTCATTCTGTTGCATGTGTATATCCAATTAGCCCAGACCATTTAATGCAAAGACTATGATTTCTCCATTAAATTGGCTTTTCACCTTTATGCAAAAAACAGTAGATGGGGGTAATGTCAGCAAGATGGTGTAATAAGAAGCTTCTGGCCATGATTCCTTCCCAGAGATACCAAATTAACAGCAATATCATGAGTATTCCAGAAATCAGTTGGGTAGCTGAAGAACCCAGGAGAACATATAGCCAGAAATAAATGACTTAAAATGTTAGGAAAATTTGTGGCATTTTGCACACTCCAGCCCCCCCCCCTTCCCCCCCAATGCAGTGCATCCCTTCATCCCAAACCTCTGAAGTCCTGGGTCCTCCTGGGAAAGAGTGGAATTTGTGTTCAACATTCTGGCTTCAGTCATTTAGGTGGCTGCCTGAGGGATTGGTTTCTGTTGTCTGACTTGAAGCATTGATGGCAACAGTGGCATTGTTTAGATACCAGGTTGGAGTATGTCCATGCTAAAAACAGAGGCAAGCACTGTATCATGTTAAAGCAGCAGGAGGTCTGAAATTCCACAGGCAATTATCAGAGGAGCAAAAGATTATAGCCAAAGGAATACAATAGAAGCAGAAAAAAAAAAACAAAAAAACAAACAAACAAAAAAAACTCCTGAGAAGAATCAGGGCTGAGCCTCTTAGAGAAATTAAGAAAGTTAAAAGCAGTCATATGTACTGAAATAAAGGCACACACACACAAGTCCATAGAATATAAAAGCTCAGAAAAGTTTTGAGAGGTCCCAGAACCTCTAGAAAGGCTGATTAGTAAAGGTCTTCCCTTGCACAAAGTCAGTCTATAAAGACTAAGAAAGTGGCTGTTTAGTCAAATGCTCAAACCTGAACAAAAGATCAAGGCATATACAGAAACAGGGATACTCATCCCAATGAAAAAAATAAAATAAATCATCAGAATCTGGCCCTAAAAATACACAGATCTCTGAATCATCGATAAAGAATTTAAAACAACTGTCTTGAAAATGCTGCATGAGATAAAAGAGAACATACATGGGCAACTAAACAGAAATCTGGACAAAGGTGCATGAACAGAATGAGAATATCAACGAAAAAGAAACTATAAAAGAGAACCAAAATTTCTGGAGCTGAAAAATATATATAATAATTGAATTTAAAAATTACTAGAGGTGGTCAACAGTAGACTTGATCAGGCAAAAGAAAAAAATCAATAAACTTGAGGACAGGTCACTTGATATTATTGAGTCAGAGAAGCAATAAAAGAATGGAGAAAAGTGGAGAGAGCCTAAAGGACTTCTGCAATACCACCAAGCAGATAAATATGGGGGTCCCAGAAGGGGAAGAGAGAGAGAAAGGGACAGAAAGTTTATTTGAAGATATAATGCCTGAAAACTCCTCAAGTTTGAGGAGAAATAAACAGACATGAAAATTCAATAGATTCAAAGAATTTTAAGTAGGATAAACCCAAAGGTTCCCACACTAAGACACATTATAATCAAACTGTCAAATTCAACAACAAAGAGAGAATCTTGAAATCAGCAAGAGAAAAGTGACTTATCATATACAAGAGAGCCTCTGCAAGATTATCAGTGGATTTCTCAGCAGAAATTTTATAAGCCAGAAGGCAGTGGGATGATATATTCAAAGTGCTGAAAAAAAAAAAAACTGTCGACCATGAATACTATATCCAGAAACTGTCCTTCAAAAATAAAAGAGAAACGAAGACTTTTCCAGATAAACAAAAGTTGAGGAAGTTCATTACCACTAGGCTTGTCCCACAAGAAATGCTAAAAGGAATCCTTCAAGCGGAAATGAAAAGATAAGATACTAGACATTAACATGAAACTATGTAAGAATGTAAAGTTCTCTAGTAAAAGCAAATATATAGGAAAATAGAGAAACCTGTAGCATTTTAATTGGGTGCATAAATCTACTGTTAGTTATTGTTTCTAATTTTTAAAAAACATAAAAATAATTATATATCAATGTTAATGGGCACACAATATATAAAGATGTAGTTTGTGACATTAATACCATGATATGGGGTAAGAGTAGAGCTGCAAAAGAACAGAGCTTTTGTGTTTGAAGTTAAACTGTTATTAGTTTAAAATAGATTGTTATAATTTTAAGATGTCTTATGTAATTACAATAGTAACCACCAAAAAAATACCTATAAAATATACACAAAAGGAAATGAGAAGAGTCAAAGCAATCACCACAAGAAAATCAATGAAACACAAAAGAAGGCAGTAAGAGAGGAAAGAAGGGATAGGAAAGCTAGAAGGCATACCAAAAACAATTAAAATGGCAACAGAAGTCCTTCTTTATCAGTGATTACTTTAAATATATGTGGATTACATTTCCTAATCAAAAGACATAGGCGGAACGGATAGAAAAATAGGCTCCAATTAAATGCCATCTATAAGAGACTCACTTTAGATCTAAGGATATGCATAAGCAAAAAAATTTGAAAGGATAGAAAAATATTCCTTGCAAATATTAACCAAAGGAGAACAAGAGTAGCTGTCTCAATATCAGACTTTATGTCAAAAACTGTTGCAAGAGACAAGTAGGGCATTATATAATAATAAAAAAAGATCACTTTACCAGGAAGGTATAACATACTATGAAACTATATGCACCGAACATCAGAGCTCCTAAAGATATGAAGCAAACTTGGCACAACTGAGTGAGAAATAGACATTTCTACAGTAATAGTAGGAAATTTTCTATAATAGATAGAACAACCTGACAGAAGATCAATTAGGAAACAAATGACTTGAATAACATTATGGACCAATTAGACCTAACAGAAATATAGAACACACTCCCAAATCAGCAGAATATATATTCTTCTCAAGTGGGCATGGAACATCCTTCAGATTAAGGACTGGTTAGGCCACAAAACAACTTTAAAAAAGAGGGTTTTTGGGAGAGAGAGTGTTCATACATAGGCAAGTGGCAAGTGGGGAGGTGGTGGGGTGGTAGGGAGGGACAGAAAGAGACAGAGAATCCCAAGCGTACTCCATGACCAGCGAGGAGCCCAGCCTGGGGCTTGATCTCATGATCTTGAGATCATGACCTGAGCTGAAGTCAAGAGTTGGGCACTTAACCAACTGAGCCACGTAGGTGCCCCATGACTCTTAAATTTTTAATTAACATTGTAATATCTTAAATTTTTTAAAACAATGGAAACCATGCAGAGTATCTTTTTCCAATCGCAATGGAATGAAATTAGAAATCAGTAGCAGAAGGAAAGCTGGGAAATCCACAAATATGTGGAAACTGAACAATACACTCAACCAATGAGCCAAAGAAGAAATGACAGGAGAGATTAGAAAATCTTGATACAAATGAAAATGAAAGCACAATATACCAAAACTTACGGATTCTGTGAAAGCAATTTTGAAAGGGAAGTGTGTAGCTGTATATATTTACAGTAAAAAAAAAAAAAAAAATGGGATCCCTGGGTGGCGCAGCGGTTTAGCACCTGCCTTTGGCCCAGGGCGCAATCCTGGAGACCCAGGATCGAATCCCACGTCGGGCTCCCGGTGCATGGAGCCTGCTTCTCCCTCTGCCTGTGTCTCTGCCTCTCTCTCTCTCTCTCTCTGTGTGACTATCATAAATAAATAAAAATTAAAAAAAAAAAATGGAATGGATCTCAAATCAACAACCTAACCTTATACCTCAAAAAACTAGAATAAGAAACAAACTAAACCCAAGTCCAGTGGAAGAGAGAAAATATTAAAGATTAGAATAGATAAATAGGGTAGCCCGAGTGGCTCGGGGTTTTAGTGCTGCCTTTGGCCCAGGGCGTAATCCTAGAGTCAAGGGATCGAGTCCCGCATTGGGCTCCCTGCATGGAGCCTGCTTCTCTCTCTGCCTATGTCTCTGCCTCTCTCTGTGTCTCTCATGAATAAATAAATAAAATCTTTAAAAAAAGAATAGAGATAAATAGAAAATAAGAAGAGAAAAAATCAATGAAGCTAAGAATATTTTGAAAAGATCAACAAAATTGATAGCCTTTCTCTAGTTAACTAATATGAGAGAAAAGACTCAAATAAAAAAATCAGTAATTAAAGAGAGGACATAACAAGTGATACCACAGAAATAAAAATGAAACTAATATGAAAAGTTAAAGGCAACAAATTGGGTAACCTAGAAGAAATGGACAAATCACTGGAAAAACATAACCTACCAAGATTGAATCAGGAAGAAATAGAAAATTGGCATACACCTATAATTAGTGAGATTAAAGCAGTAATCAAAGACGTCCCAACAAAGACACCCAGAATCACACGACTTCACTGGAGAATTCTATCAGATATTTAAAGAAGAACGAGTACCAATTCTCCTCAAACTCCTACAAAAAACTGAGGAGAAGGACAGCTTCCAAATTCATTCTATGGGGCTAGCACTACCCTGATGCCTAAGCCAGACAAGATACTATAAGACAAAACAAACAAAAAGTAAACAAAAACAAGACAAAACTTCCCTAAACACCATAAAAAAACTTATGAAAAATATCATTCATGAATATTAATGCAAAAATCCTCAACAAACATAGCCAAAAGATGGAAAAAACCCAAATGTCCACTGACAAATGAATAAACAAAATGTGATGTATACATACCTATTAATTTGCTTGGGCTGCCATAACAAAATACCACAAACGGGGTGGCTTCAACAACAGAAATTTATTTTCCCACAGTTCTGGGGGCTGGAAGTTGAAGACGAAGGTGCCAACAGGGCTGATATCTCTTGAGGCTTCTCTGACTTACAGGAGGCTGCCCACTACCGTGTCCTCACAACTCCTCTTCTCTTTGCCTGTGACACCCTACTGTCTCTTCTTCCTTTTTAAGGACACTAGTCCCCTCGGATCAGAGTTCCACCCTCATAATCTCATTTAATCTTAACTACCTCTTTTAAAGCCCTATATCCAAATATAGTCATATGGAAATTAGAGCTTCAACATAAGAATTTTGTGGAGACACAATTCAGTTCGCAACAACCCGTAAGGAAATATTATGCAGCCTTTAAAAGGGAGGAAATCCTGGCATATACTACCACATGGGTGAACCTTGAGGTTCCACACAGAAGACCTCTGATTTGATCTTAGAACCTGCCCCCTCTCCTGCACCCAGAACTCTCACCCCTCCTAACCATATACAGTCCTGTCACATGCCTTTGCACACATCTCTACTTCTCTCCTTGAGTACCTTTCCTTCATTTCTCCCATCAGAAAGAGTCATATCCATTCTTACCAAGCCCACCCAAAATGTTCTCTTTAAGGCTCCTTCTCCTCAGGGAGAGTTCACTTTTCTTTTTTTGTGTGTGTGTGTCCCACTAGTTCTTTGTACAACACACTATATTATGACTCTGTTTCTCCAGCCCGTTCTTTCCAGTAATTGTAAGGTCCTAAAGGCACAAGGCTCTTCCTCTTGCCACCCATCCCTAGCACAGAGCCCATGTAGGGTAGATACTCAGTGATGCCTGTTGAATGATGCGGGCACAAACATGCAAACAGTGGGAAGAGAACTGACTCAATCAGACTTGGTGGGGCCACTCAGTCCACTCTTGGCAAAGCATGGTATGCATATCAGTAATGGTCCACAGGATGATTTTTAGGTGGCATCTTGGATGGATCCTTTTTAAAAAATAGTTATAGATTGATTTTAATGTGTCCAAAAAATATAACTACACCTTAAACCTGTGCATTCATGAATCTCATTGTTTCCCATGGGGCCAGGTAAAAAGCAGTGAGTCGATTTAACTAAAATTATCTAGTAATTAATACTGCAGGGTGGTACATGGACATGGTAAAAATCCCAAATAGCTAAAAACTGAGAAACCCTGAGCTAGTCTTTGGCCTCGCCCTTGGGCAAAATTATGGGTGATATTCCCAATGACACTCAGAGCGTGGTATTTTGCATGATTCATTCTATTTTTCAGTCTTCACCAGCAGGTTTGGGAGGACCTGGGGAGGGGATATAAGGGCGTCTTCACCATGTCTCCACCTGTTTTCCTTGGTGCTGCCTTCAGTTTTGTCCCGAGTGAGGAATGATGAGGCATTCTTGCAGAGAACATCAGCTAGTTCCTTTCATAGCCAAGCTCATCAGCATTTCTGGTGATTGTGCATTGTGGTATCTGCAAACAAGTGATATATATTCTGCAGGCCTCTTTATTGGGATGCTTGTAAGATACATGTTAAAAAAGATGGGTCTTTGGTTTGCTTCCAAGTCACAAAGACGTAAGTCCTCTTTTAAAAATGTTATTTGTGCCTAAAGCTGACCTTACAGAATAGAATGTGTAGGGGCAGGTGGCCACCAGGACGGAGAGTGGGGAGAAAGAGCAGATGGGGGCAGGTGGTAGTGGTGTTTTTATATTACAGAAAGATTCTTTGCCTTACAAAAGGATTAATCACAGGGTTCCTTTTAAACAGAAAGTTTCATGCATTTTAAAAGAGGATTTGATTTACAAGAAACTTTTCAGGAACACAGCTGCTGGGCAAGCAAGCTATTTACACTGACTTGAAATCCATTTTATGAGCCAGGAGTCTGGGGTGTCGGGGGAGGGATAAAACTCCTTTAGTTTTTAATTGACGAGTGATATTGACTAGCACAGTGAGGGGCCCAGGTACTGGGCCTGAGCCAGCGGGCTTCTGTAGTAAATATGTGTGAATGTGCTGAGCGCTTGAGTATTGATTCATTTATGTACCTGTTTGGCTTTCGCTGTGAAGGGCTTTGTACTTTGCCGCTTTAGAGCCAAGCTGGCTTTCACAGAAGCCTGTGTCAGAATGTACCGGGTTGTACAGCATGAATCATCTGGCTCGATGGCCTCTGGGGAGGGGACTGGCCTTGGACAGCACTGCAATGAGTAGACTCAAACACATCAGTGGAGGGATTGGGCATTGGGGGTGAGGGGGGAGCTGAGATCTTTGCCTTGGAAACAAACCTCAGGGTTCCTTTTAATCCCTTTTCCCCCTTCCACCCAGACTGCTAATCGTATTCTCCCTTGCAATTGTCCCACTCCACTGAGTTTTTATTATCACTTCTGTCTTGTGGAAATTCCACACGAGCCCCTGGGGTCCTGAAATGATTCCGTCTTTCCCTGCTCCCTGCTGCAGTGGTACAATAGCGGAGTGTCAGGTTGAGAGCTTCCAGAAAGAGAGACAGTCCCACTGCTGAGCCTCTAATCTCAACCAGGCAAAGAAAGGCACGCAGGGCCTTTGTTCCACAGGTTCTAAGGCCCATCTTTGTCACGGTCCATGGGATTTCATCCTGGAGCTGGCAAAACAAGGATATCACATGCAAAGAAGACCTGCTTTCCTCAGAGGGTAAAGCTATCAGAAATTCACTCTCTGTTGATGGCAGATGTTCACTGGGTGTGTCAGAGAGGTGGGAACTTCTTAGACAGAGTTTGCATAATTAGGGGAATAAACCCAATGGCGACTGACTTCAGGGAGCTTACAATCTAAAAGGAGAGAAAGGACAAAAAGCAAGTACATTACTCTGCCAAAAGGTCTGTAGGACGATCCAGAAGACCTGCTCCCCTCCCTCGGTCATGAGACTCCATGCGACTTGCTGTAGCTGACGAAATGTGAAGAAGCCTAAGAGGCATTGGTGCTTTGCTGGACTTTTCTTCTTTCCCTTGGGCAAGTACAGAGGTTCTCTGTCACCTGGGCCCTGAGTGAGAGCAACAAAGATGACAATGTTGGTGGTGATGCTGGAGCAAAGCCCCCAGCTAACCTGCAGTGAACATGTAGCATGAGCAAGAGATAAACCTCTGTAGCTGTAGAGCCCTGAGCCTTTAGTGCCATTCACTAGCGCGGCATAAGCTAGTCCCTGACTGATAGACTTTGGCTGTATTCTGAATAGCTGCAAAACTTAATCTTAAATGGATCTTATCTGACCAATGTCAATTAATCTTCATTTTATAGTGAGTATCTGATGAGTGCTTAGGAAATCAATATAAAAGCAGAATTTGGGGAAATGAAAGGAGCATTGAGATTTGTCCAATCCAGACATTTTACCATTGATATTCTGCTGTATTTGCTCGTTCACAGCTCTCTCTCTCTCTCTCTCTCTCTATCATTCCTCTGTCCAGCCATCAAGCCACTTAGGACTGGCACATTTCAAGTAAACTTCTACTCTGTCATTTTTAGATGATTATCATTTATAGTACTGTTTTTAGCCTAATAGTACTTCGTGTTGACTTCATGTAGTTGTGAACTTCAATTGAGACAAGGAATTTTTGGAAAGGTAAAAAAGTAGCATTCAAATTGCCTATTTGATCAATGTTTATTGAGAATATCAGTGATAGACATAGTTGCGTATGAAGTCTTGGGAACACAAAGATCAATCAGTGTCCCTGTGGTGGAGAAAGGTGGAGGTTTTACCATCAGAACAAAGTTTAGGCTTCACTTTAGCGTGTTGATATCTGTAATTTTAATTTAGCCTCAGGATCACCAATGACCATCTTTGTAATAGGCACATACACAGACATTTGAACTTGTTAATTTTCTTCTTTGTTTCCCCTCTTCAGACCGCCAGGGCATTTAATCTTCAACTATGGTAGAAATGCATAGAGACATACTTTCTAAAAGCACACTGTACTCACATGCACAAGTTCACGTTGATGTGAATGCAACTAACATCATGCACCACAGAGTTTGAAAGAAGTCAGTGATTAAAAAGACGACATGGAACAGAATGAGCTCTTCCAGCTCTGAGTCGTCAAATCCTTCCACATTTGGGACCAGCTTTGGGGAGGAGGGGAGAAAAATCCTTCCTGTGCCAGCATGAGTCAGGGCTGAAGAGCAAAGCAGTTTAGGACCAAGGGGCAGAAGCGTCATGCTGGGCTGGTGGTATCCATGGCAACTCGGGTGTCTGCTGGAGTTAATAACCCTGTTTTTCAGATCTCAGCTGCTCTCCTCTGGAGGAGAGAGAAGGACCAGGCACGGCCCCTTTTAAAATTTTTATGAATTTCCCAGTTGGTGCATCGTGTCAGAGGCACCAGTCCCTTCCTTTTACATAACCAGCGGGGCTGACTCACTCAATGGGGCAGAGTGGGCTGAATGAGACCTGGCAGCTGTGAAGGCGTTGGGCAGCCTTTGGGGTTCCCTGCAGGACACAGAGCAGTGTTTGTTGCAAACTGCCCCCTCCTAACAGATGAAAAAAAATGGATTCCTTTGCTACACCCCAAAGTCAAGTTCGCCTTGGTGCCATGTCTCCTCAGCCCTGTCTTGTTTCCTGGCATATGAATTCAGGGCTGCTGAATGTCCCAAGTGTTTTAGCCTCAAGTTGTAGCACCTTGGTTCACATCCCAGCTTGGCGACTCACAATTTACCTAGCCTTCCTGTGCCTCAGTTTCATCTTTAAAATCATAAGGATGTTGACTAGGTGAAATAATCTGTGTCCAGCGTCTAGAGCAGTGCCTAGCATATGTTACAATAGTGTTCTTATCCGTGCTGCTGGGGAAGTTCACCGAGGGCTGAGGCATGCCTGGGAGTAAAGTAGGGTGGGAGTGGAGGCTGTGATTGCAGCCCAGCAAGCAGGTGGGTGAGGCTGACACAGGAAGATGAGCTAATGATTCTGTGACTGAAAATAACTCAAGCCTGTCAGTTCCTCCCCGCCTGCATACCCACCCACAAAACCTGCCCATCTTCCAGTCTTCTCCATCTTAGCAAATGACACTTTCACCCACCCCATTGCCATAGCCAGTCGTCTAGTGCCATCTGTAACTCTTCTTTGCCTCCTTCCCCAACCAATCACCAAGTCCTGTCACTGCCTGGATTACTGAGCTAATTCCTTCAGCAAATTTGAATTTGGCTTCTACTGTGTATTACACACTGTTCTAGGCCCTTGGATATATCAGTTAAAGAACATCCTTACCTTCATGAAACTAGAAGAGAAGACAAAATGAACAGAACAAGCAAGTAATTCCTATAGTACTGTCAACGTCCACCAGGCAAAGGCCACTGGAAACACAGGTGTAGTTGAGCAAGTTGGATTTATTGCTCATTGCACCGAAGGAGATTCCCAACAGTTGCCCTGGTATATCATGTCTGTCATTGCAACAGTAATAAACTGAGCATGTCCCAGAGCAGCCTCCTGGCCTTTGGCCAGAAGGCATTGACAGTTAGGAGGGAAGTGCTGTAGAGAAAGCAAAGCAAGGTATAAAAGGCGGTATTAGAGGTACCCTGGAGGCAAACTGCAGTATTAAATAGGTGGTCAAGATGAGCTTCACTGAGAAGGTGAGATTTGTGCAGAGAGATGAAGGTGATGAGGGAAGAGCAAGGGCATCCCAGATGGAGTCAACAACCAGAGAGAAAGTCCTACAGGGAAGTGAGCATGGGGGGGCCTTGTGAGGACTTTGGCTTTCATGCAGAGGAAAATGGGGAGCCATTGCAGGGTACTGAGCAGAGACATGACATGATCCTACTGACATTTTAAAGGGATTGCTTTGCCTGCAGGAGTTGAGATGAACTGCAGTGGGCCAAAGGACCAGGTGGAAGGTTATTACATGGAACCCCCACTTCTCTTCATTCCCCTCCACCAACACACTTAAACAACATGCTAGGGGCCCTAGAATAAAGTACAACTTCCTGAATACAATGTCTAAGGCCCTGTCTCCCCTCCCCTCTGCTGGAGCCTATGCTCCTCCCATTCTCCTGTCTTATCTCCTTCTCTCCCAGGCACATTTTTGCTCCAGTTACACTGACTTTCTCTGTTTTATAAACCTGCTGTTGAAATGGCATATCCTCCCTGCATCCCCAAATCCAGAATTATTATCCTTGAACACTCCTCTCAATGGTCACTTATGCACTGTATCAGAGGTTGTCACTCACTCTCCCCACCACAACACATTCACATACACACACATGCACACACACACACACTGACTATAACTCCCTATAGGCAGGAACTGTGTCTGTCTTACTGAGTGTTGTAACTCTGTGCCTGGGGTAAAAGACATTTCCTAATTATTTGAAACAAATGAATGCATCAAGCCAGCACTTTATACACTATTTCTAAATTTCACACACACACACACACACACACACACACACACACACACCCTGGGAGATTTGTAAATTATCCTCACTATATGGAAAATGAAATGGAAGCTGAGAGGCTTTGCCCAGTCATTAACCATTCCAAGCTCCAGTTTCCTCCTTTGTAAACTTGGGATCATTTTACCAACTCTCCAGGGGCACTGGATAAAAGCACCCAGCCGTGCAGGGCACCTTGTTACCTGTTGCCCTGCCGTCCCTTCATCCACCTCATGGGCCCTAGGCCCCCCACCTGATGATGCAAAACCCTGGGGACCCAGATTCAGCTGGGGTACTTCTCTATCTTCTGAGAGGAGGCTGTGGTGTGGCTGAGGTGTCTGAGCCTTAGGGGTTCAGAAACAGCCAGGGCAGACAGAACAGAAGTTGGGAGAGGAAGCAAAAGGTCCTGATCCTAGCAGGATGTGGGTCAAGATGCTCATCAGGCTTGCTGAGGAAACAGTCACCTTTATAGAGATAATGGGATGATTCTGAGGGATGATTCTGAGTTTGGAGCAATGCTCTTTACTCTGGTCCACAGGGTGGGCTGGCCAGCTGGACTCAATTGCATCTCTGAAACCATGAGAAACTTTTTTTTTTTTTTTTTTTTTTTTTGGAGAGGGAGCAACAGAGTGCAAGTGGAGGGGGAGTGCAAGGAGAACCAGAGTGAGAAAGACAATCTTAAGCAAGCCTCATGTCCAGTGAGGAACCTGACATGAGGTTTGATCTTATGACCCTGAAATCATGACCTGAGCTGAAGTCAAGAGTTGGTTGCTTAACTGACTGAGCTACCCAGGTGCCTTCTCTCACAACTATACTGATGCTCCTGAGAGGCTGGGTAGGCATGCTGCGAAATTCAGTTCAGTTAGTCTCCACCTTGCTTGGACTCCATAGTTTGGCCTCCTAAAATACTGTCTCTGCAGGCAGGGCTCCCCCAAATCTCAGTTGGGCATTCTGCCTAGATCTTTCCCCATGCCCTTCACTCACTTATGCCACCCCCTTTCCCACACCACCACATCATTCCACTCTCAAGATAACAATTTATTTTACCTATGACAAAGACTTTCATATTTTAAATCCTATTGGTCCTTTAAGGGTGGGCTCAACCTTAACCACTTCCTGGAAAAATCTTTTTGATTTCTCCTTATTTTCCAACCAGAAGAATCCATTGCTTCTTTCTCAGCATGCCCATAGGCTCTTGTTTGTACCCTTGAGCATCTAATTCATTCTGCTCACTTAACAGGGAAATGAGTAAAGCAGCTTAGGTGGAAGGCAAAAGGGAATGAAGGGGACTAGGGCAAACTAGGGAGCCCATGCCCCACCCAAAATCAGCAACCAGTGCTCTGGTTATTTCTCATTGAATGTCATCATGCGGGAGTGTGGGCATATTATTGCTGCATCTAATATGTTTAGAAGCTATAAATGTGGTATTGAATGTAAGATGTCTTGTCTTTTTAATGTTGGCAACAAACCAGTTTAGAAAAAAATACCATGTGGGATGAGAAAAATATAGCTGATATCAAACATTTTGTGACCCTTTTTTCACTTCTATCTTCCCCTAAGATGCTGAGCCCCTTGAGGGCAAGTCAAATAGAGCAGAAGTTGAGAACTGTGACTTAGCCTTCTTTGGGCAAGTTCTACCACCCAGGAGTACTTGATGAGCCTTGTCTCATCCTAGCACTACCAGGTCACTTCCCAGAAAGGGCCCGTGTGAGGTTTAAGGACAGTGGTTCTTGGAGTGCTGAAATGCTTTCATGATTTTCCAGTCATAACTGGTGTCTTAGCCCAGTGCCTGGCACAGAGTAGGTGCCTCATAATCATTTGTGGAATAGATGCATGTTCTATGAGCAAGTTCACTTATTCCAGAGCAGCAAAGATGTCAGCACTCCAAGGAGTTCAGAAGAACTGGGTCAAATTTTTGTTTCTCTATCTTTAGGATGTGATATTGGAAAGTTATCTAATCCCCTTAATTATATTTCATCATCTGAAAGTAGGCTGATAAAGAGAAAAAGTGGTTAAAGTCTTGGTACACTGTAGACAATTAATAGCAGCTATCAAAATGGGGTTTGTGTGAGAATATTACATGCCTCTAGCCATAGTTGGGTTAGCATGTCACCCAGATAGAGCCAATTAGAGCCTTGGCCATCCTTTGCTGGGAGTTTTGATGGAAATATTGGCAAAGAAAACCTCTCTCAGGGCAGCTCTACCAGCAAGATGCAAGCTTGAGAAGGGGAACTGTTGAAATTCATCCTTGTAGCATGGAATAAATAGAGAAATCAATGTCTGGGAGTAGTTTTTGGATATTTTGATCCAGCTATGCCTAAAGCTGGATCCAGCTATGCCACTAAGCTTCTAGTCACAGAGACCACAATTGTCTCCTTTCTTGTTTAACTCAATTTCATTTGGGTTTGTTATCTGCATCCAAGAGTCCTGACCAATATATAAGCCTGTCTAAGTGAGGAAGGCGACCTCCTCCAGGAAGACAATGAGTTACTTCCAAATGTACATACTTGCTGGAGATTTGAGTGAGTGGTTTCTGTTTCAACCATAGGTCTACATTTGTGTAGCTGATAATTTATGGATGGAATACAGTGGTTTTTAGAGGTTTGGTTTATGTGGAAAGTTAACCTATGAGAGCCTAGCCTTCCTGGTCAGAGCAGAAGTCCAGAGACCATGGAAATGGTGTGTTTGTATGAGCTTGAGGTGAAATTTTACAGATTCCTGACTCTGAGACCTTAGGCAGCAGGAGGGTGTCTGTTTTATAGGACTCACGTCACAATCAGAAGTGACAAAGAAGCTATGATGATGTGACAACAAGGTTTGGCAGCCAAGTGCTGCCCCTGACAACACTTATCACCCTGGAAGACCTATTCCAAAGTGGACAGGTATCCTTGTCTGTCCTTAGTTGCTCTGATTCCCCATTAACATGCAAGGTTTTACAAGCTGTGACTCTAAGTCAGCCTCAAGGGTACAGCATCATAACCTTTGCCTCCAGCTCCCTGATGCAGCCAAATCATAGGCATTTCTGTTCTCACATGCCTCTACTCATGCGCCTTCTCCACACACTACCCTGTGCTCCGCCAATGGAGCTAAAATAAACCCTTGTTTTACCAGCCCTCTCATACACGGCTGACACAATGTGCTGCGGCAGAAGAATTGGGTTGAGTGGAGGTGGGGGCAGTGCAGAAAGGAAGGATTGAATGCTAACTCTCTCCCACTCAAAGAGGACTTGGCATGAAGCCCGTGTTTCAGGCTTATTTTGACAGTTCCAGGCCAGAAGTCATAGGGACTGTAGCCGTAGAAGTCTTAAGAAACACACTTTTTGTTATCCCATCAAAATATTCCAGGGGAGCCAGGTTGTTGGGGCAAGTTTTATGTCATCCTTGGCATCAAAGGAGAAAAAAGAAATAAATGGTCTGGCTCACACGCTGAAGCTCTCATCACAGGAGGGAAAATTAACCTTTGCTGAGCCCCATCAAAAACAACAACAAATATTTGTTGAACACTTTGCATGTGTCAGGTGCTGTCCTCAACACTTGATGGGTATGAATCAGTGATTCCTGGGCTCATCCTCTGAGGAAGGTTACTGTTATTATCCCATTTTAAGGATGAGGCAATGGAGGCTCAGAGGGGCCAGGTGATATGTCCAGAGTTCATCACAATAAGTGGTGGAGGTGGAATTTGAACTGGTTTGTCTGGCCTCATGCTCTGTAAGGAGCAGGGATCCATCCTCCTAGTCCTAGGACCTGTGCTGAGTGAGTCACATTCATTATCTCATTTAATCTTTGCAATAACTTTGAGGCATAGGGAACATTAGCTCTGCCCTACAGAAGAAAAAACAGGTCCAAGGAGGTTGAGTGATGCCCAAGATCACCATTCAAAAATAGCAGGGTCAAGGCACCTTGCTGAGTTTCCTGGCTCCAAGTCCAATGACTTTTCCACTGATTTTTACCAACATGGAAGGCAGAAAGGGCCAATTGCTCAGATCAGAGCTGAATTCAATATAGAGACAAGCATAATAGTATGTATCTTTTCTGCTTCTTTCTGGTTTTGATCCTTTTTCTTAGAAAAATATAACAGGTTTTCTTTTGGGGCCATGGTGCTCAGTGCAGTGCACTCTCTCAGCTGGACTGCTTTGCTTGCAAGAAACAGTAACGGACTTGGGCTAGATTGAATTAAAAGGGGTTCATTGGAAGGATATGTGCTTTGTTATCTTATTCATTAAAAAACTATGAGTACCTAATACATTCCAGGCATTATTCTAGGTGTTGAGATGTTTCAGAGAAAAAAAAAAAAAACAGACAAAGATCCCTGAACTTGTAGAACTTAGTGTCTCGCTGGGGAAGGGAAAGGGCTGTTGGGCAGACAGACAGTAAACAATAAGGAAAAATAAGCAAGTTACAGGATATACGAGAAGCGATAAGTTATATAAAATAAATAGAAGTAGAGCAAGGCAAGAGTGCCAGAGGTGGCACTTTTAGCAGGTTGATCAGAACAGGTCACGTTGAAGAAGGGAAGCTTGAAGCTAGTGAGGGGTCAGCCATGCCAGTCAGAGCTCTCAAAGGCAGACACATGCTTGGTATGTTCCAGTAGCAGAAAGTAGAGGCATGTGCTAGAGCAGAGCGAGTTGGGAGAGAGAGACAATGGAGGAAGTTGGAGAGATGAAAAGGAGCCTCCAACTATGTGGGCTCTTACTGGCCATGGCAGGGACTTTGGATTTTACTCTGAGTTAAATGGCGAGCCTGGAGGGTTTGCACAGAGGAGTGATATGCTCTGAATTTCATTTTGGAAGATATACTTTGGTAGAGTAGACTGCAGAAGCAAGAAGCCCAATTATGAGGCAGTTGCAGTACATCCTTGCAAGAGATGATGGTGTCCAGGAGGTGGTGAGGAGCTGGATTCTGAATATACTTTACATATACTTCAGGAAGTCTTCATACATTGCGTGTGGAATGTGAGAGAAAGACCCGAGTCCGAGATAGCTCCAAGGTTGTTGGCCTGGGTAACTCATTGCTATCCAATGATATGAGAAAGGCTATGGCTATAGCAAGTGTAGGGGGGAGATTAGGAGTTAGATTGGAGTTTGGGGTGCCTGCTAACTATTTAAGTGCAGGGTTTGGATATATGAGTAGAGTTTGAGAGAGAAGCCTGGGTGGGAGATGTAAATAGTTCACAGAATCTAAGGTAATTATGAAAAAATGATTTGGAATAGACAGTAACTATGGCAATTTCTCAGGAGCAAGAACAAAAGGAATTTTCCCCAAAGGAAAATAAGAATGTTCTGAACATGTAAGGTGGACATGAGATAGGGTATAAGAAGCACTCAGAGATGTCCACTGCAGGGCCATGTTCTGAGCATCGCTGGCATTTCTTTCCAAGTCTTCTGCTATTGTCAAATGAGGCTAAGTGATGATCCTGACAGCCTGCTTTCCCATCTGCTCAGAAAAATCTCCATGTCTGGGTGGAGAGTGATGGCATGTTTAGGCTATCTTATTAAACACTGTTTATCTCCTAAAAGCAGTCAGCAGCATGTTTAATCAAAGTCAGGGCAGATGTGATTTGCAACCTCCAAAAGTCACTTTTCATTCTACTTTCTCTCCCTTAGAGAGAAACAACCCCTCACTCTCACCCTGAGTCCTGGAGGAAAGTGATATACTAATATCACGTATCTCCATCATGGGGAATAGATTGAAAGGGGTCACCCCTCACCCATCCCTGACAACTTTACCCTTTGTCCTCAGCCTCCTGGTACTTTGGGAATGGAAAGGAAAAGTGAATCCAAAATAGAAATCCAACTAAGTCAGAATGATCTTATTCTTACTCTGATGGGGCTGGGGAAATTTAAACCACAGAAACATCTTTTTGTTTGTGAAAAACTTGTTTGTGAAAAAACAAGCTTTTTCCACCTTGGGATTTCCCACTAGAGATCATATGTTGAGTGGACAGATTTCATTTCCCTTTTCACCCATGAAGAAATATAGCCATGAGTCCATGCTGCTATGTCTTCCATTTCTCTGCCCACAAATATCCCAGGAAATAATTCTATCCTGATGTTATGGGCTGAATTGTGTCTTCCCACCCCCTCCCATTCATATATTGAAATTCTAACCTCTAGTATCTCAGAAAGTGACTATATTTGAACATAGTGTCTTTTAAAAAGTTACTTAAGTTAAAATGAGGTCATTAGGGTGATTTCTATTCCAATATGACATCCTTATAAGAAGAGAAAATTTGGATGCAATCATGCACAGAGGGAAGACTATGTGAAGATGCAGGGGAAAGGTGGCCACCTGCAAGGTGAGGAGAGAGACTTCAGAAGAAATCATCCTGTTGACACCTTGGTGTCAGACTTCTAGCATCCACCATCTTGAGGAAATAGATTTCCCCTGTTTAAGCCACCCAGTGTATGGTCCTTTGTTATGGCAAGTTCTAGCAAAGTAATATACAAAGTAACACACCTCATTTAAGGGGTGAAGATTGTTTTGACCAAACTCTAAAGCTTAACTGTTTAAGTTTGCCATTTCTTAAGAGAAATAGTAAGGAAGGCTGAAGATTTTCAATGTAGTCCTGAAATGAAGGACACCCAACTATGTTGAAGGGAGAGTAAAGAAGGGAAATGAATTATTAGAAAACATTTGTGACTTAATGTTTAGAAGATGTTTTCAAGATAATTTTACCTTAATAGTCTAACCAAGGAAAATATTTATAGATATTCCCTAAGTGGGCAAATTCATGGGACATTGTTGGCAATGTTTGGATGTCTGCACACTCCATGGTAACGTTTCGTTTTCTTCCAACAGTCACCTCATCTGTTTTTCTTTAGAAAATGTTTGCTAAGGGAGAAAAAAAAATCTTCCTCCTGGAACTAAATGATTTAGTGTTTGGGATGCTGGCCAATTAAATGTGACTCCAGGAATATATTTAACCTTGAAAATGCTTTCATTTCAAACAGAAATGCAGCCCCAGGGTGAGAGGGTGACTTAATGCCTCCAGAAATGCTGTGCTGGTCTATACCTTGTTCATTCATTCAAGAAATATTTATTGAGTTCTTAGCATGGACCAGGCACTGTGTCAGGTGAACAATATTCAATGCCATGGACATAGAGTCTATGGGGAAAAGACCGAGGACTAAATGGGCAATTATATCCAAGTGTGATAGGTGCTACAATGGAAGTAGTCATGAGACCTGGGATATTAAGGGAGAATTCTTGGAGCAAGTGACATCTCAGCTGACCTTAAAGACTGGTAGGAGTTAGCAGGTTAAGAGGCAATGGGAGATCATGGCAGAGAGAGACACACAAACAAGAGGGCTTGTTCAGAGAACTCAAGGTAGAGCAGTGTGGCCAAGTGTCTGGATGCCTAGTGGTGAGAATCTGTTTGTGTTCTAGGTCAAGTATGAATTCCTACTAAGTATCTAAGAAATGGCTGAAGCACTTATTTTTCTTTCTTCCAATTTTTAAAAAGTCTTCCTTCTCTCCAGTCATTTTCTGTCTAGAGCCCAAGGTTCCGTGCTGCTTTCACTGTAGCTTTGGGTACAAATTGTTGCAAGTCACCAAGCAGGTACAGTAATTGAGTCCATCTCAGGAAGAAATAATTTTCTGAGATGAATTTGAGCTTTATTTCATTGTCTCCTATTCACTCTTCACCTTGTAAGATTCTTAAATAAGGATTTTCCTTGCCAAGGAACAAACTGTGGTTAAAAATTCTCATTGTTTTCCTTCTTTTCTATGCCTCAGGCAGCTTCCTATGAAAGAGTGTACACAAAGGAAAATGGACATTTTTCAGCCTCACTTAGAGGCATGGGTTTTATTCCTAACATTCAAAAAGAACCATGCACAGCAGGGTCCCGAGAGCCATTCCATGAATCTCCAAATGCATCCAAGGGTAGAGGTGCCTTGTGTTAATATTAATAGGCTTCAGTTGGCTCTCTAGAGGAATTTTCAAAGGGCTCATTTTCCTGCCTCCATTCTCCTCCCTAGCCCTCATTGATTTTTTTTAAAGTTTGGGTTGCTTAAATCAAATATAGAAAAAGTAAATGTGTCTCTTGGAGGACAGTTTGTATTTCTCAATTCTTTCAAGTCCTCTTGGATTGGTGTTGCCACTAGGGCAAGTTTCAGCATTTCGTTTTTCTGCTCCTTCTCTGTGGAAGGAGTCTGTGTGTCAAAGAGCATGTGGAGACAAAAGGTTAGTCTGTGCTTTCTGACAGGAGACAGGGCATTTTCCCATAATGTCCTTTTGCAATGAGGAAGAATAGAGATACTCTCACTTTTGATGTTCAGATATGATGTAGAAGGTCTTTCAGAAATATGAGAGTATTCATCACTGAGGCCCTAATATTTGTGAGAATGCTCTATGAATTCTTTACATTCTGATTCTTCTAAATTATTTAAGACCAGAGAATAGCTTGTGTAATGTGGTAAAATAAATCACAGAGGTACAAAGAATTTGTGGAGAAAATTTAGAGTGTATTCAGAAAAGTTGAAAGATTCCTATAGGGCAAAGTTCTTAAAGGACATCCAAGTTGCATGAGATTTTCTATACTTCTTGGAAGACAAGCTCAGAAAGTCAACAAGGGTTCATTCAACAAATATTCATTTAACACTTATTTTGAGCAATAGTTTGCAGATAGTTTGATTGTCTTTTCTCTGGCAGAAAATGCAGGAGGATAAACCAAGTAACTATTAATTCTCAAACGTGTTTAGTAATATGGTCAAATACAAACATCTCCAAAATTGTTAGTTATCTTTGCATCATTAATAACCAATTAGAAAACATAAAAAGGAAAAGATCCCATCCATAATAGCAAGAACAAACCAAAGATGCCTAAGACTTATGCTAAATTCACTGATGGGCACAAAAGAAGATCTAGCTAGACAAATGGAGATGCATACCACGTTATTAGGAAATCTAATACAAATTCTCCCCAATTAAACTAAAAACTCTCAATGATAAAATCTCAATTAAAATTATAATAAGAAACTTAAAATGTCTTGTCTATTGCATATGTGGAATAGAAAAATATCCAACAATAGCCAAAAAACAATGAGAAATGATTTTCCATATAATATAGCCAGATTGTTTATAAGCCATTTCTAATGAATGACAGTAAAAGCACTGCAAGTCAAAACCAATGGGAGAAGGCCAATATGGTATTCATAGGAAAATACGTAGCTTCAAGAGCATATACTGGAAGCTGAGAAATATTGAAAATTAATTAATGCATCTTTAACTTAAGAAGCTAGAAAAAACATCAAATAAACCAAAAAGTTAAAATGTTAAATAAAACTGATAAAAATTAATTTCTATTAATAAGATAGAAAATAACTAAGCTTTATTAATAAAATCAAATTAAGTCATTTTGAAAAACACCCAAGAAGACCAATAATCATGCAAGAAATTAGAAAGACAATGAAAGATATAACCCTAAAAGTATGTTAGGTCCAACTAATTTTTAAGTGAATTCTACTAAACCATTAAGGAATGGGTAATTTCTGTTATCCATTTTTATGCAAATATAGTGACCATTATCCATATACATACACTTTCAGGATTGTAGAGATGACCCGAAGGGTTCTAACCTATTGTTTGAGTTTATCAAAGAATTATAAAAATATTTCATGTAATATTATATATCCTATAAGAATGGATGACATAAGTCAATATCAGCCATGAACATAGATGGAAAAAGTCTGAGTTGGAGATATTGGCTGGGAGAAATCAATGCGGGAATGACAACAAAACCCACAATTCCATGAAATTAAACATTGAGTTAAAGGACACTACATCATGACCAAATATGGTTGATGAATGTCTCAGAACATTTACTTCAGTAACTGATTAATGAATAAACACTATGTAATCATTTAATTAATTCGGGAATAAAAAACCTTATAAAATCAGCACCCGTGTCTTTCAAAAAAAAAAAAAACTCATAGTAAGCTAAGAATAGAGGGAAAATTCCTCAATTTGATAAACTATAGCCATCAGAAATCTTTAACAACCAGAAACAATGTAAAAATGCTCACCAATACTGTGACAATTTGCAGTGGAAAGAGGTGTGGAAAGTCAGGAGCAAATTTGGGGGATAAAGGTGTGTACTTAAATAAACTTCATCCTCTATTGGATGTGGATTGGATGAGAAGTAAATAACTGAGATGAGGTTCAGACTTATGGCCTGGGCCCCTGGCAGGGGTGTTTATTGGTTGAGATCAGAGGCATAATAAGAGTAGATTTAAGGGGACTGAGTAAGAAAGCTTAGGACATGTTGTCTCTGAAAGCCCCATTAGGATGGCAGTTGGAGAAAGGATCCTGAAGCTTGGGAGAAGTCTGAGTTGGAGATGTATTTTAGGAGAAGGCAGCACAAGATGTCATATGACTAGCTGAGATTGCCCAGAGAAATGGATGAAAAGGTCCTACAGTCTATGTTCCAACTAAAGCAAAGAATGGGTATGTTTCAAGCCTGACAGATTCCCTCCTTTCAGTGCTTTTGCTGCCTCCACCAGGAACCTCACCCTCACCCTCATTCCACTTTCCCTTGACCAGCTCTTACTTGTACATCTTAGTTATCAACACTTCCTTCCCTGATCAGCCACAATAAGGTTGAGTCCCACCCTCTGTGCTCCCATCAGGTCAGTGATTTCACACAGGGAGCCAGGTTTCTGCTACAAGGATATGTAACAAATTGCCAAATCTCAGTAGCTCACAATAATATTTTATTTCCTTGCTCATGAGTAGAGGTGTTATCTAGGGCAGTTTTGCTACAGGCTGCTGTTGGCAAGGTTTATTCCTTGTGTATCTCATTCTAGGACATGCTGTTTATCATTGCAGATGGCAAAAGTGCAAGAAGCCAAACCAAGAAATGTGAGCACATTTAAAGCCTCTACCTCTTCACATCTGCTCACATTCCATTGGCCAAACCAAGCCACATGGTCACGCCCAAAGTTAGAGGGGCAGGAAATACCCACAGCACATATTCGCAAGGCAGAGGGCAAGGGCCTACATACAGTTCCATCATAGGAAGGAAGTGAAGAGTGAGGGACAACAATCCGATTTGCCACATCCATGTCAAAAGTTATGACATTGGCGTGTTTACTGGTCTTCCCACTAAATTCTTAGGGCCTTTAGGGCAGGACTCTGAGTATCCTTCTTATTACTGAGTCTCCAGATCCAACCTCAATGCTTGCTCTGGTGTGCAGTTACTCAGTGAAGAACTGGATGAAGGTACTCTGGAGCCAAGGTGGAAGAGTGTTTCAGGAAAACAGAGGGATCAACACCTGGGAGACATTAAGACTGGAAAGTGCTCCTTTGACTGAGTAACCTGAAGTTCATCCCTTTGGAAAGTAGTTTCAGGGAAGTGCCAGCGTAGAAGAGACAGAAGTCTGACTGCAGTGGGACGATCAGTAAGTGGGTGGGCGGAAGTGTAGGTGCTGAGTGAATGGCTTTCCGCTCCTGTTTGGAAAAGATTAGGTGATAATAGACTATAAGCAGCGAATGGGTAAAGGAGGTTTTTAATAATGAGAGAGATTCAAACATGTTTATAGGCTAAAGGAAAGGGGCCAGAAGAGGGAGAGATTAAATGTAGCTGAGAGAGAGAGGTTGAGAGAAGGAGAACTTTAGGAGGTGGGACCGAGATGAGATGCAGAGCATAGGCAAGTGTGTGTGCGTTTGTGTATGTGTGTGTTTATGAACATTTGCCGTGTTTGGAGTGTTAGGCTTCTACTCATCCCTCCTGTGCTGAAGGAGGTCCTCACTGAGTACGGTCTTGGAGGAGGCAGTGCCATTGCCTCAGTTTCCATAGCAGAAGACAATGCTTTCCCTCTTCCTTCCCGCTGGCAGCCAGCACACTGGCTTGTGACTTGGGCTTAATCATTTAGACCCCTCACCAGCATATGAATCTTGAGAGAGGGACACACAGATGGGTGGTTCATTGAGACTCTTTCATGGCAGTAATGGATTCATACTGTCAGAAACTCTTGTGCTTCCCTTTTTTGGTCCCCAGGGGCTGCCTTAATTAGAAGCTACCTTTTGTGGGACGCCTGGATGGCTTAGCGGTTGAGTGTCTGCCTTCAGCTCCGGGAGTGATCCTGGGGTCCTGCGATTGAGTCCCACATCAGGCTCCCTGAGTGGAGCCTGCTTCTCCCTCTGCCTGTGTCTCTGCCTCTCTCTCTGTGTCTGTCATGAATAGATAAATAAGTAAATCTTTTTTTTTTTTAAAGAAGCTACCTCTTGCTTCTGTGAGACCCCAATCTCCTGCCAGTATATTTGTTTTGTCTCTCTGTTTATTTGTCTTTTGTTGCTGTTGTTGGTTGTTTCTATCATCTGCACCCTAACTATTTCCTAAGAGAAGAGTCAGTGAGGTTTTGGAACTGGAATGAGAGTCTAGATGATGAAGGAGTGGATTGGGAAGCCAGAAAAAGTTAGTGCTAAGTTCTAACTCCTGCTCATCCTGGTTAACCTCTGCCATGTGAAGATGAACAGATTAATCATGCTCACAAAAAAAGCTTGACAGTGTTTTCTAAATTCAGTCCTTGATATACCTACCACCTTCCCAAAATTTGCTATGTCCATATGGCACCTTATGTATAAATGCATTGCTACGTGCTACCACATATTTTCTTTAAATCAATTAAATTTTTGTTTAAATACATTGATTCAAAAATCATGATTCCAAGTGAAAAAGCAAAATAACTTTAATTAAAAACAGATACAATAAAACCAAAATAATTTCATTAAATTCTAGATGGATATTAATGCATGACAAAGGGTCTCATCTAGAACTCCCTCTCTGTTTAAAAGAGAGATTAGCAAGTATTGTTAAAGACATGTTAGTACCAACTGAGATTCTCTTCTTGACTTAATCAGAAGCACCGGCATAAAAAAACAAAAAAGAAGTGACTTTCTCATTCTCTGATTTAATGTTATTTTTAAGGTTGTGTCAGTTTACCCTTAAATCATCCCATATATCATCAGTGGTGTGTATTTCTTGCTGGGGAAAAGCAGGCTGGGTTGAAGCAATAGTGGTAAGTGCATGGAAAATGCCAAAGGGAAGCACCAAAATATTTGTAATATTTGTAATGATTGGAAAGGAGATCCTTCAGGGAGAAGGTAGACCATGAGCTCCATAAGATAGAGGGGAGAAAAGAGGTCATTTCTGGTAGGAAAATGTATATGAATGAAAGTTAATACCATGGTTATGGGAGACTGCTAGACCAGCCTGGTTAGAGGACAAAGTTTGTGTTGGACACAAGTTCACAAAAAGTTGGTATCCATTCTTTTCTCTTACTGTACCTGCCCCACTCCACCTTTGTGGGCAGGAGCTTTGACTTTGCTACCTCGTCTTGTGGCTTGTGTCTTTAGCTTGTCCTTGCTCTGGCCCGTACAATGGCCGGTTATGAATGCTCACATGGTGGCCACTGCTTCACAGTGACTTGGTTGGGGACTCCCAGTGGGCCTCTGGGGCCTGCTGGGCAGTCCACTAGCTTCCATGCCAGTGCTGAGCTGGCTTCACCAACGGTCAGCACAGCAAGTCCCCCATTGCTGCATGCTTTTTGCCATCTCCATGTCTAACACATAGTATTACTTAATAATTACTGAATAATGAAAGCAACTTACTTTTAAAGAGTATAAATAAACTGACTTTAAAAAGACATTTTGTATCATTATCATAAATGCAAAACCAGTGTCGGTTGCTATAAACATGAGATGCCACTTTAAAATAAATGCATAATTGTTAAACAGCACTTCCCAAGTACCACGTAAAATCCCTGGTAATACATTAATTCCCAACTCAGGAAAACATCAGGTTGGAGAATGAAGCAGACCCATTTTTGCTGAAAAGGGGAGAATCTTAAAACCTCAGATCTGGAAAAGGTCTTAGTAAGGATATAGGCAGTGTTTTGCAATCGATCGTTTTTCCTCATTTTGATAGACACCATTTTGTCATCCCCCTACCCTTCATTTTCTTAGCTCAAGATGGTACACAAAGCAGCAAAAAGCAAGGTTGCTATGGCTAAACCCTTTCATGGATTCTCCCTTGCTTTTCTGGGGAAGCCAAATCTCCCCAGAGACTGGAGTCCTCTCCCTAATCCGTTCCTCCCTCTGCCCCATGCTCACTCCAAGCTTGCCTCTTCCACAGAGAAGCAGCAAAAGTGTCCTCCGCCGCTGGCATCAGCAGCCAGGGGGATGCAGAAGCATGTCAAAGGCCAAGCTGTGGGGTGGGCTGTGGAAAGCTTGCACTCTTTTGTGACACTAGTGCACCCCAACATTGGCTAGCACCCCAGGCCTTCATCAAGCATGGACTGCTATGACTGCAAGGCCTGCAAATAATACCCCCATGAGCTGCCAGCTCCCTTTCAGAAGCACATCCGCCAGGGTCTCTGTTCTCCGATGCCAGAGAAGCACCAGGGAGATTTGAAAGAGCAGGCTATTGCCTTTCTCTGCCTGTGCATTCATGCCTTGCTCCATCTTACCCTCCCTGTGGTTTCCCTGACACTCTTTTCCCGAATATCATTTCTTTCTCTTTCTTTGGCTACACAAAAGCTCAACACGAGTTTATTTTGTGAGCTTGACCTTTTGCTTCCCCCGCTTGGCTGGCTCAAACGCCACTTGCAAAAAATGTAAATCTCAGCTCTGCTGAGTGCAGTGTAGTGCTTTGCTCTGTAGTATTGTCCAATTCTGCACTGAGGGCTCAGAGCAGCATCAGGCCTGAGAGGATATACTGGATGGGCTAATACTCATTGCCGGGGCAAAGACTTAAGAGACAGCCCTAGCCTGGTCCAGTGGAAAGTAAGACTCCAATTCTGGTCCTGCCACTTTCTGTGAGATCACTCCTAACTTGGGTTTGTCTCCATTATAAAGATAAGAGATGATATCTCTTGCCAAGCTTACTGGATTATGGGGAGGACCGAATGGGAACTGGATATGAGATACTTGTGGACCTGAAATGCTGTAAAAGTGAGGACATTCTTTTTGTTAGCCTCCTGTAAGCCCTTCCCCAGGGGTCAAGTGGTTTCCTGAGGAAAAATGTTTTGCAAATTGACTGAATTCTACTTTCTCCCCAGACCTCCAATGCCAGTAAATGATTTTGTGGAGGTGGGAGGTAGAGGAATGTTTATGCAAATTGCATCCTGATTAGATGAAAAAAAAGAATAATAATTGTTGACTGCTTTTTGAGGGTTCATTTTTATCTGAGGGTTTGTTTGCACATTAGATGCACACAATGTGATTTACATCATTGGCCTCACCCTGTCTTATTTGCCTTAATGTAATTGTCTGTTCAGATCCACTGATGGTGAAAATTGCATTTGTCCTTATCAGTGGAGATATTCTAAAAATGAGAAGTTCAAAGAAGGCAGAGGCTTTAATATAGGAAAAGTGTGTTTATTTTCTTAGCTCCTTTGAAATAGTCTTTTTCCCTAAAATGGGATAATCTCTTTGCAGAACACTAAAATGGATGGCTCTCAGGAACCCCTAATTAGGGAAGTTGCTAAAAAAGTGGCCTGATTTGGGGGCACCTGGGTGGCTCAGTTGGTTAAATGTTGGCCTTCGGCTCAGGTCAGGACCCTGAGCCTGAGCCCTACAGGAGCCTGCTTCTCCCTCTCCTTCGGTCTTTCTCCCTGCTTGTACTCTTTCCCTCTCAAATAAATAAATAAAATCTTTTTTTTAAGTGGCCTGATTCAGAGCATCTCTGACAGTTCAACAGTGTTCTTGGGTAACGTTGAAAGATTTGAGGATTTTCTGAGAAGATCATAATGTATGCCTTGCCTTGAATGCAAAGGTAATTCCAAATGCTTCCTTCACTGGAATGCTTGTGCTAGGTAGCATCCCTAAGTTGGGGGGATACATAGGAAGGCTGGTGATTGGATGTGGAGAAGGGAAGGGCAGTTTTCACAATGTGGGATACATTCTCTTTGTTCAGTATTGAAAGTATAAAGCTCTTAGCATTTCTTTTCTTAGTACAAAATATTTGGTTACATGCTCTCTTCCAACATTATTGATCTTCATTACACCAAGGAACCGTAGCTTCACGTGGAGTTTTAGACTACCGAGTAAGTGTAGATTTGCCAGACTATATAAAATAAAACAATAGCTAACATTCATCATGTGCCCATGTGCTGCTATGCTAAGGGCTCAACATGAACCGTCTAACTTAATCCCCACAAGAGCCCTCAGAGAGAAGTTCCATTGTCATTCTCCTTGTGGTTTGCAGTAGAGAAGTTCCTTTGCCCCACATGACACAGCCAGTAACTGGGGAGCTGGGATTTGAATCCAGGTGTGTGGCCTCTGTAGCAGTGGTCTCACCCATGATGTCAGGAGTTCCCAGGTACAGGATGTGGATCAGGCTTCCCCAGGAAAGCTTTTGAAATAAAATGAAATGATTATGAAGTGTCACTGGAGGGGTTCCCAGGGATGTGTGCTCTAAGACGGTCATGCTCAACTTGGAGAGGAACCATGCTCCAAGCCAGTCAGGTTGGTATTGCTGCTTTCCTGGCTTGCAGAGTAACTCAGGGGCACTTGTTATAAACACAGGTGCCCACTTTGAAACTCCTGAATTAAAATCCCAGCAAAAGCAACTGGGAAACTTATTTTAAGAAAATTCTTGTACCGAGTACTTATCCAAGGACCTTGCATTGAAAAGTGCTCAGTAGGAATGTACTGAAAGAGTCAGACAGACTCACACGGAAGGCCATTTTTGTGATTTGTTGTCAAGAGTGTTCTGGACGAAGTCCTGGTCTTGTTCTGTTCTCACCAGATAGGCAGCCTCTGACAAGTCAGGTCCTCTCTCCAGACCTCAATTTTCCAAGCTATAAAAATGGAGAGTGGCCAAGATGATGTTTCCAGACTCTCCCATCTTTGAATACTATTAAGATTCACTAACCCCACTTTTATAAGAAACATCCAAACACAAGGCTATAGGCTTTGGTTTAAATTTCCCAAAACAAATTTTTAGGGTAAAATACATTAATTTTCTATGAAAGAGTGAATCTTTATGGATGGGAATGATTTTCTTGTGAACTCCAAATACTCATATGAGAAGTTGTCAAGTCCAGGTGTAACTTCTAGGTAAACACTAGAGATGTTACCTAACCAATTCCTCCTGTGTGACTAAAAGATACAGTTCTTCTCCACCTGGGAGAGACTGGGGCTGGGTGGGGGGGATGGACCAGGTGAGTGATGAACATGCGTTCACTGTCTTCAGTTTCCCAACTCCTACACTCATGGCTTCACCTGCTCCAGACACAGATGTAGGTGGTGCTCAGTAGGGTGGGCAGATTAGGGGGTATTGCTCTCCTCTGGGCAAGGAGGTCTCATAGGTAATTAATGGGGATGTTTTCTCAACTTCTCCAATGTGGATGTGCATTTCCTTGAATAGGATATAAATGCCGTATGAGATGAGAGCTTGTCCATCTCTTGTTGAGCCTGGAACAGTGCTGGCACACAGTGGGCACTAGTAATTATCTGTTGAATGAGTAAATAAGTCTGGCTCTCATTCTCTGACCATGACCTCTCTAGAAGTTTGAAGAGGTGTATTGTGTGTGTGTGTGTGATTGGAAAATAATTTTTATTATCACTGTCTGTGGTGACTGTTGCCCCCTTCTTTTTAAGAATGGTGTTGAATGGCTATGAAAGCAGATTTCCTGGTATACAAACTGGAAGAGGTACCAACTGATGGTACCACTGCCCTTAAGAATTCACATCTTTGATAGTGGGGAAAAATGAATAGGAAAACTTCATTCCCCCAGAACCTCCTATCTAAGGCTGCCACCCCTGATGATGGCTTATCCACAAGGGCTGATAGAGTCACAAAACAATTGGTTGGCTTAGGGGAAAAGACAGCCAAAGCTGGCAGAACTTTGTATCAACAGATTAGACAACTCTGAGATGTGCTCTCTGCAAGAAAACTCTCTCAAGATGGGCTTTTTCCTGGGATGTGATAAAGGCCTTGTGAGGTGACAGGTACCCATTGTGCCAGAAGCTATAAACTGGGACTAGTAGATGAGCTTTTTTAGCCTGCATAGTGTTTTAATTATCAATGCATTTGAAAATCAAAAGATTTCCAATAAAACTTAGATTTGTAGTTTCTCTTGAACCCAGATCCATATTCTTGCATGGCAAACAATTAGTTGGAGCAAGTAGCTGCTACTTAGCTTCTTGTTGATGTGCAGACTGTTGCCTTTTGCACAGCAGAGAACTAGTATTCTGTACATGTGACAGGCATTGTTGGCACCTGGGCCACTTCCTCTGAGCCTGTTCCATTCCCACACACCCCAGCCAGACAGCTTTGGACTGCTCTTACCTATCCTTTTATCCCTTGGGTCTTTCTTTGTCCACTTGAGCATTCTCAGCATAACCACAGGGTGGCCAGAAATGTCATATAGCTGCCCCTGGGAGCAGCTCTCAAAAAATATTGGACAGTAGTTAGTAGATAAATACCCTGAGTCTGAGGCATAATCTAAATGATCCCTGAGGTCCTCAGCAAGATTGAACCCCAATGGGACCTGCTTGTAAACACTCTGCATTGGTGCCCTTCCCTTCCCTTTCCTCCTGGTTTTCATGAGATCACCTCCCAAATAAGTGACTTGTACTAAACAATCAACTTAGGATTTGTTTCTGGGGGATCCTAATTGGAGAAAATATGCTTGAATTTATCCCAAAAAGAAAATGAAAGGAGGACTCTGTAGCTGACCTTGAGCTGCCTGGTGTTTCCTATTTCAGTGTCCTCTAAGATCACATCTCTGGTGATGCTGAAGAAATCAGGTGACAAACCATTTCTCCCAGTGCAGAAGTGGCCTGGGCATCACTGAGCAGCATGGAGCTCGTCTTTAGGGTTATCGTGTTATGAAATGGATCCTCCCATACCTAGGACTATAAGGATATCATCATATCTGGATGGTGTCCCTTGACTATTCTTCACGTATCCATGACACATATAAATGACAACTGCTGGAATTGGTCTGTCGCTTCTTCCAACTTTGCCTATTCTGGTGCAAGAGCCCACCTCTTCATTCTGAGGAGCCATTTCTCATCTGGCCTCATTCTCTGAGGTGTGGGAGTGGGATTTGAAATGAACTAAAGTTACATCAAAAGGGTTCTTAGGGGATCCCTGGGTGGCGCAGCGGTTTAGCGCCTGCCTTTGGCCTGGGGCGCGATCCTGGAGACCCGGGATCGAATCCCACGTCGGGCTCCCGGTGCATGGAGCCTGCTTCTCCCTCTGCCTGTGTCTCTGCCTCTCTCTCTCTCTCACTGTGTGCCTATCATAAATAAATCAAAATTAAAAAAAAATTAAAAAAAGAAGGGTTCTTAACTATGGCATGGTTGACAATTCAGATTCTTCAGTGGGGTCTGCCACAGTGCACATCTCAGCTGCACCTGTTACCAGCTGTAAGGTGGGATTAGTCTTGATCACCTTTTTGGGCCCCAATTTCTTCATCTCTTCCATGGGATTATGAGAATTTAAATGATATAATAATCAGAAAGCACTTAGCATAGTTCTGGGCTCATGAAAGTGCTCAACAAATAACTATTAATATTTAAGTTATTAAGGATCTAGTTGGCTGAAGAAGAGTGACATGAATACAGACACAAAGTCTGAGCTATAGTCTCTGAGTTGCGTGCTGGGTGCTACTAGAGAACTCAAACTTTTTCTTTTTTTCCGTTCTATCTCTCTACCCTCCTCCTGTGTGTGTGTGTGTGTGTGTGTAATCACAACCCATTGAAGCTTCCTGAAGCTTCTCTAAGGAAGCTCCCTGCCAGGAACTTATGTGTGGCCAGCCAGGAATTGGGACATCAAATAATATTTAATTTTACTTCTCCCTAAATATTACTGAATTCCATACCCACTAACTTTTCTCTCTGACTTGCTCTTTTTGCAGCAGTTCATGCAGAAAAAGAAATCTCTTAGATGCAAGTAAAAGAACCTCATTAAAAAAAAAAGTTTTCAGCTAAATGCAAGAGACTGGGTGATTTTTGTTTTTTGTTTTTGTCATGTATGTTATTTAGCATAATGATTATCCTACATGTCTGTTTTTTTATTTTGGGGACTGCTTTTTCCATTCCCCTTGGGAGAGAATTTTTAGCTCCATGGAGCATGAATTTTTTCACTTATCTAGTAATTATTAGGTATAAAAATACCCTTTGGTAAGAGATTGCACCTTTAATGGTTTCTTCAATGAACAATTTCTGTAAATATTTCAGGGAAAAGTAATGCTCCAGTTTCTGGGTCCTTTGTAGCCCTCCTCTGACAGCAACTGCTGAGTCCTTGTGGATCTGTTGAGCTGAATCAGATTCCAGTCCTGAACACCTCTCTTCTTTGGGGTTCCATTTTTTGTTGTTGTTTAAATGGCATTTCTACATGACCCTGGAGCCAGACTCTGACATTTATATTGAATGTGTGACCATGAACAAGTTCCTTCTCTCTGGCTCATTTTCCTGTTTTGTAAAATGGAGATCATATCAGGAGCTACTTTATAAGGCTATGGTGAGGATTAAAATAATTAATTATGTGCAATGTAATGTAGTGTGCTCAGTTAAGTACCCAACACATAGTGAGTACTTTATATGTCAGCTTATCATCACCATCATCACTCAGTTCAAGTAGTTTCTTTACTTTCAATACACATGGGTTACTAATGGGATGATCCTAAATATAATTCTTCTGTGTAGGCAGGCAGTGCCTGAGTTAGCTTGCTTCCCTATTAAAGGGGTACAATAGAATCTCTTCCATAAAGTTGTTGTGACGATTGGATGCACTAATGAGTGTAGGGTGACTAACACAGGGCCTCACATAGAGTAGGTATTTGAGAAATGCTAACTACAAGTCCTTTGAGAGCTCTTGCTTTCACCTTAGTTCTTTAAGGAGATAAAATATACAAGGCAAAAATGCAAAAAATTGATTCCTTTAGTCCTTAAAGTTACTAGTGCCTTCTATGTATCAGGCACCTTCTAGCCTTGAGTGAAGGTTAAGTATTGAATGTGACTGTCAAGCGATATCCCATCTATTCTCATGTGACGTAACTCACAACAGGCAAACAAATATTTACATCATGTGGTAATAAGTGCTATGAAAAGAACATAAGGCAGTGTAGGGGTATGGAGAGTAAAGGAGGTCAGGAGGGAGAAGGAAGGAGAGGGAATGTTAAAATAGATAGGGTGACCTGGGAAAGTATCTCTGTTGGGATGACATTTGAGCAGGGACCAGAGGGAAGTGAAGAAATAATGGAAGGCTGGGCTGCTGTAGGCAGAACCTTCTAAGCAGAAGGAATGCAAAGGCCCTGAGGCAGGCAAGATTTTCTTGGGGGCTATAATATTCCTTCTTTTCTCCCCATTATTTTCTTTTTTTCCCCCATTATTTTCTTTCTAGCCTTGGAGCTAAATAAAGGTTCACAGAGGAACTTCAAGAACAGATGGACTTTAGGGAATCCAGGATTCAAATACTTAAGAACATTTAATATCTTTAACAAACTCCCTGCATTACTTCCTGCTCAAGACTTCTAGAGTCAAGCTCCCTGTCTAGTTCTGAGTAGTCAATTGCAGTCTCTAAACTGTTGATATGGCATATCAGCTAATTAAATTACTGTACAATGCTGGTTACAAGGCTAAAGTCAGTGGAGTGATTTGTTATTATCCTCTTGAAGAACAATCCGTGGGCAAAATATTACTAGATTTGATTTTTCTAAAAAGCTGGAAGTGAGGTTATTTAATTAAGATTGTGTCAAAGTACGGCTCTATTTTTCCCTTTGGCCTTTTTAAAAGTTCATTTCAAATATAAAATGATTCCTTTGGAAAGATATAAAAATTATTTGTTTCCATTATTGCTAAAGAACAACTTTTATTTAATCAATCTATCATCAACCCACATTGTAAACTTGCTATAAGGGCTCTTTTATGCAGGAAGAGTCTAATCAAATATAATCCATACTAGCCAAGGTATAGCCAAACCTCATTATATGCCAAGAATCCCAAGGAGGGATCATAACCCAGGTAGGGACTTTGAGTATAGTTCCTCATTCATCTCATTCATCATTCATTCACTGCATATTAGTTGAGATCCTAATTTGTGCAAGATACTGTGCTAGGTATTAGGGGCATTGTTAAAGAAAAGACAGGTTATAGTGTCTCCTACTGAAAGCCCTTGAACAGAGGAAAACTACCAGTAAAAGAGAAATGACTTGGTGGCACCAAATTTCATTTGTTACTTCCTAGAAATAGCCCTTCCTCCCCACTTGCCCAAGCCTAATCTGTCTTTAAACTCTTGTTCAGGTTAGGTCTCTTCTGTAAGGCTTTCCCTGAATATTCCATTCTTTATTTGGAATTCTTTTTTGCACTTACCACCTGAGTTTTCTCTGAACAGTTTGTACCACATAATTTTGCATTTAATCAAAAGCATATTGTAGTTTGTGTACTGTCTTATTTCTGAATTAGACTGCAACTTTTTTTGAGGGCTGAGAGCATATCTTCTATATATTGTCTCAAAATATCCACCCACCTGTATGTTTTGCATAAAGCAGGGACTCATTTGACTGACAATGAACAAACTGAATAATAATGTTCCTCAAATTATCTGATTTGATGAGAAGAGTGAGCTTAGATCCACCATGCAACCATTCATTCATCCATCCATCCACTTATCCATTCTCATCTATCTACTATCCAGCTAGGCAGCCAGCATCTACTCAACATACATCCATCTACCTACCATTCATCTACTCAAACATCACTCATCAATTCATTCACTCATCCAGTAATGTTTATTAAAAGTTAGTTCAGGGATTCCTGGGTGGCTCAGCGGTTTAGCGCCTGCCTTCAGCTCGGGGCGTGATCCTGGGATCGAGTCCCACATCGGGCTCCCTGCATGGAGCCTGCTTCTCCCTCTGCCTGTGTCTCTGCCATTCTCTCTCTGTGTGTCTCTCATGAATAAATAAATGAAATCTTTAAAAAATAATAAAAAAAAAGTTCAAATACGGCAAGATCTTTAGTTTTAAAAGCCTTTTATCTTATGAGTGTTATTAATTGCTATATCAAAAATGTTAAGAGAGAGAACCAACACAGAAATATCAAAAATGATAACAAGTGCACATGATTGGCTTTAATAGTATTTGCTATTTCTTCCCACCCCGATATTCTTGTGTTCTTAGAAGGCAGAGGAAGTCATCTTATGAACATGTAGGTAACAGAAATAGTGCCACAGTTTGGACTGAGGATTACTAGTCTTTATTTTCTAATGGTTTAGTAGTCAATGGACATCTATAATTTAAGCCACTTAACTTGCTTTCAAATGTTTTTTTTAGAAGCAATTTACGCTAATATAATTGTTATATTAAAAATGGCACTAACTTAAGCTTTCTAAGAATATAAATATATAGCTCATAACTGTTCTGTTATCATTAGTCACACACAAGAGAACATGGCACAAAGTAGGTATTTTGTCTCTTGGAAACAAAAACAGCTTGGAAGAACAAAAGATTGCACACCAATTTCCCTGGGGGAAAATGCCAACCAAATGGAGTGTGTTCTATAAAACATTAGTGACAAAAGAAAGGTGGGAAAGAGGACAGAGATTAAGGAGGAGGAGAGGGGAGAGAAAGGGGAGAAGGGAGTGAAGGAAAAGATTTTCTGAATGGCTGAGGAAACCAAAGGAAAAGAAAGGCCCAGAGGAGAGTGTATCGTGATTTCATGAAGGAAGCACTGAGCTGCTGGCTGGAAGGGAAAACCCCACGGAGCCAGGGCTGCTCATTCTGGCTGGCCTGCCTTTTCCCTGTCACCATTCAATTCACACCTGGGCCAATTGGGCAGTGGGCTGTCTTTCAGTACTTTCCCCAGAAAACCACCTAATCCTCTTTCCCCCTCTCTGAGTTCCTTTTCTCTCAGCCAAGCAATCCTCTGTTGGCTCACAGAATACAAGATCCACAGCATCCAAGCACAATTAATTGACTTAATGCCCTCCTTCACTGCCAAGCAGGTCTGCATAACAAAAGAGCCATAAAAAAAAAAAAAAAGCAAAGTGGCTACCAAGTACAGAGAAAATGGGATCATTGGCATCTACTGGTGGAAGCTCTTGGCCTGGACTCTGTCAACAATCATTCCAGACCTTCCCTCTAGGATAAAACATGAAAATAGTCTTGTGTTATTTAGGAAGAGAATTTGATTCATATATTTCTTGGGATGAAAAAGAAGATATTGCTGGTATAAAACTGCAAGCGAAAAGGAAAGAAAAAAGTTCTGTTTATTCTTGAAGGGTCTGATTACGAGCCTTCACAATGTTTGAGGAAATATTTCAAGAGACACTGATAATTTGCTGAGAAGAGTATGACATGGACTTGAGGGGCATTTGTGCAGCTTTTCTGAAACAGAAAAGAAATAAAAGGAGACAATGGTTTGTTATTCTAAGAAGTAACAACGCAAAAGGAGTCAGTATCTTGAAAAAAAAAGGAGGATATTTTGGCTTTTTGCCTTGTTGTTGTGCAATTATTTAAAAATATTTCAAATGATTGCTTTGCTGAATTTCTTTTTCCTATAAGAGCTTGAGAAAAACATGTATAAGTAATACTTCTGTCTCTTGCTTTCCAATTTATATTTATTTTGCTAAATATAACTGTGTTTAGAGAAAAACCCAGGATTCTCTTTGAAGTTGCAGCCAGAAGCTTGAAGCCTCTGCAATGGCATTGAGGGGAAAGGAAATAGCTTTGGTGATGGTCATGACCCAAACAATGTCGATCTTCTCTCTTCCCATTGGCATTTCACTTTTTTCCCCCCAGAAAACAGTTTGCTTGGGTGAAGCTATCAAACTATTTCTTCCTTGTTCTTGTGTGAATATCAGTTAGTTCTTCCAATATTCCCTTTTTTCTGAGCCAAATGAATAGGAAATTATAAAAAGTAGATTCAAATAGCAACAGCTCTGGGACTGAGACTGGAATCCCAGCTCTGATTTGCTGCACAACCTTGGATAAGATAGTTGAACTGTCTGTGGCACAGTTTCCTCATCTAAAGAACAGGGATAATAATCTGTATACTTCATAGGGCTTGTTGAATGTTCAAAAAAAGCCTGGGCAGCCTGGGTGGCTCAGCGGTTTAGTGCCGCCTTCAGCCCAGGGTGTGATCCTGGAGACCTGGGATAGACTCCCACGTTGAGCTCCCTGCATGGAGCCTGCTTGTGTCTCTGCCTCTCTCTCTGTCTCTCATGAATAAATAAATAAAATCTTAAAAAAAAAAAAGCCTCACAAAGGTACCTTTTTGTAGTGAACACCTGACAAACACTAACAATTATTGACTCCCAAATAGCAGTCCTCCACCCCAGAAGCAATGCCTCTTCCAGGATGCAGATTTTGTACTAAACTCTGTAAATTCCCTATTCCAAAGTTGTTTTTATATTTTCTCTATAATTCACATCACAATTTTTTTGCAGCCATTGCTTCAGTGCGAGTCAATTTATTTTGATAATCTTACTTGATGTAATTCTTCTCAGTAGTCCCTGACAAAATCAAATTAAAAAAAAAAAGTTTCAACATTTATAGATGCCTTATGTTGGATTTACTTGCATTCGTTATTTAGATCATTCTCTCTAGCTTGGCATTTGGCACCTTTTGCTTAACTATTTTTCATCCCAAGAGACTGACATCTTTGCATCGTTCTATGGTGCTTTGAATCTTGTTTTTCACACGGATGCCTACCCCGAGTCAGCAATGAGATATTGATTCTTTTCTTGTCATTTAACATTCTCATGGAGATCCTGGCAGACCAATTTACAAATGATTGCAAAAATGCTTTGGCAAATTGAGAGTGTTTTTGACTGAGAAAGAAAAACACAGTCTATGAAAATTTTGCACCTTTCAATTGGGCTCACTTAATGCACACAGGCTCTCCCCTAATGAGCATTTTCAATCACTGCTAAAAATCTTCCATTCTGTGATTCATAGAGCTCCCTCATTCAGGCAGGATGTCTCATCCCTGCACTTTGTGGGATGGAGTTGATCCTTTCATGCCCAGGAGGCCTTTCCTCCAGGCCTGCTCCTCTAGTAGGGGTTAGTTTTTGCCTAAGCAGGCCAACTTGCTCTGAAAGCACCACCATGGGGTTAATTTGCAGGTCCTCAACCCACCAGGCAGACACCACTTTTCTGACCCTTCTGTCAGGCCCTGCAATTCATGGTCCTCCCTAGGGCAGAAGCCACGAGCTACAGAGCAAAGCTGCAGTCAGATTGTATATTTCAGGGTTATTTATTAGTCCTTGGCTTGGAAGTCTAGCCAGGAGGTTTTCACTCGGGGTCTGTTTGCCTTACGCAGTCTGTCTCCAAAGTGCAATTTAGAGATATAAAGACGTCAGGGTAATTTTCCATCCTCTGGTGACAGTGTTATTATGGAGAAGGAAGGATGAGGGCTGCTTGCTGTGCTAATGACTGCTTCTCATTTCATCCAGGAGCCCCAGGAAGTAAACTATTCACCACGGCCAGGTTCCCCCAAGAGCCTCACCTAGAGTTCCTCTCCCCGGGGAGGTGATGTTAATGGCATTCTTTGCAAATTCCTCTTCACCCCCTGTCTCCTTATAGGATTGGAAAACTGCTATGTCTCGACACCCCAGGGGCTTTTAGGATTTCCTGGGCCTGTTTTTGCTTGTTTATTGTGCTGTCTCACCTGGAGGTTACGTCAACAATCAGTATGGCGAGAATTAGAGGCAAAGGCAATGCAGAAATCAGGTCCTGAAAGTCCATGCCTCCTTCCGAAAGTCCTCTTGTGCTCTTTCTAGGCTCTAGTCAATAGTCCTCTTCATGTCCTCCAGCATGCCTTGATTCTGCCCTTTACAGAGCTCCAAGAAAGCTCCTAGCTTGAATTGTTCCCCCTTTCTCCTCTTCATCTTCTTAATGCCTGCCCATCCTCTGTGAGTCACTCATCAGAGAACGCTCTGTGCCTTCATCCCAGATTAGGTGACGGCCCTCCTGGAAGCTCTTAGAATTTCTGGTTTGTTTTTTTTGGTGCCTTTCCACATTTCCATTTAATATTTGTGTGAGAATGTCTTTGGCCTTATGCCCCAGACAAGCCTACAGGTTCCTGAGATCAAGGACAGCCTGGCTTAGCTCACTAGCATTCCAGCACCAAGGACAGTTCCTAACCCTAGGCGTCACTTTCCTTGTTAATCTTTATTGCAAAAACGACTATAAGGGACTAGCCTTGGGGTGTTCAGGTGGGTTTGAGTCAGAGGTAGGGCACATAATGTGTATTCATTCACCTGAAAATGGTCTTTTCTCTTTCAGGTACCCCGGGGAAAAGGATGGAAAAGTGCCACTCTATGGTGGGCTATATGGATGTAATAAGAGAAAAGAAAAGCAAATAAATAAATAAATAAAATAAAAATAAGAGAAAAGGCACACCATCCAGTCATGGTTTACTCATCTTGATGTGATAGCCATTAGGAGCAAACTCAAATCTTAATGGATGTCATTTCCAGTAGCCCCCTGGACTGAACAGCAAGTCACCATCATTTTCAAAGTTGATATGTGTGTGCATGCAGAACTATATGTAGAAGACAAAAATTTTAAATATCAGATGAAGTAAGCACTGAAGCACTGAAAAAAAAAATCATGTTTTTCCATGGACTAATAGTGCCTGAAATAGAGCACAGATCAAAGCATCTTAATTTTTTTCATTCTCTTTTAGATGATAAAAATCCCTTTATTCTCCATATCTACCTCTTCAATAGCTCAAACACCCAGCTGTCCCAGGAATTTGGCAGTTTGAATCTCCTGCATTCATTTAGGGAATACCCACCAGGTAGTGGCTGCATGCTGGGTGCTGTGGCCATGTTTCAAAATTACGCAGGACACAGGTGGCATGGGAAGGTGTGGAAAGCCTTACATTGGGAACCCTGAGTTGGAATTGCAAATCTACCATTTGCAAGCAGCACCAACTTGTGCAAGATATTGAATCTTCCCATCCCCATCCTACCTCTATAAACTGAGGCTAATACTACTTCTTTCTTAAGGTTATTTTGAGGATTAAATGACACACAACCATGTAAAAAAGTAAATCAGATCATGGTATACCCTCACTCAAAAACCTTCCAATAATGTTGTTGTGAAGTTTGGGATAGAGTTCAAAGCCCTTAGCGTGGCAACATGATTTGACCTTTGTCCACATCCCTTGACCCTTATTGTCTTGTTTCTTGGGCTCTCATATGTTGGCCCACCTTCCTTTTCCTCCAGCAACCCAAACATATTTCCACCTCAGGACCTCTGAGGTGGCTGCTTTCTCCAACTAGAATACTCTTCGTCCCAGTAGTCATGAACCTTCTCATTCACAGCATTCAGGTCTCTTTTCCAGGGCTACCTCCTCAAAAAGCCACTATACCAAAAATCTTTCCCATTATTCTTATGTCTTCCATCTACTTTATTTCTCTACATAGAAAGAATTCTTATTTGACATCATGTGGTCTTTTCCTTTGCTCACTTTTGTCTCCCCTCACTGGCCTGGAAACTCAGGGGTGGCAGGGACTTTATTTTTTTCATTGCTGACTCCCCAGCTCCTAGGACAGTGCCCATACTCAAATATTTGTCAAGTTATCATTCATGCTGAACAATCATGATGAACACTCTCTCACCTAGTGCTTGGCATGTAGTAGGAACTCAATAAATGTCCGTTCTCCTCCCCTGCCCTTCTCAGCAAGGAGCTTAAACTTTACTGCTGAAGATAAGACAGTAGGAGATGGATTTTTTTTTTTTTTGGATTTAGTTAAGCCACTTAGATCTTTTTACATCCCAGTAACTACACACAGCAAAGCCTAACAGAAAGAGAATCCTCGTTTTATGTTTTAATCAATTTGTTCCACATAAAGTATGTCTGGGGTGATAAGAGCAAGTGTTAGAAAAAAATTAAGCACTAGAACAATTGATGGAATTTGCTTATTAGTTCTTCTTCTCTTTAGCACTGCTTGCCTTGAAAGAAGGAACTGGTTAGGGAGAAAAAGCCACATTGACTCTTGGGGAGGGAACATCACAATTAACAGTCTCCTTTAATGAATCCTATGTGAACCTTGCTATTGAAAGATGCATCAATGGAAACTATTTCTGTCTGTTCCTTTATGAATGAGTTATATGGAGATATTTCTTTGCTATAGTAAAGCATCCCACGTGGAGCACATGCTCTCTGTTTCCTGCTCCTTAATTGACTGGTATGTTTATGGAGTACAGATTACCAGCCCTGTGTGGTGGGTAGAGAATGGGGAATTGAGGAAGGAACACACTGGCAGGTGCTATGAGAGTGTGTTAACAGGAACTGGATCAAGTGGTGGGGGAAAGTCAGAGAATACTCGCTAGAAGAAGGGATGTTTGAACTGAGATTTTAAAATTAATAGGCATTAACTAGGCAAGAGGGTGGTATGGGGAGAGTGGTGCAGAATGAGAAGCATTCAAGGCAGAAGGAATGGCGTTTGGAAAACTGGATCCTAGGTTCTCCACTCTACCTCTGCCCCATGGAGACCCATCCCAGTCCCGTGCCTCAGTTTCCCCCTATGTAATGTGAGCAGTTAGATTAGATGATTTCTTAAGTTCTAGGCAGAAAGGAATTTTCCCTGCTCCTGTGGAACCCTCTTTTTCTTTCCCTCCCCATTCTGTGCACTGCCCTCCTCTGAAGTTCATTTCCCTTTCCCTTTCTCCCTTAACCATATCCCATGGTTTTTTTGGTTTGTCAAGTCACCAAGGGCAAGAGAGGATATTAATATAATGTCTTTGGGAATACATGGGGCATGAGGAATGGCAGATTGCTGCTCTAGTGTTTATTCTCGACGTTTATAGGCAGAATAGTGAGTGAGTATGCTAAATCCCATGGTGGCAAAAAAGAAAAATGAGTTCTGTAGAAGCAACATTTGGGTAAAGAGGGGTTTTTTTTCCTAATGAAATGGGTAGTCGCTCTATATTTAATAATAATTGACACTGATTGGACCCTTGCCATATTTCTTTTTTTTTTTAAGATTTTATTTATTTATTCCTGAGAGACACACAGAGAGAGGCAGAGACATAGGCAAAGGGAGGAGCAGACCTCCTACAAGGATCCTGATGCAGTACTCAGTCCCAGATCCTGGGATCATGACCTGAGCCAAAGGCAGAGGCTTAACTGCTGAGCCACCCAGGCATCCCTCCTTGCTATATTCCTATGTTATACCACAAAACTCTCACAGTAGGCACATATCAGTTACTATCTCCAATTTTTGGGTGAAGAAACTGAAACTTCAAGAGGGCACTCAGCTAGCAAGTGGCAGAACCAGGCTTGGACCTCTGGTAGCTGGATCCCAGAGCTAATGCATCCTTACCGATGTTGGCATGTCTGCCCCAGGTCATGCTGGCCATGTGACCCTGGCCCAATTGCTTCCCCTCTGGGCTTCAGTTTTCCTGGGTGATTTCCTTTTTTTTTTTTTTTAAATACTTAAAAAAAATTCTATTTATTTATTCATGAGAGACACACACAGAGAGAGGCAGAGACACAGGCAGAAGGAGAAGCAGGCTCCATGCAGGGAACTGGATGTGGGACTCAATCTCGGGACTTGAGGATCACACCCTGGGCTGAAGCAGGCACTCAACTGCTGAGCCACCCAGGCATCCTGGTCCCTGAGTGATTTCTCCAAAGCTTCTCCCAGTTCTAACTTTCTGATTTGGTCACAAACCCCTGTTCTTTCCCTATGTCTGAAGTCTCTATGAGACAGAGAAGGAAAAAAACTGCAGGAGACTTGCTAGCTCTGTGGGAAATGCTCCGAACTATTTCAATGACTGGGAATGTATTTAACTCAAGGACATGGTGAAGGACAGGTTGAATTTTGGTATACTGGGATGGAGAAGAGAGTAAATTTAGAGCATATGACAATTTCTAGGACTGCAAAGAGAACAATAAAAATCAGATTTTGCAGTAGGGAAAAGAAACCTCTCATTCCATCTGGGCCACATTTATACCCAGGGAGTAGTTTTGGCAAGTGGAGAGCTGTGGTTTGTTAAATATTAAACAAAAAATATTAATAATCTGGCTCACTCTTCATGTCTGTCTCTGGTGGTACAACAACCCCTAATTCACTTTTCCTCTTCATTCTCTCTTAGTTAAGCTGATATTTGATTCTAAGACAATTTATTTTATAGCTAGTGGTAAGCCTCCAAAAGGTTTGCCACAGGGTAGACTCATGAAAACCAAGGCTCCTTTCTTCAAGAATGCAAGACCTGGGGATGGGAAAGGGTACAAGAGACTCTTAAGTATTGCTTGGCCATAAGAGAAGAAACAGCATACAGCCCATCTCTTTCCTTGGCATTGGTCCTTTCTCGCATGAAAAGGGACATGCTCTCAGAAGGCACACAATGGACTGGATTCGAGAGTATAATTGTATGTATCAAACCCAAATATTTCAGAGCTGTCTCTTCAGAGGAAGGAGAAATAGGCTCCATTACCCTCAAGTCCTACAAGATCAAAGTGATGGAATGGAGGAGGTAATGAGAAGTGTCAGACTCTGCCTGGAGATACAAAGGGATGAGAAAGATCACTAGGGAAGCAGATATGAAAGTGAATGAAGTTTAGCTTGAATTATCACATAAGAGTGTGGCTAGAAGTTCCTGAAAGCATGAGATTAGGGCATTATAAATAATATATAAAGATATTAGTGCCTGTCTTACTTATTTCCCATCATATTTAAAATATACCAACCGCCTCTGCTGTTTGATATAGTGCCATTTATAAAATAGGTAGAGCACAGACCCAGAGTTCAGTGTCCCTCCAGACGTAATTTTACTAAATTAGCAGCCATATCATGTTTCCCATTGCCTATCGGAATGCTTGAAAAATATCCCTAAAAAAGGAAATACTTAACTGACATTTAAAAACAAAAACCACATGCTAAATAAAATAGCAGGATGTTAAGAGCTCTTTAATAAATACACACACTTTAAAGGCCTAAATGTACACACTCATTTCAAGTACATTTTATGAAATAATTTACTCTCAGTTTGTTTTGAATAATTGTATGAAAATAGTTTATAAGCATAATAAATCTTTAACATACCCTCTTCTTGCATGCTGTTCCTGAAAGTCTCAATTTGAAGATTATACTTAATGGAATTGTCTATCAATATCCATCACTATCATCTGGGGCAGATGGCTCTTTGATTGTGCATTTAATATGCAGAAAAATCCCATGCCTCTTCTGCTTTTGAGTTAGCTGTCCGACAACTCACATGATGGGTAGCTTTCCTTTTAGAAAATGGTTTCCCTGAAATACCAGACTTCATGTATCATCACAAATAAATATATTCAGATGAGTTTTTTCATCTCTTTTATTTTGTTCACCTCACATATTAGCATTTGAAATGATACTCATTTGGGGTTTGTTACAAAGATGCTCATTTTGAGAGGAATATGTGCAGAGCTTCCACCAAAGCCAGAACCACAAAGGCAGCTGGATGCCTTGTGGGAGCAAGATTTGTCTGAGGCAGGGACAAGTGCATAGAGCCTAAGTCTGAGAAGCCACCTCATATCTTATGCCTTGCTCTTATGATACTGGATTCTCTCTGGCAATTCAGTGTCCCCAGTGGGTCAAACTTTGGGTATATACCCTCGGCTCATGTGTATTGGGCTTTTTCTCTCAGAATTCTGCCTTAATTTTTATTCAATATGCCTCCAGGATGAGTGGAACAAAGAGACATAACATGGTGTCAGAACTCTCACTTGTGATGGGTCTTCGCCCAAACAGAAGACTTCAATTGTGAAAATGGTGACTATGGGCACCTGGGTGGCTCAATTGGGCAGATGATTAGGTGTCCAGCTCTTGATTTTGGTTCAGGCTTTGATCTCATGGTTATGAGATAGAGTCTGGCTTCAGGCTCTGCATTCAGCATGGATTCAGCCTGAGATTCTCTCTCCCTCTGGCCCTCCCTCTCCTTCTCTCTCCTTCTCTCTCTCTCAAATCAATCAATCAATCAATCAATCAATCCATCAATCTTTTAAAAAATGACTATCGTTTTAATATGTTCCAAGCATCTGCTAATGCAGCCACAACTGTATACTTAGTATAAACAGATCTAAGTGCATAATATCATTTGTGAATTTTATGTCACGGTGTGACATAGTAGCAAAATCATAGCTTGGACATAGAAGGCTCAGTTTGAATTTTAGTTCCTCCCCTTGGAAGGGAGTTTAGAGTTTAGCAGAGAAGGTGGCTCTGGGGTCTAATGTGGCTGGGTTTAAATCCTAGCTCTTCAGCTACTAGCTATGTGACTTTGTGAACTTAATCTCTTTATATCTCTGTTTCCTCATCTGTAAAGTGGGGATATGAGTAGGAATTATTGTGAGAATTCATGAAATAGGGCATGAGACAATTAAGAGCTACCCTAAAGAATGCTAGTCAAAGGTGACAGTTACATACCAGTACCTGGCATTGCATAATTGTTCAAGAAATATTTATTCACCCCAAAATGGACACAGGTTGTTTCTGTATCTTGGCTATTATTAATAATGCTGCAAGGAGTATAAAGGTGCGTATATCTTTTTGAATTATTGTTTTTATTTTCTTTGGATAGATACCCAGTAGGAATTGCCAAATGATTTTTTTTGAGAAACCTCCATGCTGTCTTCCACAGTGGCTGCACCAATATGCATTCATACCAACAGTACACAAGAGCTCCTTTTCTCCATATGCCTGCCAATTTTTGTTTTTTTCTTGTCTTTTTGATAATAGCAATTCCTACAGGTATAAAGTGATACTAATTGTGGTTTTGATTTACATTTCCCTGAAGATTAGTGATGTTGAGCATCTTTTAATATCCTTTTCAGCCATTTGTATGTCTTCTTTGGAGACATGTCCATTCAGCTCCTCTGCTTATTTTTAAGTGGGATTATTGTGGAGATTTTTGTTATTGAATTGTATGAGCTTTTAAAATATATTTTGGATATTAACCCCTTGTCAGATATACGATTTGAGAGTATCTTCTCCCATTTAGTAGGTTGCCTTTTCGTTTTGTTGATGATTTCTTTCAAGCTTTTTAGTCTGATGTACTCCACTTATTTATTTTTACTTTTGTTTCCCTTGCTTTTGGAGTCAGAGCCAAAAAGAAGAAAGAGAAGAAGAAGAAGAAGAAGAAGAAGAAGAAGAAGAAGAAGAAGAAGAAGAAGAACCACTAAGAGCAATGAGGAGCTTACCACCTACATTTTTTGTTTTTGTTTTTGGTAGGAGTTTTATGGTTTCAGATCTTACATACAACCTGTGATACATTTGAGTTAGTTTTTGTATATTATGTAAGAAAGTGGTCCAGTTTCATTCTTTTGCATGTAGCTGTCCAGGTTTCCCAACATCAATTATTGAAGGGACTGTTGTTTTCCTTTCCCATTTTATATTCTTACCTCCTTTGTCATAAATGAATTGACCACATATGTATAGGTTTATTTATGGACCCTCTTTATCATTCCATTGATCAACGTATCTGTTTTTATGCCAATATGATACTGCTTCAACTACTATATCAGACTTGAAAAAGGCGCTCTCCCCTTGTGCACGTTTTTCCTTATGGGTATCAGCCACATGGCAATGAGGAAAGGGACAGCATGAGAGAGATCCTCCACTCAGGCCCCCCCTTGTTAGAAACTATGATTCTTAAACAGTCATATGAATCAAGAAGAGAGCAATATTTGATTCACAAAAATTTAATTAGCATCCTTATTCCACAGAGCCGTCTGCATGCTCTCCATCTGAGCAGTCATGCCCTGTGTGTGAACCACACATTATGCCACAGATGCATCTTCATTAGTGACCAGAGTGGCATTAGAAATGGGTAAATTGGATCATTTAATATCATTGCTTTTACCTCCAGAAAAAAAGAGAGTGAGGTATTTTTTTCCCATTATAGTTAATAAGACTTGAAAGGCTAAATTTTCATTAGGAATGGAAAAGCATTCTTATAAATTCTCTCTCTATGAAGAAGGGTTGAAGATGGAAAAGCATGAAACCTGGCAGCTATAGTTACCATCTTCCCAGAGTAAAGTAAAAAACCTTGTGGTCTGTGTGGACTCACTTCTCCGCCCTTTGCTGTTAAGTCTTTGGGAATTGAATCCCTGCAGCCCAAAAGGGGCTTTTTTTGATTTGCCAATCCACATTTCTCTTCTCTTCTCTAAAATTAAAGTAAGAGGTCACTTCCTCCAGGAAGCCCTCTTTGGTTACCTACCACATCCTGGTCATGCTCTGTGTGCTTCAAGTGTGAGCTTTAAGCCACTTTTAGACTCAAAGTCAGAGTCTAAAAGTCTCCCCAAAACAGAGCCTATGACAAGTACTTGGAAGTGGGTGCTTTATTTAGGAGGTGATTCCAGGAAGCAGATGTGAGGGGCTGGAGTGAGTAAGACAAGAGAAGAGGAAAAGCCAGTATAAGGATGTGTTACTGAGGTCACTGTCATGTGCACTAAGGCTGGATTCCACTGGGTCCTCCCAAGTAGCCTGCAGAATACCTTCCATGTCTGCCTGAAGTGTGAGGTGACAAGAGCAGTGAAGGCTCCCGCCTCTCTTAGTTGTACATTGCCCTGGGGCATTAATCTCACACCATGGGCAATACTTGTGTTCTGATCCTGCGAAATCCCACAGCATCACAGAAGACCATGGGGCAGAATGAAAATCTGAATGCTTGAGGTGAGACTCAGCAAGAGACAAGTCAGGGCTCCCATAAGACCATCCACCAGCTGTGGCTGAAACCAGAGGTGGTGGGCAATGGGTAGTGGGACAGCCAACATGGAGTTAACACTCATTGAGTACCTACATACCATTTATTTACTCATTCATTAACAAACACTTATCAAGAGCCTATTTGTCAGGTACTCTTCTAGACTCTAAGGATACTATAGTGAATAGCACAAAATAAACAATATAATTTCAGGTAAGGATATGCTATGAAAAAAGAAGAAGCATGGTAAGGGGGATAGAATGTCAGGGATGGTATGTTTTTATTTTAGATAAAGTGATCAGGGAAGAGGTAGCACTGAAAAAAGTTAAGGAACAAGCCAAGAATGGGAGGGTGGGGACAGTGAGTAATATAGATGAAGAACAGCCAAGCAAGGGCCTGGAGGTGGAAGGAAGTCTCTGTATTTGAGTAGCTAGAAGACCAGTGTGCCTGAGGCTGACAGAACAACAGGGAGAGTGGGGGACACTGAGGCTAGAGAGATAGCAGAGTGAGGTGTGCAGGGCCTGCAGTTGTGAGGCATGACTGGATCTTATTCCCTCTGTGGTAGGAAGCTGGTGGGGGCAGGATGTGAAATGATTAAGCTTTTCAACAAGAATTTTTAGTCAAGTTTGTACCAAATATTATACATGTTCTAATTTTTAGTCCTTAGAACCTCATGAAGTTTTACCTGGGGAAGGTGACTTCCCAAGTCATGCAATTATCATGCACACATAGGATCCAAACCCATGGAGTCTGGCTCCAGAGCCCTAGATCTCATGCTGTATTGTTTTCTGCAGCCTCAAGTCGTTTTCCATAGGACTATGCTCTTGATTTCCACCTGACAGCACCCTCTTCCAGGTCAAAGGCATACTTTTATCTTTTTTCTTCCTCTCACAGCACCCAGTGCTGTTCACACCTGCTATTGCTGATAGATGGGGCTGGACTGCCGGAGGGCACAGCCTGGGGGCAGAGAGGCACAGGTGCTGGTGGGAGGTGACTGTGATGTTGATCCGGTCTTAGTCAGTTGCTGCTCCCTGCCTTCTGGGGCTGACGTTTTTTTGCCAGCATATGGCTTTGCTGGATCAGTGTGGCCAGACCATGTCTGAGTAAAGGGGTTGGTGAAGGCAGGCGCATCCTGGAGGATTCTGAGGCCAACACACAGTCACTTGATGGATGAGTGAGAGACCTTAGCAGAGGGAGGAGGGAAGTAGAAGGACTGACATTTTGCAATTTTTCTATCTCTAAAAATAAACTCAAACAACTTCAACAATTTGATTTGAGCCACTGTTCTGACCTACACATGGCTTCTTTCATCCAGTGAGTGAAAAGGAAGGTGTTAATTTTTCTCTGCATTTAGAAGTTTCCTTGACCAGCAAGGACGTTGGGTCAGCTCACCCTTTAAAGGTGGCAACTCCAATTTAGAAGATTTAAGTTTGAGAAAATGTGTTCTCCTAAGAGCCTAGGAACAGAGTCATAAAAAACTCAGTTGCCAGTCCAGGAAGCAGTGGTTTATGTGGGTTCATCCTGGAAGCTTTCAATGGCATAATAAAGTTGAGAGTGACTCTGCTCTTCCCTGACTGCAGGGGCAACTGGCCTCAGAGGTCAGAGGGCAGTTTGCTCCGCCCCTGCTTTGAGGAAGAACAGCGCCTGGCCAGAGAGGTATCTTGCTTCAGGCACAAGACAGGTAGCAACTACAGGGTTCCAAGAAAGCTCATTAATCAGGGCTGCAACGTCAGGGCTGCTGCAGCTTGGTTCTTCAGGGGTCAGTGATGGGTCTCCCAGAGTCAATTAGAATGAAAGGCCAGAGGCAGGGTCGGCTTCCCTGTGATCCAGGTCCTCAATTCACAAAGAGAGGTGAACAGATCTTGTTTGCCGATTTTCAGAATGCCAGTAGCAGACTTCCTGCACCTGTGCTTAAAGCTTTGATACAAAAAGAAAAGGAAGATCAGCCTCAGTGTTATCAGCCTGAGAAATGCAATGACCCAAGATAGAGGTTCTGAGCAGAACCATAAGGTTTTGGAGGAGGATTGAAATCAGTTACTCTCTAAGTAGCTTTCTTTGGGATTTGGCTTCTTCAAGGATGATTCCATCATAACACTTGAATCTCCCTCAGTAACCCTATCAGAGGACACCTCCTCATTTGGACGGACTGTGGCGCTGACCCAAGAGAGAAATGCTGGTTTCTTTCATGTTTGGTGTAAGTTCCTGTGACTTTAGTTATAGGTTGACTTTAGTTCTAAATCTTTGGGTGCAGCAGTGAGTGTGCAGGCACAAGTTGGGGTCAAATTTCAGAGACCTGAAGGTTTCCTTGGATAGTAACAGAGTCATAATGGCTGTCATAGTTGTGACAGCCAATATTTATTGAGCGCTCATGTACCAGATACTATGCTGAGTGTGTTTCATACTTTCTTACATCTACTTTTTAAAGAAAGATTTATTTACTTATTTATTATTTTAGAGAGAGAGTATGAGGGGGGAGAGGGGCAGAGAGAGAAGGAGAGAAAGAATCTCAGGCAGTTTCTGTATGGAGCACAGAGCCAGACTGGGGGTCGATCCCACAGCCCTGATATTATGACCTGAGCCAAAATCAAGAGTCAGACGCTTAACTGACTGAATGACCTAAGCACTTCTCTATCTATTCTTCACAATAATTATATAAAGTAGATCTGAATCATTAGCCCTGGTGTACAAGTGAGGAAACTGAGATATAAAGTAACTTGACCAGGTTCACCCTAGTAGACGGGCAGAACTGGGATTTGTCTTTGAGTCACTGCAAACCTCTAAGCACTGGTTTACAATCTTTTCATTCCTGTCTCTGAAGTTTGAACTTTCCTTGAAAGAACTTGTATGCACATTACATTTATTTTGGAGGGGAAAAATGCATTGGTTGAGGAAGAGTAGGAAATCAGTGCTCTGGCTAATAGTGAGCTAACCAAGGTCGAGACCTGGCTATCTGAGGAAGGTAACTCTCATCTCCTCTTCCCCAGGTCACGTCAAGTCAACCAAGTCAAGAGTTGGTCCCAATCCTTTGAAGAATCTGTCCTTCAAGTCAGTCACATCTGTTTTGGGAAACAGAAGACCTAGATAATTTCTTAACATTTGAGAGAAATTATAATTTGATTAAGATATTTCATATGCCTGGTAGCAGCAGTTCATCTGTAGAATAATTTAAGGTCTAGGGAAAAATAGCTACATTGAAAGAGTTTCTGAGCTGTTGAAAAGGACAATGTGAACGAAACTTAATTAGGAGTACGGGCTAATGGAATTGAGAGGGAGGCAAGATGAATTCATTATATTAATAATAAACCTGAACTTAGGGAAGGGAAAGCAGATGGAAAGAAAAGAACGCATAATTCGTTATGTTTCATTTCTTCTGAATAAAGTGTAGTGTGCTGAAATGTAACGAGATTATCCATCCTCTCCATCTGCTTTTGTCTAAATAAATTCAGGTTTTTCACAAATGTAATGAATTTGCAGCTTGTAATTTGCTGTCTCTGGTGTGTGCAGTGCTGAGAAAACCCAAGACGCTCTCTCTGAAGCCCATTTGCTTCATGCCCCAGGCCTGGGACTTCCATTAAGCTCCAGGGCCTCACATAGCATCAGGGCAAAGGTTCAAAGCCATCCCACTTGCAGCATGGGTGGTATGTTCTGCACAACAGCCACCTGGGGGTTTGCCGACACAGGTTGGCAGAGAATAGTGGTCTGGCTATGGTAACAGGATGGGTCTTTTCTATAAACTCTGGGAGTAAGATGAGAATTCGTGAAACTCTGCTTCCTCCTCATTTCTCATTCACTTACATCTTTATTTATGAAGTCTTCTCCACCAGGAATTCCATCTCTTCCATACTCCTATTCTTCAAATCCTATTACTTTTTAAAACTCATTTATTTCTAAGTGTCTCCTTCACCTGCATTAGAACACACAGATTTATTCTTTTTGACCTGAACTCTTGTCGCGTTTTACTTGAATTCAACCCTGCATTCAGTTATTTAATTCCTTGCACTGTTTCCCCTGAACAAGATTATAAGGTCCTCCTCTTTCTTTTCTTTTCTTTCTTTCTTTCTTTCTTTCTTTCTTTCTTTCTTTCTTTCTTTCTTTCTTTCTTTCTTTCTTTCTAATGTATTTATTTATTTATTCATGAGAGACACAGAAAGAAAGAGAGAGAGGCAGAGACACAGGCAGAAGGAGAAGCAGGCTCCATGCAGGGAGCCCGACGTGGGACTCCGTCCCCGGTCCCCAGGATCAGGCCCTGGGCTGAAGGTGGCGCTAAACCGCTGAGCCACCCAGGCTGCCCCTCTTTCCTTCTTTCAGCAAATATTTGCTGAATACCTTCCATTTGCTAGTTACTACGCTTCATAGTTATTGGGGTTTCGATGGTGAGCAAAATACACATGGATCTTGGCCTCACAGAGCTTGAGAGCTAAAAAGGAAGATGTGTCAAATGCTATTCCCCCAAATAAACAGATGTGATGGTTAATTTTATGTGTTAACTTGATTAGTCTAAGAGTTTGCTGGTGAAACGTTATTTTTGGGTGCATCTGCAAGAGTGTTTCCAGAAGAGATTAGCCTTTGAATTGGTGAACTTAGTATAGCAGAAGGCCCTCCCCAATGTGAGTGGGACTTATCCTATCCATTAATAGCCTGAAAGGAACAAAAAGGTGGAGGAAGGGTGAATTCACTCTCTCTGCTTGAGCTGAGACATCTGTCTTCTCCTGCCCTTGGACTTCAGCACACACAGTTCTTAGGCTTTCAGATTCAGATTGGGACTTACACCAACTGCTTCCATTCTCAAGATTTCAGATTCTGGCTTTCCCCATTCTCCAGCTTGCAGATGGCAGATAATGGAACTGGTCAGTCTTCATAACCATATGAGACAATTCCCATATTAAATCTCACATATACATCTCTCTGTATATATCCTATTGGTTCTGTTTCTCTAGAAAACTCTGAATAATACAATTACAAAATTTAGTGTCAGAAAAAATTTAGTAAGTGTCAAATTTAAGTCAATGTTATTGAGATATAATTTTACATAATAAAAGTCACACATTTTAAATATACAAGTCAATGACTTAACAAATGTAACCATTCATGTAACCACCATCCCAATTAAAATGTAGAACATTTCTATCTTCCACCAAATTTCCTCATACCTCTTCGGTATCTCCTGTTGCCCAAATCCTATCAGCCTATCTACCATCACCGATCTGATTTCTGTTACTATAGGTTTTGTTTTTTTTTTTTTTTTTTTTTTACCTTTTCTAGAATTTCACATAAATGAAATAATATAGTATTTACTCTTTTGTGTCTGGTTTCTTTCACTCAATCTAACTATAAGTTTCTTCAGTATTGTATTTAAAAGTAATTTGTTCTTTTATATTGTTGAATATATGCAAGAGGATATAATAACTTATTTATCAATTCACTTACTGCTGGACATTTGAGTTGTTGATAGCTTTTGGCTCTTATGAACAAAACTGCTGTGAATATTTCTATTCAAGTCTTTCTGTGGCATATATTTTCATTATTCTTGAATAACAGGAGTAGAATTGCTGGGTTATGTGTAAAGTATATATTTGAATTTATAAGAAACTACCAAAGTGTTTTCCAAATGGATCATAGACTTAAACATAAGAGCTACAATTATGAAAATTCTATTAAAAAACACAGGAGAAAGTTTTCACAACCTCAGGGTAGACAAAGATTTCTTAGGCATGTTCTGTTTTTACACAAAATTTTTTTTAGAAAAACCTTTGGATTTCATCAAAATTAAAAATCTGTGCTTTTCAAAACGAAAGTTAGGAATTTAAAAAGGCAAGTCACAGATTGGGATAAAATGTATGTAAAATGTATTTGGCAAAGTGGTGGCATCCAGAATATATAAGGAACTCTTACAACTCAATAATGAGACACAACTAAAAAAAAAAAGGCAAAATATTTGAATGAATACTATATAGGAATGACCAAAAAGCATATGAAAATATCCTCAATACCATTAGTCTCCAAAGAAATGCAATTTAATACTACAGAGATATACCTCTTTATACCTACTTGGAGGTATAAATGAAATGCAAAAAAATAAAAAGAAAAAGAAAAAAAAGAAAAAAGAAAAAGAAAAAAAAAAGAAATGCAAATCCTAAGGGTTAATGGATATATAGAACCACAAAGTAAATGCAAACATGTTGGAAATGAGTTGGGTAATATTTTGTGAAGTTAAACATGCCCTTACAATGTGACCCAAAAATTCCACTAAGATAACTACCCAAGAGAAATGAAAACATACTTCCTCACAAAGAGTTGTACACAAATGCTCATAGCTTTAATGATAACAATTCAAGTTGGAAACATTCCAAATCTCCATCACCTACTGAACAGATAAACAAACTGTGATACATCCATGCAACGTAGGGGTACTACTAGCAATAAAGGGAACAAACGTCACAGGTATTATACTGAGTGAAGAAGACAGAGACAAAGGAATAGTGTGACATGATTTCATTTATATGAAACTATAAAAAAGGGAAATCTAATTTATAGCAATGGAAACAGATCAGTGATTTTCTGGGCTTATCTTGTAAGAGGGTTAACTGCAAAGAGGTAGAGGGGAATATTTGGGGCTTCTGGTAATACCCTATGTCTTGATAGTGTGGTTATGTGGGTATATACATTTATCAGTTATTGACCTGAACACTTAAAATGGATGTAATCTTTTGAAATGTACATTATACCTTAATAATGCTGATCAAAACAAACAGGCACAGACCTATTAGTGATGACTGTCTGTAAGTGACTCTTCTCATTCCTTCTGCTATATTACCAGTGAGAAAATGGTCTTTATACACAGAGGCATTCATCCTTCTGTAGAGACACTATTCATCCTGTGGGAACATGTTAGCAGTCTACCAAGGTGCTGGTGCTTTAGTTCTACATTATGCTGCAGAAAATGAAACAAAAAGTGGATTCCATGTGACACTTGCATTTATTAGCAGTGAAACAAAGGATCTGCTAAGAAGAGTGACATTCTATTGTGTTGATGTCACTTCTGATTGTCAAGTTGCAGAAAACATTCAGCTAAGTCTTCAGCTTGTTAAACCTGAAAGAGCTGTTTACAGGTTTTGTATTTTTCTCATGAGGACTATTAAGTATTCCATTTAATTTGCAAAGGCAGGACAGGGTTTTTGGGTTTTGTGGGGTGTTTTGTTTTGTTTTGTTTTATGGCTTGGCTCCTTTGGAATGAATGCTGGGAACCACACTCAATCTGAGTACCTATGGATCTCATCTGTATTAAGACAGTTTGAGTCTTAAACTGAGGACACCCAGAGCACCAGGAGTTGCAGCCTAAGTTACTGTGCTATATCCATTTACACAGAAGTCATGATTGGACTGATATTTGACCCTTACCAGGGCTAGTCATTTGTCCTTTAGCAGGGGGAAAGTCATAAGAGGGCTCAAAATTTTGTTGCTCCTTCTTCAGAGAAAAGATGCTTAATTGTGAGCACAACTGTTTTCCATCACTACTCATGTCTGTAAGCCAGGGTCAGGGGTAATATAGGTGTGTGGACATATGGGAAAAAGAGGGAGAAATCTCAGAGGACTGCAGCTACTGTCACTGATTAAAAGTTGTGTGATACTGTTTGAGCAAGAAAAAAAGAGCAGCAATAACCTACTGAATGTCCTGGGTCTCTTGGAATCCAAAAATTTCTGCCCCATAGTTACTTGTAATGAACAAAACAGTAGATGTAGTCTACAGAAGGGTCAACTTCTTGACTTTGGAAGGAATCCAATACCTGGAAGCAAAGAAGATTCAAGTGGTCCCACGCTCTAATTGAGGTTCAGATACATAAAATAATGTCAGATAAGCCACTTAACTCTTCTGATGAGGTTTCCTCACCTATGATTATGTTAAAATCCAATACTGATAACCAGCTGGCAGCTACTTTTTTGACTTTGCTTACTAACAAAATGGAAATAAAATCTAAATATCCTGAAAGAGCCCACTCACTGAAGAGTAGAAATGAGCAATGTCAACTTTGCTGAAGATCTGGTAAGGGGAACTGTAAAGGGGTTTTATTGCACTTCCCACACCTAAGGAATATTCCAAAGGGACTGTGTATGTTTGAATATATGTATGACTATGTGTATGCTGGCGTGTGTGTGTGTGTGTGTGTGTGTGTGCATGTGCTTGCTTAAAGCTTCTTGTTCTCCTTCCTGCAGTGGCCAGAATCCTCACCTCCCCTCTTTTTCCTGGTATTCCTCCAAGAATTTTATGCTTCTGTGTCTTCCAGCAAGCATAGCAATTCTGTTTATCCTCGAATGTGTACACCCAGACTTACCTGGGTGCCGAGCAAATCAGATGGCTTCCAGTGAACTCTTTCCATTCAGAAGATGGTTTGGTGGTCATCTTCTATAGTTGTGCATAATTTGGTGTTTTTCTTCTTGCATTGTAAATGGCCTATACAAATCTCTATATTTCATTGTTTCTGAGACTAAGCTTTTCTCATATTTTAACATCTCTGAAATTGGGATGCTATTTCAATAAAAAACATTTTACAATTACAAATGACAATATTTTTCTTTCTTAACATCTTAGATTTGATTAAATATGACATTTTCAGCAACTGAATGCAGGGCTATTTCTCTCTAAGACCAATCATTATTATTATAACTTATTATATAAAATTCAAAACAAAAATATCTCAAAGTTTATGGGGTGCCAAGGCCTGGTTAACAAATTACATACACAGATATGCCCATCCCTGCTTATGACTGATTCATTCTCTCTTACTGGAAAGCACAGAGACAGACAGCTGGGAATAAGGAGAGGAAACTGTGTGTTTATATTAAATAGGATTCCTTTCAGCAGGAAGAGTTCATTAGTGGAATTGGGACTTACCTAGTAATGAGTTGATTTTTAAAGTGTGGTCCAAAGGCTAATTACACGAAAATCTCCTGGCAGGCTTACTATGAAGTGTGACTTTCTGGACCACATTTTATTCAAAACTAGATTACTACTTCTTTGGGAAGCTGAATACCCATCATAAAACAGGAACTTTCATTTCAATTCATTATGATTTTAAAACTCTCAAATACCTTTAAAGATCTGCATAAGTCCTATGTTTGTGGGTAAATGGAGGCACAAAAAACCTGAGTAGCTCTCATTAGCTAGGAAGTGGTGGAGACTGGTTGTGAATCTTGCCTATCTGATTCCAGGGCTTTCTGAACCTCATCTTGTCTGCACTGAATTCAGAACAGAATTTACACAATCTTTTTGGAACACAATTTGACAAAAATCTATTGAATTTAAAATGCCTATTGCCTTTCCCAGCAACCCCACTTGAAGGAGTTATACTACAAAAACACTCAAGCATTAAACGATGTGCACACACAGACACAAATATTCACTGTAGCACTTATAGTAGTAAAAAATAATCAGGACTTATCTGCATGTGCCTCAATAGGGGGATGGTCAAATTATGATATTGTCATGCTACGAAATACTATGTAGCAGTAAAAACAATAATGTGCATCTGTACATAACAGCAAGAAAAGATCTCTAGGACATATGATTAAATGCAAAAAAGGTGAGTTTAAGTACAAAAATGTAGAGAAGAATGTTATGTAAAACAAAAAGGCATGTTTAAGTTACAAAGGTGAAGGCATAGAAAAATATCTAGAAAGTTATATGCTAAGTTGCAAATAATGTTCACCTTTTAGGAGGTATGTGGTATTTGAAGTGCATGCAGATGGAAATGTAGAGGTGAAGGTCACTCTCAATATTTATTCTTACTTCCATGTTGTATTAATTTTTACTATGAGAATTCAGGCATTAGGCAAAATTTTTAATTAAGAAAAAGGCAAAACATGTATATAGTAAACTGCTCACACATGCTTTTCAACTTTTGCACTTTTAGGTGCAAAAGTGGCTGAAGGCTGTAGTTTCGGCAGAATAGCTAATATAAAAGATCTTTGTTGTTACTTGTTATGAATTATATGCTCTGTCTAGTGGGCAGCTTGTTTTTTTTTTTTAATCTCAAATCAGAACTGTAAAGTTTAAAAATATAAGTCAGCAAAATCTACGAGTGCAACCTGAGTTAGTGAAATGTTTCCATTATTGGTAATGTTGGGCTTGTTGGAAAGTAGTCATATTTCATTTTATGCTTAGTTGCTCCCAAGTTTTAATAAAGAGACCATAATATCTGGTATTTACCACGGGAATTTAAGAAAGCTCATCAAAATGTATACAAAAGAACAAAGATGAATTGCATGCAATGAACTGCCACACTCTTCTCGGTTTATTAATGAAAAATGACAACTTTACTGAAAATTTCTGTCCCTTGTGTCCTTTTTCTGTTTTGAAAAACCCAAATTGGCTCATAGCAGAATATTTCAATACCTGTGCTATTTGTCTTGAAGAGGTCTTTAAAAGATGCCTATAATTACAGGTTTTGTGCTATAAATCATTTAATTCTTAATAAAAAATAGACACACTAGATGGAATACTGCAATAATGTAGCTTGAAGCATGGGCTGGGCAGTTTTTCATGATCTATGGTGGGCAAGAAGATAAAATAGAAGTTTTCATCATTCTCTGCACCAATGACTGATCTTGCCTTCTTCGAAGTATTGTTTCATTGATTTTATTCCTTTACTGTGTTGTCTGGTTGGATTAACCCACTGCAAGTGGATGTGTGACTTTGAAAAAGTCACCTAACCTCTGTGAATTTCTTTTTTTTTTTTTTTAACCTCTGTGAATTTCATTTCCTCATTTATAAAATAACAAAGGAGTTGAGCTAGACTTCAGGAGGATGGAAGACCATGTGGAGTAGAGATGAGCTGACCTAGCATGACCTACATAAGTGAGCTCAACCAGGATAGAAGAACCAACCAGTGGAGCCCATATTAAATGGTCAGCCTTTAGAACTGTGGGTTAAATAAATTAAATAAGAGAATATTGTTTTCAGTCGCTAAGTTAAGAGTGGTTTGTCAGACAGCAAAAGCCAACTGGTACAATGGTAGATATAGAGACAAACTGAAATAGTGTTAAGGCTTGTATGATTTTCAGTTCAAAGACTAACGATGCTTTCATGTCAATTCCTAATGTTTTTCACTCAGTAAAAAATAATGTCAGAATAAAAAGAAGACTCCCTAGGGATCAAAAGAATGATTAGATATATTCTTGGTGAGTTGGTGATAAAATATGCTCTCATACATTGAAGTGGCCATTGTCAATTGGTATGACATCTTTGGAGGATAATTTTGGCAATATCCATCAATTTAAATGAATATACCTACTTTCCCAACAATTACTAGGAATTTAACCTTCATAAATGATATATATGTAAAGATGTTCATTGAATCAAAACACTGGAAACCATAAAATATAAAAAGGATCTGGTTAAATAAATCATGCACTATTTACATATTGAACCAATATCCAAAAGTTAAAACAGATACTTGCTGATATTAAGTGATTAAGCTGTCTTACGGACTGAATGTTTGTGTCCCTCTAGAATTCATATATTAAGCCTAATTCCCAATGTGATAGTATTTAGAAGTGGAACCTTTTGGAGGTAATGAAGTCATGAGCATGGAGCCCACATGATGGGATTAATACCCTGACAAGAAAAGATGCAAGAGAGTTTGCTTCTCCTCTGTCTGCATTTTGCCATGTGAAGATACAATGAAAAGAGAGCCATAATCAAACCAGGGAATGGGCTCTCACCAGACTCCAAATCTTTTTTTTTTTTAAGATTTTATTTATTTATTCATGAGAGACACAGAGAGAGAGAGGCAGAGACACAGGCAGAGGGAGAAGCAGGCTCCATGCAGGGAGCCCGATGTGGGACTCCATCCCTGGACTCTGGGATCACGCCCTGGGCCGAAGGCAGGTGCTAAACCGCTGAGCCACCCAGGGATCCCCACCAGACACCAAATCTGCTCGTGAACTTCCCAACCTCCATCACTGTGAGAAATAAATGTTTGTTATTTAAGCTTGCCAGTCGATGGTATATTGTTATAGCAGCCCAAACTGACTAAAACAATATGTAAGGTATATTTTTGGATTAAAAAAAAGAAGTGGAACACTGTAATTTTCTCCCTTGTAAGTCAGCATTCACATATGCACATACAAGCATGAACATGTACCTACCCATGAAAAAGTGGCGTAGAATCCTAGAATTGGAATTTAATTCTGAAATTTCCTTCAACATCCAAGTCTAAGTCACCTTCTGGTGACTCAGAAAACACATAACTTTCTGCCATTCACTCTGGACTTACTGATGGAGAATTCATTATCTGTGTACTTACTGTATCTCAAAAGAGCTTTTCCAGAGTCTTCTTGCAAAACTTAAGAACTCCTGGCATGGGAAAAATGGGATGGAGCTACAGGATGGAGGCAGCAGGAATGGGCTACAGGATGAATCCTAGGAAGGACAGGGTGTCCTCACACTGCTGATGCCCAGTCCTAGAAAAATAACATGATAGAATGCAAAGATCGTGGGTATTGAAGTCAGGTAGCTTGGACACTCTAACATGCTTTTGTGCCTGGCATCATTTTCACTCAGCCCACCTGCCTCAAGCCCACTCAGCTTTCCTGCCTCAAGTGTCTCCTCCAAAGCTAGGGACCCTCTGTCAGCTCACATGTGAAACTTTCCAGAAGTGCAAGAATTAATGCCCTGCCTCTGATCCTTTGAAAGGAAAATTCTGAGGCACATTCTACACAGTTTCTCAAAGGATCTCCAGTGAGATTGAACCCAGTTGCTGCAGCATGAACCCGCTCAGTAACACTTCATGTTGGCTCTTTCTTTCTTCTTTGTATCACACTCCCCACTCTCCTCACTCCTGTTTACTGGGATCACTTTGAAGTAAAGTAACTACACTTATATTTTTTCCTCAAGTTCTGATCTGGGGACAAACCAATAAACTTACTCAACTTTTCTGAGCTCTGATTTTCTTACAAATATATAGATCATAAATAAGTGTATATATATATATATGTATGAATTTATATATATGTGTGTATATATATACATACATTTACGTGTATATACATATGTATATATAAATATACATTACTTTGTTAAATTAAATGTCTCTATATATGTCACCATGTATCTATCATCTATCTACTTGGTATATTATAAGTATTCAACAAATAGTAGCTAGTTCCCAGCCAGGGAGCATCCTTCCTCCAGTTCTGATCCAAATTCTTCAGCTCTTCCTGAGCCTGTGAATCTCTGTTCTTTACTCCTGCAGCTTTGCCTCATATATACAGTGACACAGTGGAACATAGAAGTTTAGTTAGTAAAGCATTGCCTTAGTATGGAATTTATCACTTGACCTTCAGCCTTCTGTCTGCTGTGCCTTGCAAGTTTCATTTCTGTTTAGAAGAGCATGCTTTCCAAAAGGATGCTTGGGGAGTAGAGGCAATGTGCCCAGTTTCACCATGTTATCCTGACTTTTAGGGAAAAACCTGCTCAGCTCTTCAATTAGCAGCCCTGCTGGTGGCTCAGGCAATGGCTTTCAGAGACTAGCAGCATGAAATCCAATGAGAAGACACTGTTTATGTAGCAAAATAAAAAAAAAAATACTAGTTGTCTGTTTATAGCCAGTGAGCGTGGCAGCTAGAATTGAATTCATGTTGACCACGCTGTGCTTAATTTAGGATATCTTTTTTCCTTCAGAGTGGCCCATGCATCCTAGCATGTTTCTTTTGAGAAAAATTATTAGATTTCTTCAATGGAGAGCCATTTCCTAGGTTGTAATGTATTGTGAGAATAACTGTGTGTGTGTGTGTGTGTGTGTGTGTGTGAGGAGAGAGAGAGAGAGGAAGAGTTTAATTAGTGACAGACTTTTCACCTATGGTCCTTTTATTAGGGATTTTTTTTACCATGATTCCAAAACCATATTTTTGAAACTGTAATAATTTTTCACTTTGTATCAGAATTATTTGCAGACTGAATGAGATCTCAGTAAAAAAGTTATTTTGATACTTATTTCCCCATGCCCCAGCCCCTCCTTTCCCCAGTGCCAATGCCTAACTTGATTATCCTAGAGGAGAAAGGAAAAGGAAATGCTTTTTCTTTAGTTATCCTCTGTTTCTAAGCAGGAGAGCAGGTAAATTACAATCATCCTGTTGGATGCACATGCTGATAGGAAAGAGCCATTTTCCTGCCTTGGGCCTTGCATCAAGTCAGAGTCCTACAGATACAGTAGGAAGGAATTGGTCCTTGCATTAAAAATGTAATGAGGAAGGAATTTGTGACCAACTGGGGAATCCTAGCCCCTTGCTCACTTGGAACAGAGTATGAGAGAAAGGTCTTGCTGATTTAGGACATGATGCAGGTGTATAGTTTAAAAATGGAGCATCTCTGACTCTGAGTTGATCCAAAGCAAAATTCAAATGTTAGGCCCTCAGGGTGGGTGTGGATTGAAGCTTTCCCTTGACATCTGATGACAGCGTCATGATCATATACACCTTCTCTGTCACTCCTAATGGGAAAACCTTGGTGTGGGAGACAGTGAAGAAACGTTATGCACAATCAGATTTATCCCCTATTATCTGGTGTTATGGCAATGCTGCCTTAAAGGAGCTCTGGATTGCAAGTATGAACACCTGAGTTCAAGTCTTCTAAGCTTGGGCTTGCTTCTTGGAATGTAAACATATGTGCTTGGACTTAAGGGCTGCTCAGTTCTCTCCAGCGCTGCTGTTTTGTGATGTTAAGTAGGAGACCTATCTCCCATCTCTCTTCTGCCATGGAGGGGGGTGGTACATCTATAAGAGAGACGGTTTGTTTCACTCAACATGCTGTGCAGCAATGGCTCCAATTAGCGCATGCTCTCTCTCTAGGGCAATGACAACTCTCTCTTTTACACAGCAAATGGTCCAGATTATGGGTGTTTCAGGTATTAGATTTCTCCTTGTTTTCCCTTCTTCTTGATATTTTTAGGTTTTGGTTTTTTTTTTTTTTAAACAAGCATTTATTGTAGCCTAATAGCAGAAACAAGGGAGGGGAAAAAAAGTTGATGGCCCAGGAACCACATTTTCTGTGCAATTAACCTCTGTAGTAAGCTACTTAGTTACAAATTTGCCTGTAGAGAAATCAGCCTTCTGGACAGAGAATTACACAATTATAGTCTGGGACAGAAATGTCTCTCAAGAGATGTGCTAATGTGGCTCCAGATATCAGGCAGAGAAAATGTATCCCCATTTCACAGATGAGGAACTAATGCTGAATTATGAAGACAAGAGAATAGAGAAAGTGTCTTTTTTTGGACTTCCTCGGTAGAAAAGACAAGTCTTGAAGACAAGAACTCATGGTTAAGAAGCAATAAAATAGGAAGATGTGTGGAAAACTGTTTTCCTGATTTCTGCTACTGACTCCATACTTAGCTTAATTACCAAAAAGACGTACAGGTTATAGTGTTACATTGCTATAAAATCACTCTTTTCTTGTTCAGCAAATAATTTGAGTGAATTTATGTGCCAGGCACTGTTATGCAATGGAACTAGAATGGTGAACAAATAATTAGGGCATCTTTCCCTATAGTTAGGGAGGTAGATATTAAATAAATATAGAGTTAAACATACCACCATTGTGAATATGATGAATGATATGAAAAAAGAAAAGCAGGGTATATACAGTCACCTTAGAAGACTGTTTAGAAGTTTCTTACAAGAGTAAATATACTATTGCCATACAATCCACAATTATGGTGCTTGGTATTTACCAAAGGAGTTGAGAATTTATGTCTACACAAAAATCTGCATATGGATGGTTTTACAGCAGTTTTATTTGTATTTTCCTAAACTTGGAAGAAACCAAGATGTAGGTGAATGGATACATAAGCTGTGGGCCATCTAGATGTTGAATATGTTTCAGCCCTGAAAAGAAATGAGCTATCAAGCCATAAAAAGACATGGAGGAATCTTCAATGCATCTAAGTAAAAGAAGCCAATCTGAAGAGGCTACATGCTGTAGGATTCCAATTATACAACATTCTGGAAAAGATAAAACTATGGAGACACTAAAAGATCAGATCTGGGGGATTGGAGCCAGATGAATAGATGAAGCACAGACAATTTCTAGGGCAGGGAAAATACTCTGTATGATATTATAATGGCAGATATATATCATCGTACATTTTATATTTGTTTAAACCCATAGAATGTACATCACCAAGAGTGAAGCCTAGGGTTAGCTCCAGACTTTAAAGGATAATTATATGTCTCTGTAGCTTTATCGTTGGTAATAATTGTACCAAGTGGTGTTAAGAATGGAGGCTATGCAAGTGTTGGGGCAGCAGCATATGGAAAATCTCTGTACCTTCCTCTCAGTTTTGTTGTCAACCTAAAACTGCTCTAAAAAATGTTTCTTGACAGTCTATCACAGGCTTCATAAGCCCTGTGATAATATTAAATTTAATAAAGAATAAGCAATTTTTTAAAAAGCAGAGTGCAAAAAGTGTATAATAATGGTTAATTATTTAGGTTTAAGAGCTAAGAAAATCTGAAGTATGAGTAGAAGTTAGTGAATGAAAGAATGTTCTAGGCAAGGGAACAACATAAATAAAGCCCTGAGGAGCAAATGGCTTACTCCATTTGAGGAAATGAGAAGAGGCCCCTGTGACTGGTGTATGGTGGTTGGTAGGGGGAGAAGCATGAGGAAAGGTTGGGAAAGCATGCTAAAATCCAGTTAAGAGGGGCATTGTAGACTTCCATGAAAGTTTGAACTTTATCCAAAAGCAGTGGAAAACCTTTGAAGCAGCACTACTCAATTGAATGTTACTATATTCTGTAATCTATGCTATTCAGTATGGCAGTCACTAGTCACATGTGGCTACTGAGCATTCAAAATGTTGGTGCAACATAGAACTGAATGTTCACTTTTATTTACTTTTAATTAATTTAAATTTAATAGCCACATATGGCTAGTGGCTATTACATTAGTGCAGCTTTGAAAGACTTTATGGAAGAGAATTATGAGATCAAATTTATCTTTTAAAAAATTCACTCTGGCTGAAGTTTGGAGAATGAATTTGAGAGGGCAGGAGTGGAAGTGGAATGGCCAATCAAGAGTTTGGGTTGGAATGGAGACAGTGAATATGGGGAAACATGGGTGCATCTTTGATATATTCTAGGTAGACTCACAGGGCTCAGTTATGGAGAGGTTCTATAGGGTAGAGAAAAGAGAAGTAAAGAGGTGTAAAGAATGATGCCCAAGTTTTCGTTTGAAAAACTGGTGGATGAGGATGTTATTTACTAAGGCAAAGAAAAGGAGAAGTGGAACAGATCTGAGATATGGGAGAAGGATAGGAAAAGGAAATGTTCAGTTTTGAATATTTAAGCATTGTGGTATGGGTATGATGTATAAGTGAACATGTCAATAAGCTGCTGAATATTGGAGTCTGGGGCTCAGAAAACATTATGTAGATACTCTGGGGCTCAGAGACCGAATATTAAGAGTAGGAGGCTAAACATTACATTGGTTGGGTGTGAAAGAATTAGAGACAGAGTGAAGTCTAGTGTTAATTTAGGGCTTTCTATTAACAATATTCTTTCTGGCCATATTTTGAAGCAATAGTTCTTCTTTAATTAAAAAAATAAGCAGGTTACTCTCATAGATTTACTCAGGTATAAGCATTTATTAAGTATTTATTTGGATCGTTGCATTCAGTGTTTCTTAAAAATGTAAACCAAACGCTTCTAGTGGTCTAGGGAATAATTTTAGGAAAATACAAATAGAGGGTTATATAACATGCAAACTTGTCATGAGAAAGCTATTTTCCTTTCTTATTTCTTTCTCTCTTCTGTAACAGAAGAAAGTCTCTGTTTATAAGCATGTCCCTAACACTGAACACTTGTTAATTTTCATTTCAAACAGAGAGGAGACTTCAGGATCCCAGCCATTAGCAGGCAACCCAGTGTAGCTATTTAACAACATTTTGTTTCCATTGTATTTATTTTATAGTCACCATCTTTTCAAAACTAAGATAATATTTATTTTGAACAAATATATGTCCTGAACTATTTGAGAGTAAGTTGTTGACATGATGCCCATCACTCCTGAATATTTGACTGTAAGTCCTACAAACAAGGACATTCTCTTCATAACCACAAATACAACACTCAAAATTGGGAAGTTAATGCTGATATGTAATTTCCATATAAGCCATAAGACACCAAGAATGTCTTTTCTAGCAAAATAATACGATCCAGGATCACTGGATCTAGTTGTCATTTCTCTTTAGCCTTTTTTTTTTTTTTTCTTTTTTCAATCTGGAACAGCTTCCCAGTCTTTCCTTGACTTTCATGATCTCAACACTTTTAAAGATCCCAGGTGAGTTATTTTGTAGAGTGTCCTTCAATTTGCATTTGTCTGACATTTCTTCATGATTAGATCTAGATTATGCATCTTTGGCAAAATATCACAGAGATGATGTATCATTCCTCTCTGCATCCTCTCAGAGGGCACATGTGTTGATTTGTCCCATTACTGCTAATGTTAACTCTGATTACTTGATTAAGATGATGTCTGCCAGGTTTCTCCACTGTAAAGAAAGCTGTTCTTTTATCTTTTGTAATTTATAAACATTTCATTGGGAGACACATTGATACCAAGTAAATATCCTGTTCCTTGTTAAATGTTAAGGACTAGTGTTAGCATCCATTGATGTTTCTTGAATGAATTAATCATTACTCTGCTACCTATCAAACAGTGAATTTCTCATCCTATTATTTTTCTATCAACCCTTCTGCTGAAAGAAAAAGCTTTCTTCTCCCCATGTATTTATTTATGTCTGTAGGTACTCAAAATTCCTGTTTTACTCTATTGGCTCTAATCTCTTACTATCATTATTTATTTTGATATTCAAATTGTCCCAGGTTTATTCAGTAAGAGCCTCTCCAGTCTGTCCTTTCTCCTTTAACATACATGTCCAATCATTCTCTGAGCACTTCCTTGCTTCCTGCCACAAGATTCTTCAGGATCTTCAGGCATAGGCCTGGAATCAGCCATTTCTCTAGGGAATTCTGGTTACTTGTGGAGAGTATTAAGAAACCAAGGTCTGGTGTTATTTGTGCTCATTGCTATTGGGATATCATTGTTTCCAAGCCCTCTCAGTTTATTTATTTGTTTGTTTGTTTATTTTTAACTCTGCTATCTCTCTCACTACTATCATAAGTTCATACTAAATTCAACCCAACACCTCGGGTTTCATTCCACTCTCTCCCCATTTATACTCATAACTTCCTTCTCCAACAGTGAGAAAACTGGCTTCCATTAGCATCAATCTATTTAGTTTTGGAGCAACTTCCCTTTATATAGCCAGTCTCCAATCATCGTGACTGCCCCATGCACAGATGCCCCTTCACCCTACTTGGGTTTTGTTGTGTTACACGGACTTATACCTCTTCTATCTCCATTGCATGTGTGCTTTTCACCCTGCTCAGACTCCAACATCCCACACTGGCTGCCGCTGCCATCACCTCTCAACACACAGTTTCCTTCCTCATCTTTCCTGGACCTGACACTCTACCCCATGGTTGCCCTCTTTACCTGGCTAGAATTCTAAAACTCCCCACTGGGTTACACAGTTAACTTCTTCATCCCACTTGCCACCCAACACCCAATGGTCCCTGCCATTACTGACTTCTTTCCCATGTATGTATACATTCTTCATTCTTTCCAGGCTTCAACACATTGCATTGGGTCGTCACCACCACTGCCCCCACCTCCACACACAGGCTCTGGCATTCCACCCCATGTTGCAAGGATGTTATCCTCTTGTGATACTTGTGACACCTCACAATTGGGCTCCTCCACAACACACACAGACCAACTGAGCTTGGAATCACCTTATGGCTTTTGGACTGAATTTCTCAGGAAAGGAAGGAAGGAAGAAAAGAAGCTAGAGTTATTTTCTTTTTATAGCTAATATTGGTTTTTCATTTACAGAATATATATAATAAGGTGCCTTTTTAAAAAGACTTTCTTAAGAGCAGATTTAGGCTAACAGCAAAATTAAGTGGAAGGAACACAGATTTCTCTCTCTTTCTCTCTCTGTCTCTCTCTCTCACACACACACACACACACACACACACACACACACACACACACAACCTGCCGCCACATACACACAACCTCCCCTAATACCAAAATCCTTCAATGTAGTAGTATTTCTGTTAAAATCAATGAACCTACATTGACACATTATCACTGCAAGTTTAGCATTTATGCTGGGGTTTATTCTTGATGTTGTACATTCTATGGGTTTTGACGAATGTAAAATGACATGTATTCACTATTACAGTATTATCCAGAATAATATGCTGCCCCCAAAATTCTTTGTGTTTCACTTGTTCATCCCTCTCTCCCCCTTTACCCCTGGAAACCACAGATCTTTTTACTGTCTCTATAGTTTTGCCTTTTTCAGAATACCATATAGATGGAATCATACAGTATGTAGCCTTTCAGATTGGCTTCTTTCACTTAGTAATATGAATTGAAGTTTCCTTGATATCTTTTCGAGAGTTCATAAGATCATTTCTTTTTAGCACTGAATAATATTCAATTGTTTGAATGTACCACAGTTTATTTACTCATTCACCTACTAAGGGACATCTGGGTTGCTTCCAAATTTAGGCAATCATGAGTAAAGCTGCTATAAACATTCATGTGCAGGCTGAATTTTCAAGTCATTCAGGTAAATACCAAAAAGCTTGATTGCTGGATCCTATGAAAAGAGTATGTATGGTGATATAAAAGACTTTCAAAATGTCTTCCAAAGTGACCATACCATTCTGTATTTCCACTAGCAATGAATAAAAGTTCTTGTTGCTCCACATCCTCACCAGTTGTCAGTGTTCTAGATTTGGCTATTCTAATAGATGTATAGTGGAATTTCATTGTTTTAATTAGCATTTCCCTAATGACATATGATTTAGGGGATTTTTTCATATGCTTATCTACCGTCTGTGTATTTTCTTTGGTGAGGTGTTTCTTTGGGTCTCTTGCCCATTTTTTAATTGGCATGTTCATTTTCTTATCAGTAAGTTTTGAAGAATTCTTTATATTTTGGTTAACAGTTCTTTACCAAATGAGTCTTTTACAAATATTTTCTCGTAATCTGTGGCTTGTCTTCTCATTCTCCTGGCATTGTCTTTTGCAGAGCAAAAGTTTTAATTGTAATGAAATCCAGCTTATTCTTTCTTTCTTTCGTAGATTGTACTTTGGTGTTGTATCTAATTGCCAAACCCAAGGTCCTCTAGATTAAGAAAAAAATTATGTTATCCTCTAGGAGTTTTATAGTTTTGAATTTTACATTTAGATCTATGATTCATTTTGAGTTAATTTTTGTGAGGGATGTAAGGTCTGTGTTTAGATTCACTTATTTGCATGTGGAGGTCTATTTGGCTCAGCACCATTTGTTGAAAAGACCCTTTTTTCTCCAATGCCTTTGTACCATTGTCAAAGATTAGTTAACTATATTTATATAGATCTATTTCTGGACTCTCCATTCTGTTCCATTGATCTATTTGTCTATTTTTTTTTCATTAATGTCACACTGTCTTGATTATGTAGACTTATAGTAAATCTAGAAGTCAGGTAGTGTCAGTTCTCTGACTTTGCTCTTTTCTTTCAATATTGGGTTAAAATATTGGGTTGGCTATTCTGTATTTTGTTTTGTTTTGGTTTGGTTTTCGTTTTGCCTTTCCATATAAACTTTAGAATCAGTTTGTTGATATCCAAAAACTTGATGGAGTTTTGATTAGAATTGTTTTGACTTTATAGATCAAGTTGGGAAGAATTACACCTTGACAATATCTGGTTTATCCATGAACCTGTAATATCCTTCCATTTATTTAGTTCTTTTATTTCTATCAGGGTTTGTAGTTTCCTTGTATGGATCTTGCTTATATTTTTTAGAATTATATTTAAATATGTTATTTGAGGGAGTATTAGAATAAATTGTGATGTGTTTTAACTTTATATTTGTCTTGTTCATTATTAGGACATAGGATAGTAATTGACTTTCAATATTTTTCAACATTTGAATATTTTTTCAATATTAACTTTGTATCTTGCAACCTTGTTAATCACTTATTAGTTTTGGAAGGATTTCTTTTTGTCAATTATTTTGGATTTTCTACATAGATAATCATATCATCTGTGGACAAAGAATTTCATTTCTTTCTTCCCAACTAGCATACATTTTATCTCTATCTCTGGTCTAATTGCATTAACTAGGGTTTCCAATATGATACTGAAAACAAGTGGTGAGATGGGATAATCTTACCTTGCTCTTGATTTTAGTGGAGAAGCTTCTATTTCTCACCATTAAATATAATGTTAGTTGCAGGTTTTTATAGATGTTCTTTATCAAGAGGTTGAGGAAGTTCCTTTCTATTGCTAATTTACCAAGAGGTTTTTTTTTTTTTTTAAATCATAAATGGGTATTGGATTTTGTCAACTGCTTTCTACATCTGTTGATATAATGATATAATATAATGTGCTATTTCTTCTTTAGGCTGTTGATAGATGAATTACATTAATTGATTTCCAGTGTTGAACCAATTTTCATATCTAATATAAATCCCACTTGGTTGTGGTGTATAACTCTTTTTAAAATTGTTGTACCAACTTGCTAATATTTTGTCTAGGATTTTTCCATCTATTTTCATGAAAGATACTGGTCTCTAATTTTCTTTTCTTGTAAAGTCTTTGTCTGGTTTTGGTATTAGGCTGATATTGGCTTCATAGAATAAATTAGGAAATATTTCGCCTGCCTATCTTCTGGAAGAGATTATAGAGAACTGGTATAATTTTTTCATTTTATGTTTGGCAGAATTCACAAATGAACTCATCTGAGCCTGGTGCATTCTGTGTTAGACTGTTAATAATTATTGATTTGACTTCCTTAATAGATGTAGGCTTATTCAGATTGTCTATTTCCATATGAGTTTTGGAATAGTGTATCTTTCAAGGAATTGGTCCATTTCATCTACCTTATTAAATCTGTGGGTATAGAATTGTTTCTTCATTACCTTTTTAATGTCCAGGGGATCTGTAGTGATATCTCCTCTTTCATTTCTAGTATACGTAACTTGTATCTTTTTCTTATTTTTAGTTAACCAAAACAAAATCTTATGGATTTTATTAATATTTTCAAAAAATCAATTTTAGTTTTGTTGATGCTATTGATCTCTTATTTTTAATTTCATTGATTTCTGCTCTAATTTTCATTTTTTAAAATTTTTCTTACTTTGGACTTAATTTGCTCTTTTTTCGCTAATTTCCAAAGGAGGAAACTTAGATTATTGATTTTGATCTTTCCTTTTTTATATATTTTCTTCTTTGACATATTTGTTATTTAGAACTGTATTGCTTAACCTGCAAGTACATTTTCTTTTTCCGGATATCTTTTCGTTATCAATTTCTAGTTTAATTCTGCTGAGGTTTGAGAACAGACATGGTATGATTTATATTCTTTTAAATTTGCTTTTCTTTATGAACAGAATGTGGTCCAGTTTGGTAAATGTTCCATTTGAACTTGAGAAGAATATGTATTCTGCTCTTGCTGAAAGAATTAGTCTACAGATGTCAATTATATCTGGTTGGTTGGTGGTGGTGGTGCGTTTTATGTCTTTACTGATTTTATTCTTTCTGGATCTATCCATTTCTGAAAGAGGGGTATTAAAATCTTCACCTCTAATAATGGATTAATCTATTTCTTTTTGCAGTTCTATCAGTTTTTGCCTCATGCGTTTTGATGTTCTGTTGTTAGAGGCATACACATTAAGAATTGTCATGTCTTCTTGTAGAATTGACTCCTTTATCATTGTGCAATAACCCTCCTTATGCCTGAAAACTTTCTTTATTGTGAGGTCTGATCTGTCTGAAATCAATATAGATATTCTAGCCTTCTTTTGATTAATATGAGAATGGCATAATCTTTCTCCAATTACTATTAATTTATATGTGTCTTTATATTTAAAGTGGTTTTCTTATAGACAACATATAATTGGGTCTTATTTTTCAGTTCACTCTGACAATCTCTGTCTTTCGATCGATGTATTTAAACCAATGACATTTAATGTGGTAATTGATATAGTTGGATTAATAGCTATCATATTTGTTACTTTTCTTTTTTGTTGCCCTTATTCTCAATCCCCATTTCTGTCTTCCACTGTTTCTGCCTGTTATGGTTTTATTGAGAATTTTATGATTCATTTTTCTCTTCTTTCTTACCATATTAGTTATACACCTCTATTCTTTTTTTACTTTTTTAGTGGCTTCCTTAGAATATGCAATGTGTATTTGCAACTAATCCAAGCCCACTTTCAAATAAGACTATGCCACATTATGGTAATGCTTATGGTAGCATAAGCATTTATAATAACAAAATAATACTAATTCCTTCCTTCCATCTCTAGTGTCATTGCTGTCATTCATTTCACTTAAGCATATATATTCTTATATACACACACACAAGTATATTATTACTGTTATTTTGAACAAACTGTTATTTTGCTATCTTTTAAATCAATTAAGAATAAGGAAAAAGTTTTACTTTACTTTCACTTATTCCTTCTCCAATGCTCCTCCTTTCTTTATGTTTAACTGAATCTTTAACTTAGATAGTTTTTCTTCTTTCTACAGGGCTTTTTATAACATTTCTTGTAATCAGATCTACTAAAAATTCTTTCAATTTTTGTGTCTGATAAGGGAATATTTCACATAGTACAAAATTTTAGACTGGTGGTTGTTTTCTCTCACATGGTAAATATTTTTCTCTCAACACCCTAAATATTTCACTTCACTTTGTTCTTGCTTTAATGGTTTCAGGAGAGAAGTCAATCATAAATGTCATTTTGCTCCACTCTAGGTAAGTTTTTAAAAATTTTTCTCTAGCTTCTTTCAAGATTTTTTCCCTTTATCTTTGATTTTCTTTTGAGTTTGAATATGATATTCCTAGGCATAGTGGGTTTTTGCTGTTTGGGTTTTTTATTTGTCATTTATCTTACTTGATGTTTTCTGAGGTTTTATGTACGACATTAATTTTGGGGACATTCTTAATCATTTCAAAAGTTTCTTCTTCTGTTTTTTTTTTTTATTGTTCTATCTGGTCTTCCCATTATTCATATGTTAACAGCTTTTGGAATTGTTCCACAAAAAAATGTTTTCTTCAGTTTTTTTTCTTTTTCTCTTAGCTTTTAGTTTTGGAAGTTTCCATTGACATATCCTCAAACTCAGAGATTTTATTTCTCCACTATTATCTGTCTACTAATAAGCCCATCAAAGCATTTTTCATTTCTTTTCAATATTTTTGATCTCTAGCATTTCTTTTTTTATTCTTTCTTAGAATTTCCATCTCTCTACTTATATTGCCCATCAATTCTTACATTTTGTCTATGTTTTCCAGGAAAGCCCTTAGCATATTAGTCATATTTTATTTTAAATTTCTAGTCTGTTTCCAACATCCTTGCCACACCTGAGTCTGGTTTTGATAGTTGCTCTGTCCCTTCAAACTGTGTTTTTAACCTTTTAGGATGTCTTGTAATTTTTTTTCTCAATAGCCAGACATGCTGTGCTGGATAAAAGAAGCAATTGTAAATAGGCCTCTAGTATTGTAGGGGGAGAGGAAGTAACTGTATTATACTCTTCTTGTCTGGTTTCAGTCTTTTAATGAGCTTGTGCCCTGATCTTAAAACTTTACAAACGTTTCTCAGTCCCCTTCTTCCTTCTTAGGTGGGACAAGATAGCTAGAGTGGCCTGGATTTGAGTACTTCCTTTCTCCTAGTTGATTAAGCTCTGATAAAACCCTAACAGTTTGGGCTTTGAAAAAATGGGATTTTTTGGAGGGGAGATCTTGTTAAAAAGAGTTTTTAAAAAGAGTGCTCTGATATATTTCAGAATGGTTCTTTTTTCTCCTCCCCCTGCTGGAAGCATGAAGACTTTTTTCTTTGATATTTACTGTGAGAACTTGGTTGAACTCCTAGAGGTAAAACTCACAGAAGTGTGGAGGCCTCCATGACTGGGTCTTCCAAAAGTTTTTAAGACCTGTCCACGCTGAGCCACCAGCAATATGTCAATTACAGTTACAGTTCCTAACTGGGTACTGGTTCCCAAGAAGGTTTCTGCTCTAGTAAGCTATGATTTTCTATATTCGCTGACTCTCTACCTTTAGGGACTTCAGTTTGCATATGACCTCACTTCTCTGACAGATCTAAGAAGAGTTATTGCTTTTTCAGTTTGTTTAGCTTTTTACTTGTTATTGGAGCATAGTAGCAACATTTGAGCTCTCTACTTGCTAGATATGGAACTGAATGTCTAAAAGGTCATTTAAAAGTATAATTATTTAGACTTTAAAAATGAGTCCAAATAAAATGACAACATTTTAAATTATAGCGCAATTTATATTCTAATAGCTTAAATTTGGGAAACACTTCTATAGTTTAATGTGGGTTGGGGCACAAACAATCTCCTTGTTTATTTTAGCTCTCTGGACTAATAACCATTCTAGGATGCACATGCAGTTCCCTAACTACAAAAAATCCACACACATGCTCCAGTGGCCATCTGTCCCTGAAACAAAAGGTGTGCACAGCAGACAGCCCCACCTTGTCAGCTGTGATTTATGAGTTCCTGTGTTTGGAGGAGCTGCTTGGCCAAGCTATGCTGACTCAGCACCCCAAGGACAGCCTGTTCTGGCATTCTAGCCTCTTCTGAGGAGCACGTGACAGGTATTATTGTCCAGACCTGGAACCCCAAGAGTGCTCTGCTTTTCACTCTTTACCCACTTTAGTCCCCTTGTTTCCCTCCTTTTTTCTGCTCTCCCTGGGGGAGACACCATCCCTTCCCAGCCCATCTCACTTAGCCTCCCTATCTCCTCTCAGCTAGGCCAGTTTGGTCAATCTTGTGTCTCTCTCTGTACAAATGTGAGGCTTATCTCAACACCATATTCAAAATCCATTTCCTTTTTGGAGCCTCTGCCCACCATTGCTCCCTTCACCTTAAAGGAGTCTGTTCTAGAAGGGTAGAAAAAAGAAGGTCATAAGTCAAAATGCATAAGTTTAAGTCCCCATTTTCTACTAAAGTGTGGGGAGGGGAAGGAGGGAGCAAGAGAGAGAGTTATTGAGCAAGCCAACAGTGACCCTCTGGAATTGTAGGCTGTTCTGAATCAAATACTCCTTAACCTGTGCATTTGGGAAATATCCCACTGTGTACTTTTGATGAAGGGCCATTCCTCTGCCCAGCTTCTGCCATGGAAGCAGAGGTGCCTAGTTTTTTTCTCTACCTTCCCTCTATCTCCCATCCCAGCCAGGGGATAGGCAGCTGATATAAGCTTAGTCAGTCAGCTGCTCTCTTCTCTGACCTTGCCAATTGGTAAAAACCAATTGGAGGAACCATCTGGAGGTGTTATCTTTGCCCATGCTGTTACAGAGTATGGGCCAGACAGGTCCTACTGCATGATCCTGGTTCCCAGTCACCTTTCAGCCAGGTCCTGTGACCTCCCAGTGATTCTTTGAATCTCCAATATTCTTTCATTAAATTACCTTTTTGTCCAAGAAAGTCAATCTATTTGTTTTTTGTTTTGGTGGGTTTTTTTTTTTTTTTTTTCAACTAACCATCTTACTGGCACAGCTTCTGGCTGTAAAACAAGAAAAATACTATCTACAAAACAGAGATTTTGTGGTGATTAAATGAGAAAGTATGCTAACACTCCTAGCTTGGTGCCTGGAATATAAAAGCTAAGTTTACAAAAAGCTTAATATTGTCAAGCCCTGAGAGAAGCAAGATACAACCTTAGCTCATAGCATTCTCACAACAACTCCATGAAGGCATTATCATTTTGCCAAAGCAGAAACTGAGGCATGGGGAAATTAGGTAACTTTTTAAGGTCACCCTGTTATAAGATGCAGAACTGGGTTTTGTTTCCAGGTCTATCCAGTATTAGAAATCTTTATCCACTCTCCCCCTTTCTCATTTCTATGTTCTCCTATCCAACTCAGCTTTAAGGCCTATTAGTATGTGCTTGGAAGTAAAATAAAAGGTAGTTTATGGGGACCGTGAATCCAGGACAGAGCCCTCAGAATAAGATTCCACAGGCACCATCTCTACTAACTCAGAGTAACACCTCTGATAGGCTGAGTAAGTGCTTTCCTCAATCTCCTACCTTGAAATATCTCCCGAGGCAAAATTCAGCCAACATTGTTTTGAGTTCACAGGCTATGAGTTTCTTGAAAATGTAACTCAGGTGAAAGAGCACAGGTCACAATGATTCACACAATGTGGATCAACTGGAGCAAGTATCCTGTAATAATTTTGAAGGTTGATGGGACATTTCCATGAAGGAGCAGGGGAAGAGGAAGAAGTGGATGGGGAAGGGAATAAAGAAGAGAATGGGCTCTGTGAGTCTGCAGCCTCTTCAGACCCCAATAACCACAAAACCCCAATAACCTTTGAGACATCCAAGCTCAGTTCTGCAATATCCCTAGGGTCTGTGGAAGCCCCCTCCAGAAGCATCAGGGCCCTGGAAATTCTAATACTTTTATGGCATCTGCTTTCATACCAGTCAGAACTTCTTCAGCTACAACAACCAACTTAAAACTACCTTTTAAAAGATGAATTCACTAGCCTGGCAACTAAGCAGAGCAGATCAACTCCATCAGGCACTCCTAGATGTAGATGCCCAAGTTGTCTATTTTTTGTTTGTCTCTTTTTTTCTTTGTTCATTTGTTTTGTTTCTTAAATTAAGTAAATTAGGTAACTTTTTAAGGTCAAAAAGTGAAGTTGAAGTTGGGTGAAGTTGTATGGTATTTGTCTTTCTCTAACAAATTGCTCTAGTCTTCATTTCACTTAGCATTATATTCTCTAGCTCCATCCATGCCGTGCAACACAGTGGTCCAATTTTACTCTTGAAGCCTCTCCCTGTGTTCTGAGGGCAGGGCTGTCCTTTATTTCTTTATATCTCTTCTCTTCTCTCCCAGTGATTTACATATAGTAGATGTTCAGAAAAAGCTTGTTGAATTTGATAGGAGAATATTGAGAGAAGAAAGTAAAAGTAGTAATTCCTACCAAACAACTTCCAGCCTCTTCTAGTCAGAGCAAGGTAGACACTCCTCTCTCAGTCCCAGGACAAGACTGTCATCATGGCCACTTTCCCTGCCTGATCCATGTTGTCACATACTATGGAAGAGAGAAGAGCAGGAGACAGAGGAGAGCAGGTGCTGGTCTGTCTGGAGGAACTGAAAGCAGAGGTGATGTGGCATTCAGGGAAGCGGTCAAGTCCAAGGCACTGCCACTCCTTCCCCCCCATGAGGCCCTGGGCTATAGAGCTGGCTGCAAATGTTAATTGGGCACAACTCAACTTTATATGACTGCAATAGCGCTGCTGTAATAATCCATAAAGCGCAGAATGTGCATCAGATGCAAGTTTATTGTGTAAAAGCTGTATCTTAATCATATTAATTGAAGTTTCAGAGCAGATGGGTTTCCTTTTCAAGCCACATTTTATTACATTTCATTAGCATCATGTTAACAGCAGCACAATAGCAGAAACTCCAGACATTAAAACAATTTTCTGATGGCTCAACTACATTTTCTGTGCTGTTAATTCAAATGCTAGCCTGGTTAGTCAGGGCTTCTCTGCTGGTTGAAATATGCCTTCTTTCTGTATGTCTACAGAAATTTCTGAAGCAGAGGACAAACACAAGTTATAATATTTGGAATGATTTTTCCCAAGTTGATAGCTTTTCTGGCCTCCAAAGCCTCTTGCTCTAGAGATATGGCTGATACTAGACCTCAAATTGTTCCTTCCTTCCTTCCTTCCTCCTCCTTCTTCTTCTTCCTTCCTTCCTTCCTTCCTTCCTTCCTTCCTTCCTCCTTCCTTCCTTCCTTCCTTCCTTCCTTCCTTCCTTCCTTCCTTCCTCCTTCCTTCCTCTCCTTCCTTCCTTCCTTCCTTCCTTCCTTCCTTCCTTCCTTCCTTCCTCCTCCTTCTTCTTTTCCTTCCTTCCTTCCTTCTTCCTTCCTTCCTTCCTTCCTTCCTTCCTTCCTTCCTTCCTTCCTCCTCCTTCTTCTTTTCCTTCCTTCCTTCCTTCTTTCCTTCCTTCCTTCCTTCCTTCCTTCCTTCCTTCCTTCCTTCCTTCCTTCCTCCTTCTTTCTTCCTTCCTTCCTTCCTTCCTTCCTTCCTTCCTTCCTTCCTTCCTTCCTTCTTTCCTTTCCTGCCTATTCCAAATGTATTGAAGCAATTTATAAGACATATACAACAGGGTAAAAATAAATAAGATCAGAATAAAGGGATGTTTGATTTCCAACCCTGACTCCATCACTTCCTCATTGAACGTCCTTAGGCAAGTGATTTTGCCTTTCTGAACCACAGTCTCCTCCTCTGTAAAATGATATCAGAGTCTACTCCTTGTATGGCTGGTGAGAAGGTGAAATATAAGGTACTGGGTGAGCTATGCAGCTGTGCAGCTGGTATGAGAGAAGCAGAGAGGGAGCCAGAGGTCAGCTCAGGCAAGCCTGTGAGGCTCAAAGTAGGACCAGCTCAGTCCTCAGAGAGGAAAAAGACTAATGGAGGGTTGTGAATAAAATACAGAGGGGGCTCTGGTCTGACTTACATTGTGGAAAATGGGTGTGGTTGTTGCATGGGGAGCAGAGTGTAGGGGAAAAGTTGGAAGCAGGGACCAGTGAGGACGCTGTTGTGAAGGATGGCAGTGGCTCAGACTATCAAGAAGGTTATGATGGAAACCATTTGGAAAGAGAAGTCAAAAGGGTTTGCTGAGATGCTGAATGGAATGTGACAGACAGAAAGGAGCCAAGGTGGGTTAGGAAAGGGAAGGGCATGTAAGTGCTCACCTTGCCAGGCCCTGCATGGCCCTGTGGGTTCAGACCTTCTGCCCCACCAATGCTTTGTTACCAGGAAGGATCCAACCTCAGCTCCTAATGAGCGGGGCTGGAATCACACCAACCACGTAAGAGGACACAGTACTGCTGGGGCTCTCAGATGGACTAAAGGGATCAAACTGACCAGTTCCTTCATTGTGTATATTGCTTTCCAGATTCTACAAAGTGCTTTCTCATAGTTTACCACAGTTTTCCTTTTAGGCCAATCCCGTGCTTTGGAGCATTAAATTACTCCATCTCAAGGATAAGTAAACTGAAACCTGGAAAAGGTAAGTGACATACCCCGGGGCATATGCTTAGCTATTGTTATGTGAAAACAAATGAAACAAGACCATGAAAACTTCCTAATGAAGAAGGGTGTTGGATAAGTCCAAGATATTCTGATTTTATGAAATATATTCATGTAAAACTTAGAGTATTTAAGTCTAAAATGTTTAGAGTTTAAACTACTATCAATATTCTTCTTCTCTCCCCATTTGTCTAATGATTTGGGGATACACTTCTCTAGATAAGAAACTGAATGGAGCTATTGTTTGATTTACTTTTGTAAAACCTTATGATGTAGATTTTCTCAGTTAATGCTAGGAAGGACCCCAAGAATAAGCATTCTTACCCCTTTTTACTGCTATGAGGGCATGTATGGCCCTCAAATAGCTTATATTCTGTGTAATGCCTGGGTCTCACACTCAGTGGAATGCCCCTCGTGTAAAGCTGAGCCAGGAAGCAGTTTGCACATCATGTACCTTCCGTTCAGAAGGGATATCACATCAGGGCTATTCCTCCAGGAGCCTTCTAACGTCAGCCCTAAATATGGATGTCAAAACACATCACACTCTGGGGAGGCTGAGGCCATCTCAAGATTCCATGTTTAAATGACTAAAACAGAAAAATATAGCTCTAGTATTTATGACGAAAAGCCAAGAGGCTTCGTCTTGGCAGATATGTGTATCAAGCAACCCACGAGGGGCAGGAAAGGGTGGCCAGCACACCTCAGGGCCCCAGAGAACCTGCAGGTAGCAATAGGACTGGCCTGTGGCTGGAAATCTGTCCTGATTGTCAAGTCCCTGTCTTGTCGTTTGTCAAGCAAGCAGACAATGTCACAATAGATTATGCCGTTGTCAAAGAGAACATCCTGGCTGAAAACACATCTGAGATCGAAAAATATTCCTCCTCAAAAAAATCGAGCAGTTTAAGGAACAAATGTTCTGGAGAGGATTGGTAGACAGGTGTGGATGCAAATTTTCCTATGTTAATGACACAGGGCAGGCATCCTTCAAAGCTGCGCATGTTGGTCACAAGATAGGGCTTCTCCAAAGACACCCTGTGACCCTTCACTAGCAAAACAGTCTAGAAACACCAGTGAACAAGAAGGTAGGCCAAGGAAAAAAAATGTTTAAATCAGAAATCGCAAACAAATTTCCCCTGGGTCAAATGTGACCCACAAATGTGTGGACTTTTTTTCTGATTTAGTATATTTTTTAAATATATGTGAGCTAATAAGAAATTGAAAATAAAAATCCAGATTTTTGGCTGTTCTGGAAAGATTGGAAGATCTGGCAATTTGGGTCCCATTTTCCAGCATAAGGAGTTGGTTGCATTGAACAGCAGCTGTCTCCTTTTAGATGGAGGAGGGACTCTCCGTTGTTCACTCATTTATCTATATCACTTGCCTAGCCCTGTTGGTATTAACATTTGCAGACCTGACTTAAATGTGGGGTCCCATCCCAAATTCTTTAAAGCTCTCCCTCAATGACCCCTTCCTGTTGCATTTTCTTTTCTTTTCTTTTCTTTTCTTTTTTTAATTTATTCATGAGAGACACACACACAGAGACAGAGACAGACAGAGGAGAAGCAGGCTCCTTGCAGGAAGCCCGACCTGGGACTCCAGGATCATACCCTGGGCCAAAGGCAGGTGCCAAACTGCTGAGCCACCCAGGGATCCCCCTCTGTTGCATTTTCTTATGCCGTACCCCAAGGCAAACCCCTGAGGGGTAACTTTGCATCTGAACAGAAAAAGAATCCCACCTCCCCTGGGGCTTTATAAAGAAGAATAAAACATTTTTAAAGGTCCCCATAGTACATCAGAAGCTTCCTAACTCTTTCCCTTCCTACCTGGTCCCAAGTGAGAAGAGACATCATCTCAAAATTTAAAGAGAAACCATTTTATATTTATTTTGAAGTTGCAGATGTGGGAGAAGCATCCCGCCCCCCTTCCCCTAGTTCTTTCTGCCTATTTTGTTCTAATAGCAAGAAAGGGTAGAATTTTAATAATATCTCCCTGGAATGACTTTCTTCATGCATGAATTATTTCTCATTTACAAAGGTTTGGAAAATGCTTTTTTTCCTTCCTTTTTTTTTTTTTTTTTGCTGTGGAAAATGATGACTGTTTTCATTGCTAGACACATTACTGTCAGAACTCATGAAGCTGATGGTCAGGCCTGTTTTCCCACGGAGTCCCTCTCCAGCAGACAGCTCAGCTTGTCTTGTCCCTAAAATAGTGGCTCTTGTCAAGGCATGTATAGGAATGTCACAGTCACGGTGGCTAATGGCAGGTGACTGCTGTGGTTACACCACTGGTATAGAATAAAGGCAGATGAAAGGCTGTTAAGGGCTTGCTCGTTCTCCTTTGATCCTTACAAAAACCTTTTGGAAGTAGGCATAAAAGTAATCATTTTTATAGACAAAGAAACAGGAACTCAGAGAAGTTAAGCCACTTTTCCAAGGTCACCCAGCTACTAAATGGCAGAACTGGTATTTAAATCCAGCCCTGCCAACTTCCAGCACTTTAACCACTATATGGGTTGCCATTCCTGTATTCTTTTGGAAGAATTTCATCCAGGAGCCTGGTTCACTTTTAGTAATGAGAGATGATTCCTGAGGTTTATACACAAGGTGGTGCCACGATGAGCCAGCTAGGATGGTCTTTCAGAAGCCATGCATACCCTTGAAAGCACCAGTGGGTTTGAGCTCCTGCGGCATGCACAGAGTGCCCAGCACTTCCTAAACTTCACTCCCATTCAGCCTTATAGCACCCCTTTGAGGTGGACATTGTTTATCCTTGCTTTACAAATACAAAAATCTATAATCATTCTGCATTAGATCTCTAGAACATGTACATCTTCTGTTCACAAGTTTGCACCCTTAAACAACAACCTCCCCCAATCCTCAATACCCACCCCTGGTAACCATCATTTTTCTCTCTGATTCTATGAGTTTGGCTTTTCATTGTTGTTAAGATGTATTTATTTCTTTCAGAAAATAAGAGAGAGAACAAGCAGGCCGGGCAGAAGAAAAGAGCGAGAGAGAAGCTCAAGCAGACTCTGTGCTGAGTGCAGAGCCTGATGTGGGCTTGATCTCCTGACCATGAGATATGATCTCCAGCAAAACCAAGGATACAGGACAGCATCCTTTAAAGGGTTAATGAACTGCAGTATTCAGGTGCTGGTGATATAAATACTTGTCTCCCTCTATCTGACTTATCTCTGAATAAGGCCCTCAAGTTCCACCCATGTTTTTGAAAATGGCAAGATTATTCAGAGCTGAATAATATTCCATTGTATATGTACACTGCATATTCTTTATCCATTTATCTGTTGTACTTCAAAGTTGCTAAGAGCCTAGAATTTTTTTTCATCTTGTTAAAAGAAATTATAATCATGTGATATGATAGAGGCAGTAGCACATTGTACACCTTAGACTTACAGAATGTTATATGTCACTTATAAATCAATTGAAAGGAATTTTTAAATGCAAAAGCTGAGGCTTGCAAAGTCTGTGTGACTAGCCAAAGATTGAATTAACTAGAAAGCCTAGAGTTTGAATTCAGGCCTGACTGGCTCCAAGAACCACCATCCTCTGCTATCCTTTTTCCTGGGACCTTCTGAGGGCACCAGTCCCAGACTGCAGTTCTCTTATCATTGTGGGTATGTGAAATCACTTTAAGAATTTTATAGACAAACCCTTTTTATTTTAGTGGTATGCACTTATTATAATGTATGTGAGAAAAAATATTTTTAAAACACACCAAACCCACTTTTACGACTATTATTGCTTAGGCCAAGCCAAAATTTACTTAAGTAAATAAAATAAATGAGTTGATTTTTTTAAATGATGTAGATAACAGGAAAAAAAAGTGGTACTAGGGATGATAAGAATTGTTGAGGTGGTTTGTAGTGGCTGAAGCATGGGAAACAGAATAATCATTGGATGACATTAAAAAATGGAATTTTGTATGTTAGGTCTCCACATAGTGAGGCTATGTTTCCTAGTTTGCCATATAATTACCCTTTCTCTGATAACAGTCTCCTCCTCACCCATCCACCCCCAGCTTCTTTTTTCAGAGACAGAAGTCATGTTCATGTAGCATAGCCACTCTCTTCAGCCTATAGTCGGTAATTGATCCATGATGGCCATACCAGCTGGCCAGTCAGGTCCTCCCCAATAAACATAGATTGAAACTGAGACATGGCAAGTTCAGTTGATTGCTCCATTGAAAGTAAGCCAGGTGAATTCAGGAGCTGTTGGTAACTGTTGTTCTGCCTTGTGGACAGGAAAAGGGAGTTAGCTATTCTGTTGGGTGAAAAAGAATGAAATAGACATGCCAAAAAAGTAGAAATGGGGCCCCTGAGCTCCCTACATGCTCCAGTCACTGAGTCTATGCTGTCCCTGAAACCCAATGGGTTCTATTAAACACTTCTATATTCTTATTATTTCTCCTTTTGGCCAATGCCGGCTCTGGGGAGGATCAGTAATTATAACCAGAAGAGTCATAACCTATACAAAGGTACTCCAAGATTGGTGTGACTGCTAAGCACTTATCTTTGCCAGCTGCCTACACCATCTTCATGCTCTCCCCTGGGTGTTGCTTTAATACTCCACTGCCAAGAGAGGCAGCTGGGGCACACAGTCCACCTCCCAGCATGGGGCCTTCAAGATGAGACAGATCTGTTCCACTTCTCAAAATGGCAATTAAGCCAGTTGTCACAGCCCCATCTGGAGGTCCCACATCTCGATGTGCACCTGCCACTGCAGTTAGGAGATGTAGAGGTCTCTGCTTCTCTGGCTGGTGAAGAAAGGCAGCCTCTATAATGAGAGGAGACAAGTCATTAAACTGTTCACAACAGCTCTTCTTTGCATAGAACAGGGTTCTGCAACTGAACCCTGGATTGCTTAGGCTCTCCCTGGTCCTCTTCCTGGGGAAGACATTCTAGGATACACACCCACCCTGCCCCAAGGAACCTGGATCCCAATATTAAAGTATTTCTACTGCATAGACTTGCCTTTGCCTAAAAGATACTGTACATAACCCTCTGGGCCTTTTGCTGGTCAACTTCTGTGATCCAACCCCATCCCCAATTTCTTTCAACACAAAGCCTCTATTCTGATCCGGCTGATCTCCTTAGTGTGGTCTATAATTGACATACATGTGGAGTTTCTCTCTTACCTAGGCTTTTTTTCCAAAAACTGCCCTTTTTCTACCATAGGAGCAGATCCCTGAAACCCTAGATGTCTGCCTTCCCATTCCGCACCTGACTGGACCTGGAGAAGGTTTGGGGACTCTCATAGAGATTCTAGTTTGTTGTAGAGCTAGACTGGAAGGTCTCATGGACTTGGCGAGGGGACTTTGGGGTGCGATTTGGGGATGGCCAGGCTGGATCATGTGCAAGTGGAATGAATAAAGCTGATCCAAGGGAAGTTAGGTATGGAGAGATAAGATGTATTTTGTCTGTGATCTTTCCAGTATTCCAGGTCCTTATTGTTGTCCACCTTGACAACCAGCCATGTTCCTTCTACTTGTATATCAGGAGATAAGATTATAATAAGCTTAATTTTTGATTGAGTTATAATTTATATATAGTGAACTGCTGAAACTTTGAGGGGGTTGCTGTTTCTAGATACCAAATTATACCATTTTCCCCACATGACAGCTATTTTACTGTCTCCCATATGATTATGCTGCTCCTGCTTCAGTGATGTCCTCCTAACTGCTCTCTGCTTAACTGAGCATTTTCCATCCTCCTTGAACCCTACTTGTGCTGCCCCCAGTCCAGAAAATTCTCCTTGTGCTTTGATCCTGTATTAATTCAGGCTACTATAATAAAAACACCATAGACTACGTGGTTTAAACAACAGAAATTTATTCCTTGCAGTTCTGAAGACTAGGAAGTCCATGATCAGCCAATTGGTTCCTGGTGAGAACTCTCTTTCTGATTTGCAAGATGACTGCCTTCTTGTTGTGTCCTCAGAAAAGAGAGGTCATTTCTTTTGTTCCTCTTTTTATAAAGGCATTAATCTCCTTCATGAGGGCTCCACCCTTATGACTTAATTGTCCCCCTGTGGTCCCTCCTGCAAATGCCATTGTACTGGGGATTAGGTTTCAATATATAAATTAATGGGGATGCAAACATTCAGCCCATAGCAAAGCTTAAGGACTTGACTCTATAGTGAAGCAATTTAGTTAACAGTCTTGAAACGGTCTTCCTCTCTATGCCATGCCTGCACTGAGCTCTGGGAACACAAAGACATAGAGACACAGTTTTCCCTCTAGGTGCTTACAGCAGAGGAGACAGACATGTAAAAAACAATCAACCATAATGCCATGTGACACATGTTAAAACCACAGGAATCTTTCATTCTGTTAGGGGAGGTGTGGGGTCCTCTGTAGGGGGAAATGGGGGAAAATGGAAAACAAGGTGACATTGAACTTAAGAATAAATGAAATTTTGCCAGGTTTACAAGGGGGCAAAGGACCTTCCACACTCTTGATGTGTAGCTAAAGAAAAAATTATTCTGACACTTGTTAAAATGGTAAGGAAGACATTTGCAGGACTTATTGCAATAGTATTGCAATAGCGGTGAGAGATTAGGCTCAGCTCCAAATAGTGCAAGGACAAGTGGGAGTTTGTAGCCAAGGAGTAGGGTGAGGAGGTCATTGGATGGAAAATTAATAAGAGGAGACATCAAGGGATGAGGATTCTTACTAACCTGACCTCAGAGGATTCTGGCTAAAAGCAAGCATCAAAGGTGGAGGATGAAAGATTGATTGGATATCAGAGGTCAGGGATGACTGAGCAGGATTCTTTGTTTAGACAGGTCTAAGCAGGCCAAAGACAAAACAGCAGCCACAGTGGAGTTCTCATGGAAAAGCGGGCTCAGAGGAGCCTGTCTAAAATTTGGTCAAGGAGAGAGTCTTTGTCATACTCCAGATCCTATAGCATTCTTTAATTATTATGTGTAAGACAGACTTCTCTCCTTCATTGTCCGAGTCTTTTGGCCTGGGGTGAGGAACTGTCTGCTCTCCAATATGGGGACCAGCTCTCTTCTCTTCATTCCCCCCACTGACTTCACCCGCTTCCTTATCTCAACTATTTCAAGCTCCAGAGTCCTTTTAGAGATCCAGGAATCTGAGCATCTGGAAATCTCTCTCTCTCTCTCTCTCTCTCTCTCTCACACACACACACACACACACACACACACACACTATGATAATGGAACCATTTTGGACATGTATTGAGATGTAAAGAAGGAAAAGGAAAAACCCTACTTACTGCAGTCATGGTATAAAGCAATAGGAATTGAAGCTAACAGGAATGGAGGCAGTCTCCTGGAATAGACAAAGGCTGGTAAACAAGGAAACCCACACATAGGAACAACCTAGCTTTAGGATCAAGGTGCAGAGTCAATGTTGGGCTCATAATTTTGCACAAAGGAGGAAGCAGGTCTGATTTATTTATATGAAGCACTATAGACTCTGCTCCATTCTTATCTCAACCATCTCTATGGTCCCTCAGTGCTTTACACAGAATAGTATTGAAGCATTTGTCATATCAAATACAATTTAATTAAAAGCCACTGCTTAGTTACCCTACTCACAAATGATAGCATGATTTACTGTCAGGACCCAAAGTAAATTGAGTGATGGACCAAAAATATACTGCAAGGTGTTAAAAGGAATTTGGAACAGCCTGCCCTTCTTTTCAAATATCTTTTCTTCCATTCATTTTTCTTGACAAGAATTTTGAAATAATGAGTGCTAGTAGGTGATACATGAGTGCTCTTGATTTCTTAAAGCTATGAAAAATATAAGGAGGTTGGCTACAGAATCCCATCTTTATTATCATCTACCTCTGGTGGTTATGTTAACTGGTACAGCCTTCAGGGAGGAGATTTGACAGTATCTATCAAAATCATAAGAGCACCTTTCCTTCCAACCAGCAATCCTAATTCTAAGCATTCTGTTCTGGTTATCTGTTGCTGCATAACAAACCAACCCAAAACTTAGTAGCTTAAAATAACAATTTATTATTATTGCCCACACTTCTGCAGGTTGACCAGGTGAATGTCACTTAGGGTTCTTCATATGGTTGCGATCAGATAGAGACTGGGGCTGTGGTCACATCTGAAAGCTTCACTGGGCTAGATATGCAAGATGGTACACTCTGTGCCTGGTAGTTGTTGCTGGCTGGCAGCTGAGAGCTCCAATGGGACTGTTGACTGGACCTTGTCACATGGCCTTACCATGTGAATTCGCTTTTCATAGCATGGTGGCTTGATTCCAACAGAGAGTATCTCATGAATACGTGTTCCAAAGGGCAAAAAATGGAAGATTCCAGGCCACTTAAGGGCAGTACCCAGAATTGACATAGCATCACTTCTGCCATGTTTTATTGGTTATAGCAGGCACCTCCCACCAAAGGCCTATATGCCCCCATGTTCCCTTAATATGTTCTTTGAAATCATGTGCCAAATTCTTTCTCCTTTTTGTTTTATAAAATATTAGAACTCTTTTATATGCTAAGTTTTTCTGGTTAGGGTCCTTTGACTGTAAGCAACAGAAACTGGTTGCAAGGAGTAGAGAATTTATTGAATAAGGAGGGGTTAAGGAATCCAGTTTGGAATAGGAAAGAAGTTCTCAGCAGTCTCTCTTGAGTTCCTTTGCTGAAATGAATAAACTCTATGACCGAGTCTGTCCTTGCTCCTCAGCTTAGGAGTCAATATCCCAGGATAGAGACCCTGGTTGGCCAAGCTTAGGTCACGAGCCAAACCCCTGCAGGGAGTAGAGGAGAGGTCTGGCAGAAGCAGCTTCTGAGGACTCCTATGGCTTCTACAGTGGAGGGTAGCTACGTAGGTTTCCATCCCAATCTGGGAGAGGCAATATCCCAAAAGGGATCACAGGTGCTGGATTAACAGACAGTAATAGCTATCTCCTCCACTGGGTTTACTTCCTAATGCCTCCTTCTGATGTTACACGCTGTATACACAACCAGATAAGAATCTGGGGTGAAGTCCAAGGAGGTCCATTGGAGCCAAACATGGACAATTACTTAATCTTTTCTGGACTCAGTTTACTTATCTTTAGCATGGAGGTGAATAGCGCTTAATATTCAGAGTTCATGTGAGAATAGGAGAGATAACCTATATAAAGTACTCTTCATGGTCTCTGGTCCGCAGTAATATTAAACAATAAATGGCAGCCATTGTGCCATTCTTCATGATTGAGGAGCAACAAATCTTATCTCTCTCTCACCACCACCATTGGACCTCTGTTCTTCCTCCATGATGGGTGATGATGTATCTAAAGGGGAGAGGCATTCTTGGGCCTAATCAGTGAGTGAATTGGGTGTGAACGGTAGAGCTTTAGAGCACATTAGGAAGGGAGCATGGCTGATAGCCCCCTGCACACCGTAGTACAGTGGTAATTGTCAGCACCCAGAATTTTAGAAGGAGGGCTCAAGCCTAATATCCATGTGACAGCATGTTTGATCACAGATGCTCTCACGGCTGTTGCTCCTTCACAGGACACCAGGCACACTATGTGCTATTTTAAGCTGTGATTCCACATGCGCTTACATTTTTCCTCTTTTATTCCTAGGATTCTCTGTTCTTTAAACAGAACTTTGTTCTTTTTTTTTTTTTTTTAATGTTTCCTGTCCTTCTAAGAGTAATAGGATGGGTTCACGACTCCTGCCATCCTCAGAATTGCCTGGCTTTGAGATTGTATTCACAATCTTTTAATGGTGCTTTAATGTCAGGTGCAAAATGAAGCTTTTCCCAAGTCTTTATAACATGCTTGAAGGGACAAAGTGGTCTTGTCATAGGATGCTGTGATGCTCCCAGAGCTTTGCCACAATTCATCTTGTAACAGATGGACTCTTCATTAGGTGTGCACATTGTATCCACCTGGGAATTCACCACCTTTGGTTGAGAGATTTGATTTCAGCTACAGATAATTACTCCCTTTCTTGTCTTGACCTTTAGTTCAAAGATTATCAGCAAATTCAAATTCTTCTGTCTTTTTTCCTCTTCTGCTGGATTGGAATGCTAGAAATAGGTTATATGAAACCAGTTTTCTTTCAAACAGCTTGGCTTGGACTCAAATACCAAGACCAAGGTTATTAGTGTTTGGCAGGGATTGCAACATAGGGTTTCTGGCATTCACATCCATGAAAATCGCTGATGACAACAGATCCCATTTCTATTGCTCTTGGTATCACTCCACTGCAAAGTTCAGGTTAAGGCCTTGATGACCTCCACATTGTGAAACAATCCTTAAGATACTCCCTTCCTTATCTTGAATTTATTCCTATCACTGTGAATATATGCCTGTCTTTTTACAAGTTTCTCTTGACTCGTTAAATATTAAGAAAGCCCCCTCATTCTTTAATCTCTTCTTATAAGTTTTGTCTTTGCCCATGACTTTAATAATTATCTCCTATGGACTAATGACTCCCAAACTCAAGTTTAAAGAGCTTAAACCAATCCTGTGAATCTCAGACCCACATGCCTAACTGCCTTCCTGACACCTCCATGTGGATGTGCTAAGGGCTCCTCAGACTTGGCCTGTTAAAACCTGAACCAGTATTTCCCCCTTAGAAACTTGTCTTCTTCCAAGATTCCCATCATCATTAATAGTGGCTCCATCCACCAATCTTCAAACAAAAAAACAAAGTGTCTTCCTTTTTCCCATTCTTTCCTATCTACTCTATCATTAATCACCACAATTCTATCATTTGAATATATCACATTGGTGCTCTTGTTTGCACCTCACCACCATCATCCTGTTCTGCATCATCTTTCTAGTCTACTGGTCTACACTGTGCATGGCCCCAATGTGACTTTCATATTGTAAGCTTTCCAAAACATAAATCATGTTACCTTCTGCTTAAAAAGTTTCAGAGATTCACAATTGATTTTAAGACAAGAACTTAAACCCTAAATATGTCCATAAGGTCATTCCGGTCCAACTCTTCTCCACCCACACCTCCTGCATTGTCTTCCCTTTGCCTGTGTATGTGGCTATCATGTCAGGCTTTTGTATATGCTGTTTGCCCTGCATTCTGCACCCCTTCCCTAATTTTAGATAACTTTTACTCTTGTTCAGATCTCTGCTGGATTATCACTCCCTCAAGAAATGCTTTTCCTTACCTCCCAGACAGGTTAAGTCTCAGAGCAGCTCATGCCTCTTGGTCACAGTACTTACCAAATGGATTTGTAGGATTCTTTGATTACTTTGTTCTATTCCTTGAAGGCAAGGACTGTATTTTTTTTTTTTTTGCCTTCTTTTTTTTTTTTAATAAATTTATTTTTTATTGGTGTTCAATTTACCAACATACAGAATAACCCCCAGTGCCAGTCACCCATTCACTCCCATCCCCCGCCCTCCTCCCCTTCCACCACCCTTAGTTCGTTTCCCAGAGTTAGGAGTCTTTATGTTCTGTCTCCCTTTCTGATATTTCCCACACATTTCTTCTCCCTTCCCTTATATTCCCTTTCACTATTATTTATATTCCCCAAATGAATGAGAACATATAATGTTTGTCCTTCTCCGATTGACTTACTTCACTCAGCATAATACCCTCCAGTTCCATCCATGTTGAAGCAAATGGTGGGTATTTGTCGTTTCTAATGGCTGAGTAATATTCCATTGTATACATAAACCACATCTCCTTTATCCACTCATCTTTCGATGGACACCGAGGCTCCTTCCACAGTTTGGCTATTGTGGCCATTGCTGCTATAAACACCAGGTGCAGTTGTCCCGGCGTTTCATTGCATCTGTATCTTTGGGGTAAATCCCCAACAGTGCAATTGCTGGGTTGTAGGGCAGGTCTATTTTTAACTCTTTGAGGAACCTCCACACAGTTTTCCAGAGTGGCTGCACCAGTTCACATTCCCACCAACAGTGTAAGAGGGTTCCCTTTTCTCCGCATCCTCTCCAACATTTGTGGTTTCCTGGCAAGGACTGTATTTTTGTTCACTCATTATGTTGCAGTACCCAGCACAATGACCATACACATAGTAATTGCTCAATACATATTTTCAAGTGAGTAAATGACTAATGAAAATCCAGAAGAAACTCATATCATTTAAGAGTTAAACCAGATAAGCCCCCATGGGACCTTAGATTCCAGATAGAGATAGAGAGGGAAAGGGGACAACTTACTCAAAGTCTGGCTTGGGGCTGGGGGATGCTGTGGTCTCTGCACTTTATCATGAAGGTTTTTATAGTGTCTTTAGTATCAGTTTGTAACCACCGGGGCTTCTTCAATGGTACATGCTAAGAGTAAACAAAACTGACCACATAGAGTTTGATTTTGGCTTTGTTAAGTATTTTCATAAAGAGAACAGAATAGTAAATTGCTTGGGATCTATGGTAAATATGTCAGCACTTGATTTTATAAGCACACAGGTTTTCTTGTCTAGCTATGTGATGATAACAGGATATCTCACCCTCAGTTTTTTTTCTTTTTATTAAACTTCAGTTTTATCATCTTTAAAGTGGAATTAAAATACTATCCTATCATGAAAAATAGTTTCTATGTACCAGATACTGAAATGTGTTAATAAAGACTTCCATTCATTGAACACTGCCCTATGTGCTTTGCATGAATTTGAAACTCATGACAACCCATTGAGGTAGGATTATTACTATCCCCATTTTACCCGGGAAGCACAGAATTGTTGAGTAAATTGCTTTGGCAGACTCTGGAGCTCACACTCTGACCCAGGAGGCTGGACTGCCCTAATTGCCACCTCCTAGGGTTGCGCTTGGGACACATAGCCCAATGCCTGATTTGTATTAAGCACTCAATACATGTTCATTTTCTCACATGGGATTGTATTTAGCTCAGTAATTTGTCAATACTTTCCTTATTTATTTCAAGTGTTTCTCTTTTCATTCAATAACAATAGTAAGTAAATTTCTTAAAGAAAGGAAAGGTGTTATAACTTCTGTTTCTTTGGCAGCTTTCACAGTGCACCTAGAGGTTCTCAATAGAAATTTCTTAAAATGCATAGAATAAATGCTTACCAGTTGGCTAAATGAAGGATTCAGTAAAAAAGCAAATGTAGAATATGATTGATTGGCTTTTTTAGATTTTGTTTATTTTACTTCACCAAATTCAAAAAAAAATTGGGGAGAATTATAAAAATATGAAAGACTCAACAGGATAAAAGCAAACAAGTGAGAAAATTGGATTAAAGGGAAAATAAAATATAACCAGGGGTGTTTATTTCTTTGTAATTTCTTGAGAGAAATTTGTCAGCAAATCTCTAAGATTAAACCCAGAAAATTAGCCAAGAATTGGAATTCATTCCTGGAGGGTGTTTGACTGATGGGACACAGCTTGAATCTCAAAGGAGAAGTTTGGGTGGAAAACTCAGGAAATGTGGGGCAACTAAGAAAATGTCAAGTTTTCCTTGAGACCAGTGCACCCAGATCTTACTTCATCTTAGAGGTAGTTTTCTCAAAGGTAAAGGGAATCATGTTCTACTGGTTCACATTTCCACATCAAACCTTCCTCATTTCTATTTTTTTTAAAGGTAACGAAGGCTTTTCTTTTTTTTTTAAGATTTTATTTATTATTTATTCATGAGAGACAGCTGACATGGGACTCAATCCCGGACTCCAGGATCATGCCCTGGGCTGAAGGCGGCACTAAACTGCTGAGCCACCTGGGCTGCCCCTCTATTTCTACTTCATCTCCAAGATCTATCAATATGTCTGGAAAGCCTGGAAGAGCCTTCTTAATCATCCCAGTCTCTCTGGATTTATAACCCATTAAGAATACGCATTAAAAAAAAAAAAAAGAATAGGCATAGTAGGGTCCTGTGGTAACAAAGGATGATGGAATAATTTTTAAATGTTTCGAGTCCAACTACCTGCCCCTCCCATCTAACTTGGCCTGTCTGTATAGTAATCTCTTCAAAGTTGTGGTTTGCAGTCTTGGCTGCACATCAGAATCACCTGGTAGCTTTTAAAAATTACCAATGTCTGAACACCATCCGTGGAGCATCTGATTTAATTGATCTGGGTGAGGCCAGGCATTCCTTTATAAAGTTTCTAAAGTGATTCTAGCATGCAGCCAATGTTGAGAACCACCTAACATGCATCAGAGTCCCCCATAGGGCTTGTTAAAACAGATTGCTGAGCCCCACCCTAAAGTTTCTCATCCAGAAGGTGTAGGGTGGGGACTGAGACTTTGCATTTCAACAACTTTATAGGTGACCCTGATGTTGTTGGTCCCATAAGCACACTTCTTTAGCTAGAGGATCTCTGCTCACAACAATTTTATTATAATATAAATGTTTCTATATTGATACGGAGGTAATTTTTGTGTCTTAATTTTTTGACAATACTAAAAAAAAGAAACACAGAAATTGAACACAGAATCCACAACCTTTACATGTAGGCCATCATATTTCAGAATAAGAGTCACAGCAGCAGTAGATAGCATTTATCACGTGTTTACTGGGTCTCAGGCATGAGCTCAGACTTGCAGGGCATTCTTTCCTTCCATCCCCACTAAACTTCTATGAGGTAACTACTATCCCATTTCAAGGATGGGGAATTTACAATGCAAAGAGATTATAATGGATATTTTGCACACTTGTAATCAGAACAAAAAGTCAACTTCTTGATACAATGGCATATTTTCCATGTTGTATGTATTATTCCATTGCAGTCACATATCTCAGTCTTCTTCTCATTGGACATTTAGGTAATTTCCATCTTTCACAATTATAGTTAAGACAGCAATAATCAATTTCATTTAGTGCTTGTCTTAAATTGTGTTCTTATGATAGAGCCTCAATCAGTCAAAAGTTAAATTGCCTAGCCTTGATTACAATATACCAGAACAGAAAAAATTTTTTTAAACAAATTTTTTTTCAAACAAAATCATTCTGTGGATGGGTTTAGATAGTCATACATTTAAAACAGTGGTACTGTAAGATTTAGAAGGTATTTCAGATAATCTAGACCCATCTCCAAATCACTCCAATGAGTACCACCTTCTAGGCAGCCAGTGCTCAACAAAACTTCAAGATTTCTGATGGCAAAAAGGTGTTTCTGGCCTCTTCTATTATAATCAACCCAAAACAACAAGGAAACAAGAACTAGAAACACAGCTGAAATTTGGACAACAGCAGAAGATACCTGTAACTCAGAACCTCCATTGTATAAGCAGAGGTGTGGGAGGAAGGTGAAGTCCAAGTGCCTGAAGAAAGATGCAGGAACCTAAGGCACCAGCCTATTGCTAAAAGTGACCAAAAAGCAGCAGCTACAAATAAGGAATTATGTAAAAGTCTGTAAAGGATAGGCAGATCCCCCAGACCTCCCCTCCTACTGCCAAGAAACAGGAGGTAATTCCCTAAAGAAATTGAACAGAGAGCCTCCAGCTACAGGCACAATGGGTCCAGAGGAGGGCAGATGGGCCAGACCAGACCCAGGGGGTTGGGTGGAGGGCCGCACCTCAAATGGGGAAGCCTCCAACCCCTTACCCAAGTGTCATGTGGTTACCTGACTGACTGGCTGTGAGCCAGTGTGTCCTTGGGGTTGAAAACACTTCATATGGATTAACTCAAAAGTTGTGATATAATCATATTGGAGGTTGAATTGAAGAGACACAGGGTGTGAGAGAGCTTACTTTAATAGGAAATTATATTCAGTATGGAAATATTTGGAAATACTAAGGTAAATAAGGAGTAAATAAAGGGTGTGTAGCTAAAATTGTTAAAAGTGGTTGCCTCTATAAACTGGGGTGAGGGAGGAGGTATTATACATGTGGGGAGTGCTATTTTTTCACATGCTTTTAAACACTAATTACTTTTAAATGATGTAAGTGAATTTCTTTGATAAATTAAAATTGAGGGAAAAAAAGGGAAAATTGCTTGGGCACTTAGTTGTCTACTATTTAATTTATGTGCCTGATGAGTCGGATTTCCATAAATGGATTTTATTCAAGAAAGCCATGCATAGAAATTGCAGGTCATAAATAAGAATTGATGATATTTGGGAGGTAATTAATTGGTCAGTAGCCAAGGAGAGAACACTGACTCCGCAAGAGACATCTGGACTCCACTTGAAGGGTTAGGGTTTCTATCGGCTTCATTCTGGCCAAAATTCTAAGAGAAACCTTTTACTAATCCACCCTTTGCAATGCAATTCATCTGATAAGTCACCCATACTGTTGGCGAGAGTCTAACTAACCATCATTCCAACTAGGAAAGTGCTCATGCCTGCTCTCTGTTGCCATAGAAACAGTGCAGCTCACGTCTCTCTGTTGCTTTGGTAACCCACCCCCATTTCCTCACATCACTACTGCTGGGGTATTTTGCTGCCAAGATAATGGTCTCTATTGTGGATTGAATGTTAATGGAGCAGGACTCTACCCTAGACTACACCCAGACCCCCCTCTGCAGCTCCATATTTTAAGGCTTTGTCTAAGTGGCATCTCAATGAAATGATAATAGACACTCAAATCAGATGGAGAGGCACTGTAGTGGTGGGGGTAGTGGGGGTTCCTAATTATTGTGAAAGGCGGGCTCAGTTCCTAATCTTGAAAAGGGAGGAATGGCATCTAAGAACTCAGAGATCATTCTTAAGAAGGCCTCAGCTGTGTATCAGGGCCTGAAGCCATTTCTCCCAATCAATAAAGAATAATGATCATAAATAAATCTTACTGGGTAATGAATATATGCTAGGCACTGCGTTGAACAATTTATGCCCACTTAATCCCTATTTTACAGAAGAAGGAAAGAGTAAGTAACCTATTCGATATCACACAGATTCAGAATTTAAACTCAAATCTTAATCACTGAACTAAGCTGCCACTCACTTGAGACTGGGGAAAACAAGAGAAGCACCAGAGAGTGTTCTTGCCCTAAAAGAGCTTATTCTTCAACTGGAAAAAGAAACTTAACACAAAGGAGAGAGAGAGAGAGAGACAGAGAGAGAGAGAGAGAAGAGAGAGAGAGAGAATAATGCCTTACAGGGTACAATTAAATGTGAAGTTCAGGTGCCATGCTCACCAAGAAGATGTAGTGGATATAGAACTCATAGCAGACTTTTCATGGAGGAAAAGCAAGGAAAAGATCCTGCAAACACAAGGAGAAACCCAGGAGACAAATCTTATACAGCAACAATCAGGGTCAAGTGCAGGCTCCAATCCAAAGCAGACATTTAACCTAAGTTACCTCCCACTGATGGCAGCCTTTCTGTTGCCCAGCAAATGGAAACCTTGTGCTCCTCTTGTTGCTTCTATCCTCAAGACTATGAGATTCAAATTGACTTGATACTATCTGACCCTTTTACTCTGAAATACAAGAAAGATTGAAGTTTCACATAAAATTGTTTCAAATTTTATAGCTCTCAATTTCACAATCCAATAATTCTATTTGCTTTACAAGTAGATTTTTTTAGCCACCTCAAGTCTTCATAGCATTAAGTGAAGTATAAATCTTCAGAAATAGAATTTTTATGGTGTCTTGATTTTTTTTAATCAAATTATAACACTCAGACTTGTCCTTGTGTATCTTCTAATTTGCCCCTACTCTCTTCCCTTTATCACTCCAAGGCATGACAATGGGCTGGAAACCCTATGGAGAGTTGTAATGGAGACACTGAATTCTCCAAGGGGAACTCAAGAGTGAAGCATCCTGTCATCCCTATCTGTGAGATCTTTTTAAGCCCAAAGCTGTGGTTCTCAATCCTCAGTTCTCTCAAGTCATCTCAAAAGGCATAAAAAAAAAAAATGCTCAACTCAATTAAAAGCCATATGAATATAAATTTGCTTTTAATTTTTATGTGTGTATGTATGTTGTCAGGAAATCTGAGAGGGAATTGAAAGCAAAGATTTATCTGAAAATAGTATTGATTGTTTGCTAAAATGGTGTTTTGTGAGTGACACCAACTAGATTTGACCCACCTAACCTCTGTCTCTCTCTCTCTCCCCCTCTCCTAGTTCTTTTCCTCTTCTAATAACTGTGTGACATTGGGCCAGTCATTTCATCTCCTTCAGTTTCTTCATCTGCAAAAGGGGGAAATAATGACAAATTATTTTGTGTGGATTAAATGAGACTGCGCATGCAAAGAGTTTACAGTGGTACCAGGCACACGATGCTTAGCAGAGATTATCATTTTTATTCTTGTGAAAAGGAACCCACTGGGGGTTTAAGGTCATCAGAAAGACTCCTCTCCCTTAGGGGTTGGCTTTTTTCTTTAAGTCTTAGTTGGTTTCAGCATGTGAACTTTGGAATATGGTATTTCCCATCTCTTCCTGAAGCTTCTTTTTCTGACCTCTATCAGGATTTAATAATTTAACTTGATGTGTCGAGCTTCTGATCCTACTTAATCCTTACATCCACCCACTTCAACCTTCTACATCCTGATTTCTGTGATTCTGCTTCAGGACCCAGGACTAGATCCTAAATTTTAGTTGCTCCCTTGCTCAGTCATAAACTTCTGATATTCTTGATGTTACACTGTATCCTGGATTATAATGGACAGGATTATGAAAGGGATCTAGAGTCCTTGTAGGAAGATATGAAATGTCTTAGCATCAGGTGAATTGGGAATTGCTGTCTTGGAATGCAAAGGAAAATTTATTAATCAACTACTGTATGCCTCGTGTCAGGGCTTAGACTGTAGGAACTTTCTGGCGAGAGTATATAGCTAGTCTTGAATGATTTTGTCTGAATAACAGTCTCCTCATATAAGGAAAATCTTATTCATTAACAGAACATTCAGTCTAGAGTAGTGAGGAGAGAAGAGAGACCCACCTAGCCACTGGAGTAACCGGATCAATTATGGTGATCCATGGGATCACAGGTGGTAGTGCCTCAACACGCTGACATCCCCAGTAATTTATGGCTTGCAAAAAAGGGGAAAGCTTATATATCATGGTCAATAAGGTGATGAAATGGGATGGGCAAATAGAATCAGATAATTACATAGAGAATATGTATACAGTATATATATGTATGTGTGTGACTCTAAGGGTTTGAAAGATACTTGACAAAATGTAATAGAGCTTAAATAGAATGGTTTGGGAATGAGGTGGGATGGCATTGAAAGTGATTGTTTATGTTTAGTGTTTGAGAGACATCAAAATCTAGAAAGAACATGCCAACTTAGAAGAGATCCGATCTGAGCTCAGCCCTCATCTCGCTGTGTGAATTTGGACTAGTCACTTTACCTCTCATGTGATCAGCATAGGAATTTTGACTTGCTGTTTTCCAACCTGGGCTTTTTTACCCCTCCTTATGAAACGTAGTGGTTCCTGGCTTTGGAGAGGTCACCATATCGATGCCGAATTTAGTGTGGGGACCCAATCAGCATAGCGCACTACAGTCCAGAACTCCTGGGCTCAAGCGATGGTCCTGCCTCAGCCTCCTGAAGTAGCTGGGAAGATACATGTGCTACCATGCCCAGCTACCTCTCATGTGATGTATGAATCTCCTGTAGTTGCATAAAAACAAATACTGAATGTGAAAGTGATTTTTAAATATATAATTGCCATAGAGTTTAGTTGATAGGTCAATACTTGTTGGGTGTCTATCTTGAGTTTCAATATATCTAGGCACTCTTTGTACTTGTTCATGATTTTACTAAGGAAAATTTTACTATCTATTATGTATCAAAGTGGTGCCAGGTGCTGGGCAGTCGTGACTGGTAGGCTGTGGACCTACTTTCAAACCTCCTGTAATTTTGGAGCAATGGAAGATAGTAAATGTCTGAGGACTGAAACAGGAACTAACTAGTCTCACAACTTCAAGTCATGCTTCCCTCAAATCCATTCTCCATGCAGGAGCAAGAATGGCCCACTTTCCTCTTAAATATAACATGTATATTAGATAATACATATGATAAAGCATAATAAAATAAACACTTAAAGCCAACTATGCAACTTAAGGATTAGAGCACTAACCTGGTAACTAGCTATGTGTCCCCTACACCACCCTCTTTCTTCTTTCTAGAGGTCATCCCTATCCAAATATCATATTTATAGCTCCCTTTAAAAAATAGTCTTTCAAAAAAATAGTCTTTCATTCCATCTATATCCTCAAATAATATATTCTTAGTTTTGCTTGTTTTGAGTTTTATAAAGAGGACATCTTGCAATACGTAGTCTTCTGAGGTTGCTTTTAAAATTCACCATCTTCCTAAGATGCTCCATGTTGTTGTATAGTTTTTGCTCTTTCATTTTTACCACAATATACCCACTCTGACCTTTAAAAAACTGTCAAATAATATTGCTCTTCAACTAAAATGCTTCAGTGCCCTCCCATTAAATTTAGGGTAAATCCCAAATTCCTTACCTCCATTATAAGGCTCTCCATGATTTCTTCAAGTTATTTACAGTCCTCAGGTGGCCTCTTTTGTTCTTGGGATCTGCTTCTCTGCGCCAGTCTTGGCCTATTGTTACCTGTGAATTTTGGAACATGCAATCTCCTACCTTCTCCAATTCCCTCTTTCCTGTTCCCAGTTGGCCTGTGATTCAGAGGCTCCCTCCCACCTCTCTAAGCTCTGCTCTCCCCGCTGTCGCCCTTGTCTTAGGTTCCAACCACACTCATTTCTTTCAAGTTTCTATGTTTTCATCTCAGGGACTTTACACAAAATGTGTCTTCCACTTGGAATGCTACTATTCCTTATTCTTGATCTTGATAGCTCCTATCTGCTGGGATGACCCTGCCTTCTTATCCATTACCCTCTGCTGATTAGACTAAATAGTCCCATTCAAACCCTTCATCCTGCCTGATTTGTTCCCTTCATTATACTCAACAAAGTGTGAACCTGAATTATATTTGCTTATTTGTATGTTTATTCAGTTACTGTTGATCTTATTTCTGGAAATTCAAGGAGGTCAGGCACTATCCATCTTATTCACCACTGTATACACAGAACTGGGAACAGTGATTGAAAAAAGTAGATTCTGAGTAAATATCTATTGATCAAAAATATGCTTGAATACATAAATGAAATAATGAAAAAAATTTATTAATAGATATCTGATTGGAACCAGCATTTGTTTATAAGATCCATTGCTATAGGTAGCGATGGGTCTTAGCCTCTCCCTGTCCTTATCCAAAGAGCTCTGACCTTCCCATATCTCCACTTCCAAATTCCAGATAGCTGCATTTCCATCTGTTGTGTGAGTCCTGTCTCCTATAGAAGCCCATTGTTGTGCCTGTAGTTAAAGTTGGGCTGCAAGACTTCCTTGATATAAGCTACTTAGCTCTTTTTACCTTCCTAGTTTTATGCCTTGAATTGGTTTCCTCTCTCCAAGGTACTGAACCTCCCTATATATTTGTTTCTCCCTCCTTGGAAAAAAGAGGATAGCACATTTATAAGTATATTGAGGGTTAATTTGACAGAGTTTCTTGCTGGAGCCTGAAATGACATTTTTGCTTTGACCTGTCATGTCCTTGTGACTTTCCAGAAATGGATTTGGGTAATGACTTGTCATTATGAGTAATTAGCATTTGTGGAAGTCTGAGAAGACATGCCCCCTTTTTTCTTTCTTTTAGCTTTGGAAACTTTACTACCCTTTCGACACTTCTTTTGCAGTTGCTCATTTGGTAAAGGGTGAGATAAAATCATGGAAATAAAAGGTTATCCTATCAATTCCTATAATTAACCCTTCACCATACCAAAACAAATGAAAATGCTTATATTTCTAGAGGTATGTAGATGTATCTCCCAGGCTAGACCAGATTCCTTTTAAATAGTTTAGGTTTTTTAAAAAGTCAGTTCTATGCCCAATGTGGGGCTTGAACTCATGACCCCGAGATCAAAAGTCACATGCTTTACTGACTGAGCCAGCCAGGTGCCCAAAAAAACATTTAAGCATAAATTTCATTGTAGTACAAATTTAGAACTTATAAGTTGATATTTAGAAGCAAAGAAGAGAGCCATAGTTCTCATTTCTTTTTCAATATGTTTGATGATGCTCTGTCATCTGTCATATTCAATGTTTGAGGATGTCTGTGACTTCTTACTACTCCTAAATTCTTGTTGATTTATAAGATGTTAGAACTAGAATGAATCTTAGATTTCAATTTATCCAGTCTTCTCATTTTGCAAATGAAGAAACCAAGGCCCCTGAAAGATAAAGTGACTTTGTTTTTTAGTATTTAATTCATGGTTTGGAGATTGGACTAGATGACCTTTAAAGTTTTTTCCAAAAATATAAAATACAAAGCAAAGTATTTGAGACAGTTTCGGCACTTGTAGGGATTCTCTGGGCTCACAATAGCATTGACCTTATTTAGTTCTATTAAAACAAATTCTGGCATATTCACAAATGGATTGTCTCAGTTTAGACATAATAAGTACCTTATCTGTTCTATTATCAGGGCAGCATTGTGCTGGAGTCTCAGTCACTCATTGTGCCTGGAAACTGAATGGCGAAAAACAAATAAACAGTGCTGCTAAACTGTTTTCCAGAATAGAGAGATATTGACCATAAACACATTCGTGGGCTCTCACAAGCATCAGGGAAGCCATCAATGAGGGACACTGTTATTTGCTGTCTTACCAAAGCCACTAAGCTGTAAATTGGAATAAGGAAAGTGTGGGAAATAGCCTGATGTTCCTTTGACTAATCCAAAGTTGTTGCTTGCAAGTTAGAATAACAATATCATAAAATGATCCCATGTATGATGCAGTTGGCTTCCCCCCCCAAAAAAAAAATCTGCATGTGGCTTCAGAATTCCCTCCCTTCTGCTCTTCTCCTCTCCTTCCTTTCTTTCCTCCTTGTTGCTTTCCTCTTTTCCTTCCTCCATCATCCTCCCTTACTTCTGTTCTCCTATCTTCCCTCCCCATCCCTCTTTCCTTCCTCTCTTGCCTCTTTTCTTTCTGTGAATTATTTTGGACTTCCTTCCCCTATTGCCTCCAGGCTACGTTTTTCTGTTTTTTTTTTTTTAAGATTTTATTTATTTATTCATGAGAGACACACAGAGAGAGAGGCAGAAACACAGGCAGAGGGAGAAGCAGGCTCCTCGCAGGAAGCCCGATGTGGACTTGATCCCTGGACCCGAGATCATGCCTTGAGCTAAACCATTGAGCTACCCAGGTGTCCCAGGTTTTTCTGTTTTAATTAAGAGTACTGATACAGTCTAGAAGTTCTGGATTAATTGCAAGAGGATCCATTGTTATGCAGAAGTAGAAATTCTGGTTCTATTTATCATATCTACAATATGAAAAACTAGGTTTTACTAATATATCATTATGTTTTTACTTACAGTGGTAAAAGATCAAAGATGTTTGGATTTCTTATGTTTGATCAGAGCAGTAAGAAATTGATATGGAGTGAAAAAAATTATGGTGCTAGTCCTGAATTTAAGCAACTTGCTCTGTGATGTTCACCAAGACACTCAATTTCATTGTTTTAGGTTTCATGCTTTTATTTGCTAGATAGGCATAGGAATGTATCAAGAGTTTAACTTCATTCTTAGAATGTGCTTGGTTGCTTTTCTTCAGCTGCTAGATCAACTATGGCTTTATGAAATCTCTTTCTTAGAGTATTGCAAAAACAGGTGTTTATGCAGACACTTTAGTAGTGCAGATCTAAGACCCCCCCCCACCCCCTTTTCCCATGGGAATACAGTGGGAGATATTTGTGTGTGTGTGTGTGTGTGTGTGTGTGTGTGTTTGACTAATGTAGAGTTGGACCTATTCCCACATTTTGGTAAATATTTACTGGGTGTTCCTAGGTAAGGTACTATGAGCCAGGAACTTGGGATGCAAAAATGAATAGGAATGAGCTTGACTCTGGTGGCAGACACAGACAGATAAGCACAATAGAGTGTAATAGATACTTTAACAGAAGTCCAATGGGTGCAGCTATGATGCAGTGATTTCTGGAGTGGATGCTCAATGCACTCGTTTCCCATATACTAATGATTTTCAAAAAATGTGGTGCATGAACCCTGGGGATGCATGAACATGTAGATTCCTGGTCACAACCTCAGAACTATAGAATTCTCAAAGGTAGAACCTGAGAATATGCAATTTACAGCAAGCTCCCACATAATTTATAAGTGATTGCAATGGAATATACTATTTAAAATACATCTGAAAATAAGATACAAAATTAACATACAGAAGTCAGATGCATTTCCATATCCTAATAGCAAACTCTCAGAAAGAGAAACTAAGAAAACAATCCATTTACAGTTGCATCAAAAAGAATACAATGCTTAAGAATAAATTGAACCAATTTACTGTACTCTGAAAACTATGAGACACTGATGAAGGAAACTGAAGATGACACAAATAAATGGAAAGATATACTGTGCTCATGGATTGGGAGAGTTAATACTGTCAAAATATCCATACTATCCAAAGCAACCTACAGAGTCAATGCAATCCCCATCAAAATACCAATGTCATTTTTCAAAGAACTAGAACAAAGAAATCATAACATTTGTATGGGACCACAAAACAAATAACCAAAGCAATCTTGAGAAAGAACAACAAAGCAGGAAGCATTACAATCCCAGATTTCAAACTATGCTACAAAGCTATTGTACTCAAAACGGTACGGTACTGCAAGGAAAACAGACATATAGATCAATGGAATAGAATAGAGAATCCAGAAAAAACCTACCCCATATGGTCAATTAATCAATAACGAAGGAGGTAAGAATGTACAATGAGAAAATTCTGTTCAATAATTAGTGTTAAGAAAACTGGACATCTGTATGCAAAAGGATGAAACAGGAACACCATCTCACACCAAATATAAAAATAAATTCAAAATGATTAAAGATTTAAATTAAGACCTCAAACTACAAAACTCCTATTAGAAAACATAGGCAGTAAGCTCTATTACTTCGTCTTAGCAACATCTTTTTTTTTGGAATAGCCTCCTCAGGCAAGGGCAACAAAAGCAGGAATAAACAAATGTGACTACATCAAACTGGAAAGCTTCTGCACAGGGAAGGAAACCATCAACAAAATGAAAAGACAACCTACTAAATATAGAGGAGATATTTGCAAGTCATATATCTGATAAAGTATGAATATCCAGAATATATAAAGAACTTACATGACTTAACATCTAATAAACAAACAACTGATTAAACAACGGGCAGAGGATTTGAATAGACATTTTCTCAAGAAATATATACAGATGGCCAACAGGCATATGAAAATATACTCAACATCACTCATCTTCAAGGAAATACAAATCAAAACCACAATGAGATGTCACCTCACACTATCAGATTGGCTATTATCAAAAAGACAAAAAAGAAAAAGTGTTGGTGAGGATGTGGAAAAAATGAAACCTTGTGCAGTTTTGGTGAAAATGTGAACTGGAGCAGCTCCTGTGGAAAGGAGTATAAAGGTTCCTCGAGAAATTAAAAATAGAGCTACCATATGATCCAGCAGTTCCACTTCTGGGTATTTATCTGAAGAAAATTAAAACACCAATTGAAAGAGACATATGCACCCTTATGTTTATTGCAGCATTATTTACAATAGCTAAGATACAGAAGCAGCCCAAATGTCCATTGTTAGATGAATGGATAAATGGAAAAAGAATGAAATTTTGCCATTTGTGACAATGTGGACGGACCCAGTAGGTATTATGCTAAGTGAAATAAATCCTACAGAGAAAGAAAAATACCATATGATTTCCCTTATATGTGTAATCTAAAAACAAAACAAACAAAACAAAATGAAAATATGACTCTAAGATTCAGGGAACAAATTATTATCAGAGGAGGGGGTTGGGGGCAGGTGAAATGGGTGAAGGGGATAAAGTGGTACAAACTTGCAGTTATAAAAAAGAAAAGCCACGGGGATGTAACACACAGCATAGAGAATATCTTCAATAATATTGTAATAACCTTAAATGGTGACTGATGGTAGCTAGACCATTTTGTAATGTGTAAACATATCAAATCACTATAATGTACACCTAATACTACTAGTATATTGTATGTCAGTTATACCTTAACTATCTATTTAGATGTATCTAAAAATCCACCCTGTTTTTAGGTCTTAAAGTCCTTTAGGCTTAATAAATCCCAAATTAAGATGCTAATATGGATCCCTGTTAGGAGAGGACATCTTTATGTACATATTTCCCCACACTTGCACCATGCTAAGCATCCTCTAGGTACTCTGATCAATGACTGCATGGAGAAGACATGCCAAGTATATCAGTTGACCCCTGACTTCTAAAAAATTTTATTTATTTATTCATGAGACACACACACACACACACAGAGAGAGAGAGAGAGAGAGAGAGAGAGAAGCAGAGACATAGGCCAAGGGAGAAGCAGGCTGGAGAGAAGGATCCTGAAAGGAAAGTGGGAGTGAGGTAAGGAAAAACTTAATCTGTTGCACAATTCCATGACATTTATCAGGTGAGACTGGCCACCAATGAGGACAAACTTTACCTTTAACTTTTATATTCGATCACTACCACCATTTGCTATTAGGATATGGTCAAATTATAAAATATATGCATATTTTAAACTTAAAGATGAGACTTAGCATCCTGTCAGATTTGATATTCTGAGTCCATCACCCAGTAGCTATTTAACTTGGGTAACTCTTTAATTTTCTCAGATTTTGTTAGCTTGTCTATAAAATTGGAAATCCTTTGCCTGCCTTAGAGGATTCGTACAATGAACAAATGAAATAATACAAACATATCTTAAAACTGTGTTGAGCTGTTTCTAAATATCAGCTCCAGGAAAGCAGAGATTTTTGTCCAATGTTCACTGCTGTGTCCCCAGCACCTGGGACATTGCCAGCTCATTGCAGGCTCTCAAGTAATAGCAGATGAATGACTTCTGGTGACTCATCTGATGAGGTAGATGGATGCTGTAAAGCAAGTATAAACTTTATACTGAGGCAGAACTCAGTTCAGATTACAAATTCTACCACTGATTTCTCTATGACTTTAGGCAAGTAATTAAGCATCCCTGATCCCCAATTCTCCTTCATAACATGGAATTGATAATACCTACCGTATAAAGCTAGACAACACATATAAAGTATTTGGTTCAGTGCCTGGCATTTTGTTGATAGCCAGAAGCTGTATTATTACCCAGAAGCTTAAAGCTGAAGGTATAAGAAATGCAGAAGGCACAGAATTACATTCTGGAGTCATAAACACTTCTGGTAATCTAATGAAAGTATGACACACTTTCCAGGAAAAATGCAAATACATATTATACATAAAATATTACATATAATTTCAGATTTATCTTGAAGTCATCATGGATCCAAAGTCAAGGACTTTTTTTCAAGTCATGATTTTTATAAACATAGTACATGATCATGGTAAAAAATGCAAACATTATGCTAAGTGAAATCGACAGAGAAAGACAAATACCATATGATTTCTCTTAGATGTGGAATCTAAAAAGCCAAATGAAACCAAACAAAAAACCCTGCCCAAGCTCACAGATAAACAGTACAGATTGATGGTGCCAGAGGTAAAGTGTAGGGGATGGAATAAACAGATTAAGGGGGTCAAAAGGTAAAAAGAAAAAAAAAATACAAACAAGACAGAAAAAAATTTTGAAGCAACAAAAAAATTAAACTCCCATTGCCTAGAAATGACTAATATTAACACTTGGTGAACATGTTTCCAGACATCTCTATATAAGTATATAGATGGAGCAAGAGAGAGAAATATGTGAGAATACATGCTTTTTAGAAAATAAAAACATTTGCATTTCATTTTGTACAAATTTAATGCAATGCAAAGAAACTGATGCAAAATTGAAGGAATTTCCCAACTTATATTAAATATTTTCTTAATTATAAACACGATTTATTCCCAAAAGATTCTCTATGGCCAAGAAAATATATTATAAAAACTTCATGAGTTAACCCTGTTAATTCTATTGTTAGAAATGATTTTTGGTCTTTACTGTGATAGACGAACTAATTACGCTTATATTTTTGTCTGCTTCCTCCCTCACAGCACAATTTTTATTGGCTATATTATTTTTAGTTTATTAGGAATTATATGTTTACATTCTATACTGAAACCACATCCCCTAAATCACTTAATGTTTATTCTATCCTTACCAGAAGTGTTTTATAAAAGTATTTATCCGGTTTCTTTGAAAGTCAGTTTGGGATGGGAGTGTCAGGATATAGACACTAATGTTATTTTCAAGTGGTGCAAGGGATGCAAAAAATTCACAGGCCAATGCACAGGAGATTACACAGGATGTAACTTGACCAAATTACTTGAGGGATACAGGCAAAGGGCTGGAGCACACACCTACTGGTTGACCACAGCTATGGTAAGTTGGGTCCTGGGAGAAGCCATTGGCTGCCAAATTCCCTGGAGAGGACAATCTGTTAGACCCTATCCCCAACATCCTCCCCCAAGCCCCTTGGAAGAGGCTATCCTTCAAGGCTACCTGAGTGGGACCCCTGTGGTATCATATCTAGTCTAATCTCAAACCTATTACTGGTCTGATGCTTGCCATTCTTTTAATGGTGATATCTCCTCTTTTATACAAATGCCAATAAAATATTTATTTTGCATCTTTGAAAGCCAATAAAATATTTAAAATGAGAAAGAGGAAAAATTCTATAGTGCACAATAAAGGAAACCTAAGAATGGGGGTTACAAACAGTAAAGAAGCTTTTCTTTTTATTTAAAAATTTTTATAAATCTCCCCACATATTGGGGCCTTATTTTTGCATGCTGATGAACCACACAAATGAAGCTAATAGAATTAAAATCAGCTTGCCTACCCATAGTAGAAGCAGGTTCTTGGAAGTCACAATTTAAGGTACCCCCCAAAAAGTTGGAAATAAAACAAATTGACACAATGAAGCACCCTGAAAAAAATATTTAAAATGAAGTAGTGAACATGCCTAACCCAGCCTTTGCCACATATATGCTGAATTAATGTTTACTCAAAATGCAAATTGAAGTAACAACTTAGTGTTTTATCCTGTGTTCAGTCAGCCAACCCTTGTGGATTAAGGCTTGCTGTCAGCTCCTTCTCAGTATGTACAGGGGAAAGGATCTGGAGTGTGAAGTGAGGTAAGAAGGACCAGTGGGGAGAGGAGGAAGCCAGAAAGGTAGACTGAGGTCATGGATGATGCAGCTCGTGCTCTGCATTAGAGGGGTGCTGTTTATCATCAACAAGAAGGGAGAAATAGACGTTGTACACTGAGGTATTTTTGTCGTGCAGCTGCATAAGCAGGCAGCTCATTTTGCATGATTTATAAGAACCTTTCTGGTTTGTTCTTTTTAACCTAGCTGACTGCAAGAAAGAGCTCCATGCCCAGGGGAATCGTTAATTGAGATATCCCTCAAAATAGGAATGTGTCTATGAAAGCACAGCTCTGAAGAGGTCTTTTAGAGATCATCTCATCCAAGGATCTCAGTCCAGGCTGCACGTGGGAATTTCCTGAGGTGTTTTTAACAACACCAGTGCCTGGGCTCTGCCTCTAGGGAATTAAAACTTATTAATTTACATGTGGAGGGGGCCATGTATATGCATGTTTAAAAGCCCCCCCAGGTAATTCTAATGTGCAGCCAGAGTTGAGAACTTCTGAACAATGTCAATCCTCTCATGGTACAGATGGGGAAAGTGAAGCTCAGAGGGAAGGAACCTGCCCAGTGTCATGGTTATATGGGTTCTCCAGTTGGGATATCCTGATTCTCATCTCAGAGTTCTCTGGAACGCGGGCATGTCCTATTATAAGCAGACCTTTGGAAATAGTAAGTGATCTCTTTGCTCTTTTGCACAAAGCTCAGAAGTCCACTTCAGCTATTGCTACGAGATAACTGTTCTCCAGTCCCACAAGGGATAGTTCAATGAAACTAATTCTCATCTAGAATCCTACTGAGAGTTTACCAAGAAATGACCAAAGGATGTCACAGTTTGAAAAAAAAATATTGTAGCCACCCTAAGTTTCATTTAAGGCGGAGACTTTGCTTAACCCAAAACCAAAGTCTTGTTTTGTCTGGCCTTCGCTTGGAGTATGATGGGCAGCTGTGGAACGGAGGAAAACTAGTTTCTACACCCTAACATGATGTGCTTTTAAAATCAAATGTTGAAAACTATGTAACTTAACACAGCTCCTTTTTCACCTTGGATGTCAGGAAACTCAAAGTAATATTTTATATATATATTGTAGTCTAGCAAAAATATTTTTTGTTTGGTCTCTTTCAATGTTTATCAATGTCTTATCATTTGAGTCTTGTGTTTACAGGATATGTATCTTTTGCTATAAGCTACCTCATGTCTTTTGGAAAATAGTCAGGGGAATAAATAATAAATAGCTCATAAGGAGTTTGACCCAGCCATGATCTGAATACCATCAAGCCCCAACACACAGCATCATAGCACCTGCATAAATGACAGTGCCTTTCCTCAGAGCTCCTTGCTTGTTTGCTTGCTTGCTGTGATGTTACTGTTTGAACTATTCATTCTCTTATTGTTCCTTGGACAGATACAGAGGGCTAAGCAAAGCTATTCCTTCCACCAACAAGTTTAAATTCTAGGCGCTACAGTCAAACTTTTCAAAGGTGATTTTCCTTAACTTGCATCTCAAATGCCTTCAAAGCAAGTGAAGGGTGAAAATTGGGTTGTAGGGTAGGAGGTTGAGGGGGAAGGAACATAAATACATAGAGGTACTGGGGAGAGCCTGCTCTTGAAGCTCCAAACACTGGTGCTGAGCCCTCTACCTTAGTCACCTGTTCATGAGGAAGCCATTGTCCCCTAAAATGACATTCCCTGACAGCTTTTTTTTTTTTTTAAGAAGTTTTTATGCTGATTAAATCAAAGTCAGCTCCTCTACACATTCTACAGCACTCTCTCCCTATGGATTTAAGAGCAAGGGGCATAGGCCATTTTATATTTATAGTGAAGTCTTGTGAGCAAGCCCAGCCTGAAAGAGTGTCCAGACCAGAGAATCTTTTTTTTTCTTTTTCTTCTTCTTCTTCTTCTTCTTTTTTTTTTTTTTTTTGCAATATCATCATGGCTGGTGATAAAAGATAAGAAGTGATAGAGCAATAGCAAGCTCTACACTTAACATTCAAAGCAGTTGCTGGCTGGTCTTTACCCTCCTGGTTCTATTTATCTTGGATGGCTATTGATACCAGGCTACAGAAGTGTCTGTCATCTGGGAGGTGAAGTTGTCAGTCCAGGTAGCAGCAGGGGAGAAAATAAGACCTGTTGGATAGGTGTTCTTTTGTCTATTGACTTGGTTCTGTAGTGAGACACTCTCTCTGTATTTGTCCCAGGACATTAAGTGGCCAATTCATCTTTAATGAAGTGGGAGCTTTGCCAAGAGCAACTAATGTGACTCCTCTGTCTTCTCTCACAATCCTAGGAACATGAAGGTAGGTACTGTTACATCAATCTCTCTTCCAGTCTGGGGGACAGCAAATTTTTGGTGAGGAAATTACACCCCATTCTCCTTCTTCCTTTCTCATTGTCCATCTCTGTAAAGAGCCCTATAAGCAATTGAAGAATTATTCTCTATGGATGGATGATGAGGATTGTGCTGTTATCTAAAGCCAAACAATGCTCTTCTGAAACTTCGTTAAAAGCAATTTTTGTATAACTTAGATGGTCTATTCTTGGGAGTAATGAGAACATAAATTTGGGAATCATATTGATCGAGACTCAGATCTGTGTCCCACTCCCCAAACACACTCTCCTGACTAAATGTGTGGCCTTGGATAAGTGATTTCTCTTTGAGGCTACTTGCTCATGTATAAAATGAAGATAATCATAGCATCTATCTCATGGGAATGTTGTGTGGAGATATATATTAAGTGGAATACACATGTACAGACCTTAGCAAAGTGCCTGGCACATAGCAAGTGCTCAAAAAAGAGTAGGGGTTGCTACCTAATATGGAGGGTAACAACATCCAAAGACTTATGCAGGGAAGCTCCTGAGAATCAAAGCCATATATTTGGGCAAACCATTTTCTAGGAGATTTTACAAGCTCAGTTCTCATATCTCCAAGTTTGGTAGAATTGCAGCTCTGAAAATTCACATCTGATTTGCTATGTCCATGCAGCTCAGCAAAAGACATAACATGCAGCCTTAAATAGATCTAGAGAAAACTGAGAGTGTATTAAAATTGGCCACAAAAACAAGCAAAAATCAAGCTCTGTAATTAATGTTCAGCCATCCATAGACTGTGAAGTTTAACAAGATGGTCTAAAGGTCAGGAGTGGGACTTACTCAACTAGACCCAGAGAGAAAGAGCAAGAGAAAGGAAACACATGGCCGTGCGGCCTCTGCTTCTAAGTTCTTTAACTTGGGACCTTGTGTTGGGGAATTAGAGGAATTCCAATTAAGCCCTTTCGTTTTCATTTCTCATTAGATCCTTAGAATATCTGCAGAAAATTAAATCGAACTAGAGACCTCCAGCCGGGAGATTTATCCGATTTAATGTTTTGAAAGAGACTTATTATCTTGTCAGGAATAATTCGAAAATCCAAATAAGAGCAATTGAATCAGCAGAATTTAGGCCTCAAGATAACAATCATTCTGTACAACCAACCATAGCATTTAAACAGCTGAAGTGGCATTTCCAAAGCTGCCGCCCCTGGCAGTTTTGTCCTTCCAACAGCTCAGCCCCTCATAACTATACGCTCTGCCTTCCTCACCAGCACTTACCAGGTTTTAAAGACCACAATAAAAGACCACAGCAATAGCATTCAAACTGAGCCTATATCTGGGTTCTTCATTCTTGCTTTACTTGTCTTCACTCAATGTCATGTTCTAATTGCTGTGCAGACAGGCAATGTGCAGAAAGCCTGATGGCCTTTCAAAATGCTTGTCCTTTTCTGCTGGGTGTCTTGGCAGGCTGTGTTCTCCATGTGAAATAACAGCTGGCCACGTCCCTCATCCTCTCCTGGGACAGGGGCTCACCGCTAGAAACAATTAAATGAGTTTCAAAATATGACTGGGCTTGTTGGTTTTTTGTTTGTTTACAACCTTCCAGCTAGAGACAGCAACTGCACTGCAAGATCTGAGCATGCTATTTCATTAATAAGCAGACCATTAGGGTAAAGTCAGGAAGTGTGCTCTGTCGTGGCTTTCCTCAGAATTCCTGACAGGACCATGTGCATGCTAGGATTTATCCCAACGACCTAGGTCTCAATACTGAAGGATGAAGTCCCTCTAAGTATTGTCAGCTGCCCTTGATGCTACCAGACCCCACAGGTCTCTAGACTTCTCTGCTGAGGGCAGATTAGACAGTGTGGAGGGAGTAGGAGATAGGTAACAAACTTTAAATTTGCCAAATAATGGTTTCTCCAACTTGAGTTATCTAGAGTTGCTTTTAGTTTAGAACAGTCTCTATTGGCTAAATATTTGAGCAATTCAAAGCCATTTCTTCTTTCTTTTTTTCTCCTTCCCTACTTCTGGGTATGGAGAAAGCTTTGAGTCCTTCTGGCATGAAGCTTATGACACCTAGTCTACAAGCTGTCCTCTTTCTCTGATCTTTGCTATAGGGTGGCTGAGCTGGTCTGATAGCTGAACTGGTGTTTGCTTAAGTACCACTGTCATTGCCTCTGGTCATTGAGGTCCCACACCTAACAACTTTCTTTTCCTGACTGAGGCCTTTGCTACCTCAATAATCTTCTCTGTACCTTTTGTCTCCTTCACAGGAATATGTATGAACTTCTGTGTCCCCTGCAGCCCATGTACAAGCTTGAGCGAGACTGTTATATCTGACCCCTCGAACAAGATGCTGTATCTTCCTGTACCCCATTGGGTGTGGCCATATACATGTAGTTTTTCTCCAGCCAATGCCTACTGAAGTATGCCCATGATGATATTGGCTCCCCCTTGCCTATCAGGTTTTTCTACAACTCTAGCAAAGCTTCCACCCAATAAGGAAAATAGTGGGTGCATGTGTCTAACATCTTCTCTGTACCTTTACCCACACTTCACCATGGTGGAAAGGGTATTTTATCTCACATTTTCTCTTTGGAAAGAACTTACCCTATTCCCCATGGTACTAAGTCTCATGGCTCAGACTTAATAGTAGAAGAGGGAGCATTCTTGCTATACCACGAAAGAAACTATGATCTGAGCTTATCAGGCATAATTCTTGATGTGAGTGTCCATGATGAATAGGGACAAAGGATCATCAAGGACAAAAGATACACTGTTGCGATGTCCCCCAAAATATCCTCACGATATTTACAATTCACCTTGCCTTGTAGGGGAAGCCGATCCCAAGGTGGAGCTTTTGTTACTGAGCAGGGGCTGAGTGTAAGCATGCTCCCAGAAGTTGAGACAGTGAATCTCACTGCCCTGCCCAAAGAAGGAAAGACAGGAACACACAAGATATGGGTAGTGTCTAGTAGAAAGGGTCTAGCATGGTTGGGAAACTGTGGAAATGGCTATTCTGGAGAATAAAGGATAGATCGGCTGTCTAGTAGCTGGAGAGGACTTCGGGGATAGATCAGAGATATTTAAAGGAAACATTTATGAAGTTTGGCTATGTGGTATGAAATCTAACCTCCTTTCCTCTCACCTCAATCTCTTGGAAATATAACATTCTTTTACAGAGATCTGATTCTGGAATGTGTGGCAGCTGAGCCCTGTTTAAAAGTGGGCATGGAGTGAGAACTGGGGCTGCCCCATTTCTATCCTGCATTCTGCACCCACATGGATTCAGGAAATCAGTGATGTCTACAAACATCTCTTCTGTCCCTTAGTCATTCCTCTTCCTTCTTGTGGAGAGTTTGTCCATACTTTTTGTTGAGCTGTTTTTATTTGTCACCCTTATTTCAGACAATGAGCTTAAAAACTTTTTAAATTTCTAGAATGCAAACTGGTGCAGCAACTCTGGAAAATAGTATGGCGTTTCCTCAAAAAGTTAAAAATAGTACTGCTTTTGACCCAGGAATTGCACTAGTAGGTATTTATCCAAAGGACACAAAAATACTGATTCAAAGGGATACATGCACCCCGATTATCAACACAAAACAAATTATGGAAAGATCCCAAATGTCCATCAATTGATGAATGGATAAAGAAGTTGTGATGGGGATCCCTGGGTGGCTCAGCGGTTTAGTGCCTGCCTTTGGTCGGGGGCGTGATCCTGGAGCCCCGGGATTGAGCCCCATATTGGGCTTCCTGCATGGAGCCTGCTTCTCCCTCTGCCTGTGTCTCTGCCTCTCTCTCTCTCTGTGTCTCTCATGAATAAATAAATAAAATCTTAAAAAAAAAAAGAAGTTGTGGTATATATATATAGATGGCTGAGTAATACTCTGTTGTATATATTACTCAACCATCAAAAAGAATGAAATCTTGCCATTTGCAATCATGTGGATAGAGCTAGAGTGTATTATGCTAAGCAAAATACATCAGTCAGAGAAAGACAAATACCATATGATTTCACTCATATGTGGAATTTAAGACATGAAACGGATGAACATAGGGGTGAAAAAGAGAGAGACAAACCATAAAAAAGACTCTTAATTATAGAGACCAAACAGGGTTGCCGGAGGGGAAGTAGACGGGGGTGGGGAGAGTATGGGTTAATTGGATGATGAGAATTAAGGGGGCACTTGTGATGAGCACTGGGGGTTTTATGTAAATGATGAATCACTAAATTCTACTCCTGAAACTAGTATTACACTATATGTTAACTCATTGGAATTTAAATAAAAACTCAAAACTACCAAATAATAAATTAAATAAATAAATAAAAGTTCTACAGGTCGAAAAAAAATTTTAATTTCTTTCTCTTTACCAATAAGTCAGTCAGTTTACAAATATGTATTGAGTACCCATTTTATAGCAGGTAAAGTTCTAGGTATTTGGAAGAGAATGATGAACATAACAGGCACATGGCTCACCATACAGTTTTGTGAGGAAGACAAACATCAAATAAAGGAATATTAGATAATTTTGTGGATAATCCCATGTGTGTGAAGTGCTGCAGCAGAGGAGGTGTGGGTGGGTACCCAAAGAGAGGGTAATCAGGAGACTCAGCATCCTCCAAAGGGCCAGGAGCAACTCCTCAGAGGAAGGGATATTTGGCTGAGATGTCCTGAAGGATGAACAGACATGAGCTAGAGAGAAATAGGAGGAAGAAAATTTAGGAAAAAGAACCAATATAAGTTCAAAATTGTGGAGGTAACGTCTTCTAGGAATGAGGGTGGCCAATATGGGCTGATCATAGGGCGTGGGAGAGGCAGTGTAAGAAACAAGACTATAGACAGTGCCATGCCTGTGTTGATGGGGACAATGTGGCATGAAACTAAGTGCATGACAGTTAGAAAATCTGATTGCCTTGCATCCCAAATGGGTGACTTGAGAATTTACTTAGCCTCTCTAAGATTGTGAAACTAGGATAATGTATCTGAGCCATAGACTTATTTTGGGGGTTAAATGAGATAATTCACAAAAATCTCTTAGCACAGTGCCGGGCACATAGTAAACACATGATAAACACTATGGATGGCCGTAGGCCACAATGAGAAATTTGGATTATATTTTGCAAGCAATGGGAAACCATTGATGGGTTTTAAAAAGGATTTCATGATCGGTCTTACGCTTTTAAAAGCGTTGTTATGACAGCAGAAAGGAAAAGGGGCTGAAGGGGAAGGTGAACTATGAGGGGGCAATGAGAAGATTGTGGCAGCCATTGGGGAGTTGGCTGGCTCAGTATCCAATTCAGCTTCCCTCAAACACACTTTCTATACTGCAGAAGCTGCAGAAGACCAGGTTATAGCTCAGGTTGCGGAGCAGATAAGATTCCATCATTTACATACATCTCAGAGATTGAGAAGGAGCTCTCAGCTGGCAAGTTTGGTTGTGGCCATTAGCTTTCTCTGAAGCAGCAGTCCAGGGTCAGACACAGCAAAATAGTGACAAGAGACAGCTTCACTGACTTTATGATACTTGGGTCGCATCTAAGATCAATAGTGTCAGTGATGGCACCCTGATTTTCCACCTTCCTGATGGGCTTATTCTGTTGTATTGTTATGGAGGCCATTTCTGGAAGCCTATATGAGTCTTCCAATCTATCTAGAATTGTTCAAGCTTCTTGTTTTCTACATTAAATCCCTTTATCTTAAAAGCTAAAGCAATTTTTATTTCCCGCAACCAACCCCCAATCGATATAGAGATTATAGGTATTGGTATAAAGATTATTGCAATACTTCAGACAAGATATGATGGCTAAAGTGCATATAGTCTTGGGGGAATGCATAGAAGGGGATATATTTGAGAGATATTTAAGAGATTGAACTAATAGGATTCATTTCATTGATTGAAATGCAGTTGGAGAGGACTAACAACTGACTCATAAATTATTGACTTGAGAAATTATGTGGATGGTTGTGCCACATCTTAAGGTTATCAAGGTTACAATGGAAGAGTTTGGGTAGAAAAACTGTGCATTTAATTCTGGAAATATTCTGTTTAAGGCATTTTTAAGTATTTGCATGGAGATGTGGCAAAGTCTGTTGAGTATATAAGTCTGCAGTTCAGAGGAACAACCTAGGCTTGATATTTAGACATGTATTGTATGAAGTTGGTGATTAAAACCTTGGAACTGCACAACATTGCTTAGGGAACATGCAAAGTGAAAAAAAAAAGTTCCAGACAGATTTGTGAGAGATACTATCATTTAATGGATGTTGAAAGGAAGAGGAACTGGAAAAGGAACAAAAGGAATAGCTAGATAGGTAGAAGCAATACAAAGAGAGAGAAAAAGAATAAGGGAAAAAATCAAGCAGGATAGAAACTGAAAGGTGTCCATTAGATTTAGCAACAGGAGGTCAGAAGGAAAGTGGCAGGGGGAAGAAACCAGATTGGAGTAAGTTGCAAAAAGAGTAGGAGGTGAGGGAATGGAGGAGATAAGTGTAAACAGCTCCATGGGGTAGCATTCACCAGCTCATATGCCAGAAAAGCTCAAAATAACAATTACAGTGACAGGCACATCCTTAAAGGGCTTTCTTCTGGCCATATCTCGAGTCCTCCAAAATCTCTAATATTTCCATAATGTGGACTCTTTATCTTCTACACATGAGGGAGAAATGTAGCTATGAAAAAAACATTTTAAAAGTCCGACAACTTAATGCTGAAGTTTAGCTATGAAAGGGAAAAGAGGGAGACAGTATCTGGAAAGGTTGAGGGAAGTTTTATTTTTTAAGATAAGAGAGGCTTAAGCTTGTTTCAATCCTGATGGAAAGAAGCCAAGAAAAAGAAAAAAGGAATATTGATTGTGCAAAGTTCCTAGGAAGAGAAAACAGCAAGGGGTCCAGAACACAGGAGGAGGCATCGGTCTTGAATAGGAGCAGGGATCACTCAGTTCCAGTAGGAGGAAAGGAGAAAAAAATGTTGATGGTTATCTTTGGTCACGTACCTTAGAAGCAGAGCCTGATTTGGGAGTTCCTGTACAAGTGATTCACTGAGGGAGTTTCCTCCAGAAAAATGGGGAAGGGAGTATGAGAAGCAGGATTTTGCAGGGCAAAAGCTAGGCAGAAGTATGGTTTCAGAAATCCAGCCTCAGCTCGATCCCTCAGGGAGCTCTGGCATGTGTACTGTTTCCACTGAATTTACCTTTGAGGCAAGAAGGCTGCATCACTCTGTCATTAGCCATCAGCTACCCTCTTGGAAGTGGAGTGGGGTGCAAAACCTCCCAGGTATCTCTGGGTGAGACCGCTTCCATAATCCAAGGGCAACCTTCCAGAGAGGGGTACAGGCACAAGTCATTAGCTGCCAACTTCCATAGCAACTGGGGAATGGATGCACCTACCTGTAAAGGAGATCTCAGTGGGGTCCAAGGACAGATGCTATAGTGCTAGTGCAGGAACATTTGCATATTTGGTTTTGAGGATAAATAGTAAGTGAAGAGGCAAAGGAGTATGAGGTTTAAGATAAAAAATGGTTGAAAATAATAGAAATATGAACTGACCAGGAAAACATAGTAGGCTCCCTGGACAGTTGAGGTTGGTGATCATGAGTCTCTAGTGGTTACCAATGACCCATTTGTGTAATTTTGTTCCTAGGCACCTAGCAATCCAAATGCACCATAGAGAAAGCAGTAGTCAAATTCACTGGGGGCTAGAGGCAAGGTGTGCTTTGAAAGGACAGAAAGGAAGGGAAATATAGGCACTAGTTATGATCCTTAGGATCTAGCTGTCATAAGGAGAAGAGGAGACTGATGGAGATGGAGAAAGAAGATAAGATTCAATGGTTAGAGGTTTCCATGAGGTTGGATAATAGGTCTGGTGAGGGATTGTTCAGTGAACCAACTTAAATGATAGAATTTCATAGAGAACTTTGTAAACCTTTGATCTGACAGGGTGGACTACGAGAAAAGGATGACTGATTTGAGCCAAATGTGAGAGTAATCAATTAACAAGGCTGAAAATGACTGAGAAATAGAGGGAGTGGCAAACTGATGCAGAGAGTGTTGCAACTGGAAGGCACATGCCTCGAAAGTGAAGACTGTACAATAAGACTTTCTTTAAAGACTATGGGGGATCCCTAAATCTTGTAGCAGAATTTGGTCACCAAGGCAACCTCCACCATCTAGCTCAGTCTTTATCTTTCCTGACTTACAACCCTCTTATATACCAGACTCCTTAAATATGCTGTGGTCATCTGGGTTTCCATTTCTACTGTTTTCTACAAGTTCTCAAACTCTGTTATGTTTTTCGCCCTTGAAGTATGGGAGACTATTTTCTATTTCAGAAGGGGGAGCTATATGCATGGTGGTCTAAGGTGGACCTTTCAGCTTCAGTAGAATCTATTGTCTTCAGGGTCACTACCAAAGTAGCATTGCTTTAGGGCACTGTCAGAGAGAAGAAGACCACTTTTCTCTGGGGGATAATTTGATGTAAACACTATACATTCAGGGGCTTTGGGACAGGTAACATTCTCTTTTCTCTTCACCTTGGGGAAGAGGCAGAATGCTCAGTAATTTCTTGACTGAACAACTTGCCCTGATTTGATCCCCATCTTGGAGTTTCTGGCTCTTCAAGTGTGCTTCCTTCTCTGTAAAATGATGCCAATTGCACTACTTTCTTAACAAGTTTTTTGGTAAGGAAGTGATGCATTACAGCTCTTAACACAATTTCGGGCAGATAGAAACAGTCTCCCAAGACAAATAATGAAGTGTCATGGAAATATTGGTCTTTGGAGTCAATGTGGCTTCTCTGCTTGTTGGCTATGTGGTCTGGACAATTACTTACAACTTGCTTCAGTTTCTTCATATATAAAATGGAGGTAAACTCATGGAAGCAAAGAATAAAATGGTAGTTGCCAGAGGCTTTGGGGAGGGGGAAAAGGAGAATTATAATCAATGGTTATAAGATTCAGACAAAATATATAAGTTCTAAACCTCTGCTGTACATTGTGCCGTATGTAACAATACTGTATTGGACTCTTAAAAATATGCTAAGATAGGTATCTTGTTAAGTTCTTATAATCAACCAATGTTTTGTCAATGCAAAAAATGGGGGTAATAGGAGTTGGTAAGGATTGAATGAAATGCTGTACACAGGAAAGTGAGTGGTCGACTACTGTTCACAGTTTTTATTTCTGCTCAGAAATGTAACTGAAAAAATTAACAAGACAGGAAACAACAAATGTTGGAGAGGATGTGGAGAAAGGGGAACCCTCTTGCACTGTTGGTGGGAATGTGAACTGGTGCAGGCACTCTGGAAAACAGTGTGGAGGTTCCTCAAAGAGTTAAAAATAGAGCTGCCCTACGACCCAGCAATTGCACTGCTGGGGATTTACTCTGAAGATACAGATGCAGTGAAATGGCAGGACACCTGTACCCCAGTGTTTACAGCAGCAATGTCCACAATAGCCCAACTGGAAGGAGCCTCGGTGTCTATCGAAAGATGAATGGATAAAGAAGATGTGGTCTATGTATACAATGGAATATTACTCAACCATTAGAAACGACAAATACCCACCATTTGCTTCAATGTGGATGGAATTAGAGGGTATTATGCTGAGTGGAGTAAGTCAGTCTGAGAAGGACAAACATTATATGGTCTCATTCATTTGGGGAAATATAAAAAATAGTGAAACGGAATAAAGAAGAAAGGAGAGAAAATGAGCAGGAAATATCAGAGAGGGAGACAGAACATGAGAGACTCCTAACTCTGGGAAACGAACAAGGGGTAGTGGAAAGGGAGGCGGGCAGGGGGTTGGGGTGACTGGGTGACGGACACTGAAGGGGGCACTTGACAGGATGAGCACTGGGTGTTATGCTATATGTTGGCAAATTGACTCCAATTAAAAAATATATACCAAAAAAAAAAAAAGAAATGTAACTGAAAAGAACTACTTAGCTGGTACTTAATCTAACAAAGCCTTTGACCAAAACGTCTCAAGATTTTTCAACATTTCTAATGGACAGAAGGAAAAGAGCTTGTTATTCATATGTTCAGTCTAATAGGAATTGGATGTGTATACAGGGTGGAGCCTTATTTTTGTTGACTATAAAAGCCTCAGGAGCCGTGCAGTCCATCCAGCTCACCTGTTCTTTGTACTTGGGGAACTTTGGCCTCAGGGGATGGTGGGACTGCCTTAGCATTGAGCTGATATCTACACTATGATAGTCCACAATTTAAAGGTGTATCACAACTTCATAAGCCTTGCAAATAAATTACTGCTAACACAACTATGCAAGAAAAAGAGACAACTTACATCCATTAAAGAGGAAATGACATGAATTTCAATAGGTCAGAAACCAAAGGCCCTGAATATTGAATAATTCGGTTGGCAGGAGAGTTTTAGTGTATTTTCCTTATAGTTTTGTGAGACTGTTTCTCCCACCTGGTAGATGTGCTATAGGCATGATAGTCTCTCCATATGGAGACCCATGGACATCTCTGATTCAAGGGGAGGATCTAATTGAATTTTATTCCAGAATACAAGAATGGAAGACACTTCTTCTATGATAATTTCCGTTGTCATCTTGAATCCTTCATTGACCCAAGTTGCATCTCAAAGGCTGGAATCACTATAAAAGAAATGTCATATTAAAAAAAAATCATTTATAGATTTCCTGGCAGGAAATCTCCTTTGTGAAGCCTATGATTGTGTTACTTTTCTTCACCCAGAATGTGCTGTGTCACTCAAATCGGTCCACACAAGCTGTATGTCCAAATCATCTACACACCTCATTGTACTCCATGACCTCGATGTTTTATTCGTCAACACCTGCTTCTCTGAGTATCTGGCACTTGTTTTGCTCAATGTAGCTCCCTTTCAGCCTTTTATCAAATAATTTCCAATCTTCCACTAATAATTTGTTGGTAAAAGGCTGGAGGTGGTGTTCTCTGCAGTGTGACAAATATGCCAGTGATTTCATTTGAATTACAGCAATGGAATGTCTACCTTTGTAATCAATGATTTTTCTTCCTTCCTGGGATGATAATAATTTTTTATTATAGTAGTGTTCAACAAACTTGATAACATTCCCTGGTGATTTTCTATAACAGCAGCCATATGGAACTGTAATTTCAAAGTCCCTCTGATCTCATTCAGTTTTATGCTATTGAATTAAATGTCAAAGTTGTCTTTGTACCATCTGCAAGATTTCTTCTATTTTGAATACTTTTAGTTTGCTCTCAGTTATCTGGTGAATCATTCTGTACATTTACCAATAGTATTAAATATTTAACTTAAAGGAAGCTGTTCAATATAATTTATTTTGCTGCCTCTAATTTTAATAATATGGTAGTAAAATTGATTTCCAAATGTCAAGAACTACAGAGGTAGATCAACAGGAGAGAAAGCTTGATTTTAAAAAGCATCACACATATCTCTTAGGGTCCTGACTAATAAAAACATCTTATAATGTCTTTAAATACATTAATTTGTGTTTTTTTCTTAATCTTTAACAGAACAGAGTTGAAAGTAATATGCCTGAACAGATTTGGGATGAAGAGCATTATTGAAGATAGCAACTATTGGAAACAATTCAAATATCTATCTATAGATATTGGTTAAACAAATATAGTAGCCCATGCTATGAATATATAGTCATTAGTGTAAAAGACATGGGCCAAAAGCATTAAAAGGGACAGAATAATTTTCATTACCAAAAATTATTTTGAATAGTTTTCAAGAAGAAAATAAGAGATATCTATCTTTATACAACAAGCAACTAAGCAGGGAAATATGATAATAGATATATTTTTAAATGTAATAAAGAATTTCATAGAACTGTATTAGTAACAGGAGATTGATCAGGATATTTTGGAATTTGACAGCTCAATTAAATAAAACACAAAAAGGGTATACATAATATGGAATTTATTTATATTTTCACTTTATTCCGTAAATTTTAGTCTGTTTTATTGTTATTTTAATTTGTCTCAGGATATTTTCTAATTTCCCTTGTTACCTCTTTTTTGGCTCTTGGTTGTTAAAGAGTTTGTTGTTTAATTTCCACATATTCATGATTTTCAAGTCTTTCTGCCACTGATTTCTAATTTCATTCCATTATGATCAGAAATGATACTTTGTGTAATTTCAAGCTTCTTGAATGGTTGTGTGGTCTAACAGGTGACCAATCTTGGAGAATATTCCATGTGCATTGGGAAAAAATACATATTCTGCTATTGCTCTGTTCTGTACATGTCTGTTAGGTTCAATTGAACTATAGTGTTGTACACAACCTATTTTCCTTATTGATATTTCTGTCTTGTGTCCTATCCATTATTGAAAGTGGGTTATTGAAGTCTCATACTTTTATTGTGTTCCCTTTAATTCCTTCAAAGTTTTCTTTCTATTACTAGGAGCTCTGAGGTTTAGTGCAAAATGTTTATAACTACTATATCCTCTCAGTGAATTGACCTCTTTATCATGATATAATATCCTTCTTTGTCTCATGTAACAACTTTTTACTAAAAGCCTATTTTGTCTGATATTATTATAGCCACTCCTGCTCTCTTTCCATTACTATTTGTGTGGAATATCTTTTCCCATACTTCAATTTTTCACCCCATGTGTCCTTAGATTTAAAGTTAATCTCCTACAGGCAATATATTGTTGGATATTGTTTTTTAACCTAGTTAGCCAGTTTATATCTTTTCATTGGTTAGTTTACCCATTTATATTTAAATAAATATACAATAGACTACTGATAGTCTATTGCCATTTTATTAACCATTTTTTAATATCTTTTAACTTGTTTGTCCCTCCTTTCCTCTTTTAGTACCCTTCTTTGTATTTTATTTTTTTTTATAGTGACATGCTTTCATTTCCTTTTGTTTATATTCTATATATATTTTCATTCTGCTTCCCATTGCAATTACATAAAATATCTTAAAGTTCTAACATTCTATTTAAAACTGATAGCTTCATTCACATAAAAGAACTATCTGCAATAGCTCCATCCCCTCTCCAATTTCATGTTATTGGTGTCACAAAGTATGTCTTTATTTGTTGTATGCTATTAAACTAGATTTATATTTTTTGCTTGGTTTTCATCTCTAATTCTAAGCACAAAATTACAATAATACAGTTTACTACATTTTCCGTGTATTTTTTTTAATTTTTATTTATTTATGATAGTCACACAGAGAGAGAGAGAGAGAGAGAGACATAGGCAGAAGGAGAAACAGGCTCCATGCACCGGGAGCCCGACGTGGGATTCGATCCCGGGTCTCCAGGATCGCGCCCTGGGCCAAAGGCAGGCGCCAAACCGCTGCGCCACCCAGGGATCCCCATTTTCCATGTATTTACCTTTACTGAAGAACCTTATATTTTTGTACAGCTTCATGTTGCTGTCCACCATCTTTTTGTTTCAATTCAAAGTACTCCCTTTGACATTTCTTATAGGAAAAGTCTAGTGGTAGTGAACTCTCACCTTATGCTTTTCTGGGAAAATCTTAATTTCTCCTTCATCTTGAAGGACAGTTTTTTCAGATATAGCATCATTGGTTGACAAGTTTTTTTTTTTTTTCTTTTTCTTTCAGGACTCTGAATATATTAACCCTTCTGGCCTGTACATTTCCTTCCAATAAGTCTGCTGATAATCTTACAGAGGCTACCTTGTACATGATGAGTCAGTTTTGTCCTGCTTCTTTCAAGGTTCTCTCTTTGTTGTTGACTTCTGACAGTCTGATTATAATGTGACTCATTAAATGGTCTCTTTGGGTTTATCCTAGTTAGAGTTTTTGAACTGCTTGAGTATATATGTCCATGTCTTTCCCAAAATTTGGGAGTTTTCAGCCATTATTTCTTCAAAAAACTTTCCTGGCCACTTTCTCTCTTTTTCTTCTGAGATTCCCATAATGCATCTCTTGATTTGTCTAGTATCCTGTAAGTTCCTTAGGCTCTCTTCATTTCTCTCCATTCTCTTTTCTTTTTGCTTGTATAACTGATTTCCAATGACCTATCTTGAAGATCACTGATTCTTTCTTCTATCTGATAAAGTTTACTAATGAACCTCCAGAAAATTTTCAATTTAGGTATTGTAATTTTCAGCTCCATAATCTGTTCGGTTCTTTTTAATAGTTTCTATCTCTTTGTTGATATTCTCATTTTGTTCATGTATTGTTTTCCTGATTTCATTTAGTTGTCTATCAGGTTCTCTTTTAGCTCATTGAGCATCTTTATGACAGTTAGGTGTTTTATCAGGAAGCTTAGAGATCTGTATTTCCTTAGAGTCTGTTTCTGAAGTTCTACTATGTTCCTTTGGGCCATGTTTCCCTATTTCTCTGTATGCTTTGTAAGTTTTTTTTTTTTCTTGAGATTTGTGCACTTGAATAAGCAGCCATTTCTCCCAGTTTGTGCAGGAGAAGAACTTGATAATTAACATGAGTAGAAGTTCTAGGACCTTTTGAACCTTTTCTGATCTTTTGTACCCCTTGATGGATGCCTGCAGAACTGTAGCTCTAATGTCCTGCAATGCTTGCCTTTGTTTTCAACAGCTTCCAAATTCTGGCACTAGTCCTGTCACTGCTCCAAGTCAGGCAATGCAGAAGCAAATCCCTCAGGCAGCAGCCTCCAAGACAACCAATCTTCCAGACAACCCAGAAAGTTGGATGCATAGTCCACCTTTTTGTTTTAGACCCTGAGAAAGATCTTTGGTATTGGAATGAGGACAGTATTGTGACTTGCTATGCTGGGTAGAGGGAAGTTATGGTATTGCAAAATTTCATATTTTTTCTACCTCTTTTCTCTGAAACTCTTTCTTGATTTTACATTGGCTTGGGTGCCATAGCTTCTCAACTGTCTCTAGAGTTTTCACAGAAGTAATATGGTCCATATATCATCATTAATTCACTGTTTCTGTGGGGGACAGAGGGACAGAAGCTTCTAAGTCTGCCATCATGCTCTAACTCCTGTATACTTAAACAAAAGACTGGTAATCCAGAATGAGAAACTCTTTATTATTTATTATTTTGTACTATTTTAAAATAGTTCAAACTATATTACATTTTAAAAGTTAAGAAATATGATTGAGACAAACAATATTACAAAGTCTATTATGGGAAAGCAGAAAAGAAAGAGATTATGAGGTGGTCCTATGTTTCAAAAAAAGTCTAGTCAGGAAAAATGAATCTATATCAGGTATCTAAATAAAGAGAATTTAGGGATCCCTGGGTGGCGCAGCTGTTTGGTGCCTGCCTTTGGCCCAGGGCGCGATCCTGGAGACCCGGGATCAAATCCCACGTCGGGCTCCCGGTGCATGGAGCCTGCTTCTCCCTCTGCCTGTGCCTCTCTCTCTCTCTCTCTCTCTCTGTGACTATCATAAATAAATAAAAATTAAAAAAATAAAAAAGTAAAAGAAGAGAATTTAATATGGAGGACCCATCACAAGGATATAAAGTGGCTTGGAAGATCGGAGAAGACAAACAGGGTTAGTGAGACAGCCCAGAGATTAGGAACAGAAGAGGCCAGAGATGACCATGGAGAAGATTAGTCACTTCCAGTGGTGCCATTCCTCAAAAATGTCTTCTGGCTTCTTATGTCCTATTGGATGAACATACCTGGAAACCAATTAGCACAGTTAGCAAGGGGTCCTGGGAAACAGAGTTTTCAGGAGTCAGTTCCCTACATACATAACAGAACAGGCAAAATGTAGCAACAAATTGAAGAATAAAAGGTAAACAACACTTTGTAGTCCTCTACAAATCAGGAATAAAACCAGACTTTACACAATGGATGAGATTTGAGATAAGTTGAAAGCAGGAGATGAGGATGTCAGAGAGGAAAATAGGCATGAAACTTCATAGGATTGGGAGTCAACCTCAGATAGAGTAGTTGGAGATGAGATTGATTTAGGAGAATGGATTCCCATTGTGTATAGTTTTGAGCACCAGGAATTATGGAGAATCATGACAAACTAGTGTTTTAGGCAAATGAGCCTGGCATCTATGCAGAGGATAGATTGAAAGGGTCTTAAGTTGGAGTTGAGGATGACTTTTAAGACCTGACTTGAGCACTTCCTATTTTGCACAATTAATAGTGGATATAGACAACCTGGGCAAGCCCAATCTGATTTAAAGTCTCTTATTTTTCTTTTAAAATATGAAAACAGAGTATATTTCCCAATAATTCTATATTTCCCAATAAGAAATCTATAACTTCTTTCTTTTTGTAAAGTAATTTTCCCTTTTGATGGGGAACAGAAATATGGGCTGTGCTATAAATTCTTTGCCAACAAAGGAAAATTTGGAGGATGCATTCTGGGTGGTCTTGGTCAAAACATTTCTCTTCAACTATTCAGATAATTGAGGATAAAATGAGTGTTTCCCTAAATTACTCATATAAGTCCTTAGTTTTCCACTTTATTTTTGGACACAGTTTTGGGCTCTATGTCCAAAGTCCCACTGGGTTCTTTCCTAAGGTCATCTCTGTTTTGTCTGCCCCACACCTTCTCTTTTTCTGAAGATATTACCCTTTTTTATTGGGTAATAACAGATGCTGACCCCAGTTCTCTGCTTTCATGGCCACGTGAGTGGATACATAACTCATGACCAATTAGAATCCTTTACTAGGATATTTTTGAACTAGAGCTGGGGCAAAGATGTGGCTTGTCAATGTGAAATGAGACTCAGTTTCAAGTATGTTGCTTACCATGGGTCAGAGAGAATAAAACCACCACATACAAAGAGGCAGGGTGGAAAAAAAACAGAAACAAACCACAACAAGTCTTGTCCCTGCTTCTGGTCATCCCTTAAGCCTGGCTGCATCTTTGCTCTAACCTCAGTTATGTGAATCTTTTTAATGGAACTGATTCAAATTGGATTTCTGTGATCAGAAGAACCTTGTCATTTTAAGTTCATACAAACCTTTTTGGGATCAAATTCTCAAGAGGGTCAGGGAGCCATTGTAGATTAAGACTACTTATTCTAGGCTCTCTAATGGGATAATTATCTTCTGTCTCCTACATTCATAGTCCTTGCATTTCTTCATCCAGAGATCAGCCCTACTTACCCGTGGTGTGCCCCAGAGCCAGAGATCATCACTTCTCGTGGCCCTGGGAGAATGTTCCAGAAAGGGCCTCTTCATGGAAAAAAAGAGCTGTGGGGAGTGTGAAGAGTTCCCTATTGGCTGGTAATGAGAGGTATATGGATTCCATGAGAGGCACCCTAACAGAGCATGGATTCTAGAAGCAGTCTATCAGGATTTGAATCCCAGCTTTTGATCAAGCTGAGTCTATAACCTTAGACAAATTGCTTACTTTTTCTGTGTTCTAGTTCTCTCATCCATAAAATGAGCAAGGATATAACCACCAGACCAGACACTCTGGACCACTATCTTATCAGCTAAATAACAAACAGAAAGCCCAAGGCTCTTTCCCAACAATTCCAGTAAAAGTCTAAGAAATGAGTCTGATGGGCTAGCCTTGGGTCATATGCCCCAGTATGCACCAAACAAAGAGATGGAGAAACCTGATGGTTAGCCCTGAGTCATGTGACCCTAACATTTGAGAAAGGAGGTGCTAAAAAGCCACACAATCTGAGAGTGAAGTAGGGATGGTTTCTCAAAGGAAATCAGATTTCCTTGAGTGGCATAAAGGAAAATGGACTGCAAGCCTCCTGAGTTTAAAGACCACAGTTCATGCTTTTCTCAGCATAATCTTGGACACTGTGAGTACATAGTATGTGTTCAATAAATAATATTTCCTCTACCCTGGCAATCATCAAGTCTGATTCATATTGAAAACTCCTGAATTCTCCATGCTATAATCCCATCTTGCTTTCTAGGCAGAAAAGCCTGAGGCAATACTTGTGGCCAGAAACACTTTTAAAAACCTTTCAATGATTTTGTTCAAATTTGTGAGCAGTGATCAACACCTCAAACTGAGCAGCAGACCTTCAAAAGTGTATATGGAAACTCTTAGATGAGGATGACGGTCTTTTAAACACATTAGGGGACTGACCAGGCTCAGTAGTGTTACTTTGAATAGGCTTTCATGTAAGCACTATGTAGGGCCTGTGATCTCTCCCAAGATCCTCTTGACAAACCAGTGAGGAGTTTCTCTGGGGATCTCTGTGGGGACACTGCTGGAGCCGATTTATGGCCCTGATCAGCTTGGGGTGGAGGCCTCCCAGGATACAGAGGGCTTTGCTTTTCAGCTAATATGCTGTGAAGAAAAAGTGTTTGCCTGCCTGTAAGTCTGCTCAACACAAATGCAGAGACATTCTTTAAAGGCAAGGATAATCTGACCAATATAAAAACACAGATGGAGCCTGCCTGTTTAAATGTCACAAAACGAGGAATTAGGATAATAGCAAAAATGAGAGAAAACCTTTCTGCCAGGAGTTTCGAGGCTGTTCCAACTAGGGAATACTACTGGGCAGGCTCAGGGAAGGGAAATTAGATGACCAGATGCCTTGATTCCACCATGACGTTTGAATTTGGGGCAATGGGCCATCAGAAGATTTTGGTCTTTAGATTCTTTTTTAAAGTACAACAATATCATTGGGAAGGATCACAGTTTAGGATCCTAACAGGTAATTTTTTGTTAGAGAAAAAGAGAACATTTCTGCATGTGTGCCAGGGACTATGCATATGATTACCTCATTATCTCTTGTTGCTAGTAAGAAAGGTAGATGTAAAGAAAGGGGCTCATCCTAGGAAAAGCTTGTCATGAGTGGGAGGGAGAAAACAGTGGTTAAGCGGCTTTGAAATACATGGAAATCTGGTGGTGAAAGAGGAAGTGAAGAGCATGCTGGATATTACCTCCTGCTATATCTGCCCAGCACCACTGGCACTTTCCGCTGGGAACTCCATTAGTTCCTCCTTTTTACCTATGGGTTCTGTCCTGACCTTACCTACCCCTCTCCCAGCCATAGTTGATTAGTCAGAGGTAGTCATCTGACCTAAGCTAAGCCAATCATCCTGGCCATAGCTGATTAGTTTAGGGATCAACCTCTGGTCCATTTGATTCAGTAAGTCTCTTTTCTACAAATTTATATTGGAAACAAGAGTTTGTCAATACAATGTGTCTCTAATAGATGAAGTTAAGATGGAGCCATGTTCTCTGCCATGTAGAGAAAGCACTTCTGCAGAGAGTGAGTGATGGAGCTGACATGTAGAAGGAAGCAGGGATACATGAGTTTGGTGGCATTCGAGGCCTGCATTCTATCTGCTCCTGAGGCCCATCCTTAACTTCCTGTGGCTGACTATCCAACACTTCCTTGGATTCTCTTGAGCTTATAAATTTCTTTTATTGCTTTAATGGTTTCCAGTGGCTTCTGTTACGTATGGCTAAAAGAGCCCTAACAGCATAGGCACTTAAAATCCCAAGAAGACGGAAAGTAGAAGGGTAGTTGCCAGGGCCTCGGGGAGGTGGAATGGGTGGTTGTTCAATGAATTCTGGAGATTGGTGGCACAGCATTATGAATGTCCTTAACACTACTGAACTCTACATTTAAAAAATTTTAGAAAGGGGGATCCCTGGGTGGCGCAGTGGTTTAGCACCTGACTTTGGCCCAGGGCGGGATCCTGGAGACCCGGGATCGAGTCCCACATCGGGCTCCCGGTGCATGGAGCCTGCTTCTCCCTCTGCCTGTGTCTCTGCCTCTCTCTCTCTCTGTGACTATCATAAATAAATAAAAATTAAAAAAAAATTTTTATAAAAAAAATTTTACAAAGGTAAATTTTGTTATGTATACCTTACCTCAATTTTTAAAAAAATTGTCTTGAGAAGTACAAAACAAAAATACACCTCCTAAAATCTTAGTCAAAGATCAGTCCTGCTGTGGGTTCAGACTACCAATTATTTTCTTGATATCAGCTTTGTAACTGAGCTTGAAACTCTTTTAACCCCCGGGTGACTCTTCCCTGCTTCTTCAGATTCCATCACTGCCCACCCCAGTTTTGTGTGACCTCATTTTAATAACATGGAGTCTATTAGGTCAAGTAATCCAGAAAATACATTGGCTTTCTCAAAACCAAGCTCATTCAATTTCTTCCAAAGCCTTGTAGAAATGATATGGGGACAGCAGGGACCCTCAGCCCTGCTGCCACCCTCCATCAGCACAGATAACTAAGAGTTGCCTGAGCAGGTGCACAAGTGTGGGAGGGAGGTCTTCAGTCTGGGTGTGGGTCTCATGAAATGCAAAAGAAAAAGGCTTTGGTCACAACTCAATCTTAAAATCCCTTCATGTGGCTGAAACTGGGGAGAGTGGCATCTAATGGACACAGTCTGGTCCTCAATCCATGCAATATACTCTCTCCTAGCTGCAGCGTCCTGAACAAATCAGCTAAAGTAGGATGATAACGGAGATAGGGCTGTGTGTCTTCTCCTTTAGGGAGCTTTTCATCAAGGGTTCAGGCAGTGGCAAAGTAATCAACAAAGGCAGGATTTAAGTAAAGAAAACTCAAGAGCTGACTTCCCTTTTTGCCATGTTTAAAAAAACTATCAAACACAAATGCATACCTTTGTCCTCCAGATCTCTAAATATTTTGTATTTGTGTGTCTAATATTCTTATCCACAAACTGAGAAATCCCTCTTCAAAATATACTATTGAAATATAAAAATCTTCAAGACTCATTTAAAGGAAATTGACTTGTAGAGATAGAAATCCCCCCCAAAGTGGTGAAAATAGAAAAAAAATTATAAAGTATTGTGAAGAAGGTGATTTTGAGATTTGAAAGACATGAAAAAAGCAATGAGAGTGGCTGGGTAATAGACCTGCCTATGAAAACACATTTATTTTTCTGAGCTAAATGCAGAAGATGCTTTAATGTGCAAAGTGAAATTTTATAAAATCCTTTGCTTTAAATCTGTACATGTGTGTATCCATGAGAATGTCCTGACAAGCTAGCTCTGCTGGCTGTGCAATGCATTAACATTCTGGACGGCAGCAAAATGATTTGATTTTATGAGAAGCTATTAATAAAAGCAGAATTGAAATAAATCACCGTCGTACGGATGCCGGATGCCGGACTTTGAGGGAAGGCAAGATTCGTGAGACTGTATGGCGTGAAAAACAATTAAGTGTTCTAACTAGATGCTGTAGTAAAACCGCCAGCTCTCTCTGCTGGAAGGACTGTCCCACTGATGTCGCACATGCTGGGCATTCCTTTCAGTGCTATACAGGTCTGGACAAACTCTTACCCTGGCCTTGCTTTTTCTTTTTCTTCTTTTTCTTTTTCTTTTTCTTTTTCTTTTTCTTTCTTTTTCTTTTTCTTTTTCTTTTTTTTCTTTTCTTTCTTTTTTCTTTTCTCTTTTTCTTCTTCTTCTTCTTCTTCTTCTTCTTCTTCTTCTTCTTCTTCTTCTTCTTCTTCTTCTTTCTCCTTCTTCTTCTTCTTTCTTCTTTTTCTTATTTCGAAGGACCTATACATACACTAGATTTCATCTGTAACCACTTTGGGGAAAATGTGATTCATCTATTCAGGAGGGCCAATTGGTCTGGAAGGAGTTTTTAAAGACTCGAAAGAAATGATAGAAATACATAATCTGCTTTTAAAAAATCCTAGGAAATGGGCTTGGACAATGTTATGAAATAGGCAAGATATGTCTCAGTCACGAGCCCATAACTCCCTTTGGCATTGCCCTCTCATGAACACCCTGGTATGCTCTCCTAAAGCCCATTCTGTCACCCTTTGACCTCTAGACATTCTCCTAAATGTCCATTCCATTCCTCAGATCCTTCTCTATTCTTGGGAATAAGAGAAGACATGGTTATTCACCAGATTATGAACCCTACTCAGTTAACTTTCAAGAGAAGAAATCTGTAAACAAGTCCTTGTAGTCCAATTGGTCATATTGGTGGGTGTTTAAAACTCAGCAGGTGTCCAGTGAGATAGAGATATTGGGAGGCTGTTCATGTCATGCCACTCTTTTTGTCCCTTGCCTGAAACAAGGTTTAAATCTTGATATTTGAGTAACTTCCTTCTCTCCAGACCATACTGGTTCACTTTCTACTTATGGATTTTCTAAAAACAATATTAAGTACCTGGTATTTAAACAAGGTAAGTATTATTACCTCTAACCAAAATGATAGTATTACAACAGGAACACCATGCCCATTAACCAAGATGGCTTTCAGCCTGTGGGCTCTCACTACCATCTTTCCATTTTACCTTTCTAGACTTTCATGGTGTTAGCCTACCAAGAGCAAAGCTGAGAAAAAGGAGTCCAGAACCTCTTGTTTGGATGCTGATGTGACATACAACTCTGTATCACTGACCCTGGCAGTTTTCATCCTTTTAAAGGGTGTGAGTTTATATGAAAAACCATAAAGCTGTTGTTCAAAATGACCCCTGATCATTGGTCAGGTAAAACATGTGCTATGATAGTTCTTATAACCATTATTTCTAAGAAGAGAATGATAGAGGTAGCTTTTTTTGTCCTTCAAGTAGCTGAGAAAGATCTGATACTGGCAGCTGACATCGCTACATTACTTGATTGAGCAAAAAGATGTCGGGGGGGGGGGGCGAGGGGGAGCAGGTGTTAAATTTAACAAGAACAACAAAACCAAAGGATTATTCCAGGGATTCCATAACTATTGTATTTGTTGAAATAATTCCCCAATATTTCTCTAGACCATGATCCAGGTCTATTCTTGTTTTTTTCCTTTTGGTTACATAGACAGAATGAATGCAGCTGGCAATTTAGGCACTTGAGAGGGGCACATGCTAGGCTCATGTGTGTGCACACTTACATGTGAGTCTTAAACCTTTGAAACAGACTTCCTGGACCACAAGAAGCACACAAAATGCATTTTAGGTTAGTGCCATCAAGTGTGTTTGTGTGTGCATGATCGTGCATGTGTGCACATAGATGAGTATGTGTACTTGATGCTATATACTAGCAAGACCATTGAAGACAACATGGAAATGCATTGTTCTTCAGCAATGCTGAACCATCTGCTGTTTTTGCAATCATGTCTTCACAAGCTAGAATGTCCTCTCCTATTAGTCATTCAAAGTTCAGCTTAAACATCTTTCAAAACCTTCCTTGACTGTAAGCAGATAATTAACCATTTCCTCATTGGTGCCCACTGAACCTTGTAGCCTCCTTTGATAGGAGGAGAATAACAAGTTTGATGTTCTAGTTACCAGTACTCATTTACATGTTTCTCTCTCCCACTGGTTCAGTTAGAGCAGGGATTGCATCAGACAAGAGATGATCCTGTGGCCACAAGTCTACATTGTGCAGAGCACGAAGGTATTCATCTGTGAGGAAAACACGAACACTGGGTTGCTGCTGAGCCAGGCACCCATCTGTGAGGTGCCATTTGAGTGTACTGAATGTTTGACTATAATATCATGACAGAAGGGACCAGGATCATTCTGACATCTTATAAGAACTTTTAAAGACTTCACAATAAGATCTCAAACCAAAGGAGAGAATCAGTTTGTCTCAGATTTTGTTTGAAGAATATTTTGATGTTACAGAAGAGTTTTAGAAAATTAAGATATTCCTTTCCAAGTGTTTGGATTTTCTTGATGCCTTGGGTATGAGACAGCTTTAAATCTGCATGTCATCTTAATATTTGCCATTTGTTCACTTACTCGGTTAATGTTTATTTGGCATCTGAACTTTAATTCCAAAATTACCTCATGCACCTGAATGTGACATAAAAATATTTATTCAGTGTAATAATGTGTGATTTAGAAATTTTGGAAATAAAGCCACAATTAGGTAGGTATTACCTATCTATGATAGCTGCCTCCTTTCCTCAACTTAATCTTTCCTCGAAGAAGACCAGAGACCCTGTTCATGGGGTTTATAGGAAGCTTACCAGCTCCTTCTGCGAATATTTGTTTCTGTGTGCAATGGGAAGAGCAAAAAACAGTGGGCCCAGACAAAGGGGGAAAAAAATCAGACTATATTTATTGAACATTTACTACATTCTTGAAACAAAGAAGACTCACGGAGAAAACAAATTACTGTCCTCCAGCAACTGTACTCCAAACCTACTAGAATGACTAACCTAACGTGGAGAATAATTGCAGGCAATAGAAGACAGTTCATTCCTTCAATAAATATTTCCTAAGCCCCTTTTATAGGACTTGTGGGAGCCCCCGGAAGTTTGGCACAAAGATTCAGTCCTTGTATTCAAGGGACTGATGATCTAAGGGCCATAGACACCTAATATACCACAATAAAGTGTGCTAAGCTATAGTGGTAGAGATTTGTGGTTGCCCAGTGAAGCAGATAATCAGCCCACTGGAGATCAGGGCAGCCTTTCAGAGAAAATAACATGAGAACAGTGAGTTCACTGCGGAGGACTTGGAGCAATTAACTGCTATTGAAACATTTTCATGAAGTATTCCAGTTTTTTAGAATTCAAATACAATTTGCCAACATTTAGTATAACACCCAGTGCTCATCCCATCAAGTACCCTACTCAGCACACATCACCCAGCTACCCCATCCCCCACCCACTTCCCCTTCTGCAACCCTCTTTTTGTTTCCCAGAGTTAGGAGTCTCTCATGGTTTGTCTCACTCTCTAATTTTTCCTGCTCAGTTCCCCTCCTTTCCGTTATAATCCCTTTCACTATTTCTTATATTCCACATATGAGTCTAACCATATGATGATTGTCTTTCTCCTATTGACTTATTTCACTCAGCAAAATACCCTCCAGTTCCATCTACATGGAAGCAAAATGGTGGGTATTTGTCTTTTTTGATGGCTGAGTAATATTCCATTGTATATTTATACCACATCCTCTTTATTCATCTGTCAAAGGACATCATGGCTCCTTCCACAGTTTGACTATTGTGGACATTGCTGCTATGAACATTGGGGTGCAGGTGTCTTGGTGTTTCACTACATCAGTTTCTTTGGGGTAAATACCCAGTAGTGCAATTGCTGGGTCGTAGGGTAGCTCTATTTTTAACTTTTTGAGGAACCTCCACACAGTTCTCCAGAGTGGCTGTACCAGTTCACATTCCCACCAACGGTGCAAGAGAGTTCCCCTTTCTCCATCCTCTCCATCATTTGTTGTTTCCTGTCTTGTTAATTTTTACCATTATCACTGCTGTGAGGTGGTATCTCATTGTGGTTTTGATCTGTATTTCCCTGATGGCAAGTAATGCGGAGCATTTTTTCATGTGCTTGTTGCCATGTGTATGTCTTCTTTGGAGAAATTTCTGATCATGTCTTCAGCCCATTTCATGATTGGATTGTTTGTTTCTTTGCTGTTGAGTTTGATAAGTTCTTTATAGTTCTTGAAGACTAGCCCTTTATCTGATAGGTCATTTGCAAATATCTTCTCCCATTCTGTAGGTTGTCTCTTAGTTTTGTTGACTGTTTCTTTTGCTGTGCAGAAGATTTTTATCTTGATTAAGTCCAATAGTTCATTTTTGCTTTTGGAAGTATTCCAGTTTTACTGAGGTCCAATATAAAAATAGTACCTCAGGTTGAAAGAGAGAGAAGAGTTTCAAACTTTGCCAAGCTCTCATTTGTCAAGAAGCATCTTAAGCCAAAATGACTCTTAAGGATATATATATACATATATATCGAGAGAGAGAGAGAGAGAGAGAGGATTTTTTTGTTACTTTCTTTCCCACTCACTTATTCATTCATTCAAAAAATTTTATGGAATTTCTGTGCCAGACATGATTCTAAGGACTGAGGATGCAATGGCACAAGATATGGTCCTTTCCTTCAAGGAACTTTTATTCTGGTAGAGAAGCAAATAAACAAGATTATATCAGTTTGACAAGCCCTATGAAGGATGAAGGTATGAAAATACTGAGAGGAGCTTCTTAACACATTCTGGTTGAGGAGTTGCTCTGAAAAGATGACATTTGTACTAAGACCTGAAAGATAAAAAAACTAAGCCATGTGAAGAGTTGGTAAGTAGAGAAGAGGGTATTTTAGGCTAATGAAGTTGGGAAATATCCATTTAACAACTGTGCCTTCAGGCCTTGATTCACATATAGTCCTCTTGTAATAGGATTTGACCACCAGATCAGACTGGGTAAGCGACAGTAGTAAAAGACTCCCAATCTCTGTGATGTATAATGATATAGGTTTACATGGCATTTGTGACACATGTCCATGGCAGATTGGAGGAGAGGGAAGTCTGTTTCATGGCTCCTCATCCCAAGACCCAGGCTGACGGAGCAGCCTGGATCTAAATACTGGTTCTTGTGGTAGAGAGAAAGAGAGGAAAAGAGAATATGATCAATCACACACTGACTCTTACAGCATTTATCTGAAAGAGATGGTACATGTTTTATTAACAAAAGAATGTCACATGTGCACACCTAACTCCAAGGGGGTAATGCAGTGCAATTCCTACATTGTATCAGGAGAATGGACAATGTCTAATAAATAGCACTAATGACTACCTTATGTGGGAAAAGTAATAAATTTACATTTCTCTCTCATTCAGTACATGAACTCAAAAAATTAAACTGGAAGTTTGTCACTGAGCTCCAAGAAGTTTGGTCATAATCTGAGTTCTCTGAACAAAGGAGCAAGCTAGCTTCTGCTACTAATACTCCTGTCTTAGTCTGCTCAGGCTGCTATAACAAAATACAATACAGGGTATGGGTTAAACAACAGAAACTTATTTCTCCCAGTCTGGAGGCTGGGAAATTCAAGATTCTGGTTTGTAAATGGCTACCTTTTCTTTGTGTGCTCACCAGGCCTTTCCTCAGTGCACTCTCATGGAGAGAGAAAGAGCTCTTCTGTCTCTTCCTTTTCTTATAAGAGGCACTAATCCCATCATGAGAGCACTGCCCTCATGACCTCATCTAAACCTAATGACTTCCCAAAGGACCCACATCTAAATACCATCACATTTTGGGTTAGGGCCTTAACATAAGAATTTGGGGTGGGGGGCAAACATTCAGTCCATCACAGTCCCCTCTTGTCCTGTGGTCTTTCAGAGCCAGCTTTATTTCTGAATATTCTCTCTTTCCCTCAAAATGAAGGATATTGTAGATAATAAAATTTCCAAAGATTCTGCAGCACACAAATGTGCCTTAATTTCCATTATCTTTGGACTCTAGGAGCCACAGAGGGAGATAGGTCCTAGGAGCCAAAGTAATCATGAGATTGTGTGGGAATTCAGAGAAACAAGGGATAACAAAGAATGAAATTAATTAATTAATTAATTAATTAATAGAATGAAGTAAATATACACTAAGGGATGGCTTGGCCTGAACCTTAAGGAAGTGCCTACGTGTAAGAGGAAAATCAAACTTGGCTTCCCAGACCTCTTAGCTACCCTCTTTCAGCAACAGAAACCCCAGCAAGAGATGCTTTAGTCCCCAGAATCTCACTTCCCAGAAGCTCATGTTCAAAATGCTCAGAAAGCCACCAAGAAAAACTTCTGGGCTCTTTTGTGCCAGGCTGAGGAAGAGCTCAGAAGGCAGTGGAGAAGCCAAGGCTTTGGTTTTTAATGACAGTGGGAAAATGCCAGGAAAATGATGGGCAGAAAGAGAAAGTTGAAAAATTTGAAGCATTTCTGATTAAAGAGTCCAAGTGAGGTGAATGTGGAAAGGGGCAGAAGAGAAACCCAGAAAGCAAAGGTAATGAGGTAGTGCAAGAGCAGGTGGGGGAGAGCTGGTATCAGAGTGCAGGGTGTCCTCTCAAGTGCAAAGGGGAAATGCCTGGCAGAGACCAGCTTGACACAGCTGCCACTGGCTGGCCACTTCTTTTGGGGAGAGAACAGATTGGTTCATATATGTGCCTTATAATGCTGGGGAATCAAAGTGGACAGAAGTTGTGGATAGAGGATTTGGTTGCCGAGTGTCTGGTCACCATGCCTCTGTATACACTTGAGAGCAAGGGTTAAGAACAACTGCTGTTTTTGCCAGTCTCATGTCCATCCCCTTTTCTGCTGCCCAGAGCACCTTGATTTTCTACTGGAAACTCGCCTTACAAACACATCACTTCTTCCTACCTTTACACTGTGACAGAGTTGGACACACTCACCCAGGTTTGACCAATGTGAATATAGCATCAACCAAATGATTGGTTTGAAGTTTGGCATGTGACCAATCACATTAACATCGTCAAATCCAAGATTTGGCTAGAATGATGGGGGATAGGTCACTGTTTTATCCATGACCTCTAAGCTGGCAGGATGTCAATATGTCGATCTGAGGCTGCCAACAGCCATCCTTGCCATCACCTGGGGAGAGTCTGAGAATGAACAAATAGAGAGGAGCCTAGGTTAGGCTAAGGGACTGAACACCTGTTGGATTCATTATACTTGAGGTTTGTGCACCCCAGACATCTTAGTATTCTGATCATCTAAAATTCTTTTGTTCCTTAAGACTCTCTGAGTGGATTTCTGTCACTGAAAGGGCCCAACTCTGGTTCCCACCTCTTCTGACAGCAAACTCACTTTCTGCCCAGCTTTCAGTGAAAATACTAACTTGGCTTCTTCCCATGGCTACCACCTAAATTCAGGGTCCTAATGTGTGGTTTGAATCCTAGTTCTGCTATTTACTAAGTGTGAGAGCTTGAGTAAGTTCCTCAAACTCTCTATGCTTATTTCCTCATCTGTAAAATGGGGATAATAATACTATTTATCTCACCAGGTTGTTGGGAAAATTAAACGAGTCAATAGATGTCAATTGCTTAGAATGGCGCCTAACACATAGTAAGCTCTTAATAAGCATTAGGGGCTTGTCCCATCATGTATCTCATATGCTGAACCAGGAAGAAATGCAAAAACAGTTGGCACTGCCAAATGGTCTCTCCTTGCTGAGCACGCTCTTAGAATACTGGGCTGACACAAATTTGGCTCTCCTCCCACACCTCCTGTTACCTTGAAAGCATGCAAAGGACAAAGTGAGTGTTGATATGTGGCCTGATCTCAGGGTGCAGCTAGCCATGGCCCCAGGGAGGGGAGTGGAGCAGCCCTGCCTTATTGGCAGCAGGAAATATGTAGGCTCTGAAGGGGCTCTGGCAGCCTGCAGGGTGGAGGCTGTCAATCAGTGGCAAGGATTTTCTGCAGCTGGGCATTGAACAGCTTCAAATAGGACAGAGCAGTGATCCCTTCATCCTTTGAAACTTCTCTGAAGGGTTTGGAACCATGTTTAAAAGTTTATTTGTGGGTCTGTTGCCTGCATAGTAATTTAATTATGCACCCCTGAGAATTCACTCTCAGCTACAATTTCCTCCTCTTCATCTTATTTTCTGAACTCTTAAATTGTCCTTATAAAGGCAAAGGGTGAACTTGTAAGGAGAATAAGCTAAGAAACCCTGATATTTCTAATACTCAACTTCTTGGGACCATTCCTGCAGTGATGATGTTGTTTGCCTTTGACATGTGACAGGGTAGCCCTCCAAATGCCCAGGATTCATTTTCAATTCCCCCCGTGTCAGAACACACACAGTCCTTTCTTCATGGACCCTCCATTCAGCTTGTTACCATAGAAACTGCTGCCTGTGTCAGAGCACCTCTGAGAGGGTAGGAAGGAGGCATGAGCTGCTGCCATAGCAACACACATCTCCACAGCAGCAGCCCACACTTGGTGCCATCTTGATTCCAAAGAGAGAGTAATCATTGTAGAGGATACCTGGGTAGTTTTCCTAGGCTGGGAAGTGGGTACTCAAATAACTGATCCTTATCAGTAATTCAGCCAGTTCTGCCTAGAATGGAAGAATCAGAAAAATTCATTTCAAAGTCCTGAGATGACTACATGGCCAGAACCTATTTAAAGCCACAGTACCAATGAGGCCACTTGCCGTTGTTGAAAAGGTTGAAAGACTAATCCTGATGTTTATACTAACATTATGCTTACATGACTAATACACACAGCCTCATGATAAAGAGTGTAAATTTAGGGACCATACTCCCTAGAATCAAATATTGTCTTCATCACTTACTGGCTCTGAGATCTTGGATAAGTCAAGTTGTCTGGGCCCCAATTTTCTTATTTATAAAATGACAATAGTAATCCCTACTTCACAGAGTTGCTATGAGAACTAAATCACTGAATTTATGAAAAGCTCTAAATTCCATCTTACAATAATTCCTCAAAACACATTAACTGCTATGATTATTACTAATTAGTAATGAGATAGCACTTATTAGTGCTTACTTGGTGCCAAGCATAGTGCTAAGCACATTATTTGCGGTACGGCCTTCTGTCCTTAAGGCAACACCATGAGGAGCTACTCTTGTTATCCTGTACTATTACACAGACAAGGAGCTGACACCTCAAAAGCTAGGTCCTACCAACACTATGTCTCTAGAACATTCATTCTCAACTGGGCAAAATCACCCCCAAGGGGCACAGAGATACACACAGCATGTAAATAAATGTTCAGTGTATCTATGGTATTAACATTTTCATGGGTGTCAGGGAGGGTGGAAGACAAGTAGAGAAAATTGTCTTAAAAGGATCTTTAGGGAGGTGATAATAAAAACAGAGTTGAAAAAGCAGAAATCAGATGAGAAGATTTGGAAAGCTAAGCTATAGTCAAATTCAACCCCAGCCCACACCATCTACTGGTAATCAAGGCCTTTTACCACCCCAGTATCAAGAACTGGCAGCAAAACCACACCTTCCACAATGACCTTGGAAAAAATGAGGCCAACATCCAAGAAATTACTTTAAACTTGTTAGAAGAAAGACCCTGTGTAAACCCATAGGACGTTGTGATTCTTGGCACTAATGGTGAAGTCTGAGATTGCTTAGGAATCAAGTCCCGAAGCTCTTCTTTGACCTGTGAAAGGACAGCCAGCAAAGATCTTGAGAGCAAGATCAGCAGACTCTTGCCCTACCTCTCTCCAGAAAGCTGCCAGCCAGCTGCTGGGATGGGTGAATTTAGGCCCTGGTTAGCCCTCCAATGCCTGAGAAAAGGCTTAGAGGGCTAAATCCTCTTGGAAACACTTCCCAAAGGACTTTTCCATCCCTTTCACCTAGGCAACTAACCTCTGGGCTTTGAGCTACTAATTGGAAGAAATGGTACCCCAGCAAGCTACAGTAGCCACAGGGCAGTGAAATGGGAGATTCTCTGGAGCCCGTGATGATAGTCGCAGATGATAGCCCCTATCCCTCACCATCCACTCCCAGATATGTGAACAAAACCACTCAGCAAAAGTAAAAATCAACTTGGAATTTCTTACGATTTTATGATTTGCTAAGCAATTTCACACCCATCAGAGCCATGAGAAATCATTACTGTTAAAATTATTATATTCAGGAAAGGTAGGGAAGAGAGAGGGCGGGACCTTAAAGGAAAATATCCAGCGTTTTCCCTGAAGGACTCCAAAGACCAGAGACTTTCAAACTGGTTTTGATTCTGACTAAACTTAGGATATACACTTTACGTTGTAAACAAGTACATACATGTACGTGTAGAACTAAAAAGCATCGTGAAAAAATGCTTGTCCTTAATGTGGATGATGCACTTTGATAGTTCTTGCTGTAGCCTAGTGTAATCAATTTTAAAGGGTGTGTGATTCACTAAAATGACTTCATGGGTCACAAGCCAAGATTTGAAGATTATCGTCAAAGACCACGTGTTATTAAGACAGTAAGTAACACGTGGAAGTTAAGAATCTGGATTCTGGCATCAGACTTGTATGGTTCAAGTTCAAGATTACTAGTCACTATGAGAGAGTTCAGCCAAGTTAGTTCATTTCTCTAATCCTCATTTCCTTAGCAGCAAGGTGGGAATATTTGTAGTGCCTGGCCCTCAAGGACTGCTTTGCAATTCAGTGAATTAATGTGCATAAGGCTTCTAGCACAGTGCTTGCTGTATAGACAGCGGCCACTAACTAAGTATCATCATTATTACTGTTGCTATTGTGGTGATTGTTGATTTAAAGAATGTGGAAATTGGTATATGCACAAAAGGATGGTCATTTGGGAGTTCAAAGCAAGATAAAACAGCGTTGTAAATGAAGCCAGGCCCAAAGGAAGAGGAGGATGTGCCCTAGTGAAGCAAGAAGAGAGGGCACCTTAGTCATAGAAGAACAGGGTGGGGGACCCCTAGTGTGGATTGGAAGGGGGCACTATTCCCACAACAAGGCTATATATGCCAGGAGCACAGAGAGGAGGTGCTCAGAAATCCTCACATATAAAATATTTTTTCTTCGTTGCAAATGTCCAGAATTTGTTTTTAGGCTACAGCCAGTCACAAAACACATTCTAGAAGAGATTGTTGTAGCCTAGACAAACCTGGAAGCTTGCAATGCACTAATCGAAAATTATACACTTGGTTTTCTGACTGCCAACTGCAGTCCAAGGATGATCTTAAATACGGGTCTGAGCACACAGTTTACCCGACTCCTGACTTGGAGGCTGTGTTTAGTGAGCAGCCTAAATTGCTGGTGAACCTGCAGAAATAGCCCAGTTTGGCCTGCAAATCATTGTGTTCAGGCCAGAAGCTGCACACCAGCAACTTGCCTTTGCCCTCACCCCACAGGACAGCCAGTCTAGGTGCTCTGAGAGCCAAGTGGTCAAGGGAGGGATGTGTGGATGAGTATACATGAGAGTGTGCATGTGTATATATGTGTGGGCACATGTTCACATGGAGGGCAGCAAAACAGACAGCTCCCAAGAGCAGTGCAGGAGGAGGCTATGTTTCCAGACTACTTGCTGCTTGCACCTGAGAACCAGGACAGGAAAGGAGGAAATGGTGATGAACATGATGATGAGCATAGCATTCACAAAGTGATTGATATTTGCTGAGCATTTTATTTTGCAACAGGCACGGTACTAAGCACTTTAATTGCAATGTCACATTTACTCTTCACAATAACTATATGAGACAGCTGTCACTATTATCCCCACTTTACAGAAGAGGAATCTGGGGCTCAGGGATGTCAAGCAGTTGGTCAGTGGCCAAGCAAGGATTTGGACAATTTGGCTTAAAGCATCCTCAGGGAAGAAGCCAACAGATGTATTTTCCATCTGGGAAATGGTAGCCTTCCAAACTAGGTCTGAAACTGTCCCAACTTTCCATCTTGAGATGCAGGGGTGCTGGTGACATCTTCAGACAGGTGCAGGTTTGGGGAGAAGTGGGGAGGGGCGGGGAGGAGAGCTGGAGGGCTTTGCTTAAAAGCTGTCTTTCCAAGGAGTATAGATTCTAAAATATGTGAGCTTGAATGGGCCTTTAGCTTTGTAGATAGTGAACTTGAGACCCAGAAAGGGGAAATGACCTGCTTAAGGTCACAAAGAAAGTTAGTAACAGAGTCAAGATGAAAATCTGCATGGAAACTCCCAGTCCAGAACCCAACAACAAAAGTAATAGCAATAGCGTGCATGTGAATTGAGTGCCTGCTACTCTACCAGAAACCATGCTAGGTATATTATATGTAGTAACTAACTAGTGGTGCCTCATAACAACCTGATAAGATATATACTACTATTATCTCCGTGCCACAGCTAAGTGAACAGTGACACAGAGAGGTTAAGCAACTTGCTCAAGATCACACAGCCAAGAAATACTCTATGTCCTTCAAGACCTGATAAAAAGGGTTATTGCCCATCCTGTTTCATTTTCTCAATTTAATTGGCCAGTTTTCTCCCAATTTCATGTGCCCACATGCTCTCTGCTCTACCCTGCTCCCTTCCCAGAGAACCCAAATGATCTTTTCCTGGCCCTGATCTCAAGGAGGTTAGGCTGAAAAGCCTAGAAGAGGTGGGGAAGAAAATCTGCAGGACCAGGAGCAGGGGTTTTGCTCTTCTGAACAAAGAGTTTCCTGAACAGCTTGGCTGCTTCCCTCCACCCCACCTCTCACCCCTTTTTTTTGTTTTTAATTTTTATTTATTTATGACAGTCACACACAGAGAGAGAGAGAGAGAGAGAGGCAGAGACACAGGCAGAGGGAGAAGCAGGCTCCATGCACCGGGAGCCCGACGTGGGATTTGATCCTGGGTCTCCAGGATCACGCCCTGGGTCAAAGGCAGGCGCCAAACCGCTGCGCCACCCAGGGATCCCAACACCTCTCACCCCTTAACACTGAGTAGCATCCAGCCATCCAATCAGCTGCTGGCCTCTGTAGGATGTGCTCATTGGGTCTGATGAGCTCATGCTAGAATGTATCTGTGAGTCATGACAAATAGCTTCCCACTCTCCCCCAAAATTCCATTTTGATCAGGTGTCTCCTTAGACAGAAATGGCTTTTGTTTAATTTGGGTTATCTAGGTGGCAGTTGTTTTTTTTAACTGCACCTTACCCTTTTTATAGCTATAGATAATCTTTCTTTCCATAGACAGGCCCAGAAATGTAGCTGTATTTATGGGTCAGGCTTCGCACACAATCATCACTCAGAGGACGGAGATGGAGCAGTAACTCACTGGAACAGCCGTGCCACCTTCACACGCTCCATTCTCTCTCCCCGAAGCTCGCTCCTGTGGAGGGCTGGCGAAGGTGAACCCCTCTGGAGTGGAATAGAAGAGGAGATTCCAGCCCAGAAGCAAGGAGACTGAAAACAGTATGGAAGCAGCAGTCCAGAGGCCTCAAGGGGCATTTGTACGATAGCTATTGACCTATTGTGACCTGCCCGGTGTAGACAGGGCACAGACCACAGGCCTCCTTTGACCTGCCCAGTACAGGAAACAGAGCCATGGCTTTTGATCTCCCCAGGGCAGGGACAGAACCGTGGCCTTTGACCTGCCCAGTACTGGGGACAGTGCACCAGGTGCTTTGGGCCCCAGGCTCTGGAGGCAGACATAGGAGCTCAAATTCTGACTGGTCCACTGACCCATGAGGTGCTCTGAACAGGTTACTTAACCTCTCTAAGCCTAGTTTCCTCAGCTGCAAAACAGGGAAAATAACACACTGTGGGATTATTACAAAAATTGAAAGAATGTAAAGTGCAGAACACAGTGCCTAACAAACCAGGAGGGTTCTAAAACAGGATGTTATTTGCAAGACTGTAGATGAACTTCGAATCATTTTGTTGAATGAAAGAAGCCAGACACAAAAGAGCACATGCTGTATGATTTCATTGAGATAAAGTTCTAAAAAAGGCAAAACTAATCTATGGTGCGAGAAATCAGAGCAGTAGTTGCCCCTAAGCTGGGAGTTGGGGACAGAAGAAAGGGTCACAAGAGATTTTCCAGGGGTGATGGAATTGTCTTGGTCTCTAGGGATATGCATGTATTTGTCAAAACTCATTGAAGTAAACACTGAATATCTGGGTTTTCTGTATGTACATTACACTCTCATTAAAAATTACCAGGAAAAATCACCATTATTATCCTACTTGTGCTTAACATTTTGTAAATCTTAATGAGGAATCCTTCAATGGTGGAGACTAAACTTGATTAAACAAAAAGAGTATTTGCTAACTGTCCTGTCCGGAAAGTCCAGGAATTGTTTGGCTTCAGGAACAGCTGGATTCAGGGGTATGTATGTCTCTTCTTCTCTCAACCTGCTTCCTACACACCAACTTCATTCTCAGGGAGCCTGTCCCCACATGCTGGACAGACTTACAAACTACCAGTTTGGAGATCCTTGAATGGGGAGCAAGAATGGCGGCCTCTTAGCTGATGACTCCTGCAAAAGCCTGGAGGTTGATTCTGGGGGTTCTCTTCAATGAAGAACAAGAGAAGGAGAGATTTCAGGCAAAAAGTGGTATCCATTTCAGGCCATGTTTCATTGTTGCTGTTGATCTTGTTATTAAACCCTCTGATGAGGAAATTAAATAAATTGATTCGGTTAAATTGAGAACCAACCCCGACAAAATTAAATAATTTTTAAACCCTCAGTGGTCTCTTCATATGACGCTGTACTTTAACTTCCCTTAGACCCAAGCTGAGAAGACCCCAAGGACATTCGTATCTTACTGATGTGTCCATGACCTTGTTTCTATTTTGTGAAGTCTCTTCCCCCCAACTGTGGGACCCCTTCAGAGTTGCTATTTGCAGATCCTCATTTGGGGGTCAATAGAACTTTTTTTGTAGATTTGATATCATATAGGCGTCACTCTCTTTTCTTTCTATCAAAAGTGCCTGTCAAATAATCTGAGGACATTTTCACCTTTAAAAAGTTGCTCTAGGAAAAGAACACCTTTCAAATGTCCTACTAGTCCTTTCACACAGTTGTTTTTATTTCTGCTGACCTGTGTGTGACCTTGGGCTGTCACTTACCTCTCCTATAAAATGGGGATGATATGGGCTTTCCAGTCTGCATCACGGAGATTTAAGTTCCAGAGAAGCTAATAAAATGAGGTATTTTGAAAATCACAAGCATTTATAAAATCTTGTGAGTTTTAAGAAAAAATTCTTAAATGCTCTGGTAGAGAGTCTTCTTTTCTGCCTCTACAGTCAACTGCAGGTCACCAGTTTCCTTGACCAGGGCCCTGAGATGGAATTTGCTCTCCTTATAAGCTGCAACCCATGCCTGAGCAGAGAGATGTTGATTTAACCCTTTGTCAGAAAGTGGTGAAGACCTCTCAGACCCCGCAGCCCCATTGGGCCCTCCATCCCGCTGCAGAATTTGAACTCTACACCCCCTTTGGTCTAGCAGATGCATTATAGAAATTCTCCCTCACTGAAGCATTCACTCATACAAACTAAGAAACCTGTAAAAGAAGGCTCATTGTATTACATTTGTAATGGAAACCATGCAAAGTATCTCAATAAGGAGACAATTGAACATGTTAAGGTATCTCTGGATTATGGAATGCTTAAGAGTCCCTAAAAAGTGACATAGGTCAATAGCTCTGTTTCTTGGAGGAATAAAAGGTTGCTGAACAGCATTCATTCCTCCAGAATTCCACAAACATGATTGGCCATCTACCTGGGCCCTCTCCTGGGATTGCAACAATGAGCAAGACAGATATAGTCCTGCTTCTCATGGGCCCTATTTTTGGCCAAAAAAAAAAAAAAAAAGTGCCTCAGAAAATGCCTGCTTATAGCAACTACCCAGCTATCCCCAGAGAGTAGGATTCGGGGATGGGCACAGAGGCATAGGGAAAGGAGGAGGCTGTTTTCACTTCTTCCATTATGCATGTCTGTGCTATTTGAATATTTCACAATGAGTATTTATCACGTTGTAATTTTTATAAAACCAACAGAGGAAACAAAATAAATGAACTCTGTGCACGCATGAGCACACACCATCCATAAAGAGCCAAGCTGGGAGGAGATAAGGAGGAGGTAGGGGGAGTCTGTGTGAGAGACACTTCCCAAGTACCCAGGGAGACAGCTGAGAGGGAGCTGTTTCTGGAGAGAGCAAGTTCCTAAAGTGTTCATTCTCTTAAGTGTTTCTGTGCCAGGAGAATGTGGCTGGCTCCTCAGGGTCCTGGGTACAGTAGAGGTGGACAGGCAAGTGCTGTCCCCATTTTGGGATAGGAGGCAGGCTCTGTTCCTGCCTTCACCAGGACTTCATCATCCCTGCTCTGTGCAGCACAGAATAAGTCATGCCCTTATATTGTATTATAGAGTTCAAGTCTAGCTGTGTGCTCATGAGCAGTGCAACCCCAAGCAACTCCCTTTACCTCTTTGTGCATCAGCTTTCTTATTTATAAAGTGGAGATGATGATGATGATGATAACTGTGCTGAGTATTTAGTAAGTACATGAAAAACACTTAGAGTAGTACCCAGCAGGCAGAAAGAGTTCAGCAAGTGTTAGTTATTTTTAGAGTTGTTGTTATAACTCCTCCCACCATGGTGAGCCTACCATGCACAAAGTAGTGCGTGTTTTTTGGCTCTTTCTACTTGGCTCCAGTGACTTGGGATGTGATCCACATCTAGTAAATCAGCCCTCAGAGTTGGACATCTCAAACCCAGAAAGCCTTAGAGATCCTACAGCCCAAACTCCCACCCTATAGATGGAACCACTGAGGCCCAGACAGGCAGAATCTGAGCTCCTGCAACTCATTGGGGTTATAGAGAATGAGGAAGGTGCATGAGGATGGGTTCATCCCTCTGCCTCTGTGTCAAAGAGCTCTGGGGATGTGCTAATTTGCCCTCTTAATCTAAGCAGCCTTGCTGGGACAGTTGGATTTTAAGTATCATAGTCTGCAAGGTGAAAATGATGCTACTAAAATTTCCCAGTGATTCTCTTGTGGATATGACTAAGTATAAATTCCTTGCTGATACATGTATTTCCATCTTGGATCATTGTCACAGTTAATTTTATGTGCCAACTTGAGTGGATTACAGAGTATCTTGATAGTTGGCTAACCATTATTTCTGGGTGTGTCTGTAAGAGTGTTTCCAGATGAGATTAGCATTTGAATCAGTGGATTCAGTTAAGTAGATTGCCCTCCACAATGTGGTTAGGCATCCTCCATTTTATTGAGGGCCCGAACAGAACAAAAGGAGAAGGAAAGGAGAGTGTGTCCCTTCTCTGCCTGACTGCTTAAACTGAGACAGCAGTCTTCTGCCTTTGGTCTAGGAATTACACCATCAGCTTCCCTGGTTCTGGGCCCTCCAGACAAAGACCGAATTATACCAATGGCTTCCTTCTCCAGCTTACAAACAGCAGATCATGGGATTGCTTAGCCTCCACTATTGTGTGAGCCAGTGTCCCATAATACCTCTGTCTATATAGATACAGATGATATAAATGACAGATACAAATATAGATGATAGATCTATAGATGGTAGAGGTGAAAGAGATACAGCTATAGATGATACAGCTATAGATCCTAGTGGTTCTGTTTCTCTGGAGAACCACAAATAATACAACCATGTAATTTTTTTAAACTTTTTATTTTGAAATAAGTTTAGACTTTTTACCATAGAAAAGTTGCAAGGAGAGCAGAGTTTCCATATACCTTTCATCCAGCCTCCCCCAAATGTTAATGTCCTCATGAGCATGGTACAACGATCAAAACTAAGAAATTAACATTGATGCAATAATATTGACTGGATTACAGACTTTATTCAGATTCCCTTTTGCTGTTCCTGGATCCAATCTGGGATACCACTTGGCATTTAGTCATTATGTCTCCTTAATCTCCTCTGATCTGTGACAGTTCCTGAGTCTTTCCTTGTCCCATATAACCTTGGAACTTTTGAGAAGTGCTGGTCAGGTAGTTTGCAGGCTGTCCTTCAATTTGAATTTGACTAACGATTTCTCATGATTAGACTGAGGTTGAAGATTTGGGGAAGTATACCACAGAGACAAGAACCCCTTCTCATGCCATCATATTGGGGGGTAGGGGAGAGCCACATGTCTTATTGCTGATTATGCTAACTTGCATCGGTAGGTTAAAGTGGTGTCTACTGCAAAGTTAGTTTTCTTTCCTGTACTTGATACGTTAGAAGTGAGTCAGGGAGTCAAGACATATTCAAGGGGAAGGGAGTTAAGCTTTGCCTGCTGGAGGAAGGAGTGTCAAAGAATGTGTAGATACATGTTAAAGACACCATAGTAATTAATGTGTATCTGAAGGGAGATACATTGAGGCTATGCAAATATCCTATTTCTCCTTAAACTTTCTCCATTAATTTTAAGATTCATTGATGGATATTGCCTGCAGCAATGATTACTGTGATGCCCTAATGGTGACTTTCTATTTCTCTTCATTCCATCCCATTTATTGTTTTTTCCATCCCATTTATTAATTGGAATTCTTCTGCAAGGAAGAATCAGGTTTTCTCTATTTATTTACTTATTCAATAATTTATGTCAATATGGACTTATGAATACGTATTTTCTTCTTTGGGTGATAATCCAACACTATTGTTATTCTAATTTGACCCATGGGAGATCTTTCAGGTTGGCTTCTGTGACTTTTTAATGTGTCCCCATCTTTTTTAGGGTTTGTTTTTGGTTTGGCTTGGTTTCTCTTTTTTGGCATGGGCCATGTATTTTTCTTTTTCTTTTTTTTAAAGATTTATTTATTGGAGATAGAGAGAGAGAGCGAGCAAGGGGGCAGGGGCAGAGGGAGAGAGAAACTTGAGTAGACTCCATGATCAGCACAGAGCCTGATGCAGTGCTCCATCTCACGACACTGAGATTACACCCTGAGCCAAAACCAAGAGTGGGTTGCTCAGCCAACTGCATCACCCAAGCACCCCAGCCATGTCTTTTTAAAACATCAATTAGATCATGTTACTCTCCAGCTCAAAACCCTCCTACACATTTCTACCATACTTAGAGTAAGCCCCAGAGCTCTTCCATACTCCCCTGCCCCACACAGGAGCCCCTGGGCACCTCTGATTTCACTCCCCACCCTCACACCTAGCTCTCTTGCCTCTTGCTGAGCTCCAGTCCTTCTGACTTTTTTCTTGTTCCTATGACACACCTAGTTTGTTCTCTGCAAGTTCTTTGCTCTGCTCTCCCTTCTGTCTGAATCACCCTTGCACAGATACCACTTTGGCTGACCTTTGTCCTTTGAGCCAAAGCTCAAAGAAGCCTTCCCTGACTAAGCATGAAGTGGCAGGAGCACTCAGAGCGGGGATTGAAGGGAGTTTAACTAAGGTGCATTTTACAGAGGTGCAGATGGATTACAAGAATCAAGTTGGAAGAGCTAAGCATGCAGGGATGAGTCAGACAGGGGCCATTACCAATCTCTGGCTTAGAGGGGTGAGAGGAGAAAAAGGTGTAAAAGTTCTGGAAAGAGCTGGAGCCATAGGTAAAGGAACTCAACCACTGTCCCAAACTGTGGAACCAGCTGCAACAAGGATGGTTCCTGGGAGGCATTAACCTTTCCCTCCTTCTCTTCGATCTCCTGTCAGTGTTTCTTATTGGCCATACTCATCAGGGACCTGAAGAACAAGTCTGCTTCTGTGCTCCACATAATTTAGCCTCCTAGGACACAGGGCAGGGTAGAGAAGGTGAAGAGTCAGTCTAAGGGGCAAATGGAGAATACCCAGCTCACCACTAAACCGCATTGTACCCATCAACAATATGTCACTTTACCTGCTTCTTTCCCACCCCATCATGAATTTACCATTACCTGAAAATGTGTTATTTGCTTATTGCTTATTTATTGTCTACCTCTCCAATAAAATGTGGTTTCCGTGGGGAAGGGATCATCTTATTCACCACTATACTTATAGTCTCTGGCACATAGTAGGTGTTCAATAAATATTTGTGCACAAATGAAAAAAAATGAATCAATATTCAGAGACCAAACACATGTCCGGGTTCTTGGTACTCCCTTCAGAATGCTTCTTGTGGTTGGGAGGATTTGTGCCACTCCAGACATGGAGTTCCTCCAGCACTTCTGATTAACTCTCTTCTCCTATGTTCCCCCATCAGCTGGGCTGAGCTGCTCCTGGCACAGCACTGATGTCTCATCTGCAGCTGCTTTGGCCATCTCTCCACCTCCCACCCCTAAGGCCCAGCTCTACTTGCCTCCTAAGAATCCCTCTGCTGTGCCCTTCCCACCCTATGCACTCCTCTTCACAGACCAGTGCCCAAGGCCTCCCACTGCTCACCTATTTCTTTATACCCTCACTGTTCTATATAGCAGCCGCTAGCCACATATGGCCGCTCAGCACTTGAAATGTGGCAGTCCAAATCCACATGTGCTACAAAGCACACAGCAGATTTCAAAGAGAATATATAAAAGAAAGCAAAAATCTTTTTTAAACTTTTAAATATTTTTTACTGAAGTGTAATAAACATACAGTATTAGTTTCAAGTATGCAACATAATGATTCAACATTTCTGTGTATCACTCAGTGCTCATCAAGATAAGTGTACTCTTGATCCCCTTTATTTATTTTACTCATCCTCCAACCTCCCCTCTGACAGCCACCAGTTTGTTCTCTGTGTTTAAAGGTGGTTTTGTTTCTTTTCCTCTTCATTTGTTCATTTCTTTTGTGTCTTAAATTCCACATGTAAGTGAAATCATATGGTACTTGTCTTTCCCTGAGTGACTTATTTCACTTCACATAACACCCTCTAGGTTCATCCATGTAGATGCAAATGGCAATATTTCATTCTCTTTATGGTTGAATAATATTCCATTGTGTGTGTGTGTGTGTGTGTGTGTGTGTGTGTGTACCACATCTTCTTTATCCATTCATCTATGAATGGGAACTCAGGTAACTTCCATATTTTGGCTATTGTAAATAATGCTACAATAAATACAGGAATGCATACATCTTTTCAAATTAGTGTTTTCATTTTCTTTGGATGGAAGTATGGGGGGGTGACAAAAAATTAAAAATAGAATTATCATATGATCCAGTAAGAAAGTAAAAATCTTGATTACATGTTGAGATGGTAACATTTTGGGTATATTGAATTAAACAAAATATATCATTAAAATTAACTTCACTGGTTTGTTTTCACTTTTTTAATATAGCTACTAGAAAACTTACAACTATATATATGGTTCACATTATATTTCTGTTGAACAAAGCTGCTCCAGGCTAAATGTCTCCAGAAGCATTGCTTTATTTGCCACAGCATTCCCAGCACCTGGCACAGAGCCTGGCATGTAGCAGGTGCTCAGTAAATAACTGCTGAATAGATGAACACTTCCTACTTGAGGTCTTTTCCCCAGAGGGTTTATGAGCTCGTGGAGGACAAAGCGGGGAATTTTTTGTCTGCCTTACATGGTGAGAGTTGCCTCTGGCACACATTTTGCTGAATAAAGGTGATTAGTCCAAATCTAACTGAGGCTCTAGGGATGAAACCTGGTGGGGCCTGATGTGTGAATCATGAAGTCAAGTCAAAAGACCAGATTAGAGAATGAGTAGCATTACCTTTCTATGAAAAGTAACTCACTTGAGGGTTTGAAGAACACAGGACTCCTAGAGAAGAACAGGACCCTGGTGACCTGTTAGCCAGGGAGATTGTTCTGTGCCAATTTTCTTGACAGGAAGATGCTAGCATCTGCTGGCTCTGCACATTTTTACCTGACAGGGGGAAAATATGTAACCTTTTCTGCTGCATGAGGTTGTAAAAGGAAGAGATATCTGCCTCTCCCCAGAGGCAGAACTTGAGCCAGACACTGTCATGAGCACTTTAGAATTGTTATTTCATAAATCCCTTCCATGCCTTGAGAGGCAGGTAGTATTACAAACTCTGTTTTACTGAAGAGGAAAGCAAAGCTCCAAGAGGTGAAGTAACTTAGCCAAAGTCTCAGATATAGTGGCAGAGAGAACCCCAGAACAAAATTTTCTTGATTCTTCATCCAGTGTACTGTCAACTGTACCATACATACTGTCTCCATCTTCAAATTGAAAGAGAGGGAGAGAGGGAGAAAAAGAGAAGGAAAGAGAGGGAGAGAAAGTGGTGGAGTGGGGGAGACAGAGTTTGGGGGTCTGTAATTCATTGTTTTGCTCATGTAACTCTTCAATGATAGAAATTTTCAAGGCAGTATAGGTGGACTCTCCATCAGGGAACAGCTGTGTGACACGAGCCCAGATCTAGAATTTGAGTATCAATACCCATATCTGCCTCTTTCTCTCTGTCTCACTCTGGGGCTTTCTGAGTCCCCAAGGATGATATTTCCCAGCTCCTTGCTCCTCTCTCTCATTTTAAGATGGAGATCTGAGATGCTGTGAATCTTCAAGTTTCCTGGTACACTTATATAAAATGGCACCCACTAGCTGTTTGCCGTAAAACACCTCTATCAATTAGTTATTGTTGCACTATAGAGTACCCCTAAGTGGCTGCTCACTCAAATGTATGTAGATCTATGGGGTGCTTCTGCTTCACAGACCTCAGCTCAGGGCCCAGACTGACAGAAGGGGCGTTAGCCACACAGACAATGTCTTCTCATGTCAATGAGGGAAGTAAGTAGTCTCATCTACTAACACCTCATCAGCCAAAGCAAGTCACATGGCCAAGCTCAAAGTCAAGACTCAGGAATTTACTATTCCTATAGAGATTGGATGAGGTCAGTGAAAGAAATTCTTTTAAAAGAATAATGTAATTCACCGTATCCTTTTGTCTATCTGGGCCTCAATTACTATCAGTTTCAATGATCATTTGGTCAAGGGATAGAAACACACATCACGTTTAAAGGGTAATATTAGAAATATTCTTGATTTGTGAAATAGTGCTACAATAGATTTCTGTTACTTGAATAGTTCATTACTTCCTTGACTGGAGTATTTCACAGGGGACATTCTATCTCTGAAACTGAACAACTCCATCTGATTTGATGCAGTTGGCCAATATATAAGTTCCATTTCCCATTACCAAGGTGGTAACATTTCCACTGCAATACTATAGAAACTGACCCATAACATTGTCAGTGTTCTGTTCCCCAATTACAGTTTTCTCCCTGCATGAGCTATTAATACAAAGGCCCTCCTTATCGATCTACTCGTTTTTTTCCCTAGCCCTCCCAGATTTTAGAACTTGCCACTTTTCTAGGAGAGTTTAAGGAAGGTTTCTTGCATTTAATGGCAAATGGGTTGGGTGTGTTTATTAGCCAGGTAATCATAAATATTTAGGTACCAGCTATATGCAGGCATTGCAGCAAGGAAGTGAAGACAGACCTAGTGGTGAGAGACAGTCCCTACCCTCAAGGAGAGTAGTGTCTGGTTGGAAAATTGAGATGCTCTCACATGTTGACATAGACCAGGCATGTCAGTACTATAGTGTACATACGGTTCAGGTCAAAGCATCACTGAAAATATCACCTTAAATTTCACAACCGAGGTTATGAAATAGCATGTTTTCTAACATGTTTCTCAAACCTGACATTTGTATCTTGGATTTCAGAAGCAACTTTGAAATTTTTTTTAAAATTTCAGTTTTCTGAAATGATGCTTTTAAAGTTCTGATCAGCAATGTTTAAACTTCTCTAGCATTCTTTTCAGCTGAATTTCTCATCTTGTAAAGGGTATTTTTCAATTTAGGAGAGAAGGCTAATTTTGTTTAATAAAAGAAAAATAGAAGCACTAGATGGTATGCATTTATCTTGCTTTCAGTTGATGTTTCATTACAAATTTCCATTGCATCTGACACTCTTGCATTAACAAATCTTTGGATACATCATTTTGGAATTAAGACAATAATTTGCCTGCAAATTTGACAAAAAAATTCAGTAATGCTGGAGATCCATCATACAGATATAATTTGCTACTGCTGTGATCATTTTCAGTAAAATGATCCAATTATACTCCACATAGCTTGTTATTAGTTTCCCTCCCTCGACCAGCTGGAAAAGGGAAAATTGTTTCATATTATTAGTAAATGGCTAAAGTTTGCTTTGTGCACCTTCAAGTCTGATTCTGACAGTGAAATCTGGGGACATCAAGCCCCAAACCTTGTAATCACGTATTTGCTCAACAAATACATGTTAACCTTCTAAACTATTCAAGACATTGTGCTGGATATGAAGAAGAGTAAAAGGAGTTACACAGAAAGAAATAAGACAAGAGGTCCCAGACTCAGGGCCTATAGTTGCCTGGATGATGACATGAGTTGCTGAAGTGGACATAGGAGAACTTGGCAAACAAGAGACTGCATGCCCTGCCTACTCAGCTCTAGTCACCTACAACCAACCTGGCACAAAGGTGAGACTGGTGTGACAACAGCATCCAAATTTTAAAATAAAGCCAAACATTGGGCATCTGGGTGGCTCAGTCAGTTAAGCATCCAACTCTTGGTTTTGGATCAGGTCATGATCTTGGAGTCTTGAGATTGAGCCCTGTGTCAGGCTCTACGCTAGCTGTGGAGTCTGCTTGGGATTCTCTCTCTCCCTATCCCTTTGTCTCTTCCCCAACCCCTACCATTAAGAAAAATAGAAGCTAATAACTGGAGCATTTGGTGAAATCTCTTGACTTGAAAAAATGGTCTACTGACCTGTAGGCTACTAACTGGGACCCCCATTTGGAGACAGGATTCCTGCCTCTAAGAAGCATAGGCAGCAGTGAACACAGGTCACTTTGACACGGAGCAGAGTGAATTAGTGGTGTGATGCATGCATCTCCAAAGTACTAGAGGAGCAGGAAGGACAGGGATAGAGCCATCTAGGTGTTGGTTTCAGCAGGAGTCTTCTCTTGTGAGCCATTTGTAAGCCCCAAACACTTTTTCTTTTGAAGGCTCCACCCCAAGACATAGTAACCATAATAAAATACATTCAGTTCTCAGATTAAATATATTCTGTTGTCAAAAATTTGTTTTTAAAATGTTATTTTGATTTTTGGTTTTTCATATTCTGAGGCTCATTATTCTTTTTCCCCATCACTGCAGATCTCATTGTCATAGGCTCCTGAAAACTCTGTAGGGCCTGATGAATAAAATATTCCTGAACTCAGGAACGGTGTCATAGATCCTGAAAGACAGGAGTATTTCCACTAGCAGTGAGGAAGTGGAAGAGCTTTCCAGAAGAAGGAAACAGTGGGAAGACATTCAGGAACAGTCTGGAAAGGATAAAGTATTCAGGCTTTGTCAGGGGCAGGTTAAAGAGAGACACAGAAAAATAGGTAGAAGACAAATTTTGGAGACACGATATGGATTTTAGACTTTATTTTCCAGGCCATGAGGAGACACTGATGGTTTCTGGGAGAAGTTTGACCTGTCCAGAGTACTTATATGGGACTGACCTGGAAGGCTTCAAGGAGGTGAATCTAAAACTTGACTTTGAAGAATGACCTCAGAGCAGAGCTTGAGGTAGAATCCAGTGCTATTTTCATTAACTCTACTCCCTGTTTTCCTTAATGCCTTCTTGCCTTTGCCTTTCAAAGCTCTTTACTCCTTTTCCCTACCACCATGTTCCCCATAAAACAGTCTACTCCTGCTTCCTGGTCTAAAGCAATTTCCTGGTGCTGGCTTAGTTCTGTCTGGCCTTCTCAGTCAACATTTCATTCGTTACTACATTTGCTTCCCCAAAACACATTTTCATAGAATTTATACTATGGTTTCCCTTTCTAGAAAGAACTTATTTCATAGAACTTTAATGCTGAAAAGGAAATTAGAAGCCAACCACTCTTCATTTCTTCAAGTTTATAGTAAAGGAAACTGGCTTAGATAGGAAAAATGACTTGCCTAACATCACAAGAATCAGAGCTAGAGTTGAGATAAGAATCTGTGTCATTTGGTTCAAATAATTTTGCTTCTTTGCACCTGGCTACTTCCCATAGGGCATAGCCTGGAGATTGAACTGACAACTATACAATGGTATAAGCCTTCAGACTCTAAGAGACATGACTGCTTTCTGAATTAAGACTGGTGTTCTCTGAGATGATTTGGAAATACTTTTAGTAATGGGGCCCTTAGCTTTATGCCCAGGCTAAGTTGTTTTGGGACCAATTAGACTGACCCATAAAATACATTCTCCATGGATTCTCCAAGGATTTGGAGATTCTCCAAGGATTTTCTCAGTCTCTGAATCACTTTCTTTTTTCAACCTTTTAAATTTAGAACAAATGAAATAAATGTTGGAGCTGATGATCTATCCTTTTTCTTTTTCTTTTCTTTTTTTTTTTGATCCATCCTTTTTCTGATCCTCTGAGAGGAAATATCTGACCCAGAAATAACCACTTTTTTATTGGAAAAATTTGACATATTGGATAATTTTTACAGTAACATTGTGTGTTACTTTGATACATTTATATATTGTGATGTGATTGCCATTGTAGCAATATCAATCACATTACATAGTTATAATACAGTATTGTCTATATGCATTATATTGTGCATCAGATCTCTACGACTTATTTACTACTCATTGCACATTTGTACTCTTAAGCAACATCACTCTTGTTTTCCTCTCCATCTCCTGCTAACCACCATTTTATTCTGTTTTTATGAATATAACTTTTTGAGATGCCACATATAAGTGATATCATACAGTACTTGCTTTTCTCTATTTGACTTATCTCACTTAGCTTAAGGTACTCAAGGGCCATCCATGTTGTCACAAATGGCAGGATATACTCTCTCGTATGGCTGAATAAAATTCCAGTGCATATGTACCACATCTTTTTTATCCTTTTATCCATTGATGGCCATTTAGGTGGAAATAACCTTTTTTTTTTTTTTAAAGGCTGTTATTCATCCTTGGAAAAATAGTAATGTCAAACAGAGCCATGAGTTTCAGTGCTCTAACCTACCTTTCCCCACCATTTTAACAGTGAGGGCTTCCCAGGTAACATGAAATTTTCATGAAAGCTTCTTGTGTCTTTAAAAGAGATTTAGTGCTGAAACCTCCCATGACAGTCTGTTAATGTGACTATAACTCATGGTGATAGGTGTGTTAGACAGGCAGTGGAAGTGAGCAAAATAGCCATAAAATCACCCTAAATTGACCCATCTCCCTCACTTTTCTTGTCTTTGGATGGCTATCATAGTCCTTCCTGAAGATCTTCAAGAGGAGATGCCATACCCTGACTCCATAGCTTCAACCTGATGTTTTATTGTTAGATTTCACAAAGCTGATTCTCCTATCAAAACTGCAATTCCTTTGACATTTGATCTCTTCTTTCCTCAGGTCAGTTCTTAAAACACGGAAATCACTGCCCAACCTTGTTTTTGTCCTTCCTGGTCTTGCAGATGACATTGTTTCTGTTGAGACTGGCACCAAGGGCCCTTGAGGGTAAAGGCAACTTGAAAGAAAAGTTTCCTTGGAGACTCATGACCCCAGATTCTCACCCTTGGCTGCATTTCAGATAGGCCTTCTTTCAAATGTTAGTAACTCGCTTCTCTGTTACCTCTTCATTTCTTCGGGATGCCAATGAACCTACTGCGTGCAAAATGAGAGCTCTTCCCTGTTTGAATCTGTGCTTACAGTTCCTAATTAAATAATAACTTGCATAGGACTATGCTGCTCTAAGCCTGAGCAGCATTTCCATTACCTCTTCTCTGAAGTCAAAATTACAGGCCTGTCATTTCCTGGATTTTCTCATAAATGCAAGCATTAAATTATACCTACACTCACCCATTAGTTACTTCTCTTTGTAGTAGGTGTTTAAATGTCTTATAATGACTCTCCTCTCTCTTCAACTTTCTATCCCTCTCAGAATATTAATGAGTTCCACCTTGTTCTAGAGCTCCTGTCTACTTTGTCTTCTAATTTCTTGATATAACATGAATGTGATTTTATAAAGCTCTTTTTTCCTTCTCTTTGGGAAGGGAGAAGAGAAACATCTTTCTTAGGCATCTTCTTTGAAGGGTGAGAGCCTGATAGGAGAGGAATCACTTTCAGGTTTCAGATTTTTCTTTGAGCAGAAGCGCAGACTGTTGGGTCCAGCCACTGACAGATTGAGTCCCTCTGTCCCTCCAAATAATTTTTGCCACTTGATCACACTGATGATGACACTTATGTTCTGGGTGCTTTATATGTATTGACTCTTTTAATCCTCACCATAACCTACAAGGTAGGTTCTGGTTTTCTTACCATTTTATACCTGTGGAAACTGAAGCAAAGAGGTCAACAAACTTTCTCATGATCACAGAGCTAGCCAGTCTCAGACACAGTTGGAACCCAAGCAGTCCAGCCCCAGAGGCCACATAATAGTCACCATCTTTTGAGTTACAAGTGACAGAAGCTCAACTCAAATTGGTTAGGTGAAAACAAACAAACAAACAAATTGGTTAGGTGAAAAGGGAGAGTTTGTTTCCTCAAAAACCAATTCTTGAAAATAACAGGAACAGAGCTGCTCTCTGAAACAGCAGAGGCTGATAACAGGCTGCCCTCAGGACTCTATCTCTGATATCTGGTATTTGCATAGTTCCCTCAGACTAGCTTCTTCCACAAGGCTGCACAGTGAAGGCCACCAATTATTTCCTAGTTGACACCCTCCCAGCTTCACAGGGAAAATAAGGCTGTTTCCCCCAAGCTCCAATGAAAGAAAGAGAGAGGAAGGAAGGAAGGAAGGAAGGAAGGAAGGAAGGAAGGAAGGAAGGAAAAGGAAAGAGGAAAAGATAACTGGCCAGCTTGTGTCATGCGACCAACCCCTGGACCAATCACTGTGGCGAGGAAAGTGAGAAAATACAATCAGTTCAGCCTGGGCTAATGCCTGTTCTTGGAGGAGTTTTAGAGAAGTTACTGTGTAGTTATTGTGCAGTCATTATGCAGCAAAGCTACACAGAAGTAGCTTCTGGTAAATCACATTTTAGAGTCATGGAATAAGAGAAAAAACAGTTCGCTAGAAATGGGGGTGCAGTGAGGGAAGATAGCACAGCTTTGCCATTGGTGCAGTTACTGTAAACTGAACAGCAGCCCCCAAAGAAACAAAAATCAGAAAAATAGAAAGGGTAAAATAATTGTTCCTGTAACAATGGAATGGATCTACAGATCTGGCAACACCAGACTTAGAGGTCAACAGTTAGCTAGAGCTCAGGACCAAGTTCCCCTTTTTGGTGGGATGAGGACAGTCTACTTTCCAAAGCCACCATCAGGCCTGCTTTGCCATTTATGTTACCTGCCTGGCCCCTGTTAGGCATTTGAGTTTGATGCCTGTGGCTTAGCATATCACCAAAGAGCACATTCTATCAACAGGACAGCCAACTAGAGCATTCTTTTCCTCCATCATATTTGGCCAACAGCCCAAAAAGAAGGTTAATGCTTTGAAGAAAAAAGAGGCGAGGCAAAGGATCTGGCAGTTAAAAAAACAAGAGGTTTCAAAAAAAAAAGAGATTTCTTGACAGAATGGCTTATGGCATTTGACAGAATTTTTCAAGGCGCAGAAAAACAAATTTGACAGCATGTGTTTTAAGCAGGAATGTGTATATGGCACTTCCAAAGTCAATCATTGCCAGTCTTTGTGTGAGGTGGGAATGGGGAGGGAGGGGGACTTTTTCTCTCTCTTTGCTCCTTCTTTCCACTCAGAGCCTTGATCTGCCCTCTTGAGATGGTTGTGTGAAATAGGCAAACCTATTACTTTCTTGTTCCCACTAATTTCTAGGTCAGCTCTCTGCCTTGGCATTCCCTTGGTAATAATGCCCAGTGGCTCCAGGAAAAGCCATGAGCCCCAGGGCATTGTACAACACTGAACTTTTCAAGCTTGGCCCTGGAGGTTCTTTGCTGTGTAAGCCAGGAGTGTTTTCTGGTAAGATGCCTGCAAAAAGCCTTCTAGGACTTAAAGAAAAGATTTTGTTTTCCCTGATAGGCTGGGATGGAGTAGGCTAGTAATGGAAATATAGGAAGAAGGGTTTATGTTTCACATTCACTCTTCATTTTTCTCCATTTCCAGATCTGTTGAAATATAAAGAGACTCTGTTGGAGGTGGGAGGGGGCAGTGACCCTGAGCTGGGAAGTGGAAAGTGAGTAGGAGGTGATCATTTAGGAAAAAGCATAACTCTGGTCAAGCAAATAAAGGAACTTTCTAGTCTCCTCTCACTCAGTGTCCATGAGATGATGAGTCTCTCGCTTCCTTTTATGGAATTATTGGTGTCATATTCACATTTGGGGTGGAAAGCAAGCTTGGCTGCCAGTGACTTTCTCCTTCTGCTGTCCCTCTTGGAGTAAAACCCATATTTGTGCAGCAGATCCAGTTTTTCTGACTGCTTTGCTACACCTCTGGGCACTATTGTCCTCTCTGTAACTTGTGTAATCACCCTGCTACATTCCTAAATGATTTTGGTGTTTATTTGCATGTTTTCCTCTCATTTTACTAAGAGAGAAGAAACAGTTTATTGCCCCCTATTGCATCTCTACAAAGTCTCAGCTTCAGCTTAGTATTGGACTTGAATCATTGTCCAACCTCTTATTTTGCAGATTTTTTAAAGACGAGAAATACTACCTTTATCAAATTCAGTTATTGGCCAGAAGTAAATAAGAATGTGTTTTAACTCATATTTTTTCAAATTTATATCCTGTGTTCAAGGTCATTCTTAATCTAACAAGTTATTGTGTCTCACACCACATTAATTATACTCCTCTATCCATCTTTCCATCCACCCATCTGTTTATCCATACCTCCACCACCTATTCATCTACCCATTCATCCATCCAACCAATGATCTGTTCATTCAACCATCCATCCAAGCATGTATCCAACCATCTACTCATCCATCATTTTTTATTCAGATAAAAAAATAATAAATCCATCTTTTTGATATGTTTATTTATCTCAGTGACCATATGGAATCAGCTGCATCACAAAACATAGCTACCGTGCAAAATTGTTTTTTAAGACAACCAAATATAACAATTTGACTAGGCAATTATTAAATGTATAACTGGACTTCTCTGGAAAATATTATTCCCAAATCTTTAAAAGTAATTTTTAGTTGTGAAAGTAAAGTATGACTGTATTTCTTAAAAAGACAAAGAAAAGAAAGAGAAAAACAGAGAAGAGAGATGTGAGAACATCACAGATGTCTCTTTGCTAAGGTCTCTGCTCCCCATGCCCAACCTTGGTCCCCTCCCTTCTCTCTAAAGGCCACCATTGTTGAGGTAAGATTTGCAGACCTTTATGGATGCATTTATATAAATATAAAATATGATACAGTTTATATTAAAATACACACAAAATAAAGCCATGGTAAAACATACATGCATGTATTTCTTCACAGTAATAAGTTAATAAGTATATGCATGTATTTGCTGATTATTTTTTTATAGCAAGTAACTTCAAATATTTCCCACAGTTTCAGTAGAAAGGTACTGGGTCATTTATTCCATGCTTTTTGGTAAAATTTTGAAGACCCTGGCTAAACATCAGTGTTTTGGGTGGCATCAGTGTCTGAGCTTGGGAATATTGGCATAAATTTGGAGAAATGCAATTTTCCCAGATGAATTCAAATTTAAAACCACCCACTTTTACAGAGGGCACTATATTATCAATTCTCCCCAGGCTTTTCCTTATATGTAGGGGCTGGAGATTAGGAAAAACAGCCTGTCCGCACCCTGATTTCCACAGGCGAGGCTTCTCCCACCAATTCACTTGCTCTCAGTTCACTCTCCCTGAATTGAGAGCAGAAAAATTGCCACCCAGGGAAAAATAACTTGAACAAGAGAGAGTCTTAAAGCATAGGACTGTCTCTATATCAAGCCCAAATTGGAGGTGGTAGAAACATAAAAAGAGAGCCTTAAGTCACAATGTTAAGCTTGCTGTCACTCTGACAGGAATCTTCCCTTTCAGCTCTTCCCTCACATCATTAATTCACTGTATATTCACTTTTTGCTTTGCTCTGGTAGTTCTGATTACACTAAATTCATTTGCCTTTAAAATAGAAGCTTGTTCTTTACCCTCTGCCCCAACTTTATCACCAGCAGTGTACCTCAACATGGATTAAAAAAGCATGGGTACCATACTTCAACAGTGGCATAGCCATATATTAACATACAGGAACATTTCCAAATTGGAAGACTTTAAGCTTTAAAAATATGTATAAATTAGGGGGATTTATAGATATACTCAAATAGTCCATGAACATGACTCATCATATCTGTTATCCTAAGAATCTATATTAAATTATTCATGTATACAGCAGATTTTTCAATGAACCTAGAGTCCTTTACTTTAAGATGCTTTTTTTGAGAGTAATGATTGTAGTGGACTTAAAAAATAATAGTTGGTGATTATTCTAAAGAATTTAAGCAATACCAAATCTACAAAGAAGAGAGTAAAAGAATTATACCAAGTCTAACCCCTAGAAGTAGATATGAATAAAATAATGTGAATATTTTTAAATTATCAGAATATCATTTCAGATGCCTCTTTTTCTTTTGCATGTATACAGATGGGAGGACAGATTAATCATGTAAAACATGTTGCTATGAAGTAGATGATTCCATACATGCTATTTCTAAAAAAATTAATTTATTTTACTTAAATTTAGTAGGAAAAAAATTGACATTAAACTAAAAAGAATTTATAAATTTAAAGTAAAATTACTGTACCATCAAAGATACTAATTTCTAAAAGAGCCCCCTTGGATTAAACTAATAATCACAATTAAAACTTGAAAGAGTCTGTTTTATTTTTAGCTAGTTATATCAATTTTTAGGTATTGTTTATATATATCAATTTCAAATAATATTTGCTTACTCCATCCTTTGGAAGATATGGAAATCAGCACTGCCCTCCCCTTATCTTTGTTGGTAATTTTTTCTTAATTTTCAAAGTTTATGATATTTGCAGGCTATTCTATAATTATAATTCCCAATTTACATAGTTCTGGTTCACAGTTAAGTGACTCCAGCGTTAATAACCTGTCCCTTTCCATGACTTCTCCAACCCTACTTTTGACTTCTCTCTCTTAATTAATCCTACTTTTGACTTTTCTCTTAATTGGCTATATTTTATTCTTTTCAAGAAAACTGAGTGTGTTGTTTTTCTGTTGTTATTTCCAATGAGAATCTCAGTCTGCAACTGTTATAGGCGAATGGCATTTTACTGGAGTAGAGTAGATTAGGAAGGTGTTTTACACCCAGGCCTCAAAAGCCTTGGACAGAGATCCTGGCAGTATCATACTCTGCCTCTTGGGTCCTCGTGGTCTCAGAGTAATAATACTTAGAAGCAAAAGGAAAAGGGGAGAGAAGAGGAGGAAGAGGGACATGCGTTGGTGCAGGAGAGTGGGAATAATTCTGCACGAGCCTGGATGAGAAAAAGGGTTGTGGTGCAAAAGAAAGGCTGCCCATCAAAGGATGAGGCCCACACTTGTTCCAGCTCTTCCATCGGCTATACATGAAACCCAAAGGAGGAGCAAAAATGCCCTTATGAAATCACAGAAGCAGAGACGTGAGCAAAAAGCAGCCTGCCAGGGAATGAAGGAGGAAATCCTGCCACCTGAAAGCCAAACCCTCTGAGGAATAAAGCAGAGTAAAACTAACCAACTAAATAAATCAGAGCAAAAGCAAATTAACAGGGGCAGTGAGGACAGGAGGGAATGAAAAGCTGGTGATCAGGCACAGCTGGCCCATTCAGAGCAAGCTTAATATCCCCCAATTACAGGATGAGCTCTGCTCTTCAAAAACATTTACACTCATTTCCTCATTCAGTTCCCAGCTACACCGCAAAGTTGACGGGACTAGCCCCATTTTACAGACAAAGACACCAAGCTGGGATATGGCGGGGCTGGGATTGGGTCCCTGTGCGCTAATCCAAATAGGGCTTCCTGCATTAACATCTCTGGCATATTCAAAAGACAAAGAGGATAAAACTGGGAGAGGTTCCTCTGGATTTTCCTTTGGTTGTCTTTGGTAAGATGGATGCTGGATGTCCAGCATCCAGCTGGATGCTGGTTGTCTTTGGTAAGACGGATGCTGGCCCGCTTTGTCATGGACATCCATCAATGGCCCACCACTTTCCTACCAGGATATTACTTCCTGTGCTCCCCACTGGGGAAAGTCTTGGTGAAAAACAATTTCAGATCATCACCTTTCACTATAAAACTAAGGGAGCCACCTCAGGATAACAAGAGCAGATGCTCTCTCTCTAGATTTTGAATCTGGAAACAGTGCTGAAAGGAAAAGTAAAACCACTTAAAAGTAAATGACCTGTGATGAGGCCATTCATCATGAAAATGGTGGAGGAGGTAAGGGCCGAGGCATCCACACTTGAGATAGAACAACTACTTGTTATATCTTTCCCATAAGTCTCCACTTGTATAAAGAGACCAAAGGTGCTTTCTGTTGTATGCAGCCCAGAATCCTAACTGACACAAAGAGGTTGGCTCCAAGCTCCAGCCCCCTGCTTGGCCACGAAGACCCTAGTGGACAGTCAAGGAATTGAGAAGGCAGCAGAGAAGACTAGGTCTTTCTTGGGCCATGCAGCTATAGATGAACAGATCCTGAGTATGGCAGATGTTCAGCAATCCTTGTCTAATCAGTGAGAAACATCCTAGAGCCTCCAGAATGGTGGATTTGTGACCAACAGAGGAGTTCCTGGTGGACTGTGGGATTGCAGTCTGCATTAAGCTGTAGTTGCCTGAGGGAGAGGACTCAGGCTTTGTACGGGCACATTCTTCTAGAATGTAGAAATGCATTTTTATCATCAAGCTTGTTCAAGGTATCATTTTCTCCTGCAAATGATTCCTTGCACCAGCAGAACGGCAGGCATCTTGCAGAAAGGCCATCCTCTGAGTCTCACTGTTTGCAGCAGAGATGCTTGAAAGAACCTGCCCAGGAAATGTCAGTGAGTCAGCTCTTAAGCACTCACCCCTGGACCTGCCCCCAGGCAGCCTGTAAACAAGCGTTGTCCATTCCGTGGCAGAGCTTTGTTTCCAGAGCACTCAGTGGAGTGGCCTAGCCAGCAAGCCTCCATAAATCATACCTCAGAGCCCACTTCACAGGCTCTTTCCTGCTGCCTGAGGGCTGAAAGATGACTGTTTCCCTGATGCACAGGTTTCTGCTTTCTCCTTTTCCACTCCTCTTGCTGCATAGGAAAGGCAACATAGTTCTCATGGTGGAAGTCAGTGTTAAATTAAAGAGTTGGCCTGGCAAGAAACAAAGAACTTGGGTTTTACTTTATTCATTCCTTCAGTCTTAAGAAGGCTGCTTGCAAAACAGAGATGAAGACCTGAATAGGACGACAGCAATAGAAGCAAATCCTTCTCTCTTGTCTCTCTTCTCGTTGACTTTCCAGCAACAGTCTGAGCTACAATACCTGCGCTGGAGCTACTGGAGGCTCATTTATGGGGCTTCTGTTTCTGGTCTTTCCCTCCTAGAATGGAAGATCCATGAGGGCAGAGGCTTTTTGCTCTAGTTACTGCTGCATCTCCAGGGCCTGGGAACATGCCTGGCACTGATGGAGGGGTGTGCTCAATAAATCTAGTGGAAAGGAAGTGGTGCTCACCAAGTGGTACAATGTGGCAGGGTGTCTCTTTTTCTTCTTCTTGGTAGTATCTGGGATAAAATGTAGAATGTGAAAGTATCCTAGTGATGCACTCCAATAACTATGCTTTAGAATAAAGATGTCCAGAGAGATAAAAGCATTTGCCCCTGAGTTGCACTGCTAATTAGTGGTAGCTATGGGACTCACACTAGAGATTCCAGACAACTCCGTCCAGACCACAGAAGTCTCCTTAAATTATTAATTTTTCAGGTTATATTAAAAATATGATAGTTTTAAATTTAATTTTATGACTGCAAGAACACTTAACGTAAGATCTACACAACGAATTTTTAAGTACATACAGTATTGTCAATGACAGATACAGCGTTGTACAGTAGATCTCTAGAACTTCTTTATCTTTCTTAACTGAAACTTGATACCTGTTGATTAGTAACTCCCCATTCCCTCTTCCCCCAACCCTGGGAAACCACCATGTCATATACTTCGTGTAAGTGGAATCACAGTTTGTCCTCCTGTGATTGTCTTATTTCACTCTGCAGAATGTCCTCAAGATTCATCTCTATCATTGCATATTGTAGAACTTCTCTCTTTTCTAAGGTTCCATTTATGCATCCACCACATTTTCTTTATCTTTGCATCTGCTGATGGATAATTTGATTGTTTCCACCTCTTGGCTACTGTGAATAATGCTGCAATGAATATGGGAGTGCGAGTATCTCTTCAAGATCCTGATTTCAATTATTTTGGATAAATACCCAGAAGTGGGATTGATGGACCATACGGTTAAATAAAGAAGAAAAATTTATGAAACAAATATATGATCTTGCTTGTCAGATTTTAAGAGGGATTCAATAAATATTTTTTGAACGAACTGATGTTAAAAGAATTACTTTGACAACTTGGATGAACTGAAGAAGAATGACGAGGTCGGAAAGCTATATCATTTGAGAACCAGCTGAATACGTTGGGAGTCTGGAGAAGGAAGGGCAATGGGGTGCAGAGCTGCTATCTTCACATACATTTCTTTCCTCCCCCACAAACACTTAGCACATACTCAGCAGACCATAAATATTTGTTGGGTGAGTCAATTAATTGCTTTGCTTGGAAAAGAGAGGGCTGACATACTACATGCTGTTTCAGAAAGCTCATGATAGCTAATGAGTAGAAAAGTTTCGAAGAGCTGCCTCTCTTCAGGGGAAGTGGGTGGCATCTGTCAGAACTGAAGGATAACAAAACTTCTCAAACCTCAATTGTTCGTGAATCATCTGGAGGTCTTGTTAAAATACAGATTTTGGTTCATTAGGTCTGAGGTGCAGCTGAGATTCTGAGTTGCCATTGAGCTTCCTGGTGATGCTGGCGCTTGCTGCTCATAGACCACCCTTTGGGTGGGGAGGGTATAGATGAAAACTCCTCAGACAGGGTAGAGACAATAATCATCATGGGTCATTTCCATCTCTAAGAGTCCCTGAGTGCTGAGCCTTCAACAAAAAAGACAAAAGTTGAGAAATCTGGTAGGATGTGATTTCCAGACATACAAATTAATCTATTTATGCAAATTCAGAGATCTCTGTGCTGGGAACTGTGATCAAAGGAAGGAGGAGGTATTTGTATTTTCACACCAGAAGAAAAGCAATCCTGGTGGCTGTGATTCTACTAAAATGCTCGGCATATGTACGCTGCATTTCACAACAAATCTGCTCAGTTTGATGCATTTAAAAACCTGTCAAATGCTTTACAAGCAGAAAATACATACCTCATGCAGAACCTGTAGACACTTAAAGCCCCTTGCTGTTAGTCTCAGCAAAATGAGGTCTCTCACTCTCCAACAGCCACTCCATTAGGTGTGTTTCTGAGATACCAGTTTTCCATCTAGATTTCCACCCTGGTGCTCCTCCCCCACTTGGCAACTAGAGAGCTGGAGGAAACTGCCCTCCCCTCTTGAGCTGACCACACTGGCCATTCCTGAAACACCAGATAAAAGGCCAGTTCTTCTTCACCAGAAATCCCTAGATTGAAAACTTCTGGTTGACACAGGGGAGCAAGTCAACAGGAAGGGAGAAGAGGAGGGAATCACATTTGTTGAGCACCTGCTACATGCCAGACAGTGGACCAGACTCATTCCATGCATTTTTCCCTCATGCTCATTGTACAGTGTCACAGGGCTGTAGAGGGTAAAGAAGTTTCCAGATATGCATGGGTTTCAGGGGTGAGTAGAGCATCCATTTCCCAGACTGCTCCCGTGTCCCTCCATACACAGGTCCTGACTTTGACTATGTCCAGAAATCTCCCACTGTGTCTGGAGGGCCAGAACAGACACCAAAGGGTGCCCAGGTCATGGTTGCCTGGCTGCATGAGGAGAATCTAGTGAAGGTGGCTGTAGGCAACCGCTGTTTCCCTTCAGTGTTGTCTGCTCCCAGGGGAGGACTGTAGAGAAGCCCTCACAAAAATCCTTTCCTGGGGCCTGAAGTGCCAAACCATAAGAGTACTCAAGCTCAGACCATAATGCTGCAGCATGAAGGTCCCATTATTAATGCTGCCAATTTCAGGTCTATATCCAGTAGGGAAGGAACAGGTTTTTGTTTGTTTTGGTTTGAGACTAAATTGATAAGTAACAATGCATGTCCTGTGCAGACAATTGCTCGCACTGGCAAAAAATGTCCACAATAAGAACAACAACAACAACAACAACAACAACAATAAAACAATGCCACCATGACCTTTTAGCAATATGGAGGCAATCATTCTTCAGCAGGAATTCATTTTTCTAGCTTTGATGCTTTTTAGTCCTAAGAAATAAAGAAAGCATATACCTTACACTTAATTCACTGTTTTCCCCTTCCAGTTTCTGTTTCCTGGTAAATTAAATAAATGCAATTTATAGGTTTTTCTTACTTTCCTTGCTCCCATGAGCTGTTTTCAAAAGCCTCTCAACTCTCCCCCTACCCTACCTTACAAATTTCGAACTTGGCTCTTCCAGAGGGCTTACATAAATACTGTTGAACCAGATCGGGTATCTTGCACATAGTAGGTGCCCAGTAAATGCTGCGTGGGATTAAACTGAAGCCCTGACAGTTTCTTATCTTGAAGTTAGCCCTATGGAGAACTACAGAATCTGGAGAGTGGGCTGATCACACCTCGTCCCCTAATCTAGTTTGCTCTCTTCCACATTCATTACCGGATTTGTAATGCAAAATCCAACTCCGCTCTGTATCTTCAGAAGAGCTTTTCCACCCTAGATACTGTGTTGGATGAAGCATGGAGTCCAGCCCAGCCTGGATCAGCCATAACAGGCTGCACCTGCCAACACAAGCCCTACAGATCAGATGGAGGGGACCTTCTAATGGGGCCGTCCTGGCAGGGCCGCTTTGTAAGAAAGGAGTCGCATACTTGCAAAATGGGGGCAGAGGGCAAGCACACTACCCAAATCACAAAAATATTCACGAACTGAAATAATCACTGCTTTGTCTTTTTTTTCTTTTTCCTTTCATAAACAGCTCTCAGGTCTTGGTTCTACTCCCTGACCACAGCAGCCCCTAGTGGCAGTAAGCTGGAACACACAGGACTGCTAAAAGATCCCAGAAAGAAGGACTTTAGAATTTAGATAGTTCTAAATATGTCTCCAGATGTTAATAGGAGCCTGAAACATCCTCATGCCCATTCCCCTCTCACCTCACTGATTTTATTTCTTAGGGCCTCAGTTAATCGTAGACTCATACTGACACTGTGGGGCCTGGGGAGGCATTTGGGTCAACCAGCCCCTGGGATGGGGGTGCAGAGCTGGAGATTGGTGAGGACAGGGAGTGACTCTCAGCAAATTCTCAAGTTCACTGGCCCAGTGTGTCTCAGGAAGCTGAGGCCCAGCTCTGACTTGATTTTTGTCCAGAAGAGTTAGCTGTCAAAGAATGAGGGGTAGGCAGGCCAGGTCTCACCCAGGGGCTCACAATCTCTGCTTTTATCCTCACAGCCACACAAGCAGGCCACCAGCCAGGGTACATAGCAGCACCCTTGAGAGAGGGCCCTGCATTAGCAGCAGAGTATCATCTCTCTTGCTGGGAAATGACTTAACAAAACCTGAAACTCCTACCTTGGATGACGGCTTACACAACTTTTCTTAAAGAAAACCTAAATGCCTAAGCTTATTTGAAACAGCATGCCAAAGGTGTCCTTGGATGCCTAACCTCAGGTAATGAATTGATGCAAAGACTACTTTCCCTGAAGAGAGTCTAAATAGTCAAGGCCCTCTGAAATTCCCCTTCCCAGGATCAAAGGCCACTGGGATGCCCCAGCCTCCTCCCAGGTCCGTTTTGGAAGGGCTAGGAAGGAAGGGCGAAGTATTTGTGAGTTCCTACTGAGTCCTGAGGCTCTGCTGGTTGCTAAACCTTAGCTTACTTCAGACTCACACAGAGGAAACCAGCATGTGAAGAATTCCTCTGGGAGGCAATTGACACTTGGAGGAGTGGAATCCTGCCTTCAGTGGACTTCTGCAAATATTTGAATTGATTTTAATACAACTGATGCTGAGTTGGTGGGATTTTAAAAAATTTATTGTTGAAGTATAGCTGACATGAAATGTTATATTAGTTTCAGGTGTGCAACGTAGTGACTCAACAATACTACACATTACTCATTGCTCACGGCTGTAAGTGTTGTCACCATCTGTCACCATGCAACGTTATTACAATATTATTGACTATATTCCCTCTGCTGTACTTTTCATCTCTATGACTTATTTATTTTATAACTGGAAGTTTGTACCTCTGAGATGGGTAATTTCGACATTGATTAATATGCTCCGATAAAGTAGCAGAATAGGTCTTTGAATTAAGCTCAAGAGAAAAAAAAAAAAAAAAAGAAGACCAGCCTTTATACTTCCTGTTTCAAATTTTATCAATGTATGCAGGACAATACCCGCCCCAGGACTTATTACAAGAACTCAGAAGATGTTAAATCACAGGGAAAAGCCCAGAGCTCTGGTCTTGGAGGAAAATGTGAGTTAGTCAGTAAGGGGACAGTAGATCACTTTAACCATGTGTGCTGTTGGGCTTGCTATGGCATGCTTCCCAGCTGTTTGAAGGATGGATGTCAGAGCAGGCAGGATGTGTTCACTTCCAAGCCATGATCAGGAGAGAAGACCTTCCCAAGGGACCTAGGCATTTTAAGAACCCCAGCTCCTCCCCATCATGGTCTGCCTCCCTATCAGCTTGAATGTTAAAGACTGTCCCCTTCCCTTCATTGACCTTCATTGCCCATCATTTGTTCCTCTCAAGTCGCCAAGCCTGAACTGTTTCCACTTCTTCAGCCCACCCTTCATCAGGCTGTATCCACTGACCTGGCTTTGGGGAAATTCAGTATGTTGAGTTCCAAATCCATGAGCCTTCTCCCCCCTTCCTGCAGTTGGCCTGCTTCTCTGATCTGTTTTCCTCCTGGAGGTATGGCTCCTGCTCAAGTGCCCTTTCCTCTTTTTTTTCCTTCCTGTCCCTCAAGCTGACCTCTGTTAAGGGTTAATGCTTTCTGTGGTAACAGAAATCCAATCTTGAAACAAACTCAGTATCCACTTCCCTATCATTCAGTCATACTACAAATACTCATTAAGTACCTACCATCTATCAGACATTCTTCCAGCCTGGCCATACAGCAGTATATACAAAAAAGTTCCTGTTCTTAGGGGTTCTAGTGCAGGGGTTGGCAAACTTTTCTGTAAAGAACCAGTATATTCTTAAATTTTAACAATGCATACAGGACAATGCCTCCAGGGTTTATTACAAAGATCCAGAAGATGTTAAACCCATAGAGAGGAGCTCAGAGTTCTAGATATTGGAGGAAAATGTGAGTTAGTCTGTAAGGGGACAAGACAGTAGGATTATATATATTCTAGACTTTGCAGGCCAGATGGTCTTAGCAGTAATGACATAGCTCTGTTGCTGTAGCTCAAAAGACGCCATAAGCAATGCATAAACATGTAGATGTGGCTGCATTCCAAATAAACTTTATTTATAAAAATGGGCTCTAGGCAGGAGAATTTGGCCTGTGGACCCCTGTTCTAGTGGATTAACAGCACCTCTGATTTTCCTTTGTGCATACATACCTTCTCTACCATCAGTTCATATTGTTTCAGTAACCCTGAGCCTCAGGCCTAAGGGTGGTCATGTAACCCAGGCTCAGAGTCATGGGGATTGTCTCATGGATGAGCACAAGAGCAATAAGCTGATGAGAATCAATCTTGGTTCCTTTTCTGGAACTGCTGACCTTTTCCTGTCGGTATTTCTAAGTTATAGAATAAAGCCTTGGTGCCATTTTTGCCCTAACACAGGAAGAACATACTTGACAATGAAACCATCCAGAAGGAGAGCAGAAAGAAGAATCCTCATGACATCCATGACATCTTTTGAGCACCTGGCTTTAACATGCAACCATGTATGAAGCCACATGTGTCCCTGTAAGTTCAGTTACTGGAGTCCATAAAATGTCCTCTCTTCTCCATTTTTGTTCTTAAGCCACTTGAGTTAGAGTTCTATCACTTATAACCAGAGTCCTGACCAATACAAAAACCACTCTTAAGCACCCTTTCTGCTTCCTCTGTATACTTTCCCTGGAAAATTTCAACCACCTCCATGAATTTCTGCTGTCACCTCTAAGTAGATGATCCTCCTATCTTTATTTCAGGCCCTGACTTTAGCACTAGCCTTATATTACCTACTGCCTATTAGACATTTCTGCTGAGATATCCTACAAGTATAACATGTCTAAAGCTCAACTCAGTGGAACCTCCACTCATCCTAACATCCTCCCCTATATTTCATAATCATACTAAAAATAATAACACCAACTGAGTTACTACTCTGTGCAAGGCCCTATGGTAGCATTGCATATACATTATTTTTAACTTTCCCCACTAGCATGCAAGGCAGATATTGTAAGCCCCTCGATACAGATAAGGAAGCTAGATCTCAGAGCCTAAACTCATTTGTTAGTGAGTGACTGAGCTGCAGTTGAACTTCAGGCCAACTGTCCCAAAACCTTCCTCCTCTATTATGCCAGGTTGGCCACCTTCCTGTTTGGTTAATAGCACCACCACCCAATCAGGTGTCCAATCCAGGAACTTCAATATCCCATTGGTCACTAGGACCCAGTAACTCTTCTTCCAAACTGTCTTCTTTAGCTTCTTCTTTCTATATATATAGCCTTTGTCTTGGTGGAAGTTCTCACTCCTGAGATAATACAATAGCTTTTCAAATGTCCTTTCTTTCCCCAGGTCCTTCCATTCTACTCCAGTCCACACTACATTTCATTACATTATAAATCCAAACCCCCAATGAACAAAAATTTTAAAAATCTCTGCATCTTAAACTTCCCTTCTCAGGAATCAACAGAACAGTTCCTCCATCACCCAAGCACCTTAGTTTGTAGTCAAGGCCAGTTTCTTTCCTTTAAAGAAAAATACTTTATTTATTTGAGAGAAAGAGAGACAGGGGGAACATGAAAAGAGGAGGAGCAGGCCCCCTGCCAAACAGGGATCCCCATGTGGGGCTCAATCCCAGGACCTTGGGATCAATCTGAGCTGAAGGTATACGCTTAACCAACTGAGCCACCTAGATGCCCCCCCACCTTTTTTTCCTTTTAGAGTGGGGAGGATCAGGGAGAGAGAGAGAGAATCTTAAGCAGGCTCTATGGTTAGCATGGAGCCTGATGAAGGGCTCCATCTCACAACCCTGTGATCATGACCTGAGCCTAAATCAAGAGTCAGACACTTACCCAACTGAGCTACCCAACTATCTTCTTTCTTTCTTTTTTTAAAACTGCTTTATTGAGGTATAACTGATATACCAAAAAAATGTATGTATTTAATGTGTACAATCTGATGAGTTTGGACATATGCATACACACAAGAAACCATCATCACAATCCAGGTAATAGACATGTCCATTACTTCTAATGGATTACTTTCTTTGTGTCCTTTTTGTGTATGTGGCAAAAATGTCTAATCTGAGCTCTATCTACCCTCTTAACAAATTTCACATTTTTAGGTACATAGTACAGTATTGTTAAATATAGGCACTATGTTCAATTTGTAAAAAATTTAAGTTATATATGTTGAATAACTTCTAGAAATCGGTTGTGCAACATAGTCAAGGCCAACTTCAATCTAGCCCATGACCTACCTTTTTAATCTTCTCTTGCATTGACCCACCATTTAATATATTCTCAATCTAGCCACTGATTCCAGAATATAACAAGTTTAATCTCTTTTTCTAGAGCTATTGGGCCGCTTCAGCTTGCAATAATCCAATTTGCTATCTGACTTTCCTTAAGTCCCTTTTCAATTTCCAGTTCTTCTGCAAAGCTCTCCCAAATTCTTGAAACTACTCTTTCCTCCACACCTTCCTAATTCATTTGTCTCTTGGAGTTGTTGTCTTATTTCATTAGTTAACACATACACTTCCCTTTTTAACTACATACATTTCCCTAATTAAGCAGTAAGCTCCCAGAGGTCAGGTGTGTTTTATTTACTCATTCTGTTTTTCCATAATTCCTAGCACATTTCTTCTCAACTTTAGTTGCACATTAGAGTCTCCAGTGAAGCCTTTTAAAAAGTACAAGTACCATGTCCCCCAACCAGAGATTTGATTTAATTGGTCTGATGTGAGGCCCAGGCCCACGGGATTCTGATATGCAGCCAGGCTGGGGAACTAGTGGTCCAGCATATCAGTTGCTCAGAAAATGGTTGGCAGGTATTTGATTGATTGGCTTGAGTCAGGATGTGCCCAAATCTCATGGTTAATTGCCCCAAGTTTATTTGGCTTAATAAATATTGTTTGGGGTTGAGGATGATAATGGCATTGATGAGGACGATGATGAAAGTTATGATGATACAAGCCTGAAACAAATTCCCTCTGTGTTCTACTTGCAGCACCAGGCAACAGTTCCCCAACAAGAAATCAGGTCAGCCCCAGTTCAATCTCTGCAAATTCTTTTCTTCCCTAATAGGTGCCTTGTGCCTTCACAGTCACTCCTTTCAGGGCTCTTTGCAAGACAACAGGCTTCCTGCATCAGTGGAGCAGACTCACTGGGAATAACCCAGTTCCTCCTCATCCCCAAGGCTGCAGTTTATAAAAAGCTTGGTTAATTTTTCATTCTGAGGAACTTTTGGACCCATCTAAGTTCTTTTCTTAATGAGGCCTGGCTCCAGGGAATGGGTAGGGGCACAGACCTTTAGTCTATGGCCTAAAACATTCTTAGGAGGAGAGGAGTTTGCATTAATGGCTGTTGCCAGTTGTTTAGAGACATTTGTTAATGAGGCTGGTGTCATGGCTCCAACCCCTCATAGAGTAATGAACTTTGTCCATTCTGTGAGTGGAACCTACCCCTGATCTCACACGGCATCTTACAAATGCCTTCAGATATTCCTATAGATGGTAAGAGAGTGTGGAGGATGGTTGGTTATTGCTGGACTGGAGAAAGTGTATGTCTCTATGAAGCAGTCCCCACAGTTACAGCCTAAGTATCAGGACATGGGGGCTGTTTCTGCCATTTTATGGCAGAGGTGATTAGGGACTTTTCCTGATTAGAAATCAAATGAGATCTAAGATGCAAAAATTGAACATGAATTTATTTCTTCTATAGTCCAACTTCCATTTTAAGCCAGAAGAAACCAGGACAGTCTGAGCAGATTAGAAACAGAGGGTCTTGGGCAGTGCTTATTTTGGGACCATGTGGAGAACATGTCAGCAAATTGAGGAGATATAGGGGTTAGGAGTATAAGATCTGGAGTCAGACTGCCTGTGTTCAAACCCCACACTGACCTTTGACAATTGACTTCATGTTAGCCTTCAATTTCCATATTTGTAAAATAGAATAAAAATAGTAAGTAATAGTAACAATCCTAGAATGTTCTGGGTCAGGGCAGAAAGAAATAATTGTGGGAACTGTGGCACTGAAGGGCCTCTATTATGTGATAATAACATTGACCCAAATCCTTGTTCCCTGTAGCCTGCCTTCTGTTTAGCACACTCTTCGATTAGGAGAATCAGCTTCTCATCAACTTGGCCAATGGAAGGTAATAGCAACTTTTTGTCCTCAGCCCACAGGATAGACCATTAATAGTAATGAGGATCCAGTCATAAAAGCAAAGGTCAGTCCAGGTCTTCAAAGCAGAAGCAATTTGATATGGGGAAACTGTGATACAGATAATGCAAGAACCAAGATGCCAAACAGAGGACAGTGCAGTGAGCCAAAATTTAGCAACAATGGCAAGTCACCATCACCTGAGCGCTAAAAGGACAATGGGAAGAGATGGGTCCACAGAGTGCAGAAGCCAGGCCTCCAGGTAGAAGCTAAAACCATGTCAGGGGCTGCTGGGAAGTATCTGGAACAATGGAGGGAGGGACTGCGTGGTGGATGCTGAAATAGAGGAGACACGGCCACTGCTAGAGATACCCATAAGCAGAGGGATGTGGGAAGAAGAAATATCCTGGCCTTTCTCCTCCTTTCATCCCACCCAGGTAGCAAGGGAGTCTGGGAAATGTAGTTTCCAATGATGCCATATGGGATAGAGAATGTAGGAAATAGATCTGGGAGAAACAGGTAGCTAAAGATCAGAGCCTCCTTCCTCATTTCCTATTGCACTTGTTTTCCCTGGAGCCAGCACAGAATTTTGTTTCATTGGGTGAATTAAAATACAAAAGGGCATCTTTCACTTGGGAAGTGTCAGAAGGCACCGGGTAAACTGGATTAGAAGGATCCTGGAAACACACTACATACCCAGGGCTGCTCTGTTAGAATACAGAATACTACAGAAAGCAGAAAGGCAAACACTGCTGGGATTTGGGGAATTAGATTTGCTTGTTGTCTTTAATTTTTTTTTCTGACAAGTGCCTCAGTTCTTTTTATTATTAATCTGGGATTTTTCTTTCATGTTCTCCATACATCTTTGGAAGATTAGTTTAAACCAAATCTGTAGGTTCCCAAGGGGCTAATCCATTTTACTGACTCTTTGAACAAAGGACAATTATTATTTCTTATCAACAGAAAAGCACAACTTTCTGAATTAAGAGTGCAAAAAGTTCCCCGCCTTCTCAGCCATCTGGAGGCTTGAGACATGGCTAGTGATCTCAGCATAGACCGAGTTTCCTGTGGGACTGCTAACATGGTGATAAGGGAGGAGAGAGAATGGCCTTTGCCACAGCAGGTGATGACTTTAGGACCTCAGGCCATTACCTTCCCTTGCCCTCCTCCCACCTCAATTCTGTGAAAAGCGCAGGTTTCCCCTCAGCCAATGGGTAAATCCGTGATGGGGAGCAGAAGTGAGTCTTCCACTTTTTGTCTGAAGCTCAAGGACTAGAGCCTTCCAGCAAAAAACAAATCTTGGCTGAGGCTGCCCAGGGGCCACTAAGAGACACAGCTAGTGCTAGAGATACCAAGTAAGTAGAGAGATAGGAAAAAATGCCCTCTTTTTCTCTTCCTGCCCTCCAATCCTGGAGGAAGAATAAAAATGAAGACTTTAAAGTAATACAAACTTAGGGCACCTGAGTGGCTCAGTCTGAGTAAGCATCTGACTTGATTTCAACTCAGTTCATAATCTCAGGTTTGTGAGATTGAACCCCACATCAGGCTCCATGCTGTGTGTGTGTGTGTGGAGCCTGCTTAAGATTCTCTCTCTCTTTTTCCTTCTGCTCCTCCCCCTTCCTCCCTCTCTAAAAATAAAATAAATAAAAATTTAAAATCCACAAATGCAGAGCCTGAATGTCTGGCCTTTTAACAAATGTCCCATCCCTTAACATTCCCTCTCCCCGCCGACCCCGTCCCCCCACACCACAGTATCCTGATGCTGTTAGAATATGTCTAGTACTAGGAAGTTCACTGTCCCTCCATCCCTTTGGTGGCTGGTCCAACCATTATACTCCTTCCTTTCCCTGAACCAAATTTGTCCACTGGCTTTCAGAAAAGAAGGGCTCAGTTGGCTTCCCTGCCTGGAAACATCTCATAGACTGACCCCTAACTCTCTAGTATCTTCTTTTATCCTGGTTAAAAAAACTATTGAGCACCATGTTCCACTCTGGTTTTATATCTTTACCTGCTAAGTATTTGAGCCAGATTTATCCAAAATTGTCACAGTGTATGAATTGATGATCTTCGGCAGATACCGTCAGCATCCACCCATATCCTTCCCTCTCCTTCTTTCAGGGCACACCAGCCCTACTTCCATGGTCAGTGCATGCATTTCTGGTCCTAAGGACCTTGTTCCTTGGAACCCCTTTGTTCAGCCAAAGCAAGTAAAAAGTGCTGAGGAATGAACACTCCTGAGGAGGGGTCCTCAAGCAAAGAGGGATGGAGGGGGTGTAGAGCCACAGCAGGCTCTCCTACACCACCCTTGGGTGGGATGACGAGCCTGTGTTCTATCTGGCTGCAAGGGTCCCCAGTGGGATTAAGCTTCAGTTCACAGTGGTAGCTAGTATCCTAAGTCATCCTTTACTGGCTGCTTTTCCTTTCCTGTCTCACTTCCCCACTCTTATTCTCCATCTTCCAGGAATCAGGAGTCTCTCTCTCTCAGTAAATGCTTTTGGGAAGCCCAAATTAAAACACAGCCAACATGCACAATAATCTCCACACTCTGAGGCTTTTCCCAAATGTATTTAACCCTTTTCTCACTGTTCATCTTAGGGGCCAGGGTTCCAGAGAATACTCTTGGGAAGCCCTGTTCTAAATTCTAGGCAGCACACACATCTGCCACAGTGTTGTTGAGAGGAAAGAAGTTGAGGATGGATGCTTGAGGCAGGAATGATGCTGGCCAGTGAATATTCAGCCACCTAGAAATGCCTGAAATTAAGGCTTTTCAGGGACAGAGCCCAGTCTGCCAGAAAGTGGCCAAACGTGGTCATTAAATAGGTTCATCTGTTATTATAGGACCTTCCTTGAATTACTGCTCTCACACTTAAAGTGCAGTGTATGGATTAGGCTAATTCCTAGAAAATTCACACTTCATGAAAAAATTATATTTTCACTGTCTGTGAGGGAACTAACCCTCTTGCTCTGCTTCTATCTGTAAGGAAATGGTACCAATCTCCTCCAGCTGCGAGGCGAAGAGGCAGAGACACCCCAGGATTGGGAAATTATGTCAGGAAATTCAACATTTGAGATGAATGGAAAATGGCTGGGGAGTTTTTTTCAACAACTTGGCTTGAGCAGGATTGATTTCAGGACTGAGAAGCATTCAAGCAATGCGGTGCCTGCAGTGTTATAAAATAGGATCATTTTATAGTTGGAAAATCTAAGGTGTGCCCTACCATCAAAGCACAGGCATTTAATAATGTTGGTTGAGAATGTGGAAGCAGTGAGGGGGGAAATCAACCATGAAATGCTCAGTCAAACCCACATCTGGAGTCTGGACCATCACAGAAGCAAAGGGAGACATCCTCTAGATTTTGACATGAAGTGGGAGACTTAATTTTGCCCTAGAAGGACTGAAATGTTCTCTCTGGGACACTTCACAATGCTCTCCCAGGAAATCTCCATGGTGTTCCATGGCAGACACAGAAATGCCGTCCAAGCCTGCATACATACCCTTAGGCCTCCACCAACCAATGGCTTCACATTTGGCATTTGATGGTCCATCATATATGTGATGGAATATAACATTTAAAAGATGAATGTTCCCAGTGTTCCCTGACCCCCTACCTACTAATGAACATTCTGGCTGAGCCTGTTCCCTATCCTCTGAGAAGGGCACCACTCAGCAGTCCAACTCTTTAGACTCATGAACACAGAATCTGGAGAAAGGGAGAGGGAGGAAAACACAAGAAGTCTTGGGGAGGCAGGGCTAAGAGGATGAAGATTTTCAGGGTGGTTTGGAAAATAATAAGTTTGGAGTGCTACAGCACATGAGCAAAGCCAGGGAGAGAAAAAATAAAAATATGTTAAGGATGACTGAGGTCAGCATGTGCTCTCCTTGACATATGAAAAATATAAATCAAGGCTAGGAGTGCCTGCTTTGAAATTACTCTTGATTGTGGTTTCTCTGGACGTTTAACCCACAGCTGGCACTGGGTTTTGTGGGTCATGGCTTAAAGCACTGCATAAATGTACCTCTAAACCCTGAGCTTATAAATAAATCCACCCACCCACAAAAGGTATGGCTAATGACCAATAAAAATGGATGTTGGGGCCTCCAGCCTAGTTTACAGCTAAGTGCCTTGGATCTTCTCTCTCCCCCCATCCTGTTCCTCTAATCTTTTACTGTTGAGTCTTTTCTTGACTTTTGACTTTCAACAATTTTCCCATTTTTGGCCCTGCTCTTCCTTCTTGAACTTGAGCACAGAAGTTGAATTCCCTGGTATTGATACTTGCTGTCCCTAGGAAACAGCTTTTTTCTCCTTCTGGCTCTCTCCTATTCTAAGCCTCCAGCGTGAGCACCAGCCCAGACTAGCTCCAGTCCCTGGGTCACCGTGATACCTGTTATTAGCTGGGCTTGCTCCACGCCTCACCCTGCTTTTGAGGGATCATTAGATAGTGTAGAACATGGCTGTTTCCCCAACAGCCTGTAACTACTGACTGTAGTACTCTAACTTCTGTAACTACTCAAGATCCCAGATAGGTCTGGTCTATCAAGGTGTCCTCCCCACTCCTATTCCAGCACCTTGTCTAGAGCAAGGGCTTATCAAGTAGCTGTTGATTCCCAGACACAGGATCATCTTTAGATCTCAGCCTGGGGAAAATGCCAATAACAACTGTGACACTATGAATTTACCATGGATATGTTTACATGTGTTAACAGATATTCCAGAAAGCCAGAGAGGCTCCTGGAGAAATTAGAAATTGTAGGAAAGAGAGATGATATTTTCTGGTCAACAGTCAATGCACTAATGACTGAACAAAGTCAATAGCTCATGACATCTTCATGACCTTACCTCACTGAATTGCTGTCCCTCCTTTTGCTTTAAAAGGTTGCTCCTTTCCTGACTCAGCTGATTTTTTTCCAGCTGGACTGCACTTTCTCTGGTTTCCTAGACTCTTGCCCTTTGTAGCCCCTTACCTCTAATCTCCTCCTCCTCGTTACACCTAGAACTTGGAGCTATATAGAAACCAGATTTCCTTAGGTCTGTGATGAAATCTTGAATTGTTTCTGATTGGATTATTCACTTTTCCTGTTTTTATTTGCTTTTCAAAAAAGTTGTTTTTAGTATGATAAGTAAACCCTCTGCTGGGCTCTAGAAACATAGTGGCAAACCCTGACATCGAAGTTCCAACACACTTGGGAAAAGAGACAAGATGGTAGAAAATTACAAAATGCTATTTTGGTGGGGCTGGAATGTTGCAGAAGCAGAGAGAAGAGCCACACAACCTACTTGGGGCTGAAGTTCTGTGTGTAGTGGTGGGTAATGAGGGAGGCAGGGGTAGAAGTGAAAAAGCCTTTCAGGAAGAGGCAATGTCTGAGTAGATATTAAAGGATAGAATAGCAGGTAAGTTAGTCCAGTAGAGAAACAAAAGGATAGTATTCTAATCTTCCTGAATTCTCTGATTTGAGTGCTCTTTGATTCTTCTTTACCTGATACATACATATACTTCCCCCCAAAGCCCAGCTCAGACACCACCTCTCTAGGGTCTTCCTGACTCCTTGACCCCTCCTCAGCTTCTGAGACTTAGCTCTCCGGTTTCCTTATGGTACTTTTGAACCCAATGCAAAAAACTTCTCCCACTACATTATTATTATGTACCCATGAACCTGTTTCCCCAGACAAATGGAAATACCCTGAGTCTTATTCATCTTAGTAGCCACTGGGCCTACCACAGTACCTGGAACCTACTCAAAAGGTGCTTATTGAGTTTAAATAATCAAATCTTAAGACAGCTTACCGTGTTATAGTGCTTTTGCAAGTATCAGTTTGGATAGTGGTTGGTGCCTATTAGAGAGTGTATTAGGGTATAGTAAGCTATGATTCTGTAATAAAATCTTAACCAAACAAAGGTTTATCCTGTACTTAATTTATTTCTTGCTCATACCACGTGATCATTCAGGCTAGCCTGTGGTAGGAAAGGGAGGGAAAGGAAAAATTCTTCTTCACATACTTACTCCAGGACTCAGTATGGTGGAGGCTTCACCATTTGGAATACCATCTTTTTTTTTTTTAAGATTTTATTTATTTATCCGAGAGAGACAGAGAGAGAGAGAGAGAGAGAGGCAGAGACACAGGAAGAGGGAGAAGCAGGCTCCATGCAGGGAGCCCGACGTGGGACTCGATCCCGGATCTCCAGGATCACACCCCAGGCACTAAACCGCTGAGCCCTGGAATGCCATCTTGAATGTGGCCAAAACAATGGAAGAGCTATCTAGAGGGTTTTACCCTTGCTCTTCCAAGCATCAGTTTATGTTCACATGTCACTTCCATTTAAACCTATTAACCAAAGTTGTAAGAGAATTGCAAAAACTCCCTGATAGCCAGGGAGTCGTGAGTGGAGGAGGTAGGAAGGCACAGATGGAGTGTTTGGTGAGACCACTGACTCTGCTACAGGTAGAAACTAAAATCCCCACCACCTTTTCTTCACCAGATGAGGAAAATAGGCACCACTGGAGGAAAGTCACCAACCCACATGCCTAGCCTGAGATCCCATTGTCCCAGCTCCAATTAATTCACAGAGAAATTGTGAAGTCTGAAACCTTAGGAAACATGTTATATTCATATTTCCTTGGAAATGATAACACTGCTCAGATCTGACTGGTCTCTGGCCTTCTCTAGGATAGCCACTGTCTCCATTAGAAAAGCTCCATCTTAATGCAGGTGCTAGAGCCCCAGTGAGAAGCGTTTCTCGGTCACTGCATCCACCAATGTCCAGTGGAACTCTGCCCCCATGGACTCCACTTTGCATACAGTTGCAAATGCAATTTTGTGGAGTCATGCTCTTTACATTCTTGATTTTCAGATTTTCCTCTGCTCATCCTCATTCTCCTCTCTGGTGCCAATGCCTTAAATACTGCCATGTTTTCATATTGCAGTTTAATCAAATAGCTCATCTCTTGAATTGTTGTTACCAAGGGCTTCAAATAAATAACTTTTGGTAATTGTTTTCAAAGTCTTTCCAACCCTCCCTGTGACTCCTCTCCCACCTTCTATTGTCCTCTCCATCTTCTTTCCATTCCTAGCTTGGACTCATTTATGAAAGTCGTTTGAATCTGCTTTCTGCTTGGGTCTATTAATACAATGCATTTCCATGCTATTGCCTTCATTAATTCTACTTGTGCTGCCGACTTCAACTCAGGAGATATCCATCAATCTACACATTAGCTTTTTGGAAGGGAAGGGAAGAGGCTTGGCTAGCAGTGGGAGTTCGCACTGCCTCTACTGATCTACTTTCTTCACTACCTCTCAAGTACAGTTGATAGTTTTCATTCGCATGGGTTTCTCCTTCTGACTATGAACTCCCCTCTGGCTATCTCCCTCATGTCTTCTCTGTGCTATGATACAGGGCCTGCTGGCCGCGGCTGCTCACAGGCCTGCCTGGCTGGCTGGTCCATTCCCATCCTCCTCCTGCTTGGCTCTCCCAGAGACTCAATCTGCAGGGGCAGAAGACCAGAGGCCTCTCAGCAACCATGTCACATGAGAGGTCTGACCATCTCTAAAATGGATTTTGGTCCCTTCATCATGTACTTGTCTCCCCCCACAGCTGTCTTTCCTTAAAAATTGAGGGAAACCTGGAAGTCTCTTGGATGCTGAGGACACTTCCTGAGGGAAATAAAGCCATTTGGGTTTGATCTAAAAAGGTGTCTAGCTCATCAGAGGGACCAGGACTAACACAGACCCTCTGCTCCTTCTGAATTTAGAGGGTGACCATTCTGAGTAGGGACATGGGGGGGTGAGGGTGGAGAGGAGTAGTTTCTGATGGGTGGGTAGGTGCATTATGTGTATGTGTGCATGTGTGTGCATGTGTGTGTATGTGTGTGTGTGTGTGTCAGAGAGAGACAGAGAGGAATGCAGAGACAAAAACACAGAGAATCACACATTCTTCAAGAACTGGGAGATTAAGACCCCAGACCCCAGCTTGTGTTTAGGCAAACCTCTCTCTCCTTTGAGCCTCTGTCTCCCCTCCAGTTAGCTAAGCAGTCCGAATTGGGTGTCTTTAGTAGTCCCTGCCCACTCTGAGCTTCTGTGGTTTTGTGAATGAATGCTGACTTAAAGTCATAGTTTGACCATTGGCAATTATCTCAACTTCTTATGCTTTTTAAAGAAATTCTAAATGAGGGATAATAATCCCAATTCAGGAAACTGTTGTGTTAATAAAGTAGATTAAAGATGTGAAATCATTTTAAAAGCTTAATGGTACTTTAAAAATGAGAGATCCTTGGGCAAGTAACAGTAAAATGTGGATAACAACCACATGTGCTCATCGAGCTCTTGTGAGAAGTAAATGAGGTTGTCAGGCAAAACTCATGAAACAGTGTCTGGCACATGGAAAGCACTAAATAAGTATCATTATTTATATGCTTCAAGATGCTTATAGGATAGTGTGGCAGAGGGACCTCCCTGTGCTGAGACCATGATTCAGGGACTGATCTGCAAGAAGAGGTGTATGCAAGGGAGGCCTAGGTCTGGAAGAGCATTTACCTCCTAGCCTTGCCCCATGCACTGGGTGGGGGGAGAGTGGGGGTATCTGGTGAGGGCCTTCTTTCCATTTAGGAAACAACACAGCATGGCTCTGACACAGTGGGGGCATTTGGGTCCTCAGAGTGTTAGGAAGCTCTGAAGTCAGCACCCCAGGCAGGTCATTACAGCAAGTCCACAATATGGACTGTGCTACCTCACAGCAGATGAGGAATACCCAAGGCCCACAGTAACATCTTCTCCATGTCTGAGCTCTGCTTTCTTCTGTGTTCACTCTCAGCCAGACACTCTCCTTGCAATATCATAAATGGCATCTGGAAGCTTGAAGCTAAAAAAGGTCTGTGGACCTCACCATCCAAGAAGGAGAAATTCTCATTTTTCCCTTCGTTCTAGGGAACTTGACTGGCCCAACTTGGGTCATGTCCCCATCCCAAACCTCTCAGAGCACCATGGAAATTTGACTCATATAAGCCCAACCTGGGTCCCAGCCTCACCCATAGAAGTAATTGTTGGGGTCAGCATGAACTGCCTAGATCCTGGGCTAAGAATAGAGTGAGTGGTGGTCTCCTAAAAGGTGCTAGAGACTTGAAATGATGGGTTTGCTTCTAGGTTTTTCTGGTTTTCCTCATGACTGACTCCAGTAGCCCGAGGCAGTCCTAGGAAGAAAAGTTAAAGGTATAGATGAAAGTCACGCTCAAACAAGCAACAACAGGGACCTGGGCAGAGTACTGACAACACTTCCTAGTGTTGTCACTAGGCTTGTTTCTCTACACCATGTGTCCCTGTCCTCAGTTTGTCAATTCAGATGTTAACATGTTGTCTTTGCTTAGAGTGAGGACACTTGGCTCTAAAATCCTCTCGTCAGAGAAAACGGAGGAATTTGATTAGTGTGGTAGTGCCATTATGATCACTTCCCAAAGAACTCCTTTGGTTGCCAAGCCAAATGTCCTCTCTGCACAGAGTGGCCTCATCATTTCCTAAATGATCCTGCTATGCAGATGATCTCTGATTTACCAATTGCAGAAGCAAAGAGACACACAATTGAAACGGATGCAGCAGAAGGAACTTGGCTTTCCTGTCTCTTCTACTGCATGCCTGAGAGAGAGCTTCCTGTTGGTGGGGGCAGGGTACATGTTACAGACTGGCAAATGTGACCCTCGTGTGCCACACTGGCACTTTCTCCTCAGGACACCCCTCCTGCCCTGGGGAACAGAGTGATGTGTCAGAACCAACCAGTTTCTGTCCCCCATAGCTTGTTGGCTCTGCTGCAGTGGGATTGTCGTAAGCCCTGCTTTTCCTTGGCTAGACTCCTGTGATTGCTAATGGGTTCTTCCCAGCGCTGCCCTAATTGTTTCTACAACAAACTGTTCTCCCATCACCAATTGTATCCAAACCATTGGTGGTCTCCAACTGTGTTTGGAGATGCAGACAGTGAAGTACCTGACAATTTTCCAAACAGTTGTCAGCCCTAGTTAGACAGTTGCTTGCTGTCTCCCTCAACCAAACTAAACCTTATCTTCAGGTCTCTGGGTGATTTCCCCAACCAGGAACACCCTGTCCAGTCCCCATCAGATTCCTGGCCCCTGCTTGTCCAGGTCATTGGTAATTTCCAGAATCATCTTCATCTCTGCCAACCATCATTCACCTCTCCCTTTTTTATTTATTTTTTTAAGATTTTATTTATTTATTCATGAGAGAACAGAGAGAGATTGAGAGAGAGAGGCAGAGACACAGGCAGAGGGAGAAGCAAGCTCCATGCAGGGAGCCCCACGTGGGACTTGATCCCAGGACTCCAGGATCACGCCCTGGGCTGAAGGCAGACACTTTAACTGCTGAGCCACCCAGGTGTCCCATCTCTCTCCCTTTTTTAAATGAAAGGATGGATATAGAGAGTGAAGAATCGGGTAAATGAATGAGTGAATGAATGAATGAGCTCACATCTAACCTTACATTCTGTCCTCCAGCATTTTATGGTATTCTCTTTGGCACTTTTAAGTCATCTCTCTAGTAATACCATGATCCTCCAATAGGAGGAAAGACCTATTGTTTTCTATTTCTTTTATGACTTGGGTCACAGAACTGGGCCACCATTGGCCTTTTTGAGAGCAGTCTGTGCATCAATCAATGCAGAATCATGGGCATAGCACTAAGTTGGAATTCAGGGTACTAATCCTCCCCTGCTATTCTCCGGGTGACATTAGACCAGTTTGGAGCTTTGTAGGCCTCAGTTCTCTAATCTGTGAAGTGAAGGGACTGGGCTGAGAGATTAGGCTCTGGGCTTTCCCCTATCTACCATCTGGGTAACCTTGGGCAGTTTGCATGATTTCCCCAAGCAAACAGGGAGAACCATGTCTACCTTGTAAGCTGTTTGAAGGACTTAATGATATGACGTACATCAGGTGCTTAGCCCATAGTTAATAATTATATTCTCTAAATTCCCATCCATATTCTGACACAGACTATCTACTCCAGATGCTGTATTAGAGAAGGAACTTTGCAAATGATAGAACCCTGTCTCTTCTGTTAAGATTTTTACATTCTATGCAAATTGTCTTTAAAGAAATGCAAGTCCAATAAGCACATGAAAAGATGTTCTGCATCACTAAACATTAGGGACAAATCAAAACCACAAAGAGATACCACTTCACACTTACTAGAATGGTCTTAAAAGGGAATGAATGTCTGACACATGCCTTGAGGACATTGTGCTAAAAGACTGTCCAGTCACAAAAAACCAAACACTATATGATTCCGCATCTCTGATGCACCTAGATTAGTTAAATTCACAGAGACAGAAGGTAAAATGGTGGTTACGAGAGAGCTGGGGGAGGGTGGACTGGGAAGTCATGTTTCAATGGGGAGAGTTTCAGTTTAGCCAGATGAAAAAGTTCTGGAGATGGATGATGTTGCCGGCTGCAAACAATGTAAGTATACTTCATGCCACTGAGACCTACACTTGAAAATGGTTAAAATGGTAAATTTTACATGTATTTTAACATAATAAAACAATGTGTTTTAAAGAAATGTAAAACCAAATTTAGTTCCTTTGGGTGTAGTTTTTTGCCAGGTGAAGGAGGCCCAGAGCTGCAGGGGCTCCTGGAGCTAAGGGTACAGATCATGCTGCCATGCTTCTTACTGAAACCCTAAAAACAGACTCAGCCTGGCCCTTTAATGCTGGTCCCACCAGGGGGAAACCTTTTCAGCAAGAGCTATGAACATGCACATTGTGAAGTCAGGCAGACCTTCTCTATGGAAATCAGCATTTATTTGAAGGCTTTAATGCCAGATTTAGCCTCACCCAGAGGTGACCTTCTACACAGGGCCAAAAGAAAAGTGATTTCTTTGATCGTCCATTTGACCCCAAACTGACCTCCTGCGCTTTTCAATTCATTTTAAATCATGCTGTTCTGGCCAAAGCGATTCCAACTCTTAGCAGAGAATATTTCACATTTTTACCAACAATTCTGGGCCAATTTCAGATCTGTTCACTCAAATAGCAAGAACAAACTCTGTGAGTTCTTTCTGAGTCCTTCTGATCTTAAGCAGCAGGGAGGAAAGTTGGGGAAAATATTCATAAATGGTGTGAATTTTCAGGGGGAGATGTGAATTGGAAACTCCTTCTTGCTTAGATATGACCTAATGCTCCTTTGGGCCACAACTAAGGCAAGGAAGACAGGTGATTCTTCCCAAGGAAGACAGGGACCCAGATTCTCCTTCCCTTGGGTCAGAATCATCAGTGTCCCAGGAAAGAGGACATCATTGTCCTCTGAATTGTTAACGATGCTTTGGGTTGCAAGTAACAGCAAACCAACTTAAGCTGGCTTGAGCAATAAGGAAAATATATTTTTCTGGCACAAGAAGAGGTGGAGTGAGAGCAGAGTTGATAAGCCAGTAGATCAGTGTTGCCAACATAGACCTATGCTCTGTCCGTCTCTTCACTTCCTCTGTGGTCATAAGAGAGCTGCCATAGCTTCAGACATGACATATATGCCAGGCAATGGAAGAAAATGCTTTCCAGAACCTGCCCCCCGCCAATCCCCAGCTGACTCCCCTCTCACATCTCATTGACCTAAATTGTTATCACATACAAATGCCTAAACCAGGAGTGATCAAAATTTCCTGTAAAGAGCTAGGTTAGTAAATCTTTTTGGTTTAGAAGACATGCATTTGGCTACAAAAACTCAGCTCTGCCATTGGAATGTGAAAGCAGCCATAGGTGATGCATTAACAAATGAGAATGGCTGTGTTCCAATAAAACTTTAATATGTATAAAGACAAGTGGCAGGCTGGATTTGACCTACAGGCTATGGTTTACCTACCCTTGTTCCAGGTCAAGCATTTCACAATCAGCTTCAGGACACAACTAACTGGGAAACATGTCACAGGCAATTTATTTAATTTATAATAATATTTATAAGTGGTTTTTTTTTCTCTGCTAGCACCTAAGAAAGGATATTCAAGAGGTTTTAATTCATAGATCACTCGATAGGTAGGCAGATGAACAGAGCAGAATAAAACTGGGCCACCAAAATAAAATGAGAATAAAATTTCAAAGAAGCTCTTATGTGCAAAAAGCAGCAAAGGAGGCACTAAGGAAGACTCAGAACTTGGTTAAACTTTGTTCGACTTACTTTACAAATATAGCCTTTACCAAAAATGTTGAATTACAGTTAGGGTTCATTGTAATTCCCCTAAAAAGTCTAAATTCCACTCTTTGAAAAATTCCACTCCTTCCCATTTTTTTTCCTCCTATAGCTAAAGTCAGGACTGGGAAGAACCTTAGCATCAGTCCAAACCTCAAATTTTACAGATGAGGGAATGGAAGCTCAGAGAGGGCAAGCTAATTTCTCCAGATCACACAGCTACTCAGTGGCAAAACCAAGACCCAAATTCAGTCTGTGAGAGGTTGTAGTATTATTCAAAGTATCTGCTGCCCGTCCCAAGAGGTAGATTATACAACTACCTCTGGGGACAAATTTTACCATGTGCTGTGGTACCCCTCCCCAGAGTATGCACCCCCCTTTACTACTGAAGTCAGGAGTGGCCGTGTGGCTTGCTTTGCCTGTGTAACAGGGGAGAAATGACACGTGTCACTTCTGATTGTCATGTCTGTCTGCCCTTTGCCACAAGACTGGTCATGTGCTAGGCAGAAGCTGCTCTGCCAGCCTGGGCCACAGAGTGAAGAGGATAAAAAGCATAGGCACAGCTGACCTATTATGGACATGTTACACAAATAGAAAAGACACCACTGAGATCTGGGGCTGCTTGTTACCAACTATTTGAGTCCATACTGATCAATACACAGGTTTTACAAGACTACAGCTGGGCTCCCTTCCACCTGGAGAATCTCAGGTTCCTAGCAGTATTAAATGGGCTGAAGAACACACCATTTAGAGTCAGCCTGCCTGTGTTGAGACAGGCAGACTTGTGACATTGGTCAGGTTACTCTCTGAGCCTCAGTTTCTTCATCAGTAATATAACACTAGTACCTACCTCCCAGGGATATGGTGAGGATTAACTAAGCCTGTGTTTTGAGGACTACTGGTTAAATGTTGGTTACTATTATTTAGCATATTTTCTCCCTGGGGACAGTTCAGCGACAGTAAGGTGTGGAGGGCTCACTAAGACTGTTTCGTGTCATTACACATGAAAACAACAGCCATCCTTCCAGAAGTCACTCTCCCCAGTGTTCAGTGCTGACAATCATTGCTGTCCCTGCTACAGGCAGAAGGGAAGGGGCATGAGAAGCTGTTGCAAAGGGTTAGGAGCAGGGATTCTAGGGTCAGCCTGGTTAGGGTTCAAATGATACCTCTGTTCCTCCTTCCTGTGTATCTGTAGCTAGGTTATAACCTCACACTCTCATGCCACTCATTTGTGTGTGAGTTTGAAAGGATGGGGAGAAGTATGTGACCAAGACTGAGAATGGGAGGTGGATAGGAGACACAAGTAGAAGCTTTGCTGGCCATTGCTGCCCTGTGCCAAATGTAGAGCTCAGCCTGGGGGCTGCGAGGTAAGTCCAGAGAACCTCACCAAAACATCACTGGAGACTTCAAACATAAGGGGAGAAAAAGAGTCAGACCATGGGTGTGCCCTTGGCACACACTGCATAAGAGTCCTTTGGATATTTTCTTTTCTTTTCTTTTCTTTTCTTTTCTTTTCTTTTCTTTTCTTTTCTTTTCTTTTCTTTTCTTTTTTTTCTTTTCTTTTCTTCTTTTCTTTTCTTTTCTTTTCTTTTTTCTTTTTCTCTTTTCCTTTCCTTTCCTTTTATTTCAAATATTACCATGAATCAACAGCTTTCATTCCTAGGCTACTAGAAACATACTTTTCCTGCCTCTGACATAGCAAACCTTAAGTTTGAAAAAAAAACTTTTATTTGGGAGATGCTGTGGGGGTTTATTACTGAGTCAATGTGGAAAGCAACGAGGGTCTGTGAAAGGAAATAGTAAAGAAAGTGGAAGAGCTTCAGTAAAATAATTGCAAGGCAACATTTCAGGATAGTTTAATTTCCTACTGCATTTTAATGACCAAAATAGAGGATGTAAAAATGTCAGTTATAGAGAAATGCCAACCTTTTGTTGTCCTTGTTATTCTAATATATCAAATGGAACATATAATATGATTTTTTAAAAAAACTTTTTCACCAAGCACTGTAATCAATCTTTCATGCTACAGATCTATGTAGTTACTGCTTGTCACACACTCAAAATAGATGTGAATAGGACCTCAACAGGAAGGAAATTCTGCTCTTTTCCCTTCTGATAACAAGGCAGGAAACCTTTTATAAATTTCATACTTGGGTATTTTCACATTATGTTTGATCAGATGTAACTGAGAATTACAATGTTTCCATTCTCAGGCACTGCGGTAGTATTGATGGGGACACATTGATAGGGCCTTTAGGGTTTTAGGAGGTGAGGGTCAGTTTTTTAATTCATTAGCTTCTTCTGCCTCAATTTACCACCCAGAACCAATCCCAAGCCTGCCAGGTGAGGTCTGGAGGCATAGGTTGGGCAAGGCTGGAAAGCAACCTCTGTGTCAGGGGTGGAAGGGCTGCCTGCAATTGCAGGCCCTTCTCTGGCAGGCTCATCCAACTCATCTGAAGCATCCTTCTCCTCCTCTAAAATCAGTGGATGTGGCCCCCTCAGGGATCTTTACAGTCGGACTTTGTTTTCTGCTGCTAGTAACATTGCAAATGCAGAATCTGGCTTCTCAGCAAGGACTTCAGGCTTATCAAACTCGACCACCTGAAAGTCAGAGAAAAAGAGCTTAAATTGGCAGAAAATACCCACTCATTTAGAGTCCAAAGCATTGAAGCCTTTGGGGGAGGTTATACCAACAACTTCCAGCACCTTCCCATTTTCCATGACCAGGACGAGGTCGCAGTTGAGAACCGTGTTGAGGCGGTGGGCAATAGTCAATACCGTGCAGCCTTTGAAGGCATCTTTGATGGTACTCTGAATGAGGGTATCGGTCTTGGAGTCCATGGAGGCGGTGGCTTCATCAAGGAGAATGATCTGTTGAGGAAGGTACATTGTAAAAGTCACACTAAGCAAAAACTGCACCTGAGGGAAACTCAAAGTCTTAGCTCTACTTACTTGAAGAAGAAGAAGAAGAAGAAGAAGAAGAAGAAGAAGAAGAAGAGGAGGAGGAGGAGGAGGAGGAGGAGGAGGAGGAGGAGGAGAAGAAGAAGAAGAAGAAGAAGAAGAAGAAGAAGAAGAAGAAGAAGGAGAAGAAGGAGTTGAAAAGTCATGAGCTAAGTGTCCATCTCTAGAGGTTAGAAAAATAACAGCAAAATAAAAGTCAATTCATAGCACCTCCATTTTCTTTGGAAGGACTGGCCAAAAGAATAAGGTGATATATTTTTTACTTCTCTTTTTAAGTGGTTTATTCTAATCTTACAAGCTGGGACGACGCTTTATCTACCATGCTAACATGAGTCAGCATGAACTATAATAATTTATATTTGTTTCCTATAGCTGCTACAACAAAACAGCACAAACTTAGAGGCTTAGAAACAGCTAATTTAGTGTCTTGCAGTGCTGGAAGCAAGAGTCCAAAAGTCAGGGTATTGCCAAGGCTACATTCTAGGGGGGAGCTGTTCCCTTGCCTGTTCTAGCTGCTTGGGGCTGTGTTCCTTGGCTCGTGCTATGCTACTTCCATTGGTCACATCTCTCCTTCTCTTTCTGACTCTCCTGCCTCCCTCTTATACAGACCTCCCTGATTATACTAGGCCCACCCAGGTAACCAAGAAAAACCTCCCTAGCTCAAAATCCTTGACTTAATCACACCCGCAAAGCCTCCTTCTCTCAGGTAAGGTGGTGTATTCACAGGTTCTGGCTATCGGGACATGGACATCTTCAGCAGGGGAGAGCATTATTCTACCTACCACAGTGCTAGTTTGCAAGTCAGAGGGCTTGAGCTCAGCTCTAACTCTGTTTGACCTTGGTTAAATTAACTTCCCCGAGATTCCATGTTCTCATCTGTAAAAGCGGGTTATACCTTCTTATGACCATGAAATGCAAAGACAGCACACAAACCACTTAGCAGTGTATAGTGCCTCAGCCAGCACAGAATGCATGCTGGTGCTGGCTCTCTCTCATGCCATTAGTAGGTCTACACAATACACATGGTGGGTTACACTTTGATCAGGGCTCAGAGAATGAGATTTCTTTTTTTTTTTTTTTAAGATTTTATTTATTTATTCATGAGAAACACAAGGAGAGAGGCAGAGACACAGGCAGGAGGTGAAGCCTGCGGGGAGCCTGATGCGGGACTCGATCCCAGGACCCCGGGATCATGCCCTGAGCTGAAGTCAGATGCTCAACCACTGAGCCATCCAGGCATCCTAAGAATGGGATTTCTAAAGTAACAGCAATCCCTTCTTTGATCAGTAACCGAGGATGACTAAGTCCCTAAGAAAAATGAGGATAATAAATTTTACAATTCTCAAATCTTAGCATTCTGAAGGTCTTCTTTAACATCCTGGGTACTGTTTATCAGGCTTCAGAACTGTTCAGGGACAAGGCAAAAAAAGTCGAGAGGCAGATTTCTTATACTCAAACTACTCCGGACAGAGAGAATACCTAAGCACAGCTTCCCAGGGGGAGGCCCAGGGGAGGCAGGTGCTATTGCTATAAATGGCTGTTATTTTTCAATTTTTACCCCTTACAACTTTGTCTTAAAAGAAAGTGATCGGTTTTTAAATGGCTCAATTGTTCTCTCTTTGCTGAAAGACAAACACGTGGCTCTACCTCCTGGATTGAGTGGCGCTGCGGGAAATATCCAAAATTTGACCAATCCATTTTCCGTGCTGTTTCCTTACTTTTGAATTACGGAGAAGCGCTCGGGCCATACAAAGCAGCTGACGTTCCCCTACTGAGAAGTTTTCTCCATTTTCTGTGACTTCTGCCTGTAATTTTTCCGGGAGTTTCATTATCTATAAAACGCAGAAAATGCCACATTTATGCTGATGATCCATAAAATTGTCCTGCATCGTCTATATTGATTGCCCCCTTCTCATGCATTCATCAGCTGGCTTTATTTTACTGAGGAAAAGAAAGTACAAAACAACAATCATTTCAACATCGCAAACAGGCACCAGGGAAAGACCAGGGAGTAGGCGGACATTAATAATTTAAAATCACAGTATGATTCATAGAGCCTCATAGACACCTTGCCAAAAGAGGACAAATGGTGCACATATGGCTCTAGAGAAACACAAACGAAGTGTAAATGGCTTTCAGGGTCCTTACGTCCATGGACAAAATAGACATGGGATTGGAGAGTTTTCTAGTCATCAGAGAAAGGTAAGACAGTGTCTGATTTATGCAGTCATATTGGCATTGGGACATGCTCCCCTTCATACCAAGTCTTGGTGGAAAAAATCCCCTCGGGTTGTAGAGGTGGCTGTGCTCACCTGCTGACCCCAGCTACAGCTCTTATAAGACAGGACCCCATCTCACAGAAATTTGCCATTCCTAGAGCATGTCATGCCCCCTCACCGTCCTGTGGCTTCTCTGTTCCCATAAGCAAAGGAGACTATTGGCAGAGCAGTAAGATGCCCCATCTGCTCTAGAGTCAGATGCACTTGAGTTCAAGTCTCCATTCTGCTACTTACTAGCCTACACATGTTTTTGTTTTTTTTTTTTTCCCTGAGTCTTCATTTCTGCACCTCTAAGTTGGAGCAGAAGTGCCAACCTCAGGGAGCTGCAGTCAGGACAGGACCAAGTGAGATAACACACGCAGAGCTCTTGACTGGACCATTACAGAGGCCTAACACATATTACCTGTGGTTGCTTTTAACCACAGAGAGTAAATAAGGATCACATTCTACCGACATACGTGATGCCAACAAATAAGCCTGACCAAATGCTGGTCCAGTGCTTGTCCAATTCAAACCTGAGCCAGGTATTGGGTCCCTGGTGCTGAGAAACAGACTCATCCTGGACAGCCCCAGAGACCTACTGTGTCTCTCATGAATGTCCTCTCCAGAACCTGCCAGAGCATCTCATCTGAGTGGCTCTCAAAGGGATCCAGGTTGTATCTGCAATAAAGGAAAGAACAGGGAGCTGGATTTCTGAGGAAGGCAGATGAGGGGCGCATGTTTTCTGTAGCATGTGGAAGAGAGCAGGAGGTGGTTTGTGATGACCCCTGCACCTCCAAAAGCAGTGCCTAGCCCAGGAAAACCAACCTCAGGCCAAGGAAACAGGAACACCCAGCTCTCTGATGGGGCAGAAACCACCAAGGTGGGAGAGATAGCACTGAGCAAGGAACTCAGGAAGACCCATTTGGTCCTCACAGTGGCTATGTGTGGCAGAAAGCATTTGACCCTCTGCAAATTCTTGGTGGAGGCGGAGGTGGTGGTGGGACTCACTCTGCCACTGCATTCGCTCTGCCTTCAGAAACAAGAGATATAGCTGCAATTCCCAGGCCTTTGTACAGAGTGGGTACCCCATTTGCAGGGTATGAGTCTAGTACACAGCCCACTACTTGATCTGGTGCTCAATGGGAGAAATACCCCTCTCATCAGAGAAGCAGCTGTTGCACTGGATTAAATGAGAAACTGGTTTTCTCCTTGTCCCTTGACAGCAGATCTTGAGCCCTGTAGAAGTTGCAACCCTACTGCTCTTGTACTTGAACAACCTCTGTTCACTCCTCAGTGGGAATGATGCGCTTCCCTGTGGATGGCTACATACACAGGTAACCACTTACTTTATTTTACAAACTGGGTACTTTTGAGAGTGGCCGTTGCTGAATATGATAGGATGCTGAGACACAGGCATAAACTGGGGCTTTCCAGGACCAACTGGGATATCTGTTCTCCCTACATGTAAACATCTCACTTATTGGTGATGTAGCTCCCAAGATACAGGAAATGTTTGGGGCCCTAGTCTTTAGCTCCTCCCAAGGCTTCACTCATGGAACAGGTACTAGCAGTGCTCATGAGCACATCAGGATGCTGCTTCCCTCATTCCCACTGTGGACATTTCACAAAACTCCTGGCTGATCTGATTTTTACTATCCAAAAAATAGGAATGCACGACGATCAAAAACAGCTACCTTACTGTACCTACAAACAGGACAGGATCCTGGGGGATCACAGTCAGCTTGGTTCTGAGGTCTTCCAAACCAAGAGTGCAGATATCCACATCATCAATGAAGATCGTACCGCCGGCTGGCTCCACCAGACGAAATAAGGCCATTCCCAATGATGACTTTCCTGGGAACAATAAAAGCAAGAACAGCAAATCAAACATCAGTTTCCACTTCTATCATATCCAAGTATTTAATCAAGGGAATTTGTAATGCAGTGAAATGGCTCTGTGCAGATGACAGGGCAGACAGGAAGGCCTCACTCTGTGGGGGCAATCTGCTGCCCTGACGCAGTTAACCTGCCCATCCCTGCAGAGGCTGTTAACACATGACTCATTCTCTGGGCCTCGTTTCACCAGAATGATTCTCATTTAATTAATTCAAAAACCAGTGTGTATTTGTTTCCAACTCCACACACCCATTCAACCTGAAATCCTAATTTACAGCAAAGAGATTTGAGGAGGAAAAAAACAGCCAATCCACCACACACAGACGCTGCCCTCTGGTGTAGCTTAAGCACACCCGGTGGAAATGCAAAGAAAACAACGTGAAAGAAGCACAGTCAGAGCTGGTCCTCACCAGAACCTGTTCTTCCAACGATCCCAACTGTCTGCCCACTTTGAATGACTAAATTCAGCCCGTCAAGGACAAGGGGAGTGTTGTCTCTGTATCTCATCTGATAGTCTTTGAATGTTATCTTCCCACAGCTGGGCCAGTCATGGGGACAAGTCTCCACTTTGAGGGGGTGACTGCATTCAGGAACACAGGTCTGGAAAGCAGAATGACCAATGACAGGTTAATAACCATTCTCTTTTCCATTCATTCAATTCATTCATTCATTCCCACAATTCTAGTACTGGTGTTCATTGTGTGAGCTAGACCAATAAATTCAGTCAAGAACTTACATTCCAGTGGGGAATTCAGATGATAAACAAGAAATTAAATCAGAAATGAAGGCTATAAAACAGAGTATTGTAAAAGAATATAGAATGTGTGTGGTGGAAATGGGTAGGCAGAGTAAAAGTAACTTAAGGGTTGAAGAAGGCATCTATGAGGATATGGCATACATGCGGAGACCTAGAAGCTGAAAGGATTGGAAGAGTGGACAGCTAGTGCAAAGGCCCTGAGGCCTTGGTCACTTTGAGGAATAGAAAGAAAAGTCATGTAGCTGGAGCTTAGTGAATAGAGAGATGGATAACTATAAGGGACAGTTCCTACTGGGAATTGTGGGCCTGGGCAAATGTCAGGAGTGTGACCTTGAAGCTGTGTGACAAATCCAGACCAAATCTTGAGATTTGCAGAATTTGATCAGATATGATTTCAATATCTGCAGGAGTCATCATGGTGTTAGAAGTCGGAAGAGGGCAAGAAGGCAGAATGTCAAGTTCAGAGGTCTTTAAAGTTACATGGAAAAGACATTTTAGTTTCCCAAGGATTCAAGACATGCAAAGTCTAAGTAAGGAGTAGAGCAACTTGGCTGTGTTATAAAACCAACACCTCCTCTGAAAGTGATGAGTCTCTGTTGGTGATGAGAAGGCCCGCATGAACTGGTGGCTGACCAGCCCAAATCTGTGATAAGCAACCAACATTAGCTGAGAAAATAATCGTATTCCTAGACAGTGAATATTTTTAACCCCCAGGAAATCAAAAATTCATAACAAAAATATTTCAGAGAAGTATGAGGCACCTGGGTGGCTCAGTCTATTAAGTGTCTGACTCTTGATTTCAGCTCAGGTCATGATCTCAGGGCTGTGAGTTCAAGCCCCACATATATATACAAGAGAAGCTAAATTGTAAGAGTAGTATTTTCAGTTTAAGGAATCTGCATATCTGGTGTTTTAAGTATAATAATATTAGTAACATAAGGGCCTGTGATTCTAATTTAAATGTATAATTCAATAATTTATTTAAACATGATTTTAAGTTAAAAGTTTACTGTTCATCTACAGCATTGGGATGGTTATGCAAATATAAAGCTTGCTATATTTATCAGTGTAACTTATTAGATTTATATAATCTCTGGAAGGTTTATTTGTTAAATCAGATAATCAAGATACTTATAGTATTCAAGGAAATGCGCTAAATTTTAAATTACAGTCTAAAATGTTTTAAAGAGTTTAATTAAATTTGTAAAAGGGGCCAAATGCTACTCAGAGGCCCTTAAAAGTGATTGCTTAACTTGTCTAGACTTCTTTTCAAAGAATAGCAAGATTTATAAGTTGAACATAAAAGCTTTTAAAGAAGGGGCATCTGGGGCATCTGACTAGTAGAGTTGGTTGAGGGTCCAATTCTTGAGCGTCCAACTCTTAGTTTCAGCTCGGGTCATGACCTCAGGATTGTAAGATCATTGAGCCTTGCATAGGGCTTCTTGCTCAGTGGGGAGTCTGCTTGAGATTCTTTCTCTTCTTCTCTCTGTACTGCCCCTGTCCCATGCTCTCTTTCTTTCTAAAATAAATAAATAAATCTTTAAAAAAAATATTTTAGAGAAGAGTTCAACTATTGTTTTTTCTCCAATTTACAATTTTAGCCAATCAAATATTAATTTTTTAAATATTTAAAAAATATTTATTTATTCATGAGAGACACAGGCAGAGGGAGAAGCAGGATCCCCACAGGAACCCTGATGCAGAACTCCATCCCAGACCCCAGGATCATGCCCTGAGCCGAAGTCAGACACTTAACCGCTGAGCCACCCAGGTTTCCCAAATTTTAATTTTCAGAAACGAAAGTTAGCCACTCAGGATACAAAATCAATGCCCAGAAGTCAGTGGCATTTCTATACACTAACAATGAGACTGAAGAAAGAGAAATTAAGGAGTCAATCCCATTTACAATTGCACACAAAATAATAAGATAGCTAGTAATAAACCTAACCAAAGAGGTAAAGGATCTATACCCTAAAAACTACAGAACACTTCTGAAAGAAATTGAGGAAGACACAAAGAGATGGGAAAATATTCCATGCTCATGGATTGGAAGAATTAACATTGTGAAAATGTCAATGTTACCCAGAGCAATTTACACGTTTAATGCAATCCCTATCAAAATACCATGGACTTTCTTCAGAGAGTTGGAACAAATTATTTTAAGATTTGTGTGGAATCAGAAAAGACCCCGAATAGCCAGGGGAATATTGAAAAAGAAAACCATAGCTGGGGGCATCACAATGCCGGATTTCAGGTTGTACTACAAAGCTGTGATCATCAAGACAGTGTGGTACTGGCACAAAAACAGACACATAGATCAACGGAACAGAATAGAGAACCCAGAAGTGGACCCTGAACTTTATGGTCAACTAATATTCAACAAAGGAGAAAAGACTATCCACTGGAAGAAGGACAGTCTCTTCAATAAATGGTGCTGGGAAAATTGGACATCCACATGCAGAAGAATGAAACTGGACCACTCTCTTGCACCATACACAAAGATAAACTCAAAATGGATGAAAGATCTAAATGTGAGACAAGATTCCATCAAAATCCTAGAGGACAATACAGGCAACACCCTTTTTGAATTTGCCCACAGTAACTTCTTGCAAGATACATCCATGAAGGCAAGAGAAACAAAAGCAAAAATGAACTATTGGGACTTCATCAAGATAAGAAGCTTTTGCACAGCAAAAGATACAGTCAACAAAACTAAAAGACAACCTACAGAATGGGAGAATATATTTGCAAATGACCTATCAGATAAAGGGCTAGTATCCAAGATCTATAAAGAACTTATTAAACTCAACACCAAAGAAACAAACAATCCAATCATGAAATGGGGAAAAAACATGAACAGAAATCTCACAGAGGAAGACATAGACATGGCCAACATGCACATGAGAAAATGCTCTGCATCACTTGCCTTCAGGGAAATACAAATCAAAACCAATGAGATACCACCTCACACCAGTGAGAATGGGCAGGAAACCACAAATGTTGGAGAGGATGTGGAGAAAGGGGAACCCTCCTGCACGGTTGGTGGGAATGTGAACTGGTGCAGCCACTCTGGAAAACTGTGTGGAGGTTCCTCAAAGAGTTAAAAATAGACCTGCCCTACGACCCAGCAATTGCACTGCTGGGGATTTACCCCAAAGATACAGATGCAATGAAACACCAGGACACCTGCACCCTGATGTTTCTAGCAGCAATGTCCACAAGAGCCAAACTGTGGAAGGAGCCTCGGTGTCCATCAACAGATGAATGCATAAAGAAGCTGTGGTCTATGTATACAATGGAATATTCCTCAGCCATTAGAAATTACAAATACCCACCATTTGCTTCGACGTGTATGGAACTGGAGGGTATTATGCTGAGTGAAGTAAGTCAATCGGAGAAGGACCAACAATATATGGTCTCATTTCATTTGGGGAATATAAAAAATAGTGACAGGGAATAAAGGGGAAAGGAGAAAAGATGAGTGGGGAATATCAGAAAGGGAGACATAACATGAGAGACTCCTAACTCTGGGAAATGAACTATGGGTGGTGGAAGGGGAGGTGGGCGGGGGGTGGAGGGGACTTGGTGACGGACACTGAGGGGAGCACTTGATCGGATGAGCACTGGATGTTATTCTATAGGTTGGCAAATTGAACACCAATAATACATAAATGTATAAAAAAATAAAAATAAATAAAGTTAGCCACTCATTTCTCTTTTTGTGTTCAGAGACTGCCCTTGAGGAAAAATTTTTTAAGTATCTCTTCCTCAACCTTAATAACTTTAGAGCAAGTATGGGTCTTAAGAAGAGGGTTGGGGTCTCATTTCTGTTTTTAAAAATATCCCTTTCTTGTGTCAAAAAATCAAATTTTGACATAAATGTCAAATGTGTCAAAAAATCAAATTTTGACATAAATTCTGCCAGAGTTAACTAGTTCTTCCTCTGTCATGCACTAATTTCTTACCAAAATATACTCTCTGAGCAGCTCCACTGAGGTGAATTTGGCCTGGGTCTCTGTCCCTGTTCGCACACACACCTGGAGCAGTCCACTTAGCTAATTGTAGAGAAGCAAAAAGTTAGGTTAGAGTCCTTTCCCCCCTTGGGTTCCACTGTCCCACTTTCAGGGGCAGCTCTTGTGAATTACCCCTCCCCAGTCTCACTCAGAGCCACACAAAAAGTAGGCCTGCATTCCCAGCTAATCCTGGAGTGTTTTGCCTTTAAACATTTCCTCTGCATTTAGAAACAAAGCGATGAAAATTTCCCTGGCCCTCCAGATAGCAAGAACAATCCCACCACAGTATCACTTGATCACTTTTAGTTTGAGTGCCAGGGAGATGTTGTTGAGCTGGGATCTCCCATGGCCACACAATTGCTGGTTATCCCCCTTGCTGCCATCTGGTGAGGTCTTGCACTTCTATGCCCTCCCTGTTTTACTCCACCCGCAGCCAAGCTGCAACTGAAATCCAATCACCACAGAACATCAGAGGTAGAAGAAAGCCATTTAAGCCCATCTGTTTGCTTCAGACATGAGAAAATCTAGGCTCAGAGTGGGGAATGTGGCTTCCTAAGGTCATCCACCTCAGGCTAAGATCCCCCAGAAGCCAACCCTGAAATCTGAGTATAAGCAGAAAGGTTGAATGGTGGTTCCCCCAAAAAGATATGTCTACATCCAAATCCCTGAGACCTGTTAATGTTATCTCATTTGAAAAAAAGGATCTTTACAAGTGTAATTAAGGATCTTGAGATCATTCTGTGTTAACTGGGTGGACCCTAAATCCAATGACAAGTGTCTTTATAAGAGAGAGAAGAAGAGAAGACATTAGAAGAAGATGTGAAGGCAGAGGCAAAGATTGGAGTGATTCAGCTACAAGCCAAAGAATGCCTAGGAACGCATCAGAAGCTCAGAAGGACAAGGAATGGATTGTACCCTAGAGCATGCAGAGGGAACCAGGTCCTACCTACACCTTGATTTGGGACTTCTGATCTCCAAAACTGTGACAGAATAAATTGTTCTGGAGTTTTAAGCCACTAGCTTATGGTCATTAGTTATGGCAGGCCTAGGAAATTAATCCAAGGGGTAGACGCCAAAAGTACCAGTAGAAGCTGGAAGAAGTGGGTCACAGAAGAGAAGGTAAGTCATGAGAGGTTCAGTTGTGGCCATCTGAATCTTGATCCCACTGGAGGCTTTGGGACACTGCATGGAACACATTTGAGTTGTCCTGAGGGAGCTGGGCTACATCTCCACGGACCCCCTTCTATCATTACAGGGCCACTCCTGGCTGGAGGAGCTCCCCACACCTGTAGGCTGCCCTGGGCTTGAACTTCCTGCTGTGGAAGGTCAGTGCACCAATAGCACCTGCCTCAGTTGCAAGGTGGGCTAGTGGGCTCAAGACCTGCAGGACCAGGTCTTCCTACTCTAGGTAAGCAGCAACTGTGGGCCAGGCACTGTTGGAGGAGCTGGTTTTCCAGGGCTGAAATGTGATGAACAAAATGCCAGCTCTCACATGGCTTATGTTCTAGTAGGCTGGCAGGATAAGACATGGGTAATTTCAAATGGTGAGAATGCCAATAAAACAGGATGATGTGAAAGAGTGGCCAAGTTTGGGGGTGAGGTTGCCTTAGTTAGGGAAGTTAAGGAACTGTGTGAGTGGAGGCATTTACAGTAAGAAGTCCAGCAGGCAAAGTCAGGGTTTAGGTAGCTCTGAGTAGTAGCCAATGGCCTTAACAGGAAGGAGGTAGTGTCACCCAAGCAGGTGAATGAGGGGAGGAGCAGTGTAGGTCCAGACTCTTCAGGGTTCCCTTGCTACTTCCCTGCTTAACACATGCCACTGGCTTTCCATTTCTCTTAAAGCAATGACTCTTGACCTGAGGGATTATGTCCTTCAAGAGACATTTAGCAATGCCTAGGGATACTTTTGATTGTCACAATCTTGGAGGAGGGAAGTTCTACTAGGATTTCCTGATTAGAGGTCAGAGAGGCTAACATCTTATAACACATAGGGTAGCCTCTCACAAAGAAGATCATCCAGCCCAAATGTCCATAGTGCTGCAGTTGAGAACCCTTTCTTAGAATATAAGTAACCCCCTGCCATGGGTGACAATGTCCTGCACAGTCTATCCCTGCCAATGCTCCAGGCTTTATTTTCTACCGATCTGCTCAAGCTACACGACTTTCTGAGTTCCTCAAATGCACTGAGCTCTGCCTTCCCAAACCTTGCCTTGGCCCCTCAGCCTGAAGCATTCTGCCTTCCGACTTCTTTGGTTCTTTGTCATTCTTGTATCGGGCTGGAAGTCACCTCCTGGAAGAGGTTTCCTCCAGTCATAGGGTCTAATGGTGCTTCCTCACTGACAGTCACATTCCCTGTTTTATTCCCTTCATAAAAATTAAACAATTTCCAAGGTCTTCTCATTTATTTACTTGTGCACTTATTTGTTCCATCCTATGGGACATCTCTTTTTATCCCATAAAGGGACATGTCCAGCTTGTTCACTGCTGAATCCATAGCACCTAGCAGAGTTCCTGGCTCATGGTAGGTGCTCAGTGGCTATCTGGTCAATGAATAAATGAACACTGCCCTTGAGAAGGACCTATACATGTTTTGTTAAACACAGGGGTATCAGCCCCTCAATGTCCTAGCCCTCCACAAGTTTAGAACTCCCCTGTCAGCATAGTGCTAGTGCTGGCCCAGTAAATGCTCATTCTCCTCCCTGATGTTATGCGATGTCACTTTACATTCACTTTCTGCTCTGTGGGACTTCACACCAATTTCTCATCCATCTAGGGAGTCTCCTCTGTTGTCAAGGGAAGTGCCATCATTCAGATTCTGTGTTCTCCAAAGGGGGCTAATGTTCAACAAAGCAGCTAGAGAAGTGTTCCCCTAGATCTCAGTGTATGCAAATTCTCTAGCCTTATAGGAATGTTTGAAAACAATTTCATGGAAAGCTGGTGATATCCCCCAAATACATAACCTCACTTGAAGAAAGCTGTTTCACTTGGACCAAGTAAGGGAATCTATTCAACATCATCTGCTTTATATTTTACTAGACAACAACAAATAAAAATATGAGGGAAACTGGCTACCCAAGAAAAACTCATTTTTTCCCACTTAAGATAAAGACCTGAGAATATATTTTTGTTCTTTCTCCTTCCCAAAATGCCATTAAAATGATATCAGAGAGATTTTCAAAAAGGAATAAACCTTTAGGGGCAAGGGGGTAGGGAAAAGATATCAATGAATGAAAGTGTCACAGATTTCTGGAAGATGGAAAAAGAGAAAAAAAAAAGCCTTTTGATAGAATGGAGGCAGAATGTGCTGCAGGGGCTTACAGAGCCTTCTATCTAACAGAACTCAGGCAGGCTCCAGATGTGAGAAGGAGCCACAGAGAGATTGATTTGACTGGTCGTCTGTCTGTAGACCCATCTATTCCCCTCCCCCTCATCTTTCTCCCAATCAGAGGTAACTGGACACTTTATCCCCTGGACAACACATACACACACACATATACATATACACACACATCAAGATTCACACTCAGATGGATACCAGACCCAGGTGACCTGGGTTCAAAGCCTAGCTCTCACACATGACAGGTGTGTGATGTTGGAAAACTCTTTCTGAGCCTCAGTCTTCTCATCTATAAAACGAGGACTATGGCTGTACCTATCTCATAGGGTTGTTATGGGAATAAATGAGTTAATTTACATACAAGATTTACAACGGTGCCCAAAATGGCATGTGTTTCCTGATCATCATTATTCTCTACTACTATTATGCCTATCACTATTATTTTTCAGAAGAAAAACACCAAAGCAACCAAAATGAAAAGTCAGTATTATTTGTCATGGATATCATGGTTGCCTCTCCAGCATTCTTTTCCTGTTCTCTATTGTGGAGAGCTGTGTGACTTGGGGGTAGGATGGGGCGTGATTCCATTCTTTGATTTAATCCAATCATTCCAATTCTAACCAGGCACTAACTAATTCTGGGATGCCCAAATTAAGCCAGTAAGAGTAAAGCTCAGAGCTTTTGCTCAGTGGCTAGGGTAGGAAAAGCTTTCTTCCTCCTTCTTTCCTGTTACAGCCCTCAGACTGCCAGTCACCATTATACAATCAGGAAGAAAGTCATCACAGAATAAAGACAAAGCCAGAGGCTATGATCCAACTGCTCCTGAAGCCCGCACAACCACCAGGCCTTTTAACAGTGTGAGCCAGTAAGTTCTTTATTCTTTGAACCCATTTGAGTTGGATCTTCTCTTACATCCATCCTTCCTGATATACCACCTACCCTATCCCAGAGCCTCCAGACCAAGCCTAACCTTATACTAGGTGTTACCTGGATGATGTAAGACAAAGACAAGCCTTTGGATGAAGCGCTAATTGAAGAGAAGCTCAGGGTCACCAACAAGGCCACAATGAAGGTGACAATGTTCATGAGGACATCCATTCTTAGAGCAAACCACCTGAGAGCACAGTTAAAGTATAGGAGGTGGCTGGAGTTTTCATCATTTAGCATCTTAAACCTAAAGTTAAAACATCAGACAAAATAGGAGATCAGGTGTGCTTCCATAGACTTAGGATTGGGGCTACTGAAAAATTAAGGCAAGGGGAATTTTTAATCAAGGGCTAATGCACTCTTACATAGGAATCTCTTACAAAGTTGAACAAATAGCCATACTCCAAAATCTGCTGCCTCAAAACATGTGCCTTTGATTTGCACATATTTTGAGAAATCCCATGTGGCAGTATAGTATTGTGCTGAGTGGGTTCTTTCTCTCTTTCTCAGAACTGGCAACTAGAACTCGTAGCTGAGAACAGAAGGTGCTCAGTATATCATGCTCTACCATCGAAGGATCCCTATTTTGGAGTCAGCCACTTGCCTCAAAGGTCTTGTAGAATTGGTAGTTGGCCCCCTCAATCTATAAAAAGGGTGAAGGCTGGTTGTGGAGGAGGTTGCCTTTAGGGAGAACCAATGTTTATGATGGTAAGAGAAGGGAAAGAAAGGTGCTTGGTTCCCCCTCCAAATCAGAGAAAGATTCAAGGCAATTTCTTATAAAATTGGGGGTCTCCTCAAGAAGAAAAGGCTGACATCTCATACCTCTGCTGTGAATTCACTGAGCCAAAGAGAAGGGCACAGGGCAGAGGGACAGAGCAACGACATCACTAAAGAGAGGGAAAGACCCACCCCTGTAGTTGCTCATTCCCCAGATGTGTAGAAGGCAGATCCTGCCCATTCCTGCTGTTGCTACAATTGAGAGTATTTTTGGTGCTGCATTCTTAATTTAGTGTTCTTTGATGTGAGGCAAAGAGGCCCCATATCAAGGAAATACAGTATGAAGCTGCCCAGGAAGAGCTCTCTGGAAGACCCAGGCAGTTCCTGACCATCAGCAATGCCCAGCAGAGCTGCAAGGGATTTGATCCTGTTGGAGTCTCCACCTTGCCACATGACATGGACACAATTTTCTGCAATAGCAGAAATGAGCAGCAGGAAGGAGAGAATGGCCCAAGGATGTGTCCTCCCTGACTCTATTCCCCTGCACCAGTCTCAAGGAACCAAGCTTAGAGAAAAGGGAGAGGATGTTTTTTTTTTTTTTAATTTTTATTTATTTATGATAGTCACAGAGAGAGAAAGAGAGAGAGGCAGAGACATAGGCAGAGGGAGAAGCAGGCTCCATGCACCGGGAGCCCGATGTGGGATTCGATCCCGGTCTCCAGGATCGCACCCTGGGCCAAAGGCAGGCGCCAAACCGCTGCCCCACCCAAGGATCCTGGGAGAGGATGTTTAAATGAACAGACCAGGGGCTTCCCAGGGGCACACCTGCCCCTCATCCTGCACCACACACACACACACACACACACACACACACACCACAGTGTTACTACTTCAAGCCTCTGGATATGTTAGGGAGGGAATATAGTGGACCCTTGAATAACACAGGTTTGAACTGCATGGGTCCACCTATACATGACTTTTTTCAATAAATATTTTATAGTACTATAAGTGTATTTTCTCTTCCTTACCATTTTCTTAATAACACTTTATTTTCTCTAGCTTACTTTATTTTAAGAATATAGTATATATTACATATAACATGAAATATGTGTTAATTGACTGCTTATGTCATTGGTAAGGCTTCCAGCCAATAGTAGGTTACTAGTAGTTAACTTTGGGGGGAGCCTAAAGTTATATGCAGATTTTCAACTGTGCGGAAGGCAGCTGATACCACCAAACCGGCATAGTTCAAGGGTCAACTGTACATTCAAGATTGAAATTTTTAACTGGGCCAAACTAACAATTAACCACAAGAGATATCAAATTCAACTACCACTGAGTTTCCCCTAACCTATTGGGAAAGGGGTTTCATCAGAACAATTGGTAGAAATCATTGGGAAAAAAATTAAAACCTTTCAATGTTTAAACCCCAAAAAAGTTAAGATTCTTCCACTGGTTCAGTCAAGACCATCCTCAGGCATTGCTGCTCCATCCAGGTCCAAAACTCAAAAGACTCTGCCTGGAAGTACCTCTGACCAGCTATGCGACAGCCTGCAACACCCCCCTCCTCTGTTTCCACTCTATTTTCCCCAGAGCTTAGTCAAAATATTCTTCCAAACACCATGGTGCTTCTATCCTATAGCCATAAAGCTTACAAATCCAGTTTACAGTTTAAGTGACTTAGAAGTCATGGGTGGTCTTATCTGTGTGGTTGGTTAGACTGCACAGGAACAAAAGAAACAGAAGGCCAGGATTGAATAGGAATTTGACCTCAAGTCACTATTGAATGCTATGGCATTTCCATCTGGTGACAAAAGCAATACATGTCAGAAGCCTAAGCCCTCTGGAAAGTCCAGACAGGAAAGAAAGTATTAAAAGAAGGGACCCCATCAGTCCTGTAGGACTCAACTGTCCTATAGGATTCCCTTGGAAACCTTGGACGATAATTTGCAGGAAGACAATGCTTGTATCTGTTTTGTTTGTCATGAGTAAGTCCATGAATGACTCCATGGACACTGGAAGGGTCCATGTGTGATGCAGGACTCTTGACAGATGACATTCAAGTTAAACTAGGAATAGCATAGCCACTGATTGAACTAAAACCAAGCTGAATGCCAAGTCTACACCAAGATCCTGAGTGGCAAAATGTAAGGAGAGAGAGAGAATTAGACTCAAACTTGAAGTGTGTGTTAGGTTTTTAAGGCAGAAAAATATGGAAGAAAAACAAAACAAAACAAAATGGAACACCTATGTGGCAGATTCACTGCTATAGATTCACCAAACTCCCTTTTCTTTTCCTCCTATGCACAGCTGGACTACATTTCCCAGACTCCCTTGCACCAGCCTGTATGAATGAAGTCTGGCCAATGAATGTGCAGAAATGATGAGTATCCTCATTGGAGTTAACCCATAAAAATTTCCCAAGGAGTCCTGCACCCATTCCTCACCTTATCTTCCAGTTAGACACAGAGGATTCTGGAAAAAATCCCCAAGGCCCTCAGGCTGGAAAAGCCCAGGTAGAACAACAGCCCATTCCCCTGCCCTATGAACTCTCATTACAAAATGGACTTGAAGAAGAATAAACCCATATTGTATTAAGCCCCTAAAATTTGGAAGTCTTTGCTACCACAATGAGCCTATATGGTTGATATAATTCCTTCTGTATTTTAGAAGTTTGGAGCTAGAAATTTCCGGAGAAATTTACTTATCTATTCCCCACATTTTAAAGAGAAAGAAAGTGCTGTATTCATCAAGTAAAACATAATATGGTCTTTAAAATTTCTTTTTATGAGAAATATAACATTTAAAAATGTTATTTAACAATAAAATGAAGCAAACATGATTATGAATACTTAAGAAATAGGAGAAAAGAAAAGAGTAGAAGGAAATAAATGAACATATTAATAAGATTTAGGTTGGGGACCTGTGGGTGATTGTTTTTTCCTTCTTTTTTCTGCTTTCTCTTACTTTCCTGAATTGGAAACATTTAACTTCTAGTGCAAAAGATAAAACACATAAATTCACATATTGAGGTTGTCATTGAATGAGCGCACCACTTTTGGGGCCCCAGATACTAGGAAGAAAGGCCTAGTGCCTTAGACTACTCTTCTTGACTCTGCCAGCAATTCACCTACAGTAAGTCCCCAGCATCCCAGACTTCCCTTCTCAGAGCCAGAGTAGTCATCTATTCCTGTGACCTCCCATCCAGAGTGAAGCATGAAGTAGGGAGCCCTGGAGTGGGCCCCGCGCTGGACTCACTTGCTAATGCAGTCCTCCTTCTTGTCATAGGCGTGGATGATGCCCAGGCCCTGCATGGAGGAAGTGATGTGGGAGAACCAGGGAGACCGGCTGATGTTCTCTACCTTCTTGAGCTCCTGGACTCCTCTGTGGAAAATGCTGTGGAGAAATCAAAAGGGCCACAAAGTAGGGTCTCTGAGGGCTCACTCTTAGCACACACTGGTCTGACTATGCACTCAAGACAGTTTAAGTCAGATGGGTGTCATCTAACTAGGGAAAAGGAGTTGGCCCACCACTCTCCTCTAGGACAGGCCAGTTGTGGAACAGATGGGGTCTCAGAAATGTGTTTCAGGTATGAATAGACATTTTTCCAAAGAAGACATACAGATGGCTTCTTGATACATGGAAACGTGTTCGACATCACTCATCATCAGAGCAGTACAAAGCAAAACCATGATGAGATACCACTTCACACCTGTCAGAATGGCTAAAATTAACAACACAGGAAACAACAGACGTTGGCAAGGATGCAGAGAAAGGAGAACCCTCCTACACTGTTGGTGAGAATGCAAACTGGTGCCCCCCCTCTGGAAAACAGTATGGAGTCTCCTCAAAAAGTTATAAGTAGAACTACCCAGTAATTGCACTACTAGGTATTTACTCAAAGAATACAAAAATATTGAAAAGAAACGTGCACCATGATGTTTATAGGAGCATTATCAACAATAGCTGAATTATGGAAGAGCCTAAATGTTGACTGATGAATGGATAAAGAAGATGTGATATATATATATATATGATTAAATATTACTCAGCCATCAAAAAAATGAAATCTTGCCATTTGCAATGACATGGATGGAGCTAGAGTGTATTATTTTAGGTGAAGTAAGTCAGAGAAAGACAAATACCATATGATTTCACTCACATGTGGAATTTAAGAAACAAAACAGATGAACACAGGGGGAAAATAAAAGAGAGGAAGCAAGCCATAAAACAGACTCTTAACTATAGAGAACAAACTGAGGGTGGCTAGAGGGGAGGTAGGGGATTAAATGGGTAATGTCTATTAAGGAGGGCACTTGTGATGAGCACTGGGTGTTACATGTGAATGATGAATCACTAAATTCTACACCTAAAATTCTACAACTAATTTTATGCTTTATGTTAACTAACTGAAATTTAAATAAAAACCTGAAACAACGGGATCCCTGGGTGGCTCAGCGGTTTAGTGCCTGCCTTTGGCCCAGGGCATGATCCTGGAGTCCCGGGATCAAGTCCCACATCGAGCTCCCTGCATGGAGCCTGCTTCTCCCTTTGCCTATGTCTCTGCCTCTCTCTCTCTCTCTCTCTCTGTGTGTCTTCACGAATAAATACATAAAAATATTTTTTAAAATAAAATAAATAAATAAAAACCTGAAACTACAAAACTACCACAAAAAAAAAAAAAATCAGGAAGGAGCCTCAGAAATGTGTGCCATTCCTTGCTGTGGTTTCAGTTTTGAATGCTTCTTGTAGCATGAATGTCTTACTGCAGGAGATATGATTCCAGTCTTTAAAGACCAGAAATTTTCATACAATGCAGTTCCTAATAGAAGCCAACCACTTTTTGGGAACCAACTAAAGGAAAAGTGATCTGTTCCAACTCTGGAGGAAAATCTGGTGTTTCAACTGCCAATGCATGGTCTTCTAAAGGCATTTTCAAAGGTAATTTTGAATCATAGCCTCAGGAGCTGACTTTAGAACCAAACCCCTCCACAGGATGCAACTCCCCTGGGTGTTGAAGCTCCAGGACCCTGCTGAGAGCCAGACTACTGCCCTCAGGCATGCACATTGGCAGGCTGGCCCATGACAGCAAATCTAATCTGCCCTCCAGACTCTCAGCTAAAACTCACCCGGGGGAGAGGAAGGAAAACCTCATTAGCTTAGAGCTCAAGTGAGTTAGTTGGAAATATTTAGGTGATTCAGTTATAGCCAGCCACGGTCTGGCCTGTCTTTGTAGCAAGAAGTAGGGATGCAGAGCAGAGAAAAACCTTTTGCTAAGTAAATCAACAGCATAAAGTGGAGAACAGACAGGAACAATAGTTGGTCAAACACAGGGATTACAAAAAATGAACACCAAGCCAAGGAGCCCATTTTAAGAAGTGGTATCCAAGATATGCTATATCTTTGCAAAGAACTTGCAGAAAGTATTTTATTGGATCACCACAATAAACCTTTGAGGCTGGACAATGAGGCCATGTGACGACCTTTCTTGGAGCCACCAGGGAAATAGTGGGAGACCAAAGAGAGAGCCCGGGGCATTGATGCTAGTTCCCACCATCACACGAGCTCCTGTGTGGAAGTCAAGGATGCAGAGTCCATCTGTCTAGCCCCAGTGCATCCCAGACCCTCCCTTCCCTTCCCACTGTTTATTGGCACCATCTGAGGACTTGACCCACAGATTTGAAACATCCAAAAGTAAGCCTACAATCTTGATTACCCAAATTGTTTCCCTTCCCATAACACCTGCATCACTCCCCTTCTTGGACTCATCCTTCGCCTCTCCCATCCCCCAACCCTAAAGACCATCTCAGAAGTGGCTCCCAAATCCACCCCTCTTTTCTGTCCCCTACTACTGCCACCTGTCTCATCTCTCATTCAGACTCTACGTTTTAAGTCTCTCATCCCATAGCCCTGGTCCTGATCTTTCTGTAGCTCCATCCATCCTCCACACTGTGACCAAAGTGTTATTTCTAAAACTCAGCTCTGAGTGTGGTGTCCCTGGATGAAAACAAACTTGCTTACAGATGGAGGCAGGTCCAAGATTTGGGGCTGAATCCTTTACAACTGGGGGACCCTCTTTGAGACCCTCGGTGTCCAGCCCAAAATTTGGCACATCTAGGAGCATAATAAACATATTGTTGAGTCTTATGAAAACTCAAAGTTTCTATAACGTTGTATAGTTGACCCTTGAACAACACAAAGGTTAGGGACACTGATTCCCCCATACAGTTGGAAATCCACGTATAACTTTTGACTGCCCAAAAATCTAACTACCAATAGCCTACTGTTGATTGGAAACCTTACCAATAACAAATAGTCGGCTAACATATATTTATGTTATATGTATTATATACTATATTCTTATAATAAAGTAAGATAGAGAAAAGAAAGCATCATTTAAAAATCATAAGGAAGAGAAAATACATTTATAGTATGGTACTGTATTTATATATATATATAAAAAAGAATCCACATATAAATGGACCTTTGCAGTTCAAACCTATGTTGTTCTAGGGTCAGCTGTATTCCGCTACTAGTTTATAAGCCACTTACAGCCCTACAGTCTCATTTGATACTCACAAGGACTCCCTGGCATAGATGAGGTATATGTTTTAATGATTGCCTTTAGAGATGAGGAAACAGGCTTCCAGTATTTCTCTGGCTTCCCCAAGGCCCTCCAGGTGGTTTTGCGGTAAAGTTGGGGCTCTGGTGCAAATTTCTCTGATTTCCAACCCTTTGGCCTTATGCAATGGGCCACACTGCCTGCTGAGAACCCCAGTTCACCCCAAGATTGGGCTGGGGTCAGTCCCACCTCCTGCTTCCCTCCAAGGTGGGTGAGGAAGTGGGAAAGCTGCACAGCCTCAGCATGACTCCCCAGTGCCTAGCTGCCTGAGGCCTTTCCCTAACCATACCAGCAGTTAGAGTGGGGGCCAGTTCCCAAAGCTTCGAGGGACTAAGGACTGGTCTCTCTCTGCTTCTGACAGCAGGATGGCAGAGAGAGCTCCGAGGCTGAGAATATTACAGCAGAGAGGCAGCAACCATGGTGACTAGTTTCCCCGCCTAGGACCACTGACTTAAACTCCCAATCATGCCCACCTCTCAGGGTTACTCTGAGGCTAAAATGCAAAACTCCGAGTGTAGCACCTGGCATTTTGTCAGTAGTAAAAATCAATATGCTCCCCCATTCAGAGGAGATAGCAAGGATTTAGCATCACCTGATACTACTGGGTCATTGTGCATAAAGGTTTCATGTGCTCCTTTTTAAACAGTGCATCAACCTACCGTAAAAGAATGAAGAAGCCGACAGCAAGGCCGGCCAGGACTAAAAGGACAGCAGGAAACACAGCAGCCAATATCACAAGAATAAACAGCACCATAAAAAATTGCTGCAGAAAGTTCTCTGCGTGAAATGGCAGCCTCACATCCAGCTCGTCCATGTCCTTGGAAAAACGGTTCATTAGTCTGCCAGTGGGCATCCTGTCAAAGAAGCTCATTGGGCTCCTTAGGATCTGTGGATAAAATCCGAAAGTCCGCGTCAAGGTGTGTATTTAGGAAACACTGAACCACTCTGCAGGGGCTGGGATACTTTGAGCGGCTCGAGCATTTTCCCAGGGTCCAACACAGCATCCCAGGCTATCCTGGGAAAGTGAGGATGCTGCTCATTCTTGTGGCTCCCATGAATGAGAGTGAGCATGGAGAGCTTCAGCCTCTGTGTGGAGTCCCAGGGAGAGCCCTGCAGGTCAGACCTCCTTCCAAACTTGGGATGCAGCCTGAGATGCCTTGGGAGGAGGGGGGTATTTTGTGCTCTGGGGCAATAAAAACCATCTGTCTACCTAGTGTGAACCACATCTGTGCGCTCTGGCCAGGGCCCTGGCAATAAAATAAATCATAAAATAAGTCAATTCTGCCTACCGCAGCAGTGGAATGAGAAAATGGCCAGAAGCACCTCTTGAGGGCCTTGGCATATCCAGGGCTCTTTGGAGCTGGAGATGGCCTATGGGCCTGTACATGTCTGCTCCCGGGCAGTGTCCTCAGGGAAACCTTCCTGACCACCTTCATTCCATCCCCAGTCTAGCCTGAGAGCCCGTGACCCATCCCTACAATCCCTGGACTTTGCCTTCACTGTTAGTAGTAGATATCAGGAGGTTTCTCAGACTCAAGAGTAAGCTCCTTGAGCATTGTGTCTATGCCCAGAGCCCAGCACAGTGCGTGATGTATCATAGGGGCTCGGGAAATGCTGGAATTGCATGCAGCTCCTGGGAGCAGTACCTTGTCAAACACGTGGTCATGTAAGGAGGAGGATGCCATCAATGTGGTCTTGGTGAAGGTGAAACCTTTGATGACACTAAATGTCAGCACAGACAGCATGCTCCCTGCGTACACCCACTGGTACACATGCTGCCCGGTGTCTGCCAGCACTGCGCCAATCTCACATGCACTCTTGTTGCCCTGAGGCCCACAGGTCATCTTTGGAGAAAAATTAGAAAAGCACTAAGAATTGGTAAACGATCAGGAATGTGAGAATTTGCCAGAGGACCTTTCCAGGGAGAAGAAACTAAAAAGAGGTATAAAATTGCAAAAAAATGAAGCAGGTAGCAAAATCAGGTCACTTCCATTGGAAGACCTATGAGCTTTGCATGGGTCCTCCTGCTGGGCTACCTGCCTCCAAGGGCATCTGACTTACAAGACTCGGCACAGTCAGTGGGCAAGTAAAGCAGACAAGGTGGCCAGGGCACAGGGTGGCCGGATAGCTTCTGTCCCAGAAGCAAACTATGTCTTAGGAGATAAGAGGTGATGTTGGGCCAGGAAGATTATAGAAGCACAGGAAATCCAGATTCCATGAGGCTGGCTCAACAGCCCTCGGGCAGCCCATACAGAACAGGATATCAGGAACCTCCCTAGCAGAAGTCACCAGGCCTTTGGGGAGGTATAGGGGGTCTCTCTGTAGGATGGGCCAGCCCCACAGTCCCCTCTTTTTTCCTTTTCTCAAGGAGTATCATGGACAGCACTGGTCTACTGCCCTGAAGTCCCTGGTAGGGAGAAGGGAGCCTGGTGAACCACAGGGCTCCCTCCTGCTTCATCCTGCTGCGGAGAGAACACACATTTTCTGGGGAGAGGCCATCCCCTCCTCTTGAGAAATTGGCAGCTTCATCTTTCTCTGAGGCATGTGCTGAAAGTCAAGACTGCCTTTGGGGAGCAAATAAGCATCTTTCTTCTAAATGCCATTTTGCTGATTATAGCAATAGCGGAAATGTAAACCAGAGGTGACAGCTGATGGATGAACATCCATAAAAGCAAAAGCATCCCTGGGGAGCTAATTGATGAAAGGCCCAGCTTGAAAAGAGGTTGTGCCCACAGTGTCGGGGTGGGAGGTTAGGGGGGAGGCAAACGCCTGGTCTACTATCACTGCTGCATGCTCAATTAGCCAATGGCACTGGCCCACTGGGGAAGCACCACACCTAGGAGGAGGAGGTTCCATCCTGGCCAGAAACCATGGGGTCCCTAAGGAAAGAGCTCTTCATGTGTCAGGGAGGATCTGGGGGATATTCCAGAGATGACTCTCTGCACAGTGCAGAGCACCCACTGGCTTCTCCATTTGGGAAGAACTGCCCTCAGGAAGCTGTGCCAACCTCCCAAGAGCTGTAGTGACCTCTCCCCTACCTACATCTCCCCAGTGCTTTCCCATTTTGGTTGTCATAACAACAGAACTATACCAAAATGTTATCTTGCAGGATGGGCCCACAGCATTCCCAGGGGCTCCAGAAAAGCTCAGAAACCATTGCCCAAAAGCTGGGAGAGTTTTTAGCAAGCTCCAGCAAGAGCAGAACTATCAGTCCTTCCCAGGAGAGGCCCTGGTCTAGAGGAGACCCTCAGGTGGCAAATACCCAGTGTCTGAGAAAGATACACGGTGGCTCTGCAGCACGACCAGGGACTGAGTCTGGCTTTTGCATGTACCGTTCTTGTAGAGGGACTTTGAAGAGCAGAGAGACATGGAACCCCCTGCCATCTGACAGTGTCAACAGTAAGATGTCAGTTTCTGTTCAGAGGCAGGAGGATTAAAATCCATGCTAGGTTTCCCTGGCCCCTCCAGGGAAAGGCCGTCCTCAGAGGTGCCTCACTGACAATCCTACACAAGCATGGCTCCATGGACATGCTGCATTTGCCTGGCACCATCACAATCTATTTAGCCAATCCTTTAAAATCCAAAGGTGGCACCAAAAAAAGAAAAAAAAAAATTCCCATCATTCCCATCAAAGGGAATTTCAGGAATTGAATTGTGCAGGCAACTTATCTCAACTTTGCGGAAGAGGCAGCGGTAGGTTCATCGTGTGGTGTTGGGGGCGTTTGTGCTCTCTGCCAGCCACTGACTCAACATTTTCCAATGCCAAAGGGAAACTCACCTGTGAGCTCTTGTCTAGCCAGAGACCCAGCCACCAATTGCTGAAGGCAGAGCTGCCGATCATCAGGAGGAAAAATGACACCACAAAGAGAGAGAGAAGGTACCCTGCAAGAGGAGGGGAGAGGGCCCAGGGGGGTTACAGAGGAGGGGGCTGCAGCGGGTCCAGCCTTGATGGAAAATTCAAAGCCCGCAGGAAGAGGGCCCCCTCCCCTGGGAACCACCTTCCTGGCTGCTTTCACAAGTCTGGGTGTTGGGACTCTGAACCTCCAGGGGACATGTGTTCTACCTGGTTGGAAAATGGGTCCAAATTGCCAATATATTGAAAAAAACCACCAATATGCACCTTAATAGGAGTAACTCGGTATTCCTCAAAACCAAACAAAAACCCAGTCGTGCTGAGCAGACAGGGAATAAAACTGTAAGGTAGTTTTGCACCCCGAGATGAGAACTGTGCCCCGAAGGCAGGCCATGAGCGGATTGCTGCTGCACTCAGAGAAGAGGCCGCGAGGTGCGGAGGAACCATGGCTGGTCCACGCTGCTGCTCACTCAGCTTCAATAAATAGAGTCTGGCAGCTTTAATGGGGATAAAGGGTGATTCCATTCAAAAGGCTGTATTATCAGACTTCAGGTGGAAAAAAAAAATAGAAGGCATTGATAAACAGCTTTAGCATAAAAGGAGTAATTGTTAAGGAAATCATAAAACGTGAACCCAACAGTTTGAGAAAGGATTTTTAAATGCAAATTAAATCAAGAAACCCGTTGTTTTATGTCGAACCTCCAGAAGCCTTAATGTACGTGTGATACGTTTTCCAGGTCACGGTTCCTTCCTGAGGGGATTCAGTCTGGACAAGCTGGTGCAGAGGAACTACGGAGACAGACACAAGTCCTGTGGCACCTGTAGCCCAGGGGGTCAGGCTCACCCCTCCTGCATACCCGCACCCCCAACAGGGGCAGTTTTCACCCTTCCTTCCATTTGTCCTCCGCTTTGAAATTCCCAACACACTTTTGCCCATTATTGGGTTATTTTATTCGATCCTCATGACAGGTGGCTTTCATTCTTTTGAGAAATATTTATTAAGCACCTACTTTGTGCTCAGCCCAGGCTTCTATTTTTTTTTAAAGATTTATTTATTTATTTATTCATGAGAGACACGAAGAGAAAGAGGCAGAGACACAGGCAGAGGGAGAAGCAGGCTCCATGTAGGGAACCCGACGTGGGACTCGATTCCGGGTCCCCCAGGATCATGCCCTGGGCTGAAGGCTGTGCTCAACCACTGAGCCACCCAGGCTGCCCCCCAGAAGTAGTTCCTAAGAAAAGGATATGAAGGCATGCAGCTTATTCGGGAGCTTTAGGGCATAGGAAAGGCAACAGTAAAAGGGATCTCATCAAGCCTGTGACCCCGTGCACAACTAGTGCTGAACTCCTTGCTGAGACGTGTCAGAGCCAGAGTGGGACACACACCTCGCAGGTTTTTCACCTGACCAGAGGGATACAGGCTATTTCTACAAATCCCATTGGCCACTGGGTGAGGGCTCCTCCCTGTGGGGGTTAATTCCCCCAAGTGCTTCTAGCTTGACAGGAGGCTGGCAGCTTGCAGGGAGAGCCCCCAGGCAAAGGAATACAGCTGGGAGTGGGCTGCATGCACTGAAGTGCCACGGGGCCCACAGCAACTACTGAACCAGAAGGAGGTGGCTCCTGTCTTCTCAGAGTTCATGCCTCAGGGCATCCTCCTCGGCCAGCAGCTGCATGGACTCCTGATCCCTTCCACCTGGTGATTCCAAGTCCTCTCCACTTTCCAAAGGGAAGGGAAAGGGACTGTCAAGTTCTCACAGAAAGCACATCCAGAGGTGAAGGGATGCTGGCTAAAGCAGCTCCCGACAGTCAGAACTGAGTACTTGTCCCCTTCCTTCCCTTCAATGCAGAAGCATGAAAATGTCAGCTCCAAAGCAGAATCCTAAACCATACATGGCTTTTATACACTGAGATAAATAGAGCTAGACACGGGGGTGTCCCTGAGCACAGGCTCTCGGCACCTTGCTATGAAAGGGAGAGCTGTCACACCTCAAAGTTGCCCTGAATAGAGCCACTATTATACCCTCTGCCTGGGAACCTTTGTGCTTCTTTGAAAATGTTCGGCCTGACTTTCTCTCATTGTGTCTCCCTCTGGGCCTGCAACATCAGAGAGATGCCTCAGTGGATCGGTGGAGCCTAATGAAAGACATCCTGGAGAACAAAGGGAACTAGTCAAATCCCATTGCAGCCCGCCAGCCCAGCCAGGAGTACTCTGTTCACCTTGCTGTGTTTTCGAAAATGCCCTGATGCCAGGTGTGGTGGGCACTGCCACCTTTAACTGGCTCCCCTCCTAGAGCTTTCAGAATATGTGATTTCTCACGTTCAGTTTCCCATCCAGAGAAAGGGGGTGAAGAGAAATAGAGAAGCAGGGTTTACTTTCTCCACAGGACTTCACATCCTGGGTAGCCTGGAGCTTTCCTGGGAAGGAGTGGAAGAGATGGTGGGTACCTCTCTTCAGCCTTGGCCGCCTCCAGAGTGATAAAAATATGTTGTCTTTCCAAACGTGCATGCATTTGTCACAAGCACCATTAATGGTGCCAAATTTCATCGACTCAAAGACTCACATTTTTTTTTTTCACATTTTAACATCTCTGAAATCAGGATGTGCCTTCCATTCGGTAGCATGCCATATCATCTAATTGGCAGAGATTTTTCTTTCTAAGTGGTACATAAAACGATGGTGATCTTAAAATGGATGGTATCTTAAATTTGACGAAGTATACTGAGGGTGTTTTTTTTTTTTTTTTTTTTTTTTAGTTGAGGAACAGAGCTCTAACTTGGAAAGCCACCAAAGGCATTTTGAGGAAAGAGACAGTAGATCTGGACCCCTGCCCTCTCAGTGCCCAGCTCCAGGCGGGGCAGAGTAGGTGCTCAACAGGTATTGAATGTTTGCAGAAGTGGAAGGGAACAGTGTCTAGAGTGAAGAGGGAGCCTGACGAAGCTGGCCCTCAACAGGCCTATCTTATCTCTCCCATCTCTTCTCCCTGCCTTCCTGGAATTCCTGCCCTCCGCCCCCAAATTCTCCCCCTTCCCCACTTTCTCACCACAGTGCCCCCCAGAAAACTCCTACATATCCTTGAAGGACCAGTCCCAAGGTTGCCACCTTTGGGAGGCCCCCCCAACTTGTTATGCTCATCCCAACTTCCTGTTACCTTTAGCCCAGCTTCCCCATGATTATCTCTTTGCCTGTGTCACCCACCAGACCATGAGATCCTGAGAACAGGGGTGTATTTTTGCCTGTGCAGACTTGTGTGGTACCCAGCACATAGGAGAATGCTAAGTACTCACACCCAGTCTCTTCAGTGCTGCACATTCCTTTCTCAGTGCTTCCCCTAAAGAGTGTGCCATACCTCGTCTGTGTGCTTTTGCTGCTAACCAATCTCTGTGCATTGCTTTGACCTCTCTAACTAATAACAATAATGATTACTGTGGAAAGTTACTGTATATCAGACACTGGGCTAATCATTTTATGTGCAGTTTCTCACATGATCTTTATAAGAACCTGGTTATTATTGGTTATTATTTCCCCCATTTTATGGATTAAGAAACTAAGGATCAGAGTGGCCAAGTATCTTGTGCCAACTCATAAAACTAGTGAGTGGTTGAGCCAGAGTTTGGACTCAAGCAGTTGAACCCTAAGGCTCACATGACAGTAAACTGTATTAATTCTAGCTGCCCCAAAAGGACTTACAATGTGTCCACATTTCTCTACCCAGAACTCTCAACAAATATTTAAGACTATGTAACTGAGGGAATAAATAGCAAATACCTTTTATGTCTACAAATTCTGAGTCTGTTTCAGGTTCTTTTCCTTCATCCTTTCCATCTCCTGGAGCCAAAACTAGGATGAGAAATAAAGAGAGATCTGTGCCTCCGCTCATCAGCCCTGAGCAATAAGACAGGAGTGGTTTGGACTCGGATTGTACCAGCATCTTCATCTCTCTCAGCGGGGCTCTCCTTCAGGGCTTCCACCATTGCTGCATTGTAAATGTGCTCTGGATCCTAGGGACAAAATGACATTCCTTCTGAAAGCTGCATGACAGGACTTCTCCCAGGCTGGAGATTGCAAGATTGCATACCTCCCATCCAGGTGTGAAGAGTTACCTTGAATTGCAACCCTCGGAGGTTGTGAATCAGTTTTGCATAGCGCCCTCTCTCCTCCATTAACTCCTTGTGGGTTCCCTTTTCACAAATCTCTCCATCTTCTAACAAAATGACTTCATCACACGACTCCAGGAACTGCAAAGATATTTAAAATGATCTACAGTGTACTTCTACCCGGTGAGAGAAGAGCACCATGCCAAACTCCCATCCAGTAGCATCCCAAGCTCCTCTAGTACAGAGGTGGCACTGAGGGCCAGATCATTCTTTGCTGTTGGGGTAGGGACGAGATGCTGTCCTATGCATTGTAAGATATTTAGCAGCTCCCCTTTCCTCTACCCCCAGATGCCAGTGGCACCCCTCTATCCCAGTTGTGATAAGCAAAAATGTCTCCAGTTATTGACAAATACCCTCTAAAAGGCAAAATGGTCCCCAGTTGAGAAGCACTGATCTAGTGCCCACTGGTGTCATAAGTACAAAGAGAGCCTCTTGTTGTCACTGTGAAGCACTGTTCCCTAAATGAGCTGTTCTGCTAAAAAAAAATCTGATCGGGGGCAGGAAGGATTTGGAATATGAAATTGACAAGTTACTGCAAGACAAGATTTGGTGGAGAGGGGAAATATGACCTCAGCAATGGCCTTCCTTTGTGATAACATTATAAGGCCACCTCGTGATCCTCATCTAGCCCAGGAGAAGCAGAACATGAAGCCACACCAGGCCCTACTCCTCCCCCAAATCCCCCCACCCCCTGGGCCTGAGGAGTTTACACCAGCTTTATCTGTATGATAAAAATTTAGCTACATTTAATATGGCATCCCACATTTTGCCAAAGCACTTCTGTTTTTCTAATTTGAGTTCCCTTCATTTACATATCACTCCTGAGATCAAAGAGTTCTGCTAAGAGGGGTTTCCTCTCTTTTGAAATGAGATAGAGTTCTTTCCATAGGATCAACCCATCTAAGAGCAGAAAGTCCCTCCCACGGGGGCACGATGCTGTAAGATTTAAGATGGTTCAGCCTAATGAAGCCTTTACAATACAGGCCAAAGGTCTTCCCCTGTACTCTGGGTCCACCAAGGTCAAATCAACTTTTGATGCTCTTGATTCAAAGCTTGAGAGAAGTGGCTACATTTGGTCACTATACTCCCAATGGGGTGTTAGGAGAATGCGGGTGGTGCCCAAAAGGCTAGATGATAGCAGTTCTGACAGCATGGGCAGCTCCAGCCTTTCTGCCTCCCTTGGACTAATGACTCAGCTCCTTGTCCACTTTCCCAGACAGCTAAGCAGAAACAGTCTGGCTTTTAACATCCAACTGAGACACTTTCTATGAGGGCCCTTTTCCTGAAAATAGTCTCTCATCTTTATACAGCATATCCTAGCTTTTCAAAGCCTGTTCTTGTTTTTTCTCTTATCTCTCAAGCCAGTGAAGGAAGTGGCAGCTTTGTTATCAGCCCATTCTCCACACAGGGAAACTGAGGCACCAGTGTGGGGCCTGCGACAGCCTTACAGCCTTTCCTTCCTCTGTGGGGGCCCACGTTCCAGCTCCAGAAACTCCTGGTGAAGGCCCTCTGGCTAATGAGCCCCCCAACTCATGCCAGTGATATCTGGTGTGATTTGAGCAGCAATGTTTTGCAAACTCACAAAATCTGACCCTGGGTTGTGGTTTTCAGTGATGACCACAGGCCTCATTTCATTTGTTTCCTCAAATAAGAGAAGAGCAATCACCCAGCCCAAGTACTGGGAAGCATCCGGATTGGCTGTGGGCCCAAGAATAAAAGCAACAGAGTAAGGTTCTAGAAAAGCCCAGGGGCTCCAGTTCAGGGGCTCTGAGCCCCCTCCTCCCAAGCAATGGACAACTGGACTTGAAACTCCAGTGCCATCTGGTGGCTGCTTGCATTTTTCAACACTCAAAAAGTGAGACAATGACCTTGGTGGAAGGTAGACTCTTTGAGGAGACTTAGACCTGGGGAAAAGAGTTCTTGCCTCAGGTCATGCTGCTAGTCATCAAGGTTCAAAGACTGGACCAGGGCTGAGGTAATGACTCCCCCCAGGGAGGACTCCTGCAAGGACAGCTATGACCCACACTTGTCAGGGTCCAGAAGTCCCCCTCCTGATCCCCAGGACCCCTCAGAAGGACAACCCTCCCTGCTGTAGGTGGTCTCCAGGGTTTAGACTTTCACAGTGCAGAGCTGCAGTTATAACATTTAGTGCCCTGACTGGGTGAAAGCCCATTCCCACTGACCTCATGAGAGTCCAGAAGAAACCCAATCTTCTCCATTCTGATGCCTGACCAGCAGAGCAACTTGTCTGCACCAGCCCCACTGGATGCTTCCTGGAGGTGATTGAGCCCACTCAGAAGGAACCCAAAATTCAGATGATTTAAGCTTATTCTGAGAACTCCAGTCCTCAGCAAAGAGAGAAAGAGGCTGGGGCAGAGCTATAGCAATGGGAAGGAATGGTTTTTCTGGGTCTTTACGAAACTTCCTCCTCTTCAAGCTGGCTCTTCTGGCCACTGAGAGAAGATCCTAGAAATGCTGGTTAGAGCATCCTGTAGCCATGGCGACCTCATTTGCCTCCCCTTCCTCTAGGTTGACTTACCCTTGGAAAGACCATGAGGTCTGCCTCTTACCCCCAGACCAGACCCCTGTTGAACATTTTCCCCATAGGTAGCAGGAGAAGAAAGAAGACAGGACTTCTGTTCCAACAGTCCTTTCAGTGTAAGTCAGTCCCATGGGATCTCTCCTCCAGCAGGAAATGCACACATGTATATACACATACATACACATGGACATGCATGTGCACACATACCCCACGCCTCTAGGGGCTCACTGTGGAAACAGGAGATGGAAGCAGGGGAAAATCTGGTTTGTCTCAGGGTAGAGGGGAGTCTCAGATTCCTACTAGGCATTCAGAACACCTGATGAGGCTGATACTGTGAGAACTTTCCCCACCCTACCCAATTCTCAAGCACATTCAGGGCAAGCTTAGTAACTCCTTAAGAAGATTCATGTTCCAAAATCTGAATGAGTGGCTCTGAAAAGGGAAAAGAGTCTTGCCTTCAGCCCAAAAGTCCTAGTCTCTGGGCTTTTTCCCCTGGCCAGTGATGCCAGGAGCATCAGGGCCCCTTATCCCCCTCCTGGCATTCCTGTCCTCAGGCCAATCTGAGGAAGGATAGGGCCTGAGTTATTTCCACCTGCTTCCCATCCCACCACCATTTCCCAACCATCATCAGTGGTCCAGAGCTGGAGGAGGTGCCCCATGGCCACCCATAGATATGAGACATTTGCTTCTGGAGAGTCTATGCTCTTGTGGAAGAAAGGCCTTGGCCCCACTAAAACCAAATTTAGGACCAATAGAGGCTATGCTCAGAGAGGAACAGGACTATGTGCAAGCTGGGATGGCTGAGGAGAATCATGAGTATAGCCTACACAACTTGCTCCCTCCCTAACCCTGTCAGGTGAGGCCAGCCTCAGATATGAGAGACAGGTTTAGGCAGAAGAGGAGACTCTCTGAGCATTAGGTACCACACTCATCCTATGACTTTGTGGATCCTGCCAGTTTCAGTCACCTGCAGCTGATGGGTCACCAGGACGATGGTCTTCCCCCTGAGTGTCTTCTTAATGCATTCTTCAAAAACGTGCTTTCCCACGTGGGCATCCACTGCTGACAGGGGGTCATCCAGAAGGTAGATTTCATGGTTTGAGTAGACAGCACGGGCCAGACTGATCCTCTGCCTCTGCCCCCCGGAGAGGTTGAGGCCCCGCTCCCCAATCTGTAGACAGGAGATATATTACTGCTCATATCTGGGCCCCACCCTCACCCTGCAGTCATTAGGGAACAAGAGCTTCTTGAAATTTCTCAAAACTTTTCTGCACACTGATAATTACTACATCCTAGTTCCTCCACCCCTTATAGTGACTCCCTGACTGCACCAGATGCCCTGGGAAATGGAAGACTCACTTCTGCAGGAAGTCTGATGGGCAGTGGCAACTAGGGAAAATCTCTTTCCAATGTTGAATGAGGGGGACCTGTCTCACAACAGCCCCATTCCAGTGCATATCCCATAGAGAGGGGTATTTCTTGACTACTAATACCAAAAGAAATTGTTGAGCAGAAAGCTCTGGGAGAGTGGACAGGTGAACATTAAGGAGAAGTGCCTGAGAGCAAATGGACAAGGGGGCTCTCAATTTACTTGCTTGTGGACCAACTCCTCACCCCCACTAGGACCTCTGAGTTCTACAAAGACAGAAGGCACGTCTACCTTGTTCATTACTATAATCCTAAGGCCTGGCACCACATCTGACCCAGTGCAGGTGCTCAGTATTTGTAGAAAGAAAAGCTAGATAGCCTACTTTAGGTTATTCTGTCTAACTGAACCCGAAGTGAACCCCTATTATGTTCAGCCAGGCATTAGGCTGAGCACAGGGGAAAGACACATGAAGCTGGACTAAAAAAAAGTCCCCGATCTACTGGGAGCTCATACCAGCAGAAAGTGGGGACATGATCAGTTATACAGATTATGATACAAAGCAGAATTTAACTATTGCCAACTGAGAAGCATAAGCCAAGTATTCTGGGGCAAATTACTGTAGGTTATAGGATTCAAGAAAGTCTCCCTGAAGGGGGTGGATTTGTGGTTGGAACTTGAAAGGCAATAACAATAGCAGAAACAGAGGTCTGGAGGTAGAAGACAAGTATACACTTAGGTAGGCAGGTAGGGATGAGTAGAAGCAAACCCTGGGGAGGTGGGCCACAGATATGGCAAGAGAGATCCTGAAGGCCAGGCCAGGATGGCTGTGGTGGCCATTTCTTTGACATAGGCACATTGAAGGCCCTAGCAGAAAAAGGCAATTGTGTTCTGAACTGGTCTTTCTTCAAGACACCTTAGCTCTCTGGTCTCCTCTGGGGCTTTTGGGCAAAGTAAAAAACTAAGCAGAGGGCACATTGGGAAAAGGAAATAGGAATATGGCACAGTGACCCCCATCCCTGAGTGACCTGAGTTGGCAGGCTTAACCCAGGACCCAGGCAGCCTTTTGGACAAGCAGCTGGGAGCAATGTTTGGAGAGCAGAGCAAATGAATCAAGAAGGGGCCCTTGAGCCTCCAGCCACAATGCAGCACCCCAGACCTCTGTCTTTGGAGGACAAGGCCAGTGCATAAGATAAGGAATCAGCTTTCACCAGAAACATTCTCTAAGTTAACAGACAGATTGGGAATGGCTCCAGGAGTGACCACACTGAACCCAATACAAGTAGAATTGATTCTACATCCATTGTAATATTCCCCCCAGAATAAACCCAGATGGAGAATTTAGGATGATAGAACCTGGCTTTTCTTATGCTTCCTGGGACCCTTTTGTCTTCTAGGGCATCCAAATGTGGATGGAACCAGGGCCTGCCAGCCTCAGCTCTTCTGACCTGGGCAGCCAGGCTGCCATGCTGCTGCAGTGGGATTGAACTCGTAGCTCTGCTCACCTCAGTCAGGTCTCCATATGGAAGGCTGTTCAGATCCCCCTGGAGGGCACAGACTTGAATAGTGTGCTGATACCTATGGACACAAATGACAGAAGTCAGCATGGTGACCCCATTGCTGCTCTAAGCTACCTGGAAAGGCATTGCTGGTGTCACTGGGTAAGGCAAGGAGGTGGCCAGTTGCTTTATCTTTGGTGTCCAAAGGCAGTTTCCCCTTGATTCCCCACACATCTGATGCAGAGTTGACTCAGGGATGACTCATCCCTTCACAGCCTTCCTGCTTTTAGGGGAAGATATCAATGTACATGAAACCTCTAAGGGAAAATAGGGGCACTAACTGCTAGCACTGCTCTTGGGAGTCAGAGAAGGGAGTGACCAGTGTAGGCTGAGGTCACTGTGGGAGGCTTCACAGAGGATTCGAAACCATGAATAGAAGAGATGTATGTGGGTGGAGGGTAACAGCAGGGTGCTGGGATGATAGTAAAGGATGACCCTGACATCTGCTCCAGGATGCTCCTCTATCTACCAGTCACTCCTACTGGGTTGGAGAGAGCAGGGCTTTCTCCCTGTGAGATACCTGAGGACACTTAGCACAGAGAATACTGCCTGAGGAACAGAGGCCAAGCAGGAATAGGATCTCAGGTCCTTGGACCTCCTGGCCTCTTGGTTTTGTCCCTCAGCATTGCCTACTGTCTAGCACTGGGCCAGTCTTGGGGAATCTAATGGGCAAGACCCTAACCAATTCTCAGCAGCCATACTTCTGGGACTAGCACCTCATCCTGCAAAGCACAGAAAAGCTGGGGGTCCCATGACCTATTAGGCATGACCCCAGTACCACCCCCTGGGGACTTCTGACAGCAAGGGATCCAGGAGAGTCAATAAGCTAGTAAGTAGGGACTCAGACATGTCCAGGCCTTAAGCTACAGAAGGATTTCACACCCTTTTTCCTGGGTTTTATCTATGCCTCATTCCCACTCAGAAGGCTCCCACTGTGGGTAGACTGTTTCCCAGGGCACCACAGTACACCACATCTCTGCTTCAAAAACTGGTTCCTGCTCTGAATTTCTTGGTGTCCCTGGTGTCGGATCAAGCTCATGCCCTATACAAGGAGCACCCAGTTCCCACCACTGAGCCCCAGGTTTCTATCCCACTTGGCAGGCTGTATGCCTCCACAAGGGTTAATTAGTTGACTAATTAATTGGTTGATTAGTTGATTGATACCAGCATCATTGGGATCCTCTCTTCTCAGTGCATGACAGTGGGTAAGCCTCACAACTCAGACTTTGCAGGACACACTTTCCCAATAAAGGGCACCAATAAGAGGGCAAGTAGGCAGATTATGGGTAGCTGCCCTTCAGGGGGCATGCTGGCCCCTGGCATCACTCAATGTCCTGAAGCGGAAGTTGGGTATAGCTCTGAGCATCACTCCCATACACCAACTTTAGGAGTGGTATACACAGTGGTTAAGACCAGGGGCTTTGACAAGATTGCAATATTTACATTAGAGAGAATAGACTTTAAAGCAAATATATTACATAGTGATAAAGGGATCAATCCAACTAGAGGATAGAACCGTTGTAAATATCCATGCACCCAGCATTGGAACATCTAAATACATAAAGCAAATATTAATGAATATAAAGAGAGAAATTGATGGTATTACAACAGTAGAAGACTTTAACACCCCCCACATACATCAATGGTTAGATCATCTAGGCAGAAAATCAGTAAGAAAACATTGTCTTTGAATGATGCATTTGACTGGCTGGACCTAAGAGATATATAAAGAACATTCCTTCCAAAAACAACAAAATACATTCCGGTGTACATGAAACATTCTCCATAATACATCACATACAAGGCCACAAAACCATCCTCAATAAATTTAAGAAGATTGAAATCATAGTATACATCTTTTATGATCATAACAGTAATAAAACTAGAAAGCAACTACAAGAAAAAAAAAACAGGAAAAACACAAATACACAGAGTCTAAACAACATGATACTTAAGAACCAATGGATCAGTGAGGCAATCTAAGAAGAAATTTTAAAAATTCCTGAAGAAAAAATGAAAACACAATGGTTCAAAATTTGGGGGACACAGCAAAAGCAGTTCTAACAGGGAAACATATAGTGATACAGGCTTACCTAAGAAACAAGAAAAAGCTGAAATAGGCAATCTAACCTTACACCTGAAGGAACTAGGAAAAGAAGAACAAAACCCAAGATGAGTAGAAGGAAAAAAATAATAAAGATCAGAGCAGAAATAAATGACATAGATATGAAAACAAACCAGAAAAAAAGATCAACAAAACCAAGAGTTGGTTCTTTGAAAATATAAATAAAATTGATAAACACTTAGCCAAATTCATCAAGAAAAAGAAAGGGCCCCCCAAAAATAAAATCAGAAATGAAAGAGAAGTAACAACTGACACCACAGAAATACAAAAGATTATAAGATGATCCTATGATAAATTTTATAATAAATTGGACAACCTAGAAGAAATGGATAAATTTCTAAAAATATATAACATTCCAAAACTGAATGAAGGAGAAATAGAAAATTTTGACAGCCCAATTACTAGTAACTAAATTAAATCAATGATATAATAATAACCTACTGAAAAATAAAAGCCCAGGACCAAACAGATTCACGGGTGAATTCTACAAACACTTAAGGAAGGGTTAATACCTATTTGCCTCAAACTATTCCAAAAAAATAGAAGAGGAAGGAAAGCTTCCAAATACATTCTATGAAGCCAGCAATACCCCGATACCAAAACCAAAGATACCACAAAAGAAAAAAAAACTACAAGTCAATATCCCCGATGAATATAGATGCAAAAATCTTCAAAATATTAGCACACCCCATTTAACAATCAGAAGATGCAAGGATGGTTCAATATTTGCAAATCAATCAACATGGTACACAATATCAACAAAATGAAAGATAAAAATCATATGATCATCTCAATAGATGCAGAAAAAGCATTTGACAAAAATTTAACATTCGTTCAAATAAAAACTCCCAACCAAGTAGGTTTAGAGGGAGTATACCTCAACATAATAAAGGCCATATGGTAAAAATGCACACCTAATATCTAATGGTAAAAAACTGAGAGGTTTTCCTCTAACATCAGGAATGAGACAAGGATATTCAGTTTTGCCACTTTTATTTGATATAATATTGGAAGTTCTAGCCACAGCAATCAGATAAGAAAAAGAAATGAGAGGAAAATTCATATTTGTAAAGAAGAAGTTTAACTGTCATTATTTGTAGATGATATGATACTCTACACAGAAAATCCTAAAGACTCCACCAAAAAACTACCAGAAGTTACAAATGAGTTCTGTGAAGTTGCAGGATACAAAATTGATACCCAGAAATTGGTAGCATTTCTATACACTCATAATGAAGTAACAGAAAGGAAAATTAAGAAAATAATTCTATTTACAATGGCACAAAAAAATTATAAAATACCTAAGAATAAACTTAACCAAGGAGATGAAAGTTTTGTACTCTGAATACTATAAAACGCTGATGAAAGACACTGAAGATGACAACAAGTAAATGGAAAGATATATAGTGCTCATGAATTGGAAGAATTAACAATATCCACAGTATCCAAAGCAATCTACAGATTCAATGCAATCCCTATCAAAATACCAACAGCATATTTCACAGAACTAGGACAAATAAAACTAAAATTTGTATGGAACCACAAAAGACCCCAAGTAACCAAAGTAATCTTGAAAATGAAAATAAAGCTGGAGGTATCACAATTCCAGATTTTAAGATATACTGCAAGGTTGTAGTAATCAAAACAGTATGGTAATGGCACAAAAACAGACACATAGATCAAAGGAACAAAATAGAGAGCCCAGAAATAAACCCATACTTAAATGGTCAATTAATCTATAACAAAGGAGGCAAGAATATACAATGGGAAAAGACAATCTCTTCAATAAATGGTGCTGAGAAAACTGGACATGCAAAAGAATGAAACTGGGCCAATTTATAACACCATGTACAAAAATAAAATCTAAATGGATTAGACCTAAATGTGAGACCTAAGACCTAAGACCACAAGAATCCTAGAAGAAGACACTGGCAGTAATTTCTCTGATTGGCTGTAGCAATATATTTTTAGATATATCTCCTAAGGCAAGGGAAACAAAAGCAAAAATAAATTATTTGGACTATATCAAAATAAAGATCCTTTGGAGTTACCTGGGTGGTTCACTCAGTCAAACATCCAACTCTTGATCCCAGCTCTGGTCTTGATTTCAGGTTCATGAATTTGGACCCCCCATTGTCTACTATCAATCCATCCATCCATCCATCCATCCATCAATCAATCACTTTTGCACAGCAAAGGAAACTATCAACAAAACAAAAAGACCCTGCATCAGACTCCCCACAATGAGCCTGCTTCTCCCTCTGCCTATGTCTCTGCCTCTCTCTGAATGTCTCTCATGAAAAAAATAATTAAAGCCTTAAAAACAAACAAAAAGACAAGCTACTGAATGGGAGGAGATATTTGCAAATGATACATCCAATAAGGGGTTAATATCCAAAATATATAAAGAACTTATACAATTCAACACCAAAAAAAAATCTGATTAAAAAATAGGCAGAGGACTTAAATAGACATTTTTCTAAAAAAGACATACAGATGGCCAACAGACACATGAAAAGATGCTTAATATCATTAACCATCAGGCAAACCAAAACCACAATGAGATATCACCTTACACTTGTCAGAATGTCTAAATCAAAAAGGCAAGGAATAACAAGCTTTGGAGAGGGTGTGAAGCAAAGGAACTCATATGCTGTTGGTAGGAATGTAAATTGGTGCAGACACTCTGGAAAATAGTATAGAGTTTCCTCAAAAATTAGAAACAGAAATACGGGGGGATCCCTGGGTGGCTCAGAGGTTTAGTGCCTGCCTTCAGCCCAGGGCGTGATCCTGGGGACCCGGGATGGAGTCCCACATCAGGGTCCCTGCATGGAGCCTGCTTCTCCCTCTGCCTCTCCCTCTGCCTGTCTCTCTCTCTCTCTCTCTCTCTCTCTCTCTCTCTCTGTGTGTGTGTGTGTGTGTGTGTGTGTCCTGAATAAATAAATGAAATCTTAAAAAAAAAAAAAAAAAAAAAAAACAGAAATACCATGTGATCCAGTCTTTCCAATACTGGGTATTTACCCATAGAAAACAAAGACATTAATTGGAAAAGATACATGCACATCTAAGTTTATTGCATCATTATTTACAATAGCCAAGATATGGCTAAGTGTCCATTGATACATGAGTGGATAAGGAAGATGTGATGTATGTGTGCGTATATGTGTGTATGATAGAATACTTCATAGCCTTTAAAAAGGATGAGATTAGCAGCACCTGGGTGGCTCAGTGGTTGAGCATCTGCCTTTGGCTCGGGTCATGATCCTGGGGTCCTGGGATCAATTCCTGAATCAGGCTCTCCACAGGAAGCCTGCTTCTCCCTCTGCCTATGTCTCTGCCTCTGTATGTGTGTGTGTCTCTCATGAATAAATAAAATCTTTTTTTTTTTAAAGGATGAGATCATGTCTTTTGCAACAACATGGATGGACCTTTAGTGTATTATACTAAATGAAATAAGTCAGACTGAGAAAGACAAACACCATATGGTTTCTCATATATGCAATTTTAAAAAAACAAACGAATAAACAAACAAAAAGCAGAGTCAGAATCATAAATACAGAGAACAAATTGATGGTTGCAGGTGAAGAAAGGGAATGAGCAAAATGGGTGAAGTAGGGTGGTGGGAAATTCAGGCTTCCAGTTATAGAATGAGTAAGTCATGAGGACGGAAGGTATAACACAGGGTATCTAGTCAATGATACTGGAATAGAGTTGTACCGTAACTCATGGTAGCTACACTTGGGATGAGCATACCGTAAGGTAGAGAAGTTGAATCACTGTTGTACATCTGAAACTAATGTAACATAGTTGTCAACTATACTCAAATAAAAAAAAAAAAAACTTTTTTAAAAGACAAGGGATTTGGGGATGAGAACAATCTCTATTCGAATCCAGCTGGGTAACCTTGGACAAGAGACTGTACCTCCCTGATCCTCACTCTCCACTCTATGAATTGGGCTAATAACTCTCACTGGATTGTGAGAAGGAAACAAGAACACATATGTAAAGCCATTAGCACAATTCCTAGTACATTGCAAATTCTTCATCGGTGGTGGTTATTATTAATATTATTACCTCTGTCAATCTTTTTTTTTTTTTGTCAATCTTTAACTATGAGATTCAGGTTGCTCAGCACATCCTCATCCCTTTGCCACTTCACACCCTCCATCTTAAGCTTCCTCCCACTCTCCTGCTTCCTATGGCCTGAGAGCCCCATGTTCACCCTAGAGATGACACATACAAAGGATGCTTTGATCCACCCTACCAAGCCCAATTCAAGCATCACCCTCTCTTCCCTAACATGATTCCTGCTGCCTCTGAATAGTCCAGCACAACATCCTGCCACTTGGCACCATGGACTTGAAGACGGCAGGGGCAAAGATACATTGAGCCACCCTTCTTTCCTCTATCATCCTGTATGATCCTGCAAATTGAAAGTATTTGGTAAATATTTGCCCTGACATTCTTCTGCCTGATAAAGATAGGAATCCCTCCTCCTAGCCATTTACTGCGGAAAGAAAAGCCATTCCAGATGGGGTGGGGGGAGGCTAAGAAACAGCAGAGCAGTTCAGCTGGTGCCAAGGACTCCTGCACTGATCAGACCTTCCTGCCACTCTTGAGCCTCCTAGCAACAGGATGCCATGGCCAGGGAAGAGAAGGAGAAGTAAGAGCTCTCACTGGGAACACACATGCTGGCCAATGTCAGCCAGCAGGTTTGGTAGGTTCAGACAGTAAGATATGAAAGTCCAGACTATCACTGGAGAGCTGAAAGCCAGATTTAAACAAACAAAAACAGCAATGTCCACAATAGCCAAACTGTGGAAGGAGCCTCGGTGTCCATCGACAGATGAATGGATAAAGAAGATGTGCTCTATATATACAATGGAATATTTATTCCTCAGCCATTAGAAACGACAGATACCTACCATTTGCCTTGACGTGGATAGAACTGGAGGGTATTATACTGAGTGAATTAAGTCAATCAGAGAAGGACAAACATATGGTTTCACTCATATGGGGAACATAAAAAATAGTGAAAGGGATTAAAGAGGAAAGGAGAGACAATGAGTGGGAAATATCAGAAAGGGAGACAGAACATGAGAGACTCCTAACTCTGGGAAACGAACAAGGGGTAGTGGAAGGGGAGGTGGGCAGGTTAGGGGTGAGCAGGTGATGGGCACTGAGGGGGGCACTTGACAGGATGAGCACTGGGTGTTATGCTGCATGTAGGCAAATCGAACTCCAATTAAAAAAAATATACAAAAAAAAAAAATCCCACTGGTTCTTACTTCAACATCATGGAGCTTGGGGAGGCTTTAAGGTGACCCAGATGTCAGGAAGCTCAAGTGAGAACCAATGATGTTGGTCTGGCATTCAAGACTCAACCCCTGCCACTTACTAGGTTTGACCTTGAGCAGGTCAACTTTCCTTCTGAGTTTCAGCCTCTTCATCCATAAAATGGGGATAGGATGACAAAATCTCCCTAAATAGGTGTTTATAGAACTCTGGGTATGTACACGGCAGCACACCAAATCCAGCAAAGAACCATAGAAAGCTACTACTTTCCAGAGTTTAAAATAATCAACCAAAGTGATCCAAAAACTATGACTTGAGCCTTGTTTATCTTCCGTTAGATCATTTTGAGTACATTAACAGCAACATATCCTTATATATCTGATGTCAATTAGTAATTTGGGGACTGACTAATTTGCATACCTGCTGCTCATGATTTTGAGCAGTTTTGGTTACTTGGCCTAAAGCAAAATTGCCAGATATATCTTTCTCCAGTCAGATAACATATGTACTGTTACAGAGAACCTCAGAACATATGCTACTCTGCACTGGGAATGAAGTGCCAGTTCCATCCATTTCTTAGAGTGTGATCTCAGGTCTGCAGAAGGTGCCTCTCCTGAAGTCTTGGGTCAGGAAAAACCAATACTCATTTGGATCTGATGAATGTGTAATCAGAATTCATTAGAGGAGCCTACTTAGCAAGAGTTATAAATGGCAGCAGCATCTATAGCAGAGGGTATCAAATACTAAAGTGCCTCATGCTTTCGAAGTTAATAATACCTTTGATGATCATATTTTTCTCCAAATAATATGTTTTCTCTCACATTTCCATGAAAGATCCATGCTTGCTGGGAAACATAGGCCACAGTCCCGTTGACGGCCACAATCCCTTGCTGTAACCGCATCTAGAGCAAAATAACCAGAATACCTTCAGAAGCTAAACCTCACAGAATTCTCTTCAGGGTCTCACTGCACCTGCCACCCACTTATTGCATGAATGCTAATCATGATGGTGCAAGACGGTCAAAAGATGTCTTGACCACATACTGCAAAGCCCAACTATATAGGCTGATGGTCTCAAAGTCAAAAATCTTCAAGCATCCAGGCAGCAATGTCACAGAAGAGGCAGTGGTAAGCTCTGCTGCAGGCTGGAGAGGCCACATGTCACCTCCAGAACAGGATGCCCTCTGAGAGAACCTATCACAAAGGCTCCCTTTTCCTCCAGGTGTACAGCTGGGTCCCACCCTCCTCAGCCAGGTCCCAGAGGCAAGACATAGCCTCCATGGCTGTGGATGGTGGTCTTCACATGCCCTGTCTCAAGGAAGTAGCCTCAATTCAAGTGCACATTTGGCACAGGGCCTGGTGCAAGGATGCCGGCCTGGTGCAGCCAGAATTTCCCAGTCTTGGGCAGCCCCAGTGGCTCAGTGGTTTAGTGCCACACTCAGCCCAGGGCGTGATCCTGGAGACCTGGGATCAAGTCCCACATCGGGCTCCCTGCATGGAGCCTGCTTCTCCCTCTGCCTGTGTCTCTACCTCTCTCTCTCTCTCTCTCCCTCTCTCTCTCTCTCTCATGAATAAACAAATAAAATCTTTAAAAAAAAAAAAGAATTTCTCAGTCTTCAAGAGAACTGGAAAATCCAGTTTCATGTGGCAGATTGGGCAATCCAATTAAAAAATGACATGGGCTCTGGTGTGTGACCCTGACTACATAAGTTCACTTAGGATAATCCTACATGGTGGGCATCTAACAGGTAACAGTGGATACTAGTGATGATACCATGTTCAAAGGTGTTAGGAGACAGGATATGCAAGAGACAGCATGGTGCTCAAGCCTGGGTCACATAGCTAGAAGTAGCAAAGGACAAGAATCCTGGGCTCCTCCCTCTCCCTGCCACAAGGTCTACAGAGAAGTTGAGGGCACGTTACTGCTTTAGTTGATGCATGCATTCAGCTACTCCATCAAAGAAGATTTGACTGAGCCACTGCTCTGGGCAGATACTGGAGATATGGAGATAATGAGGGGAAAAACACATCCAAAGTCATGGTGAGTCATAGGTTCTTTGGTCCTTCCCTGACAAGCTGCCTTGCTGGCCTCTCTAATCAGGACAACCCAAGTCATGGGGACTACCATGCATTTAATGACTTGTCTCTTCCTTTGACAAAGATGGCACTCTAGGCAAGGAAACAGTCACTGTTTAACACATGTCCTTAGAAGGTAAACTCAAGAGTATAAAAAGCTCGGCCTCACCAAGGAGCTACTGCACACGTTAACCTTCTGGAAATCACTGTTAACTGTGTGCACAGCGTCGAGTGCAGCCAAGCCCAGCCACTGGGTCCACTGTTCTCGGAGGGCCCTGACACAGCAGGCAGGGGACCATTTGACTGTCATATAAGTGCTCCATCTTCACAGCTTACCTGTCCTAGGAGAGCTGCAATGAGGGAACTCTTTCCACTTCCAACGTTCCCGCATATTCCTAAGACCTTCCCCTACCAGAGAAACAGAAAACAGATATAGTCATGCCACCAGATTTTAGAGGGTCTTGGGCCAAAGGTGTTGCTCCCAAACTCTGCCAGCCAGGCCAGGTGGTGACCAAGGGGTCACTGCTGGCTTTAAGAGGTAGGCAGCTATATCCTCACACCCCAAACCCGATACACAGCCTGAGAGGATGCAGGAACTTAAGTCTTAATTAAGTGCTTTCCTTGGCACAGCACAGCAGAGTGCCTGGAGGATTTCTAGAAATCATGCACAAGCACTGATGTGAAACAGCCTTGTGTTGGTCTGGGACAACACATGGGGCCTGGACATGAGAATTGTCCCTTGCGCACACTCCAGGAAAGCAAATCTAATAGAAGTTAAAGGCTGCACAACCCAGGGGGACAAGGGCAGCCTTTGAAGTACAGAGAGCTGAGTGTTTTTTTAAAGTCAGTTTTAAAGTATCCTCCCACCATACTGAAGTGTAATCTGAAATTACTGAGCACATTGGGTTCATGGATTACTCTACAGCTACAGATCTATTAATTCAACCACAAATCTTGTAATTGACTGCTATGAGCCAGATGCCACCCTGGACACTAGCAGTAGCACAATACAGTAATGAACATGACAGACAACAATTTGGCTCTGCCTTCATGGAGCTTATGTTTAATTGGGGGGACCAACAATCAACAAGGTAAGTAAGTAAAATATGGAGTATGACAGGTACATGCCATGGTAACACATAAAGCAGGGAGGAGATAAGGATGAGGGTGGAGGGAACTTTGTAAGTGGTAGAGAAGGCCCTCAGGTACAGATACAGATCCAGCAGTTGGAAGATGGCCAGTGCACATGGATGGGTCACTGACAACAGGTAACATTTGAGGACGCCTGAAGGGGATGTAGATATCTGGGAGGAAACCACTGCGAGCAGAGCAAGAGTCCATATGGAGACTTTTAAGTGGACATGTGCCCACTCTTGTGTTCAAGCAAATACTGTAATGCTGCAGTTGGAATATCTAAGAGCATTCTCATTAAGACCTGCTCTCTATAACCCTTTAGAGCAAAGATGCCCATCACAGAGCTAAATATGGCTCCTTTCCCACCTGAAATATACCAGAAGGACCCATCACCTGTCTGCCATCCTCAACACATGAAGATTGCTTCTTGTCATCATGAATTTCTTTGACAAGTCTTTATGGAACACCAGGCATCATGCGAGGCACTGGGGATGAAGTAGTAATCAAGGCAGATGTGATCCCTGCCTTATGCAGCTCATATTGTCATTGAAGCTACAAGTAAGTGAACTAAGTGAAGCAGATCCATTTTAATTCCCCTAAAAGGACTTCAAGTAACTAGGGCATGACAGATTTGGGGGCAAAGAGACCACAGGTATGGATCCAGTTTTTAGGCATTTGGTTCTCTTTTGAGTTCTATCCACTACCTGAGACCAGGTCTGAACCTTCTAGATTTATCCTTGTCTTCCGAAGAAAACCCATGAGTTTCCAATTATTCATTTGTTCATTCAGAAAAGTGTTGGGAGTCTACTCTGTGCCAGGCACTTGCTTTGGTGCACTGTCACAACTATAAATGAGACAGATACATGCCCTGATATCAAAAAGGCTATAGTCCAATGGAATTCTGGAACTAAATTTGGGATAATATGGATGCTCTGAATTTAGGACATTTAAGGGCAACACTTAAGCTGGACTTGGTTGTGAGACGAAAAAGGGCAACAATAGCTAACATCAGTTGAGACTTACAGTGGGCTTAGCATTTTTTGTATGATACCTCCTTCAGTTCTCACACCCACCTTGTGAAGTGCTACTATTATTAAAATATCCATTGAGCAGGTGAAGGAGGAGAGGCTCTAAGAGGTTAAGCAATATACTAAAAGTCACACAGCTGGCAAGTGGGTAGGATTGGAACCCAGGTACACCAGGTTCCAGAGACACACCCTTAATCCACTCAATGCTGTGTTGCCCCCACTATGTCTTCAACTTGTTTCAGAAAACACTGACAATGTCCTTGGTGCACAAACCCAAGAGTTATCAACATAATGAGAAGAAGGAAAGCAATAAAGGGGATAAAAGGCAGCTTCTTTAAAACACAATAGTAGTTCACTGAGGCCTCTCTGGAGCAACTCAAAGACATGGTTAGACCAATCCAGGTGCTGCACATCATAAGCAGGGGAAGGGAATGAGAAAGCAAAGTGGGCTGCACCCGGCAGGACTTAACTGAGAACCTAGCTCAATTGCACTCATCCAACCAAACACAATTTCCCATGAATATGTGGCAGACAACTCTGCTAACGATAAGAAGCACCACTTTACACCAGCTATTGAGCTTAGCATCACATAATAAACAGGAACCTCTCCTTCTGTAGTGCTCGCATGGGGAAAGGGTGAGTCAACAAGATGGGAGATTAAAATACTAGGCACAAGATTAATGCTGAGCCCTCTGCAGCAAAATCAACAACACTGCCATCCCTGGAGCACTGCTTCTGAGTTCTCAGTGCAAGAGAACCACATGCAGGAGAAGGCCAAACATCCCATAAATGCAGAGCTTTGTCTAAAAACTCTATTCCCCAATCCTGAGGGGAACAGTCAACAGACTGGCTGGCTTCCTTTGCTGCGTTGTTTGTTGATCTCATTTGCTTTTAACAAGTATGTTGCTTACAAGCACAGATTCTGGGGCCATTTGCCCTGGGTGTGAAGCCCTCTTCTGCCACCTGATAGCAGTGTTATCTTGGATAAATTATGCAACCTCCCAGTGTGTCAGGTTTCTCAATCATAAAGTGAGGGTAGCTGTAGTACCTACCTCTTAAAGTTCTTAGGGTGGTTAAATGAATTAATTTTGTACCTGGTAAATAGTAAGTGCTCATGATTGTTGGTTATTATCTATCATACTACTTCAATGTGAAATTAAGAACAAATCAAAGATTTTTTATAAAAGATATTCAATTTGAGCCTAGCAACCTGAAATGGATTGTCCATTCAACATTGCAACTGACTACTTTGGAGTTAGAAGATCAGTACTAATACAACCACCAGGGACACCTGGGTGGCTCAGCAGTTGAGCATCTGCCTTTGGCTCAGGGCATAATCCTGGGATCTGGGATGGAGTCCTACATCGGGCTCCCAGCAGGGAGCCTGCTTCTCCTTCTGCCTGGGTCTCTGCCTCACTCTCTGTCTCTTATGAATAAATTTAAAAATCTTTAAAAAATTAATACAATCACCCTCTTCTCTCAGCTTGAAGAGAATTTTTCAATATCCATGTACATAGTTTTAAAGTTGGGGAAAAAAAAACAACCTAGTTAGAGACATCCCTCCACCACCTCCAGCTCAAACTGAATTATGTTAGGCCTTGAGAAGGCCATAGCTGTGTGAATCAAGGAGGAAAGATGGAAGCCACCACACCTGTAGAACACATACCCACCTTTCTTACCACAAAGCTTATATTGTGCAGAACCAATTTGGGGCTACCACTTTGCTCCTCTGGGCCAGCAACTCCCTGGTCTGATGAACTCAAACTGTATGCCTCTAGCCTCTGTTTCTTGAGAAAATGCTTTTTCTGGTTCTCCACTTTCTTTAGGTCACTTTTTCTGCTGGTTTCTTGATCCCAAGTCAAGGTGGCATTTGCTAAAAGTAAGACAGTATCTGGGTCTTCTGGTTGGATGATGTAAGATGGGGCGCTTTTATCTATGAGAATTTTCTAAGATTAAAGAGACAAAATTAACTGGGCACACATTATCCATTTGCAAGAACCATCCCAATATATATCTTCTAATGACCCAAAACCATAATCTTGGCAATTGTACTCAGGACATTCAGAGAAGATATTCTGAAGATATTCCCCTAGGAGAAGCTGCAGCAGAAATAGTCTACTAGCTCATGCGATCTAGGACAGATGCCTCTTTAACCACAAGGTCTATGTGGGTCACCCACATTGGAGAATACTAATTGCAGCTACATTTAGTCCTCATGCCCAAGGTAATCAGCTTTTGCCAGTCTTTGGGTGGGGGCTTCATTGTCTGGCACTAATGCTTATGAAACAAAGGTCACATGCTCAGCCTCTACTGTGTCTTTTTCCTAGGCCCCCACTCAGTTCAGTTCAATAAAGCATTTGCCAAGCGCCTACCCTGTGCCAGATTCTGGGGTAAACAGCAGAAATGAAATTATGAATAAGGCATGATTCCTGTCCTTAAAGAGATTACAGTCTGGGGGAAGATGGGAATATATACAGACATTTCAGGGAAATGTGACAAGAACAAAACACTGTGACTTCCAGAGAAGGAAACTTAGCTCCCCATCCCAAGGGCCATGTACTGGTGCCTGAGCTGAGTCTGTACAGGTGCTGTACAGGCAAAGATGAGGGAAGGAAAGGGAGATGGGAGCCTTCTAACAGAGGGCATGGCATTAGCAAAGCAAGGAAACATGCAACACCATGGTTTATCAGGGTGGAGTATGAAACAAGTAATTCAGGGTTACTACAGAACTCAAGGTAGGAAGGGTATAGGCAATCAGGTGGAGATATAACTGAGGACCTACTGATGGAAAGTTCAGTTTCAGTCCTGGAGGGAACAAGAAGTCAAGGATCTCAAGCAGGTGAATATCAGTGATCACACCAAAATTTTAACAGCTTTGTGGGGGGCTGAGTATGATGTGGATTTGAGGAGATCAATAATGGAAAAGGAAGATTGGTTCATGAGTCACTGTGATAATTCAGATGAGAGATGATAAGGCCTTGAGTGAAGGTGATGGCAGTAGGGACAGAGCAAAAGTTGAGAAGTCAAGAAATAGCATTATTCCTCTAGCCTAAGATATTTGATATAATATATACAATTAATGCAATGGTGTTCGTGTTTGTGTTTTGTTCAAAAAGTGATAAGTCAACACCACAACCAACCAACCCAATCTTACAAATAGTGCCCTCTTAAAATTGAGGAAATACAGTGAGCAGAAGGTGACTCAATGGGGCCCTTGATTGGTTAACTGTAGATAGTAAGGGAGAAGACAGACACAGGTACCTTGGATGCCTAAGATGACTTCTAGATTGCTGGCCTGAGTGAATAAAATCATTCAATTAATTTGCTCATGCCTGAACATGCTGTTCTCTCGTTTGAAACACCCTCCTCCTTTTCCTTTCCTTGCCTGAACTTCAGTACCACTTTATGCACCCTTTTCACATGTCACATATCCTTACTGCATAAGCAATTCCTGGGATACCTGGTCCTACACTAAACTGGAGGCTCTTGAAAGTAAAGACTCTCTTCTCCTCTTCTTTGCACTTCCCATAATGGTTTATATATAGGAAGCACACAGTACATCTCTGATGAATGGCTGAATGAATGAATAAAGCAACTGAGTCCATAAATGTGATGCACCATCACCCTCTTCATCACTCTCATCACCACACCCATTATAAGACAAACCAAGTAGGTAAAGGGGCAGAGGATGGCTCAGGTCAAACTCAACCCCACTCCTGGAACATTTTAAGATTTATAGCTTGGGAAAAGAGGGTCAAGAATATCATCTCCATGTATGGAGATTTTATTTCATTTTTACTAAAAGGGCAAACCACCTTATAAAGCCTTGCTTGTACCTTCCTTGATGCACATTTGTTGATCCAACTCTGAATGCAGGGCCTTCTCCCAATGTTCTTCAAACAAGTGACCCTGCCCTCCCAAGGGTTGACACAGCTTCCACAGATCAGAGAATTTTCCCACCCCAAAATGAGATCTCTCTCTTCCCTACTCACCCGGTGTTAGTTATACCTGCATTCTCCTCAGAGAGACATTGGCTTCAGCCATTGCTTTGACTGAGAAAGGCAAGATTGCAATTGAAAACTTCATTACATTAAACATGGCAATCACACTAAATGCCTGAAGAACAAAAGAGAGGTATAGGGTTTAGGATGAGATGTTGCCTTGGCTCTGAACCATTATATCCATGGGAATTATATTTGCTGCGATGAGAAATTGTGGCACAGTTGGAACTCTTACAGGAACATTTTTTTTTTCCATTTCATGGCTCACAAATCATGGGCTGGCAAATTAGGGATGGCAAGATCTTAATCTATTTTGCTTTGGATTTTCATCAAAATGGTGGGAGATTTATCACCTTGTCTCTGTCAGTACAGAGAGGATAATTTCCAAGGAAGACCTCTAATTGAATATGTTTGAAAGTCTCCAATCCACATCCTTGCTTGGCCTAGACCATTCACTCAAAACTCCATGGATTGTCCTAAATTATCCCCTTCTCCCAGTTGCTTCAGAGGCCTCTGACCCTTCAGATCTAGAGTATCCTTTTTCATACCATATTCAGTCCCAGGATGAAAGTAAAAATTTCCTGGAAGGACCTGCTTGGTCCATGCTGCTGTTGGGAGAGTGGCTTCTGGCTCTCCTACCCCCAAGGTCTGGCCTCCATACCCTACCCACCACATGCCTGAGACAGATTTGAAAACCTCCAACTGCCATTTCCAAAAAATCACCTCCCCTCCATACTGAGGCTTTTCTCACTGAGGCCTGCCTGGTAGGTGTTTAACATCATACAGCTTCAATAAAGATGAGTTTTCTCACTCTATTGGTGCCCCAGGGGTACCTAATTTCATCTCTCAGATTTCATCTTCTCATCTGTCCAACTTGTAATTAGCATATTCTCCCTAACCACCCATTTAAGAAATTAATAACAACTTCCATCAACAAATCCAGAGTGATCCTGCTGTTGAATGGGTCCCATGGATGAAGCCCTGGGCTTCAACTAATCCTCCTTAGTTCCATAAGGGGACAATGGAGAATGTTCCCTTCATCACATCTAGTCCCAAATCCATTCCCAAAGAGAACTCAACTCCCCCAAGCCCAAAATACTATTCTTGACTCAGAAAACCCAGGCCTTGGTTGACAGAGCATTCAGGCTGCCTTATGTGAGCCAGCATCTGAGGACTGACCTCCTACTGATGTGGCCTTGACAGAGAAGGCAAGGGATTCTGAATCTGAAAAAAATATATGCCTTGCATTCAGGGGAATTTGTTCTTGTCTACTTTTCTCCTAAATCATCACTTTATAAAATATTAATTATGTGTACCCAGTTTGGTATAAAATTTGCTTGGTGTATTGCTGGGGAAAGAATGTTTTGTTGTTTGGGATCATAGAACACAGTCACAATAATTGAGAAGCATTCTGTTGAGGCTTTGGTATGTCATTGCCATTCATTCTGGCTTGGGTTCATTGCTGAATTCAAGCCCTCAGAGTGACTAAACTGCGCGTGAAGAACCCAGGAAAATAAAAGCACATCACAAAGAAACAAAGGGCAGTAACAGGACTGACAGCCCCACAACAGATGCCCCAGCAAAAGCATCCTGATTTCTCACACATCCTCCCTTCCTCTCAAGATCGAGATTTTTGGTGCAACTACTGCTCTGTGAGCACACTTGCTTATTTCATTCTCTCTCTCTCTCTTTTTTTTCTTGCTTTTATTGACTTTCCTCCATTCACTTACCCTTCAGACACTGGGTTTAATATCTCAGCTGTTTATTTATTTCAGCCAGGGGCTGTTTCCCATCTAGCCCAGAGTTTCTTTACCTTTGAGTGCACAGGCCCTCTTATAAAAAACCTGAGCATCTCACCTTCATTCTAATTCTCCCTCTGAGGCTTTCAGCCCAAAATCGCCTGGCCTGGGTGAGCATCAGGCTAATAAGAACAACAAACACTTACACAGCATTTACAACGTACCAGGCACTGTTCCACGTGCCTTACATAAAAGGACTCCTTCAGTCCTCACAACCACAGGGACTATTATAACCCCATTTACAGATAATAAAACCAAGCAAGAGAGGTTCAATGAATTGCCCTCTGTCATAGTAAAATACCAGAGTCAGGAGTTAAACAAGAGGGATTCTTACCCTAACCACACTGAGTCTCTCATCCAGAGAATTCCCACAAACTTCCCTTCTTATAATACGTATATATAATTGTGAATAAAATAGCCAAGTGCTCATCTGATTTCAGTTCTGTTTTCTAAATATCAGATTGTGTTTCAACATTAACCACTACCCCTGCACTGACATAAGACTGGTTAAGAGTCACGTTAGACTCTCCTGAGCTCCTTGTCAGCCCAAGCACTTGATTTTAAAAGTCAAGGTCAAATACTGACCCTTCTGTGATTGGGTATTCTGATGCCAGTGCTGGGCCTTTGCCAGCAGGGAGTGTGACGTGTTGGAGTGTGAAGGAGGACAGTTCTAGAGATGATTCTTACCACTGAGGCAGTGAGCCTGCGTCTCAGGAGTATGTGGCAGGTGAATGTCAATACAATGGCTATGGTAGATGCAATGGGAGCCAGGGCCGAGTTTCCACTTTGGAAAAATCCAGCTTTTTCCAGTAATTTCCTTTCCCTCTTCCTTATATCTGTAAATAGAAAACAGTCTATAATGGATTTATTTTGCAGCACCAAGAAATGTATTTATCCATACCTGATCCTCCTGCAAAAAAGTATTAAGGATTCCTGATATGAAGTTTAAATGAGACGAAGTATGGAGAGCCCTGTACACAAACTGGGAGCTTAGTGCATGTCAGCTGCCATACTGGATGGTTTCTGAGGCCTCTTCCAATCCTGATTCTCTGTGTTAAGAGTCATATACTTGGATGTGTACAGGAGTTGGCAAATAATGTAAATGAAGGGAGTGGGAAGAGATTAAGACCAGAGGGAGAGTGTGGGGTGTAGCAAAATGGAGACCACATGCCTCAGTGCAAGGGGAAGCTACATCTCAGTGCAGGGCTGCTCAGGGTCCCTACACCTTCAACTGTCCCAAAGTCTGGGATCTGGAATTTTGTGGGACGTCTTTCACTTACACTTGTAAGTGTTGGGGACTAATTGAAAGAAGCTTTTAAATACTGTAAAGACCAAACAAAACACATGTGCCAAGCCTGAAGACTGTCGCATTTGGGCTCCTCTCTTGTGTTCCAGGTATAGCTACAAGAGCCCAAGAGTATTTCTCCCTTTTTTGTTGTTGTTGTTGTTTTTTAAGATTATTTATTTATTTATTCATGATCATCACAGAGAGAGGAGAGAGAGGCAGAGGCACAGGCAGAGGAAGAAGCAGGCTCCATGTCGGGAGCCCGACGTGGGACTCAATCCCGGGACTCTGGGATCGCGCACTGGGCCAAAGGCAGGCGTTAAACCGCTGAGCCACCCAGGGATCCCCTATTTCTCCCTTTTGTAAGTCCAGATGGGGTCCATGCCTCTGTGCTGCTTACAAGTCAAACTCAAGCCTCCTTCTCCTGGTGTTTAAAGTTCCTAACTCCAATTCCAGCCTTTTCTGCAAAAATGTTTTTCACACTAACAACATGGGGCCATCACCATTCTTACTGAGTGCTCTGCTGAGCACTGCACAATGCCTTCATTTGATCACTCTCCTCACTGTGTGACAAGGGAGGAACTATTATTATGCCCTCTGGCAGGACAGGAAAGTCACAGCAGATTAAGTAACTTGCCTTTTAAGTGGTCATGCAGAATTGGAACCCAGTTCTACTGTGGTGCAAAGTTCTGCTGTCCATATGCCCTTTGCCTCTACGATACCACACACCTCCTCTTCCCCAAGCACACCCTCGAATATTCACCTCTAGGCCTTTGCTTCTGCTGGGAGTCCTCCCCAGCGCTGTCTGTATCTGAGCCCTTGCTATCCTTCAAAGCCTTTCTAAAATGCCACTTCTGCCATGAAGCTCTTCTTGATCTCTCCAACACGATATGCTCACCCTCTCACCCCCCTGGAGCTTCTCCTTTGTACCATTTTCCCCATTTCACCCTACAGTTAATTCATGTGTTTACTCATTCAACAAATTTTAACCTGATGTTTATATTGGCCTCATGCTGTGCTTGGTGTTGGTTACATAGGAGTAAACAGACTCTCAGCTCTCTTTCCATAGAGGAGATAGACAAATTCTACCATTATAAATTTGTTGGATGATATGAAAGAAATAAACAGGGTGAAGTGATTAAAAGGAACTGGTCAGGAATGGACCTGCTTAGAACTGTAATCAAGAAGGCCACCTTGAGTTAGTGACATTAAAAGGAGTCACAAGGTTGCCATGAACATCTAGCACAAGAGCATTTCAGGCAGAGGAAACAGCAACTGCAAAGATCCTGAGGTATGAATGAGCATGGATATTGTTCTAAAAAAAGACAGCAGGTTTGCATGGCTCAAGCAAGTTATCAAGGGTTAGGACAAGATGTGATGAGATTAGAGAGGTCATCAGGTGTCAGATCATGTTGGATCTAATAGGCCACATAAAGGAATTTGGATTTAAATCAAAAGTCCTAAATTGGAATAATCTAAGTGTGATAATAAACCACTAAAGATTTTTTAGCAGAGAAGGACAGGATCTGATTGACATTTTTAAAAGGTCACACTGGTTTCTGAGTACATAATGGATTTTAGGAGGAAGGAAGAAAGCAAGTATTGAATTCAGAAGTTCTTTCCACAGTCCAGAAAGGAGAGAATATTGGCTTACACTAGGGTGGCAGTGGAATGAAGAGAAGTAGATTCCAGATATATTCTAGACATGGAGTCAACAAACTTATAGCTATTGTTGAGCTTATGACCTTGCACATAGTAGGAAGTTGATAAATATTTATTGAATTAAACTGACTCAAGTTAAATTGAGTTGAATTAAATTGGACTAAGTCAAATGGAATCAAATTTAATCAAATCATTGTACTAGAGTTCAATGTGTGAGGAAGTGTTTCTGGGTCTTCAAGGAAGATTCCATTGGGCTGCCAGTGTTCTAACCTGCAGCACTTCCTTTGGCAAGCTCAGAAGCAAGTTTTGTAAGCCACTCCCTAAAACATGGATACACAGCTTCAGGCCCAATTACACGCTGGTCTAAAAGTGTAATTGTAGATCCAGAGAATCAATTGTAACAGTGGTTCAGATCATTAACTGGCCAACCACCTGAGTCTATGTCAGCAATTATGTAAATGTTCCCTGCAATTAGATTTGCATTTATATTTGATTGTAATGGTTTTAATATCTTTTTAAAAAAGCTATATATGTGTCCTCGTATCTGTGCAAGGAATGTCAAATCAAGGGGTCATCCAATCATGATGAGGTTGCTGCAGGCAAGGAGATATATATGTGAGTGTGTGCATGTATATGTGTAGACATCTTCTAAGTCAAGGAAATAGCTTAAGACAGCTCTTCTTCTCATAATTTTTTAGTGATTTTTTTCTTTTTTGGTAAAAGGTAACTGGTCAGTACCAATATCCACATGCCTTCATAAAGGCTAAACCATATGTCGCTCACCTGGTGAGTGAGCACTTGGGTTCATCAGAACAGATGCCTGCGTCTATTAAAATCTCTGTAATCCTTTGAAAAGCCTGCAAAGCAGCTCAGGGAACCCCCACAGCCCCCTTTCTGCAATGCCTGGCCCCAGGAACCTTAACAACCCCTTAGAAGAGCACATTCTACAGGGTAAGTAATTCTTCAAGCACCTGCACATCCTACCTTGAATGGTATTGGTAAAAGATTTCTCCCAGGCATACATTTTAATCAGCTTGATGCAGGTCAGAAATTCATTCATTGTCTGAACTCGCTTGTCTGTCACTGAAATTGCTGATCTTCGGAAAGCTGAATTGAGCTTAGCCATAAACATCTGAAATCAAGGTATAAACAGTGTTCAGAGAGAATTGCTGAGTTGCAGTTGGCCTAAAAATTCAGGGATCAGAGTAGAAGTGCCAGGAAAAGTTCTAAGGGAAGCTGGCCTGAGATTCTTGCCATCTTTCCCTTGAGTTGTGGCAGCTAATGTGGACCAGGGCACACCACTGATGATCAGACAGGTGATAAAAATACATGAATTGCTAGGATGCAAAGAGATTGTTGGGGACTTTGACAAATTGAAAAGCATGTACCCCTCCCCTAGGGCATTCAAATTCAAGTTCTTAAAAAATAATACACTGTGCCAACAACAAAAAAAGTACATTTGTGAGCACAAAGTGGGGGCATAGGCTTCAAGTCCCTGCCCTGGAAATGAAGCCTTCTATCCAATTCAGTGAGAACATGTGTGCAAAATGCAAGCGTACAGCAGTTACAATTGCAAAGGCCTGCCATTACCTGGATGGGGATGAATATGATGTACACAGATATCCCGATGAGGGCTGTGGGCCCCAGAATGAAAAAGGCATATACTGCACAAACAGCCATTAAGATAGGGATGGTGGCTGGCAAGGGACAAAACAAGGCAGCTTCAAACAAGGAATAACTGTCACTTGATAATGTATTGAGCACCTGGAAAGAAAGCACATGGGTTCAGGCTTTGGAAGCTTCATGCAAACATCTCCTCAACTGAAGGCTTTCAGAATGGTTGAGGGGTCTGAGGAGAGAAGAGAAAAAACTGCCTTAAGGGGGAGGGGTATCATCAGGGGACCAACATGATGAATGGCTCTCATGCTGATCTAATTTTGGAGAGGCCCATCTTTTAGGACTGAGAGTCCCAATGAAGAAATCTTGACAAAAAGAGTAATAAATATTACCATCTAAGAGCATGCTGGAGAGATGGCTGGCTGCCTACTCTTTATCTATCTCTTCTTCTTGCTTTATTCAGAGCAGCAATGTGCCCAGCTTAAAAATTACATTTTTCAGCCTCCCTTGTGGAAAGAGTATGGCCATGTGACTGTGTCAAGGGCAATGAGATAAAAGCCAAAAGTGTCAAATGGGAGTTTGAGAATGCATTCTTATAGGGAGCCAAGTCAATTTAGAGGACATATACCTTATTCTTCTCTCCTTCATCTTACCAGCTATCTGAAACATGACTGGCATGGCGGGACCTCCAGCATCCATCCTGAGCCATTATGGGAGCCATGTGCTGGCATAGTGACAAAGAAAGGTACGAAGATCCAGAAGTGTTCATACCAGCCCTGAGTTACTCTCTTCCAGACTACTTTTACAAAGAGTGGAACAAACTAATCTTGCTTAATCTACTGTTATTTTGGATTTTCTTATTCTATGCAACCAAGTTCATCTTCAGTGATACGGGATGCTTTGGACATAATGAAAGAGCAACTATAAGAAAGAGGCAAGGCTTCTCCCTTACCTTATACCACCTGGAGTTCCCTTGACTAGGGAAATATTTTGTGTAAATGATGAGAATCTTATTGCTTAGGCTTATCTTATTGCTAAGGCTCAAGGGCTTAAGAAGATATAAATTCGGGGCACCTGGGTGGCTCAATTGGTTAGCTTCTGACTCTTGTCAGTTATCTTCTGACTGTGAGATAGAGCCTCAAAATGGGCTCTGTACTGGGCATTGAACCTGCTTGAGATTCTCTCCCTCTGCTTCTCTCCCCCACCCTCTCTCTCTCTCTCCCCCCTCTCTCAGAAGGAAGGAAGGAAGGAAGGAAGGAAGGAAGGAAGGAAGGAAGGAAGGAAGGAAGGAAGGGAGGGAGGAAGGAAGGAAAAGAAAGAAAGAAAGAAAGAAAGAAAGAAAGAAAGAAAGAAAGAAAGAAAGAAAGAAAGAAAGAAAGAAAGAAAGAAAAGAAAGAAAGATAGATCCTGAAGTCCAGCAGATGTAGTCTTTACTATAACTTTAGGACTCCAAACTCGACACAGGCAGAAACATTGGACCAATTGCTCACTCATTTTTTTGTGCCTGTGGTGTGTTCCATACTGCCTCAGTGTCCTTTTTGACAATCAAAGGGATTGAATGAGGTTACCCCCATGCCCTGTCTCAGTTGAAACAGGGAAGCCTTTCCAAATTCCCCAGCTTGAATGGAGCCCTCCTTTCACTGAACTCCTCTAATGTTTTGAGTCTCCATCATCTCATTTAGCAGAATGTTGGGATATAATGGGTAGGACATTGGACAAATAAAAGGCATATGCATTATCCAGGAAGCATATCTCATTCAATTTCAGAAAACTTAGGATTTAATTTTCTAAAATTAAACTCTTGGCCAGCTTACCTCACCAATAGAGATGTGTGCTAGTGTCTTGAAGGACACCAGGTTTTCAAAAACCAGGGTGGAGACAGCCACCTTCAATCGGATCGCTGTGCGGTAATTTATGGCCCAGGCAAGGGCCCAGAAGAGCACTTTGGTAAACTCAGTAGCAAAAAGGGCCATGCACAGACCAATGCCAACCCAGACATTCCTAGAAATGCTCTCGGTCTGTTGGAGGATTTGGTGAATGAGAACTGTCTGTAAAATAGCACAATGGAGAGAGGAAAGAGCCATTGGAGGTTGAGGTTGATATAGGAAGCCTCAGATAATGTCAGCAAGCTGACTTTATGAGGCAAACTTTTTAATTAATTTCAGTGGCTGCTGCTGTGCTTGTCAAGGATTAGCTTTATGAAAATTTGCCCCCAAGGAGCTCAAAGATAATGACAATGTACTAAACCCACCAGCTCGTAGAGAAAGTAACTAATGGCATTCTTTGCCAATCTGGGGACCTATTTGACAAGGCAGAAAAAGGGCCACCCCCACTCACCGGCCCTATGGCTGCCATGATAATGCACAGGATGTTGGCCACAATATCCATCAAAACACGTGTCCTCTGGAATTTCCAGACCACTCGGCCCAGAGAGGCTTTCTCAGGACCCACACTTTCTACCTCTTCATCCCAAAGGATTCGAAATCTGTGATGAAAGAACAAGAAGAAGAAAAGGGATTTCATTTCCACTTGCTATTTGAAGTTACTTTGATGAACAAACCTCTCAAGTGTTCTCAACACAACCCTCATCCCTAGCAGTGGTGCCTCCACACAAGCACCACTGATTCTCTTTTCTTATTTTCCAGAGCAGGTGGGGTATGGGAGGAGCAGAAAAACAAAGCCTTGGCATGAGCACAAGCTGGTACCTGACACTTGGGCACTTCATTTCCTGCTCCTACTGCCCATCTCTGGCACAATACCAGTTCGATTTAAAAAAAAGAGAGAGAGAGAGAGAGACAACAGAAAAATGACAAGAGTAATCTTCCCCAGGGCAGTAAAGAGTTTGTCCATTTCAAAGATCTGAAAGAAGGCCAGTATGACAGAAGTGTGGTAAAGGAAGAAAGAGTTGACATGACACTGGGAGGAGGGGCAGAGCCAAACAAATCCCATGGGACCTCATAGTTCTCAGGAAGGAGTTTAAGTTTATTTTCCCGAGCAAAAGAAGCCATTGCAGGTTTTTAAGCCAAAATGATAAGATCATTTTACATATCTAAAAGAACATTCAGATTGCTGTGAAAATAGTGGATTATAGGGGAACAAAGGCATGGGGACCACAGGAGGAGACTGTTGATATCCAGGGCAGAAGTGGCAGAGGTTTGACACTGGATTTAAGGGAAGTGCATTTGAGGAGGATGGACAGAGACAACAGGACAACAAATCCCAATTTTCTGGCTCAACCAACCATGTGAATGGAGTTTGTCAAGAAGAGGAGAAGAGTATATATAGCTTTAGATATGAAGTGGCATATTATTAAGGTTGTGTTTGGTGTTGAGTCTTTGCAGTGGATAAGCTCACCTAGGAGTAGGCATAGCATAGAAGAGAAGTGGATCCAAGTTGATGTTGAATAGATGGAAGGAAACATTAAAAACAGAAAGAGAAGTTTGGACCAGAGAAGTAGAAGGAAAATGCTGCCCCTTCTGTCTGATCTCACTAGCAACTTTCTCCAGACTATGATCTGGGGAATTACTACTGAATGAGATATCTGAAGTACATGGGTGAAGGGAACCACAGTTGTAGAAACAATTGCAAGACCATGATTAAAACTCTCAGCCCTATAACCACATACTCCAGACTATGCCTTGCACTTTACCCCAGGTGGCCAAAGATAAGAAGACTCCCAGAAGAAATAAGTGCAGAGAAGACTTAGAAAAGTTCCCCATTGTTTAAGACATTATGACTCATCCCAACCTCAAAGGTCAAAGCAGCTTGTAGAAAGAATGAAGTTAATGTCTTTATCCTTATGCTGATGTGGAAAAAGTCTTTATAAATGCTTACTGAAAATAGCAAAATGATTGATTCTGTAGTATGCTTCACTTTGTTTAAAGAAAAAAAACGTGATGTGCAAGTGAGAGGAACAATAAGAGGTACTGATCTGCAGAAGATGGTACCACAGGGTGTGCTTAATCAGAGTAGAAAAAATTCTGGACAGATCAACATCAACTTTTAACAATGCTGACCTCTGGGGAGCAAAGCAGGAGTATGGTAGAGATACTCGTAGGGCTTAAAATGTCTATTGCTTTAACATTTTTAGAATGAATATGAATTAGGTTGAACCGATGCAATTTACATTTTTTGCAAGTCAAAATTATCAAATATTGGTGTCTTCATTTGCTTCAGCCTAAACATATTTTGCAATATAAAAGCCCAATAATGATTTTTGAAGTAAAAATACAATGTGTGGAGCTGCATGTAGCAGCAGCCCAGGTGGGTCTGGTCAGCACAGTGCAAAGTGAAATTCTGGCCACCTTTGTCCTGATGTAGTACTCCTACAAACTAGCGACAGCCCAGCCAGCATGGTCCTCAGCTTCTGGCTGTAGCTCACAAGCAGTCCTTTTTCCACACCAACTCTCCCCATACCTCACCTTCCCAGAGACTGGGACAACAAGTTCAGTCAGCCCAACCCAGCAGCCACCAAAGAGGGCCCCCAAGGACCTAGAAGTGTCCATTTCCACACCTGGGGAGGGGGAGAACTCAAAGGCTCATGGGCCCCTGTATAGGGTAGGCTCCTCTCCTGAGGTGACCCAAGTGAATCCTGGTACCTTTTGGCATTGGTGTCCGATGAGTCATATGGTGACAGCGGAGGCAGGGTGTCCACAGTCAGTGTGTGCTTGTAGCCCCTAACCATCACTGGTGTGAGCCAGGAAAACGTAGCAAAGGAGAGTAGCCCTGCATCATCCACAGGGTTGGATGCCAGCCTAAGACAAATGAGATACTCCATGTTCCAGGGCATAGTGGTCAACGCCTTGAGTCCCTGGCTTGAGCTCTTAATAATCACAGCCACACTAGAAGCCATGATTCCCACCCGTTAGCCCTTTGAGCAGTGGTGTGTGCTGGGACCAGCACCAATCAGCTTGTGAGAGCTGATTGTAAGATTTTCAGGAGTTTTACAAGTTAGTTGCTAAACACAGCCAATATTCAAAATTTCATAATTTTAGGGATGCCTGGGTGGCTCAGCGGTCAAGCGTCTGCCTTCGGCTCAGGGCGTGATCCTGGAGTCCTGGGATCGAGTCCCACATCAGGCTCCCTGCATGGAGCCTGCTTCTCCCTCTGCCTATGTCTCTGCCTCTCTCTTTTTGTGTCTCTCATGAATAAATAAAATCTTTAACAAAAATTTCATAATTTTAAATAAATTATCTTAAGGACAAAGGTAATAAGTACTTGAAACTCATCACTTCTTAATTATTTTACTAGTTTTTGCTAGTATCTATGATCTTTAGATTTTGTAAATCTATTGTATCTATATGGTAGAAATACCTCATAACAGGGTGCTAATGCTCATCTCTTTTCAATTTGGCAGTCAGTGACATCACATTGGCTTGAAATCCGCTATGTTAGGCATGGTCACACCATAAGAACTGATAAATGTTACTAACCAGGGAATTCTTTTAGTGAGCCAGTGTTGAACATTAACCAATGTTCAAGTCTCATGACCATCCCATGTGAAAGAGGACACCTGACCCATTTGTCATGAGGAAATAAAGACCCAGAAGCTAAGTATCAGAGGAGTAGGGTCCATATCTTGTGCTCTCAGAAGGATGGGGAAGGTGCAGAGCAAGTCATGCCACCATGGTGGAGGGGCAGGGAGGCTACCTAATCAGGCACGTGATGGAGGCAAACTCATGGTTCTGCAGATCAGAAGGATAAAATGAATTAAAACATTTAAAGTGCTATGGCTACATACATATTAGCTAACAGATTAAAAAAAGGAGGATGAGGAAGGTGAAAGGGAGGAGTAAAAAGAAGAAACAGAGAGGTGCAGAAGGAAAAGGAGAACAAAGAAGTAAAAAGAGGAGGAGGAGGAGGAGAAAGAGTAAACAGCCAAGGAGAAGGAAGGAAGAAAAGAAAGAAAAGGAAGAGGAAATGGAGGAGGAAAAGACCTTGGTTTTGCCCTTGAGAAATTAACCATCTAAGACAGAATAAAATCAGAGACCTGGAGTAATGTCTACTGATTATTAAGTGATTAGTATATTCTGGACACTGTAAGAGTTTTATATTTGTAGCAGATGCTGTCCGGATGCCCTGAGTCACAGACTCTTGTCATACAGACCTCGGATCTCAGCTATAGAGGACAGTGTCATGCTAGCTAAGGCTGAGTATCCCATCTCAAATGTGAGCTATGCTGCGTTTCACTACCTGTTTTAGTACCTTCTCAGGAGCCTAAATGCAGCCCAGAATTGTAGAGGGCTGATGCCTCCAGGGGCAAATCTTAACAAATGGAGTATAGGAACCCCTGGATAAATGCATTCTCCATTCTTTGGGTGGAAAACTGTACACTTTCTCAGGAGGTCCTAGTAGAATCCAGTCCCCATTCCTACAGCAGTGACACTGATGACACTATATTGTCCTTCCCTGCCTCACTTCCCCTAAATTTTGCCTCTTGCTTCTTGGGATCACCTCCTAAATGAGCTACCAAGTTCTCAGCTCAGACTCTGCTTTTGGAGAATTCAAGCTAAGAGAGTATTAACAAGGTACTATGTCCCCAGCAAATAGTAAAATTTCCTAAAAGGTGGCTTTTATGATAAAGTCATACATTACCTCATAGAATTCTTAAAACAAATCAGCGAAATGTACAGAAGAGTAGTTTAATGACCCTATTTCATAGACAAGAACATCATGATACAGAGAAGTTAAAGTACTTGACCAAAATCTTACAGTTGGTAAGTGGTGGAACAATAACTCAAAGCCACTGCTTGCTGACTCCAGGGTCCCATCATTCTCTTAAGCACTACACAACATTGCCTCTCCACAAAGCAATTATAAACTTAGCCAAAACAATGGGTAGTTACTCTTTTCCTGCCTGGGGCTAAGGAAATGGTAGCCTATTCCTCCACCTTTCAAACTTCATCCCTCCTTTTAGAGGGATCAAGGTACATCTTCCATCCAGAGGTTGTAGGAGAGAGCAACATTGTGTCACCTCTCTAAGGGGATGCTACTTGGCCTTCTGCTGTTCAGAGGACACAGGGCCCTTTCTAGGTTAAAAAAAAAAAGGCAGAATTTTATAATATTGTGACTAATACAATATTAATAATATATCATATCATATCATATCATATCATATTCTAGTTAAGCATGTGAGCTTAAAAGTCAGGCTGCATGTGTCCCAATCCTACAGGTTCAAAACTGATCCAATTCCCTCTCCCCACCTGTATAGAGTAGATCCATTCCCCTTGGAATGTGAGCTTGCAGCTGCTTCCCTCTGTAGATCTATTTCTTTACACTTTGAATCTGGGCTGACTTGTGACTTAATTTGGCAAATAGAATGCTGTGAAAGAAATGGGGTGCCAGTTCTGAGCCTGAGTCTCAAGAAAACCTATATGCTTCCACTCATCGTTTTGGCAGTTTACTAAGTGATCAAGCCCAGGATACCCTAATGAGAATTGATAGCCCATGTGGCTCACCTGTCCCCATTGCCCCAGCCTACAGTCAACTGACCCTGAGAAGTAAACCACATTGCTGACCAGCAGATTTATAAGTAAGCCTAGTCAAGACCAAATGAATCACCCAGCTAAGCTCAGACCAAATTGCTGACCCAACCATAAAACTGTATGCTAACTAAATGGCGATCGTTTTAGGCTTCTAAGTGTTAACAGAAAGTTTGTTTGTTACAAAGAAAAAGCTAACTGATGAACTTACTTACCTTCTCTATGCCTCAGTTCCCCACCTATCAGATAAAGATAACAATACTTCCATGGTGGTTGTGAAAAGTGAATGAGGCCATGTTTGTAAAGTACTTGAACAACTTGGGCTGGCACAATGAAAGCTGTCCTTAAACATTGGATATTGTCTCCCTCTCACCAAAGGATAATGGGAATAAAGAAGTGGTTAATAAATGGATGGATGGATGGATGGATGGATGGATGACCAAAGGACAAGCATATAGAGCACCAGCATGGGGGCCAGAGCCAGTGCCTACTCTCCTGATGGGGAGAAACTAATTCTGGAGGTTCCACCCTGGCCCTCCATCCAATCCTCTTTCTGGCTTACCTTGCACAGGGTCTCACCGGGATCATGGTCTTTAGGCTGGGGTCATATCTTTCTGTAAACGATCTTCGCTGGCCTCGCCGATCCAGATCTGAGATAAGGTAGGGGCCTTCACCCACCATCCTGATGGTGGCCTAGGGACACTTTCACTCTGCAGCACAGAGATGAGGAAGGTCACTGAGGAATGACGACACTCTGGAATGGGATCAGCCAGTCCCTACTTCACCCAGACTCTACCCAGATCAGCTTCCTTGCTTCAACCCCTTAGACAGTTTTATCAATTAGCTTTCTACATTTATGGGGCAGATGGGGGATGGGGTTTGAGGTGTGGCCAAAAACCTGCCACATCCCTCAACTCCACTCTGAGGTTTCCTTATTAGCAAGGACATTCAGTGCCTCTTCTTTCCCAGTTTGGGTTGACTGGGAGAAGAAAGTCTATTGTGAATTTTCTGTTGGGAGCCAGTCTGAATCCCAAACCAAAAAAAGAGCTCCAGGATGGTATGTTTGCTATCACACAAATTTACTTCACACAGAGTGAAGTTTGGCATACACACACATACACACACACACCCTTTTTCTTCCTGCTTCTCTCAGATACCCAGGAGCTTATACATCCACATTGCCCTATACCAAAGAGCTAGAGACCTTCAATGAGACTACCCCTCAGGACTGGGCAAGCCCACGCCCTCTATTTCTAGGACCACTACTCTTAAGGAAACCCAATAATCTAGGTGGAGAAAACACTTTCTGGAGTGCCTGTCCAGTCTATAAACCAACCACCATATTCACCAATCACCTAAACTTAATGAATAAAGAATAATCCTTACAGGTTTTCCTATTCCTTATTTCAGTCCCTCCCTAAGACCCAGCTCTATTCTTCCTCTAGGGTTCCATAACACCTCCCTCTCTGTATGCTAGGGATGAATTCTCCCTTTTTATCCAAACTGTCTTGGTCTCCTTTCTGTCACTTATAATTAGAGACCTCACTATTAAATATATATGGTGGTCCCATTCCCAGAAATTTTCTCAGGAAGTTTTCATGGCTAGAAACATCAAATAAACCAATTCCCATCAAGGTTTTAATAACTGATAAATCAATTACAGAGTCGGAATTGTTCTCAAATTCAATCTTTTACAAACTCTTCATTATACAGAAGAGGAAACAGAGCCCCAAAGAAGGGAAAGGACTTACTCAAGAATATATGTGGTAGTGACACTAGCATCATGGCTGAATAAGACAGCCTTTGTTCGTGTCTCCCCTGCTCCCAATAACAATTTGGCATCTATTCACAAACAAAAGTGCCTTTCTGGGAGTTGTGGAATCCTGCACTATATGCCAAGAAACCCAAGAGTCTTGCCCATCCATGTATCAGGTAATGGACATACAGACCTTGGTCTTGGCTGTGGGACCCTGAAGTGGCCCATGAACTGGCTCTAGCCCCTCTTGGCCATGTCTAGGAGCCCCAGGAAATTTTGCCTTAGACAATCACTAAGGACGAAAGAACATTTGGGGAAGTCCCAGTTGTCAGTGGAGAATTTCCAGCACATCATTGGAGCAAAACAATATAAATTTGGATGTATTGGAGAAGGAAAGAGGAATAGTTTGACTTTATGCACATCACTCCTCCCTCAAGGCAGCATAGCTTAGGGCCAAAAGAGATCCTCTCAGCCCATGATTTCTTTCACAGGCAAAAGTGAGAGCTGGCTTCCAGAGCTGGTAATCCAGCTATGCAGGATGCTGACTAAGAAGCCTATTTCTCTTTCACCACATTCAGAGAACTAAATTCTGAGCTACATGAGAGAAGCAGGAAGAGGCTAGGAGGTACGTAGGACCCTTGGAGAGCATTAAAGGACATGGATCCTGCATCACAGACCACATCAAGAAACCTGCCCTTGAGTCGCTAAGGACATCTCACTCACACATGGCTCAGTACTGGTTTCCAGGTACTCCTAGCATTCCACATGCCTCATCTATACACATACCCATCCTGTGGCTGGCATGCTGTCAATGGCAGCAGTGAGGGGAAGCTTTGACAGACAGCTAGTAAGCATGCACAAAAAACCATGTCAAATAGGTAGGCTAGGTAGAGACCACAAACTTGAGCTTTATTACCACTTTTGGGAAAATACGAGGGAGGCTGTCAGCACCCATTCCAGTGCTCTGCAGGATTGAGAGAAAACATATAGGCTTAAGAATTCTGCCACAAGAAAGAGCAAGAAGTATGGAGCTCGTGTAACCAAAGAAGTTCTAAGAAAGCCCTAGTCACCCTAGCAAGGACCATGGAAGGTATTTCTCTCCCAGAGGCAGTTAGTAAAGATTGGAGGAGGTAACTGATATTTCAAATGTGAAGACAGCAATGCAAAACTTCAAGGAGCATGAATAATTAAGGGAATATGACACCATCAAAGGACAATAATAATCTTCCCAAAGATATGGAAATCTGCAATTAACCCAATAAAGAAATGAAAACAGCTGTTTTAAGGAAACTCCATGAATTACAAGAAAACACAGAAAGACAATTCAGATAAATCAGGAAAACAACACATGACCAAAATGAGACGTTTAAGAGACAAAAATTATTAAAAGAATCAAACAGAAATTCTGGAAGTGGAAAATACAATGAATAAAATGAACAGTGAAACAGTATCAACAACAGAAAGAATCTACGCGTTAGAAGACAAGAACTTTGAGATCATCCAGTCAGGAGAGAACAAAGAAAGAAGTTTAAAAAGAGTGAAGAAAGCCTATGCAATCCATAGGATATCATCAAAAGAAAAAAAGGAGAATGAGGCAAAAGACTTATTTAAAGAAATAATGGCTAGGACAAATTGCTAAATCCTATTCTAAAACCAGTATTACACTATATGTTAACTTACTAGAATTTTTTTTTAAAAATTGGGAAATTAAAAAAGAGAAATAATGGCTGAGAAGTTCCCAAAACTGGGTAGAGATTTGAATAGCCAAGTTCATGAAGCTCATAGTTCACCAAAGAAACTCAACTTAAAGAGATTCTAACACATATTACAATAAAACTGTCAAAAATCAAACAGAGAATCTTAAAAGCAACAAGAGAAAAGAAGCTTGTAACTTACAAAGGAATCCCCGTAAGACTATTAGTGATTTTTCAGCAGAAACCATACAGGCCAGGAGAGTGGGATGATATATTCAAAGTGCCAGAAAAACAAAAGCAAAACCTACCAACCAAGAATCCCCTAACTGGCAAAGCTATTATTCGGAAATGAAAGTCAGATAAAGACTTTCCCAGGCAAACAAAAGCTGAGGGAGTTTATCACCACTAGATCTGCCTTAACAAGAAATGCTGAAAGAAATTCTTTAAGCTGAAATTAAAGAATACTAATTAGTAACATGAAAATATGCAACATACTAACTAATGTAAGCATATAGTCAAGTTCAGAATACTCTAATAGTGTATATGGTCGTGTGTTAACAATTCTAATATGAAAGTTAAAAGACAATAATTTTTCATAAATATATAATATAAAAAGAACAAAATGTGACATCAATAGCATAGCATAGAGGAGTAAAAATGGTAGAGTTTTTGTACGTGGTCAAAATTAAGTTGTTATCAGCATAAAATACACTATTATATCTATAAAATGATTTTTTTAAGATTCTATTTGAGAAAGAGAAGGAGAGAGACAGAGCATGAGGTCGGTGGAGAGGTAGAGGGAGAGGGAGAAGCAGAGCAGACTTCCTGCTGAGCAGGGAGCCTGATACAGGGCCCAATACCACAACCCTGAGATCATGGCCTGAGCCAAAGGCAGACACCTAAGTGACTGAGCCACCCAGGAGCCCCATAAAATGTTTTATGTAAGCCTTAAAGTAACCACAAAGCAAAAACCTACAGAAGATTTACAAAAGATAGAGAAAAGAATCAAAGCATATCACTGTGAGAATCATCAATTCACAATGGGAGGCAGTAAAACAGGAAGAAAGGAACATGGACTACAAAATAGCCAGAAAACAATAAGATGGCATTAATATTGATCCTTACCGATCAATAAATATATGAAATGTAAATGGATTAAATTCTTCACTGGCTGTATGAAAAAAATGAGACCCAACTATGTGCTGCCTACAAAAGACTCATTTCAGCTTTAAAGACATACATATGCTCAAAGTGAAGGAATGGAAAAGGTATTTCATGCAAGTGGAAAACAAATGACAGCAAGCACAGCTGTACTTATATCAAACAAAATAGATTTTAAGCCAAAAATTATAACAAGAGACAAAATTACTACACAATGATAAAATGATCAATTAATCAAGAAGATATAACAATCCTATATATATTTATCCATATATAAATATATATAAATGTATATAGACAGATGATATATATAAATGTATAAATATAGACAGATGATATGTTTTAAAAATGAAGCATGTAAATATATTAAGCAAATGCTAACAGATCTGAGGGAGAAATAGACAATAATACAATAATAGGAGATAACTTTAATTCTCCACTTTCAACATTAGCTATATAATCCAGACAGAAAATCAATAAGGAAACACTGGCTTGAACTACACATTAGATCAAGTGGACTTAACAAATATATACAGAACATTATGTCCAATAACCGTACAATACATATTCTTCTCAGGAACCCATGGAACATTCTCAAGGGTATATCATGATAGGTCACAAAACAAGTCTTAGCAAATATAAGAAGATTGAAATCATACCAAGTATTTTTTCTGACCACAATGGTATGAAACTAGAAATCAATAATAAAAGAAAGCTGGAAATCTCACAAATATATGGATATTAGACAACACATTTCTTTTTTTTTTTTGAAGATTTATTGATTTATTTATGAGAGACACAGAGAGAGAGGCAGAGACACGGACAGAGGGAGAAGCAGGCTCCTCACAGGGAGTCCAATGTGGGACTTGATCCTAGGACCAGGATCATGCCCTGAGCGGAAGGCAGACACTCAACCACTGAGCTACCCAGGCATCCCTAGACAACATATTTCTGACCAACCAATGAGTCAAAGAAGAAATCAGAAGGAAAATGAAAAAAAAAATCTTGAAACAAACAATGTAGAAAAACTACATACCAAGACTTCTGGGATGCACCAAAAGTAGTCTCCAAGTGGAAGTTTATAGTGATAAATGTCTACTTTAAGAAAAATGAAAGATTTCAAATAACCTAACTTTACACTTCAATGAACCAAAAAATGAAGAACAAACTAAGCCTATAGTTAGCAGAAGGAAATAACAAAGATCAGAACAGAAATAAATAAAGACCAGAAAAACAATAGAAAAGATTGATGAAACTAAAAACTGTTTTGTTTTTTTTTGGAAAGGATAAGCAAATTGACAAACCTTTAGCTAAGCTAAAGGGAAAAAGAGAAGATTCATAAATAAAATTAGAAAAAGTAGACATTACAACTGATACCACAGAGATACAAATGACCATAAGAAACTATTAGAACAACCTTACACTGACATATTAGATAACCTAGAAGAAATTGATAAATTCCTAGAAACACACAACCTACCAAGATTTAACAATGAAGAAATAGAAAATCTGAACAGACCAATACAATAAGAGGATTGAATCAGTGATTGAAACTACCGCCCAAAAGAAAGTCCAAGACCAGATATTTTCCCTAGTGAATTCTACCAAACATTTAAAGAAGAATTAATGCCAAACCTCCTCAAACTCCTCCAGGAAATAGAAGAGGAGCTATTTTACCTTCAAACTCATTTTATGAGACAAGCATTACCCTGACACTAAAGCCAGATAAAGACATTACAAGAAAAGAAAACTACAGGCCAATACCCTGATGAATATAGATGCAAATATTCTCAACAAAATATTAGCAAACTGAATTCAACAACACATTAAAAAAATCATACACCATGATCAAGTGGGATTTATCCCTGGGAAGAAAGGATGGTTCAACATATGCAAATCAATAAATATGATACATCACATTAATAGAATGAAAAATATAAATCATATGATCATCTCAAGAAATACAGAAAAATCATCTAATACATTAAAATACATCTTAATAGATGTGGAAAAATTACTTGATAAAATACAACATCTGTTTATGATAAAAACTCTCAATAAAACAGATATAGAAAAAAATATACCTCCACATAATAAAGGCCATATATAACAAACTCACACCTAACATCATACTCAAAGCAAGAGGTTGAAAGTTTTTCATCTAAGATCAGAGAGAAGACAAAGATACTCACTCTTACCACTTTTATTCAACATAGTACTGGAAGTCCTAACCATAGCAGCCATCAGGCAGGAAAAGGAAATAAGGGGTATCTAAATTGGAAAAGTGTAAAACTGTCCTTGCTTGCAGATAATATTATTTTATATATGGAAAATCCTAAGGACTACAAAAAAAAAAAAACTGTTAAAACTAATCAACAAATTCAGTAAGGTTGCAGGATACAAAATCAACATACAGAAATCAGTTGTGTTTCTATATACTAAAAAGAAATATATGAAAAGAAATAAAAGTCTTACAACGTCATCAAAAACAATAAAATACTCGTGGCTAAACTTAACAAAGGAGGTGAAAGATCTGTACACAGATAATTACAACAACTTTGAGGAAAGAAATTGAAGACACAAACAAATGGAAAGCTATCTTATGCTCATGGATCAGAAAAATTAATATTAAAACGTCCATGCCATGCCAGTTATCTATAGATTTGATGCAATCCTCATAGAAATTCTAATGACATTTTTCACAGAAATAGATTAAAAATTCTAAAAAAAAAAAAGATAAACAATTCTAAAATTTGTATGAAAACACAAAAGATCCTAAATAGCCAAAGAAGAAAGAGGAACAGAGCTGGAGGCATGACACTTCCTGATTTCAAACTATACTACAAAGCAATAGTAATCAATATGGCTGACATAAAAACAGACATATAAACCAATTGAACAAAATTGAGAGCCCACAAATAAGCATATACATATGCATATATACTTGCATATACAGTCAACTAATATTTGACAAGGGATCCAAGAATACTCAATGAGAAAAGGATATTCTCTTTAATAAAAAGTATTGGGAAAACCATATAATCACATGGAGATGAATAAAATTTGACTCCTATCTTAACACCACTCACAAAAATTAACTTGAAATGGATTAAAGCCTTAAACATAAGAACTAAAACCATAAACTCCTAGAAGTAAACAAAGGAAAAAGCTCCCTGTCTTGGCAATAATCTTTTGGATGTGATATTGAAGCAAAAGCAAAATAAAAAGCAAAAATAATTAAGTGGAACTGCATCAAGCTTAAAATCTTCTGCACAGCAAAAGAAAAAACCAACAAAATAAAAAGACAACTGACAGAATGGGGAAAAAAATGAACAGATCATGTCTGATAAAGGGTAAATATCCAAGATTTATAAGGAACCCCTACAACTCAAAAGCAAAATAAAACAAAAAATGTGATTAAAAAATGAGCAGAGCAACTGAATAGACATTTTTCCAAAGAAAATGGCCAACAGGTACATAAAAAGGTGTTCAACATGACATCACTAATCATCAGGGAAATGCAAGTCAAAACTGCAAGGAGATAGCACTTCATGCCTGTTAGAATGGCTGTCATCAAAAAGACAAGTGGTAACAAGTGTTGACAAAAACATAGAGAAAAGGGAATTCTTGTGTACTGTGATGAGAATGTAAATTTGTACAGCTACTATGAAAACCAGTATGGAAACTTATCAAAAGATTTACAGTAAAACTGCCATATGATTCATCAATCTCACTTTTGGGTATATATCCAAAGGAAATGAAATCAGGATCTTGAAAAGATATCCGCACCTTCACATCCATTGCAGCATCATTCACAACAGTCAAGATATGAAAAAATCAAGTGTCCACTTATAGATGAATGGAATAAGAAGAAGTGATGTACATATATAATTGAATATTATTCAGCACCGAGAAAGAAGGACATTCTGCTACTTGGGACAACAAAGATGAACCTGGAGGGAATTATGCCGAGTGAAGGAAGTCAGACAGAGAAAGGTAAATACTATATGATACCCACTTATATGTAGAATCTAAAAAGGTTAAATTCATGCTAACAGAGAGTAGAACAGTGGTTGCCAGGGGTTGGGTGGTAGAGGAAATGGGGACATGTTGGTCAAATGGTAAAATCTTCTAGTAATGAGTAAATTCTGGGGATCAAATGTACAGCATGGTGGTTATAGTTAACAGTACTGTATATATTCTTGAAAGTTGCTAAAAGAGTGGACCGTAAACATTTTCATGTAAGGTGATGGAGGTATGTTACTGTGGTAGTCATTTCACAACAAAGTCTATCAAATCTACATGTTGTACACATTTATGTGTATAATAAAATAAGTTATATTATGTGTCAATTATTTCTCAATAAAGCTGACAGAAAGAAAAGTATATATAATATCAGTGGCACTATCTCATCTAGGGCAGTCTGGATACAGAGAAACTGATGCCCCATTTTTTCCAGTTACCCTGGGAAACCCCTTGCATATGTTATATTACAGGAAGCACTCATTTAGAATAATATATTCTTTCTCATAATAGAATTTGAAAATTAAAATGTCTTCACTTCAAAAAGACAAAATCCCCCAAAATGGAAATAGGCATTATAAACAACTGGAGGGGGCAAATGTTTTATAGGCAATAATTCTGTTCAAAATCTCTTCATTCAATTAATGAATATTAATGACATGAATACCATGGAGCCAGCCTCTAGATTTCTAATTCAAATAGGAACTCCCTAAACTTCTTTTCAACACTCCATTTGCACCACCTAACACTGTGCTTCAGCAATGCCACATGTCTTATTGCTCCCTGAACAAATTGTCAGTTACTTCTTCCTCTTTGTCTTTACACTCACCACTGCCACAACCTGGAACTATGTAACATCTTTCCCTTCACTTGACAAATTCCTGTTCAGCCTTCAAGGCTCAATTCGGACACTTTCTCCTCTGGGAAAACTTTCCACTTATTTATCTTTTTCCCCAAACAGACTGGAAAATAAGCACACAATAACACATGTGAAAATGTAAATCACAGCATAGTGTGTTAGCCCTAGGGGGAAAAACAACACAAAATATAAACAAAGACTTAAAGCTAAGAATTCAATCAAAAAAATAAAATGGAGCATGAAATAGTAGATCAACCCCAAAATGTAGGCAAGGAGGAACAGAAGAATAAAAAAGAGGGGTAAGTGGAAGACAAATAGCAAGCTCATAGGCTTAAACCCAACCATATCAATAATTACATTAAATATAAATGGATGAGTAATAGCTGAGTAATATTCCATTGTATACATAAACCACATCTTCTTTATCCATTCATCTTTCGATGGACACCGAGGAATATTACTCAGCCATTAGAAACGACAAATACCCACCATTTGCTTCGACGTGGATGGAACTGGAGGGTATTATGCTGAGTGAAATAAGTCAATCGGAAAAGGACAAACATTATATGGTCTCATTCATTTGGGGAAATATAAATAATAGTGAAAGGGAATAGAGGGGAAGGGAGAAGAAATGGGTAGGAAATATCAGAAAGGGAGACAGAACATGGAAGACTCCTAACTCTGGGAAACGAACTAGGGGTGGTGGAAGGGGAGGAGGGCAGGGTGTGCGGGTGACTGGGTGGCGGGCACTGAGGGGGGCACTTGACGGGATGAGCACTGGGTGTTATTCTGTATGTTGGCAAATTGAACACCAATAAAAAATAAATTTATTATTAAAAATAAATAAATAAATAAATAAATAATAAATAAGGAGTGAACACTTCACTTAAAAACTAGAGATTGTCAGGATGGATGTAAAAGCAAGAAGCAATGATATGGTGCCTACAAGAAATGGATTTTAAATATAAAGACACAAATAGATTGGAAGTAACTGGATGAAAAAAGAACTACCATGCTAACGGTATCAGAATTGTCAACTCTTTGAGCAACAACTTGATCAACTAGAATATGGTGCTTCCGAGAGTGTAGTGCAATATGGAAAAGGGAAGAAAAGAATTATTTGACAGTGGAGAAACCTGACAAACACTACTTCAATCAGGTCACCAAGGTCAACATCAACAGTAACAAGTCATAGTTTTGTTTTGTTTTGTTTTTAGTAACAAGTCACGTTAATCAAAAGACCCAATTTTTAAAAGATCGAAATTTTTAAAACATTGTTTAAAGATTAAAAAGTGAAGCAACATGCTGGTATAAATGCGATTCACTTAACCGCAGAGAATTAGTATGCAAAAGTTACAAAGAATGCTCTATATATCAATAACAAAAGAATAATCAATTAGAGATGTGGGCAAAAGATATATACAGGCAATTCACAGATAAGCCAAATAATCAGACACAAAAATGCTCAATCTCTGAGTATCAGGGAAGTATGCATTAAAGCCACAATCACAGTAAGAACTATTTCTCATTCTTCGGATAGGTTATATTTAAAAGTCTGAAAATTGTAAGTCTTGGCATGTATATGGATCATAGCAGCTCTTAAACCCTGCTGATAGGAGTATAAATTGTACAACTAACTTATAAAGCAATTTGGCATTATCTGATCAAGTTCAAGATTATTTTACTAACATAGCCAGCAATTCCCCTCAGTAGGTATATAAATGTTCAGAACCAATTCTGTGTGTTCCAGGAGTCCCATACAGAGTAGCCACAGACTTTGCGTGCTCACTTTCATTGTCCTCACAAATGCTCCCCTACCTCTGCTAGCCTCTTTTCAATCATACTAATGTCAACACTGAACTTCAATCTGGAAAAACAGAAGCAAACAATCCATGGAACTAGAGGATATTATGCTAAGCAAAATAAGTCAGTCAGAGAAAGACAAATACCACATGATTTCACTCATACATGGAATTTAAGAAACAAAATAGATGAATATAGGGAGAGGGAAAGAAAAATGAAATAAGATGAAAACAGAGAGGGAGGCAAACCGTAAGAGACTCTTACTGTAGGAAACAAACTGAGGGTTGCTGGCAGGGTGTGGGTGATGTGGGAGGGGGATGGGATAACTGGGTGATGGGCATTAAGGAGGGCATTTGATATAGTGAGCACTGGGTGTTATATGCAACTGATCAATCGCTAAATTCTACCCCTGAAACTAATAATATAGTATATGTTAACGAAATTGAATTTAAATAAAAAAAAACTTTTTAGACAATCCATAGAAGACAGAATCTCATGTAAAAATATCTCAGTGGCACCTCTATAAAGATATTTATAGGAGCTCTGTTTGTAACATTTTGAATATTCATCAATAGGAAAATGGGTGTGTTGTATAATATGAATACCATATATTACTATTCAATAAAAATGAATGTAAATCTGCGTGTGAGTATTAAACATGTGAGTACATGTGAGAATTAAACATGATAAATTGAAAGGGGGAAAAGCATTGCAAGAAAATACATACATTCCAATAACCACTTGTGTAAAGTTCACATACTTGCAAAACAATAATATGTTCATTTACTGATAAATATATTTGTAGTAAAATTCCGTTTCTCCAAGGAAACTTGATTCCTCTTCCTGGAAAATAGTATTTGAAACCAAGATATGAGTACTAGGTATGTTCTTGGTTACTGGGATGTTGTTGCTTCTAGACCCCCTTGGCTTCTAGACAGAGCAAGGAAGCATCTATAGACATATCTAAAATTATTTCTATATGCAGCCATATGAATATATTTAATGTAAACATGGATTCCTACTGATTCTTCAACTGTAACCCATTACTGTAATTGTCATAATTCTAACCTCTTCCCCCTGCTTACCTGTAAACTCCCACTCCAAAAGTGAGAAACCTGGCTCTCAGCATTCACCAGCCATTCACTTAATTCAGTGCCAGTATACAGACACAGAAGTATCAGAATTGCCAAGATATGGGCCTGCAAGAAAGAGCTCTATGAACTAGAATACAGTGCTCCCAAGACTACAGTACAGTATGGAAAAGGGGAAAAAGGAATAACTCGACAGTAAAGAAACCTGACAAATACTACCTCATCCAGGTGATCAGGGTTGGTATCAACAGTGATAAGTCACGGTGATACTCTGTGCCCTTGATATGATGGCATGTCATCCTCCTCCCTAAAACCCATAATTCCAGTCTAATAGGAAAAATACCAGACAAACCCTAACTGAGGAATATTTTACAAAATTCCTGACCAGCACTACTTAAAACTGTCAAGGTCACCAAAAACAAAACAAACAAACAAACAAACAAACAAAAAAAAAAAAACAGGGAAAATCTGAGAAATGGTCACAGCCAAGAGGAGCCTAAGGAATCATGGTGACGAAATCCTACATGGGATCTTGGAACAAAAGAGACATTAGGTAAAAACTAAGGAAAAACTAAGGAAAACTAAATGAAGTATGGATATTAGTCAATATTGATGTATTGGGATGCCTGGGTGGCTCAGCGGTTGACCATCTACCTTTGGCTCAGGGTGTGATCCTGGAGTCCCGGGATTGAGTCCCACATCTGGCTCCCTTCGTGGAGCCTGCCTCTGCCTCTCTCTGTGTGTATCTCATGAATAAATAAAATCTTTTTAAAAAATAATGATGTATCAATATTTGTTCATTAATCTTAGCACACATGCAAGATGTTAATACTAATGTAAGATCTAATAATCTTCTGCACTGTTTTCACAACTTTTCTGTAACCTAAAACTGTTCTTTAAAAATAGCTTACTTTAAAAAAAATAGCTTACTTTTTAAAAATGAGTGAGAAAATATACACCAATTTCAAGATGGTGGTTACCTCTGGGAGGCAAAGGAATGAGATCGGGCAATTATGCAGGGATTGCCCCATGACGTTGTAATATTTCACCATATATTTAAGAATGCAAACTCTGGAAGCAGGCTGTCTGTGCTCAGTGTCCCGGAGTAATGCAGACCACCTGTGCTATCCAAGTTTTGAGGAAGGTGAGAGCAGTATGATGTGGGAGGAGGAGGGAGTTAGGAAGAACCTCTTACAGGAAGTCACACTACAGCTGGGTGGCTGGAAAAAAGAGGAGAGGTGAGAAGAAGAGTTTGAGAGAAAGCTCAGGTGAGGCATTGAGCTGAGATGGGGGTGTGGTGCTTGTACAGTGAGGCTCTTAAGGGCACCATGTGGGCAAGCCTGGGAACAGCAGTGAAGGGCTTTAGATCTGCTCCTACCTATTATATAGACAGTGGTTGCATAGACCCAACCCTGGGCAAAAGTCCCCCCACCCACCCCAAGGGCCTTCCCCACGAGACTTCCACTTGTCTGTTTACCAAAATGACCTTCACAGCTTTCTCTACCCAAAGCATCAAGAGCAGCATCCCCTTCCTCCAGCCCCTGGGCTTTTCAGGATTTGCCTCAGGAAGATAATGAAGGGGGATGCTCAGGGATGTTCAGACCGAGAAAAGTAAAGAAATTGGCCTCTCATCCTTGGATGGGTCGTTGGCTCCTCAAATAAATGCAATCCAGCCCTGGCCAGAGAGAAAAGAGGAGGGAAATCTGGTCATGGTCACAGCCTTGCATGCAGTCTTTCTACTAGATTGTTGTCCTCCCTGTTACTGTCACAACATGAGCCTGAACAGCTAAGCCATGGTCCCTGACCAGCTGCCCGTGGCTTTCCACTGCCTCTGGGCCACTTGCCCTGCCTGCAGTGCCCTGAGGGCTGCGCAGAAGATTAGTCTGAGCAAACCAGAGGTAGAAAGCTAATAAAGAAGACAGAGCTCAATACAAGTTCTGAAAGCCAACTGAAATTACTTGGGGGAGACAGAAATCACAGAATCCAAAAATTAAAAGGATCCAAGAAGAAATCAGCCATGGAAAATTCAGTGTCTCAAGTGAGAATTTTCCTTCCAGCCAATCAGGCCATGATTCAGCAAGCTGTGGCCACGGATCCCAGTCACTCCTCAAGACAGCCCTCATGTGTATTCTGACAAACAAATGGATAGCCTGAATCTAGTCAAGAGGAAATATCAGACAAACCCAAAGGAACATTGGACAAAACCACTGGTCTGTGCTCTCTAAAATTGTTTGTATTATGAAAGACAATGAAAGGCGAGGAAATGGTCCAGATTAACAGCAACTAAAGATACTTGACAGCTAAAAGCGATACCCATTCCTGCATTGGATCCCAGACTAGGAAAATAAATAAATAAATAAGGATGTTATCTTGGAACAACTGGGGGACTTGGATATGGACGATAGGATATAAAATAGTATTACATTAAAATAAAATTTTCTGATGTTGATAATTGTACAATTTGACAATTAATAATTGTGGTAATTATGGTTATGTAAGAGAACATCCTTATTCTTAGGAAATATATACTAAAGTATTTAGAGATAATGGAGCAAAATGTCTGCAATTTACTCCCAAACGTGTCAGAAAAATAATAATTATGCATAGAGGGAGAATGTGAAAGCAAATGTGGCAAAATGTTAATTTGCAATTCGGAGTGAAGGGTAGATAGAATTTCTTAGCATTATTGTTGTTACTTTTATGTGGTTTAAAATCATTTCAAAATAAAAAGTTTAAACCTTTTTTCAAGAAATAGCCCTAAAGAAACGAACTAGGGGTGGTGGAAGGGGAGGAGGGCAGGGGGGTGGGGGTGACTGGGTGGCAGGCACTGAGGGGGGCACTTGACGGGATGAGCACTGGGTGTTATTCTGTATGTTGGCAAATTGAAATTGAACACCAATAAAAAATAAATTTATTATTAAAAAAAAGGAAAGAAAGAAAGAAATAGCCCTAAAGGGAATGGATTGTTTCCTTTCTGTGGAACTGAACGTGATTTTCCTGCAGTAGTCACTCTGAGCACAGGTGCCAGGCAGGCTACATTTATGCCCCCTTTATGTGCCCTCAGACATGTGAGGACGATCTCTGTGTCCCTCTGCCCACCCCTAGCAAATCATCTGCAATTGCTCTCCTGTCCAAACTAAATGGCCCCGGTCTCTATGATCCAGATCCTCTTCCTGAGAGTGTGGGCTTCACCATCCATGGAGAACCGTTACTCTGACCTCTATAATTTTTCTCACTTTCCTAATGGCAAAGAATCCTATCCTCAGGATTGAAAGTTGTCTTCAGCTTGTCTTAGGGGGTCTGGATTCCAAGATGCCAACCAGGAGACCAGGCCTCCCTGGCCATGTTCAGATAATCAGAGTGCGTAGGAAATTGGTGCTGGGAAGTAATTTCCTTGAGCACTCCACAGGGAATGCAGAGTTATGATTACCTAAGACGGCTTGGAAGCGTTGCAACAGGAATGGCACCTTGCTAAATTTGGCAGCCCCAAAGGGAAAATGAGAATTTTTAAATCAGGAAGTCTGCTTTGGCTAACGTCTCTATCTCCGTCTGTCGTGCCATCCTCTGCCAGGAGTGAGGAGCTGCCTGGAGCGGCAAATCTGCTTGCTGGCAGCCAGGGGGTGGGGGTGGGAGCCCCTGATGGGAGCTGAAAGGAGGGAAGACAGGACCAGGCCAGGGCCCCTGCAGCCATTATGACTCTGTTCCTGGCAGCTTTTCCCCACTCAGAGCATCTGAGGGTTGGCAGGAGATGGAAGAAGGTCCCCCGTGCATCCCTCTGCTTTCTGGCAGGGCATTCCTAACCTGACCTCAATGGACCTGACAAGGCAAGAAGCAGGAAGGTCTCTGTTTAGAGCAGTGGACACGAACTAGTGGGTCATGGGCCACATATAACTTGTAGGTCCATTTTATTTGGCTTGTACTTTTAAAATTTTCTGACTTTGAATTAGTGGATATTATATTAAAAGAAAAAAAAAAAAAAAAGACCGGGACACCTAGATGGCTCAGTGGTTGAGTGTCTTCACTCAGGTCATGATCCTGGGGTCTTGGGATCGAATCTCACATCGGTCTCCTCACAGGGAGCCTGCTTCTCCCTCTGCCTGCGTCTCTGCCTCTCTCTCTGTGTCTCTCATGAATAAATTAATTTTTTAGAAAAAGGAAAAGAAAAAAAAAGACCTCTGGCTTGTGACAAAAAATCAGGAGCTCTGCATGCCCACATGGCTACGATCTCCTCACACTGAGCAGCCACAAGCCTTTTCTGGCAGAGCATACATGATTTAATTTGCCACAATCCCCACCGTTCCTTACTGTCTCCCTGACTCTGTGGCTCTGGGGGACTTGACATTTATCCTCACATTTGCACTGCTCTTTCTCTTACAGTAGATTCATTTTCCTCTATCCTTGCTCTCCAAAGGGGAGCACAAAAGATATCTAGAGGGTGTTTCAAGAAGAAGTATTTTCCACATGTACTCACTTTACAAAATTATGTTCCATTTTTGCCTCTCTAACCCAGAAAATTAACAAGTAACAATTCTCGTTTGAAAATTGGATTCTTAGTTTTCCTTTGTGCCTATGGAAGTCCTTTCTTAGGATTCCCCTGCATCAGTCAGAGGCAGATACACTGTTAATCATAAAGTCCTTCCCAGATAAGAGACTACAGTTCCTCTTGCTTTCTTAATAAATCCACTCTTAATTTCAAGCCACCCAAATTACCAGTATCCGATGGTCTCACATCCTCATCCCCAACTCCCCTAGCCCCTTCCTCCAGGCCCTGACCAGTCTCCAGCTCAGAGAGGCTCTGTCTGGTGGTCCCCAGCACCAACGTACCCGCTACCAGACCTGAGAGCAGGGGCTGCTGTTGGAAGGAGGCAGGTGGTGGAGAGAGGGCAGGAGGAAACGCAAGCACGAGAGGATGCTAAGCCTGGGGGCCAGGGATGGGGGTAGGGGCCTTGCTCAAGGCTTCTCATTCCCAGAGGGCCCCACACAGTGACCTGTGATGGTGTCTCCACATGAGGTCACGCATTCAGGTACAGAGGCATTCTGACAAGATGGAGGGAAGATGACAACTCCCATCTTAGAACCTGTGTAAACCACATGGCCGTGCACCATGAATTTCAGGTTTTTTTTTTTTTTTTAATAAATCCTGTGATTAAATGGTGAATAGTACAGTGTATATATGTGTATGTTAAAAGACTTTGTTTATTCAAAGTAAGCTTTTGTATGTCACAGATTTGGATATCCTGACTTGGCATCTCTACTTTGTCTTTTACATACCAGTGGGCTCCCAAAATACAAGTGCCCCAAGCCTCCTTTCTGCTCTGGGAGGCCGCAGGTCCCTGCCAACTCCCACATGGGCAGTCGCATTGCATGTGGTGTCACCCACCACAGCCTGTCCTGGGGATGACAGACAAGAGCACTGGGGGCGGATGGCTACAGAGAAGCTCTACCTGGGCAGGAAATGCTAGCGTCCTGAGGAGGAGAGGATGAGGAGGAAGAATCCGAAGTCATGGGGCTCAGCGGGTGGTGCCTGGTGCCAGGTGCCTGAGTCTTCTTCCACGGACCTCAGATTCAGTTCTTGGCCCCACCTGCCTGGAGCCCTCTTCTCCAACTGCCTCAGTTCTTTGTCCCACCTGCCTGGAGCCCTCTTCTCCAACTGCCTCAGTTCTTTGTCCCACCTGCCTGGAGCCCTCCTCTCCAACTGCCCCATTCAACTGTCGCTCCCACCACACGTGTGGAGGGAACTCTGGGGGACCAACATTCCCTCTGCCACTTTAAAGGGCACTGCCCTGTCCTGTTCCTTCAGTGACAGCCAAAGTTCATATGATGTGCTTGCACAGCGACCCCTTCCTAGCCTGTCCTATCATAGCTTTGTATAAGTAAAGGAGAGTAAAGGCCCCTCACCAGCCCCTACTCTACAGGTGAGGAGGTAAAGAATCAGGTAAGGTTTGGGGAAAGGCTGAGACCAGTAGCCAAGTCTCCTGACTCCCAGTCAGGGACCTCCCTCCCAGAAGGCATGCATTTCCCTGTCCATGCTCCTGCAAAGGTAAAGCAACTCTGAGGTCAGAGGATGGGGTGGGGGTGGAGGGGCTGTGGGGTGGGGGCTGGAATATCCAATCTTCAAAACAGAGGAAATCTCATTCATTTATCCAAAACTAAAAGGCAATCTGAGCTCTTTTTTTTTTCTTGAATTAAATGAAAGGTAAGTCAGGGATTGGCACTGTCAGCTAATTCTTGCATACAAGCTTCCTGTTTATCTCACTCCAAGCTTTACAAACTCTGGAGGGCAGGTCTTTTTGGATGTCTTGAGATCCTTCAAGGGCCTGGCCACAGAGAACCTTGCTCAGAGTTGGCTGAAAAATTCCATGCTGGCCAGGGAATGGTTGGGAGCAAGCAAATCTCTAAATTCCAAAATGACAAATCTGGATCCATTTTTTAAGAATTATTTGGACACCGGGGCACCTGGGTGGCTCTGTGGTTGAGCATCTGCCTTTGGCTCAGGGCATGAACTCAGGGTCTTGAGACTGAGTCCCACATCGGGTCCCTGCATGGGGCCTGCTTCTCCCTCTGCCTGTGTCTCTGCCTTTCTCTGTGTCTCTCATGAATAAATAAATAATATCTTTAAAAAAGTTATTTAGCCACCTTAGAAAACTTCCCCCAGGTAACTCTCATGGATTTTATGTCACATTTTACGGTAGTATTTCAAGCTGGTCCAAATCCTCTTCTTACTCTTATCCTGGTCAATCCCTCCCCCTGCTGGCTGTTTCTGCCTCCTCCACTTCCTGGGGATGTAGATCTCAGGGGAGGCTGCCCCCACCCAATGTCGTACTTGGCTTCCTTGCCCACAAGGGAGGTGGGAAATGTGGAGGGTCTGTCCACAGTTGCCAGGTGGAAAAAGATACAGGGAGGAAGGCTCCCTGGCCTGGGGGGCGGGCTGGCCTTCAGAAGCTCTCCTTATGCAGGTCTGGGTCCCCTTCTGTTTGCCTCCATTCCTTGCTGCATAAATGCAAATCATTGCTAATAATATCACTTGACATTTGTAGAGCCCTTTGTGTATCATGAAGTTCTTCTCACTTTTATCACTTGATCTTCACAGCCACCTCGGGAGGTCTCTGAAACACAGCGCGGACTCGTTTTCACAATTTCCAAACAGATCGGAATGCTGTCAAGTTTACAGCAGATTGATGAGTAGTTTTTCCCCCAAGTTCGCGGAAGGTCTGGCAGAGATGGATCTCTACCGAGGCACACAGTGTTTTGGTGCTACATAAAGATGATTGTTTGGCCTGTCAGGCCACTGATTCTGGAGTGAAATGGTGGAGGGGGTTGTGCTGTCTCTGCCAATGGGAGGCCTGAAGAAATGAACAGACAAGCTCCTGTCCCAGACAGTGCATACACCCAGGGAAGGCCGGGGCACTGAGATCTGAGCAGGACATAGACCCCCCCCCCCCACCCTGGGGCTGAAGGGGGACAAGAGAACCCACCGGAGAATAGGAAGAAAATATTAGAAATCCTTTCTAGGGACGTCTGGGTGTCTCAGGGGTTGAGTGTCTCTGCCTTTGGCCCAGGGCGTGATCCTGGAGACCCGGAATCGAATCCCACGTCGGGCTCCCGGTGCATGGAGCCTGCTTCTCCCTCTGCCTATGTCTCTGCCTCTCTCTCTGTGTTTCTCATGAATAAATAAAATCTTTTTTTTAAGTGTACTCCTTTTTTTTAATTTTTATTTATTTATGATAGTCACACAGAGAGAGAGAGAGAGAGGCAGAGACATAGGCAGAGGGAGAAGCAGGCTCCATGCACCGGGAGCCCGACGTGGGATTCGATCCCGGGTCTCCAGGATCACGCCCTGGGCCAAAGGCAGGCACTAAACCGCTGTGCCACCCAGGGATCCCTAAATAAAATCTTTTAAGAAAAAAAAATCCTTCCTTTCTATATTCTTCTTCATCCTTACAAAAATATTTTTGTGTATGAATATAATGCAACAGTGATATACATGCATATGCTGTACATCATTTGTGAATAAATATAAATGTGTGTATCAGGAGTCTGCACACCCAAATACCGACGGTGGTGCTGGGTGGAAGGTTTCAGGAGCACTCCTCTTGATCATTTCTCCAGCTCTGCAGTTCTGTGAGGCTTTTATTCCAAAGCAAGTCTCTCTCAAATTCTTCCTATCCCGTCCTTTACTGGCATATCTTCAATAAACCATAAAAGACAGGAGCTCGATCAACTTCAAAAACATTTTTGTAAATAACTTTTTTTTTAAGGATTTTATTTCTTAATTTGAGAGAGAGGGAGCATGAGCAGGGGGAGGGGCAGAGGGAGAAACAGGCACCCCAGGTTCCTAGCAAGGAGCCCTACTTGGGTGGGGCCGGGTTCCCCACTGGGCCTGGATCCCAGGACCCTGAAATCATGGCCTGAGCCAAAAGCAGACATTTAATTGACTGAGCCACCCAGATGCCCTTGTAAATAACCTTAAAAATATATATGTATGTGTGTGTGTATATATATATATACACACACACACACAAAAATCAGTGTGTGACATTGCAGAGTCAGTACCATATAGTGGTTAAAAATAGAGACTCTGGAATCAGATCTGAGCTCAAATCTCTAAATTTCAATTTCTCCAACTATGACGAACTGAGAACACTAACTTCAAAGCATTGTAAGTTAATTGAGGATTAGATAGTGTTAAGGGAAGTGCTTAACACAGTGTCTCAAACATTGCAAACACTCAATACATGGTAGCTATTATTTGCGAACAATAATTTTTTAAAAAAATTAGCAGGATCTCTGGAGAAATAAGCATCCCTTCCTACCTGAGTTGCTGTTGGAATCTGTCCAGTGGAAGTACTCAAGCTATTCACTAAAGGAAGGGGCTTGAGTTTTTTCATTTTTGTTTGTTTGCCTTATGAACTAAGGAAAGAGTTATAGGAGGAAGACCAAACAAAGTCAATGTCAAATGAATTTGGAAAGTGGTTTGGAATTTGAATGGGCTTTTAAAACAAACATAGGTTAGTGAAGCAGAAACACATGCCTGTGACAATCAGAGGACAAGCTCTCTAATGAAAGACAAAACATGTTGTTAGGCAGAAAGCATGAGTTCTGGCCCTGAGCAAGCCCCTTGGCTCCGAGCTGAGCTTGTGAGTACAAAAGCCACAGACACAAGAAAGGTGGCCCTCCCTTCTCAGGACCAGGAAAAAACTTGGCTTATTGTGAACAACTTTACTTTTTCTTTAATGGCTGAGTTGTAAAGATCTAAAATATCTTTGTTCCTTCCTCTCACTAAGGAGCTCAGAGTGAAAACTTTCAGCTATCTCTAACAACACACAGTACACAACCTTACGGCATGCAATACTGGGAAATGACGTCTGTAAGCTCTAAGTCATGAACCAGGCACAACCCCAGAACCACGAGGTGTATTGATGAGTGTGGGGAGAAGAGGTGGGGAACATTTCAACGAGTACAGAGTGGGACTGAGGCTCTCATATCAGTACAATTGTTGCAAGAATTCATATGACAAAGCACTTGGGAACCAAAAATCTAGCAAGAAATATCATTATTAAATCAGAAAGTTGTACTTCTCTTTGCTGTAATGAGAAATGGTTTTGCCCCGATATTGCTCACACTTGTCGCAATGGTGACCAGAACTCAGTATGGGCAGGCCAGGCATCAGAACTAGGGCTATCCCATCCACGCCTGCGCTGAGCAGACCATGCCTGACCACACTATTGGAGTAAGGCCTTTATGCCTAGCCCTCGCTGCCTGCCTGTCCCTTCTTCTCAATTCCTTTCGTGCCTGATTCAGATTCGAGTTTCAAGCCAGGTTATTAAAAGCCAGTGGTGCAGGCAAGGTACCTTCTCTTTCCGGGACTCTATTTCCCTCTATAAAATCTAGAACTGAATTAAATCAGGGTTCTTAACTTATTTTGTGCCATAGGTCTCTTTGGCATTCTAGTGTGTTCTCAGAATAGTGTTTCTTTTTTCTTTTTTAAAGTATTTTATTTGCTTATTCATGAGAGACATAGAGAGAGAGGCAGAGACACAGGCAGAGGGAGAAGCAGGCTCCCCACAGAGAGCCCGATGCAGAACTCAATCCCGGCACCCTGGCATCACGACCTGAACCAAAAGCAGATGTTCAACCACTGAGCCACCCAGGCGTCCCTCAGAATAGGGACGGTAGATGCTCATAGATGCTCAGAATAGATGCTCAGAAGCATCTACCGTATAAAATAAGGTACATAGGACTGTGAAGGAAATCAATTATAATGACACATGGTTATCAAAAAACCAAAAGTTGGATGTTGTAATATGTATGTTTCTATGTTGGTGTGTTAAATAAAATGATCTAGCAGTAGGTCTAATAACTACTACAATTCAAAGCAGTGATGCACGTAAATGGTATTTTTCAGACACCTGAAACAAATGAAATGAGATTTGAGAATATCTATGATTCTGTTTGTGATGAAGTCACAGGTAATGATACTATTATAGTTTGTTATTCATAATCAGTGAAAATGCTAAATTTCAGTTAGTAAAAACAAAGACACAATTTTTCCCCATCCAAATTCATGCATCCTCTGAATCTAGCTCAAGGGTCCATGGACCACAGGCTAGGGAACATCCAGACTAACAGTCTCTGAAGTTGTTTCTGACTCTGACAAGATTGAATTCCACAGAGTTATTTAAATGAGTCAAGGGAGAATAGAATAGGAGACATTTAGGATAATGGGGTGAAATATTACTATCTTAACAGCTGGCACCATAGTGTATCATAGGGTGGAGACTGTTTTTGTTTACAGAAGTGCTTTGTTACATCTCCTGGGGTAGACTATGAGACCCTGGTGTCTTGTCTGGCAGGAAAAGGCATCAAAATCAAGAACTGAACTGCTCTGTATAACACATGTCCAGGAACTGGGAGCTAGGGATGGGAAGAACACAGAGGATATTGGAATGGAGGACACTGGAGCCTGAGGGGATAGAGATAGAGAGACTCCTTAAGAAGATGGTGCCCGACATTCAATTGAAAGTTGTTGAGTTACTGGGATAGAAACCCCTCCCTTAGAAAAAAAAAAAAAAAAAAAAGAAACCCCTCCCTTGGCCCAAAACTTCATTGACATCATCTACAAGTATAAAGGAAATAAAGGAAAGTGATAGGGTCTCTCAGGTCAACATGATGGAAGAAAGGAGAGTCTGTATTGTTCACTGAAATGTTCAGGGGGTCCGAATCAAAAGAAGTCATAAAAATAAAAGTGGCCTGGAAATACACAAACTTTGAAGAACACATTAAAATGAGGGTTTAAATCCCCCCTGTCTAGATCACCTAGGACAGAATAATCTTGGTTAACCTCTGGGTTCTCAGAGTGTGGTCCCTGATCAGCAGCATCAGCAACATCTGAAAACTTGCTAAAAAGGCAAATTCTTAAGCCCCAGGCCCACTAAATCATGAGGTACAGGGGTGGGATCCAGCCAGCTGTGTTTTAGCCCTCCAGGAGATTCTGGTGCTCATTCAAGTCTGAGAGCCCCTGCCATAAGACAACTTTATGTTTATAATTGCATCTCAGCATCATCTATCCCCAAAGAAGTTATCCAATCCAATTTCCCACACATGCAGAATCCCTGCCAGCACTCAGCCTTGGAGGAACGCTCCATGCCCCCTCACCCTACACCAAGGAGAGCGGTCAGTGTCAGAGAAGGCTTCCAGCCATTGGGAGTTCCCTACCCCTCAAACGAGCTACTCCCTAGTGGGACGCTTCCAGTAAACCTGAACATCTGTCCTGAACAGCTCCAGGGCCTGGAGCTGACCTTTGCAATAACTTCCAGAAGAAGCCCTTCAGGAAAATGAAGAATGAACTTGGCTCCCTGGTGCTGTCCTTTGAACAGCCTCCATTTAGCAGCATTCCCCTTAAAATGGAGTGTCCAGAGCTGGGGTCAAGTTAGGGCAGGGCTGGGGCCAGTGGCACTATTGCCTCTTTTCATCTGTACATCTACCTGTTGTCACTGTGGACCACACCGCATAGCTTGTGTGAAGTTCTTCACCGCATTTGACCAGGAGGAAGGCTAGATAGGAGAAGGCTCGACCTGAGGATAAATTAGGTCCTTTAAAACCCCTGGGCACCTCTTAACTCTAGAGAACAAACTGATGATGACCAGAGGGGAGGTGGGTGGGGGACAGGAAAATAGGTGATGGGGATTAAGGAGTACACTTGTTTTTTTTTTATTTTTTATTTTTTTTATTTTTATTGGAGTTTAATTTGCCAACATATAGCATAACACCCAGTCCTCATCCCGTCAAGTGCCCCCGTCAGTACCCATCACCCAGTCACCCCAACCCCCGCCCACCTCCCTTTCCACCACCCCTAGTTCGTTTCCCAGAGTTAGGAGTCTCTCATGTTCTGTCTCCCTTTCTGATATTTCCCACTCATTTTTTCTCTTTTCCCCTTTATTCCCTTCCACTATTTTTTATATTCCCCAAATGAATGAGACCATATAATGTTTGTCCTTCTCCAATGAGCACCAGGCGATGTATGGAAGTGTACACCTGAAACTAATATTATACTGTATGGGAACTAACTGGAATTTTAAAAATTAAAACTAATTAATTAAATCAAGGACTAAATTTTTTTTTTTAAAAACTGGACACCAAAAATACTCTCATCTCCTCTGCACCAGGAGGTTATATTGTACACCTGAAACTAATATTACACTGTATGGGAACTAACTGGAATTTTAAAAATTAAAACTAATTAATTAATTAATTAATTAAATCAAGGACTAAATTTTTTTTAAAAAACTGAGCACCAAAAATACTCTCATCCCCTCTGCACCAGGAGGTAACTGAGAATACACATAACAACAAACCATTACATAAATGTAAGGAAGTAGAACCAAGTTCTACATCCACTCACTACAATGATTTTTGCAATATCAAATATTAATTTCTAAACTTTTATTACAAAATAGCTCAGATGCACAAAATTATATATTTAAGAATTATTTAAAGAAAAAAAAGAATTATTTAAAGAAAACAAAGTCCTAGACTTAACCACTTGGCTTAAAAAATAAAATATTACTAATACTGTAAAAGTATACACATGATTTTTCAATAAGTTCTGTTTTTTTGCTGCTTGGAGCCAATGGTTCTCAAGTTTTGCTTCACATTAAATTCATTTAAAGTTTTAAAAACCCCGGGACTCACTCACTCTTCACCTTAAACCAATGAATCAGAACCTCAAGGAGTGGACATCGATGCTTTAAAGATTCCGTGGGTAATTCTAATTATCCCACTAGGAGAAGCTCCTTCCAGGGAAGGTGGAAAGAGGCTCTGTCTTCTGTGCTGTGTGTCAGGGATCCACACTTCCCCAGGTGGATGCTCAGGGGCTCTGGATCTGAAACCTGCAGGCTCTCCCCTAATTTTTGGGAAGAGCCTGCCATCTGCTGGCCAAGGCAGGGAAAATATGGCCACTACAGCTGGTCTAGGGAAACCAAGTATCATGGATGGCTACATGGCACTCAGTTTGTGAACCTCCTTCTCACAGGTGATGCATGCAGTTACCCCACAGCAGCTCTGGGAGGGGGAAGGGCAGGATGAATAGAGTCACTTTCAACTTGCAGATAAGCAGCTCTGTGACCCCGGGGGTTGGGACAAGATGGGCGCAGGAGGGACTCCCGGGCACTCTTCAGGGCCTAAGAAGAAAAAGATAAGGGGTACGAGATAAACTAGGCAAAGAGATTTTTAAGAGAGAATAGACACTCACCTAGGAAAAGGCCTAGGAAGGGAAACAGGGGCTACCTAAGAACCTCAGGAAGGGGACAGAGGGGATTACACGTCTCCCTAACTCTGGGACTCGGGCTTAGTCCTCCTTTTGGTCCAAGGATTGCATCAGCCTGTCATAGTTCTTTCCTGGGGAGGATTTGTTTGCTGTTCTCTCTGCTTAGAACATTCTTTCTTGCACCATCAAATGTTTGTTCAGTATTCAGGTCAGTAAACCACTACCTTTCTTCTACCTCAAAGTTTGCTCTAACCATCTCCATCTCCTGCATCCTGTCCTTGTCTCTTGACACTCCGTTCTGGAACCATCTGTTTACTTGTTCACAGTTTACTCATTCTCATAAGATCCCAAATTCCATGAGGAAAGGGACATCGTTACACTCCCAGCACCTCCCCCGGGGCAAGAAACTGGGATATTTGTTTACCGAATTGATTTTTCGTATGGCAAAACCAAACACTGTAATCTGAAAACAAGAAGAAAATACTTTAAAACTGATTTTGCCCCCAACAATGAGTTCTCCCTAGTGATAAATTTAAAATAATTATCCTCTAACTACTTGGGGGAGTGGAGAGACAAGTAATCTTATTTCCAGTTGGCACATGTTATAAATGAACTCTTTATTCTTTATTCCACCAATTTATGCTCTAATCAGTAAATAAACATAGTAGACAGCTACTATTTTGGGCCTTCCCAGTGTCCATATCCATTTCCCCTTCATGTAATAAAACCATCCCAATTTCATTTTGGAGAAACTCCTCCCCTCCATTCTCAGCCCATGTGACCCCATCCCCAGGTCCAAGCAAGGGCATATGACTTGGACCTGGCTAGTTACCACATTCCAACAGCCCAGCATGTGATTGACACAGGGATGAGCACATGACCCAGGTCGGCCCAGGGAAATCTAGCCATGGAACTTTTGCTGGAATCATTTGGGGAAAGAAGACCCAAGAGTGCCGAGCTGGTAGGACATGAGCCTAGAGCTGTTGGCAGCCTTGATACCACTATGGGGAGAGGGGAGGCCAAAGAGTGAAGCCATAAAAGGAAAGTAGAGCTGAGAATATAAGAGGCAGAGTTCAGAAGGTAGACATCTTTTAGATATTGGCACCCAACCTAGAACTTTTTCTGGACCTTTCCATTCCATTAACCAGTGGAGTCCCTTTTCCAGAAGCCAGTATGAGGGACTTTCTCCTCCCTGCAGCTGCACAAGCACTAGCTAGCAAGAAAGCAGAACAGAGAATGTGACTTTTTCTTATTTCTATTTTATTTTTTTACAAAATCAATACAGCATTTGCAATTCTTTTAACACAGATCCAGAAACTGTAATAGGCTTTCACATTATTATGAAATTACTCAACATATCAATTAAAAAGAGACACATGCTGATCTGACCACATGGTCTCAAATGGTATGGGGGTTCCCAGATTTGGGGAGCCATCAAGTGGCCTATTCTAGGTTTTGCTCCCCCAATCTTCTTCTCTATCCCATTTACAGCACCTCTGAGCACATTTCAGCCCTGCTTTCAGGAGAAGTAGCCATCTCTATTCAAGAAAGTCAAAGACTGCAGACTTCCCAGCTGCACTTGGCTCTGCCATCAGCTCCCACAGTCACCAGTTCTCTTTAGCTCAGTGAAGAATTGGCTGTTGCCAGCAGGGCAGCAAATGCAGACTCAGGCTTCTGTTGCAGGACCTCAGGCCTGTCAAACTCTACAACCTGGGAGATGGAGAAAAGAAGGCAGGGGACATCACTGAGCTCAGCCTTGAGGGATCCAAAGGTCTGCTGAGACGCTGGTCTGAGCACCCGTCCTCCTACTGGCCCCAGGGACACAGCTCTCACCTTCCCATTGTTCATGACCAGGACACGGTCACAGCTGAGCACAGTGGTGATGCGGTGTGCAATGACCAGCACTGTGCAGCCCTGGAAGGCTTCACGGATTGTGTGCTGGATCAGGCTATCGGTTTCCATATCAATGGAAGCTGTGGCTTCATCAATAAGGATGATCTGATGGAATCAAAACAGGGCTGAAGTCAGCTTGCTTGAACCCTGAGACCAGGATCTAGTCTTGGGTCTACCACTAATCCACTGAGTCCCTTAACTGGAAGGTGAGAGATTTGAATTCTGTTCAAAACCTACTGTGAGCTCTAGTTGCCCATTATGTTAAAGCGCATGTTAGGTCTCAACCAAGAGCTTTTGTGTGTATGTGACCAGAGAATTAAGTTCTTGAAGATGAAAATGTCCCAGTAGAAACTTGTTTTATAAACTGCTTTCTCATTTGCCTGAATTAACATAGACCAACATTCCCCAAAGTGAGGCACGCACACATGCCTGGAAGGTACATGAGATGGTGTGGCTAGTATATGGATAAACTCTCTCTTTAACAATATGCATTAGAAAAATATAAGTAGCACAGAGATATGATTTCACAAATGTTACTGTTTAGAACGAGGCTGCTTTTAAAAAGAAGGCAACACAAGTAAGTCAAAGGAGAGACAGTGTGCAGATATGACAAAAATCATAAAATGATGACTCAAATTTGGGAAACAATTTAGAGAAAGTAACTTTGGCATCAGTGGCCCAGTAACTGTAAAATAAGGAACTGAGTGGTTAAGAAAGTGCTACATGAATATTGCAAATCCTGTCTTTCATCTCTGCTAGAAAGAGGGAGAGAGTCCTCCTTCCTGTGAAACCTTCTCCCCAGCTTCCAACCCACTGGGCTCTACCTGCTTTTTCCCAGAGCTCTAATAATACTAACAGTGTTTTGCGTTTATCATTCATTAACCATGGTGTGCGCTGTGAGTGCATGTGAGCACTCATGTACACACATGTATACATGTGTGAGTGTGGATGAGTATGTATGTGTGGCCTCACTTGAGAAAGTTTGCTCCTGACTAACCCAAGTAGTCCAATGCCTAAAGTTATTGGCACAATATTTGGAAAACTTCAAGAAATACAATCTGATGAAACTTTTTTAAAATAGGTAATTTTGGAAAAAAGTCTCTTCCACAAATGGTGTTGGGAAAACTAGACAGCAACAAATGCAAAAGAATAAAACTGAACCACTTTCTTACACCATACACAAAAATTAATTCAAAATGGTTGAAAGACCTAAATGTGAGACAGGAAACCATCAAAATCCAGAGGAGAACACAGGCAGTAACCTCTTGGACATTAGCCATAGCAACTTCTTAACAGATATATCCCCTGAGGCTAGAGAAACAAAAGCAAAAATGAACTATTGGGACTTCCTTAAGATAAAAGCTCTGCATAGCAAAGGAAACAATCAACAAAACTAAAAGGCAACCTTAGGGATGGGAGAAGATATTTGCAAATAAGACACCTGATAAAGGGTTAGAATCTAAAATATATAAAGAACATATAAAACTCAACACCCAAAACCCAAATAATCCAGTTTAAAAATGGGCAGTGGACATAAACAGACATTTTTTCCAAGGAAGATATACAGACAGCTGACATATGCAAAGATACTCAACATTACTCATCATCAGGGAAATGCAAATCACCATGAGATATCACCTCTTACCTATCAGAATGGCTACAATCAATAACACAAAAAACAATAGTTGATGGTGAGGATGTGGAGAAAGGGGAACCCTATTACATTGTTGGTGGGAACGCAAGCTGATGCAATTACTCTGGAAAACAGTACAGATGTTCCTCAGAAAGTTAAAAATAGAACTACCCTCTGATCTAGCAATTGTATTACTAGGTGTTTACCCAAAGGAAAAAAATATATTGATTCAAAGAGATACATACATCTCAATGTTTACAGCAGCATTATCAACAATAGCCAAATTAATAGAAAGAGCCCAAATGTCCATCAACAGATGAGTGGATAAATAAGATATGTTATATATATATACAATGGAACACTAGCCATAAAAAAGAATGAAATATTGCCATTTGCAATGCCGTGGATGGAACTAGAGTGTATTATGCTAAGCAAAATAAATGTCAGAGAAAGTCAAAAACCATGTGATTTCGCTCAGATGTGGAATTTAAGAAACAAAACCGATGAACCTCGGGAGAGGGAAAGAGAGGCAAACAAGGAAACAAACTCTTTAGAGAAAAAACTAAGGGGTTGCTGGAGGGGTGGTGAGCAGGGGGATGGGTTCAATGAGTGACTGATATTGAGGCACTTGTAATGAGCACTAGGTATTGTATGTAAGTGATGAATCACTAAATTCTACACCTGACAGTAACAGAAAAAAAAAAAAAAGTAATTTTGTCCTGAAACAGTTGTCATCTGATTTCCAACTTTAATAAAGAGCACGAGAATGTCCTATATCCAACTTTTTAAAAGAATATACAATGGGTAACTGTTAAATTAATAAGCTTCTAAGCTTTCGACTTTCTGTAAGGGAAGTGCATCATGATTTGGTTCTAGTGGTGGATCATTTGAGCTTAGCTGCAGAATATCAGGGTTTGAGAGAGCCCAGGCTGAGTCCCCATTTACATGCCTCTCCCACACCACAGATAGGTGCAGAATGGCAATCAGTGACATGAGGAAGCCCTATGGGTATTTGTGGAAGGACAGATAGCACAGCACCTACTATCCTATAAAGTTGGAGGGAGAAAGAGCCAGCATGGTTTCTCAAACCAGGTGTTATCCATGACCTCCCATGCCATTCCATGGTCTCACCTTGGAGTTGCGAAGGAGTGCTCTTGCAATGCAGAGCAGCTGCTTCTCCCCCACAGAGAAGAAGTTTCTGCCACTTTCCACAACTTCTGCTTGCAGTCTTTGGGGTAACTTTGAGATCTGTAATATCAGGGAAAATGAGATGTAGGCTATGAAAGCACGCAGACATGTAGGCCACTGTGGTGTGAGACCTAATCTCACCCCTACCCCACCACCCAGGACCTCTCCTGTAGCACTTTGTAACACTCCTTGCCTCTCTAGACTCCAGCCACTGGTTTTTCTCTTCCTTACCTGTGCCCCTCTCACTCTGGTCTCAGGGTCTTTGCACATGCTAGTTCCCGAACCTAGGATGTTCTCTCAAAGATCTGTGTCCTACTGCCCCCTCAATATTTGGTCTCAGCTCAAATGCCCCATCTTTAAAGAGGCCATGCTTGACCACTTCATGTAAAGAAGCTGCTCCCCAACTGAAGTATCTACTGGTCTCATTACTACCGTTAGAGCACTTACCACTATCTGAAAGTATCTTATGTGTCTTTTTGCTGTCTGTATCTCCCATTGAACGTAAGAACCAGAAGGGCAAACACCTCACCTACCTTGCTTTTGCAGTGTCCCCTGAGCCTCACTGTTGGTGTCTGAGTGCCATCAGACTTTATTTAGGAATCCAAAATCATCTCATCTCCATGAGATTATTTAAACCATGCCCCAAAATTGCAGCATCTGAAATATCATGTGAGATAAGCCCCAACGGACCAGCAGGCACTGCTGTTAAAGAGGCAGGCTAAGACCAAGAATCAGGTCTTAGAGCTACTTACTGTCATGCTCAGGAATGTCTTCTCCAAGACATCCCAGATCTGTTCATCTGTGTAACGATCAAAGGGATCCAGGTTGAATCTGCCATAGAAGAGGAAGAGAAATGCTCCATAAACCACATGCAACTATGGGATATCTGTCCCATTCACAGAAGATGATTATGAATGTTAGAACTGTTTTACTGGGTGTAGAGAAACCCATGGAATTACCATGGGTCATTTTCTATGCTTTCCCAGTACCCATTCCTTCTGTAGGCAAGTTTTATTTGGAGACCACCTCCTCTCCAACCCTCAAGCCCATATGGTCCAGGGGGTCCTCTACCACCAATTCCAGAGGTAGAACAAGTGACTCAGGCATAAGTAGATGGCTGCAACCATCTTGCTTCAGTAGTGGGACACATAGAGTTCCCCAGGGGCTGGTATTGAAGGCCAGCAATGAAGCCAAGGAAGAGTTAGGGAGACACAAAGTCCCTGAATCATTCTTGGCCTTCCCAATACCATAATCCAAAGAGGGCATTTTTAGCTTAACCCACTTGGGATGTTTGGGGGTGAGGGCAGGACAGTGTATGTGTATTAGCATACACATATTTATCATTAAATGCTTATAAGTATATAATTCAGTGGCATTAAATACATTCACAATGTTGTGTAACCATCCACCAAAACTCATCATCCCTATCAAAATCTCTGCCCATTAGTCTTCTCCCATCCCTCAGCCTCTGGTAACTTCTATTTTACTTTCTTTCTCTAAAAATTTGTCTATTCCAGGCACCTCATTTAAGTGGAAATAGACAACATTTGTCTTTCTGTGTCTGATATATTTCACTGAGCATAATGTTTTCAAGGTCTATCCACGTTGTAGCATATATCAAATATTCATTCTTTTTTATGGTTCATTAATATTACATTGCATGTATGTGTGTGTATTCATTTATCTGTTGATGAACAAAGACTTGGGTTGTTTGCACCTTTTGGCTACTATGAATAATGCTACAAACACTGATATACAAATATCTATTCAAGTCCCACTCTCAACTCTTTTGGGTATATACCTAGAAGAAGAATTACTGGATCATATGCTAATTCTACATTTAGCTTTTTGAGGAACTGCCAAACTGTTTTTCACAGAGGCTGTACCATTTTATATTCCCACCAGTAGTGCATGAAGATTCCAATTTCTCTACATCCTCACCAATACTTATTATGTTCCTTTTTCTTTTTTCTTTCTTTCTTTTTTTTTTTTTTTTCATTATAGCCATCCTAGTAGGTGTGAAGTGGTATCTCACTATAGTGGGGTTGGTTTTTCTATCTCTTGCAGTGAAAAAGTCCTAACTGATTATCCAGGCAACATCAGATTGGGATCTACCTGGACTTTATACCCATTAAAGTTTGCACTGGCATTTGGCATAGGCGACATTAACACTCCTCTGTTATGCAAACAGTGATTAAAACCTACCCTTAACCTCTGCTTTACTTAGGCATCCACAAACATTTTGTGTGGAGGGTTAGATTGTATTAAAGAAGCAGAAGGTAGAATGTCTTCTCTCCATGACATTTGATAACCTCCAAAGCATTTTCATAGATTGCCACCCTCTCCCCCAAGAGATGCGTAGGCCCCAATCCACACTCCTTCCTGCTGCAAGGAGGGGGACAGCACTGGTTAAGAGATTGGATGACCTGGGATTATATCTCATCTTTACCATTTACTTGTGTGTCTCCTGAAACAAATCACACTTTTCCTAAGTTCAGTGTCTCCCCCTATAGAGGAGGGATAATAACAGTGCCTATTTCATAGGGTTGTGGTGACAGTTAAATGAGACAGAACATTAAAGCATAGGGCTGGCACATATAAATGCTCGTAAATGTGAATTCATATTTCTACTACTCCTATATCAAGGACTAGCTAAACCAAGCTCTAGCTAAACAGAGATCTATCACTAAATGTTATCTCATTCCCCTAACATACTCATTTTAAAGTTCTCCATTTGTGCATATATTATACACTCTCCCTGGAAGACTTTTCTCCTCTATTTCTCCCAGGCAACCTCCTACGTGCCCTTCAAGACCCTGCTCAAATGTCCCTTCCTCTGTGGAGCCTTTCTAGATTCACCTACGTAGAGGTATTTGTTCTACTTCTGGGCTCCTTTAGTGCTTTGCATCTCTGATCTACCAAATACCTCCTTGTATTATAATCTGTTGGTTCTTACATCTCTACACTCACCCCCCCTCATCCCCCATGACTGCACTCTGAACTCCTGGGGCAGCAGGGGCAGTGTTCATTCATCAGTAACCCTAGTCCCTAGTATAATGTCTGGGCCTGGCAAAGGCTCAGAAAAGGTGAGTTCAATGTATGAAAGGAGAGAAGGAGGGAGGGAGGGAGGGAAGGAAGGAAGGCAGGCAGGCAGCAGGCAAGAAGGGAGGAAGGGGGGAGGAAGGGGAGGAAGAAGAGAAGGGATATAGGAAAGAAGGGAAGGGAGGGAGAAGAGAAGGGAAGGAGAAGAGTGAGGGAAGAGGAAAGAAGCAGGGAGGGGGAAGGAGGAAGAAATGATGAGTAAATTCATAAATTATTAACCAGAGCTCTAAGGGTCAGTTTATCCTCTTGCCTCTAAGAATGTCCCTTAAATATCCTTGCAACATGAGCTTCATTTTTAGTGCATTAGGCTTCCTCAATTTCCATGCCTTGGTGTTCCCATATGCTCATGTGCACTGTGAAGTAGGAGCATGAATCTGAATAAAGTTGATTATTTCTCACTTCTCCCCTGCCTGTGAAGAAGCGCTCCCTCCCAGACTAAAATGCCCCCATCAGCTTGGTTACCCAGTGGGTAAAGAGAAGAGAATAAACCACAGCTTGACATAAAAGAATATGGTATCCACAGTGCAAATACTTAATGGTGAACTGAAGTCTGACCAATCCCATCAGGTTTCTAAAAAATAAAAAGTATGCCTCGCTTTCATTTAGCGCCTGATGGTTTACAAAGTGCTCTTGTGTGTATCAGAGCTTCACTCAATCTTCAAGGACACTCCAGTGAGTCCCAGTGAGTGGCCCAGTGTGATAAGGAGAGATCAGAGGCCCCCAAACTGGGGCACTGGCCACCAGTTAACCAGAGGCAGCCCAGCCCTGGCATCTTGGTCCTGCCACCCCTCCTGGGAGCCTCTGGGCCAGCACTCACCTGATGGTTCCTGAAAGCAGGACAGGATCTTGAGGGACAATGGAGAACTTGGACCGCAGATCCTCCAGGTTGATACTACAAATGTCCACGCCATCGATGAGAATCCTGCCTGCTGTAGGCTCCACCAGGCGGAAGAGAGCCACCCCCAAGGAGGACTTCCCTGTCAGGCAAAAAACAAGTGGGGCTTCAGTTTCCTGATCTGTTCTAGAGGCAGCAGGGGCCACACCTGGAGTTCACACCTGACATGCTTCCCTCTCCAGTCCATCCCTTGTCATTCTGAGCCCTGCAAGAGCAGAAGAGGCCTGGAGTCTCTGCTGCAAGTGGTACCCCAAACCACAAACAGCTTTCTTACAGCCTAGATCAGAGGGCACAAATAGATCGCCTGGATTAAATCCAGCCATTTATATATTCTGTTCCACACACATAGTGTTAACTGTTATTTTTTAAGTTCTGTGCCAGGATTTTAAAAATTCAAAGATCCTATATATAAAAATCCAAATTGCATGCTTTTCTTGAAACCTAGAACTGGCAACACTGGTCCTCATCCTCCCACACAACACGCAGCTGGAGCTGAGCACAGCTGCTTCCTTGAGAGAACAGTGCTCTCCAATCCAACACACTGCCCACCCACCCCACTTATCATATCCCTGACCCATTTCACCTGTGCATGTTGCTTGCCAGGCCCCAAAGGCATTTGAGTTTTCAACCTCTGCTCTAAAAAGGTGAATGGAGGGGGTAGCTGTGTGTCTTGTTTACCTTTATGTTCCCCTTGCCTGGCAGATAGTAGGTGCTCAATAAATACCTACTGAATAAATACAAGTCAACTGGACCAGTATCTACTGAGATCTTCTCTATGTCTCCAGCCCTCTCAGGCCAACTGCAGGCGAGAAGCAGAAAGGGAAGAACACACTAAAGAACACAGATGGAAGCACTTCCCCTAATAGGGCTGCAAGACCTGAGGAGGTGGAGACCCAGGAAGGCTCTAGTCTTCCCAGAGGGCTCCCTGGAGGAAGCAGCTCTGAGGCACACAAGGTGGGGCAAGAATCAAGTCTGAGCAGTGTCTCTGAACAATGCAAAAATGGGAGGGAGTTATCCTTGGACCAGACTTCCCAAAAGTAATAGGAGAGGAAGGAAGGGAAAGTGGTCAGAAAGGAGAGGGCAAAGAAAGAGGTCAATATGAGGTCTAGGAAGGAGAAGCAGGACCCAGATTTCACTTCTGGCCCTGCTCTTACCCTCGCAGAGCCCTACACTGCCCTGTGCTCGAGGCATACCTCCCCTGCACCCTACTCAGCCTTTCGGTCTCAGTTCAAAAGTTGGCTTCAGAGCCCAGGCCACCATAGCTCAAAGACCCACCAACCCCATTACTCCGTTAACAGCACCCTTTTATTTCCTCCATGCCATTCACCACAACCTATAATGACCTTGTGGGTTTCCTGATTTGATCACTTAACACCTGTCTCCTCTGGTGGGATCCCATGATAGCAAGGACTTGGGGTTTTGTTCACCAACGTCTGGCACAGAGTGGGGGCCCAATAAACATCCCTGGGGTCACTGAGTAAACACATGCCCTGAAATAGGCCCAACACCCACAGGGCAGAGTTGAGGACAGGGGACATCCAGGATGTTCCACTCACCAGAACCCGTCCTTCCCACAATGCCCACCACTTCATGACCATGAATCGTCAGGTTGATGCCATTGAGGATAATGGGTGTGTTGTCCCTGTATTTCATGTGATAATCCTGGAATGTGATTTCTCCGTGCTGTGGCCACCCAGGGGGACAGCTCGTGCCTTCTATGCATAAAGGAGACTCAGGAACACACATCTCATTTTTGAAGAGAGAAAAGGAAATCAATAGTTATCATTAATCTCTGCCCATCTCCTGCTGACCCCTGGCCTCCAACCGTTGGGTGTGTAACCCACTCCAGCCTGTCCCACACTGTGGTCAAGCAACTGGCTGTGCAATCAGAGGAACCCCCAAGGGGAACACTCCACTCCCACTCACCTGATACACATATAATTTCATCCCCAAAGAGTGAGAAACTATATAGCTGGCCCCTTTGTTATTAACGCAGAGACCTTTTCCAATTTATTATATGGGGCTCTAAAGAACTAGAATCCAGAACAGTGATGATAAAGGCAGCAGAGCTAGCTGATCCACGCACGGTATGTTTTATGGGTCAGAGGCCTTGTGCAGATTCCCCCTTCCCTCTGTCCTCATCTACAAGGGAGGGAACTTTAGATGCATTTCATACACAAGAAAACAGAGGCTCAAATGGAATTTTTTTTTAGGCTCAAATGGATTAAAGCACTTGCTCAAGATCACAGAGCTGATGAACACTCAGGCCAGGGCTGCCGGACTCCAAGCCCACTACCAAAACAGGCATAGCTGAGTGCGTCCTGAGGCCCGAGTGATGGAGAAGCTGCATGATCGCCTGACAGCAAGTCACAGCTCTTCACCACAGGTGTCGCTGTGCCACAGCGTCCCTCTGTTAAATCAAAGCTCTATGATTCACAAATTCTGTTCCTATTAACTGGGGTAGGAGAACTGGTTCCAAAGGGCTCAGCTGGTCCCCAGCTGTGTAATCTTAGGCAAGATGCTCAGCCTAGCCAAGCCTCAGTTTCTTCTTCTGGGAAATGGGGACAATAATTCAACCTTATAAAACTGTTTTGTGATTTCATGAGATTGTCTATGTATAACAATATTGAGCCTTTACTGTGAGTCAGGCACTGTGCTAAGTGCTTCACATATTGTATTACCCAATCTTTGTAATAACCCAATGAAGTATATACTGTGATCTGTCCCCAGGTTACACGGCTGACTCAAGTTGCAAAGCTTGGACTCGAACCCAGTTGATCTGGCTCTAAAATCTACGTTCTTAACTATTCTGGCACAAATAGATGCAATAATAATACCAATTATTATGGTCATTATTATTATTTTTGTACTTGGGCAAAACTCTCATTTCTAAAAAGGGCATACACCCTCTCTACACCTAGGAAAGCAGTAAGGAATGTGGTAAAAATGGGCCAATGAGTATGGAAGGGCTCCTAAGAAATAATAGACACAGGTCCAGGGAAGACGGGGAGGAAGGCTAGGAGCACCAGTTGCCTCTTGAAGAGGCCTCGGGGTTCCTGGGGTGCTGGAGCTTGCAGAAGCCACAGAAGCCAAGCCCCAGGCATGGAAGTGAAGCCTTCCAGAGTATCCCATAACAAACCAGACCCACGTCCCACCTTCATGTATTGACATATCCTCTCCACAGCTGTGAAGTATGCCTCTGTCTCTGAACCAATCCGGGCAGTGGCCTGGAAGTTGGACGCAAGCTGGAATGAAGAAGCATCAGGTCAAGAAGCTGATGAGGGTGTGCCAAGGATTTCAATGTTTCTAAAAACTACTAGTTACCATTCTCCCTTGAGTGACTTCTCAGACCAAGACAATTTCCCTACAAGAATGGAGCAGATCCTGTTGGCGCCTCCTGAGCCCACTTCTGACGTTGGCTGCAGTGGTGGTGAGCAGTTCTGGGCAAGACTCCACTGGCATCATACCACCTCAGGTACCTTCTGTGTGTCTTTCTGCTCTCTGTTCATAACCTTCACCCATACCACAGGATCCTGCTTGGGCTATGCATAATTGCAGCCCTGGAACATGGGGGAGCTAAAGACCCATAGGCAACCCTCAACTAATGGGGAAAGGAACCAGTAGATAAAGGCCCCTGTCCCTCACCTTTGGGGGACAATCCAGGGGACATCCTATATGCTTTTCAGGAGGTGCCAATGGAGTTGAATGCTGGTGACCCAGAACAGCAATCTCAGTGACACATGCCCATGATCGAGTTCCTCCTTCTCTGCCTTATTCTCTTGCTCCCTCAGTCCTATTTCTTAGGAACATCTCCCAAATAATCTGCCTATACCCAAGTCCTTGTTTAGGCCCTGCCTTCAGGGAAACCCAGGCTCAGAGGAATATCAGGGACTCTCAGAAATTGGAGGCACCAAAGATGAGGAACCTGAGGACCAAAAGAAGAAATGACACATAGAATCACCTGGACCCTGGAAGTGTTGTGGGGACAGGGACCCCAATCTTTACACTTTCCATCCCCCTGGCCCAAGATGTTGGCAAACAGATCACACACAGGGTGCTGGGCAGAAGTTCAGAATACATTTGTTTAACACATTCCTTGAGGGCTATCTGCCAGGTGCCAGGCCAGGATCTGTGCCCAGAAGTGCAACAGACCCAGACCCTGCCCTCAAGGAGGCCCCAGACAGGTGGGAGACAGATGGGTCAATAGAGAATGCCAGCACAGAAGGATGTGTTCCACAACGGGAGGCAACATGGAGCACCATTAGAGCCCACACAACGGTTACCCAGACAAGGGCCACAGGGAAGAACCAGTGTAGCAGTTGGCACAGAAGTTTCATTTTTAAGGAGAGGTGGGATTTAGCAGGTTAAAAATGGGTGGAGAAGGGCATTCCCTATAGAGGGGACAAGGCCCGAAAGTAAGAGGTAGCAGGATATATCCAGGGTCTTGCACACCATTTGGCTATTCCTAGAGCAAAGAGTGTGGGAAGGGAAAGAAAAGCCCTTTAGAATTCAGAGAAGGTGGATGCCATCATGAAATGACACTAACTGGGGAAAAAGAAGCCGGGGAGACCGCCTTTCCTCCAGTAAGTGTATCAGACATGGCTGGTTGCCTAGTCAGTAGGCGGTCCCTTCTTTCTTCCTTGCTAGCACGTCCCCCCATTAGACTCGCTTGGGTGTCTGGCAGCCTGGTGCTCCAGGGAGGCGTGGCTAGTTCAAAACAATCATGTCAATCCATTCCTCTTGTCAATAGTGGATTTAGGTGTGAGCCATGATACAATTCTGGCCAATGAAGCATGAGGAGGAGTCAGGAGTATTCTGGGAAACTGCTCCTTGTTCTTAAAATGGGGCACAGGAGAAAGTTCTCTTCTTTTTAACCTTTGGTGGTTATTGGGTGAGGATGTGTTGCCTGGGGCTGCAGCAACCATTTTGTGACTTTGAGCAAACAACTTTGAGGATGAAGCCAGGCTGTGGATGCCAGGGCCAAAAGATAAAATGGTCATGGATTCATGCTAGGTCACTAAATTAACTAACAGAGAAGAGACTACCCAAGGCTTCTAGATGCATCACATAACACGTCCCCAGATGGCCAAGACAATTTTGAATTGATTCTATGGTTTGCTGGCTTGCAGCCAGAAGCATCTCTATTAATTATACCTCTTAGGGTTGCAAAGCAACATTGAGTGTGAATCCCACCTCCCAAAGCTTGAACATAGTTGCATTGAGAGTGCATGCAAAGGTCAGTGAGGCAGCAGTGTGACCAGAGGATAGATGCATGCTGGGGTCATGGGACCAGATGTGAGGAGCCTGAAGGCAGGGACCATAGCCTGGATCTGGCATAAGGAGACAAGGAATCTCTGGGGGCTCTAAACAAGGCAGGGGCATGAGGAAAACCATAACTGAAGATCACTCTGGTGAGAATGTAGAAGGTAGATAGCAGGGGGCTCGGGCAGAGGGGAGGAGGCATCAGGGTTGCTACCCTGAGACACAGACATGGAGAAAAAAAAAAATAAGCCCAGGGTCTTTTTGAAACAGTCAGGCCTCCAGCAGAGTTTGTCATGAGTTTTCTGTAGTCGAAGAAGCTAGGGAGACCTTTGAGATGTGTCTCATGCACAGTGTACCCTGGGAGAGATGAGCTCCCACCCCCTTGCCTATGCTAGCACATGACAATCTTGCTCCGATCTTTGCTCCCTGGCCCATGTCACGCGGCAACCTAGAGGGATTTCTGGCCCTAGTGACTCCCAATCCCCTATCATACCACTTTGGTGCCTTTGCCTAGAGTTTTGGAAGGTTTAGGGGCAATTCTGTACTGGTATATGCATGCATGTGCTTGTGTGTGTACATGCCTGCATGTGTGTGTGTGTGCGTGTGTGTGTGTGTGTGTGTGTGTGTGTCAGAGAGAGGGAGGAAGAGAGAGAAGATGAGTGTGACCCACTAGGACAAACCTATCTCTCACCAGCTCTGGGAACCAGGGCAAGCTACTGAATTCTAGAGCTCTGGTCTCCTATCTGTAAACCAGGAACAGTAACAGCTAACATTTATTGAGCATTTATTCTGGGCCAAACGCTATTCTAGGTGTTTAACCTGCATTAACCCTCATCCTTACACATATGCCTCACAAATCCATAATCTTAGAACTTTGATTATCTCTTTTCTCACAAAATGAGGAATCCCATGCACAAGGAGGGTAAGAGACTTCCCCAGAGTCACACAGTTAATAATGGGCAGAGCCTGGCTTGAACCCACATTCTAAACCACACGATCTTAACCACTTCACTGTAGCTTATGGAATGTGGTAAGAATTCAATGCAAGAAAGCACAGCAAGTGCCTAGCAGAGTGCTGGCTCAGCATCGGTGTCTGGGAAATTCCATATTACTGCCCTGGTCAGCTGACTGCAAGTGCGAGCACCGCACAGACATCTGCGTGGCCTGTGTGTCCTCAGAAGGCTCTACACATGCAGGCAGGGCTGTGCGTATACAGGATTGTATGTATATGCAAACGTGTGTCTGCTGTAGGGGCTCACCGAGGAGCAAGACGGAGCCCCTTTGCAGACCCAAAAAAAAATGCCTCAGCATTGGGGCACTTGAGATCCAAAGTCGGTTAGAAACAAAGCCACCCAACTGCAGAGAAGGCAGCTAATGAGTACCTCCTGGGGGAGGGGTGCCCTGGAATTGTGCAGCCAGGGTTCCCTGAGGTGCTGCAGAACCATAGCCTCTGGCCTCACTGCACTCCATGGCTAGCCCTTGCACAGGAATGACCCTGTAGACATGAACCTCAGCCAGCTGGACCCTCCCACACCCCAGTGAGCTGGGCCAGGAGGAACTCTTGCCAGGAAGTTTGCAGACTGATAAATCACAATCTACTAGATGACCTGTTTTTAACATTTGATTCCAAGATCTAGCCTAACCAGGACTTGATTCTGAGTCCCCGAGGCTATGTTCCGGAGCATGGTCATCCTGTCAGCAGCACAGGGGCCCAGGCCAAGTTAGCCTCCAAGGCTGGGGCCAAGCGCTCTGCTTCAAATCATGTGCAATTTAAAGCCTGAGAAGACCTGTTCCAAGGGAAGGGCTAGATACCTCCTTAGATATCTCAGGGACGTCTGACAGCTGAATCCAGGCGTGAAGAGTAAGATGAAAAGATACCAGCCAGGAAACCAGGAGGTCAGTATCCTTACCCTGGCTCTGTGCTCTATCCATTCAGATAACTCCTTCCCTCTCTGGGTTTCAATTACCCATCTGCACAATAAAAGGGTTGGACTTAGCTGCCTGTGGGCTCTAGGCAGTCCTGACATTTTAAGAATCCATGAATCCATTAAATAGCTTTCAGTACAGACTGCCCAGTTCAGAGTGGCAGGGAAACAGAGGAGAGCAACAGATTCAGAAGACCACGCACATAATTCATAAGATCACAAATGGTCCAAAACCCAAGGAATCATCAAAGTCCCATGACCACCCCGGGTCTGCCCAGGCCCGCAAGCCAAGCCCCCTCACCTCCCTCACCTGGAGAATGAGGCTGATAGCCATGGCTTTATAAGAATAAGGGGCAGAGGAAATGCCAAAAGCCACGAACAAAGTCACAGCGAAGGCCAGCAGGTTGGTTGTGATCTCCAGCCTCAGTGATATCCATCGCAAGGATGACAGGAACATCAACAGGTAGTTATTATGCGCATCAGTCAGCCTCTTAAACCTCAGAAAGAAAGGAAAACCACATGTGCTTGTCTGACCCAGAGTTCTGTGGGAGTGGACACAGGTTGCTTCCCTAGAATCCAGCTCCCCACTCCAACCAAAGGAACCTGGTTTTTCTTCAGGGGTTTCCTCCCTGCCTCTCTTCCCTTCCTCAGCCATGGAGTTGACCTGACCTCAGATGGAGGAGTAGGCTCCGACTGACTTAAGGCCTATCAGGACAGGCTCTTTCATGATGATTTCTTGATGATTGGTCCATCATCAATTAGGGTAAGTTCCCTAATGGGGCCAATGAGAATGAATAAATGCCAGGATTCATGAGTGGGTGAAGGGAAGCAACCCCTTCCCACTATCTATCCATGTCAGAGTGAGGGCTCTGTCTGTCTTGTTCGCTGCCATCTTCCCAGTGAGTGCTGAGCACCTGGTAGCTGAGTGACTGCATCACTCCAGGATGCCCCCAGTCTCAGCATCTGCACAATCCTTGAGTGCTCAACACTGCTGGGAGAGCTAGTGCCATGGCTCGTCCAATATTCCAGTTAACCAAACACCCATTGTCTCCTCAAGTGTTATCAGGCTTTGAGCCTCAGCTCAGATGCCATGTCACCCCCTGCCCCACCCCCAGCTGCAGGACACTTCTTTTCCCTCTGAACTCTTATGGCCTTTTATCTGCTTTTCTCCTATGCTGTTGATCATATTCAACCCTGTATTATCACAAAACTGTGTCTCTGTCTCCTGTCTTCCACCAGACTGAGCATCTTATGGTTTGGTGCAGACCATGTATGATTGATGTTTACAAATGAGTAAGTTCACATGACACAATGAAGCCTCAGCAGCAATCATAGGATGTTTCTGTTGGCTTCAGCAAACATTTAGAAGGCAAATCTATAGGTATGAATAGTGAAGGAAATTCTGTTATTTAGAAAGCTATCGTTCCTTGTATTTTATTAAAATTAGATACCTATTTGGAAGTGAAAGAAAAAGAACCATGCAAGAAGCGCTGACCCAGCCATACTTCTTACTAATAATTATATTAAGACGTATACACAATGCCACAGGTCTTTAAGGTTTACAGACATTTTCCATAGAACTTACCCTTGCTATTCCTATTAGCATTATCTCACAGATGAGGTCCTGGAGGATCAGGAATAAAACAATGGGAGGAGGACACTATTCCCTGATGGATCGTTGCTTACCTTCCTGCCTCCCACCATCCCCACAGCCCCAACCTCCTCAGACGCCAGCAGCAGGACTCACTCGCTGATGAAGTCTTCAGCTTTTCCATAGACATGGATGGAGCTCAGGCCCTGAAGAGTGGTGAGAATGTGGGAGAACAGAGGGGAGCGGCTGTAGTTCTCCAGCCTCTTGAACACGTTGATGGGTGCCTTAAACATCCTGCATCAAGAATGAGAGGGAGTTGGGGCACTTGGGTGGCTCATTTGGTTAAACGTCTGCCTCCAGCTCAGGCCATGATCATAGGGTCCTGGGATTGAGTCCTGTATCGGGGTCCCTGCTCAGCAAGGAGTCCACTTGAGATTCTCTCAACCTCTGCCCCTCCTCTCACTTGTGCTCTCCTCTCTCTCTCTCTCTCTCTCAACTAAATAAGTAAAATCTTTTTAAAAAAGAAGAAGAAGAAGAAGAAGAAGAAGAAGAAGAAGAAGAAGAAGAAGAAGAAAGGAGAAGAAGAAGAAGAAGAAGAAGAAGAAGAAGAAGAAGAAGAAGAAGAAGAAGAAGAAAGAAGAAGAAAGAAGAAGAAGAAGAAGAAAGAAGAAGAAGAAGAAGAAGAAGAAGAAGAAGAAGAAGAAGAAGAAGAAGAAGAATGAGAGGGAGTGACCTGGGCCATCAACCTCAGGGACCACTCAGTTCTACCTAGATTCCAACCTTGTATCCCAAGTCACAGACCCAGCTCACAAGCAGAAAGAACCTACTTACGAAAAAAAAATAAGGCAAAGAGTAAATAATATGACTCCCATCAACAGAATGTATGGAGACAGCACACTGACAGCCAACAGGATAGCGACCACCATCAAAGACAGGAGCAGAAACTCTTCAGCAACAACAGGCAACAACTGGTCCATGGCATCCAAGTCCCCCGCAAAGCAGTTCAGGAGTCGGCCTGTTGGGGTTGTGTCAAAGAAGCTCATGGGGCTGCAAGAAACCTGCAGAGACAAAAGCAACCCAGATCAACAGCTAGCTGCCCTCCTTGCTCTGGGACTTGAGGAAGATGTCAGTTGCCCTTAGGCTCTGAATATGTGCAGGATGCAGCCTAAGGGGTGTGCTGGGGAGGTGGTGGAGAGCGATGGTGAAAAGCAAGAGCTCCACAGTCAATCTGCCTGGGTTCCTCTACCCACTGCTGTGTGACTTTGGGCATAAGTTACTTAACCCTTCTGAATCTCAATGTCTTCATTTGTAAAATGGGGTTGATAACAACCCCATTGTGGTTGTGGTGAAGATTGCACACCTCTGCAAATAGGCTAAAACCTCTGAGTTGTACAACTTAAAAGGGTGAGTTTTATGAATATGTGAATCATATCTTAATAAAACTAGAAGGAAGGAAGGAAGGAAGGAAGGAAGGAAGGAAGGAAGGAAGGAAGGAAGGGAGGGAGGAGGGGAAGGAGGGAAGGGAGGAAGGGAAAGAGGGAGGGAGGGAAGAAAGGAAGGAAGGGGTAATACACTGAAAGTCTCAGAACAGTTTCTGTCTCCTAATTAGCATTCCATTAAAACTAGCTCTGATTATTTTCTACAGATGGGACCATTTTCCAGGATTGCCCAAGATTAGTAGCAGCAGCTCCACTGCGATTTCATATTACTTGGTGTCTTGGGTAGAATTTAAGCATGACCACCCCTTCTTGAAGGTGGTGTCCTAACTTGGTCTCTTAAGCAGCGGACAGAAGACCCTTTGGCAATCAAAGAACATTTCACACTACAAGGACTCTAATGAAAGCATCTAGTTCGGTGTGCTCATTTTACAGAAGAGGAAACTGAAGGCCAGACAAGGGAAGGCTGCTCAGTAATCTGCCCAAGGTACCAAAGTAGTTAATGGCAAAACTGTGACCAGACCTCCCAGGGCTCCCTGACCTCCCCCTGCCCCAGCACAGCCACGCTCTTTACAGAAGTCATTTCTTAAAGGTTTGTGGCACTGAGCTGCTGACCAATGGACCACTTTCATTTCCCTATGTATTTCTCAAGCTGTAATACAAGAAAAAGACATAAATAGAAGTTAATTGTATCTATTAAAGCCAAAAACAAAGGAAGGAATGAAAGTGGGGGAAGGAAAGTGCATTTTGATTATCAATAAATAGTAATTATTAGAGTCACCAAGTGCCCCTTACAGCAGTTCTCATTGCAAATGCCCGGGCACTGCTGACCAAGTGCAGTTCATGTTCATGTTCCCGCTGTCAGGTGGGAGGGGAGGCAGTGAGGTTGGGAGAGGCACGTGATGGATGAGCTTCCTCACTCTCTCTGCCTCTAAATTACCTTTCATCTTCTCTCCAGAATCTTTTTGTGAAATGCATAAGCAAAAGGAACAAGAACGGTCACAGTCACTTGAAGAAGTCACAATCATCCCCCCCAGGACTCTGAGCACTCACGGGGGCGGGGGGGTGGTGGAGATGGTGGTGCAGGGAGAGAGGTGCACAGGAGCAGGATGCAGTTCAGCTGTGGTGAGTCAGCCGTCTTTGTTTGTTTGTTTGTTTGTTTGTTTTAAGTTTTTAATTAAATTCCGGGTAGTTAACATACAGTGCAATATTAGTTTTAGGTGTATACTATTTTTCTTTTCTTTTTTTTTAAAGATTTTTTATTTTATTTATTCACGAGACACACACACACACACACACAGAGAGAGAGAGAGAGAGAGAGAGAGGCAGCAGAGACGAAGCAGGCTCCATGCAAGGAGCCCGACCTGGGACTTGATCCCGGGTCTCCAGGATCACACCCTGGGCTGCAGGCGAGTCAGCCGTCTTTGTGAGAGCCTACCATCACTCAGGACTTTAGGGACAGATGGTGGGGACATGGAGACAGGGCTTCTGGTGCCCCATAAGTGTCAAAATAATCTGTTTTTGCAGTTTGTTGTTTGTAGTTGAGCCCATTATCTCAGAGGTTTGTCCTTCACTGTGAATATTTATAAGTACAAAGGCAAATTTAAAAGCAATGAAGCTATAAAAGAACTACAAAAAGAAACATATTGTAAATACGAAGCATATTTTCTAATGGGAACAAAAACTTGAAAAAAATAATAAAATAAGAATTATCACTTTGAGGCATATTTCCAGAATCTTGGAGTGCAGAGTCAGAATCTAAGAAGTCATAGTAAAGGTAGTGAACAGTGGCTGGCCTCAGGGAGAATATTCCTCTCTTGCTGTCTGGTTCCAGAAGCCTGCTGCTTTATGTGAGGTGTGAGGTGTGGGGAAGTGCCTCCACCTCATGTTCCCCACATTGAAATACTTAATGTCAATACAGTTTGCATTCAGTCTACAAGGAATGATGGATGTTCTCCTCACCTCCCAAGAATGCTCATGAAAATCCCTGTTCTACCCCTCTGAGTACCTGTCCTCCTAGATTCCATTCAGTTCCCCAGAAATGCTCTCTCTTCACTTCCTAATTTAAGTTGGCTAAAGTGCTTCAACTCTTCCTTCAGCTCATAGCAGAGGGGTCCCTTCCTCCAAGAAGGCTTCTTGGACTCCCACCCTTCCCCCCACCACCCACATGCTGGGATTAGGTGCCTGTTAGGTTCTTAGGAACCCATGGGTTCCCATCCAGTGGGTAATTTTCCACACTATGTTACAACAGCCTGTTTCCTCATCAATCTTCCTCAATATACTATAAGGCCATGATGGTCTGAACCATACCTGCATTTTTCATTACCCACTGCCCAATGCCCACCCAGTACCTGCACATAGTAACATCCGGTGAGGGGGAGAACCATGACATTTCCAGGAGACAGTGTGATATCGCAGACAATTTGGTATTTTAACCAAAACATATTCTCACCATAACACACAAGGATCTCAGTCCTCTCATATGTAAAATAAGGATCATAGGACCACTTCAAAAAGAACCCAGAACAATTAGAAGCAACTCTGTATGTGACAGTGCTCAGCCAATAGAGACAAGCATTGGTGTGACCATTGACCCTCCAGCAAGACACTAAGCTTTTAGAATCATCCTGCTAGCAGTGGGAGAGCTTCTATGCCCCCAGCTCCTTCTGTGGCCTGCTCCCACCCACCTAGTAGCCCAGTGTACACTTGCAACTATATGACATTCTGGAAAGGGCAAAACTTTGGAGACAGTAAGAAAGATAAGCAGTTGTCAGGATTTGAGGGGGAGAGAGGGATGAATAGGTAGAGCAAAGAGGACTTTTAGGGCAGTGAAACTTTCTATATTAGTCTTTATGGCAGATACATGTCAATATATGTGTGTCCAAACCCATAGAATGTATAATGCAAACAGTGAACCTTAATGTGAACCATGGACTTTAGATAATACTACTACTACTACTAATAATAATAAATGTATTGATATTGGCTCATCAGTTGTAATAAACATCCCACACTAATGCAACATGTTAATAACAGGAGAAACTGGGGGATTGGTGAGGGACACATCTCATCTCACTCTGTACTTTCAACTCAATTTTTCTTAAAAACTGCTCAAAAAAATAGTCTAGCAATTTAAAAAAAAAAAAAGAAAATGAAAAAGAAAACTGGGCAAGCCTGTGGCCTCAGCCATGCCCAGGCCGTACCTTGTTGAGGAGCTCGTTGTGCAATGCTGAGGATGCTTTCCTTGTGATCTTGGCAAAAAACCCTGAGAAGCAGACACCTATGCAGATTAGTAGCAGGACACTGAGTCCATACACCAGTTGATAACACAGCAGCTGAGGGTTGTCCAGTATGTCACCTGGGTCTGCAGTAGTTCCGTTGTTCTCTTGGCTGCTATTGGTCTTCAAGAAAAAACAGTGTGGTTTGTTAAGAAATAGTTGGTTTTGTTCCCCATTTCTGGCACAAAGCTCCTAAAATCCCTGTAATTTCCTAAGTGATGGGGTACTGGGAGCATCTTTTGTTCTAATATTTGGCCTTTGACTGTGGTTCCTGACATAAGAACTTCTAAGACCCTTGGAGTCTCTGGAGCAATTAGAGTGTCTTTTTGTAGCTACTGAGATGGCTGGTGGGGGGAGGGGACTAGATAGCTGCAGGATGGAGAACTGGTCATCAGAAAGACCAAACCATGAGTAGAAGTTTGGAACTTTCAACTCCACCCCCCACTGTCTGCACGGGGAGTGGAGCTGGAGATTGAATTAATAATTGATCATGCCTATGTATGAAGCCACCATAAAATCCCTAAAGTGTGGGGTTCAGAGACCTTCTAGGTTGATGAACACATCCACATGCCAGGAGGGTTGTGCACCCCAACTCCACAGAGACAGAAGCTCCTGCACTCAGAGCCCTTCCTGATCTTACCCTATGTACTGCTTCATCCGGCCATTCATCTGTATCCTTTACTATATCCCTTCCAAAAAGCTGGTACCATGGTATTCCCTGAGTTCTGTGAACCATTCCAGCAAATGATCAAATCCTAAAAGGGGGTCATTGGAACCCCCAACAGATAGCTGGTCTGCCAGAAGTACAGGAGGTCCAGAGTTATGATTAGTATTTGAAGCACAGATAGTCTTGTGGGACTGCATTCACTCCATGTCATGTCGGAATTGTAGGACACACAGATGGTGTCCAGAGAGTTAGAGAAAACTGCATATTGCATTGTGTGGGAATAGAGGAAAACTGAGTTTTCTTTCTTTGGGGAGTCAGATCGAATTTTTTAAAAAACTGAATTCAGAGTGAAATTCAATGGGGAGAGAAAATCCTTCTTCCTGGAGTAAGTAGCTGGTGCAGGGTGAAACTATATGTGCAAACCTCCCTGCTTGGTGCTTTTGCTTTTCCCTCCCTCTCTCTTCTCACTGCCTTGCCCTGGATTAGGCCCTCATTGTCTGTCTGTCCTGGTCCACTATACAGCAGGCAAACTAGTCTGTCTCCCTGACTGCAGCTCTTCTCCCCACTGCACCACTCACTCTACCCTGATTGTTCTAAACTCAGCTCCCTGAATGACTTCTTTTCGTCCTTCTTTCAATGCATCTTTGTCACAAGGAAGCCTGATTTCTAATGAGCCTATTTTCTTCTGCCAGGGTAGAAAATGACTTGATAAATTCACTCTTTGGTGTTAGAAATTTGTGCTAAAAAAAAAGAAAAAAGAAAAAGAAACTTGTGCTAGATTATCACCCGGCATCATTCCTGGTGCTTCTACATTCCTCACTATGATGCAAGGGAGAGCTTGGGAACTTGATTTCCCAGACTCCTGCCAGCATGGTCTCAGGTGTTAGATTTTCACAAAGAGAAGTAGTCTCAGGAAATCTCAAAGCTGAAATAGAAGAAGCCATCATACGCTGGTGGCAACTGTGGACATGTAGGTGGCACATGGAGTTTGGCCAGGGACTTGCAGGCATCCTTCTGATAATCAGCCACTTTAGAGCTACCCACTGCTGGGGTCGCTGGAGCTCTTCCAATGACTGGGTAGCCTCTAATTCCTATATTGAATCTTTGGAAGCTATAAATCCTTCAAGTGGCTTCTGTTTTCTGGACCAAATCCTGCCTGACACATAACCCAAAGGTTAACCAAGCAGACCTCTGGGCAAACATGGCTTGGAATCAGAACACCAAGTTCAAGTCCCACCAGGGAACTTCACATCCCAGGGCAGGTTATTTTCTTCTCTAAGCACAGTTTCTTCTGTAAAATGGAGATAGTGCCTATCTCAGAATGTGGTTGCAAAGATTAATGAATTAACCAGGCACATAACAGCTGAAAACCACAGGTTTCTCAACACAGGATGACTCCTTCCAAATCCCTGCACTAAAAAACTTAACCAAACTTTAGCATGGCTTCTAGCAGCTCAAAGCATGTCCATAGGAGGACCCCAGCCCCTGCCCCCCATCAAAATGCCTGCCTGAGGAAGTTCAACCACCACCAGGAAAAATTACCACTTGTTCTAGCCAACACCTGATGGCATGCTCCCTTTCTCAGAGCACCTACTAAAAAGTGCACATAGCTGTGAATATGTAGCTCTTACAACTCAAAGCATCTCTTCCTAGGACCTAGAAACCGTGACTTTGACATGTAACCATCAGGAAGGATAGGGCCTCTGTCTCTGCGGAAGATTAGGGTCCTAACTTTGATAACTGTCAGCTAGTGGACCCCTGAGCTCATCACATTCACACCCACCAACCCTTGGTAAGTTTCATTTCTCTGAATCTACTGAGCCCTCACGTTCATTCTCTTTTTAAAATGCCCACATCAACTGTGCATTCAAAAGGCCCAAATCAGAATGGCTCTTAGCAATTTCCCTGACACGGTAGTAACTGAGTAAAATGTTTCTTCCTTGTTTTTACTAACACCAGCTATGCTTATATTTGATGTGGCCTCTTTGCCCCCAACAAGAAATGCAGATGCACATTTTAAATAAAGCAAAGTGAAAAGGCAAAATCACCAAGGTGGAATGTAATGCATTCTTGAGGACTGGTTTGGGGACAGAAACCTCTTGGTTTTCTCCTGATGAGACAGCACTTATGGCCACTCATTCTGTGAACACAGGGGACCAGAGCTGGGAGGGAGCCCTACCATGTTCCAGCTCTCAGAAGTCTTCTTTAGAGCTCTTCCACTTGTTAATTTGGTAATGGCAAGCTCTGGACCTGTTATGGGGTTCCACAACCTATAATCTGATCTTTATGGGGCCCACGAAATAAGAAGCTGCCCCACTCCATACCAGCCCACAGAAACACACCCCACTCCCACTGTAACACTTACCCCTGAGCCCTGCTCCAGCCAATAGCTCAGCCACCAGAAGTTGAAGGTCGTGAGGAAGATGATCCCCATCATGAGAAAGAAAACAATGGCAAACACCATGTAACCTGGGGAGGGAGAGGAAGGGTGACACACAGGTGTCACAAGAAGGTAAACAGCAATGGCTAATATGTAACCATCAAGAAGGATAGGGCCTCTGTCTCCCAGTCATTGCAAGCCCTTGCATCTCCCTGACCTACACATACCTTGGATGCCTTGAAGGACTGGAAAGGGCTGGTTTCCAAGGTTAGAAAGCTCAAGAGTCAAATCCTGGGACTCTACTACTTGCAGGCTATGTTAGCCTGGGCAAAGTACCAAATGTCAGTGACATTCCACTTCTTTACCTATGAAATGGTAATGGTAGTCATTCTAGCTACATGGGGTCACCCTGAAGATGATAGGCAATAATGTATACCAAATACCCAACCCAGTGCCTGGCACAAAAGCAGTATTCTAGAGTAGTCCCCCTTATGTGGGTCCTGATAATTCAATCTTCAAGATAATAATAGCTACCTTTTTAAAAGACTTTATTTATTTATTGGGGGAGAGAGAACATGAGAGGGGGAAAGGGCAGAGGGACAAGCAGACTCTGTGCTGATCCAGAGCCCAATGCAGGGCTTGATCCCAGGACCCTGAGATCATGACCTGTTCTTAAGTCAGACACTTGACTAAGCACCTGGGTGCCCCACAATAACTACCTTTTATGTGGTAGGACTGTTATATACTATGTGCCAGGCATAGTACTAAACATGGATATTTATTTTTTAGTTAGTTATCCCTAACCTTGTTTATTGGGTCTCCAAGAGAGGAAGAAACATGTCCAAGGTCATAGAGGTGTTATGTAGTAGAGCTTGGATTCAAAAAAGTCAAGGATGGGAAAACCCAAAGCGTCCCCTCTTTCAGCATCTGTCCCTTGCTCTAGCACTCTACCCACCTATCCAGTCTGTGAGCCACACCCATATATTTTTTTAAGATTTTATCTTTTAAGTAATCTCTATATCCAATGTAGAACTCAAACTTACAACCCTGAGATCCAGAGTTGCATGCTCTACCAACTGAGTCAGCCAGGCAGCCCACCCTTATTCCTTCTCTTGAATTCAACCCCTCTTAAGTTCCACTCATGGGCCATCTCTTCTTTGATGACATGTGAGACTATGCCTGGCCATGGAGATCTTTCCTGCTACATGGTAAATGCGAATGTCATAATTCTCCAGCTAGATTCCACGGTTGGCTCTTAGATGCCTTTATACCCCCTTTCCCTCCAGAGTCTGCTTAGGACAGTGCCTGGTCCATAATAGGTACTTTGTAAATACAGATCAATTGGTTGCTGGATTCATTCACTCATTCACAAGCATTTTCTGTTCCCCATTCTGGCTAGACACTATATTATGCCCTGCAGGAGTGCCCATGGTAGAAGGGGTAGGGATGGTGATCTATGCACAGCCTACCCCTTCCTCCCCTAGACAGGTAGAAAGAAGATACACCTCACGCAGGGTTGGGTTCCAAAGTCAATCAAAAGTAAAATGTTGACAAGGAATTTGAGTTACTTTCAAAAATCTCTTAAATTTATTTAAAAGTACAGTATCATATACTCAGTCTTGTGTTTATAACATTGAACAGTTATATTTATATGAATTCGGTAACATATGCCCTTTAGTAAACCATTAGCTTTGAAACTTCTAGCTCCCATCACCTGAGAAATGTATTTTAATGTATACCAGAATAAAAGCTTCACCAATGTCAATATATGAAATGCATACAGATATTTTCTATTCTGTTCTATTTTTCTCCTTTCAGGGCTGCTTATACTCCACTCAAGTGATTTCACAACCCACTAGTGGGTCAGGACTTACAGCTTGAACACCACTTAAATAAACAGTACTGAACAGACTATGTCTGTATTTTCTACATTCTTGATGCTGTGGCAATTGGGGCCTTGATCCTGGGGAGGCTGTGCTTCCCGGGGCCAACTAATCCCTAGAAACAGCAAATGACTTCCTGTGAGCACATCTGTGTTAAACAAACCAACCAATCCACAGCCCATACTCCCAACCACCTCCTCATGAAATTCATGCAGCAAGCCAATATTCCTGCCCTACATCATCCCAGGGCCAGGTGCCAGATAACTAGGGACCACTTGTATAGCGCAGCACCCCCCAGACTTATTCAAACTATATAATCCTAAGGTTACTCAGCATACCTACCCTGCCTTACTCACTCCTTCCCACAAAACCCCCAATAAGGGCTCCTGGCTATCTTCTCCCTTCCCTCTGCCTCCTGATCAACCTGGTGCTTCCCTGTATGGCCCTGCATGGCAAGCTGTGTCTCCTGTTTCTAGGGATCTATGAACATAAACATCTTCCTTTGTGACAATAATTTCCATGTCTGCATGTCTTACCATCCTGATCAAAATAAATCCCAGGTACATTTTAACACAACGTGAAACTTAACTTCCAGCATGGACTATGGTGGTGAGTCACTATAGTTGACGGGCTGAGATTGGAATTGTGCAAGTCAAACCCACGATTGGCATGACTCCCCAGTGCCTCTCTATCTCACATGACTGCACACATTCCAGCCTGACCCAGTTTCGGGGGCAGGGCCAGTCAGAGAGAGAGTGCTGGGCCCAGATGGCAGCTGGCCCACCGTACCTCCACTTGCCCGGATGTAATGGTGGTAGACTCTCCATCCTAGAGACCCTTCTTCCATCATCTCCTTTCTTGTGAGCTGATTCTCCAGCACTGGATCAGAGTAAGAGAAGAAGGAAATGATGTGCTTCTCAATCGTTTGCAAGAAGAGCTTTTGCAAAGCCCTCTGTCCCTGACTTCCACCGTTTACCAGCTTCCTCACCTTCCAGCTGCAGAGCCCCACCCAAGTCCGACTCTAACCCGCATGTTTCCGTGGAAGACTCTGCTGAAGGTAACTCTGACCTGGACTTCAGAGCCTGGGCAGGGGTTCCATCCCCAGCCATTCAGTAACTCTGGTGAGGGGGGGGAGGAAGGGTTGCTGGGGTGCCCAAGAACATGATGGGTTGTGAAAGGCAGCAGGAGAGAATGAAGAAAGCAATGATCTGAGACCAGAAAACTGGGTTCCAGAATGGTCATTACAATACTGTGCAATCTCAGGCAAATCACTTAACCTCTCTATTTCCTTATCTGGCAGCTGGCAGGCCTATATAGATGGTTAGTAACATGCTTTGCAGCAATATGCTTCTGAAAACAACTATACACTAGCTCAGACAGACTCATCCTAGAGTGGAGCAGGGAAACCAGCACCTGGGAAGTACCAGCAGATGCTGCTAATGACAAAGGCAACAACAGGAAGCAGCACTCTGGGGAGGCGTGGTTGTCCCTATCCGCAGCTCTCCTTCTTCTACTAAACCCTAATTTCTCCTGGGGAAGAGGGCTCTCTTCCTAGAATTTGAATCTTAAGGGAAATCACACTAGGATGAAAAATATATGGAGTAGGTTTTCCTCAAAAAGATTTTGCACCTGTTCCTAATACTTACACCCTAAAATTGCTGAGGCCTGCTTCTTCAACTTTTCCTTTCATTCTGTGACCTATATACCTGTTCCTTCCAATTATTTTTCCGCCCAAAATGTTTTCTGACAGGAGCCTCCAATATGCTAGGCATTGTCCTAAGGCCTCCCTCCAACTGACCTCATCTTATCTCCACTATGACCCTGCAGAGTAAGCACTATTAGCTTCACTTTTGCAAATGAGGGTTTAGAGAGGTTATGTTGCTTGGCCAAGGTCACACAGCTTTGTAAGTAGCAGAGCTGGAATTCAATTCCAGAACTGTCTTGCTTTAAAAATGGAGGTCTTTCTGCCCTGCTGCCCTGTCTCGGAAAAGATCAAGGCCCGAGCTTCTGGATATCCGAGACTGGGCCCAATTCATTTCTGATTTCTAATACCTTGGTTTTCAACATTTACTTTCAACAAACATGTAATGAATGACTGTCTAGCAGCCTTAAGTTAAATTTATGCCACTCCAGGCGTAAGCTACCACACCCTGCCTTTGCCTCTACACACCCTCAGTTCTGCCCCCACAGCATTCACTTCTAGGATCCTCAGGCCTCCTAACCAGCACAGTTCATGCCCCGCGGCCCTCAACTACATGGATCTGTAACCTGTGTATGTGATGTCTAGGAACCTGGACAGTGAGGGACAGGGCCCCATCTGGGGTCCAGGAGGAAATACTAGGACTTCTGGACAGGCAGGCAGGCAAATGTTCTCTCCCTGTTCCCCAGCACCATTACCATCATTTTCATGAAGAATTTCTTCCTGGAAGGTGGTCCAGGCCTGCCCTTGCCCCTGAGGGTCTTCTGCTGTCTCTACTGTGTCCTGCAGTTTGTCCTGGGAAGAAAGCACATGCCATGAATGCAAGAGATGCTCCTCTCTGTGGGTAGCAAGGGTGGGATGGGGTGAGGTGGAAATCACCTGTGTGGCTTTTCCAAGCATCTTCTGGATGAGTTGGGCATATCGCCCTTTTTTCTGTATTAATTCACTGTGAATTCCTTTTTCACAGATTTTCCCATCTTCTAAGAAAATGATCTGGTCACAAAGTGCTAAGTACTGAAGAGTCAGAAGAAATAAGGTGTTCAGTAAGCATACAAAAAGATATTCAACTTCATCATTCAACAGGAAAATACAAACTTAAATCATAATAAAATATTATTTTATATCCCCAGGCTTACAAAAATCTTAAAACATTGCGTAAGTGCTGGTGATGACTGGAGGTATAGGGAACTCTCATAAAGGGTAGGGGGTGTTGTAGTCTAGTGCAAATACTTGGGAAAACAACTTGATAATATCTAGTAAAATTAAATATTTAAGAATTTTGAACTAACAATTGGACTCCTAAAACTCTACCCCCCAAAACTCGCAAACATGTATAAAGATACATACAAAAGGTGCCTGGGTGCCTCAGTCAGTTACGTGTCTGCCTATGGCTCAGGTCATGATATAGGGTCCTGAGATGGAGCCCCACATTGGGCTCCATGCTCAGCAGAGAGCCTGCTTCTCCCTCTCCTTCTGCTGGCTCTCTTTCCTTCTCTATCTCAAATCAATAAATAAAATCTTAAAAAAAAAGACACCTATGAAAAGAAGTATGCCAAAGCATTTTTTTTGTAAAAGTGAAAAATGGGAAACAACCTAGATGTACATCGTAGGAGAATAAATTCTGTTCTATTCAGATACTGGAATGCTATACCAGTGAGAATTAAATCAAGTTGCACATACCAACATGGAAGAGCTCAAAAATACAATGTTGAGTGAAATAAGCAAATTACAGAAAGTCACAGAAAGCAAACTATCAATTATATAAAGCTTTAAAATATGCAAAAGGACACTTTATCAAGTCTAGAGATTCATACACATGTCGTAAGGTTATGGAGACCTGCATGAGAATGACAAACAGCAAAGTGAGGGAAGCAGGAAGCTGAATGCAATCCAAGAGGGATCCATGTTCAAGGGCGTCATCTGGGTGGTAGATGGATGGATTTTCATTAGATTATTTTATAAACTGTTTTTATGTCTGAAATATTTTGTACCCCCAAAATAGGCCAAAATGGAAGGAGAGGGATAAGTAATAATACTGTCTTGAGGCCAAAACCTAATACGGAAATACTTGGGTAAAGGCATTATGAGAGATAGCCCCCATATGTCATTGCATGTCATTAGAGACTTTGAGAATTCTCTGAAAGTTTTTCTTCTTTTTTTCCCTAACTTTAAAAGAGCAGCCAACCCATAAAATCTCGAAGAAGACCTTAAAATATGGCTTCAATATTTACCAGCCACAGAAATCTTTTACCAGCCTGTCCTCTCCACATAGAAACAGAAGAGATCAGGTTTTTTATAATGCCCCCCTCAAATGTTGAGGTCTAGTCTGAGATGAAGGGGTGGCTGCTGTGAAGTTATTACTGAATCAATAGCAGAAACATGAGGATCTACGTTAGCCATCGGTCATGGCCAGAGCCCTGAAAGGGTGGTTACCTGCAGCTGGTGGGTCACCAGAATGATGGTCTTCCCACTGAGCATCTTCTTAATGCACTCCTCAAAGATGTGCTTCCCCACGTGGGTGTCCACAGCAGACAGGGGGTCATCCAGCAGATAGAGCTCGCGGTCAGAGTAGACGGCACGCGCCAGGCTGATCCTCTGCTTCTGCCCCCCAGAGAGGTTGAGGCCCCGCTCCCCAATCTGCAAATAGGCAGTCAAAGGCACTGTGTCTAGAGGATGAGACCGGTGAGGAGTGCTCAAACCACCCAGGTGTCCAGATGTGACAGCCTGAACCCCCTCGGTGCACCCTCCTGGTCATCTAATGATTTGGCACCCCCAGTATTCAAAAAAATATTTTTCAAAATTTGCTTAGTAAGGAATGAAAAAAATGATTTTCAGTTAATTAAAATTTTATAACTCATAATTAGATACAATATTTCTAAACCTGTCTGTCAACTTCTTTTATTTTTTTAAGATTTTATTTATTTATTCATGACAGACACAAAGAGAGAGAAGCAGAGACACAGGCAGAGGGAGAAGCAGGCTCCGTGCAGGGAGCCCGACGTGGGACTCAATCCAGGGTCTCCAGGATCAGGCCCTGGGCTGAAGGCAGCGCTAAACCACTGAGGCACCTGGGTTGCCCTGTCTGTCAACTTCTTAAGTGGCATTTTAAAACTTTAGCAGTTTAGATTTTTAAAAAATCATTTCTAAGAAAGAGAACCTCCTTACATCTTATTTGGGTTTTATTTTATTTTATTTTATTTTATTTTATTTATTTTTTGGTTTTTATAAATTTATTTTTTACTGGTGTTCAATTTGCCAACATATAGAATAACACCCAGTGCTCATCCCATCAAATGCCTCCCTCAGTGCCCATCACCCAGTCATCCCCCCCCCGCCCACCTCCCCTTCCACCACCCCTAGTTCGTTTCCCAAAGTTAGGAGTCTCTCATGTTCTTTTTATTTGGGTTTTAAATCTGTTGACAGTGACCATCGACCTGCAGGACCACCAGACCTCACTGTCTAAGACTGTAGGACATACAGCCACTCAACAGGACAGGGGGGCAATGGCTGGAAGAGGCTCTATTGTTGCTGTCATGGGAAGGACTATCCTACATGACGCCTTATGTCAGGAGTTACTTCCTCACTCCACAGATGCTTACTAAGTGCCTGCTATGCTCTCATGATGAGCTGACACCCACTCTAGCTGGGCATGTTCACAGCACTTTGTATGTATCAGCTCATCTAAACTTCAAGCATGATGAAGTCCATACTCCTTGATGCCATTCTATGGACCACACTTTCTCCTTCCTGCTGAAGAGATAACCCTGAACAAGATAACTGAGTTCTCTGCCCTCAAGGGTTTACAGACTCACCTTTAAAAGAAGGGTAATAGAAGCAGTGACCTCCTAGACCTCCTAGAATTACCTGAGGGGTTTGCCTAAGACAATGCATTCAAGTTGCTACAATAGTCTTTTGCATCTGCTAAGTGCTCCGCAGACTGAGAAAATAAGTAATAAATAAGACAACAATATTGCTTTTAGCTTACAAAGGTCTTATGTAGATTAAAGGTGGCTACAGATGTGAAAGATGGTGAATTATCAAGAAAATGTGAATCACATTGCTGCTGGAAAGCCTTGGCTACTGCTCCCACTGGCAAAGGAAGAGCTGGCCAGAGGGGGCAGGGCGGGACAGGGGAGAGGGCACAAGAGGGGGATGGATGGGAGGTTTCTCATCTTCACAGGTCTCGAGGGCTTTGCTCCAAAAGGAGTTTGAGGTCAGCTCCCCATGCTTGCGAGGTAAGGTAGGCTCTTTGCCAGCTATCCATAGGAGATAAGCCCCAGTTCCCTCTCCGAGTAGGGAAGGCTTTGAGGCTTCATGGGCTGCTTTGGGGAAATAGCCAAATTCCCTCCTCTACCTACCCAGGAAGGTAGCCTGAGGACCCCAAAGAACCATTACAAAGGCACCATCGCAACAGAGATGGGGGACCCTCACCTCCCACTCACCTCTGTCATGTCTCCAAAGGGCAGAATTTCCAGGTCGTGGTTCAGGGAGCAGCAATGGAGCACCTGGAGGTACCTGCAAAGGACGGAGAACTGACAAACAAGAGGCCCAGCCGCAGGCCCCCTAACCTTGCCAAGTTGGGAAGAGAAAGGTCTTGGGTTCCATGCTGAGAAATTTGGACTTGATCCTGTGTTCAATCATAAAGCACTGGAGGATTTTTGCATTTCCTTCTTTCCTTCATTTCTTTTAATCTAATACATGCATTAAGTAAATATTAGAACAGAGCAACAGCAACAAAAAGACATAACGAAAAGCAAGTCTCCCTCATTTTGGACTCAGTGGCTTTCCTCAGAAGCAGCCACTATTATAGTTTCTTAGGTATTCATTCAGAAATAACGTGGTTGTATGCATCTGTGTGCAGCATGTATAGGTTTGTTTTGTTTTCATGGCACCACAGTATTTCATTATATAGCTGCAACATAAATTATTTAACCAGTGTCCCTGTGATGGACACTAGGGTTGTTTCTAGCCTTTTGCTGCTATGAACAATGTGTAGTATGAATACTTTTGTATATTGGCCTTTGTGTCCATGGTGACCCTATCTATTGCGTTAAATTCCTAGTAGTGCTAAATCTAAGAATTGGTGCATTTTTATTTCTGACCGGACACTTCAAAACTGCCCAATGAGTTGTATCAGTCTGAAAACAGAACAATGACGAGAGCTATGTTTCTGGAGGCAGGAACAGAGCAGGAGAAACCGGAGAGAGGGAGCCAAGGTCACGTGGGAACAAGTCAAGCAGGAGATCACAGGCAAGACCTGGCAGCGGAGATTGGAGAAGAAGAGAGAAAGACGAGACTTATTTAGGAGATAGAGTTGTCCAAGATGGGTGACCAATTAGATGAGAAGTATCAGAGCAGGAGGCATTGGGTTTGCTGGGACACACAGTCCAATGATGCCAGTAAACTGAGATGGACAAGTTGGGGAAAAAGCAGGCAAGATGGGTGAGCAGAGTCCTCTTGAGCTGGTGTTTGACCTGACAAGGAAGAGCCCACAGGACAACCAGGTGGAGGTGGCCAGTCCATGCATCTACACATCTCCCAGTGTTGCTGCTGGGGGAAGATTGCCAAAATCAAGCAAATGGTCAATGGAGGCCAGGGTCCGCCAGAGTTGGAAGCACAACTGTAGCATTCAGGGCAGCTTTTGTGGATTCTCCACTGAATAGACTTCACTCATGACTTGCAAGTGCATATCTCAAGCAGGTTAACCCCGGACCCTGGGAGGGAGAGGGCACAAAAGGCAAGGATGGTGGCAGGCGGCCCACCAGTTTGGACCACGAATCCAAACTGTTTTCTTCTACATCGTGCAACCTCATCACCCCATTCGTTTCACCTTTTGACTTAGAGGTGGGGCATTAATGAATACAAATGAAGTTTGAAAGTAATGTTTTTAGAGGGGGAAGAATATTTTGACTCATCTAACAGCTAAGCATGACAACAATGGGGTTCAAATCGTGGTTCTGTCATAAACTCCAAGCTCTGTGGCTTTAGATCATTTAACTTTTGGAGGCCTCAGCTCTTGGAGACTCTTCTAGAAAATGGATAGGATAATGATCTTTCTTTCACAGTGAGGAGAAAATACGTGGATGCATATAAATGAGCACACAGCAAGTGTTAGCGGTTGTCAAATTACTATTAGCAGCAGGGGATCCCTCCCCCAAGCAGCCCCATGCAGCTGTGTCCCTCCTGGACCCTCCAAGAAACTTACCGGGCCTTGTCATACTGGCGTCCCATGAGGATGTTCTCCCTGACGTTACCCCCTATGATCCAGGCCTGCTGAGGGACATAAGCCAGGCTTCCATGCACTCCCACTGAGCCCTCCAGCAAGTGCATCTGCAGCAGAGTGAGTCCAGCCTCAGAATGAGCAGAACAGGGGTGGACCCTGCCTAGCTCAGCAGCCACAGGGCCCGAGGACTACCCTCTAGGGTAGGGGGTCTACCCTCTAGGATCCTGGGGACTTTCCTGTGTAAATGGGACTTTTAACATGGTCCTGCCAGGCCTACCAGTGAGTCCAGGGATGGTCCTGGGAACATGGGGCAGCAGCCGGAGCTAAACCAGTTCCTCCTATGACTTGAATCCCAGGTCTGCACTGAAGACACCTCATACTTTTTCTTTCTTTTATTTCCCCAGCCCCATTCTCTAGCAAGTGGTGCCTCTATGTTCTTCACAGTGAGACAGAAAGTTCCAGGTCATCTCTGACCATTCCTGGATACCAACAGAATCGTTACCAATGTTTTTAGGTGTGATGATGTCATTGCGCACAGATGGGGAAATGTGCTTATTTTGGGGATGTCATGATGAAGTAATAAGTGGGAAATGCCTCATAATCTCTGTAATTTAAAATAGTTCTACAAAATGTGTTTCTACACAAATGTGGCAAAAATGCAAATGCTATCAGCTGTTGAATCTAGGTGGTGGGTATATGGGTCTTTAGTGTCATCCTGCTTTTCTGTTTGATAAATTTAAGAGGGATCCCTGGGTGGCGCAGCGGTTTGGCGCCTGCCTTTGGCCCAGGGTGCAATCCTGGAGACCCGGGATCGAATCCCACGTCGGGCTCCCAGTGCATGGAGCCTGCTTCTCCCTCTGCCTGTGTCTCTGCCTCTCTCTCTCTCTGTGACTATCATAAATAAATAAAATTTAAAAAAAAATTTAAGAAAACACACACACACACACACACACACACACACGGCTATAACCTTCATCCCTACCACCCCAGCATTGGACCTCATCGTCTTGTGCCCCTTCCTCTTTATAATTCCATATGCTTCCTGCTTCGGATTTGGAGCCAGGCTTTAATTAATAAGAACAATATTTTGTAATAACATCTTTTTGTTTGTCCTTTATTAGATGGACAGTGACTATTTATTTCAAGAGGAAACTGACAAACCACTAGCCACACAGAAAGGTGGCCTTGGATGGAGGCTTCTAGGAGACTTTGCTATGGGAAAAAAAAGCTCTGACACCACGTGGACCTGGGTTTTAACCCTGGCTCCTCCCTCACCTGTTGTGTGACCCTGGGCAAGTCAGCTCTCTGAACTTCATCTGCTCATCTATAAACTGGCCATAATGGCTGTGCCTTCCCCATGTGCCTCGTTTTCAGGTTGAAGGAAAAAATGAGAAGCCAGGGCACAGGGCCTGGGATGTAAGTACTATTCAAACTGTTTTCTATTTTTGTAAAAGTAGAATCTATCTTCCCAGTTACCAAGAAGTTAGAGCAAGGCCATCACATGTGGAGCATGAAGAAATGAGCTGTCGAGAAAGAGGTCTATGGACATTATGACCACATTTCAAGGAGGTGATGAGTTTGGCTATAATATTTGGGAGAAAGAGCTGAGGGAAGAGCTGGATAAAGGAAGAACCTTCTAATTCTCCCAACAGCATGGGAGAGAGGGATGACAGGCAAAGAAAGGAAGGGGCAGAGAGAGAAGCCCAGGACTGGGTAAGGCTGGGGCTGAGTGGGGAAGTGCTGATGAGAACTCCCTTAGGGAGGTGGCCATAAATGCACCCCAGGTATCACGGCTGTTTTAAGGTGTTGTTCAGTGAGGGATGTGCAATATGACCTCAATTGTTTGGAGGGAACAAGTTGGGGATTGTTGGAAACTGGAGAAAGGGTGTGCTGAGCCTGGCTGCAGACGATGCAGACCTCACTGACCGGTGCTGGGGTGGCTTAATCGGTTAAGAGTCGGCCTTCGGTTCATGTCATGATCTCAGGGTCCTGGGATTGAGCCCACCATCAGGCTCCCTGCTCAGCGGGGAGTCTGCTTCTCCCTCTGCCTCTGTCCCTCCCCTTGCTCCTCGTGCTTTCTCTCTCTCTCTCTCTCTCTAAGAAATAAATAAAATCTTAAAAAAAAAAAAAGAATATCCATTGACCATGGAATTGTAGGGTTCAGATCTCAAGGGCAGGGGCACCCAGTAGACACATAAATTCTAGTGCCGGAGTGCAAGTAAGACAATCCCATCCCATGTGGGAGGGCCTCCTCTCCCCAACCCCTCCTTCCTTCCTCCTCCCCCTTTCTCCCTCCACATTGGACTCCTAATGCTGTATCACAAGGGACACATGTCCTTTTCTGAGCCTGGCCTCATGGAATGATTTTTATTATCATATTAAACTTTGAGACATGCTGTATCATCACCCTGATAGCTGGTTGATTACAAACAGGGTGAGGAAAGCACAGAGAACAGGTGAGGGCAGACCTCTAGGGGATCTAAGAGGTAGCACTCCTAGCTGGAGGGTGAGAAGGAGGTATATTTATAACACACCTCCCCCTCAGTGCATCCCATCTGTTCTCAACTCATAAAAATTCTATTGGCTCAGACTCCATTAAGCAAGAAAGGGACGGTGTGGCTACCTCGGGGAACTCAGGCTTGAGAGTCCCTGGACTGCCTGTGGGTGTGCATGCATGTGGTCACAAGTCACTTACCTCTCCCAGGATGGCTGATAGCAGGCTGCTTTTGCCACTCCCAGTGTTGCCACAGACCCCCAACATGGTCCCCTGAAAAGCCAAGGAGGACAGAGTGACATTGGGACAACCCTACAACTCACCCAGGGAGGGTCTGTTGTTTGAACACAAAAGGACAAACAGAAAACAAAATAACCACACAGACCCCAAGGCCCATCAGACTAGCAAAGCTCAAGAGGTGGGATGCTATTACCTCAAAAGAAGGAAGTTGCATGGAGGTGGCAGAGAGGAATTCATAGGTAGGTTGTCCTAATGGGTAAGAAATCCAAATTCCAGATCTGCACCAATTCTACTCTATGATCCTGGGCAAGTCACTCAGCCTCTCTGTGCCTCAGTTTCTTCGTGTGTAAAATAAGGATAGTGAAGCCAGCCTCACAGAATTCATGCATGCATTCACTCATTTATTCATTCACTCCTCCATCAAATAGTGTTTAAGTTTCTCCCATGATCCAAGTAATGAAGAAAAGAACTTTCATGTTATGTTTTAGTGAGGAGACATAAACCATGAAATAAATAAGTAATATCAGATGATGATAAACCATTTAAGTAAAACGAATTGGCTACTATGAACCAAAGCAATTTTACTATGAACCAAAGCAATTTTGCTAGCCAATGGCTTGGCTAGCAAAGCCTTCTTAAAGCAGTTGTCGTCGCAGCTGAGACCTATATGACAAGAAAGAGCCAGACACAGGAAGATCTGGCAGTGCCAGGCTGTGGGAGCAACGGGTGCAAAGGTCCCGAGACAGGAACAAAGTTGGCTGCCAAAGTGCTACAAGAGGGCTAGTGTAGCTGGTGTGAAGGGAATGAGTGGGAGAAGGGGTGAGAGACATGGACAGGGAGTTCGGGGATACCTAGGCTATATCTTAAGTGCAGTGGGAAGTCACTGAAGGGTTTAAGCAAGAGAGTGACTTGAATTGGTTTATGGTTTAGAAAGACCCTCTGTCCACTGCACAGGAATGCATAGTAAGAGGGCAAAAGTGCAAACAAATGGGCTGATAAGGAGAGGAGCTGGAACAGCATGATGGTGGCTGGGGCTAGGGCAGTTGGTAGGGGGTGTGATTGGTGAGAGGTGGCTGGATTCAGGAGAGAGCTGACTGGGTTGGTGGGAGGGAGGGAACGCAATCAAGTTTGACTTGAAAGTGCAGAGGTGAAGTTTGGACAAGAAGGAAAGCTTGGCCCTGCAAATGTTAGTCAGAGAAGAAGCCAGGTAAGGCGAGTTCACAGAAAAATCAAATTGAAACACGTAGAGTTGTGCTTGGCACATGCTAGTGACTTAGTAAATGTTAGTCTCTTCCCCCTCTCTTCCAGCATATAGGGTACTATTCTGGATTGTGTTATTACAAAAAACAACCAAAAAAATTGTAGATGATCAATTGATTCCCACTGAAGTATGAAAGATTTCCTGTGCTTGCCCTCCCTGAATAATTTGTATTTAAAAGAGGGATTTAGAGAGGGCTGTTTCTAGCCAAGGAAACAGTGAAGTGCCAGCAAGTGTGCACCTCAGGCTCTGAAAGTCTGGCAGCCGGCCTGCCAGTGTGGCTTAGGTAAGGCTACCTTAGACACCACCAGGTTTAACTTTTGCAACTCTGGGAGTAGGCTGTCCCTCGTGTCCTCTGGCCTGAGGGCTCCTCGAGCTGGCTGAGCCCTGGTCATCCCCTCAGGAGCACACCCGTTCTTCTCCAGCTCTGCAGCGCCATTGACAATCCCAGGGCAGGTCTGTCGCCAGGACAAGGTGGCCTCCTCTAAAACCACTGCTTTACTGGGATCTTTCAATGCCTGGACATACAATACTGGGCTCTCCTGGAGGAAAAATTTCTGTACAGATGAAAAGAAAGGAAGAGGGAATTCAGTTCTTTAGTCTAATAGGAATGTGTGCTCATTTTTCTGGCCTGCCTACTGATCTAGTTTATAAACTCCTAATAAACAGTAAAAGTCTGAAGAACCACCACCAGTTAAGAGGGAGCCAGGTTCTGCTGGTGGGAATTCTAGATCAAGGTTTTCCAAATTTCAGACCACTGGGCCACTCTTTGATAACTACATACCGCCTGCTCTGTTCTTTTCTGTTATATTTTACATGGGTGATAACACCATGGAATCATCAGACAGATGTGCTATTTTTCTTTTTTTAAAAAGATTTTTTTAATTTATTCATGAGAGACACAAAGAGAGAGTCAGAGACATAAGTAGAGAGAGAAACAGGCTCCATGCATGGAACCCGATGTGGAACTCGATCCCAGGACCCCGGGATCACGCCCTGAGCCAAAGGCAGATGCTCAACCACTGAGCCACACAGATGCCCCAGATGTGCCATTTTTCTAATTAAATGTCATGTATAATTATTCAAAGTAAAAAGGCCTGCCCATGTAGCACACAGTGGGCAACTGTTTGGGGCCATACATTTCAAAGTGTGACCATGAGCAGGTCACTTCTCTCTGTGTCTCCATCTCCCTGACCGTGGAGTAGAAGAGTTAAACTATATGGATCTAGCATTAAGAGCAGGGATAGAAAGTATGATCTCACTGCAGTCAAATTATAGTCACATGTCTCTTCCTGGAGATATGCTTCAAAAGAGATCGTGCTTCAAAAGACATTTTGGTGTTTTGTTTGTTTGTTTGTTTGTTTAAGATTTTATTTATTTATTCCTGAAAGACAGAGAGAGGCAGAGACATAGACAGAGAAAGAAGCAGGCTCCATGCAGGGAGCCCGATGTGGGACTCGATCCCAGAACTGGGATCACGCCCTGGGCCAAAGGCAGACGCTCAACTACTGAGCCACCCAGGAGTCCCTCAGAAGACATTTTGGACACTGGTTTTATCTCTAGGTAGTGGATGTTTAGTGATTTTTATTCTCTGTAACTTTTTGCACTGTCTGAGCCTTTTACAATGAGCACATAGGATTTTGCAAAGATAAACAAAAAGCTACTTTCAAAAGATAAAAGGAGGTCTCTTTTTTTTTAATTGAACCTCAGGCTTATTGAACTGGGTTAATTATAACAATGGGGTCAAGGCATAGAGTCATCGTTTGGAATTGCATGGGCCCCTTTATTTTGTTTAGTTAGCTAGGACCTTACTTGTTTAGTTATTTTAAATAATATAATGAACATCCATGAGCCCACCACTGAACCCAAACTCTAAAACTTTTACTCATCTATGGGGTACTTCTTCATCTCATTCCCTTGCTTGGGTGGACAAACCTCCATGCCCTCCCCACTGGGTAACCATTGTCCCAAATTTTGTGGTCTTCATCCCTTTGCAAATAAATAAATAAATAAATAAATAAATAAATAAATAAATAAATAAATAGTTATCACATATATCAATTTTGTTAGATAAATTTTGAGTGATACACTGGCTTAATGAGTCAATATGAGACTGAATATGAACAAATGTTGGTAAACTGGTTTATAGGAAACAGAGACAGGGGGTCCTCTTACCCCCAAATGCTCTAAGTATATTCTCAGCCTCTAATTTTGTTTATGCCATCCAGTGCTTTTCACTTGTTGTTTTTAACAAAGAGCACAAAGGAAAAATCGTCTGGAAACCCCTGCCCACGGTGCCCCCCAGTGTGCAGACCTCCACAGCTCCAGCAGCCAGCTCATCTCCTACCTGTGGTCACCTACAAAAGAGGGGTCCTCCCTAAGGGCTCATGGCTCTTTTCTCTCTGCTCTCAGAAGCTGGCACCCAAGAGTTCAAAAGCCAAAAGCGTTTGGGAGCTGGGTTATGGCATAAGAGGGCACAAACAAAGAAGAAGGGATCATTCCTACCCCCTTGAGCCTAGGGGTCTCAACATAAAATGCTTACAGAGCCAGATAGAAAACATCAGTGGCTGAAGCACAAGTTGTCGAAGATGCCCTGATGAGTGAGGGGACCTGGAGAGTGCCTGTCCAAGGGGCAGCCCTACACAGCTCCAGTCCCTGGATGTCTCCAGGAGATGCAGCCCTGGGTTCAAGATCTTTGCCCTTGCCCTCACCCTTCCTGCTCCCTTCTCTCCCACCATAACTACACCATCCCTAGCCAGAAGCTCTCTGACCTCTGAGCTGTCTCTCCAGGCATTCCTTCAGCGAACATCCTTACCCATTCTTTGGAGCCCAGACTGTAGCTTCCTCATCTCTGCCCACCCTGCAGGTGAAAACAGGCCCAGAGGGGAGGATGGGATAGCCTAGCCAGGATACCAGTGGACGGAGCCTTCTGTACCTAGTGTACAGAAAGAAGGCAGCAGGGAGCCCTGATCAGCAGCTGAGAAGCCCAGGGGGCTCCTAGGACTATTTATAAATAAAGGACTATCTTGTCCTTACTCAGACAAGCTAAGTTCATTCTAGTCTCAGGGCTTTTACACTTGCTATTCCAGCTGCTTAGTTATCATCATTCAGATCAACAATCACCTTACAGAGGGGCCTCCCGGGTCCAGCCTACCCAGAGTTGCCCCAGCTCTTCCCCACACACTCTCTAGAACATCACATCGTTTTACTGACACTGTAGCTTTTCATGATCTAATGTTATCTTCCTTGACCATTAATTTACTTGCTAGTGGTCTGTTTGTAATACCAATTATAACTCCCTGAGCGCAGGGATCCTGTTGGTCAGGCTCAGAGTAGAATTCCCAGTCTCAGTACTTGGCAGAAGATAGGTGTTCAGTAAATACTTTTTGAATAAACGAGTGAATGAATAAGTTGGGAACCACATGCATTTAAATGAGATGACTAAAATATCTTTTAAAAATTGGTTTAGATTAGGGTTTTTAAACTCAGATGCTATAGGAGCAAGACAAGCTACGTAAAGAAGTGAAGTAAACCATTTGCTAAGAGGATAAATGGTAGGGATGCCTGGGTGGCTCAGTGGTTGAGTGTCTGCCTTTGGCTCAGGTTGTGGTCCTGGGGTTCTGGGATTGAGTCCTGCATGAGACTCCTGGCAGGAGGCCTGCTTCTTCCTTTGCCTATGTCTCTGCCTTTCTCTGTGTGTCTCTCATGAATAAATAAATGAAAATCTTTAAATTAAAAAAAAGAGGATAAATGGTAAGTAAAACAGCCCCAGTGTTGGAGCTGCAATAGGGCACCATGGAGACTACAGCAAACTGTATCTGAATGCCTCACCTAAATAGGGCAACTATCACCTCAGCTCCAGCTGTTTGTGGCCGCAGGAAAATGTGAGTCTAATGTTCCCAGATCTTCTGGTTATTCAGGAAAATCCAGAAATCTGATTTTAATATAAAATTTCCAGGTTTCAAAATGCAAGCCACAAATATAGTTTGTTTGTTTGTTTGTTTGTTTGTTTGTTTGTTTTAAAGCAAAACCATCAGGGTAACCCTATAGCAACCTGGACAGGATCTGTAGACCTCCTTTCTGGGATCTGGTTTGTATATACTATCCTAAGCTCTCCCCAGGGGGCCTGATTCATCTGTCTTCCCAGCCCCCACCCAAGCCTGGGTACAGGAGGTCACTGAGTGAAACAGTTCCTCTCCACCAAGGCTGGAGTTGGCCTCACCCTGGGGTCATTTTCAGGGGGAGCATCATATAACTAAAGACAAATGAGCTCCCAACACAGAGCCACACAAACAGTCCACGTACCTTAAACCTTTCTGCTGCAGACTTGGAATTCGTGAGGCCTTTTACTGCAAAGGGCACAAAGAATACTGACAGCCGCAAGGGAATCAAGGTGCCCACCACAGTGAAGACCTGGACAAAGAGAGGTGGAGGTGGTGAGGGTCACATCCCTGTCCTTCCCTCTCCACCCCCTGAGGCCTCCATCCCTGAGTCGAGGAAGCCACAGGGCCAGACCTTGCTGCTTCTGATAGGCTGGTCCATCATTTGGTAGGGACCAAGCCAGTATTCTGGGGAGACTGGAAAGAGTGGGGATGGGGAAGAAGCAGTCATCTTGGCAACTCCATTTCTGTAGGCCTGGCTCCTGCTATAGCTTAACCACTGGATAGTTCTGCAACTTTGGCCAGGGCCCCTCCTCCAACAAGCTGAATTTTCCTGTTGGCTTAACCGCCAAAATCATCAAGCAGGTGCAGGAATAAAGGTGGGGAAACACTGAGAAAGTACACACGAGAAAGTTTGTCTACTCTCAAAGTAGCTTGGAACGATTATTGCTGTTACAATTATATTTAATCTTCCTTGCCTTAGATACTCTAGTCTTCTAATGTTCCAAATCTCCCTGCACTTCAAGCCTAATTCACACCACACTCCCTACTGGAGACTTTTCCTGACTACAACACACCACCTTCGGCACTCAGGATCCCAGAATATGACCTAAAGTACATTGGAGACTTTCCAGTCCATGACGCATCTTCACTCCCTCCTTCATCCTTCACTGTGTGAGTGCAGTGTAACCCCAAAGTCCTATTGAGAGTTTCTCCTACAAAAGTCCCTGCGTCCACCCTCAAGCCTTCACAGGTGCTTTTCTGATGCGTGTCTGGGCCAAGGAGAAGTGCCTGCTGCCTGGACACAACGCCCCAAAGTCCTGCTGAGAGTTTCTCCTACAAAAGTCCCTGCGTCCACCCTCAAGCCTTCACAGGTGCTTTTCTGATGCGTGTCTGGGCCAAGGAGAAGTGCCTGCTGCCTGGAGCACAAACAACCCTTGGCTGCAGACTCTCAAATGCTCCCCCTCTTGCTTTGCTCTGCCCCAAGTCCACCTGGATTCAAACCTCTCCCAAAGCAGCACCCTGACTTTTCTCCTCAGGGAACTGGGATGCTACCCCAAAAAAGATAGCTGCTGCTTTTCTGGGCCAGTGTCAGACCACAAAGAGAAAACAAAAGAAGCTCTAGTTTTTTACATAAAGTGTATTCCCAGGGCCTCTCTATTTTGGGTTCAGAGAAACTCCTTAGTTTAGGATTTGCAACCTCAAGGCATATATCAGAATCATCAGGTTTTTAACTACACATTTCACCTCCCCTGTGCCCCTAGATGACTTTCTCATTTCTCCCTCCCATGTTTGCTATCCAAGGGATGTCAGTTCTTTCAGGCAGATTGAGGCAGAACAAAGTTTGAGCGTCCTAAATGTCTGGAAAATCGAAGTCTACATCTATTATCCATTTGCAAACTTTCAGATCTCTGAGCGGGGAGGTCTAAGAAAAGACACATAAGGAAAGCTCCCTATCAATATGGGGGAGGGGAGAGGGGGACAAAGCATTCCAAGCACTTACTAATGAAACCGTGAGTTTCAGTTGTAAGCATGTGTGGATGAGGAACATCACCGTTGTGGCCACCGTGGGGGCTATGAACAGGGAGGCAGTGGTCAGGCTCTGGATGATCCCAGACTTCTCCAATAGTCTCCTTTCCTTCCTTCTGAGGTCTGAGATATTTTTTAAAAAGGGAGGGGGCACTGAAATTAACCAGTTATAAGAGCATTTTCCAAAGAGCACCGAACAACTCCCAGAGCACGAAAGAACCCCCCAAAAGATGAGAGGCTTGGCCCACCATGACATCCTGAGGCTCTGAGCAGAAAAAGAGATTTTCTGTACCTTTAATTATTTTTTCAAATGGTTTCTCCCATGCATACATTTTAATCAGCTTAATGCAGGTGAGAACTTCACTGGTCACACGGATGCGCTGGTCGCTGATCTCAGATAAATGACTGTGTATCTTAACAATCTTTTTGATCAGGAGCACCTGCAGTCAGGATGCAGCAAGAGCTTCTGTTGACAAGGGCAGGAGAGTTCAGCCCAGCCTAAGTAAGGCAACTAGGAGTTTGTCCAAAGGTAAGATCCAGATGTGGGTTAAATACCCAGATTTAATCCAGCCCCATTGGAACCATTGTGACTCTAAGTTCTAGGGTCCTGCTGAAGACTTTCCAATAGAAATGTCTCCATCTTGCCTTAGGGCACCTGCCTCACACATCCTGGGAGCCTTTCTCTCCTATGTCCCAAGCCAGGCTGTGGCTAACTAAACAGAAACATGACTCCTCGGCCTTGTGGAACCCTAAACCCGCCAACAGTTACAATCACCTTTTGATCACAATACTTGTGCTGAGGGAGGAAAACCTTTGATTTCAATCATCCAGAGGAAACATACTCCAAAAGTCACTTCTCATTTGGCCCAATTTTATTTTACCTGAGTCTTTGTCAGCAAATTTGCTTCCCTTCTCCCATTATACTATACTTGGCCAAGTGTTAAATGCTATCTGGGCTATTACATTACCACATTCTGGGAAGAAGAGAAGGAACCAGACCCTTATATGGAGGATATCTACTAAGGAAAGTCCATGAAGCAGATCTGTGAGATGGACTGTTGCCCATCCTATTCACCTCTTGTTTCTTTGGCCAATGTTGTGGCCAGAGAACAGTTTGATGCAGAAAGTAAAGCTGAAACGTAACCACAATGGAATGAACAGTCAACAGAAGTCAATATTTCCACTCACTAGTACCCCAGATTCCAGGGCTTTGGGGGTTCCAGGGACCATCCAACATCAAATGGGTGGCAAAGAAAGACGTTACCTCCACTGGCAAAATCAGGAGATAGCAAAAAGTGGCGGAGAGCACAGTAGGTCCAAGAATGAAGTAGGAGCTGAGAGTGCAAGAAATCAGCAACGAGCTGATGAGCCAGATCAGGGGACCGTAGTACACCCCTTCAAACAGGTAGTTTACGTCGCTGGTGAAGAAGCTGATGGCCTGTAAGACAGCAAGCCCGAGGGCACAGGTATCACCTCTTCAGATACCTGGAAGGGGCTACACATGCACTGGACCGGAAGGCTTGAGAGCAGGGTGCAAGAGACAAAAACACCAAGTTCACAACTCTCCTCTTACTCTCTCTGTGTGACCCTGGGCCCATTACTGTGCCACTCTGAGCCTCAGCTTCTCCACCTATGAAGCTGAAATAATTATACCCACTTTATATGGTTGTTGTGAGGATGTCAATGAAATATAAAGGATCTGCAGAAGCAGACTTTGCTTCATAAAAGTGATATTTTACTATACTCTTGCTATAACTTCTCATACCCAGATTCTCCAGAGAGTTACTTCTAGTCTTCTATCTCATTCTATTCTATTCATTCTACTACTACTACTACTACTACTACTACTACTACTACTACTATTGGCTGAATTTTTTTTTTTTTTAGGCAGGAACTAAGTCTTTTTATCCTTTTTTTTTTTCTATTTTGCTATGACTCTTCTGTCCACTTCCCTGCTCCCTAACACATATTGCCCAGTTCTGTATCACATAAAAGCTGACATTCCAAATCAATAAATATTTAAGAACCAAAATCATGAATGTCTTCTAGAATGACCTATCTGAATGCCTTAAGAAGTAATTTCCTTTTCACTTTAAATTTATGTCCTTCCAGTTCCCAGGATGTGCTCCAGGTTGAATCTTTACAAAAATGTAAAATGTATAAGGAAGCATAGCTTGGTACAGCCACTTCAGAAGGGAGTTGAACAGTATCTTTAAAAGTTAATAATTGCACAAACCCCATGACTTGGCTATTTCATTTCTCTGTTGAGAAACATTCACAAGTGCTAGAGGAAGCACGCACAAGGACTTTCACTGTAGTTGTGCTTATAGCAGCAAAACCCTGGAAACATTCTAAATGTCCATTCATGGGGAAAGTTTAACCTTCCCACCTTTTAAGCATCCACCTAAGGAGTATTAGATAATACTGGGTCCTGAGGCAAACTGTCAGAGTTCATGTCCCAGACTTGTCATATACTAGCTGTAGAACCAAGGACACATTACCCAGTCTCTCTGTGCCTCAGTTGCCATAGCAATAAAATGGGAATAATAACACAATCTACTCCATAGCACTGATGTGACAACTAATGAGACAATGCATATAAAACACTTCACTTTGCCACATTGAGAATGCTCTAAGGTGGGTGGGGTAAATGTGTAGAGGTGATCAAAAGGTAAAAATGTTTAGTTATAAATAAGTATGGTGACCAGAGTTAATATTATATTGTATATCTGAAAGTTGCTAAGATAGTAGATTTTAAAAGCTCTCTTTGTGGGGAAAAAAAAATGTAACCATGTAAGGCGATGGATGGTAACTAAACTTACGGTAATGATTATTTTGCCATGCAGATTAAATCATTACCCTATATACGTTGGACAAATACAACATTATATGTCAGTTATATCTCAGTAAAAATGGAGGGGGAGGAAATGTTATAATTATAAGTAAGCATAGTTGAGAAGGAACGAGGGAGATCTATATGTGTTAATATGGAAGGCATAGTGAAGAGGAAAGAAAAGATTCAAAACAGCACAAATAATAGCATCCTTGATGTAAAAAAATCACCCAGAAAACTGTATCATATACTCTCTATTAGTAAAACAAAGTAGCAGAACATTCTAAAAGGTAGTATCATTTATGTAAAAACACATACTTTTTTTAACTTTTTTTTAATAAAAACTTTGTGTTTTTATGTAAAAACACAAGATACAATATGCTTTCTACAGAAAACCTGCATGTGTACCTGAAAAGTCTAGAAGGACACAAGCGGAATTGATAGTGGTGGTCACCTCTAGGCATATTGGAAGTGACCGGGTCTTGGGAGTCATCTATTCCACCTTTTTTTGTTTCCAAGGTGAATGGGTGCAAGTGTTTTCTATTTTGTCTATTTTTTAATTGTTTAAATTTTATTTACATTCAATTAATTAACATATAACATATTATTAATTTCAGAGATAAAATTCAGTGATTTATCAGTTGTGTGTAACGCTCAGTCCTCATTACATCACGTGCCCTCCTCAATGCCCATCACCCAATTATCCCACCTTGCCTCCAGCAACCCTCAGTTTGTTTTCTGTAGTTAAGAGTCTCTTACAATTTGTCTCCCTCTCTGATTTTGTCTTATTATATTTTTAAAATTAATTTTAAAGTAAAACTTATGGAAGCAGCTCTCTGGGACTACTCATGTGAGTAGCTACTTTCACCCCCACTTTCAAGTAGGTCATCTTGTCTTATGTTCATGAGGATGTTTGGGGGAAATTGGCCTTGCACACAGCAAGTGCTCAGGGTAGAGGCACACAGGAAAGGAACCAGGGCAGACCTCAGTGTGGAAGTTCTACTTGGCAAGGCAGGTAAGTACACTGATTCAGAGCCTGGACCCTGCAGCCAGACTCTGCTGCTCGCCAATCCTGTGACCTTGTACATGTTTCCTATTCCTTTCTTGCCTCAGTTTCTACCTCTGTGAAGATGGAGACAAAAACTGAAACTACCAAGTAAGAGGGTTGTCAGAGGAGTGACTGTGTTAACAAGGCAAAGACCTGGGGACAATGTCTGGCTTAGTGGAAGTTAGCAATTATGATGATGACTCCTCCTAAGATAAACATGGGGAAGGGCTGCCATGGATCTTAACTCCAGTCAAATGCAGGATGACAGGGAGCGCCCAGGCTCAAGGCCTAAGAGAAGTCAGTAATACAATTTAATACTTCAGAACTGCTGTCCCCTCTCTATGTGTTTTATGTGTAGTAACTCCTATGAGACAACAATCCTATAAGGCTCGTCTTATTATTCCACAGCTTCAAAGAGACTGAACAAGTGGCCTCAGGTTACAAGACTAATAAAATGGTGAAGAATAATGGCAACGATGATAAATATCTTACATTTGCTACCAACTGGGTTTAGAGGAAGCATCCGCTTGATGGCAGTGGTTAATTTAGTAGATTTTTTTTTAATATCGTCTGTTCTGTGTAATTCAAATGTTGGCATTTTCAGGGACAGAGTGTTGAATCTGAAAGGGTTTGTGTCTTTAAAGGGGGATCGTGTTAGTAGGACAGGCAGATTTGTGTTTGGTGGGGATTGGGGGTGGATGGCAGGGTCATGAAGGAGAGGACATCCATGATGGATGAATGGGATTATAAAGGAGCAGGGGGTGGGGGCAATGTGAGCAACATTGCCAGGAGGTGGAAATGCCTGGTGTGCTTGAGGACTGAAGTTTAGCTTCGCCTGGTGGAAGGGAGGAAGCCAACATAGGGCTGAAGGAGGGGAGATGGGAGGAGGTGAGATTGGACAGTTGTTGATGCCAGATCACAAAGGGTAAAGGCTCAGAGCAGTGTTGTCTTTTCTAAGAATTCAAATGTCTGTTTCAATATAAAAGTAATTCATGCTCCTCAAGGCAACTGGTAAGCAATAGAAAAATAGGGAACATGAAATTAAATATACTAAATTCTAATACCCCCATGATTGTGGGTCATAAGTTGGAACATATTTTTCCACTCTCTGTCAACATTTGGATATTTGTGTTATGTTGTAGGAGAAGCAAGAGCAAGGAACTGATATACCAATAACAATAACCAGGCAGCTCTAAGTACTCCTCTTTGCAGGTAAGAATTAATACTCAAAGAGGTGATCTGCAGTTGCCTTTCCCTGGATTTCTCTGAGCTAGCCTATCCTTCCATACCTTCCTCCCCAGGCTGGCTGAGGGGATGCACTTCCCAAGGTGCTTCTCTGATGGTTTGTGTCTTTATGTTCATTGCTATATCCCCAGGGCCTACCACAGGGTCTGGTCCAGAATAGGCCTCAGTAACTATGTGTTGAATAAATGAATAAATTTTGTCGAAAGCCTCTGAATGCAAGCGGCATCTCCCTGGGTTAGTGTTGACCATTCTTGTGTCCCCAGAGGCAATTGTTGATGATTATCAACACTCATCCTAGGAATTGTTTCCTTTCTCTCTTAACTTCCTTTCTTCCTTCCCTTGGCCCCTAAGCCAGGGATATCTGGAGGAAGTCTAGGCAAGTATGGCCTCCGGTAAGGTGCCAGGCACTTACCTCTCCAGTGGTGATGTGTGTTAGAGACTTGAATTGTATTAGCTTCTCAAAAGCAAAGGAGAAAACAGCGGAACGAAACCTGACACCTGTGCGCTGGTTTAAGACCCAGCAGGAGCACAGACTCAGTGACTTCAGGCACTCTGTGAAAAAGAGGGCAAAGCAGAGTCCCACCCCATAGGCAATATTCCCTGACCGCTCTTCAGAATATTCCAGGATCTTTGGTATAAACAGCATCTAGAAGGAAACAGGAGTTTGGATTATTCAGTGCTCCAGTTTTCTTCTGGAGAGACTTTCATCTGTCCCCTTGCATGCAGTTTAGGCTGGATGGTCAAAGTGCCCTACACTCTACTGGCTAACTGGTGAGCATGTGACCCCAGCTGGGATAATGAGACTTACTCTCTGAAATCAGAATCTTAGGCTGACAGGGTGCCTGGGTGGCTCAGTCAGTTAAGCATCTGCCTTTGGATCAGGTCATGATCCCAGGGTCTTGGGATCCAGCCCCATGTCAGACACTGTACTCAGCCAAAAGTCTGTTTCTCCCTCTCCCTCTGCCCCTCCCCCTTCTCATGTGTTTTCTCTCTCTGTCGCAAAGAGAAAGAAAGAAGGAAAGGAAGGAAGGAAGGAAGGAAGGAAGGAAGGAAGGAAGGAAGGAAGGAAGAAAGAAAGAAGAAAGAAAGAAAGAAAGAAAGAAAGAAAGAAAGAAAGAAAGAAAGAAAGAAAGAAAGAGGAGAGAAAGGGAGAAATTAACCCCCCCCCCCCCAAAAAAAAGGAACCTTAGGCTGAGGACTTAGAAGATGGGAAATAAAGTTGATTCATCTCAATCATGGTACATGGAAGCCACTAGTTTCTGCCTTCTACACTCCCATAGCTGTCCAGCCATTTCTCAAAGCAGCGGGCTTGTACTGAGCCAGGCTATGTTCTAAGTGCTTTATATATCTATCTCATTTAAGTTCACACTGAGAGGTAGGTAATGTTATGCGATCCATTTTGAACATGAGGGTTTCCAGGAGGTCCATCATAAAGAGTGTGATGGGGTTCCCTGAAGAAACTAAGGCACAGAGATGCTAAACAAATTGCCCAAAGTCATCCAGAAGTTAAGGGCCACGGCTTGAACCGAAGCAATGGCTGCAGAACTCACACTCTTAACTACTACTAGCTCTACTACCTCCAAATGTTGTCTTCTTCTGTGTAGCAACTGAGACAAGTAATTCCCAACTCCAGGTATGGACTTGAACGTACTAATCTCTAAAGCCTGGAGCCCCCCAAACCTCACGAAGCCAGCCACTTACTGGCCCTAGCACACTCATGACAGAGAAGAGGCAACCCAGAAATATATCAAAAAGAGCTCTTGTTCTTTGAAATCTCATCATCACTCGAAGCACTGAAGCTTTTTCAATCCCGTGCCTTGAGACTTCTTCTTCCCAAAGGAGGCAGAGCCTTCAAAAGAGGAAAATTGAGCCAAGTGAAATCTCTTTGCATAGAGCATTTCAAGTAAATCCCAGATATATCATTTCATTTACAAATGCTTCCGTATGTATCTCTTTCAGATAAGGCCTTTTAAAAAACTACAGTGACATACAACGGTTATCAATTAATTGCTACTAATTATTAATAACTAGTAATCATATATTAATATAATATAACACATTAATTATATATTAATAAAATTCCTTGATGGTAATTAATACCTGGTCTGTATTCAAATTTCTCTAATTATGTCAAAAACATGTTTTTATAATCAGTTGGCCAAACTCAAAATCCAAACGAGGTCCATATATTGCATTTCAGTGATGAATCTGATAGGCTTCTTGCATCTCTTTTTAACCTGTAACAGCTTCTCTTTCTCTGCATTTTCTGCTGTTTGTTTGTTGAAGAAACTGGGTCATTTATTCCATAGAATTCCCCATATTCTGGATTTGACTGATTGCATCCTAGTGGTGTTGTCTAACACAACCTTTTGTGCCTTATATTTTCTATTAAACTCCTAGCTAGATCTAGAGGTGTAATGAAATTCAGAATTCAGATCACTGGCAAAAATATTTAATAGGTGATATAGCATACTTCCTTTGCAATGTGTGGTGTTCCTCTATTAGTAATGTTCAGGGTGTCAGTGGGTTAAGATGTATTAGCCTGACTCATTCACTGCCATTCATTCATCATCATTGATGACCATTAATCCACTTCCATTAGGGCTGGTAAAACAGTGATTTCTAATTCTAGCACTCCTTCTGTACTTAACAGTTTGAATTTTTCTATAAAAATATAATTTTCAGGGCACCTGGTAGCTCAGTCAGTTAAGCATCTGACTCCTGATCTCAGCTCAGGTCTTGATCCCAGGGTTGTGAATTCAAGCCCTGTGCTAGGCTCCACGCTAGGTTAGGCTCAATGCCTACTTTTATTTTTTTATTTTTATTTTTAAAGATTTTATTTATTTACTCATGATAGACATAGAGAGAGAGGCAGAGACACAGGCAGAGGGAGAAGCAGGCCCCATGCAGGGAGCCCAACGCGAGACCCGATTCTGGGACTCCAGGATCGCGCCCTGGGCTGAAGGCAGGCGCTAAACTGCTGAGCCACCCAGGGTTCCCCTCAATGCCTACTTTTAAAAAATAAATAAAAAAGATAACTTTCCCTCATCAACTATCTTGTTACCCTGAATAATGTCACCCTTGCTTTTATACACAAATTAAGATTCATAAAACCTAAAACTCTGACCTCCAAAAAGTTCCTACATTTATTTCAAAGTCCCCAAAGGGTGCCCCCAATGTTGGATCACTTAATTAAAAGTGTCCCCTTATTTTGCCAATTTGAGCTAAAGATGCCTAGGCTGTTCATGTTATATCCGCAAAACAGGGACACTGAAAACATTTCTTTGGGGAAAAAATTGAAAAAAGCATCAAAGAAGTTATCATGACAGCAATTAAGAATTTTGTCAACTCTCTTATCCTTTTTTATTTTATATTATGTTTGATGCAGGAGCAGGTAACTGAAAATTATCATTGTGGCACTTCTGGCTTCCAGGGCCTTAATCTGGCTCTGGATGCTTCCTGCACATCCATGATCCAATCTGTCAGCTGCAATCACCATGTTGGCATCTACCCTTTTACTTCCTGGCTCCTGCTCCACAATGTTTGGTTCCACTGTCTGGAAAGCAATTACCACTGTCCATGATGAGAACACCAAGGACTAAACCAAGGGACTCCAGGACTCCCTGAAGCTTCCACTCCTTATGGAGCAGGAGCATGGCGGGCCATTGTTTGTGCCCAGGGCCAAAGAGCAGCTCTGCTTGTGCATGTTCTCAAACGGCTCTGTCAGCTTCTGGTTCTCATCTTCTGCCGCCAAGTCTCTCATGGCAGCCAGTTCTAGCCCTTTCTGCTCTCTACTCCTGCAGCCGTGGACACTCATGCCCAGCCTAAAGTCAGAAAGGAACAAACACCACGAGAATTTTCCTGTCCTACATTCCCTAACCTGCCATCAAAACCCCAGACTGCCTCTTCCTTCTTGAGTTATAAAATAACTGCCCCATCCCATACTCATCAGTGTGGGCCAGATAACTTGTGGGGATGGAGGAGGGGGTGGTCTGGGCCTTAGGTCAATAAAGCAGAAATGTCCCCATGACACCTGTATGTGTTAGAGGATTGTATTGCTTATGGGTAATATTACTCAGGCAAACTATGGGGCCACCTCTCTTTGTTCCAGCTCTATCTCCACATATGACCCAATACACAGAGACAAAAAGCTCTAGGGTTGCTTCAACTTTGACTAAGTAAGTTCATGTGTCCTGTAGCCTACCCTCAGCTCTCCTAGCAACCATATCCATTTCTGGCCATGATTACCAGATTCAAAAGACTTGCCTTCACACTTTGCCTCCTCTGTTCATTAGCTATATAACTCTGGGAACTACATTTTACTTCTCTCAGTCCTCAGTCTCTTCATGTGTAAAGCAGGGGAAAAGCATGTGCCCTATTTCCTTGTGATGGTCAAAGGAGGCGACGGATGGGGAAATGCTCTGTGACTATAGACCAAAATGAAAACTATGGAGAATTATGATAGTCATACTGAAGATGATGGTGCTGATAATGGTGATTCTGCCGCTGGGCTGATGACAGTGGTAGTGAGGAGGACGGCTGGCAGCTTGTCAACAAATCATCCAGGAAGTAACAGCAGTTTTTCTGAAGAGCTAGGGAAGATGTACCCCAGAGCTCTGCTTGCTCAATGGGGAACACAGAGAAAGAAGCCTTCTAAAGGGGTGAACACACAGATCATTGTTGTTTTTTTTTTTTTTTTCAAAAAACATCCGAATGTGGTGTGACGGTAAAAGTATTGGTAGACAGACATACTGAGTTATAGAATAAAAATGGCAGAATTGGGACGACTGGTTAGCTCAGTGGTTGAACATCAGCCTTTGGCTCAGGTCGTGATCCCAGGGTCCTGGATCTAGTCTCACATGGGGCTCCCCACAGGGAACCTGCTTCTCCCTCTGCCTGTGTCTCTGCCTCTCTCTGTGTGACTCTCATGAATAAATAAATACAATCTTTTTAAAAATGGCAGAATCAGTGCACTCTAATAGACATAAATCAGGAAACCCTGTACTCACAATGGCCAGAGAAGAACAACCAAACACCTAACTGGTGCCTATTATGCACCAGGCATTTTCCCATGTGCTTTAAACTGAATTTATCCTCTCCTTTGATTCTTAAAACAATCCTGTGAAAGACCATAAGATCAATTTTATGATCCATTATTTTATACATAAGGACACAGGGTCTCTGTAAGGGTAAAGTGATTTGTCTGACATCATAGCTGCTAGGCAGTGAGATTCTGATCAATATCTGGCAGAGGTAGGTGCTCCCTGAAAACATTTTTTTTCCTTTTACTGAATAATTCTGAGAAACCTGAGTCAAAATTGAACCAGTTTCTGTTTTCTCAGTGTCCTAAGTCCACTAATTTGCTTTGTAAACAAATCTGAGACCTGGCAATAGTATGCCGCATTTCACAAACTTCCTTAACCAATGAATGCTCTTTTCGGGAAAGATCTTATGGGACTACCATTTTCTGGAAGACTTTTGGAAAATGCCATTCTCTACCTGGCATCTCATGAAGTGGCTAAAGGTAGGAACACGAATATAAGACATTTGAAATCACTCATTCATTTTACCCCCATTTAATCCTTGTGAGGAAACTTAATCACACAACTAGTTAGTGATGACTTAGGTAAATCTGATTAAAGACATGAATTCTTGCTCCAGACAAAAGTCTCTAGCCTAATATATAAAATATGTGTGCCATTTCGGGATGTTCATGAACTACCGTGAGGCTTCTTGGTACCAAAGAAGAGCCAATACTCTTTGTCTAAAGACGGGCGCTGCATCTCTGGTCACCTATCCTGCAAGACATGGCCTTTAACCAATCTGGTGGCTTACTCGATATGACTTTACCTTTTAGCATTTTTGTCTGAGGCATCATGTACTGACAGCTGGGGGATGGTGTTCTCATTCAAGCGTCTCCGTACACCCTGGATCATGAAGGGGGTGAGCCATGACATCGTGAGGTAGGAGAACAGGCCAGCATCATCCATGGGCTGTGGGGCAGGAAACCTAGCAGAGAAGTCACAGGTCATGTAGTTGTCATCATTTTTTTTTTAAGATTTTGTTTATTTATTTGAGAGGGAGAGAGAGCATGTAAGAAAGAAAGCACAAGTGGGCGTAGGGAAAGAGGGAGAGAGAGAAGCAGACGCCCCACTGAGCACACAGCCCAAGGATGTGGGGCTTAATCCCAGGACACCAGGATCATGACCTGGGCTGAAGGCAGATGTTTCACTGACTGAGCCACCCAGGTGCCCCTGTATATATTTTTGTATTATATGTATATATGCATTTATGTTTTTATATATACAAATTTATATCTGTACATATGGATACATTGATATCAAATTATTAATAGTGATTGACAAAGGGATTAGAATTGGTAAAGGTACAGGAAAAGAGATTCTCACTGTTTCATTTTTTCTATATTTTGCTTATGTAATTTTTACAAAAACAGTAAGAATGGAATTAAAAGGAAATAAGGATGATAAGATCATATCCCTGGAAATGATTCACAAACATGAAATGATAACTGGATGAAGATGTTGGCATTGTGTATAATATCTACTTTTTTTTCAAAGTTGCCTTTAATGCTATCTGTTTCAATCTGAAGAAAATTCAGTTAAAAAGGAGACTCGGGGAGAAAGATGAGAAGATAAAAATGCCAAACGCACAGCATGTTTTTGTTTTGTTTTAGACAATGGGCTCTTCTTCATTCATACCCCTTCCCCGCCCCACTGCCTGCACACTGCCCCCGCAGCTGTGCATTTTGGACAGGGCTGGAGAGAGAGGGAACTGAAGGAAGGGTGGGGATCTGTACCAGGTATTGCCAGATATGTGAAACCATGAGTCATTGCAGAGAAAGGGCAAGAATCTTTGAGCAGGTACCGCTACGCTGAAGGCTGGACAGAAGCAGAATGTTTCTCTAGATGAGGCTGCCTAGGAACACTAAGTACCCAGGTTCTTATTCTCTATGGAGATGAGGACAATCTAGTGGGAACAATGTGATGGGAGCTCAAGTTTTTTTAAAAATAGGAAAACAACTGCAGGCCATTGATAGATAAAATCTTAGCAAACATGTGAGAGAAAAGAGAGGATTGTAAATAGAAAACAGAGTCCTGGAGCTCCTGGGTGGCTCAGTGGTTGAGCGTCTGCCTTTGGCTCTGGCTGTGATCCCAGGGTTCAGGATCTAGTCACACATCGGGCTCCCCAATGCTTCTCCCTCTGCCTATGTCTCTGCTTCTCTTTCTTTGTGTTTCTTATGAATAAATAAATAACATCTTTAAAACAAAACAAAACAAAAAACAATGGAGTCCTGGTGACAAAACACTAAAGAATCAGCCTAGAAGAATATTAAGGTCTTGTCCATACACAATGAATAAATGAATATGTACATGATTCTGTGCAGGACCCTGAGAGCAAGGTTTTATAAGTCAGACATTTGGGGATGGTTATTTTCAGCTATGTATACTGGAAAAGGATACATTGAATTTCCTTAAAGTTTAAGGGTCACACCATTGGGCAATTGACCCTTTCAACAGCTCCCCATTTCTCTTAGAATAAAGACTAACATACTTAATGTGCCCTGTGGAGACTTGTGGCCCTCTGCAGTCCTGTCTCATGCCACGCCCATTATCACACATGACTTCAGTGACACTGGCCTCTGCCATTCCTGAACATGTCATGTTGTGTTCTTCCCACCTCAAGGCCGGGTCTTTGCACATGCTATTCCCTCTGCCCAGGTCATTCTTCCTTTACTTTGGCCTAGTAAAGTCTTGTTTATCCTCCAGGGCCCAGCTTACATACCAAGAACCTACCAGTTGTCGCTGTTTCACTGTCTCTTTGCACCCCCACACTTTTTCATAATACATCTTCAAGCTGCTTGTAACCGTGTTTGTTTAGGAGTTTACTTGCTTATTGTCTTTCTCCCCAGTGTGCGGTCTATGATGAGCAAGGATCACATCTGTCTTGCTTACCACTGTTCCCCTGAGGTCTATCTAGCACAGTGCCTGGCATATGTAGGTGCTCAATGAACCCTTGTTGGATGGATGGATGAATGAAGGAAGGAATGAATGAACAAGGGAGTGAATGAGCTGACTCTGCCTCCCTGATGTCCTTGGGCTGCTCTGGAGGTATGTGACTGTAGTGGGTGACATGACTGTGTGGAGACATGTGGATACATCTTTGAGAGGGATCTAGGTGTTCAGGACTGAGGAACATTGCCTTAATGGGTGCTGCCCCTCAGCTCCCCATCAGAACTCACTTTGGCTTGGGACGGAAGGGAATCATGGTTCTCCAGGCAGCATTGTATCTCTCCCAAGGGAGGACTGTCGCTGGTGCTTCAGGCTTCTTCACCTGCCGGCTCCACGAGCCATCTCCTACAGTGTAAGTATTCTTGGGAAAGAAAAAATGAAAGAGCATCAGTTTCCCGACCTCATAAACACTATCTTGGAGGGTTAGACCAGCCACCCAAGGACAATGGATCTTCCCACATCAAGCTTTATATATCCTGATTTCCTAGAGTCAGACAGAAAAAGACAAGCACTGTATGATCTCACTTATATGTGGAACCTAAACACAATGACAACAGTAACGAAGTACTCAGGGAACAGATTGGTGGTTGCCAGATGTGGGGGTGGGGAGTGGGTGAAATGGGCAAAGGAGGTCAAAAGTACAGACTTCCAGTTATGAAATAAGTGTCATTGGGCTGTAATTAATGCACAGCATGGCAACTATAGTTAATAACACTGTGTTGTAGGCTTGAAAACTGCTAAGGGTTTATTTTAAAATTTCCCATCACAAGAAAAAGACTTATAACTATAAGAGGTGATGGATCGGGATCCCTGGGTGGCGCAGTGGTTTGGCGCCTGCCTTTGGCCCAGGGCGTGATCCTGGAGACCCGGGATCGAGTCCCACGTCGGGCTCCCGGTGCATGGAGCCTGCTTCTCCCTCTGCCTATGTCTCTGCCTCTCTCTCTCTCTCTCTCTCTCTCTCTCTCTCTGTGACTATCATAAATAAATAAAAATTTAAAAAAAAAAGAGGTGATGGATGTTATGTTGTAGTAACTCTTTCACACTTTACACAAATATTGAATCGTTATGTGGTACACCTGAAACTAACATGTTTTATGTCAATTATATCTCAATTAGAAAATAAGCAAAAGAAAGGCTGCGGGGTAGGGAATAAGCAATGGGCCAAGAGTCAGAACAACTGGGGTCCAGCCTCGGTTCTGCCTATGTTCACTGGGTGACTCTGGGCAGGCCACTCCACCTCTCCAGGTTCTTATCTTTGATACACACTGTAGACAAGAGTAAAGGGAGCTACAGTTAGTCACCCACAGAATGAAAGACCAAGTCACCCTCTGAAGGTAAACCTACTAAAAAGAAATCAATAAGTAAGAAAGTAACCCCCAAACATTACATGCAACCCTTTTAGTAAAGCGGGAAACAACTAAAATTTTTTAAAATATTATCTCCAGAACTTCATATAGAATAAATAATACTACCTTAAAAGCATAGTGAGGGATTGATAAGAAAAGATTCAGGAAAGTGGTTACTTCAGGTAGGGAAGTTGGGGAGTGAATTGAGGGGAGGGCCAATAGCAAGGTTCAAGTTGTTAAGTTGGTGATGGGTTTAGAGGTGCTTATTGTACTATTATAAGTAAATACATAGATAAATAGGTAATAGATAATTGATAGATGATAGATAGACTGACTGTGAAGACGTGTCACGACCAGGGCATATGATGCATCTAATTGTGGAAGGCCGGGATCCATTAAAAGAAATCAAGGTTGAATAATATGACACAAAATTTTCTGATCTAATTTGTGACCATTGAGAATACCTTGTCAATTCAGCTTCCTGGTATTTTGATGCAAAGGTGACCAACTTACGTAGCTAAGCCCCGAAACCATGTCATTGCTCATGTCCATGCCGAGATTCACGAGACCACCAGAAGATCTGGGGACCCAGTGCACCCTCTTCTTGGTCATTTTCAGCTGTCTTGCCAATCCTCCGTTTCCAAGAATCAGAGAATCTGAAAAGGCAGCAGTTTAGAGCAGCTTAGATTCAACCCTGAGCAGTCAGGAGAGAGGGATATTCTCCTGCAGGGAGTGTGCTGGGGTCATACAGAAGGGTAGGCCATGTCTAGGCTCCTGCTCTTCCCTCTACTTGGAATGGGCTTGGCTCCCCCTTTCTAAATATTTACTCAGGCCTCTGATCAAGTTCACTTGGGGAAAACATCTCTAATCACCCAATGTCATCCCTATAACTTGGGCTAGGCCTGCTCATGAAATCATGCTTCTTCTCTCATCCCAGTTTGTAATTATATATTCATGTGAATCATTATTTGTTTAGAGTTCATTTCCTGCTCTAAATAGAGAGCCTCACAAGGACAAGGACATGTCTGTTTTGCTCACTATTGAATTGTTGGAGCTGGGGACAGTCCTAGGAGGATAGGAGGTGCTCAATAAATAAATGATAAATGAATGGATAAATACATGAAAGAAATTCAGTTTTGCCATTCTCTTAGTTTTCACAGACTCAGAGAGTAGAGCTGGACACAATTTAGGAAATTTAAAGAACCCAAGGTATTTTAAAAATATATTAAAATGCTTTTCATTTTTGCCTCTTTGAATGTGACTCACGCCCAGAGCATCTGTGTCCCTGAGTCGGGAAAGGGGACAGTAATTAGGGATATTTCTGAAGGAATGGAAAAAGAGTGTACAACAGGACCAGCACCATGGAGTATGACCTGTGCCTCCCAGAGCCTTGAATGCAGAAAGGCCCTGGCTTGATTGAGAGCCTGCTATCACCATCTTGAAATTATTAATAATTTTGAACAAGGAGCCCACATTTTCATTTTGCACCGGGCTCCGCAAATTATGTAGTCAGTCCTGGTGTTCAGATACGGCTCTTGATGTTCAAATATTGGATTGAGCTTCAAGCAAATAAACTTGCAGACGAACCAGTCTTGGGAGAAGATTCTCCAGATGACTTCATCCCATTCCTTTCCATCCCACTTCCTTTCAGCAAATCACAATCACAAGTGGTGGACTCCGTTTCTGGAATTCTGGTATAGAGAATGCAAGCCAGGGCATCAGGCTGCAAGCCTTACCAGCCACAAGATGGTCGAAGTGAAAGCGAAATAAGTCAGAGAAAGACAAATACTATATGATTTCACTCATATGTGGAATTTAAGAAACAAAACAGATCAACTGGGAAGGGAAGGCAAAATAAAATAAAATGAAAACAGAAGGAGGCAAATGGTAAGAGACTCTTAATTCTAGGAAACAAACAGGGTCGCTGGGAGGGGGGAAGGGAGGGGTTAACTGGGTGATGGGCATTAAGGAGGGCACTTGATGTGATGAGCACTGGGTGTTACATGCAACTGATGAGTCATGGAATTCTACCTCTGAAATTAATTATACAGTATACGTTAATTAAATTGAATTTGAATAAAAATTTTTCTTAAAAAAAAAGTGAATCTTTCAGGGATGCAGAAAAGAAGAAAGAGAGAGAATGTCACATACTATTTGTTTAAGACCCTGGGAAGAAACCAGGTTGTTGGCTGCCAGGAACTAGTCTAGGACAGACACAATAGAGTAAAACTGGCATGACTCAATAGAAGTCCCTAGGGCTAGGACCATAGCGTACTGCAGTACAGTTTATTCACTACACAAAGGTTCCCAGCAGAGGTAATGGCAGGGGCAGAAAGTGGAGGCCAACAAATTCTAGGTTACAAATTGTGTGTACCTGGCAAGCGGTTCCATCTCCTGTGTGCTGGCAGATGTCTAACTAACCTACTAATGCATTTGGTGACTGAGTGTAGTTCCAACATGAAGGCTGCTTGACATTTTGCTTTACTTTAATAAATAAGAGGAAAATGAGACATCAAAGATGTATGTTAGTTGGATCTTCACTCATTTGTTAATGACCTCAATAGTTTGCAAATACTGAAACAATACTTCCTCATTCCCTTGTGCTCTTCACAATGTAAGGGCTTCAGGCACCACATGCTTATAGATTTAACCTGCATTATTAGCATTTCCTGAATTTATTTCTTCTGCCTAGACAATCAACAAAATAATAATTTAAAAAAGCCCCAGCTAATAAGCCTTTTTATGTCTTAAAAGATTTTATTCATTTATTCATGAGAGACACAGAGAGAGAGAGAGGCAGAGACATAGGCAGAGGGAGAAGCAGGCTCCATGCAGGGAGCCCGATGTGGGACTCGATCCCAGAACCCCAGGATCACCCCCTGAGCTGAAGGCAGATGCTTAACCACTGAGCCACTCAGGCGTGTCTTATAAGTCTTTTACATTTTTTTTCTTTTTTTTCTTTGCGGTGTAAATATTCCCACCATGGCTGATTTTAAGCTACCAACATGACCACTGAATATGCAGTTGGGAAGAGAGACATAGTGCTACATCATTCTGTAGTAGTTCCACCATACAGATGCAATAGATATAAGTAGTTTCAAAACGTAAATAATTGTAACATGCAGTAAAATAATTAAAGTGATATATTTTGAAGATTACCTTCGTCTTTGATATATTTAATGGCAAGCTTATATAATTTAATTTTAATAATGTTTGTGTTGAACAACTGGGCTCTCAGAATTCTTGAAACATGACAGTTCATTCTCCTGAACCAGTAGAAACAGGCTCCAGCCGACCAATGCAGATCCACCTGGAAACAGTGTCTTCCAAATCCTTCTCCCACCAGGGACATCTTTTTCCAATTCACCCCTACGTTAATGCTGGCTGGGTCTGTGGGTTAGATTTCCTGGCTCCCTTGATGCAGAGGGGAACAAGAAATAGCTCAAAACTCTGCTGAGGGGGCTTAGTGGACTAACCACACTGCAAATAAATGAGAACCATGGAAAGGTCTTGAGAGCAGAGTATGGGGCCTGCAGAGGCCTGGAACACCACCAGGCCACAGGCAAGCAGAAACGCATTAGGTGAAGGCCTATACCAGACCCTCCAAGGACAGCAGCGCTGGCAGTGACCAGGCACACAAAAGACATCGTTTGGAAAAGCTAAGGAGTAGAGGACACTGTCCCCGGGACCTTGACTCTTCCTCTGCCCCTGGCAGCTCTGAGACTGATCCTTTACTGAGGGTAACTTAAAGGAATGATTTAGATGACTGGATTTTTTTTTTTAAAGATTTTATCTATTTATTCATGAGAGACACAGAGAGAGAGGCAGAGATGTCGGCAGAGGGAGAAGCAGGCTTCCTGTGGGGATCCCAATGTGGGACTCGATCCCAGGACCCCGGGATCGCAACTGGAGCCAAAAGCAGACACTCAACCACTGAGCCACACAGGCATCCCCTAGATGACTGGATTATACAGAGTTTTAAATGATTATACAAGAACATTTATCTTCTCTTCGTTAACCAGCAGATAGAGGAGGACAACCATGTTCTTAGACACCAAATAAAGAAGTCAGATGATCTCTTGCCTTTCAGCTTGGGCTGATTTGCCAACCTAATTTATTTTGACACCCCTTGCAGAGAGATGCAGTGAGGGTTTCAAAGGTGTGACCCTTGTTTATATGCCATTCGTCCAAGACACTAACAACAGGGAAAAGCAAACCAAATGGAAATTAAGAAAATGCAAAAATGCATAATGGATATATGTTTTCAGAACACGAATGGCACATCTCAAGATAACTGGAATCCAGCCACACATCAGCACAGGCCACCTTCCAAACAATGAGGCCCACTTCTGCTTCCTTGACTGGCCAGGGGAATTCCCTCCTTGAGAAGTCCCCTGGCCTCCTAACTTCCTCTTGGGAAGAATCAGAGTGGAAGTTTATTCACTCTGATTAGTGGCAAGACCATCACTGCGGTCAGGTTGAGGACCAGGATATGACGGGAATAAAACAGAGGAAAGAGATGCTTCCAGCTGTGTTCTCCCCACCCCTGGGGGTGGAAAAAGTCTTGATTATAAACTTGTTTTAGATATAGGCTATTTGCATATGACCAAACAGTCTAGGAACAGGAGCCAGAGGGGCGTGGGTGTGCACTGCAGCAAGGTAACCTGCGGCAAGGGCTGTCTGGGGGTGCTGACTTACTTCCTTATTGTGCTTACTCCTTATCCAGCAGGATGTAGTGTCTCAGGCCAGAAGGTGTACCAGAGGGTAAGAAGAGTACTCAGGGCAAGGGGCAGAGACACCTGCAAGCCAGGCCCTGAAGAGGTTTAGGTGATTAGACCTTACTTCTGTACCTCTCCCTTCCAGTCGATTCACACCCTGTGCTATTCAACTTTCCCAGCTCAGAGGTCCATTTCCTTCTGCTAGTTTCAATAGTCTTTGGAGGCCATCACTGGCATCTTCCTGATGGCTGAATTCCCACATCCCAATGCCAGGCCTTCTCTGTTTCAGGAACTGGGAAGCTCCTTCCCATCTTGATCTTTGTGCTAGTCCTAAGCTCTGCCAAAAACATTTTCCTGCCAGCTCCTCATGGAGCTAGTCCGTTCTCACCCTTCGGGTCTCATCTCCTGGGAGTAACCTTCCCAGACTTCCCTACTGAACATTGCACTCCTCTTTCTATCACCTTCTATGTAGTTTCCTGTTTTATTTTCTTTATTTACCACTTTCTCAAATGGCCATTTCTTTCTTTCTTGGCTTATTCATTTTTGGCCTACCTCACTAGAATGTCAGCTCTTTGAAACCGGGGACCTAGTTTGTCTTGTTCTTTGATGTATCTTGAATCTAGAGTAGCACTGGGCACACAGTAGATGCTCAATAAATATGTGATAGATAAATAAATGATGCAGATGCAAAGCCTATCAAAGAAGAAGCCAGGAAAGCCATTGGGTCTCTAAAGACTTCACATGTAGATTTTTGATGCTTTCCCAGGTGGGCTGACACATCCTATCACAGATGTACAGACACAGGATTAAAAGCATGTGTTCATCAAGCAGGTAATTTATTTTTTTAAAACATTTTATTTATCTATTCAAGAGAGACATACAGAGAGAGAGAGAGAGAGAGAGAGAGAGGCAGAGACACAGGCAGAGGGAGAATCAGGCTCCATGCAGGGAGCCTGATGTGGGACTCGAACCCGGGTCTCCAGGATAATGCCCTGGGCTGAAGGAAGGTGCTAAACCACTGAGCCACCGAGGGATCCCTCAAGCAGGCAATTTAAACATGGATCCCTCCCCACAGCACAGCTTCCTTAGTGCAGTGTGTATTTAAAAACATAAATGTGGCAATTATTAAGTGACTAGAATACCAATTTAGTTTGTTGTGATTGCTGTTGTGGAAACAGGAGCATATGTGTGTAGGTTAAAAGCACGAAACATAAATGTTTTAAAATATATCACAAAGTGGGCCCCTGGGTGGCTCAGTGGTTGAGCATCTGCCTTCAGCTCAGGTCATGATCCCAGGGTCCTGGGGTCGAGCTCTGCATCAGGCTCCTCACAAGGAGCCTGCTTCTCCCTCTGCCTCTGTCTGTGCCTCTCTCTATCTATCCATATCTCTCATGAATAAATAAATAAAATCTTTAAAACACACACACACACACACACACACTTCACAAAGTTTCTAAGATGTTTTTTTAATTTCTTTGTTAAAACACAAGAAGCCTCAAAAAATTGGGCCTCTCCCTCTTGCACTTGGAGAGACCTCAATGAAAAGATAAGCTTTTGTGGACCTGGGCCATGCCTTTTTTTTTTTTTTTTTTTTTAATCACTCCATAGTCTACCACAGGGCAGGGTACTCAATGCACACCCAGAGAAAGGGTCCAGAGCTTGCTACTGTATCCGGGATCTTCAGCTCAACTTCTCTCTAGGCCTGGTGGCTCAGGCCCCAATCTAGGAGATATCCTTGACAACCATTTTTCCTTCTTTCATCATGTCCAATCCATCAGCATATTCCATTGAAGCTACAGTCCTCATTATCTCTTGCCTGCACAACTGTCACCACCTCATAACTGGTTTCCCTGCTTTTAGTCTTAAACCATTATATTCCATTCTCCACACAGCAACCAAAATAGTTTCTTGAAAACATAAACCAGGGACACCTGGGTGGCTCAGAGGTTGAGCATCTGCCATGGGCTTAGGGCGTGATCCTGGGTCGGGGGATCGAGTCCCACATCGGGCTCCCTGTGAGGAGCCTGCTTCTCCGTCTTTCTATGTCTCTGCCTCTCATGAATAAATAAATAAATAAATCTTTAAAACAAACAAACAAAATACATAAACCAGAAATGTTATTCTGCAACTTGCAACCGCCAATGGCTTGCATCACGCTTAGAGTAAAACTTCTTACAGACTCCTTACCCTAACTTCTCACCTCTTACATAGCCATCTATACCTGACCCTGCCCACCTCACTCATCTCATCCATACCACCAGACTCGACTCTCACTGAATTCCAGGAGCACTTTCCTCAAAAATCCAAAATTTGTTCCAGCCATTAAATCTTTGCAGTTGTTGCTTCTTTGGCCTGGAACAGCACCCACTGGGCACCCGCCCCCTGAACTTTGCACTGCTACCTCTTCATGAACAGGGCCTAATTCACACGTCATCTGTCCAGTGAACCCTTCTCTGACCATTTAAAGGACTTAACCATTATCCAAAATTACTCTCCTTCCTTATTATTTGCTTCCTTCCCTATAAGTTCAGCTCCATGAAAGCAGTAACCTTGCCTATTTTGTTCACTGACATATCCCCAGCAGCTAAAATAATATCCAGTACACAGCAGGTATTCCACAAATATTGTGTAATGAATGAAAGAAGGTGGGATAATGTCAGAGAAAGAGCTTTAGGCAGGAGCATCCATATTCCTGCCTTTCTGTCTGCACCACAGCAGCTTGCATACCTGCTTTTTCTTCTCCCTTATCTGCCACACACACAGAAACATACAGTTCTATCTGCCCTGCATCAGATTCAGCTGTCTACAGGGCCCTCCCCCTGGCCAAGGGTAAGATTTTATCTTATGCTATACTAGTTACCCCTCCACAATTAGCTCAGGGCCTTGTACTTAGCAAGCCCCTCAGTGAATGCTTGTTGATTTGTGTGTGTGTCTTTTTTTAATGTTCTTTGAAACTTGTCACGACAAAGGGTGCCGTGTAAACACCAGGTTTATTTATTTATTTTTAAAAAGATTTATTTATTTATTCATGACAGACACACACACAGAGAGAGGCAGAGACACAAGCAGAGGAGAAGCAGGCTCCATGCAGGGAGCCCGATGTGGGACTCGATCCTGGGTTTCCAGGATCATGCCCTGAGCTGAAGGCAGGCGCCAAACCACTGAGCCACCGGGGCTGCCCATGCTTGTTGATTTGAATGGACTTTCCATTCCCTCTTGGATTCTGAGAGCACTACTGGACTTCAGAGTCAGGAAAAATTTTCCACCTTCAACATATAGCCCAACCCAAGTGAAATACCCATGTGAAGAAGCTCTTAATGACAAATCTAAAACAAACCAATGACGAAATACACAATATTATTGGGTTATAACCCATAAAAAAGTCCATGAACCCTTACTAACATAAAATATTGAGTAAATAAGGGAAACATGAATTCCAATTAATGAACATAATATTAAGTCTGTACAATATAGTTATTATATAAAGAAAATTATTAAATTACAGTGAGGAAACCTGGCAGAGATACCTCCTTTACCAGGCAATCGAGGTCAAAGTCACCATTAATAATACATTTCAACCATCATATATCATAAAGAAAGCCACATCGCTTCTGTACGGTCTTTTTTTTTTAAGATTTTATTTATTTATTCATGAGAGACACAGAGAGGCAGAGACACAGGCAGAGGGAGAAGCAGGCTCCATGGAGAGAGCCCGACGTGGGACTCTATCCTGGGTCTCTAGGATCACACCCTGGGCCAAAGGCAGGTGCTCAACCGCTGAGCCACCCTGGCTGCCCTGTATAGTCTTTTCGTAAAAACAAACAAACAAAAAAAAAATTGTTTCATGTCGATCCCGAGAAAACATCAGATAAACTCAAACTGAGGGATATTCTACAGAAGAACACACTGATGGATACTCTTTAAAAAGTACACAGATTTAGGGATGCCTGCGTGGCTCAGCCGTTGAGCATCTGCCTTGGGCTCAGGGCGTGATCCCGGGTCCGCAACAGAGTCCCTTATGCGCTCCCTGCATGGAGCCTGCTTCACCCTCTGCCTAGGTCTTTGTCTCAATCTGTCTCTCATGAATAACTAATTAAAAATCTTTAAATTAAAAAAAAAATAAAGCACCCATATTTAAATATACCTATATAATGGAGGAGACATCACAACTAGATATGAAGTGGGATCGTGGACCAGAGAAAAAGAGGACATTAGTGAGAAAACGCAAAAATCTGTGCAAGGTCCACAGGTTAAATAATAGTGAGGTTAATTCCTGGTTTTTGTAATCGAACTTTTTTTTTTTTCTTGCAACATTTTTGTAAATGTAAAATCAATTCGAATGAAAGAGGAAAGCTATTTCAAGCAGGTTGATCCTCTCTGCAGCCTGGACACAGGGGAGAGCCCCGCGGCTGGGCCTCGGGAGCAAGGGGAAGGGCAGGCCCGGGGCCTCCGCCCGCCGCGCGAGGGCACCTGCGTAGGGAACGCTCGCGCTTTGCCGGGCGGGGCCGCGAGGGGGCAGCGCGAAGCTGCGGGGTTTGAGCCCGGGGGCGGGCCGTAGCGCGGGCCGGAAGTGGCGGCGGGCGGGCGGGCGGGCGCGCGGCGGCTGGGCGCTCGGGTCGGCGCCGCTCGGGTCGCGCGGAGCCCGCTGTCCTGCTCTCCGACGCTCCCCCGGCGCGAACAGCTGTCGCCATGTCGTCGGTGAGCCCCATCCAGATCCCTAGACGCCTCCCGCTGCTGCTGACCAACGAGGGCGTGCTGCTGCCCGGCTCCACCATGCGCACCAGCGTGGACTCGGCCCGCAACCTGCAGCTGGTGCGGAGCCGCCTGCTCAAGGGCACCTCGCTGCAGAGCACCATCCTGGGGGTGATCCCCAACACGCCCGACCCGGCCAGCGACGCGCAGGACCTGCCGCCGCTGCACAGGTAGGCCGGGCGGCCCTCGCGGCGGCGGCGGCGGCGGCGGCGGCCTCGGCCTCGGCCTCCTCCTCCTCCCCCTCCCCCCCCGGCCTCCTCCTGGACCCTGGCCCCGGCCCCGCCCCGCCCCGCCCGGCCCGGCCTCGGGGCGCTGAGACTCGGGGGCGGCCCTCGGGGGGGCCTGATTCTGCCTCTGCAGCTACCTCCCGTGTGACACGGGGGTGACAGCTGTCTGTCCGTCCCCCGGCTGCTTTTTTAAAAGGCATGACTCACGCAGCAGCGAAAATCGTGCCGTTCGCCGCCGCCGTGCCCTGAAGTTCCCCTCCCCGCCCCCCAGGTTCTCGGACTCCCAGGCCCGCGCGCTTAGCGTTACGGGCGCCTCCTCTGTCTTACCCCTTCTTCCCTTTCTTTCTCCCCGTCTGTTTTGTCCCTCTTAAGTGAGACGCCTGGTACTTGACACGTTTTCTCTGGTTTCCTCTGCCACCCTCACGCGCACTCCCTTTTTCATTACATTTTGGCTGCCCGTCTTCCACACTCCCTGTCTGCCCCTTCTCTTTTCCCCTCGCTTGTTCCCTCCGCTCCCTTTCTGGAACTTTCTCATCTCCTGTCTGTGCTCCTTCTCTCTTAGCTTAACATTCCCCTTCCGTACACCCGAGGCTCGCCACTAGATTGCCCTACACCGTGGCCCTCGTTGGTGGTTGTCTTTGGGTGAGATGCTTCGCCTCTGCCTGTTTCTCCTCCCTCTGTTCTTTGGAACCTTAACAGTAAACATTTCTTGGGTGTGTGATGAATATTAAGTGAAGTGATCTTCGTGCCGTGCCTGGTAGTAGTCCGGTGCTGTCGCCACGAGGCACAGGCGGCCCATCCAAACTGAGAGACTAGAGTGACCACCTGTCTGGGTCTGCTGAGGCCTCAGCTGGTTTCAGCACAAGTCCCGTGTCCCCGATAAAGCAGTGTGACTAGACTCCCCAAAACGTGGTGTAAGTATACGGTACACGCTACAGTTTGAAAATTTAGTACCTGAAATGTTTTGCTGGTTAATGAATAAATTTTACATAGATTTAAGGTTGGAATGGTAGTATTTTGGCTGTTCGAGGTTAAATAAAATACTAGTATTTCGCCAGTTTCTTTTTGCTTTTTAATGTGGCTACTAAATTTACATGTGTAGCTCACATTGTATTTCTGTTGGACAGTGCTGGGGTATAGTATATACTCAACAAATGCTACGGTTATCTCCACACTCCCTCCACGGCCCCTGCCTCTCCTATCCTTAACTCTTCCTGAGATGTTTTTAGTGTAGAGCCATTGTTTACCTGCTGTTCTCCAGTTTTTAAAGTGAGAGATTCCCAACTGAATGGTTTTGAGAGGGTTAGGAATGCCTTATTCTAACCCAAAATCTTGGGACTATATACATTTCTAACAGGAGAGTCTACAATTCTTCAAATTCAGAAAGGGGACTGGCATCTCTCTTCCTACAACAAAGCAAAACAAAAAACCTGTAACACTCTCTTATTAGTCCACATTGCAAAAACCTTGCATTTCTCAGGCATAGAAAACATATTGGCTTCCATCTGATCTGCTTTGGGTAGTGTTTGCATGGAATTGGATACACTCCAAGTTTCAGTACACTAATAAATTGTACTGGATTCTGATTTCCATACATAATGACCCTACTCCTTAAACCTCAGGTTATGCCACAATTTTTTGCTTTCTGTGCCCAGGCATTTGATTGCTTGAGTGTTCATGATTAGATTTTTTGTTTTATTTCTACTGTGCATATGTATGGTGATTACCCACTCGAATTTCAAAAGTAGATTTAGCCATAGTTTAGTAATTTTGTTGGTATATCCTGATTTTGAATGCTTTTTATTTCTTTTATGTAAATCCCTCCAAAACATCAGTAACTAAATTTTCCTACTTGGCAGTAATCATTAATATTCAGATGATGTGTAATCTGGTCCTTGATGTTCATACTGTTGCCTTTGTTTTAAATTAATAGCACTGTTAAAATGTAGTCATTTAAGTTGGAAAACAAACATTGACAATTCTTCATAGAATTCTAGCGTTATAAGGACCCACCACACCAGCTGGTTATTCTAGAAATACTGTTTGCTACTTGAAAAATCTGTGTAGAAAGATTGTATTGCATTCCTTAGCACCAGCTCCCAATGTCTTTTTTTTCTCTGATAGGGCCTTTAAACACTCTTAAAAATTTAAAAAGCTTTCATAAGGCAAATGTCGAGTTACCCATAACATTACTCTGTTTCAATAAATCAATCTGTCCTTCCTCAGTTTTACCTGCTTTTCCAGATGATGGCGGTACCCAGGGGGAAGGCCAGGGGCTCTACTCCTGTCCCTTGTTTCCTTTAGACCATCCAGGTGACAGTGCCTCCGTCTTGAAGGAGCAAAAGTAATTTGTTCCCCTATGTTCCTTGTCACACAAAGTAGCAAAGCCAGAGATTTGACTTCCTGAACAGCTTCCTTTGCTGTTGTGACCAGCACACTCCCTAGCTAGTGTCCTTTTTAAAGGAGGAGCTTTGGATTATCCCTGCAGCTTAGAACTTGGTTCTTAAACCACCTCAGGGCACCCTCCTTACCTGGACTTGAGTGACTCATTGTTTTCTTAGTGATGGATGATAATTTAGCACTATGTATACACTGTCCTTTCATGCATTTCAAGATGGTCATCCAATCTTCTTCCAGCCTTACCTCCTTCAGGGTACATGGCTTCATTTCCTCACAGGGCTGATTTTTCAGTCCCTCTTCTGTTTCCGGCTTCGTCCTCCAAGACCCCAAATGAGTTTCAGTGGCATTTGTCCAATAAAAAATGAATACTTTTTACATAATAGATGGCACAGTTTCATAATTTGGGCCAACTCTTTGTCTAGGCATTACTCCTATTTTTATATGTCAGCATTCTTAGGCATTCAGGAAATATTACCTGTTAGTACTAACATTTTAAAATTTATTCTTTTATGTTAGCAAGTATGAAATGGATAGCTCTACTTAGATGTTCCTGAGTCTGCATTTACTCTTTTTAAGGAAAGTAGCTATAAGTGGCATTTCTTAAATTAGAGATAAAGTTTTAATTTTTTAAAAAATTTCTTTAAAAAGTAGTCTCTGTGCCCATCATGGGGCTTGAACTCATGTCCCTGAGATCAAGAGTCACACATTCTATTGACTGAGACAGCCAGGTGCCCCGAGAAATGAAGTTTTAATTGAGGAGTGAAAACCAAAAATCCCATAGCAACAGAAGCTTCACTGTTTTAGAACTTGGGGCAGTCCTAATAGACTCCTTGTTTGTAAGTTGTTATTAATCGTGTTGATGAGCTTTGCCAAAAATCAACAAATATTCAAGAATATAAGTAGGGTGACACAACAGAAAACTAAAAAGATGCTCCAGTTGTTCTTTCCCAAAGATGTATAACTTTTGATTCCAGAGTTTTGATAGAAATGCTTCTCTTTCTTAAGTGTAATTAAGATGTGAACAGTAAATATTAATAGTAGCTATGCTTTCTAGTATCTCAGCTACACAGAAGCTATGTGAACAAGTATTTATATTATAGGCACAAATTGACATTGTCTGTTAACAGTGGTAAAAATAAAATTTGTCGTAAAACCAAACTAATTCAGATCCCGTATTGCCTATGCAATATCTTTGTAATCATGGATAACTAATCTCTTTGCCCTTTTTGAATCTCAGTCACTAATTTATAATAAGGAAATGGTGCTACCTTCCTCACAAGAGTCAAAGGTAGTATGTAATGAGATGAGATTTATGAAAGCCTTTTGTAGGCTACAGAGCAATAAGCCTGTATTTTAGAGGTATTATTATTCCCCAAATGGATACTTTTAAATGTAAATTTCACAAATGGAGTTTAGGGAGAGGAGTGGGAAAGTTCCATATTTTCTCAATATGGGCTGAACTAAACTAGTGTCAATACAGAAAAAGACTTGGAAGATTGAGGATTCCAAGAAAGATGGAGAGCTTTAAAGTGGTTGGCATAGACCAGTTTGGATATTTACACATTATCCTCATCTTAGAAAACTGCCTTCTGTAGTAGTGCTGTTTTTAGATTTTCCCATCACTACACTTGATGGGAAAATTGATGGTTCTCAAATATTTTTGGAAACCTTATATTATCTAAGTCAGTTTCCAAAGTATATAAGTCATATGCATCATAATCAGACTTTGTTTGGATTAAAACAGTTACTTTATAACTCTGAAAATAGATCCTAGTTAGGAGTTTCAAAAATTCTTTGAACTGTAAAATATCACAATAATTAAGGTGTGGATTTACTGTGCTATTCCCTAAAGGGAAAAGACACCGCTCATTTATTGTATACACTTGGGTTTTTTGCAAAATCAGAATGTTGCCTTATGGTCATGCCTAATAAAGCAAATATTAATAGAAAAACTAGAATATTTAGAAAGATGACTAACATGATATGAAGTCTGTTATGTATCAGTAGGGAAGTATTAGATTAATTGTATATTTTGTTTACTTGCTATCTATATTTGTATGTAAAACCTAGAGCCCAATATACAATAGAACTTGTCTAAAATAACATTAAACATTGTCCTTTTTCACAAAGCTTTTCACCCAAAATGTCTTCATCGGGTATTCTTTTTAGCCATCTTACCATTTCACAGATCGTGTTTTTCTTTAAAAAGGGTACATTCTGGGGATCCCTGGGTGGCACAGCGGTTTGGCGCCTGCCTTTGGCCCAGGGTGCGATCCTGGAGACCCGGGATCGAGTCCCACGTCGGGCTCCCGGTGCATGGAGCCTGCTTCTCCCTCTGCCTGTGTCTCTGCCTCTCTCTCTCTCTCTGTCTCTCTCTGAGACTATCATAAATAAATACAATTTTTAAAAAAGGGTACATTCTAGTCAACTATAAGCAATGTAAAGTAAGACCCAATTAACAGATGTAAAACCTTTATATATTTTATCTCATTAGGAGAAGAGACATAATTTAAATCTAGCTTAATCTCTTTTCAATTTGGAACATCTTCTTTTCACAGTTAACATAGTATTTTACTTGCTTTGTAACAAAACTCATTTTTAGTCTCACCTTTAATGAATGACGTGGCTCCAGTAATTAAATTTATTTCCTAATTTGGAGGTTTGTACTTGTCTCATCTCTCTCTTTCTCTGGTTTCTCCTTGGTTCCAGTTTGGAAACCCCTTAGGCCAGGGATCCGGTTTGTCATCTGTTGATGTTGCTTGTAGACAGAGCAGTGAACTCTGCATTGTGCAAGCATTGATGGGCATCATCTACAGGAAATTGTGGTCTTGGTCTCTCTTTTTTTAAATTTAATTAAAAAATTTTTTAACTTTTTTTTAAATTAAATTCAGTTTGCAAACATATAGCATAACACCCAGTGCACATCTCACCACGTAGTCTTGGTCTGTAATCAGTTCAGCTATTGCTAACTTTCTCAGGCAATCTGAGTTGGCTTTCAGAAAATGGGAGATACAGCCTACTACCATTAATGACTGAAGAAAAGCAGCCACAACACAAGTACCTTAAAATAATAAGATAATTGCCAAATCATTTCAGGTTTTAAAGACGTATCATCTTTTTTCTCCCTACCAAATTATCTTCCTGATACTTTGGTTTTAGTTATTGTTTAAATCAGTTTTTATCCCTGGTACACATGATATGACTGAAAAGGTGGTAAGGAAGGATAGACATAGCTCAAAATTAACTGAGTGGCAGAGAAAGTGAAAGGTTCCACATAGTCTATGGAATGAATAATTTATAAGGAAGTAGTCGAGAACTGACTGCATATAGAAGTAAGCAAATTCCCTGAAATATTCAAATGCTGTATTCATACGTGATTCAGTATGTTTGAGTATGTTTGAGATGGGCAAGTACAATATTCCAGGATTACTATTTCCATAGGGTGTTGAGAGTTGTAGTCACCTTAATTCTAGTTTCTTCTCTGAAATTACAACCCTTCCTGTGGCTGAAGGGAGGAGATACAATTTTAGTTTGGGATCTAGACGGGTCTTCTGAATGTGGATCTATTTTGTACACTTTTGGCTTAGTTTGGATGAGACTTCTTGTCTGTGAATTACATTTATATGTAACTTGGCCAGAATTGTATGTTCTGATAAGGAACTACGACTGAAATAAAATAGAACTTTTAAAGTTAGTATTAGATCGGGGGCATTTACCACTTAGGATAGAAGAGGGTTTATACCTTCAGTCATGACAGCGTGTGGCCTCTTAATACTTAGACCCCACATTTAAAAATTTCATTTTCATGAGCACGATATTCTCAGATTTGATGACAGTTTGTGAGAAGACAGATATGTGGAAGTTTTAGGGATTGTGTAAAAAACCTGGCTTGATGTTGGTAGCAAAACTGGTTATAGAGATTTCTTAGATTGGTTTAACATTATGCTGTTTATATTTCCATCTTGCTTAAAATGCTAATATTTGTTCTGGTATAATATTACCTCATTCCTAGCAGAATTAATTTAAGCTATGTAATTGTCAAGTACTTTTACATTTTTAGCTTTTAGGAATTTCTACCTAATCTTAAAGGAGATGCTAATTAGAATGAGATGGCCTGCTTTGCCCCTCTTGCTCGTGGTAGTGACTTCATAGCCCATTGCTAGTTGCTAAATAGAGAAATAATTCATTTCCATGTTAGATGTTATTTGTTTTTTAAAGAATTTCTCAGAAAAGGCAACACCTTTTGAGACAAATTTCTGTTCTACCACACTGAACATTTCTAATACTGATGTTTTGTGTGTTTTTCAGGATTGGGACGGCTGCCCTGGCGGTTCAGGTTGTAGGCAGTAACTGGCCCAAGCCTCACTATACTTTGCTGATTACAGGCCTGTGCCGTTTCCAGATTGTACAGGTCTTAAAGGAGAAGCCATATCCTGTTGCTGAAGTGGAACAGTTGGACCGGCTTGAGGAATTTCCCAACACCTGTAAAACTAGGGAGGAGCTAGGAGAACTATCAGAACAGTTTTACAAATATGCAGTACAAGTGAGTTGATTTTATTTTCTTCCTTAAAACCCCATTTTCTTCAGTTCCTTTGCTACCCTAAGATATGATGAATCTGTTGAGTGGTAAAATTTTAGGGCAGCATTTGTTTAAATGATTTAGTGATATATATTGATTTTACTTTGCTTTTGTCTAAGATCGTACCTAAGTCATTCTAGGAAAAATTAGCAAAAGCTTTCTAAAATTTTTTCCGAAGAGTCTTTCTAGAGCTTCCCTTATAACTTCCAGTGTCTTTGAACCAGATATTTATTAAACCAAATAATATTAATAATTAAAATATTGCACAAGCTATATGTCACAAGAACATTTAGGTAACAAGTTACCTAAGTTGGTTCGGAAGTCAAGGTCACAGTGAGACTTGTGGGGCTACAGTCGACTACTTGCAAAGATGATTAGAGCCTTGATTAAAGACTGGAATGCTGGGAGGGGAGCACATGTGAGGCGTGCATTAAATATTTGACTTTTAAATTCTAGGTTTGAAGGGGTTTTTTTGTTTTTTGTTTTTTTAAGATTTTATTTGTTCATCAGAGAGTGAGCACAAGCAGGGGAAGCTACAAGCAGAGAAAGGAGAGGGAAAAGCAGGCTTGCCACTGAGCAGGAAGCCTGACATGGGGCTCAATTAGTCCCAGCACCCTGGGATCATGACCTGAGCCGCAGGCAGACACTTAATGGACTGAGCCACCCAGGCACCCCTCTATGTTTCAGTTTTTTAAACTCTAGATTGAAAAAAAAAAAAAAAAAACTCTAGATTGAATAGAAAGCTCCTCCCCTCACCCCATCTTGTTTGAAGCCTCATCAGAACATATTGTAAAATGTAGTCTATTTTCCGTTGATGCAGTTCAATGACTGTAACTAGATCTGTGAGGATCAGAGTGTATCTAAAGGTCTCAATCATTGAAAAGTGTAAGGTAAGTGTTCATAGTCTGTGGTTTCCGTACCTAATGTGGCATTTGAAACAACACACTTCTAGTGTAGTAAACAATAGGAAAATAAAAAAACTTGGAGCTATAACTTCTGTGGGGACTGAAAGGAAGACCCTCCTCTGAACAGAGGAATTTCATTTTGAGAACTAGAATAAGTAATTCTGGCATTTAGGAAGGAGCTAGAGGGAGAAACAATTTCTCTTTTTTTCCTGGGTAATACTCCCTGGGTCTTTGTTCTTCTATTGGACACAACTTCATAGAGATTGTACTTTGCTTTTTACTTCTCCCCACTTTGAATCAACAGAAATTTTAAACATGAAGAATTGTGATGACATTAAAGGAATCTTTAGAGAGAAACATCACCATAATTTCACTACTGTCAAGCATCTAGTTTAATTTTTGGCTTGTCTTCTGATCTTGGTCTAAATTCAGTCTTACATTCTGTTTTCCTGTCCATGTCTACTTTTCATATTAAATATTTTAATAAATTTCATTGAGTTGGATATCATCATTTTATCTTTCCTCTTTTTAGACATTGAGGTCATTTCCAGTTACTTTCTGCCATTCCTTCTGTATTATATAGCCCTTATCAGTAGACTTCTTCAATAGCTTCCTGACTAATCTACTGATTTCTTTTTTCTCTGACTCATCCTGTCCACTGAGCCCTTTTTTTTTAAACATGTTTCACTTTTTTTTTTTTTTTTTTAATTCATGAGGACACAGAAAGAGAGAGGCAGAGACACAGGCAGAGGGAGAAGCAGGCTTCATGCAGGGAGCTCGACATGGGACTCAATCCCAGGACTCCAGGATCATGCCCTGGGCTGAAGGTGGCGCTAAACCGCTGAGCCCTTCTAAGGAAGTTTTGGGCCTGACTCTCCTGAGAAAAAGACTTTAATGATGATAGAATAAAATTTCCTAGGATAACATTAAGGCCCTTCTCAACTCTACTTAATCACATTTTTAGTCACACTATCCATCAGAGCGTTTCACATCTTGATGTTTCTTATCCATATGATTTTGTCCCTTCTGTTCTCCCACATTTATGCTTTTCCAACTCCTATGGGCTCCCAGGGCACCTTTTCTTGCTTCCACCATCCTTTATACCTTCCTGTTAAGAAGATGCTCATCAAATTGTATTGACATTTACCTTATAGTTCTGTTTGCTCTACCAAACTTGAATTCTTCTCTGCTTTAGCCATCCCCTACTGATCAGTATGTTGTGTCTATCAAGTAGTTTGTGCTCAGTATGTGCTTGGAAAAGAAGTTTTAACTGTTTTATTTTCTTAGGATGAATTCTTAGGACAAAGAATCTTTAGATTTTCTCCCACCTGAATAGCTGCATCATGACTACACTTTCATTCCCCTGACTCAGGCAGGCAATAGATAGGTTCCTACATTACAATGCCTTCAGAGAAGTTAGATTGTTAGTGGCATCAGAAATCTTTTTAGAGTGACTTAAGTGAGGCACAGCATTTGTCAGTCAGTATGGGCTAAGCTTTGCTGTTTTAAGTACTCCAGGATCTCAGCATATATTATAACACAGGTGTATTTCTCACTCTTGCTTTATGCCAAAAGCTAGAGCTTGTGCTGATCTACCTATTAAGTCACTTAGGGACTCAGAGGATTAGAGATTCATCTTGAAACATGTATTCGTTTTTGCTGAGGCTGGAAAAGGAAATGTGGCAAATCTCTCAACGGTTTTTAATGCTTCTGCCCAGAAGGAACTGTCACTTCCCCCTCATGTTTAATGGATAAAGGCAAGACTCATGGCCCCATTTATATTCAGGGGAGGTAAGAAAGAGCAGTCTTCCCCTGTGTCCAGAAGAAAAGGAGAACTTTTCAACAACCCCGGCTACTGAAAGCTGCTTTGAACTTCATGTGTCTTAACTCCAGGATATACCCTGGAAGTTGTTTTATTCCCAGTCAGTGCTCTGATTCTCATTAATCCAAATGTCCTACTAAAAAATAGTATTTCAACTACTCATTGGTTAGCACAATAGCATGAACTATACTAAATTTCTAGAATTTGGTAATTACTCTGTGATTATATAAGCGAATACCTTTGTTCTTAAGAACAAGGGTCATGATGTCTGCTGCTTACTCTAAAATGTTTAGCAATAACTGTGTGCGTGTGTGTGCACATGCTCAGAGAGAAAAAGCAAATGTGGCAGAATGTTAACAATGGGTGAATTTAGGGGAAGGATAGGAGTTTATCGTAAAATTTTTCTATGAATTTTAATTTTTTTCAAAATAAAATCATAAATTTACAGAGCCTTTTAAACATTCGTGTTATCCACATCTGAGCTGTTTTTGCTTTTTAATTATGATTGATATTTTGAATGTACTTCCCTTTTCTTCTGAGACCAGTAAAATGCCTGGACTATAGTAACCAATGATCTTTCAGAAACAAAGACTCTGAGGCCCAAATATTAAACCTGTATAGCAATCTGATTTTTTAATTTCACAAATAATGCCAGATTTCATTAAAAAGACTTCTTTTTCCTTGTAGTTGGTTGAAATGTTGGATATGTCTGTCCCTGCAGTTGCTAAACTAAGACGCCTTTTAGATAGTCTTCCAAGGGAAGCTTTACCAGACATTCTGACCTCAATTATCCGAACAAGCAACAAAGAGAAGCTTCAGGTACAGTATTTTCTTCTTAAATACTGAGTTTTTTTGTCAGCTTTTATTCGATATATAAATTTTGACCTTTAGCAAGACATACTAGAGATGTATAAAAGTAGTTAAAATGCTCTTACGCTGAAATTGACTATTAAAAGTGATTGCTTTACATTTTTGTATACTTAGGCAGCTCTTTTACTTACATTATCAGTACTACTAGTTTGTCAATTTATGGAAAAAGAGTGGAGAATAGTTTTTAAAAATGGTAAATATTCGGTATCCCTGGGTGGCGCAGCGGTTTAGCGCCTGCCTTTGGCCCAGGGCGCGATCCTGGAGACCCGGGATCGAATCCCACGTCAGGCTCCCGGTGCATGGAGCCTGCTTCTCCCTCTGCCTGTGTCTCTGCCTCTCTCTCTCTCTCTCTCTCTGTGACTATCATAAATAAATAAAAATTTTTAAAAAATGGTAAATATTAAAAAAAAATGGTAAATATTCAACTTAAAAAATAAATATATTTTGTCTTTCTATTTTTTAAACGTGTGGAGCTGTGACTTTTTCTTTGTGTGGCCTACTTTATTAAAATTCTTCATAATGTTTCTTTTTATTAAAGATTTTATTTATTTATATATGAGAGACACAGAGAGAGAGTGAGGCAGAGACACAGGCAGAGGGGGAAGCAGGCTCCATGCAGGGAACCTGATGTGGGACTCGATCCTGGATCTCCAGGATCACACCCTGGGCTGAAGGCAGCGCTAAACTGCTGAGCAACCCGGGCTGCCCCTTCATGAAGTTTCTTATATAAAGCATACCTATGATGCATTATCTATGCATTTTCATAGATAATTTTCTACTTATTTCAGTTTCTAGTGTTCAGTTTCTATTCTTTAAAGAGAATAGAAACTCATTCATTTTCTACTTATTTCAGTTTCTAGTGTTCAGTTTCTATTCTTTAAAGAGAAATGAGTTGTAAAGATATGAAAAATGCAGAATCTTAGATTTGCATGTTTTTTCCTAAAACTGTAAGTTTTCTTTCACACTCATTTATCTTAAGATTTTATTTATTTGGGAGAGAGAGCGCATGTGCATGAGCAGGGGGAGGGGCAGAGGGAGAGGAAGAAGCAGACTCCCAACTGATCAGAGAGCCTGATGTGGGGCTCGATCCCAGGACTCTGGGATCATGACTGAGCTGAAGGCAGATGCTTCACCAACTGAGCCACTCAGGTGCCCCTCTTGCACAGTAATTTTTACGGTGTTTTTTAAGCAGTCTTGCTTTATTGAATCTTCTTAAAACATTTAACTTAGTTTTCATTGAAACCTTTATTTTATCAGTATATTTAATATTTTAAACATTATATCTTAACAATTATGTAGCAAATCTAACAAGTTATAATAGCAAGTGCATCTAACAGAAAGGTATATAAACACCATACTCAAAACACATGAATACAACTCAACTGATAGGAGCAGAAGAGTGCAGGAGTACCAGAGGATGAACTGTGGGCATCAGGAAGGATGTTTGAGAGAATGGAGAGCATAGTTACTCAGATCATTAGTGGAGATTGGTTAAAAGTGCTCCTATTCTTTCATGAATATAAAAATTCACGATTTCAAAACCAGAATTTGTTTAGGCCTAATATGTAGACACATTCTGAGTTTTAAGATAATAATTCACAGAAAGAGTTGACCTTAAATATATGTTTTGTTCCTGCTATTGGAACAATATACATGGATTTGTTTTTAGATGAAAAGTCAAGATGGTTTTTTTCTTTTTTTAGGATTCTGGTAATTTAATATAATAATCTGGTTGTATTGGCCATACCATAGCTGTGAATATTGATAGTTGTCTCCTTTACTTAACAATCTAATTCATATCTCTGACTGCTTCATTTTGGGAGCATGTGTTTCTGAAAGATTCTACTAACTGACTCATGTTCCCTTAGATTTTAGATGCTGTGAGTCTGGAGGAACGGTTCAAGATGACCATACCGTTGCTTGTCAGACAAATTGAAGGCCTGAAATTACTTCAGAAAACCAGAAAACACAAGCAAGATGATGATAAGCGGGTAAATATTTCTTTCAGTCTACTTCTTTATGTTTCCAGTTGTTTTGTGTGATGTGAGATTCAGTTTTTTTGAAGTAAAAAAAAAAAAAAATGGGAGGAATAAAGAAAAGAACAAAACAAAAATTTCATTGTCACTTATCACCAAATTACTGATAATATTCTGAATTCAATAGGTTTTTCTGGTTCTTTTCTATGTCTGGGTCTTTTTTTTTTTAACATGGTAATATTTTCTCATTTTTTGTTTTTAGTAATTTTTGGAATCATCAAAAGGGTTAATTTACTAAGCATTTCTCTTTGCCAAACATTGTGTGTTGTTTCCAGTGTTTTCCATATTTTAAAAATTAACAAATAACTGATGAGTGTCCTTGAAAATAATTTAAGAGGGTGGTTGTTTATCTCATGTTTCCTTTTTTTTCAAGTTTTTATTTATATTCCATTTAGTTAATGTACAGTGTAATACTGCTTTCAGGTTTACAATATAGTGATTCAACACTTCCATCACCCAGTGCTCATCACAACTCCTTAATCCCCATCACCTACTTCTATCTGCTACCCACTCCCCTCTGGTAACCATCAGTTTGTTCTCTGTAGTTATGAGTCTATTTCTTGGTTTGCCTCTCTTTTTTTCCCCCCCTTGCTCGGTCATTTTGTTTCCTAAATTCCACATATGAGTGAAATCATATGGTAGTCTTTGTCTGGCTGACTTATTTTGCTTAGCATTATACTCTCTAGCTCTATCCATATCATTGCCAGTGGCAAGATTTCACTCTTTTTTATGGCTGAGTATGAGTAATAATATTCCATTGTGTGAATATGTGTGTGTGCTGTGTGTGTGTGTGTGTGTGTCTATACACACACACACAACACACACACCACAACTTCTTTATCCATTCATCAATCAGTGGATACTTGGGCTGTTTCCATAATTTAGCTGTTGTAAATAATGCTGCTATAAACATCAGGGTGCACATATCCCTTTGAGTTAGTATTCCTGTATTCTTTGGATAAATAGCTAGTAATGCAATTGCTAGATAATATGGACGTTTTATTTTTAACTTTTTGCACAGCCTCCATACTGTTTTCCACAGTGGCAGCATGAGTTTGCATTGCTACCATAGTGCAAAAGGGTTCCTTTTTCTCCACATCCCCACCAATACTTGTTTCTTGAGTTTTTGATTTTAGCCATTCTAACAGGTGTGAGGTGATGTCTCATTATAGTTTTGATTTGCATTACCTTGATGATCAGTGAAGTTGAGCATCTTTTCTGTTGGCCATCCGGCTGCTGCTTTGGAAAAGTATTTACTCATGTCTTCTGCTCATGTTTTGATTGGATTGTTTCTTTTTTGGGTGTTGAGTTTTATAAGTTCTTTATGTATTTCAGATACTAATCATTTATCAGAAATGTCATTTGCAAATATCTTCTCCCAATCCATAGGTTGCCTTTTAGTTTTATTGATTGTTTCCTTCACTGTGGAGAAAGAATACTTACTTTTTTTGATGTAGTCCCAGTAGTTTGTTGTTGCTTTTGTTTCCCTTGCTTCAGGAAACATATTTAGGAATAAGTTGCTATGACTGATGTCAAAGAAGTTACTGTCTATGTTCTCTTCTAGTATTTTTATGGTTTCAGGTCTCATATTTAGGTCTTTAATCCATTTTGAATTTTATATATGGTATAAGAAAGTAGTCCAGTTTCATTCTTGCATGTTACTCTCTGGTTTTCCTAATAACGGTTTTCCCAATAACAATTTCTCTTCAACAAATGTTGAAGAGACAGTCTTTTCCTATTGGATATTCTTTCCTGCGTTTTCTTTTTTAAGGATTTTATTTATTTATTAATGAGAGACAGAGAGAGAGAGAGAGAGAGAGCGCGCGTGCATGTGGCAGAGACACAGGGAGAGGGAGAAGCAGGCTCCATGCAGGGAGCCCAACGTGGTACTCGATCCCGGGTCTTCAGGATCAGGCCCTGGGCTGAAGGCAGCGCTAAACCACCGAGCCACCCGGGCTGCCCATCTTTCCTGCGTTTTCATAGATTAATTGACCATATAGTTGTGTGTTCATTTCTGGGTTTTCTGTTCTGTTCCATTGATCTGTGTGTCTATTTTTGTGCCAGCAGCATACTGATTTGATCAGTACAGCTTTGTAATACGACTTGAAGTCCCGAATTGTGATGCTTCCACTTTACTTTTCTTTTTCAAGATTGCTTTGCCTATTCAGGGTCATTTGTGGTTCCATATAAATTTAAGATTGTTTCATCTAGATCTGTGTAAAAAAATGCTGTTGGTATTTTGATAGGGGTTGCATTAAATTGTAGATTGCTTTGGGTGGTATAGATATTTTAACAATACTTGTTTTTCCAATCCATGAGAATGGAATGTCTTTCCATTTCTTTGTGTCATCTTCAGTTCCTTTCATCAGTGTTTTTATAGTTTTCAGAGTACAGTTCTTTCACCTCTGGTTAAATATATTCCTGGGTATTTAATGGTTTTTAGTATGGTTGTAAATGGAATTGATTCCTTAATTTCTCTTCCTGCTGCTTCATTATTGCTGTGTAGAAATGCAACAGATTTTTGTACATTGATTTTGTATTTTGTGACTTTACTGAATTCAATTATTCTAACAGTTTTTTGGTGGAATCTTGCTTGTTTTCGATATAGGGTATATCATCTGCAAATAACAAAAATTTTACTTCTTCCTTGCCAATTTGGATGCCTTTTATTTCTTTTTGTTGTCTGATTGCTGTGGCTAGGACTTCTAGTACCAAGTTGAATATGAGTGATGAGAGTGGACATCCTGATTTGTTCCTGACTGTAGAGGAAAAGCTCTCAGATTTTCCCCGCTGAAGATGATATAGCTGTGGGCTTTTTGTATATGAACTTGATAATATTGAGGTATGGTCTCTCCAAACCTGCTCTGTTGAAGGTTTTTATCATGAGTAGATGTTATAATTCGGCAGATGCTTTTTCTGCATCTATTGAAATCGTTCTATAACTTTTAAAAATATATTATTAAGAACATACTACAAAATTGTTTCCTAAAAGGACTGTCACTATGTTGTGCCATTGTTTATCTGGCTTTTTTTTTTAAGATTTTATTTATTAATTAATAAGAGACAGAGAGAGAGAAAGAGAGAGGCAGAGACACAAGCAGAGGGAGAAGCAGGCTCCATGCAGGAGTCTGATGTAGCACTCGATCCCAGGACCCCAGGATTACGCCCTGGGCTGAAGGCAGGCACTAAACCACTGAGCCACCCAGGAATCCCCATTTTTTTTTGTTTTAACTTATAAACATTTTTATTTTCATTTAGTCCAACTGTGTTAATCTTTTTCTATCTTCTAAGCTTAGAGTCTTCTCCAGTAGTTTGATAAATATCCACTGTCAGTTTACCTTTAGCTGATTTTTCTTTAAAAAGTATTGAACTCTTTAACCTATATATAATTTTTTTGTCCTTAAGTGAAGATGACAGTTGTATATTGTCCCAAATAGCTTTTTATTTAACTCAACAGTAGTATAAAGAATTCTTCACTTCCCTGTTGATTTGTGATACTGTCATTATTATACATTACATTTATATGGGGTCTGTCTGAAATCTGCCTTGAGCTCTCAATTTTACTCTTGTTAGGTGTGGGCAGAGTTAAGATGAGGAAAATATATTTGATGTGGACAAGAGTTGGAAATGACAGTTCTCTGAAGGCTATTCGAAAGTAAGTAAAAGGTTGAGAAAAGTGTTCGAGATTTGAACACAACAATGTTCCTTTGTAGAGAGAGAAGAGCAGGGTGAAAGATTTCTCACTAGTGGGACTAAGGAAGGAGCAGAACATAGGCTAAAGGAGAATGACAACGGAGACAGGAGCAGCCTGTCTAGTGTTTCTGTTTTAGGACATCGTGCTGTTTCTTTTTACTTTTTTTTTTTTAAAGATTTTATTTATTTATTCACGAGACACACACACAGAGAGAGAGAGAGAGAGAGAGAGAGAGGAGCAGAGGGAGAAGCAGGCTCCATGCAGGGAGCTTGATGTGGGACTTGATCCTAGGGCTCCAGGATGGCGCCCTGGACCGAAGGCAGGCGCTAAACCACTGAGCCATCCAGGGATCCCTTGTGTGCTGTTTCTAACAAACAGCAAAAATCTGAATTACATCTGACTTGAGGTCAGATCATTAGTTATCTGTTTTGTGCAGAAAGACAAAGCAAGGAGCACTCCATGTTGGGAGACACAGGAGACTGCAGCTTGCTGTCAGTAAATATTACTGCTACTTAAAGAGAAAGTTCAAAATTGCTCCAGAAAATGATCGAACAGGCCACAGTTACTTGAAAATGTAGGAATCAGAGGATGATATTTGGAGTTAAGCCTAAAAGTTTCTTTGCCTTAAGAGTTGAAAAGCACTCTTTAAAAGCCAAGAGAAAGATTGCATTAAGAAGTATTTATGTCTCAACAATGAAATCATTGAAATAATAAAATGATGTGTTTTTTTAAACTCTCCTTTAAAAGACTTTTTTCAGTTTTTCATGCTTGAAAATACTAATTTTATCTGCTAATGAGTTGTATAGAATAAAAGCATATATTTAGTATTTCTGTCTTTATAAAATTGCTTTTTTATTTACTGCCTTATGTTTTTGACTTTTTGTGTTTGAGTGTTTTAAATAGATAACAATAATAGTTTAAAAATAAATTCCTATGCTTTTACTTTTTTTAATTATTTTTTTAAAAGATTTTATTTATTTATTCATGATAGTCACACAGAGAGAGAGAGAGAGAGAGAGGGGCAGAGACATAGGCAGAGGGAGAAGCAGGCTCCATGCAGAGAGCTCGACGTGGGATTCAATCCCGGGTCTCCAGGATCGCGCCCTGGGCCAAAGGCAGGCGCTAAACCGCTGCGCCACCCAGGGATCCCAATTCCTATGCTTTTAAATGAAATACCTGTACATCATTTTTCTCCATTGATGGCTGGTATTGATTCATGATATTATTGAGTTGAGAATTTCAGAAGAGTACTTTGGAAGTTTTAAAACATGATAGATCATGGAGAAAGGCAACATAAATAAAGCCATTTGACCTGGCACAGAGGATAGTTGTTGGATTTCAGAGAGCAATTTCAGCATAATGGAGACTAAAGCCAAAGTATAAAGTACAAATTGTTAAAGTACTCAAGAAGGAAAGGGAAGTGGTGGTCAAGCCATTTATTGGAAAAGTGGTGGTCAAAGCCATTTATTGGAAAAGCAGAACGTCAGGCAAGTAAATAGTGTGTAGTTAACTGAAAAGGACATAGGTAAGATGAAATATTTTGCAAGGAGGAAGACTTTTGTGTGAGTTGGAGACAAAGGAGAATTGAACCAGTGGTGGAAACATTAAAGTTGTTAGAAATTTTGTAATGTAGAGGAAAAAAGTGGATTTATTCTCTTGCCGATTGCTAAGTAGTAATATAATCAAGAAAGTAGTGGCTGCAATAGCAGCTCAAGGAAGGATATTCCTCGATGTTTTCATTATTTCTAGTAGCCATTCTTGAGGTTTTCCTCACATTATAGTATAAGCATATACTTAAATAATGTTCACTTTATGTTGGTTTACTTTATGTTGATCCACTTTTAAATTCTGCTGCTTCTATATGTGCTTGTGCCTCTTAGTTATCATTCTGAACTTAGTTCCTAAAGATGTAGACCCTAATTATGAAAATGTTCTTCATCACTAATTACAACCTTGTGTAACACACAGTTTTACACTTGTACTTTCTACTTTAGGTTATAGCAATACGTCCTATTAGGAGAATTACACACATCCCAGGAACTTTAGAAGATGACGATGAGGATGAAGACAATGATGACATCGTTATGCTAGAGAGAAAGATACGAACATCCAGTATGCCAGAGCAGGCCCATAAGGTCTGTGTCAAAGAGATAAAAAGGTAAATTGAAGCTAAAAAGAAGTTATTCACTCATTGGTATATTCATTTTGCATATTAAGGTTAAAAATTATTGCTCTTGGAAGCTTGAGTCTACTTCTTTGGATCAGAAACTGAAAGCTGAATTATTTGTTTTATATTCTCTGACCTTTCTCCTTTTCTTATATTTTATATAGTTATAGACCACTCTATTCATTTTATCTTTCCATTGTCAATTCTTATCTTTCATGGCTTTTTAAGTTCTCAGATTATAACTGTGATCTGTGGAATCTTCAGATTATCACTCTTCATTCCTCAACCAGAATCTGATTTTTAAAACATTCGTAAGACTCCTGAATGGACATCAGTTTCCCTGATCTTTTTCTCAGTTGCTGAGTATAAATGATAACAACTCTTCTACCTAGAGTGTACTGTCAAACACAATCATTATTGTTAACTACCTTTTTATTGTCTTAAAGAATGAACTGTACTTTGTTTAGACACAGTGTTCAGTTATCATTGTGTACTTCACATGTCACTTTTTTCTTCTTTAGAAAGAAGAAGGTAAACTCTAGAGGGCAGGGACTGTCAGTTTCTCTTTGTTTAAGATAAAGTACACAGAAACCTTGATGACAGCAGGGTATATGTATAATCTCAGGGTTAAATAGAAAACCAATGTTTTTCTCTCTATACTTGACACATTATAACTTGCATTATCTTGTGTTAGTGAATTATAATGAACCTAAGTGAATGCTCAGTAACTAAAGATTTGACTTTCTCAGGTTTACAGTTAAGGACATAAGTTGTAGTTGAGGAATATTTTATCTTGACTGGCATTAGTTAATAAATGTAGAACATCTATTGTGGACAGAACACTTTGTTAAACACTGCATTTATTATGGAATTTATATTTTTAAATTAAATATCTGATACTAGTTTGCTTTTATGAGCTGATTTTATCTCTGATACAAAAAATACATATGTAATTATGTGTTACGGTTAGGCACTTAAATCTTATTGCAATAGGTATATCAATGGAGAAGTGGGACTTGAGACTCCTCCCCTGTGAGATACTGATACTCTAAGGTCTTATTTCAAGGATAGGATCAGATACAGTGTTCTCTCTGTCACACCCACGCATCCCCCCCCACCCCCAGTTTGCAGTTATCTGTTTAATTTTGTTCTGTAAGTACATCATAAAACAAAATAACTAGATTAAAAAAAAAAAGTTTCCAGACTTTTAAAATCAAATTTGCATGATATATCTGACCCACAATGGCAGATGCTGGATTTTTGTGTTTTTAGGGAAGTTGTCTATGTTTTGGAACATTTTTGCTATGTGTTCTTTCTTTCCCCACAGACTCAAAAAAATGCCTCAGTCAATGCCAGAATATGCTCTGACTAGAAATTATTTAGAACTTATGGTGGAACTTCCTTGGAACAAAAGTACAACTGGTAAGCCAACAAAATAACACCCTTTTGCAATCTGATTGTTACTCAGAAAATTCATGCAGAGTCTGTTGAAATACTCACCATTAATTATCTTACTGTTACTATAATTCTTGACATAAATTATTTAGATGCTGAACTTGTATCATTTAGGTCTTGGGATCAAACAGGAAGGTGCTACATTAAAGTGCCTTCTGCCTGATTTTGGAGAAAATAGGATTTTCTATAATTGTTGATAGATGTGTTTCTTAGGGATTCCTGGGTGGCGCAGCAGTTTAGCGCCTGCCTTTGGCCCAGGGCACGATCCTGGAGACCCGGGATCGAATCCCACGTCAGGCTCCCGGTGCATGGAGCCTGCTTCTCCCTCTGCCTATGTCTCTGCTCTCTCTCTCTCTCTCTCTCTCTCTCTCTCTGTGACTATCATAAATAAATTAAAAAAAAAAAGAGATATGTTTCTTAATACCAGTAGTCAATCAGATGATGAACTTTTATATTCAAAGAAATAGTTACATAGAGCTATATAATAGAACTTTTGTACCATTTGGAAGTTTGTTTTTCTCATACAAAAACCTATTAAATGAGTTTAAATTCTGTCCTTCAGTAGAACTTCTCTCTTTCCTGTGGATATGCTCTTTTCTCGTGGGATGAGAAATAGTCTGTTGACTTTCATTGTTTTTAGAACCATTTTATTTGATTTCTCTTATTGGATAGACTCTTGTTAGTATTCTATACAAAAGTTTACTGAGTTCAAGAGTGGATTAATTTCCTGAATTGCTTCTGGCATAGGAATAGCTGTATGTTTGACTTTTGAAAATTTAAAGATATGTTACTCTGGATAGTAAAATTCCTACATTTAAGAAAATGCTGGGATCCCTGGGTGGCACAGCGGTTTGGCGCCTGCCTTTGGCCCAGGGCGCGATCCTGGAGACCCGGGATCGAATCCCACATCGGGCTCCCGGTGCATGGAGCCTGCTTCTCCCTCTGCCTGTGTCTCTGCCTCTCTCTCTCTCTGTAACTATCATAAATAAATAAAAATTAAAAAAAAATTAAAAAAAAAAGAAAATGCTAGAGATTTTTTAAGATGTTAGCTCTAAAGCACACATTTATGCCCCACAAAGATATGCTGTACAAACCAGATTTCAGAATGTTGAATTTTTTTTATTTTATTTTTATTTTTATTTTATTTTATTTATTTATTTATTTTTTTTAGAATGTTGAATTTTTGATATTAAAAAATACTTGCCTATTAATCTATAGAGGACCATCCTTTCTGGTATTGAATACTTAAAACAAAGAATTGTTTTTGACTCTTAGAGGGTCCAGAATGAAGCACATATGTGTTAAGTTAACTATGCTGGGACAATGTTAAGATTAAAATACTCCTTTTTAATTAGTTTTTTTTTGGAAAATATCATCTATCACATTTTTTAAAAAGATTTATTTATTTGAAAGAGAGCATGCGTGCATGCACAAGCAGGGGGAGAGGGAGAAGGAGAGAATCCCAAGGAGACTCCCTGCTGAGCACAGAGCCCAAAGTGGGCTCAATCCCACAACTCTGAGATCATGATGTGAGCTGAAATCAAGATTTGGATTAACCAACTTAACAGACAGAGCCACCCAGGCACCCCAAGATAATCATTAATGCTTTTTTTTAAATATATACTTTATTTATGTATCTGACACAGAGAGAGCGAGCACAAGCAGGGGGAGCACCATGCAGAGCGAGAGAGAAGGGCTCTGGCTGAGCAGGGAGCCCAGTGCGGGGTTCAGTCCCAAGACCCTGGAATCGTGACCTGATCTGAAGGCAGATGCTTAACCAAATGATCCACCCAGGCACCCCATCTAACACATTATTAATGTGTATGGCTTGGTACTAGGATGAAATTGGCCTAATCATCTTCCTTTTGTTTTGACAACCCTTAGATTTCATTCCTCTTACGGTTCTTAGGTTCTGGTTGTGGAAAGCAGGTGCATTCTAAGTTATACTAATTATTCTTTCATGAATACTCTGTAAATTTGCATTCATCCCATTCTCTAGATTTTGGGTTGTTTTTAAGTTTTTCTCTCTGAATATTTGTATAAAATTAAAAGGCTAATTCAGTTTTCTCTGAAATTCTGAGAACCTGTCAATTTTCATTAGATTAAATTAGGTTGCACTGGTGAACTGTAGAAGCTGTTGTTTAGAAGCAGTCATTGTTTTGTTTTATTTGCTTTATTTTCCAGCTTTATTGTAGTCAATTAACAGTATGTAATACTGTAATTATGTAACAGTAAACTGTACATAAATAATATGTACTTTTTGATGCATTTTAACATATGTATGTATTTGTAATACCATCATCATAATTAAGATAGTGAATGCATCCATCACCTCCTAAATTTTCTCATTTTTCTCTGTAATCCCTCTCTCCTTTGCCTCCCTATCCCCAAACACTATAGATTAGTTCATATTTTCAAAAATGTTATAGAAATGGAATGATGTAGTATGTACTCCCTTTTTTCTCATTCTTTAAGCATAATTAGAAGTTCATCCATTTACCTCTCGATGGATATTTGGGTTGTTTCCAGGGTTTTGGCTACTATACATAGAGCTGTTAATATTACTATGCTGGTAAATTTATTTCTTTATTTCATGTTTGTTTCATTGCCTTCTAGTTGAAGGTGTCTTATCAAACAAACTGAAGCTGAGTTTCTTGGTTTAATTCTTTATTCAAAATCCTTTTTGGAAATTCCATAGTGTGAAATGAATGCAGGAGAGCCCAAGTTTGTTCCCATTGAATTGGCCCCTCATCATGTCACCTGACCAGTTTGAGGTCAGCTATGGATCCTGATTGAGCTGAGCTGTTGGGAAGTCCATTTTGGTTCCAGTAGTCTTCTGTTAATTACTAAAGCCCCAGTATCTGCTTTTCAAGTGAAGTGGTCATGTTCTGTGAGATTTGTTGGTTTAGACCTAGGGAAGAAAGTTACATTAAGCTTTATAGGTGTTGTTTAAGTGCTCTGCTTTTGTTTTCACCTGCCAAGCTTCCCTGTAGTGTATGGTTGATTGTTATTTGCATGTAGTTGGTGGAGTTGTAACAATTTTCAGACCCCGTTATTTTCTCTCGACAGTAGCACAGTGCTAAGAGCATCTAGATAACTTGGGTAATCCCAGGGGCCTTATTTTGAACTTTTGATATTATCTCATAACATTTTTCTGTGCTTCAAGATTTAACTAATGACTTAAGGGAAATGCAGGTACATATAGTGTATATAGTATAATGCCCTGAGAATATTAAAATTGCAGATTTTATTATTTGCCAACAGTAGCCTAGTAGTTGCTCTCAGCTTCTTCCCTTTTTCACTTGTCCTATTTAAAAGTGAACTTATTTACTAATCGAATTTTTACCAGGGTTATACGGTGTAATTGATTTTGGAGGAAAACTAATTGAACACAAGAGTGCTAACTCCTATTCTTTACTTAAATAAACAAGAAAATATAAAAACAGGGCAAAGCTGTTGTTATTTTCATAACTATAGAAGGAGAAGGAGACCACCTGCATGCTAGAAACTCAGACTCTGCTGCATGTGGGTCAGCATTAGAGATGTGTAGCACTCATGTATCTGCCCCATATGAACATACTTCTCATTGTTTAGTATTCTGCAGAGAACTGAAAATGTGTATATTGTATAAAAGGAGGCATGTTGAGCTTCTGAGCCATTCCTGTATAGAATTATATATGAATAATTATTGTGTGGCTACAAAACCATGAAAATGTCTTTCATAGTTTTTGAAAAAGAAGCTTACGTAAATAGAGATCATCAAAAGCAGAAAGGAAAGATTTGGAGAAAAAGTTTGCTGATTTTCCAATTTTAAAATGGAAAGGGCCAATAGATATCATTTTAGTCTTCCAGTTGTAAAGATTTAGTATCAACAGACATAGTACTTACTACACAATTAAAAACTCAAGGAGTTAGTATGCATTTCATTTTAAATTATTTACATGTAACCACACGTATTATTCAAAATAGGAAGAATGCATTTTGTATCGTTTAAAAGAATATTCAGAAAAAATCTATTCTTTATAGAGAAAACACAAAATAATGATTTATGTAGTATGAAAATTATCTTTCCTCAAAAGTTTGAGTCCCTTTTTAAACTTGTCTTTACTTGGTATATTTCTTAGAAGAAATTCCTTCAGAGCATTTTCAGTTTTTTCTGAATTACATGGAGTTATGTTCTTAGTTTACTAAATGTTAATTAGGAGTGCATGTTGCATTATAACACGTGCCTTTTTAAGGTACAAAATGACATTTTGATGGGACGTTTTTCTTTTTGGACAAGGTGATATAATAAATATATCAATAACCTAATATTGAACCATCTTTGCATAACTAAAATAAATCCCTCTGGGACTTAGTAGATTACTCTTAATAGATTTTATTTACTTGTATTTTAATATACAGAATAGGATTGGTCTGAAGTTTTCTTTTGTGTTTCCTGTGGTAGATTTTAGGGTCTGGGTTAGCATTGTAAAACTGTTCTGAAACTTCTTTCATTTGTTCGTATATTCATTAGTTGGGGTCTAAAGCCAGGAAAGGGGGAAGAAGTTTTGTTCTTCCCTTTCCAAATCTCTTAACCAGACTAAAAGCAACAGTATTATAATTAAGTTACATATATTACTGCTTAGCTATGTTTTTTCAGACTAGCTTGGGAACCAAACTACCATTTAAGGCTATTTTTTTTCTCTCCATAGGAAAAACACAGGGCAGGTTCCAAATAACTGATTCAAAGAGTGGGCTTGTGTGTGTTTTCCTCCTTCCAAGCCTTTCCTCTCTCTGTCAGTATGATCATATGGCCATGTATTACCATACCCTGGATGTCACTGAGCTGATGAATTCATGCTGCTGACATCCATGACTATTTAATAGTTTAATCTATGAGTATTTTAAGTAGGAAGGCACATCAGTAAACCTGATGAATGCTTGACTGTATAAACAAAGCCTAACTCCTACATTCCTGGTGAGTTTAATTGATAGAACTTAGGCAGTTCTTTGCATCTTAATTTTTTTTTTTTTTTGCCCAGCACTTTCATTTATAGAAGATTAATTGAAGGAAGTAATTATGAGTATATGTTGGGGTTTAGTTACAAGGATGCAAAGTGAAGCATGCTTTATAACTCTAAAGATTTATAGATAACCTAAGTGCTTAGCAATAGGGAATTATTTAAATGAGTATGGATAATTAAATAATGGAATATTGTGTAGCCATTAAAATGTTACTAAAAAATACATTTGACACTGAAAGGTCACACTTACAATACACTAAGTGAAAAAACATTTTACAAAGCTTGAAGGCATCAAATAATCTCATTTTGAAAAATAGGTGAAGCACATCTACACACACATACACACACACACACACACACACACACACACACACACACAAAACCTATAATAAGATACCAGAGTGAAGGTAAGGATGCTCTCTTGAGGACATGATTATAGATGACTGTTTTTTTCTTTTTTATTGGTGTCATTGGATTTTCTAGAATTAATACATCTGTGATAAGAAAAAAAATACTTTAAAAAAAGGAACTGATGCTGGCACAAATAGACCATATAGACATTCCATCTCCATAGAAAAAATGTGTATCTAGAAAATGATATGAGTATTAACTCCTTGAGTTTTTGTGTAGCACTTACTATTTCGGTTAATAGTAAATCATCTTAAGCAAAAAAGCCAAGTCCAGGTCTCCTTGAAGATTCATTTAGAAAGATCCACTTCCGTTCTTGTCACGTTTTTTTTCTAAAATGTATTTTGATTCTTGCCAGCCTTGAAAGGACTTGTTCCATTTTAAATTTTTATGTGCTTACTTCTGGGGTTGACAGACCGTCTGGACATTCGAGCAGCCCGGATTCTTCTGGATAATGATCATTATGCTATGGAAAAATTGAAGAAAAGAGTGCTGGAATACCTGGCCGTCAGACAGCTGAAAAACAACCTGAAGGGCCCTATTCTTTGCTTTGTTGGCCCTCCTGGAGTTGGTAAAACAAGTGTGGGAAGATCAGTGGCCAAAACTCTTGGTCGAGAGTTCCACAGGATTGCACTTGGAGGAGTGTGTGACCAGTCTGACATTCGAGGACACAGGTAGACTCTTTCTTTCAGTTCGATCTCTCTGGTTCTCCATTTTAATGGACTAAAGCCCCTCAAAAGCCCAGGCATAATATATATCTTTTTCTCAAAGGGCTATTTATGATACCTTGAATCAAAAGGACACTCACTCATAGTACTTATTTATAGTACATCCATAGGATGTTTATAGCTGGCTTAGAGCCTCAACCATAATAGTATACCCAAACTAACCTTGGTATTTGTATGATAACAGATAATGAATCTTTGCCTCAGCTTTCTTAGAATTTCATTTGAATGCAATTATAAATCAGTTATGGTTAGATATTACAGTGTCTTTAAATTCATTTTGGCCCAGTGACATTTCATAAATAAACCATAACTCTTAGAATTTAAAAAATAAGTACAACAACTGGTGCACATAAGAGGAGGGAAGAAATCTTTAATAACAAATATATGTTTGCAGTTTAACTTTCTTTTAAGAAGGTTAGTTTTCCATAAGAATAATAAGGAGAAAGGTTAGGATGATTGAGACCTCTATTTTTTACATTTTTTACATTTTTTTGCATTTTTTACACCCTTTCTATAAAAATACATTAAACTGTGAGAACTGAGTCTGTGATTAATCTTACATTATTAGAATCAGATTTGCATCTTAGGCTCATCGTTTTCTTCTCTGTTACCCAGATTGGAAGATGCTTTGGGAAAGCATGAACTTTCTGTTTCAAGTTTTAAGGGTTTCATAGCAGTTGTGAGAAAATATACCTTTAATGTATGTATTAAAGAACATTTTAAAATGTAGACTATTTAAAAATGTAGAAATCATGGATGCTTATAAAAGAATATGATGTTATAAACCTGAAACTAATGTCAGTGATGTCTCAATTTAAAAAAAAATTTTTAAACTACTTAACTTCCAGTAGAAAATAATTAAACTGAAGATAAAATTTCTCTCCTCAAGGTTATACCCTCAGTCTTAAAGTTGTTAAAGCAGTCTATTTTATAAGTGGAAGGTTTGAAAAGCAGGCCAGTGCAGGCAGTGAACAACTGCCAGGCTAATTTAAATGCATAGTTACAGTTTGGTGAATATGGATTAAACTTGGATTATGGGGGAAAAAAAGAAAATGATGCCTTTTTAACATCTTGTTTTCCATTTGTCTTTTTAACAAGACCATTGGCCTTACTTAGGCAGGAATGGGAAACTGTTTCAGAGACTTTTCCTTGGAAAATCATTCTTTTTCTCTTTTCTTTGCTTATTTACGATTCTTATGCATTAAAGAAAAATTGCCAAGATTTCAATAAATAAGCAATGAGGACTGCAGATTAGGTTAGAGAATTGAGGTGGGTCATTCTTTCTGGCAATTTCAAACTATTTTTGTCACCTAGACTTGCTTATTCTCACATGTGCCACTAGAGGCTGTACTTCGCTTTTGTAAAGAAATTGGCACCTTGTACCAGTCTTGGAGAAACTGGGTCTAGGGCCTAAATCTTTTAATTTTAGCCTGAAAGCTTTTGGGAGATGTTTCCCACACAGGTGACTTGACTCATGCATCCAGAGTTGTTTTAGTTTATTTCTTCCTTTTGATATCTGTAGCATAGTATTTGTAAGTGTTTGATGGAATTTACAGAGGGAATTTGTGGAATTCTTGTCATGTGAAATTAATGTCAAGAGCACATGACATGTAAGTAATTTGTCCTATTTCTTGCCATTTTGGCATTACTTATTCAGTAAGACTTGGAAAGAACTTACTCAGTGCCTGACACACAGTAAGCATTTGATAAAAACTAGCTTTAATTATTATTTTAATTTTAAATTTACAGGAAGGCAAATTTACATTCAACAACTTTAATGACTTTTTATAAAATTTAGTCTAATTTTTAAATAGTACCTAAAATATCCTGTTTTGGGCATTATTATTTAATTTATGTGGCAGAATTGTAGAAAAATGTATTTTTATGATGCCTATTGTGGGCAGTAATATATTCTCACCACTTCTTATGAACATTGTTGGTTTTAAGCAGAGCTATTTTTTAAGTCTTTACTGATACTAATGGTCGTAAAATCTGTTCAAGTGGATGGTATACTTCCACATGTGTGAGTATCATTAAGAAAACTGAATCTCTTGTGAGTCTTTTATAAAATGAGGCTGTGTGTTTGCCCAAAATATATGTATAAATATAAGTGTTTTAGAAATGTATGACATGCATAGAAGCTGTGGTCATTGCCAAATAAAGAATACATGGATTAGTATGAGCCATTCTACTGTGCCAGTAGGTAAGTACTCCCTCTCCATCACTGTACAAGGTGTTTAATTAAACACTACAGCAACCTGCCCTTGTACTACTGGGGGCTTATTACTCACCTACCCTCCTAAATCATCAAAGCTTGGAGAAGATGTTTATTTGAAAATCTGTTTGGAAGCCCCTGGAGAGTGGGGTGTGGTGGTTAAGGAGAGCAGAGGTTGAGAAGAGAGTATGGGCTTATGTCAGAGCTGTGGGTTGGAGGTTAGTAGGAGGGAAGGAAGAACAGTAGCTTATAGCACACTCATGGGGTGGAGTTTGTAGGAACAAGTGGTTCCATTTGACAATTGAAGCATTTTGGAAACACCCAGATCTTGGCGTTTAAGTACTGGTCACATGCTTGCAATTAGAGTTCATGCAAAGTTTTGTTTTTCCTCAGCCTCTAAGTAGGCACCACTGTTCTGCAGTCTTAAAATAGCCAGAGTAAAACAGAGCTGCTTTATATTATCTTCCTTGCTTATTCTTTTGATTCTGTCACTCACTTTCCCTATTTTCCCATGCTTGGAACTCTATCCTTTTGCTAGAAATACCTGTTTATTTGAAGGAAGGTGCTATTAAGTTAGGAATTATTTTAAAAACAAAAAAATGTGTGTTTTAGAGTTCAAAGATAATGAAGTAGGAGATGGGGAAGCAAAAGAAAGACTTGGTTTATATTTAAATCTAAAACTTGGAAAATTGTGATCTGATTTTACATTGGCCCATTGTTTGGTTTGTATTATTTTGAGTAACTTAAAAGAAGAAGAGTCATGTTTATGTTTCATATTAACTAATACAGCTTTTCAATCTTCTCAACATTTCTCATTTGGGTTTTTCTCCATTGGGATTTTTCTCACCACTTTTATAAGCCACAGAATCTCTGCTTCTATCAGTTTTTACAACTTAACATTTTAGTATTTAAGTATTACATTTAAAGAATTTAAATCAGTTCATAGCAATTAAATATAACTTCTTTTTGGATAAAGTTTTATGAAATCATGTTTGCATAATCATTTTTCTTTAGTTGTTTCTTGGTGAAATATACTTATTGCTTATGATATGTCTCAAGTTATTGTGGATGATAACTTTTTGGAAGTAGTTTGCCAGCACTTTGTTCACATAGTAAAATTATATCATTGCAAAGAATCTTTGGCTCAAACAAGATGAGAAGAAAAATGAACTTTTGCTTTCCATGTTGATACATCTTCATGAACCTGAAATGGTGATGTTTTAAATAAATTGTTTCGTTATTAGTCTCCACAAAGGGAAAATAAACAAAATAGCAAGCTTTTAATATATTTTTAGCATAGTATGTCAGACATGCTATAGTTTACTCACTATCCTCCTTATAACCTGTATTTGCATATTGCTCTTCTTTGCCTCTTTAAAGTTTAGTTTTATTTTTAGGCCCCAATTCAAGGCTTTCTCCATTAATATATATTACTTTAGAGAAGAGTCAGATCATAACTAACTGCTGTTGTCTACTGTTTTCTTTTGATGATTAATACAGGCCTCTGGGATTTGCAATACATTACTATAGAGCTAAGTCATAAATACGGAAAAAAGTAAGAGGTCTGTAGAGTAGTAGGGTTTTTAGCATGTCTTATTGTCCTTTGTATCACTCCTTGCACACCGCACAGTGCCAGACATGGTAAGTGCTTTCTGAGTGCTTTGTGAATTCAAGTAAGATTAAAACATAATTATATTTTGGAAATATTATGGTCCTTTAAATGCGTGCATCCATACAAATGAGTCCATAAAAAGATTTCGGAATGACTGCTATAAGAATAACAATTTGATTTGTTTAAAAAAAAAAAAAAAAAACAATTTGATTTGTTTAGACATGCTATATTAAAGACTGCTTTTAGTTTCTTAAAGACTTTTTCTTTGGAGATCATAAGGATCTCTTTTAAGGCTTATTACTATTCCCAGTTGGAGATAAACACACACACGCACACACACACACACATACGTATACCCTTGGAATAAAATTTGGAATTTTTTTTAAAAGGAAAAAAATTCTCATGTTTTTCTACCATACAGAGATAATCACTGTTACCATTTTATTTCCTGACAGAAATGGGCAGCTTTCGCCATTTTTTTAAAAAGCAATTGTGATCATACTCTTTCCACTTAAAATTAAAAGACATTTTTTTATACTACAAATTCTTTCTTTGTAAGTATCCCCTTCAGTAGTTTTCACTGTAGCCCATTAGAGCTCCTTAATTGAGCAGGCATGGAAAGGTGATGGTGAAATGCCTGTTTCCCTCCTTCTTTAAACACTGGGAAAGAGATAAGTAAATATACATTAGTTCCTTTTAAAAAAAAATATTTATTAATGAGAGACACAGAGAGAGAGAGACATAGGCAGAGAGAGAAGCAGGCTCCCTGCAGGAAGCCCAATGTGAGACTCGATCCCAGAACCCCAGGATCACACCCTGAGCCAAAGGCAGACGCTCAACCACTGAACCACCCAGATGTCCCTACCCATTGGTTCCTGATCTTTAAGTGTCAGTGACAGTGACAGGCTGACCAGCCTTTTGGCTTACATTGGGTTTGAAGATATCCAGGCACAGAGTGGTAAAGTAGTTGATTACCATGGAGCTATAAATATGTGATACTGTACTCATCTGTAGTTTTTTGAAGCATAAAGCAGACTATATTTTGGAAAGTGAAAAGTGCTGATCTTCTATCTTAATATTTTGAACCACATAGATAACGTGTAGTTTTGTGTATCTCATACACTAGTTGAATAGTCCTGATAAACCTATGAACTGCCTGTACCAATTATAAGAAAAATAGGAATTAATATATTTCTTAAATTAACTTGTGTGCTTTGGTTTTAAGAATAACTTCTAGGTAATCATTTTATCTTAGGCTAAATAATAAGTAATTGAAGAGATACATTCTTTGTAAACTTCCCTGTATTGTGCTATGTTGCTTTCTAGATGTTATGAGGAAGGACATGGAAAAGTACGTATTTTGCCCTCAAAAAAGTTATAGTTTATAAAAGAGTATTAATTTCATTAATTTCCTACCTATGTAGTTTCTCAGGAGGATAATTTGGTATGCTAATTTGTTTTTTTAAAAAGTGGTTATGGGATGCCTGGATGGCTCAGCGGTTGAGTGTCTGCCTTCGGCCCAGGGCATGATCCTGGAGTCCCAGGATCGAGTCCCACATCATGCTCCCTGCATGGAGCCTGCTTCTCCCTCTGCCTGTGTCTCTGCCCCACTCTCTCTCTGTCTCTCATGAATAAATAAATAAAATCTTAAAAAAAAAAGTAGTTATATTGGGTGATGTTGAAAGAGAACATTTTATTTTGTGTGTTGCTACATTTTTCACCATTTGATTCATATTCCAAAGGTTTATTCAAAGTATATTCTGTATCTTGAGTCAGTGAATTGCATGCTACCATACCTTCTGGCAAAAGATAGCACATTATAGATACTTTCCACAGCTTACAGACCCTGTGTAATGGTTCTCTTCTTTGTTTGAACTCTAGACTAGTGGTAGACATTTGGGGGACATCACCTGTGATTGAGGAACACTAAGGGCACTGAATGTGCTTGGTGCTGTGGAAAGACATTAACAACAATGAACATCTTTTGAAAGCTTACCATGTGCCAGGCACTATGCTGTGTGCTTTACCTATTATGTTCTCATAATCATATAATTCATGAGGTTGACACTGTTACTGTGTCCATTTTACAAATGAAGAACCTGAGACTTAGGTCAAGTAGATTGTTCAAAGCAGTATTCAAAGGCTTGTATGGCCTTCACAGTGGTGATAGAAAGATACTTTTGGTGCTAGCATGGCTGATCTGAAGTCTTATAAATAATTAGGAAAAACAGGCCTTTGTTTGGAGAACTGATATGACAGCTCTATATCTAGGATCTATTCTATAATAAGACTTACTCTCTGTCATCAGAGTGCTCAGTGGCTCTTTAGAAGAGGCTGTACACTTGGTACCCATAAATAAAAGCTAGGTTGTAACTATATCAGTTAAATTGCAGGGCCAGTAAATGCTGTAGATGTAGCATTATTGGAAAGATAACTTTGTGAGAGGTGGTCAGGAAAAGTTGTTTAGAATTTATGGATTTACACAGGCAGGGAGAGAATTAAGGGCAGGAAAATACCATATTAACGAAGGTTTAAAAAACATAAAGAGATATAATAGGATTGTGATTGTAGATAAAGCAGGGGCATTATGGCAGTAGATTGGGAAGGCTGGTGGGGACTGCATCATGAAGAGCCTTGAATTCCAAACAAAGGAGTTTGGATTTCTTCACTAGGCTTTGGAAAGCAATGGAAGGTTTAGGAGTAATTATTTGTATATGGATTAGGATCTACATTTCTGTTCTTTAGAAGGGATACCTGCCTAGAATATTATTTTCTCTCCATGACTTTAGGTCTAGAATTGTCAGTACCTGTTTCTGAAATCTACCTGTCAAAAGCAGTAAGGAAAAGAAAGAAGTTAATGGAGTAGGAAATAACTCCCTTAGAGGCTTTGTGGTGGTTATTTTTTGGTTTTTGTTTTAATTTCCCTTCTCTACTTATTCATAGAATACTGGCAAATCTGCAGGTTTTCTAGAGAAATAATTTGAGAGACTTTTATTAATTTTGAGTCTCGTCCTTCCTGTATCCCATTCTGAAATCTTGAATGCTGACTCCTTATTGTAATAGGACAGTGTTTATTGTATTTCGTTCCAGTGCCTCGGTCACCCTCTTTGGATGTAAGGCATTCCCACGATATTTGTAAGGCTTTCTTGTCTTTTCAAAGGTCACTCTGTTTACTCTGTCCTACTTTATACAGTCATGCGGTGAAACTGAGGCCTGCTTCATGGATTGGCTTTGTACCCATCCTAAGATAACTATTGCGGTTACACTCACTATCGACCAGTTTCTTGTAGGCAGTCACCCTTTTATGCCTTTTCACAAACAACATCTGCTTGAGCATTGGCTTAGGCAACAAGGTTGTAATTAAAATTAGTAAATTGCTGCTGAAAATAAAGGTTTGCTGGCTTTGTAAAACAAACAAACAAACAAACAAAAAACCCACTGTTTTCCTTTTGACAAACACATTTGTTTTTATTTATGCCATCCTCTACATCTATTATAATTATGTAGGTGATTCTTGTTCAGATATGATAAAGGAGGCTCTGACAACAAGTGCACAACAAAACATCTGGCTGAACTTGGTTATACCAGTTAGTGTATATAGGATGAACATGTTTTATTAAAAAGGCCCAAATTAATGGAACTTTAATATACATCCAATTGACCTCAAATCTTACTATTATTAATAACAAACTATTGCCTTTAAAATAAAAGAATTTGGGTTTGGTGTTTTGTTTTGTTCTGCATTTTGAGTGGCCCTTTGAACAATTCTGATTTCCTTCATAAAGATGATGATGATGCTTTAACCAGCCCTGGGACAACCATTTATGTGTGGAAAAGGTAATTGTGTTGAAGGGGGATGGAGATGGTACTGAGAAACTATGAAAAGCATAGGAATTAAATTCATAGGCTTCTTTGGACATTTTGGAATCCTGAAAAGAGTTATAATCATGTGCTTAAGTATAATGTTTTTCAATTTCACTAAATGACAATGACTAGATTCTTCCAATATCATGGGAAACTTAGAGCCAGAATTAAATGAAAAGTAAAATTGAATCTAATAACTCTTGGTTGTATCATAGAGCTTTTAAAATATATAGTATCTCTTTGCTCTATTACTATGATAACTAAATGACTTTTTCCCAGTCCTAAATTTTGAGTTCTAAGTGATAACGCTCTTGCCTCCTGACACTTTAACTTGCTGCTTGCTTTCTATAGGCGCACTTATGTTGGCAGTATGCCTGGTCGTATAATCAATGGCTTGAAGACTGTTGGGGTTAACAACCCAGTGTTCCTGTTAGATGAGGTTGACAAACTAGGAAAAAGTCTACAGGGTGATCCCGCAGCAGCTCTCCTTGAGGTAAGTATTTAGAAACTTCCCTGTGTTCATACTTGAAGAGTATGGATGGAAGCAGTATACAGTGATGTGGGTTTAGTCATGGGGAAAGTGTGATACAGACTAAAATCTGAAGCAGATTAAAACTTAAAATATCTTAGAGATTTCTTTCTTTTTCTAATAATTCACTCGTTTCTTTTGTTGTTATTTTTATCAAATACTTTAAATTTTATACATGCTTTTTGTTTAAAGACCAGTAGTTCTATAAGGTTATTACAAAAAACAGGAAGCAAATCTTTTTCTCAATAGGGTCCTCGATGTCCATTTCTACATGTTGACCTCTTTAACTTTTAGTTGATTAGTCCATTCTCAAAATAGCATGACCATATTGCCGCTTCTTGATTATACAATTTCTGGCATCATCTGTTGATTCTCCTCTATAAGAGAGGAGGATTTCACTTACTTTCTTCCCTTCACCCCCACTATATCATTCTTCTACCCCTAATCCCCTGATCTGAATTGCATCCTGATTCGGTTAAGGCATTGTCAAATACTTATGTTATTATAAGTATGTAAGTTCTTTTCACAGCTGAGCCATAGTTACCATGTGGTAAACTATGATCACTTTTCTTTTCCTGTCCTTCCTTTGTTTTGTTGCACGTATTTTAAAAAAAAACTTTGTGGAGCTAATAATCGTCTTGTTTATTTTGCTTACTTCCAGTAGTTGTCTAAGTCTTGAACTTTGAAGACTTGTAGACACTGTGGGGGGCCTGAGTGGCACAGTTGATTAAGCATCCAACTCAGGTCATGATCTCAGGGTGGTGAGATTGAGCCCCACATCAGGCTCTGTGCTCAATGCAGAGTTGGCTTGAGATTCTCTCTCTCTCCTGCCCCTCTCCTCTGCTCCGGAGTATGTGGTAGACATTTGGGGGACATCACCTGTCCTCTCGCTCTCTCTCTTTCTCACTTTCACTTTCACTTTCTCTGTCAAACAAAATCTTTAAAAAAAAAAAAAAAAGACTTGGAGACACCTTAAGCATTGGTCAGTTTTATCTCTTTCATGCCTCCAGCCTGAGCTACATTTCCGCATCTGGTACCCAGCTGCCTTACTAGGGTCTCCCTTCATCTCCCACCATGTTGGATTTCCTGTTTTCTGTATTCCATGTCTTCCTCATTCTTGGCTTTATTCTCTCACTTTCTTGGTGTTAATCTTCTAATAGCTTCCTGAGAAAGCTTGCATGGGTGGGAAATGTTTTTAGAAATGCGTATCTGAAAGTGTCTTTACGTTTCCCTCATGCTTGATTGGTGGTTTGCATTCTGGTTGAACATCTTTTTCCTGCAATATTTTGAAGACATTGCTCCATTGTTTTCCATTTTCCTATGTTGCTGTTGATTAGACTGAAGCCTTCAGGACTGTCTGTTGTAACTTGTTTTACTCTGAAAACTTTCAGGATGTACTCTTTTATCCCAGTGTTCTAAAATTTTACAGTAATCTGCCTTGGGATGGGTCTCTTTTCATTTTTGCTGATGCTTTCAAGATTCTTTGAATTGGAAAATCCTGTCCTTTATTTCTTTAAAATTTTCTTGACTTCTTTTGATGATGACTTTTTCTTCATTTTGGGGGAACTCCTATTAATTGCATGTGGGATCTTTAATTTTCTTACCTTTTCTGTTACTCTTCTTTCTTTTTTTTTTTTTTGCTATTACTTTTAATGAAGACTTCCTTAGCTTTATCTGTTGATCCTTCTATAATTTTTTGTTTCAAAGAACTTTTTCTTAAATTCCCTGTTGATTCTTTTTTATAGTATCTTGCTCATTACATAGATGTAATATGTCCTCTTTGTGAAAGATACTGATAGATTTTTTTACCTTTCCTTTATGCTGCTTTTATCTATTATATATTTTTCTGTTTTAGAGTCCTCCTTTAGATATCATAATTTTTGCTTGTTCATTCGTGTTTATTTATTTATTTATTTTTTAAAGATTTTATTTTATATATTCATGAGAGACAGAGAGGCAGAGACACAGGCAGAGGGAGAAGCAGGCTCCGTGCAAGGAGCCCGATGTGGGACTCTGTCCTAGGAATCCAGGATTATGCCCTGAGCCAAAGGCAGATGCTCAACCGCTGAGCCACCCAGGCATCCCTCATTCGTGTTTAATAGTGAAGAACAGAAATGCTGGTTGGAAGCTGTGCACATCTGAGTTTCACAACAGGATCAGCTGGGCTGTTTGGTGGAGGAACCTCTTTAGATCAGTAATTTCGGTCTTTTGAGGTTGGGCAGATTTCTCAGAGGACTCCATAAGTCCCTTGCCTTTAGAGTGGAGGCTGGGTTGCCAACTTCCAGGGAACCAAGCAAGGGGGAGAAGGGTAAGGACGGTGACTGTCACTGCATTCAGCATTCCAGATGTATGCGTTTATCTGAACTGTTACTTTCAGGAGAGTACATACTCTCTTTAGTTGTGCACAGGGTCACTGGAGGAAAATAAGCTCTGGTATTTTGCTGGGTTGGGGGAAGGGATTTGGGACCTGACTACTTCATAAACTTACTTTGACCAGTCCTCATTTTACTACCTCTACCCCCTGCTCCCCAACCCTTACCGTGGTTTAAATAAAATATTTTATTCAAACTGATTTGTAAAATTGAGGGGAAACTTGATTTGTGAAAGTTTCTTTTGTTTTGTTTTTTCTTATTTCCTTGCTTTGATTTCCCTTTGGCTTCCTGTTCCTTTTCTGCTTTTGTAATCTTCTTAGAACAGGATGACCTTGGAACATGTGTCTTGTAAGAAGCAGGGTAACTATACATTCTGATTTGCCTAGTACAATCCCATTTTATGCCTAATTATTAATTGCACTCTCTTTTAGTCTCAGAAGTGGGTCCTGTTGGGACAGTAAAAAGTACTGTTGCCATACTTAAAAGCTACAGAACTTGGAGATACAGAGTTTCATTTGGTTTTCCCTATTATTGTGGTAAGACAGAAAATTCTGACTCAGTAACTGCTTTACTCATCAGTACAGTAAAATAGTGAACATTATTGAAGAGTTTAGTGGTTTCTTAGATGATAACATTAGACTTTCAGTTTAATCAACATTGGGGCATTTTTCAGATAATCTGACAGATTCTCTCATTAGACAGTTACAGTTACTCTGTTGAAAAGAATTTGAGAATCCTTGATACTTCAGTTTCTCAACATGCTGAGTGGGAGTCCTGAAACAAATCCACCAGAGAGCTTCACAAGCAATAGTCGATGATTAAGCCCCCTGTCTGTCATACAGTATATTTTAGGTCTTCACGTAGTGCTTTGTCCTGTTTCAGTAAGATTTGTTGAACTGAGTCAATCTTTGATAACAAGCATCTGGCATAATGATATTTTCTTGTCTGATGTAGAAGTTGGAATTCACTTTTTGGCAGTTGATTTATTAATATTGCAAATAAAAGTATTAAAGCCTCAAATGATACCTCAAAGTAAATGCTACCTGGGGCAACATACTTATCACTATAGTTTAACTATGAATAGCATCAGTTCCTATAGTCTAGGGTTCTATACAGTGAAGCAAAGCACATATATAGAAGAAATGAGTATTTTGGTACCTGACTTCCTTCTCCTCCCCACCTGCTCCTGTGCTGGGTTAAAAAAAAAAACAAAAACTCTTAAACCTATCGGTTGTTGAAATAATTAAATGTGATACAGTAAAAGTGCTCTGGAAACTGTAAAATACTCTATGATGTTATGTTAATATCCACTGACATTTCTTCTGTGTCCATTTTGAAAGCCACTTGCTGTTTCATTGCCTTTAGGCCTACCTAAATGAAAAAAGGAACAAATTACTCAGCACCTTGTACTTAAAGTAGAAAATTACTAAGAGTCTAGAATATCCAAAAGTATGTTTTTTTAATCCTTCCATATAGAAAGCCTGCTTTTAATGAAATTACTTCTAGATATGATTTATAAAATATAGTTATACAAGATTATTTTATAGCTAATTTAGATTAAAACAATATATATTAAATTAACATAATGTAGATACAGAGTGGTTACTCCAAGCAAGCTAAAGAATTATACTTGTACTGCCTATAGATTCTCCTCATCTTCATATTTATTTATGAAGGAGATGCCTATTTCCAGTTACTATTGTCAACAAAGGAATATTTACCCAAAATTTAGACAGCCTTTTAGGAAAATTTATTGGAAGAATATAAAAACATATTCAACTAATGGATTAAAAAAAATATTGGTAGACAGTAGAAGTTGGATAAGTCTGTTGAGTAGTATTAAAATGTGAGATACAAGGAAAGTCTTTTTATGTAATTACTAGACTCAACAAAATTATAGAATTCTTATCAGGTACATACAGTCATATTTATAATTGATGGAAGATTCAGACTTTGTTATAAAATGTAAGTGCACTTCTGAAATACACTTTTGTGTGAATGGGCTAACAAAATACGTGGCTACTTTACCAATTTTCTATATAAGCAGTATTTACAGTTCTGAATAATGTATGATATCCCCAAAGTAGAGAAGTCACTAATGTAGACATAGTAAACTTTTTTTTAACTGAAGTTCTTTTTTAATTAGAATTCGAGCCTTTTAGTAATTAGATGGGGTTATGTATATTTACTACTTGAGTATAACAGACATGGGATATTCTAATCTAAGCTCTACAATTATTGTCAAAGAAAGTCAAAGGAGAGAGATTTGGGAATCATCTCATCCAGCTCCATCCTTTTATTAATGAAAAATTTGTAGTTCTGGATGCTACCTTAATTTTTTTTATCTCATCACGTGCTTTATTTACAATATAAATTCTAAGATCCAGCAGAGTAAAAAATGTCTTAATACTGATGTTATGAAAGAGGTGTTTGTGAAGACACATTTTTCCCCTTTCATTTCTTCTCTGCTATCTCTGATTAAGAGGGATCCTGTAATTGAGTGATCAAACTAAGCTACATTAGGGAAACAAGGACCTGCTAATCATTACTTCTCAGTGCTGGCAAACCCTGTACCAGTGCGCAGGGTGTAACTTGCAGGTTACACAAAAATGTCTTCATGTCTTTGTTACCACTTTTCTTTATATACCCTGTTCCCAATTTTTGTCTTCTTTACCCTGTTACCTACCCACTTTCCCCCAGCACACATACAGGCACAATCTGCCACCTGAATGTCCATTACTCTCTCTCCCTTAGCTATATTCTCAACAAAAATTGCTGTTTCTCATTTCTACCCTGTTTAGCCACTCCCATTATTAGAGTTTGGTAGTGATCAAGTTGTGTGGTTAAATTTACATGAAAATTAATTTTGGAGTACGTTGGGGCAATTATTGTTATGTATTTGTTACTAGATAATCTGCAAGATTTTCTTTTCCTCTTCTACCATCCTTAGGGATGCTCTATAAGGGGACCACTAGACAAACCTGTGGCCCAAATCTTGGCTGTATGTCTCCGCAAAGACCCACCACTGAATTCAATAGTAAAATAAGAAAAGGAAAGAAAAAAAAAAAAAACACTTGAGAAGTATCGACAGTAAATTGTTAAGCTGAGAAATAGTAATTTAACTAACTAAGAAATAATGATGAGTTGGGTTTAGTCTTTATATCTGAGGTTTTCAATAGCAAGCAATTTTCAAAATACCTTGTTCATTTTAGGAAATGCTTATAAATATTTAATAGATTATATATTCTTATTTTTATATGAAGAATAGGCAATATTTACAAAATATAGAGAACCCTCTTTTATATTGATGATTCTCTTTTGCCAGAAATAAATGAAAAACTGAATGTTTTATAAAATATATGATCAACTTTGGGCAATTTAAGTCACAAGAAGAAATAGATGTTCAGAGGGAGATGTTAAACTGGTTGCCACTGATTAAACCAAAGCAGCAAACCCTATTTAAAAATTATGATTTAAATATATTTTATTTATTTACTTTTTTACAGTAGTGAGGTATAATTACATTTAGAAAGTGAATATATTTAAAATGTACATTTTTATTAATTTTGATGTGTGTGTAAATCATAAACCATAAGTATAATCAAAGTAATAAACATTGAAGTTCCACTTATTCATTACAGGGCATCAAAAGTAGATTAAAATTGTCACAACAATCTGTGAATTTGAAGAGCAATTGATAGAGATTATGCAGTCTAAAGAATAGGAAAACAAAATGACTAAAATGAACAAGGAAATATGGGATATAGATAAGCACAACAATCTATGCATAATTCAACAGGACAGGGAGATGGGAGCAGAAAAAATTTTTGAGGGAATAATGGATGAAAACTTATCAAATTTGATAAAAAACATAAATCTACACATTTGTGGAGCTCAGTGAATTTCCATGTAGGATAAGCTCAGAGAAATCCATAGATAGATAAAATAGTAAGAATCCTAAAAGACAAAAGAGAAAACTTTGAAAATAGCAAGAGAAAAACAATTGATGTATCTGTTAACATTTTGATCGACATTTGGATTTTTCAAGTGTTTGGCTATTACAAATAAAGCTACTGTGAATACTCATGTACAAGTCTTATATTGACTTCTACTTTTCTTTGATAAATACCTAGGAGTGGATGACTTGGTGAAATGGTAGGTGTTTTATTAGTATTTCATATAACCAACTTTTATTTTTTTCATATAATCAACTTTTAGATTACTTCTTGATACCACCTGTGGCCTTTAATACCCAGTAGGCTTTTTTGAATTACTGTCTTACTCCTGTTGGGCAGTTTGTCATCTTATTGTTTAGCTGTTTTCTCCCTCCTTTTTAAAGAGTCCTAGTTATTCTTTTGAATCATGTCATTAACTATATGGACAGTTTGTTAGTTCAGAAGGTGTATATCCTATTTTTTATAATACTTGTGATAATTTTAAGTTAAAAATCACACATCTCAACTTCTCTAATTATCAACATCATATATGAAATAAGATATATTGTCCCTCCCTTTATTAAATAAAAATGAAGTAATACACAATAGTCTTTTTTTTTTTTTTAGATTTTATTTATTTATTCCTGAGAGACACACAGAGAGAGGCAGAGACATAGGCAGAGGGAGAAGCAGGCTTCCTGCAGGGAGCCCCGTGCAGGATTCAATCCCAGGACCCAGGATCACACCCTGAGCTGCAGGCAGAAGCTCAACCACTGATTTCATTTTTTTAACATTCTATCAAAACCTATTTCAGCATTTATACTGTTTCCTTTTTTAAATTAATCCTTCTCACTCCCCCCCCCACATATTTTTAAGCAGTTAAAACTTAAAAGTTTACAGCACAATTAAGTAGAAAGTACTGAGAGTCCCATATAACCTCTTACCCACCCTCCCCCAGTTATCCCTTTTATTAACGTGTTGCATTTGTGACACATCTGTCACAGTTAATGAACCAATATTAATATATTAATATATTGTTTAAACTGGAGTTCATAGCTTACATCAGGGTTCACTTTGTGTTGTACATTCTATGGGTTTTGATAAATGTATAAAGACCTGTATCTACCATTACAGGATCACATAAAATAGTTTCATTGCCCTAAAAATCCCTTATGTTCCACCTATTCTTTCCTCCCCCTCCCTAAACCTCTAGCAATCACTGCTCTTCTTACTGTCTCCAGTTTTCCCTTTTCCAGAATGACATATGGTTGGAATTATGCAGTCCGTAGTCTTTTCAGTTAGTAAAATGCATTTAAGATTTTTCCTTTTTTTTTTTTTTTGGCTTGGTAGTTCATTTCTTCTTATCACTGAATAATATTCCATTGTATAGATGTACCATAGTTTGTTTATACATTTGTCTATTGAAGGACAGCCTACTTACTTCTAGGTTTTTTCAGTTATGAATAAAGCTACTGTAAACATTTATGTGCAGGCTTTTGTGTGGACATAAGTTTTCAGCTCACTTGGGTAAATACGGGGGAGTCCGGTTGCTGGACCACAAGGTAAGAGCATGTTTAATTTTGTAAGAAACTATCAAACTGTCTTCCATAGCGGCTGTACCACTTGCATTCCCACCAGCAATGAATGACAGTTTCTGTTGCTCCACTTCCTTACCAACATTTGGTGTATGCAGTGTTTTGGATTTTATCTAATATAGTAGGTATGCAGTAGTATCTCATTGTTTTTGTATTCTTTTTTGTAAATGTATTTGCCACGTTTGTTTTTTTTTTTGATAATAGATTTATTGAGACATAATTCACACAGCATAAGATTCACTCCTTAAGTATACAATTCTGTGGTTTTTAAATATATTCTTGCCCATATAGCCATTATTGGCCACTTTCGATCGCCCCCGTCCCACAAGCACAGAGAAGCCACTAATTTCTTACCCTCCCTCCCCCAGTTTTCCCTTTTATTAACATCTTACATTAGTGTAGTACATATTCTGCAGTTGGTGGACATTTGAGTTGTTACCAGTTTTGGTTGTTATATATAATGCTGTTATAATCATTCATGTACAAGTTTGTGTGTAGACATAGGTTTTCAGTTCTCTTGGGTTTTCATTTCTCCAGGAGTGGGGTTGCTAGATCATATGGAAATCCTGTATGTAACATTTTGAGAGACTTAAAAACTATTTCCCAAAGTGGCTGCACCATTTTAGTATTTCACTAACAATATAAGAGAGTTCTAATGTCTCTACATCCACATCAACACTTGTTACTGCCTCTTGTTTTTATTTTAGCCACCCATTTGTTTTAGTAGGTGTGAAGCCATAGTTTATTGTAGTTTTGATTATTTCCCTAATTACTAATATCATTGAGTATCTTTTCATGTGTTTATTGGCCATTTGTGTATTTTCTTTATAGAAATATCTATTCAAACCCATTTTTAACTGGGTTGTCTTTTTCTCATTAACTTCTTTACATATTCTTGATGCAAGTTCCTTCTCAGGTACATGATTTGCAAATAATTTCACCAGTTTTCTGGGTCTTCTTTTCACTTCTTTGATGGTATTGTTTAAAGCACAAAAATTTTTTATTTTTAAGTCTAATTTATTTGTATTTTTCTTTTATCATTTGTAATTTTGGTGTTATATCTAAGAAGCCATCAAGGTCATGAGAATTTATTCTTACATTTTCCTTTAAGAGTTTTACAGTTTAGTTCTTATATTTAGGTTAATGGTTCATTTTGACCTAATGTTTGTATGTGGTATAAGGCGTAGGGATACAACTTCTTTTGCACGTGGATATCCAGTTGTTCCAAGGACCACTTATTGAAGATTTTTCTTTTTCTGTGGAATGGTATTGGCACTCTTGTTGAAAATTCAATTGAGGGACACCTGGGTGGCTCAGCGGTTGAGTGTCTGCCTTTGGCTCAGGACGACATCCTGGAGTCTCGGGATCGAGTCCCACTTTGGGCCCCCTGCGTGGAACCTGCTTCTTCCTCTGCTTGTGTCTCTGCCTCTCTCTCTCTGTGTCTCTCATGAATAAATAAATAAAATATTTTTTTAAAAAAAAAGGAAAGAAAATTCAATTGACTGTAAATGCAAGAGTTTATTTCTGGACTCCCAGTTCTAGTCTCCATTGATTTATAGTCCCTTCCTTATGCCAATACCACACAATCTTGATTACTTTAATTTTATTTAATTTTTTTAAAGATTTATTTATTTATTCATGAGAAACACAAAGAGAGAGAGGCAGAGATACAGGCAGAGGGAGAAGCAGGCTCCATGCAGGGAGCCTGACGCGGGACTCCATCCCGGGTCTCCAGGGTTATACCCTGGGCTGAAGGTGGCGCTAAACTGCTGAGCCACCAGGGCTGCCCGATTAATTTTATAGAAGGTTTTGAAATCAGGAAGTGTGAATCCTCCAGATTTGTCCTTTTTCAAGATTGTTTAGCCATTCTGGGGCCTGGGTCCATATTTCCACATGAATTTTAGTATTAGCTTGTCACTTTCTACAAAAAAAGGCAACTAGGATTTTGATAGGGATTGGATTGAATCTATAGATCATTTTAGGGAATATTACCATATTAATAATAGTAATTCTTCCAATCCATGAACATAGGAGTCTTTCTGTTTATTTAGGTCTTCTTTAATGTATTTCAACAATGTTTTGTGGGTTTCTAAAAAAATTTTTTTTGTTTAAATTCAGTTAATTAACATATAGTGTATTATTAATTTCAGACGCAGAGTTCAACCATTCATCAGTTGTATATACATACACCCAGTGATCATTACATCACATGCTCTCCTTAATCCGTCACCCAAGTACTCCATCCCCCTACCCCCTTCCCTCTAGCAACTCTTAATGGTTTGTTTCCCTCTGATTTTGTCATATTTTTCATATTTTTCCCTCCCTTCTCCTATGCTCTGTTTTGTTTCTTTTGTTTTGTTTCTTAAAGTAGTTTTTGAATATATAAGTCTTACAGTTCTTTTAAGATTATTCTTAAATGTTTTATTTTTTTAATATTAGAAATTGAATTGTTTTTTTCATTTCTGTTTTGCATTGTTTGTGGTTTATGTAAGAAATACAGTTGATTTTTGAATATTGGTCTTATATCCTGTAACCTTTCAGAACTTGTTTATTAGTTTTTCCAGTGGATTCATTAGGCTTTCACATGTAATCCCATGCAAGATCATGTAATATACACATAGAGCTACATTTATTTCTTTCCAGTTTGAATACACTTTTTTTTCCTACTTGCCTTGGCTAGAGCCTCCAGTATGACATTGAATAGAAATGGCAAGATCTGTTCAGATTTTCTATTACTTCTTGATATAAACAGTGGTTTGTATCTTCCTGGGAATCCTTCCATTTCATTTAGGTTACTGAATTTATTAGCATATAGCTATTCACAGTATACTCACATATTTTTTATTTCTGTAAGGTTGATAGTAGTGTGGCCTGAGTCCCTCCAGATTTTAGTAATTTGGGTGTTCTCCCTGCTTTCCTTTGTCAATATGGCTAAATGTCAATTTTATTGAACTACTCAAAGAATCAAGTTTTGATGTATTGATTTACTGTTTTTGTCTTTACTGTTTTTGTTTATGTACTCTCTAATTTTAGTATATCCTTCTTTCTTCTTGCCTTAGTTCAATTTGCTATTTTTCTGCTTTCTTAAGGTAGAAAGTTAGATTATCGATTTGAATTTTTTTAATACATGCTTTTATAGCTACGAATATTATAAGCACTGATTTAGCTGCATCTCAAATTTTAGTAAATTACATTTTTGTCTTTATTCATCTCAAAATATTTTCAACTCCCCTGTGATTTCTTTTTGACCTTTGGTTATTTAGGATTTAGTTTCATATATTTGTGAATTTCCAATTTTTTTTTCTTATTCATTTCTGATTTCATCCCATTGTGATCAGAGATTATACTTTGTGTGATTTCAGTTCTTTGAAATTTAGGTGTTTATTTAATGGCCTTGCTTATGGTCTGTCCTGGAGACTATTCCATGTGCACTTGAAAAGAATGTGTGTACTGCTGCTGTTGCTGGATGGATTGTTCTCTAGATGTTTGTTATGTCTGATTGATTTATAGTATAGTTCAAATCTTCTATGTCCTTGTTGATCTTTTCCTAGTTGTACCTATTATTAGATATATAGAGATAAGACTCAGATATGGATTGTCTACATCCACCTGAAGAGATTTATTATAAGGAATAAGCTTATACAGTTGTGGAGTCTGGGAATTCCAAAATCTGCAGTATGGACTGGCAGGCTGAAGACCCAGGGGAACTGATGGGCAAATGAAGTTCAAAGGCAGTTTTCTGGAGAATTTAATTTCTCTTGCTCAAGGATGCCAGTCTCTTTGTTCTATTCAGACCTTCAACTGATTAGAGGAAGCCCCTCCACTAGGTGGAGGGCAGTCTACCAGAGTTCACCGATTTAAATTTTAATCTCATCTGAAAACACTCTCCAAGTTGACACACAAAATTAAACATCATAAATAACATAAAAATTTAGCTTCAAAAAAATTTAGCTTCAATAAGTCCCCCTTCCCTCTTTCTTTGTGCAGCTATTGTCATAAAAAGTATATCTCTATACACTGTAAATCTATCAACACAGTAATATACAGTTGATTGTCATTATTGCCATAGCTGTGTTCTGTAAAATTGCAGCAAACACTGAATTAGTGAATACTGAATTATTGCTCCAAGGAGAAATAGGTTTGCCAGCCAGTTTGTCAGTTGATCAATATATAACCTTGTTTTATTTGTGTTTCTGTTACAGTTGGTTATTTAATATATATTGTTCATTCATTAACATACAACTCATGACTGCTAACACTATTACTCATGCCTAAATGAAGCTTACCTAACACAGCCTTGCTGTCTTATGAACTTGCACAGAAAACACTTAAGTACTACTTTTAGGGGGTCTTTTAAACAGCAAAATCACTAACGAAAAGCACGGAAATGCAGAAAACATGGCACTATTAAATAGAATGCAAAAAGGATACGTGTTTAGAATGTGACAACTGTAACAAGAAGACGGCATCATTCTTGTTTGACTTCAGCTGGGAATACCCACCTTGGGCTGTGTGTTTTCTTGTGTCTGCAGGTAACTACAGAAGCACCACAAGTATTAATTTTTGAGTTGTAAATAAATTCTAGGTATTAGGCAAATTGGCAAATTCAGAAGCCATGAATAATGAGAACCAATTGTAATTATTGTTTTATGAAGTCATTTGAATCAGATAAGAGAAGATCAGATTACAAACAAAAAATACATTTATATTGGCTTTTGTATTTACCAATGCAGTTATTTTAACAGGTGTTCTTTGTTTCTTTGTGTAGATACAGCTTAGTGTCCTTTCACTTTAGCCGTTAGTATTTCTTGTCTAGTTGGCTAGTTATAAATTCTCTCAGTGTTTTTTATCTGGGAATACCTTATTTCTCCTTCATTTTTGAAGGATTGTTTTGTTGGATATAAAATTCTTGGTTGACAGGTTTTGTTTTTTTTTTCCCTTTAGCATTTTCAGTATTTCCTTTACTGCTTTCCATCTCTTGTGGTTTCTAAGGCAAAGTCAACTATTAATCTTATGGAGAATCTCTTGTACTCAATGATTAATTCATTAATTCCTTACACTGCCATTCTAGTAGAAGTGTTTCTTCATATTTTTAGTTTTAATTCTATGCTTAAATGATTTCATTGTTTCTGGTCTTTTTATTATGATTAATCTATTGTTTAGATGGAATACATCTTCAGGTTACTTTTTTCAAGGATTTGTTTGTAGGTTATGTTTTGAGGCCTTTTATATTTGTTAACATGTCTTTGTTGTCTACACCACTCATCTCCATTTGTTTTGCTCACATATTGTATAAGTAAAATTTTTTGAAAATCTGTTTATATACAAATCTATACTTTAACAAACAAATGTTTGTGATAATAAACTGCCATAGACTGGATGACTTTAAAATAAAATAAAATAAAATAAAATAAAATAAATAAAATAAAATAAAATAATAAAATAAAAAAAATAAAATATAAATAAAATAAAAAAATAAAATATAAATAAAATAAAAATAAATAAATAAAATAAAATAAATTACGCCAGAAATTCATCTTTTCACAGCTCTGGAGTCTGGAAGTCTAAGATCAAGGTGTTGGCAGGTTTGATTTCTCCTGAGATCTCTCTCTGGCTTGCAGCCTGCTGCCTTCTCACTGTGTCCTCACATGGTCTTTTCTCTGTGCCCATGCATCCCTAGTTTGTCTCTCTGTCTTTGCTTATAAAGGATACCAGTCATAATGGATTAGGGCCCCACCCATATGACCTCATTTAATCCCATCTGTCTCAGACCCTGTTTCTAAATACAGTCACATTAAGGGAATAGAGTTGAATCTATAACAGAGTATATATATAATATACACATAACATATATGTACCATTGTACTAGTATTATATACTTATATAACATTGAATTTTAAAAGATAAGTATGTTTTTAATGAAAAAAAATGTATTCTAGTTATATTACTGTTTTTATATCATAATGTGGCTCTCAAAGCTTATTCAAGAAATAAAAATGTCTCTATCATTTTCTTGTTTACATCTTTACCTCTATTTAATAATATTTCGCAAGAATCCTTTAAAACTTATTCATTCATTTCTGATCAATAAAAAACAATCAGGCTGACATGGACTACAGTATACTGTAATTCCAGTGCAAGCAGGTAAGTGAGGGCACCACTCTTCTCCTAGGATATCTCCTAATGTGTTGCATGCTCCAAGTTGAGGGTGTTTCTTCCATTTTATACATGAAATATTTTAAAAATGAATTTCTTTCTGGATTTAACTGGATTTCTTTCTGTTTTATGGATAAAGATGAATATATATATATATATATATATATAGAGAGAGAGAGAGAGAGAGAGAGAGAGTGTAATAGTATCTGCTTGCACTTTGGTAGGTCATTTTGATGTTTCCCTGTTGTGACCACTAGCCTAAACACAAAATAAAATGGGTATTAATTCATCATAATTGGGTAGTGGGTTCATGGGTGTTCATTTGTTTTCCTTTGTGTCTTATGTGTGTTACATATATTCTGTTTTAAGGTTTTAAAATATTTTAAATTACTCATAATTTTGCTTGAAAATTATGTTTCAATAATAGTCTATCATTTATTATTGCATAAGAATAATCTAATAAGGTTTTTCAATCTATAATGTTGGATCTTCCAGAATATTTTCTTGATTATTTCTCTAATTATACTGTATTTTACATTTGTTGAGATTTTTCTGTAGTTATATCAATTAGCTATGAATTAGGTATCTTTATTTTTTATATATCTATCCCTTATGTGGCTTTAATGCCTTTTACTAAAATGTTCTGGACATTTTTTTCCAAGTTTGTCCTTATCAGTTACTTGATTTCTATAGTATTGTGTGTGACTTCCAGAGTTGGTTTTAATTATTTTATTTTACTTCGTTTATTTTTTACTTTTTGTTGTGGAAAATTTCAAACATAACAAAGGTAAAGAAAAAATAGTACAGTGAACCATATAAACTCATCATTCATGCTTAACAATTATCATCTCTTGGCCAATTTTGTTTCATCTATTCCTATCCATTCTCCACTACCCGGCTTCTGTTTATTTTAAATCAAATTTTAGACATATCTTTTCATAAATATTTAGTATCTGTCTCTAAAAAATACAGACTTTAAAAAAATATAACCATATTGTCATACTTAAAGATGATAGTTACCTAGTCATCTCTAATGAGTAGAGTGTACTCCTGGATTGCCTACAAACATCTGTAGTTCTCTTGCCAGAAATTGTTATTGAAAAACAATTCTCAGCATACATGCCTCTCCATAGTTTATTTCACCTCTGATTTCATGATCCTAAGAATAAAGTGTTATATCATGGCTATTTCCATTTCCAGTCGGACTGTGTAGGTAGGAATTACAGTCCTAGCATAGATTTAGAAAAACATTTGATTGAGAAGAGAGAAAAAAATAGCTCTAACTGATCTTGAAAACAACTTCTGTTTGTAGCTGAGTTAGTCCATCGAAGCCCTGGCTCTAAAGTTCAGGAGAAAAAGCAGAGATTTGATAGCTATGAAGTTCTTACTGTGGGGCATCTGGATGGTTCAGTGGGTTAAGCAGTTAAGCGTCTGCCTTTAGCTCAGGTCATGATCTCAGGGCATAGGGCTTCCTGCTTTGTGGAGAGTCTTCTTCTCCCTCTCCTTCTGCCCCTCCACCCTCTTATGCTCTCTCATACTCTCTCTCTCTCAAATAAATAAAATCCTTTAAAAAAAAGTTCTTACTGTGATTTTTATCTCTCCATGGACTCACCAGTTTACTTTAAGGTGTCATTTGAATGGTGATTACTAGAAATTCTATTTATCTGGCTACTGATCAGTATTTGTGTACTTGATCTTAACCAGAAGTCCAAGAAGTGTTTGATAAATGTCTGATGTTCTTTTGTGTTTTCCTAGATAACAGAGGCAAACAAATTGGGCATCACTGGCTTTCTCTTCTTATAACCCAGATGTCCTGTAATGCATTTCTTAAAAGACCTCGTTCATACTTGAGAAACATTCATTTATTAATTTCCCTACTTTCTTTAAACTCCATTGTCTTTTCATTTTAAGAGAAAAAAATTACTTGCACAGGTCTCACAGCCATTTCTAAAACTTATCCAACATGTATATATTGGATTTATTTATTATTTTTTAAAGATTTTATTTATTTATTCATGAGAGACACACACAGAGAGAGAGAAGCAGAGACACAGGCAGAGGGAGAAGCAAGCTCCATGCAGGGAGCCCAATGTGGGACTAGATCCCAAGTCTCCAGGATCACACCCTGGGCTGAAGGCGGCGCTAAACTGCTGAGCCACCCGGGCTGCCCTATATATTGGATTTAATTAGAGCCATTAAATAATAGATTTTTATTTAATAGATTTAACTAAGATTGTCCTATTTTCCATACATTAAAAGTTTCAGATAATTGGTACACAGTAAGATTACTCTTAACCAGTTCTGTACTGGGCATTATTAGTATGGTCTTTGATGTCTCAAAAGTACCTTATTTTATAAGGTTAAACATTATTAAGTCTTGTGAAAATATGAATAGTAGAACTTTCTGAAAATTGTGTTCTAGATAAGCACTGAGTTTCCAATAATGAATGTTTACCAAATTCAAGATTCTCTGTAAAAGGCTTTAATTTAAGACTAACTTATCGATATATTTAGCAATAATTAAAGCTTAGAAAGGGAATCAGAAGCAAGGAAAAACTTCTGCTGTAGTAAAAATGATCATTGGTAAATATTTTAGTCCATTTACTTCCTTTTTGAATATGTATGTCAACTTTGTTTAATATTTATACTAATCTACTATAATTAAAGGTGATAATATAATATGTTAAATATTAAGAACATGTAGAAGACACCAAGTCCTGTGTAGACCTCTCCACAATGAGTGCCTGTGACTTGGAGCATTTGAGTAGTAACCTAAAGAATATATATTTTCTCATATCTAGTTCAGCATTTTAAGAATTTAATTGATAAATTAAACAATTTCCCAATTAAAATATTTTAAGAGATACTGATATTTTGCTCATTAAAAACAAAAATTGGAGGAGCACCTTGGTGGCTCAGTGGTTGAGCATCTGCCTTTGGCTCAGGTCTTGATCCCAAGGTCCTGGGATCAAGTTCCTCATCAGGCTCCCTGCAGGGAGCCTGCTTCTGCTTCTGCTTCTGCCTATGTCTCTGCCTCTCTCTCTCTGTGTCTCTCATGAATAAATAAGTAAAATCTTAAAAAAAAAAAAAAAAGTTTTGTTTTTAATGTCTTTTAAAAGTGAATTTTTCCTTGTGCTGTATCAGAATATAGTAGCCTAGTAATTTTTACTTGTTTGCTTTTTGTTTGGAATCTCTTTTCAGTTAAAGACTTTATAACCAGATTTACTGATAATGTTTGAGAAGTGTACTAATTATTTTGTCTTACCTAAGAATTTGAAAATACTCTATACATCTACTTTATGTTCCCAAAGCAGTTAAGAGAGGATGTGTTACCAAGAGAGAAACTGGTTCTGTAGGATTGGTAACTTATTTATGACCACCAAATCAGTCATTAGTAAATAGACTTAAGAACAGAACTTAAAGGAGTAATTTTTGCTTCTTTGTACTTTCATATTTTTTCAAAAATTTTGACATTGAACTTTTTTTCTTTTTTTTAAGTATTTAGAATGCAGGGAATGTAAAGAATGGTGCTTGGGTTTTAGTGTTATCCTCGTGTTTCTCTAACTGTATTGAACAGAAATATCAACCTTGCTAATACATCATATGTGTTTGTGTTTTAGCTTTCTATTGGAATTGCTGAATTTATTTAAATTTTTATGTTCTCTCACAGGTGTTGGATCCCGAACAAAACCATAACTTCACAGACCATTATCTAAATGTGGCCTTTGACCTTTCCCAAGTTCTTTTTATAGCTACTGCCAACACCACTGCGACTATTCCACCTGCCTTGTTGGACAGAATGGAGATCATTCAGGTCCCAGGTACCTGATTCATAAATAAAATCATTATTTGATATATTTTGCCTTTCTAAGCAAAACTCTTAAGTTCTGCAGTGGAGTTTGAATAAAAAATTGATTTGCCAGTATATGATCTTCAAAGTTCTAAGTCTGTTAAAAACCAGCTTTTATGTAAATTCAAAGTCTGGAACAACAAAACTTTGTTTTAGCCATGACATACAGGATTATGTATGTGTTCTGTAAGATACCAAGAATAAAGTTTGCATAACAATTTCAGACTTAATTTAGCATTAAGACATTCTTAGCATTAAAAAAAATGTTTTCCAGTGTCTTAGAAAATAAGACATTCTTCTTTGAAACCATTTTTAAACAAATATATAAAAATATTTTTTTTTTCAAAATGAGTATCTTCAAACCAAAAATAGATCTTTACATGGTCAATTTACCCTCTTGTCTATAAGATTTTAAACTTTTTACTATGTCTTCTTTTTAGTTATTTCTGTCAAGTAGTTCCCTATTTTTTTTTCCCTATTTTTTTTTAATCATGTTTTCTCCTTCACTGGAGTGTGTAAAATAAAGTCCTTTAGTTACTAACACTAAATAAACCTGTTTATGATTATTTTCCTTCTTTTAATTACTTAAAATTATTTTTCCCTAGAAGAGATGAAATGTAAGTGGGTATTTGTTATAATGAAAATAGGAAGAATCAATATATTTTTTGATTCTAAATATGAACTAAATAGGTATTTCATATTAACCTGAAATAAATTTCTACTATCAAGTGAATGATTATTGCATTTCTTAGTTATCTGTAAGCCTTTTAGTTTTTAATACTTATTTTAAAAATATGATAGAGTAAAAAATTGCTTTGTGCATATTTATAAGACTAAAACAGGGGCACTGGGGTGGCTGAGTCAGTTAAGTGTCTGCCTTCAGCTCAGCTCACAATCTCAGGGTCCTGGGATCAAGTTCTGCATTGGGCTCCCTGCTCAGTGGGAGTCTGCTTCTCTCTCTGCCCCTCCTCCCTACTTGTGCACTCTCTCTCTCTCTCTTTCTCTCTCTCTCTCAAATAAATAAAATATTAAAAAAAAAAGACTAAAATAAATAAGAGATCTAATTGCCTGGAAATTCCCAATTAAGGCAGAGAATCTATAAAACACTGACACAGGACAGCCGCTACATGGGTGGACATATGATGCCAGTCTCTTCCTGTAGGTTTGGTTATCCTGTCTTCTACTTTTTTGGCATTTTTATTTCCTTACTCTACTTACAAGCTGTCTTATCAGTTCACCTTTTTTATTTTTGCTTGTTGAATGGAAAGGGGGCCTTTTGTTTAGGGAAAATTTTGTCCTATGGGATTTAAAGACAAAGTAAATCTATACTCATGAGGTTTTTAAATAAATAACATAAAGTCTTTTAACTATATAAATTATATGTATAATTCCAACATGTAGAGGGGAAAAAACTTCTAGGAGGACATCTTAGTTTCTGTTTTGTTACTTAAATTTATAGCCAGAGTTCTGCAAATAGCTCCCTTGCAGCTCTTGCCCTGGGATTCCACTTACTTGTTGTTTTAAGTTGTTGCGGTTAGGTATCAAATCATGCTAAAGAGAAGAGATGTATTATTTGCCTATTAAATAATAAAAACTCACATTTGAGTTAAGGAGAGAATTATCTTAGACATTTGATTAAGAGTTTTCCTCTTCTTTAAGAGAGATATTATTTAATCAAGAGACTTTCAAAGCTGTGCTTAGTAAATGCTTTTTTTGTTTGCGGACAAATTGGAAATTTTAACAATTTAATTGGAGATTAAATTTTTTATTCTGATTATAATCTTAGTTGAAGTAAAACTTAATAAATTCATTCTAAGTCCAAGATCCATTGAATCTGCATTTGATTCATTTTTTTTTTTTTTTAAAGTGGCACTATGGAAGCTGTGTGAATAATTACAAAATAAGATCACTTTTTTCCCTAGGGTATACACAAGAGGAGAAAATTGAGATTGCCCACAGGCACTTGATCCCAAAGCAACTGGAACAGCATGGACTGACTCCTCAGCAGATTCAGATCCCACAGGTTACTACTCTTGACATCATCACCAGGTTAGTCAACCGTCCTGAGGCCTCTCATTGTTTGAGTATAAAAAGAAAAAAGGGACAATTTTACTGGCAACTCACAGCAACCATTCCTTTCTCTCCACCAGAATCCCAGCAAGCATTTCCATAACTTGATCTTTTTTTAAATTTTTTTTAAAGATTTTATTTATTTATTTATTCATGAGAGACACAGAGAGAGAGGCAGAGACATAGGGAGAAGGGAGAAGCAGGCTCCATGCAGGGACCTGATGTGGGACTCCATCCCAGGACTCCAGGATCACACCCTGAGCTGAAGGCAGATGCTCAGCCACTGAGCCACCCAGGGGTCCCTCCATAACTTGATCTACACAGGGCTCAATATTATACAGAAATTCAGACAGAAAGAGCTTAGAGTGTCTTCATAGCTGAGGACTTTAGCTGAGCCAGAATTTTAGCTTTTTCACGAGAGCAGTGCACAGGATTCATTTGATAAATTGAGAACCAAAAACAAGGAAAATATTGAGACACCCTATATGCCCCAGGATCTTAAAAGTTAAATTCTCTTAAGTGCATTGCTACTTTCAAACACCTGTCTTAAGTTACTCAGATTTTCTTCTCTTTGAGAGATTTTAAATATCCTTAACAATTTTCATCTTCGGAATTAACACTGGAACAATAGAGGGTGCTTTCCTGAGTTAGCTACCAAGTCCTTAAGCCTGTAGCAAGCAGGATGTAAATTATCTGAGTAGAGTATTGCTTCGTCTGATTTATAGATTGCATGTTTGAATGGAAAATATACCCTGTTGAGAATTTATATCTGCAACAGCCTCTTACAGTTTTCCTGGCTCAGCGTTACAGATCCATTGCATCATCTGGCGAATTGTGTCAGGCTGCCAAATGCTCCTCATGCGGCCCTCTCACAGTAACTGCTGTTTTTCAGGAGAAGCAAAGTATCTCACCATTTTGATCTTTGACTTAGAGTTTGGCCAGTCAGACTGCTTTTTGATCTAAGCCAGCCTTCTTATGGAAGTCTATTTGGAAGTCTATTTAAATTTATACATAAAACAGTAAGACTAGATCTGACCTGGGAGTTCCTTTTCTTAACTTGTGATTCATTGCCTGGATAATGCCAGGAGAAATAAATTAGGTGATTTATATGCCGAAGTCTTCCAACAATAATATTATTCCAGATAACACCCCAATGCCTTTGGGTAACTTTCAACAAATCACTTAACCTTTTTGATAGCTTCCCCATCTGTAAAATATGAGTGAGAGGAAAAAAAATATCTGGATTGAAATAATACTGACTTTGAAAAGTAATCATTATATGTATTTCCCAGTTTTGCTTGAGGAACTATTTCTTTTTAATATATATGTTAGCTCAAAACATCAAATATTAAAAGCTTATGGACATTAGGAAATGTCTGTGAACAGTTTCAATATTTTTAAAAACAGTACAGGTATTTGCTACTCCAAGCAGTGTTGGCTATTTAGTAATTTACTGAGATTAGATTATAGTTTTTCATCTTTTGATGTGTTTTTCATCTTTTTGTGTGTCATAGTCCTGGATTCCTAATGTTCGGGGGGAGGGTGTTCTTAGATCTCATCTAGTTGTGTGTGTGTGTGTGTGTCCCCATAACTAGCCTGTTGAGTTCCTCCAGTGCTAGAGGGCTCACTGCGGTCTACAAATAGGTAAGTAAATAAATTGTTACAAAATAATCTTTATTTTCACCTCCCTGTAATTTTTCTAGTTCTGCCCTATAGGAGCATCTGGAATCTAAAGGTAAATCCCTCCCTTGTATAGCCCTTCTGGCATTAAAAAAAAAAGTCAGATCCACTTCCTATAAATGTTCTCTTTTTCAAGCTAAACATTTCTGTTCTCTTTACCATTCCTCGTTCCCCACTCTCAAGACTTTCACCTTTCTAATTAGTCATCTCTGAGTGCTGCCTGTGAAACCAGTGTCCCTTTTAAAATGAAACACCCAGAGTGGAACTCAGTATTTCACAAGTGGCCTGAGGAATTGATGGTGTAAGACCACCAGCTTTCCTATTTTGATTATGTTTTTTTATGACTGTATCTCATGACTCTTAGCTTTTTTAGGTTATTCTCTTGCCTGTTGTGCCTACAGATACCGAACATCTTCAGTTGTTTTTCATACAAATTTCTGCTGAGTTTGGTCTCATTCTGTACTTATAGGGCAGTGTTGAATTTTATTAAACCCAAATGTAGAAGTTTGCAATTACATATATTTTATTGGTTCCAGCTACCATTGCAGCAAATGGACTTCATTTTCATCTGGATTATCATTAGTTTTAGGTCCTCTGGAAATTGGCATATGTAGTATCTTCATGCTCATGTAGGAAACATCAGCCACTTTTTATTGAATACTGGTGATTCTTCCCTTTTTGATTTTAAAATACTAAAAAAGGGTTGTTGTGTCTAGTTTCTTTCAGTCAGCTGTTAATGTTGGTATCTACATTAGCTCCTGACTCATTATTGACCACTTTAAACAAACAAACAGTATTTCATTTATGTTGTTGTGGATGTTATTATTTCTGGAAGTTTCTCCCGAACTTCCTGGTACCATTTCTGCGCATTCATGTCATTCCCCTGTAAACTTCCTCAATCTCTGTTCTTTCATCTTTTGTCCAGACCCTTTAATCTGAGCTCATCAGCGAGTTGTCTAGGAAGCTACACTGGGTTTTTGCTTTTGTTTTTACATGTTAGTTTGTTTATTTTTAACATGCCTCTCTGTTTTCTTCCTTACTGAAATTATATGCAGTTGTGTAATAATGGACTTTATGCTGATTGCCTCCTATCCTTTGGATTGAAATGAGTTTTACTTTAGAGTGTTTTGCCAAGAGTTTTTGACTTTTCTCAGAACTTTTGAAATCTGATTCCCTAAAGTCTAGAATATGTGTCTGTCTAATCAAATCCAGTTTTTCAGGTACATCTATATTCTCTACCTGATGCTACCCATTCAAATCTATCCAAAGCTGGGTGACCAAATATGGTTGTGTTATATAATGGTTTGTGAAGAGGCTTATAGAATTTGAGTCTAACTTAAGTTTTTTTAAGAAAGCTCTGCTTAACCACATTTAGAATCTCCACAGATTCACTATGCTTGTATCAGCATATTTCCCTTCTTTAGAAGTCTCAAAGAAAATATACTGAATAGAGGTGACAAGCACAGTTCCTAGTGAAAACTAAATTTCTGTCTAAGATTAATTTGTGCTTTAGTTGGGAAAAAAGTTTTATTTTTCTGTTTCTTTCAGCTATATTTCAAGTGTAATAAATTCATCTAGAATTTTCTTAAATTGACAAATTTTGCATAAGAAAGCTCTTACATGTATCATCAAGGAGTAAATGATGTTTTACATGCTGCCAAATTTACTTTGGCAGTATAAATTGAAGAACCAAGGATTCATTTTTAAGTATAGGATAATAGTTGAAGATAAAAGTCCCTATAAAGGGGAAGGTTATAGCTGAAAATATATCTGAATATTTTAAAAAATAACAGTACCTTTAAGGAGGAATTTTTTAAATGCAAGGAAGTTACTACTTAAGAAAATATAATGAACTTTTAAATGTGTACTGTTTCATTAGTGTAAATGTTAATCATATTATTTCTGTCTATTTTTACAGGTGGTATTTAGCCAAAAATAAAATACTTTCCTTTGATGACAGGTATACCAGAGAGGCAGGGGTTCGCTCTCTGGACAGGAAGTTTGGGGCCATTTGCCGAGCTGTTGCTGTGAAGGTGGCAGAAGGACAACATAAAGAAGCCAAGTTGGACCGTTATGATGTGGCTGAGGGAGAAGGTCTGTGACCTTGATCTGGAGCTCTCAGGCTTGGTGGTAGGAGTCAATGGCAAAAAAAGTTAAATATGGAGGGAATAGTGTTGGGTAGCCCTAGGAGCAGTGGCGCATATGACTCCACCAGTAAATACATCCAGTGAGTAAATAATAACTCGACATTGATGTATTTTATCAAGAGGATTTCTTTTATAAATAGTACAGAGTTTCAGCTAGAATAACACACAATATTAATGCTTTAATGATATTATAAATTTCTCCAGATTTATGATGGCATGCTTTATGTATGGGTTCTGGTGTTCTTTTTTCCTTCTGACCCAGACTGTTGTAAAATCTTTCAATATTTATAGCATAGAAAGTTATTGGACCAGTTAAAAAATCCAAGCTGTCTAAATACTGCAGGGGTAGATCTTTGTACTCTGGAAGAGCTTTATGTCATAATTTGTTTTTCTCACACATTTTCTTTGGTAGATATACAATTAAAATGTAATTTAGATTATTCTTTTTAAAGAAATAATCATGGAGGTGGTGATGATAGGGAAAGAAGGAGAATTTTAGGACTAGACAATCAAATGTGAACATTTCTGTTGGTACCCAGTTAGAATGTTGTGGGTCTCTCTGTCCCAGACTCATACGGGGTTTCCATTCATCATACTGTGCTGCTACATAGCTTGCCAAAACTTGCTTTAACAAACATGACTTTAGTAGGGAATTGAAATTTTCTATAGTAAAGAGATTTATTAGACTTTCTGTCATTTCCATAAGCTCTTTCTAGAATAGAGGTTGATGAATGTGGTGAACGGACCATAATTTGTGATATGCTTCGTGGAATAAATATAAACATCTTCCCTGTTTTTCCTTCTCTTGCTAAGCACAGTGCACTTTATACTTTATCAACAAAAGAATGGACTTTCATATAATCTCTTATATCCAGTATGATGCTTCACCCCTGCTCCCACTGTGCCAAGAACCTTCCTGGTTCATTTTCTCCGAAGAGTAAACTTCCCATCTTCTGTGCAACTGGAGAGGGGGAGTGTTCTTGCTATATGGAGTAGGGTTACGGATCTTAAGCTCTAATTGTTTCTTCCACAGACTTTAACATTTTTCTGTTTAGTATCCTTCCTCATTGATATTTTCAGGGATACCTCCAATTCCTGAGTCTTTATAGGATTTTATGAATAACTACCCTTAAGATATTAAGATTTCTCCTTTCCATAGCCTAAATGTTTGTTACTTACTCCCCACTCACTTTCTGTTTCATAAGGGTTTATGCTTTTTTAATTTCTTAATTGTCATTTTAGTAGGATTTGGAGAGGAAGTTTAAAGATAAACACATGTTCAGACTATCATTTTCAAAATCTGAATTTTTAAAAAGTGCCATAGGTAAGTGAGTCTATCAAGAATGGAATCACTGGCAAAGTTGAGTGACGGTGAAGAACTGAGGTATTTTTCTTCTTCTCTTTCTAAAATATAAGGCCTAGGTCCTCCTGAATTCCCCCCCCTTTTTTTTTAGTTTCCCCCTTTTTATTCTTAGAACACTCCCTTTGTGCTGTGGGCTGAAGCACCTGAGCTTACGTCTTTTTGTCCAAGGCAGACAATAAAATGAGGTTATCTAGTTCGCTTACTTTGAAAACTGCGTTTAGGATTGAGACGATATATTTGGAAATTTATACAAATACATTTAGAGGGATTGATGCCAAAGGAGACTTCCATAATTATGCAGTACTTAATGTTTATACGTATATCCATTAGCATATTTCTAATAATGTCTGTGATCATATTAGCTATTAAAAGATAACTCTGAAAAATTCGAGCACTCATTCAAACAGCTTACGAGCTATGTGGGAACATGCAGTTTTTCATGGCAACATTTATTTATTTACTTGTTTGTTGGTTTTAAGTTCTTATTTATTTAAGTAATTTCTGCACCCAACGTGGGGCTGGAACTCAGGACCCCAAGATCAAGAGTCACATGCTCTTCTGACTGAGCCAGACAGATGCCCCTGGTTATTTTTTCTTAATCCATGATTCACAGAACAAACTCTAAATAATAACATGATTAAGCAGATTTGAGTGGTTATGATATTACCTAGGTCATACAGATGAATAAATAATTAGGATAAATACAAAAAAATTAGGATAAATACTTGTTTCTTGATGGTGATTTTGGTTGTGATTGTCATTAGAGGCCTGTGGAGTCTAAGCTAGTTCTAATATTGTTAAGATGCCCTTGAGTTTACTGTGAATGAGTCTCCTCCAGATTTTGGTAAGATAATTATAAGGTATCTTGAAATTGATGTTTATCAACTCAGCTAATCCAAAAGGAAAATTCCTACAAAAGGGTCTGTGACAGGTTTTATGCAAAGTTCAAATAGAGCTAGCTTCATAACAAAGTTTCTCATTACAAAATGAATTATTTAAAATTAGAGTATAAAATAGAACAGTTATTGTAGAAATTTCAAGGAATGTAGTGAGGGAGTTATTTTTAATGTTAAAAATATTGCTGGACTTGGAATTACTGCCAGGAAGAAAAGTAATTTCAGGCCACAAGCTTCAAAACAGGCAGAACCCTCCAGTGTATCGAACGCTGTCTCTGGAGTAGGCCCAGAAACGCTGGTCTGTGAACAGTTGTCTTTGTATTTGTGGGGTCTGAACTGGCAGTTAAACAGAACAAATAATAATGGAGTTTAAAAGCCTGTTGAGATTTATAGTTGATCCACGTTAGAGGAGGAATATTTACGGTTTTGGTCACTTACCCATAAAATACGGGAATTACTTCATAAAAGCAGTGCTGCCTATGTTTTCTGCATGTTACTAGTGTATTCTGAATTGCACTTTTCCTTTCTGGGATATTAGTTGCGTTGGGAGATTTAAAAAATATATATATGTGGCCAAAGTTTTAGTCTCCTTTTTCCCTGCCTTTCAGCTATAGGTAAAAATGTCTGATTTATTCAATTTTGCATCCTTGGATGTTTCTCTGCAAAGAATCGGGCAAATGTCCATTTTTTTCAAGTACATAATGTATCATATCTGTCCAGTTAACATCTAGTAAGATATTCCCCTCAAAAATTATCTTAGGAAAGGACTTACATTATAATCAGTCCTTATAGTTTTTCAGAATAAGAAGCATTCTCTATTTTTAAAAAATACAATATTTATTAGAGAAGCTACATTAAACTTAATCTCAAGCTGTTTCTTATTTCATAGAAAAGATGAAAAAGTTAGCTAGAAAAAAAAGAATTAACACGGATTTAATGATTGTTCATGAGGTATGTAAGATGCCATTATACATTAGCTTTTAAGATGTGACTTAAACCAATACTGTAACTGTTTAGGTTATGGAGATCACAGATAAATAGTTAGAGGGAAAATGAATTAAACTAGCTAACATGTGAGAAGTGAATTGGGTACTTGGGGTCTGGGATGAAATTTCTGGTGGTGACATCATACAGTTTCAAGAATGACCATGTCATAGACAGTCTGGATAGCTAGTTTAATATAAGTCCTCCAGCTTGTTCTTCAGGATTGCCTTTGCTACTGTAGGTCCTTCAAATATCCATATAAATTTTAGAATCAGCTTGTCAATTTCCACCAATAAATAAGTAAATAAATAAAATCTCCCGACACTTTGACTCATTGCATTGAATCTGTAAATCATTTTGGGGAGAATTGGCAGTTTGATATTATCATATCTCCTAATTTATGACCAGAGTCATTTATTTAAGTCTTAACAATTATTTTAAGTGTTTTAATGGTTTTCAATGATGAGCTTTTAAATATTTATTCTTTAGATATATTCCTAGTTATTTGATCTTTATGTATGTATGTTATTGTAAATGATGTTTTTAATTTTTAATTTTCTGATTTTTGTTGCTACGATACGGGAAAACTGTATCGACCCATATCCAGCAAACTTGCCAAATTGACTTGTTAATTTTATCTATAGATATTTCTGGATTTACTGTGTATTTCATCAGTCATCACAAATGCAAATAATGTTAGTTTCTACTTCTTCCTTTGCAGTCATTATACCTTTTATTCCATGTCTTCCCTAATTCTCTAGCTGGGACCTCCAGGAAGATGTTGAATAGAAATAGTGATTTAAAACCAATGTAGGCAGAAAAAAAAAAACCTATGAAGAAATTACCAGCCTATGTAGCCTTTGTTTTGTACCCTTGGACCCCCACTCCTCACCTAATTGACAATGATAAAATCTCATTTGTACAGGATTCTCCGATTCAGTATCCCTTCACAACATTCCTCAATAGACTCTATGCTTTGCCTGTTTGATTCTGCTAACAGACACATATTTATAAACTTGGCTATCTGTCTCCTAGTCCCTAGGAAAATAGAAGCTGTAAGTCAGAAAAAAAGCTGAGTAGTTGGATGGTTTGAGTCATAGGCAATAGGATTTGATGTCAATGAAAACATGCCTATCCTCTCATGATAGATTCTCTTGGGGCCCCTGCTGACCATAAAACGCTGGCTAGACCACAGATCTAACTGTGGCAATTTCTGTAGTTCGGTCTGTATCTCAGTTTGGGTTGCATTTTGACACATATTGTTTGTCTGATACGTTTGCCTTGTATACGGCAGTAAAATCAACCCAGTATTAAGTGGAAGAAGGTAGATGTAGTATGCTTAATTTTTTTGGTATGTCCCTTTAAGACAACTTTACAGTTAACAATGCGTCAAGATAAAATATTTGAATTTTATAGCACCAGTTCTCCTCATTCATTAACTTTAATTCTCCCAGTGGACCACACTACTGACCAGGAGAGGAAAGGTATCCTGCCACTGCCACTAAGTCTGCTTAGTACTCCCAGAGTTGGGGGGAGAGGGGGTGGGGTGGGCGGTGTCAGATACCCCGGGAAGAACCCTGGCTAAGAGGTTTGAATACCTGCTCCTTGCTTGTTGTGCTTTCTTCACTTTACATCCCACTCATTTCCTAGGACAGCTCTTCTTTTAGCCTTTCTCTGATCCACTTCCAGGAGGAATCCTCTTCTGTCAGGCCACCTTCAGTGTTCTTTATTGTAGCTTCCTGCCATTGGCTTCTTAGGCAGCAAGTGTCCTTTATGATAGTTATTTTAAGCAGGGCTCCTTTGTAATCAAAACAGGAACCTGTTCCTGCAGGAGAATCAAGTGTTTTAATCCTTTCAATTTTGTTTTGTTTTTTATCAGTTTTCTATAAATCTGAGTTGTACCCGTTCTCTCATCTACTGCCATGAATGCATTTCTTGTACTAATGGAGAATACTGTATATAATGTTATTAGGAAGGGACCTCAGAGCTTTATGTAACTTTCTGCTAAATTCTTCACTCTTTGACTTCTTGGAGCAATCTTCTACTTGTTGCAGGAACTCTCTCTGTCTTTTGGATTTTACATTAGTTACCTAAGGTTGTATAACAACAAATTACCCCAAAATTTAGTAGATTAACACATTTAACAAACATTTATCATCTCATAATATCTGTGGGTCAGAAATTGAGGGGCAGCTTAAGTTTACCTGGGAGTTCTGGCTCAAGACCTCTCATGAGGTTATAATCAAGCTGCCCATCAACTGAAAGCTCAACTCAGAGATCTTCCAAGGTCACCTATGTGGTGGTTAGCAGACTTCAGCTCCTTGTTGACTATTGACTGGGTCTTCATTCTCTTACCACATAGGCCCACAATATGGCCACTGGCTTTCCCTTCCACCAGTGAGAATGATACATGAAAAGGGAAAAACAGAGTCTAAAACAGAAGTAAGTAAAGTAAATAAATAAATAAATAAATAAATAAATAAATAAATAAATAACAGAAGCTACAATCTGTTATAATCATCACTTCTCCCACATTCTGTTGGTCACATAGACCAACCCTGGTATGATAAGAGATGGCACTACAAGGGCATATGATTCTAGGAGGTGGGGATAATTGGGGGTCATATCGAAGATGGCTCTCACAGATTCTTTTTTTTTTTCACTTATTTTAAAGAAGGCTTTTATACATCTCATTCCATTAATACCACCCCCATTTCCAAGAGTTGAAATAGTTTAGAGTTCTAGAGAGAACCTGTGGTTTGGTTGTTAATAGAGACTGGAAATTTCTCTGCTGCAGGAACAGTTAAGAGTAGCTACATTACTTTATTGGGTGGGCCTTCAGGGGAGAAAAGCTTAATAAGACCCACAAGCAAATGAATAGTTCTTGAGCAACCACTGAAACAACCTTTATTTGTCAGCTTTTAATGTGGATTTTGTCGATGTTCTTGTTTGTTTTCTTTGGGGACATAAAAACTTTGTTAACTGTTTTTAGTGAGGCAAGGATAATGGAGTAGTTTCCTATTACTTGGTTCCAGCTACATGTAAACATCCTCAAGTGCCTGAACCTGAACCTCATATCTTCCTTTCTGGCTAGTGTTAGAACAAAAAAGAGAGAGTAATTTAAATGTGTGCCCCTGAACCCCAAAACCACACACCAGATGTTTGGGTATTTATTTTAGATTGTTACAGTAGCAAAAAGTCAGATTTTTAGTTTCTGAAGAGATGCCTGTGTCTGATGGTTTGAGGTCTTTGAACACAATAAGACAAGTCCCAGTTTTAGTATTCATGGAAGCTGGATTTAAATTGGCCTGTATATTCCTAATTGTTAAGCAGCATAACTTGGAAAATTTCTGCTTATTCTTATAGAATTTACCAATCTAAAAGGCTGTAGCAATTCAACAGTCATCACAATCTAAGACACTGTCAGAAGGCTTTTTCTAAGCCAACACTGAAGTTCATGCTGTTGAGTATATGTGCATCATACTTGAGCTGATTTCTTATCTTAGAAGTTTTAATTCAGTTTTGCATTTTCAGTATTTAAAGTCTTGCTTCCCCTGTTCATGTTTATCTTTCCTTTGATTGTATTAGTAGCTCAGGACAAATACAATTTTCTAAAAGGAACTCGGGTTAACTTTTGAAGAATATGGACTGAGCAGAGAGTTTTAGACCCAAGGCGCCTGGCTTGCTGGTAGCTAAAGCTGTGGAGTTTGTAGGGTTCTGTTACAGCTAATTGGATTTTACAAACCAAGATTACAAAAAAAAAAATTTTTTTTTTAAGTTAAACCTAGAGAATAAGGCTTTCTGTGGCAAATACTTTGCATTTAGAGGCCTATTAGGCAGCAAGTAGTGCTTTAATACTGAAATGAAAATATCATGTTGGTATATACTGCCAATATCTTGAAGACATACTAAATATTCTTTTCTGACTAATTTACTTATTGTTCCCTCATCAATATTAGCCTGGTTTAAGAAAGATTTGTTTGCCTACTTTGCCTACATAGACTGGAAGGAAATGGCAATGAAGGAAAAACCCTACTTACAGGATGATAGGAACCAAACATTTGTTATTTAAACTCTATTTTGGGACAGGAAAGTCAAATATTGTCAAGGAATTAAAAAGCCATTGTTTCATTTAATGAATCATATAGGAAGATGTCATGACCTTTGAGTGCTATTGTCATATATGATCAAAACAAGCCTTTGAAGTTACAAGATATTAAAACAGTACTTATTTTTAATATTACAAATAGTCTCTGCATTTTCACTGATAATCCAAAAAGTTTCCCAAGACTATTTTATAAATCTCTAATACAGGAAATGAGATTTATTAATGCTCAAAACCTGCTTGGAGACAGTGGTCCATGCTCCTTTTTCTGGTACAAAGACCTTATGTCACAGACTCTTGTATAATTTTAACTCATTCAGTCAGTGAGTCAGCTAGCATTTATGCAAGGTTCTAGATTAGATCCTAGGAAGCAAATGAAAGAAAACTCCTCTAACAAATATATGGAGTCCATTGGGGGAGATCAATATGTTATAAATAAAAAATTATTAGATGTGAGATGTTTCAAGTGTGCTGGTGTTTAAAGTGCTGTGAGTCACTGAATTGATCACTGAAAGCTTCATTTTACTTATTACAGATATTTTAGCTCTTAAAATTGCTTTTAGTAAGTTGAGACAAAATGGTCATTTGCTTACATCTCAGAATTAATTAGAATACATAAATATATGGAAAAATGTTTCCTGATACTCTATTTTAATATTCTTTATTTTCATGAATATGTAACTACTACTAAAATTGAGAAATGTTTTACAATCATAATTTCCATCTATATCTCAATAGTTACTATGTAGAAATGTTTAGTAGGTGAATTTGAAAGAAAAGTATTTGGTAATGTTAAGGTTTGTTCTCAAAATAATGAATTAAATATTGGCAGAAGGCACTTAAAAGATTTTATTGCGAGCATGAGGGGTTTTCTGGGCATTTGAACCACAGATTTCTCCATTAGAGCTAGTTCCTTTAAAAAAAAGGGGGGGGTGCAGATTGAAAATATGCAGGCACAAATGCCTTGGCAGCTCTGGTCAGTAACTTGAATCTCAGTTGCACTTAGCACACTTCCTTTGGCTGGGAGCATGGTTTTCTGGAAAAGATTAACCTGAAAATGACAGCACAAATTATACAGTTGGAAATATTCAGGTTTTTCTGATTTGTTTTTAAGATACTTTGTTTTCCTCTTTCTGCCTTCCCAAGAGAAAGCTCTCAGAAGCATTGTATCCATGGTCAGTTTAGCCCCAAGGCACATGCTTGTGCTATCTTATAAGAAATGATAAAGCCGTTTATAATCTCAGTATCTCACCTCACTTTTTAAAGTAGACTCAGTTAAAAAAAAAAAAAAAAACTTAGTTGTTTTTATAACTGCAATCATAAAAATCTTCCTCGTTATGCCTAAATGAAGTCTGGATCCATGTGTACGTGCCCTCACTAAAGAGATGAGATGTAAATCCTATCCCCCTTTATTCGTTCATGGATGACCCCTCTGCCAACTAGCTGTTAAAATACCTAGTAACCCACTTCCTACACGCATATACACAAATAATAGTTCAACTGAATCAGGAGCCCAGTGTAATTGGATTTACCAATTAAAAAGAACAATTTTTAATCATTCAATATCGATATTATTATATAATTCATTTTCACTAATTAAAAATGTTTACGAATTCCACATGTTAAGGACAGTAATCTTTTGACAAATCAAAGTAATTATTGTTTTGATCATTTGTCCAGAGATGGTACAAAGTTTTATTTCAGCAGGCATAACTGAATAGCTGTGTTATATAGGGCACTGCAATGAGTTGGTATGGCAAGATTAGACCTCATCTAGTCTGATTCTCATTCTACCAGATATAGAACTTAGGTCTCAGTTTCTTACTCAAGATTTTGTTCCATAAATGTTGGTTGAGTTATGGTCTGGGTGCTGTTTGCTCCTTCAGCCTAAAAGGTGTTCCAGAATAGTGGGAATTATGATTAGAAAGTAATTCGGCATATATTGTGGGATTTTGAATACAATTCTCAGAAGTTAGGTATTTGCTAAATTTGTGATGCAGACCAGGAAAGATGCATAAGTGTGGAAGTGATGTAAAGATTCATTTACAAGTAGTGAAGAAAATGGATACAGGCATACCTTGGAGATACTGAGGGTTCAGATCCAAACCACTGCAGTAAAGGGAATTAAATGAATGCTGTGGTTTCCCAGTACCTATAAAAGTTAAACTTACACTGTCCTGTAGTCTGTTAAGTGTACAATGGCATCATGTCTAAAAAAATAATGTATATACCTTAATTTAAAAATATTTTATTGCTAAAAATGTTAATTGCTGTCTGAGCTTTCAGCACATCACAATCTTCTTACTGGTGGAAGATTTTGCCTTGATGTTGATGACTGCTGACTTATTAGGGTGGTGGTTGCTGAAAGTTTAGCTGAATGTTGAAGGCACATTCTTAAAATAAGACAGCAGTGAAGTTTGCCACACCGGTTGTTCCTTTCAGAAATGATTTCTCTAGTAGAATGAAATGCTGTTTGGTAGCATTTATCCACAGTAGAACATCTTTCAAAATTGGAGCCTGTCCTTTCAAACCCTGCTGCTCCTTTATCAACTAAGTTCATATAATATTCTGAATTTTTGGTTGTCATTTCAAGAGTCTTTACAACGTCTTCACCAGGAGTAGATTTCATACGAAAAAGCCACGTTCTTTGCTCTTCTCTAAGAAGCAAGTCCTCATCCATTAAAATTTTGTCATGAGATTGCAGCAATTCAGCCCCATCTCCAGGCTCCACTTCTGATTCCAGTTCTCTTGCTGTTTCACCACATCTGCAGATACTTCCTCCACTGAAGTCTTAAACCCCTCAAAGTCCTCCGTGTGGGTTGGGATCAACTTCTAATTCCTGTTTATGTTGATATTTGACCTCTTCCCATGAATCACAAACATTCTTAATGGTGTCTATACTGGTGAATCCTTTCCAGAAGATTTTTAATTTACTTCACTCAGACCCAACAGAGGAGTCACTATCTATAGCAGCTATAGTCTAACAAAAATGTGTTTCTTACATAAGAATCCAAAGTCAAAATTATTCCTTGATCCATGGACTGCAGAATGGATGTTTTGTCAGCAGGCATGAAAACAACATTAATCTTGTACATTTTCATCAGAGATTTTGGATGACCAGGTATATTGTCAATGAGCAGATTTTGGAGAGGAATCTATTTTCTAAATAGTGAGGCCATCTTAACAGACAGCTTAAAATATTCAGTAAACCATGTTGTAAACAGATGTGCTGTCATCTAGGCTTTGTGGTTCCATTTGTAGAGCACTGTGTAGAGTAGATTTAGCATAATTCCTAAGGGCTCTAGGATTTTTGGAATGGTGACTGAGCATTGACTTCAACTTAAAAGTCACCAACTGCATCAGCCCCTAAAAAGAGAGTCATCTGTCTTTTGAAGCTCTGAAGGCATGGATTTTTCCTCTCTAGCTGTGAAAATCCTACGTGGCATCTTCTTCAAGTAGAAGGCTGTTTTGTCTACTTGAAAATCTGTTGTTTACTGTAGCCACTTTCATTTAATCATCTTAACCAGATCTTCTGGATAACTTGCTACAGCTTCTCCATCAGCACTTGCTGTTTCACTTTGCACTGTTATGGAGAAGGCTTTTTTTTTTTTAAAGCCCATGAACCAAGCTTTGCTGGCTTCAGATGTTTCTTCTGCGGCTTCCTCACCACTGTCAGCCTTCACAGAATTGAACAGGGTTGGGACCTTGCTCTGGATTGGCCTTTGGCGTAAGGAATGTGTGCCTGATTTGATCTTCTCTTCAGACCACTAAAACTTTCTGCATATCAGCTTTAACTTTCTTATCATTCATGTGTTTACTGGACTAGCACTTTAAATTTCCGTCAGGAACTGTTTCTTGGCATTTATAACCTGGCTAACTGTTTGGCCATGAGGCCCAGCTTTCAGCCTGTGATGGCTTTAGACATGCCTTCTTCACTGGGCCTAATCATTTTTACCTTCTGACTTGAAGTGAGAGATATGTGACTCTTCCTTTCACTTGAACACTTAGAGGCCATTGTACGGTTAATGACTAATCTAATTGCAATATTGCTGAGTCTCAGGGAATAGGGAGGCACAAGGAGCTGGAGAGAGACAGGAATGGCCAGTCGGCGAAGCATTCAGAACACGCAAAACATTTCTCAGTTAAATTCACTGTGTTATATGGGCCTGGTTGATGGGGCCCCAAAACAATTACAATAGTAACATCAAAAATCATAGATCACAGACCACCATATAACAACAATGAAGTTTGTAATACTGTGAGAATTATCAGAATGTGGCACAGAGACACAATGAGCAAATGCAATTGGAAAATGGTGCCAACAGACTTGCTCTAGGCAGGGTTTACAGGGTTCACAGCCAGTAAATGTCATTGTCAAGATTCTAAAGTAGGCAGACTGATGAAGTCTAAACTTAATGTCTGCACTGTGCTTTCATTATTCCAGTATATCCTATGTCTGTTATCCCTGTAACAGCTATTTGAAGTGTAGATACTATTTCTCTCATTTCAGATGAGGAAGTGGAAGCTTAAGAAAATAAAGGAAAGGAACAATCTTAAAAGGAAATTAAGAAAGCAGTTTCATTCACAATAGCAAATGCAAATCAAAACTGCAGTGAGCTATCACTTCACATACTTCAGAATGGCTAAAATCAAAAGCATAAGAAACAACAAGTGTTGGTTAGGATATAGAGAAAAAGGAACCACTTGTGCACTATTGGTGGGAATGCAGACTGGGGCAGTCACTGTGGAACACAGTATGAAGGTTTCTCAAAAAATTAAAAATAGAACTACTCTATAATCTAGTAATAGCACTACTGGGTACCTATCCCAAAAATACAAAAACACAAATTCAGAGGGACACATGTACCTCGATGTGCATTGCAGCACCATTTACAATAGCCAAACTGTGGAAGCAGCCTAAGTGTCCATCAGCTGGTGATTGGGTAAAGAAGGTGATTGGATAAAAGATCAACTGATGATTAGATACAGAAAATTATATATAAATAATGGAGTATTATTCAGCCATAAAAATAATGAAATCTTAAATTTACAACAACATGGATGGGGATAGAGAGTATAATGCTAGGCAAAATAAATCAAAGAAGACAAATACCCATGTGATTTCACTCCTATGTGGAATTTAAGAAACAAAGCAAGCAAAGGGAAAAAAAACAGAAGAGAGACAAACCAAGAAACAGACTCTTAACTGTAGAGAATAAACTTATGGTTACCAAAGAGGAGGAGGGTGTGGGTGAATAGGTATTAAAGATTATAGCTATCATGATGAGAAAAAAATAAAATGAAAAAGCAATTCCATTTACAATAGCATCTAAAAGAATTAAATACTTAAGAATAAATCTCCTGAAGGCAGTGAAAAACTTGTATGTTAAAAACCACCAAACATTGCTGGAAAGAAATTTTAGAAGACTTAAGTAAATGGAAGGATATTTTGTGTTCATAGATAGGAAGACTTAACGTTGTTAAGGTCTGCACATTCAATGCAGTGTCTTCTGAAACTTCTACAATCTCTTTCAGAGAAATGGAAAAGTTGATCTTCAAATTCATATGGAACTGCAGTGAGCTCTAAATACCCAAAACTTTCTTGAAAAAGATCAAAATGGACAACTCACACCTCCTGACTTTGAATCTTTTATAAAGCCACATTAAGACAGCATGGTACTGACATAAAGACAGACAAGTAGCCCAGTGGAACAGAATACAGAGCACAGAAATAAAGGTTCACATATACAGTCAGTTGATTTTTATCAGGGATGCTATTCAGTAAGGAAAGGAAAGTCTTTAACAAATGGTGCTGGAAAAACTGGATCTCCATATACAAAAGAATTCTGTACCCGTACAAAATAAATACATAAATACAAAATTAAAATAAATACATTAAGCTTTGATCAGTGACCAAACTTAATTAAGAGCTTAAGTTACAAACCTCTTACAATAAAACGTGGGGCAAATTCATAACATTAGATCATTGGCAATGATCTTATGGATATGATACAAAAAGCACAGGCAACGAAAGAAAAAATAAATTGAATATCAAAATTAAAAACTTTTGTGCATCAAAAGACACTATCAAGAAAGTAAAAAAAGAAAAAAAACCTACAGAATGGAGGAAAATATTTGCAAATCATGTATCTAATTAGGGACTCATATCCAGAAATGTATAAAGAACTCCTACAACTCAGCCGACATAAGCAGCCCAATTCAAAAAGTGCAAAGGACTTGCATAGGCATTTTAAAGAAGACAGTGGCCAGTAAGCACACACAAAGATGCCTGCCATCACTAGTCATTAGACAAGTGCAAATGAGAATCACAGTGAGATATTACTTCATACCTGTAATTTTACAAATGGTAAATAAAAAGTGGTGAAGATATGGAGAAACTGGGTGAGAGCGCAAATTGGTGCAGCTCCTGTGGAAACCAGTTCACCAGAACCTTAGAAAGTTACACATAGAACCACTATATAACCCAGCAATTCCACTTCTAGGTTATATCCAAGAGTGTGGAAAACGGGGACCCAGATAGATACCAGTGTTTGTAGCTGCATTCTTCACAAGAGCCAAAAGATGGAAACAACTCAGGCGGCCATGAGCAAATGAGTGGGTAAACCAGCTGTGGTAGACACAATGGGATATTATTCAGTCATAGAAAGGAGTGAAAATCTGATAGATGCTATAGCATGGCTAGACCTAGAAAACATTGTGCTAAGTGAAATAAGCGAGATACAAAAGGACAAATACTGTATGGTTCCATGTAATGTGAGTTACCTAGAATAGGCACATTCACAGAGATAGAAAAGTAGAACAGAGGTGAGAGGAAGATGGGGAGTTCTTATCTAATGACTGTAGAGTTTATACTGAGGTAATGAAAAAGTTTTGGGTATAGATGGTGATAGTTATATCAGCATTGCAAATGTATTGAGTTCCACTGAGTTGTGTACTTGCAGATGGTTAAAATGATCCATTTTATGTGTTATATATTTAGCATTAATAAAAAGTTTAAAAAAATAGGTTAAGGAAATTTTCCAAAGTTATAGAGCTTACAGTTGGAAAGAGCTTGACCACAAACCCAGGGTCTCTGACTCCAAGGCCTCTTGGAAGTAAGGGAGGGCCAATTGTATCTCTACTGGATATTTCTTAGGATCTACCCAAAAGGAGAAATACTAAAAATGGAAAGCTTCATATTTTTTGTACTTAAAGCAATTTGGTGTACTGTGTATCTGTCTGAGGCCCTAAGATCTTTTTTTTTGGGGGGGGGGGCGTTATTTATTTATTCATGAGAGACACAGAAAAGGAGAGAGTCAGAGATACAGGCAGAGGGAGAAGCAGGCTCCATACAGGGAGCCTGACGTGGGACTCGATCCCACGTCTCCAGGATCACACCCTGGGCTGAAGGCAGCACTAAACCGCTGAGCCACCCAGGCTGCCCCCTAAGATCTTTTTAATCTAAACATATTAACTACTCATAGTGGTTAAGAGTTGACTACCAGGAATACCTGTCACTGTTCAGAAACAAGTGTTTCTCCCCCACTTCCCCAACACAAGGCTCAGTCTCACAGTCCATGAGATCATGACCTGAGCCGAAATCACAAGTTGGACACTTAACCAACTGAGCTACCCAGGTGCCCCAGGATAATAATTTCTTAACAGCAGAATTGCCATCATGCAAATATAAAATGACCACATGTCAAAGATTTTGCTTAACTCATTAATGAGACAACCAGTGAGATGTTACAGTTTGTTCAGTGGAGAATCCAGGAGTACACTCATATGTAAGCAGTCAGGAATGCTGAAATTGGCAAAAACAGCATTATAGGACATTATAGGGAGAGAGGGTCAGTTGTACCTCTCCTGGACAAAGTTCAGTTTCATTTCTGCGGACAAGCATCATTTGCATTACTCTTGGTTTCTACAGCTTACAGAATTGAAAACTAGAGAAGCAGTAAGACACAAAGCAGCTGGCAGGGTACGCTGGACAAGACATCCAGTAGTCTATTTTCACTCATCCCCAACTGTCAGTTTCTGGGAGTTTTTTGATAAAAATCATAGAAGGGAATCTGTAGAACTAGTTAGATTGATTATTTTCAATTAGGAAAAAATGATCTACTCTCTGAGCTTCCCACCAGATTGCCATGTTTTGTCAAGGAATTCTTGAACTACAGGCGGTTTTTCTAGACTGGATTTCAGGGTTGGGACAAAAGGTGTCTTTGGTTGGGAGCCATGAATCCTGGTACCGTGTCATTTGCTGTGCACTTAAGGTTTAACCTCCCTGGGTCTGTTTCCTTGACTACAAAATGGGCCAGATCTTAGATTTTCTGCCTAGCTTCTAACATTTTATATATCATGGTTTTATCCTGTGCTTTTTCAATTCATGATTCTTTCTGAATTCTCCTAAGCCTCAGAGTGAGACCCAGACATTCTCAGGGAACTGTTTCCCAGAGACATTGTATTAATACGACAGAAACAGGTAGTGCTCATTTCTTTGGAGAATTAACCCTGTGTTTTGGGCCCTGGCGATTGCTGGCAGCAGTTAACAGTATGCTGGTACACTCCATCCCTACCCCACCAGTATTAGAAACCTGCTCTTTGGGAAAATGACACTTTCATCCATAGTCTGCTTGAAAGGGTTCCTGGCTTTGGAAGTCATGAGCTGGCACTCGAGAGTGTAGTGTATACTTGAAGTTAAGCTGAATACAGAGAATAATAAGTGATAACTAAAATATTCTGTATGGAGTAAAAATGATTATAGATAACCTGGGGCATCTGTGGTTTGGTAGATGTTGGTTTCCCCACATTCTAGGGGAATTATTGATGTTAGTAGCCTTTTTTGTGTTCCTGGCCTCTGCTGCTTCCCATTGGTTGGGTCACTTGCCAAGAGATACCATTCGCCTCGAGATTTATTCAAAAGGCAAGAATTTTTTTTTTTTTTAACACAAAGTTCCTAGAGGTATTATACCTCTCTATTCTACCTCCTTACCTCACCTCTTAAAATATCTTCCTCTCTCCCTCCTTCCCCACATTGATTCTTGGGCCTGCTTTCATTTAAGTCCTGCTACTCTGAGACAGAAAAAGTGGGTGGAAAAGAACACTTGATCGTGTTCCTAGGACAGCTGCTCTGGACAGCCTAATCCTTTCTCATGAGGAGTTTGTAGCTATAGAGTATCCTTTCCTAATAGCCATGGTGACATCAACTCCAGAGGCTGGCGGAGCCCCCTGAGGGAGGGCACCCCCGAGGGAGGGCACGCACATTTATTGTGCTGCCAGGATGCTGCAGGGGGGCCACCGTGAGCAGAGCGAGTGCACTGTGGGTTGTGCCCCAGTGTTGCTTACTTATCTGCTGCCTTCACGCTGTGAAACTCTTTGGTTATACCCTGACCATCCTGGCTGGGTCCTGGCTGGGTCCTGAATTAGACTGTTACAACAGGGTGACAGGTAATATGGATGAGAGAGGAGCTGAGAGACCTGAGACCTCTCTGAGTAGAGTGAACCACCAGGAACTTCAGCTCCCTCACACTTTTAGAACCATTTTATTTCTTTGAAGTGAAGAAACAGTTGAAGTGGTATGAGGTTTAGCTAGCTACCATGGCCTTTCTTTTCAAATTCCATTTAATAGCCCTTTATTACTTTTAGGAATATGCTTCCAAATTATTTGTAAAGGAAATTTTGGTGTATTGAATGTAATATAGCATAGGGAAGAATCTTGAGTTTTGATATCTTTTTCTTTTTTCTTATGAATGTTAAATTTATGTGGCTCCCAGCAGTCCTGTGATTGTGGTCAAAGCCCTGTCTCAGAGGCCCTCAGTGGAATTAGGTTGCAAAGGCTACTTTGTGTTTTCTTCAACAAAATGGGCTAGGGAGTAAGAACTGGGTGTCTTAGAGGTCTGTGTGAAATATTTCTTCAACTATATAACTCACTTCCTCCCATTTATACATATTTCAGCTTTAAACATTGTTAAATTCTCTCAGGGACTCTATGAGGGTTCCTATTAATTATTAATGGTTTTATGAATTAGAATAAAAGATAGAAAGCGGTAAAGTAACTTTTTTCAAGGCCAACTAGGAAGCCAGAGCCAGGATTGGAAACTGTTATTTACTGACTATCTCACCATGAAATCTTAATCTCCTAACTCAGGGAGAGTTAAATCTCCTAACTTTAACATTTTGGACTATATCATTTTATTAATTCTTACATATATTTATATTATGTTATATTAGTAAAAGTCACGCCATGTGAAAGTGTATATACCCTCCTCTTTCCTCAAATTGATGTTGTTTCAAAGGAATTTTCTCACATTACTTAAAAACACTTGGGAAAACAATTTTAGTGACTGTGTCATATTTTATTAGAAGGCTGTGCCACAGTTTCCTTAACCATGTTCCTAATGTTGAGTATTTTTATTGGATGCCATTTTTGCTCTTAACAGTCAGTCTGCAGCAAGTAACTTTGTTGTCTAAACTGTTGCCTACACAGTGGTCGCCTGCATTTATGATTATGTCCTTAAGGATAGGTTCCTGCAAACTAGGATGGCTGGGTCTGAGAGTATGAATATTCGGGAGGCTTTCCTAGAAGATTGATTGAATCACTTCATATTTTCACAAGCTCGGTGTTTGGGACGATCTCTTCACTTTCCTTATCAGTGATCTTTGTCATTTTTAAAAATAGTTTGCTGGAGTTTAATTTGGTAACCAGCAAATGGTATCTTGCTCTTAGAATGTAAACTTCTTTGCTGCTTGGTGAAACAGCCCTTTTCATGTGATTGCTAGCCATCTAAAGAACCGCCATTTCTGCCCAAGAGAAATGTGTAGAAGAGGAAGACTGTGCGGTGTTCCAGCTGGATGTGCTTGCAGGATAGGGCTTGTGTTATATTGGGAGAGGTTAACTTTCTTAATTGTTGTTGTTTGCCTGGCCTTGAAAAGTCCACCTTGCTTGAATGCTGCAGTCTGGGGCAAAGCCAGTAGTGAGTCCTCGAGACTCTGCCACTGTCTTCTGTGGGTGCTGATCCCTCTGGCAAGAGGGAAGGATGGCACTAGAGCTGAGTGCTTGAATTAAAAGCTCATGCGTAGGACATAGAGGGTTCACCTGTAACCGAGACTTCAAGCCTTGGATGGCATCTTTTGAGATGATGATGTGCTGGTGGTTGTTTTTTTTTTTAATGAGGAATCAAACTGTGAATTCTCTCAATTCTCAGTATTTCCTTATTCTCACTTTGCAGTACATGTTGGTCCTCGTGGATGATTCTTAAAATCCAGTGCTAGCCTATCTTTCCCGATTAACTGGCACAGTTTTTTGGCTTGAGCTTTAGTTCTCTAGGCTTGTATTGTAATGATGGAACATCTTGAGGCATAGATTAGTTCTAAATGTATTGGATTCTTCATACACAGTTGCCGTGCCTAAAGCCTGAAGGAAATGGCCATCTTTTATCTTATGATGTCTAATTGCATTAGAAATAGCTCTCCCCACCACCACTCCTTCAGTGCTCAAGGCACTGAGTTCACTACTACACTTGTAAACGGATTGGATGTACTGAAGCATTGGTTACATAATTGTGGATTGGCTTTCACCCATCCAGCTTAACTTCCTCCTGTGATCGTGAATTCCAGGCTGGCAACAGTAATTAGATCTCAGAAAAGCCTGTCCAAAAGCACACCAGGCTAAAGGACCCTGCAGCCTCATCTCTGCATTGGCTGAAGTTTCAGAACCCTTCATTTTTAGGGTACGGTGGTAACCTTAGACAGAAAACCTTAGTGCTTTCTTTCTGTGCATTAATTTTAATCAAGCAATGACACCTGCTTTCTGTGCCACTTTGAGATCTACAGGGAGCTAACCTGACTGTTCGGGTGCCTTTCCACCCTATGTGGTTGATCTGCTTAGATAGACTGCAAACAGCTGCAAGGCAGAAAACCTCCCATTTCCACAAGCTACTGAGTGACCCACTGATAGCTAAATTTAGTGAAACAGGTAAGTGCTGTAAGAAGTTGGAAAAATCAGGGAAGACTTCCTAGAACCCAAACTTTGAAAGATGAAATGACATTACAAAGAAATGACTGTGAAAATATATATAACTCAAGACTTAAGGTACAGCATTACTTTGTAGTCTGCAAAAGGTTTTCTCTTTAATTCTCTAATTCTCACAAGAATTGTATAGAGGTAGGTAGCATGAAGTTCAGTGCTGGGCAGAGGGCCCAGCCTGACAGGCAGCAGGTGGCAGAAAATCTGAGCTGTGTCTGTTTTCTGTTGTGTATCTCCCCTGATACAGTCTTGAGGAGGAGCCCCTTAGAGCCCAGCAGACTAAAAGAGCCATTCACCCTGAAGATCATAGCAGGGGTCATTTAGGGGCCCTCCAGGATATTTCCAGTTATTGTTGAGTCTAAAATTAGAGCCTAATGTTACTAAAGATGTCCGGGAATCACTTTTGGAAGGAAAGGAATTAGTGAAAAACAGTTCTTTTTAACTTAATGAGATCTCAGAATGGGAGAATCATTGCAGAAATAAAATACACAATGGCAAGTTTGTAACTATTATATGTTGCATATTAGTATGTACAGTAATCATTTCCAGAAGAAAGGTATTAAAAAAAAGGTAATAAAGATATTTTACAACATTTCATGAGATAGTACAAGAACTGGAAGAGTTATGGCAAAACTAAAGAAAAGCAAAGCTAGGGAATGAGGATGAATAAAGCCAAATATTTCATACAGTTTTTAAACTTCTGTTCATTTCAGGTTTCTGGCTACAGGCTTAAGAAACATTTTTCTTTTCCTCAAACTGAAATTACGGAGACTAACAGAAAGGTGGTCTGATAAGTCAGTTGGCTCTTGCACCTTCTATGTCTAGGCTCAAACCAAAATGAGTCTGTGCTCTGACAGGTTGTTAACACCCAGCGCTCTTAGGCAGGTAAAGGAAAGAGTCCATTATTATAGGGATTTCAAACCAGGCTTCATATGCTTTTTCCCTGGCACTGCTGCTTATGTTTGTTTTTATTGCAAAGTGATAACCTTGGAGTTGAGTTACTTTTTTACAAAAGAAACATTACTTCTTCTACGGGGATCCATCATTTCCAAGTTGATGCTGTCTGTCAGGAAATGGGACACCTAAGGGAACTCCTCTAAAGAAGGAGTTCTAAACTTTGTGTTCCTTTGATCTAACAGAATTATACAAGGTAATCTATTGCATGTGACCCTTCAGTGTCTGTCCTCTAAAGTTGAACAGTGCCAGGCGTTGTTCTTGGCTTCAGAATATAATGGTTAAAAAGAAGATAGGCAAAGTTGTGCCCTGCTGGAGCTTACGTGTAGTAGGAGGGCTAGATGACAAGCAAGTGAGAACAAATAAACAAGACAGTGCATTATATCACCCTCAAAGGGCTCTTGAAAAATGGATTCTCTGCCTGAGTTCCACAGATCATAAGGTGAATTTTCATGCCTGAATAAGTAATAAGGGTGACTGATCTATTAAAGTCCACGTGCTTCTGTTTGATATATACTGCTAATGAATTTTCAAACCTGCCAATCTCTGAGAATTTCTAAATACATTTTTCTCTCCTAGGTGGCAGAGAACACATCTTAGAAGATGCAAAACCTGAATCCATCAGTGACACTACGGACTTAGCCCTACCACCTGAAATGCCAATTTTGATTGATTTTCATGCTCTGAAAGACATCCTTGGGCCCCCGATGTATGAAATGGAGGTGATCATTCTCATTTCTTTGTTGATAGCCACCAGTTTACTCTGATGGTTGCTTCACAGATTGGGGGAGAGAAAAACTGAGTGGTTTGGGAGACTGAGTTTTGTTTAGAGATTGGAAACTTGTTTCCTCCATGGTATTGTATTTTAGATCCCAGTGTGATCATAAATAAGGCTTTTACAGAGAGCCAGAGACCCTGGCCACATCGTCTTCTGGAAACTCAATCTGATCTTATTCTCTGCCCTCCAGTTCCATTTTAAGAACAGTGTCACTGACTTTCCTCCTTAGAAATTCTATATTCCTATTAATTCCTCATTAAGGATTTCTTGGGGGACAGAGATAGGGAAACAACCTAAGTATAAAATATCTGAAAGTGTGAGCCTAACTTCAACTTCTGACTGCCCAGATTGCATCTTTTGGAAATCTGTCATTTCATTGTTAATAGTTCCTTGGGTTGAAGCTACGCAGCCCTATTTCCATCTTACCCCTCTGTTCCTCACAGCAGAACATCCAGTCAGAAAGGCCTGAGCCCCAGATTCGAATTGAGGCAGGTGGATGGAAAGAGATGTTGAGTCTGTGTCAGCTGAGGCATTTTGATACCTTTTGTAGAATTCTTATTTGAGCTTGAATGGGCAAGTTACTAGAAAAAAAAATTGTATTATACTACTGAACATAGCATCTTCCTTCAGGAGCTTTATCATCACCTATCAGTTTAAGAAAAAAAAAAGATTTTTGGAAGAATAAGTCTGATAAATTACACAGAAGATAACCTCTCCCTCTGACATTCAAAGTCACTACCATAGATATGCTTTTCCTCAAGTCTTAAAACTGGGGAGAGGAAAAACAGTCCCTAAACTCATCTTGTTTATCTGTCTACACTCTGAGCTGGTCATTAAAGCTAATGAGCCTCTCTACAAAACTCTGTTACAAGAATAGAACTTGTTTACTCTCAGTGGTAAATCTGGTCTTGAACAGTAGAATCAGAGGCAGATTAGTTATTTGAATTCTTAAGATGTCATGGATTTAAATTTTGAAGTGTTGTAAGAAATGGAGCAAAACTTTCCTTGCTTAAGAAAGTGAGCAAAATCTGCTTTTTTTTGTCATGTGAGAATGCAGTGGTTTTTAAGAGTGAAGATGTAAACAGGTTCTGTGTCCTGCATTTCGAATGGGCTTTTTTTCTTCAAGCTTTCCAGAACAGTACGTTCCAGCAGTTCTTTGGGAAGTTAAACTCGAGCAACAGATAAAAGACTGATGCGTGTTTCTGTTGTGTATACCCCTTCTCTCCCAGCCATTCCTGCTGCCTTTAGTTCTGGGAGCATTGTAGACATTCTTGGAGCTTTGGCAAAAAAAGGAAGCAAAAGAACAGAAATGAGAAATTTTATAAACACTGCTTAACAGCTCTGTTTGATATCATTGGAGAACCTCATTTTCCTTTAGGCATCTGAGCCCTTTGCCAATGTGAATCTGAAAGGTAGAATCTAGTAGCCATTTGCCTTTTATAAATAAATAGCATCTTAGAATTGGAGGTCTGGCGTTTGGGAATTTGGAGCTTTTTTTTAAGTATTTTTATTTTATTTTTTTTAAGATTTTATTTATTTATTCATGAGAGAGAGAGAGAGAGAGAGAGAGAGAGAAGCAGAGACACAGGCAGAGGGAGAAGCAGGCTCCACGCAGGGAGCCTGATGTGGGACTTGATCCGGGGACTCCAGGATCACGCCCTGGGCCAAAGGCAGGAGCTAAATCGCTGAACCACCTAGGGATCCCTGAGTTTGGAACATTTTGTTCATCTTTTCCACACTTAAGAGGATTCACCCTGTAGCCTGGGGTTTCTGTCTCCACCTCTAGTGGTCTGGTGACAACCTTCGACCCCAAGCTGCTTCACCACCTTCACGTGAGCTTTTGCATCTTGGGGATGAAGATTTATGGAATGTTTAATTGCCCCCGAGAATCTTCCTTTTGATACCTGGGAAGAAGCTTGAAGAGGTTAAATGAGTCCTGCAGATTCACATAAGGTGCAAATAGTAAAGGCAATATTCAAACTCCGAATAGCCGACAGCAAGTCCAGGCGGCTCCTCTGTGGTACCCTGTCAGACCGAGTTAATTCCTGTCCTTCCCTGATGAAAGAGAATGGCTTGAAGTATGGCCGTTTAAAAAATAAAAAAAGACCTCTGCTGTATGTCAGATTTTTGTTTGTGTTCTTACCCAAGTAGTGCTGTGTTTTAGAATGGGAGTGGTTGGCCTGGGGTTCTTGGCCACTTTTTTGTGTGTATCTGTTAGGTATCAGGCACCATCCAAGACCATCTAACAAGTGACACATCTTCTAATTCTCACTCTCGGATCTTTCCAAGAACAGATGAGGAAACAGGCTTAGAGTATTTAGATAACTTGCAAGAAGACACAGCTTTTGCCAGAATGGAGATACGATTCAGGCCTGACTCCAGAATTGTGAGCTGTTTCTCACCTGAGAGGAATGTCACACTGGTACATCTGAGGTCTCAGTTCTCCCAGGGGACTCGCAGTGGCCAGCCTGTGTCACTCTTCTTCCTGTGCTCCTGGGTAGAAGGTCTGGGGAGAGATTTTACTAGGAATGTTGGAGTATGTGTTGAAGTGGTCCTTACAAAAAAGGTATTGTAAGGCACCTTTTTTGGTTTAAATGCCTATAGTCTCCATAAAGGTAAAAGTCTAGGGTCTGTCATTTCTTCTAGAAAGAGTTTCAGTCATTTAGCAAATATGTATTAAGATGCTGCTGGCAAATACAGTAGTAAACAGGCAAGGTTTGATCTCGGCCTTCATGATACTTAACTTTCATTGAGAAAATAAGTTAACACATAATTATAAGTTGAGATTAGTGCTGTAAGGAAGATAAGCAGGTGGCACTGAGATTGGGGTCACTGCTCCAGCCCTGAGATGTGGTTTTCAGGTAGCCTTGGGCTTGCTGACGGATTACATAATGGGAACAAAGGAAACAGTCATCAGAAGGGACTTACGGGTTTCTGGTGGGAACAACAGGATTTTTGTGTGGCAGTGCCATTTACTGCGAGGGGAAAGACGGGGATGGTGAATGTGTCAAATTTGAAATGTCTGAGGCATGAGAAAAGAGACGTGTGGACACACAGGCCTGTTGCTCAGAAGAGAGGTCTGAGGTGGAAGTATAAATTACAAAGTTGTCAGAAAATAGAGGACATTTAAAGTCCCAGAAATGCTGAAGTCACCAGAGGAAAAAGTATACACAGAAGAGAGCCAGTGGTAGCCTAGAGGCAGGCCCTGAAGAATGCCAAGTTAGGGTCTTGGAGAGAAAGAGGAGCCCTCAAAAAAAAGTCAGAAGTAACAAGCAGGCAGGCAAGAGGAAACGGGTTTTATGCTGCCATGAAAACAAAGGAGGAAACCCTCCAAGAGGTAATGTCCAAATGTCCAGTGTGTTTGCTTTTGTATATTCGCTTTGATAGTGTGGAGGTTGGTGACCTTGGAAGAGGGGAGTGGCTGGCATGAAAGATTTGGGAGGGTGTTGAAGAAAGAATGGGAGGTGAGGAAACAAATTAGTGTGTAAGCTCCTCTTTTCAGAAGTTGGCTGTGAATGATTGCAGAGAAATGAGGTGGCTAAAAGAAGTTTGGGGGCCGCAGGGAGAATGTTTGCAAATAGAGTCGTGTGTGCTGATCACAGCAATCCAGTAGGGAGTAGGACGGATATTGCTGGAGGGACAGTGGGAACAAAGTCTTTAGGAAGGTGAGATGGGATGGCATCCAGAGTGTGAGGGGAGGAAATGATATGCAACCATGATACCCTTTGTGAGGTATAATGAGGAGATGGCCAAGAATACTGAGCTAGTTACAAGAAAAGGGTTATAATGATGGAAAAAACAAAGGCTTGTTTTGTTTTTGTTTTGTTTTTTGTGTTTTTGTACCAGCAGAGAAGTGCTGTCAGGACAGAGTAGGTGTAGAATGTGAAGGTGGCAACATCAGTAGTCTTGAGGACAAGTGAACTAGGAGAAGAAAATTATGGGGGGTGGGGGGCATTCAAATTCAGATTTCAGAGGTGGTGTGATTTCTGATGATGATAAGGAGACCTGGAAGAGAGTGGCTGGGTTAAGGTGAGGAAAGCGTTGTTGGGATTGAAGAACTATTCAGAGAAGCAGAAGCCAGGTAGAAGCAGAGCATCAGCTATTCGCCAAAGACACCTTGGATGATAGCAGGATTCAGGGTGGTGAAAAAGAGGAAGAGTATTTTGAAAACAGAAAATAGTGAGAAGGGAATGAAGGTTGGGAAGCCAGCTGCCATAGCAAGAGGGTTAGGAGAAGGGAGGCAGAAGGAGGCCTCTCACTCACTAGGTGATAAATCCAGCCTCCTTGAGTGGGATGCGTTCGTCTGACACATGGTGGGTAATTATATGTATGTGTTTAGAGAGACTTTAGGATTAGGTGAGTTAATGTGTAAAAAACACCCACCATAGTGCCTGGTACATGTTTAAAAAAATGAACAAATACTAGTTCCTGCAGCCGCTGTACTCCCTAAAAACTAACATCCCAGGACACCTGGGTAGCTCAGTGGTTGAGCGCCTGCCTTTGGCCCAGGGCATGATCCTGGAGTCCCAGAATCGAGTCCCACATCGGGCTCCCCACAAGGAGCCTGCTTCTCCCTCTGCCTATGTCTCTGCCTCTCTCTCTGTGTGTCTCTCGTGAATAAAATCTTTTAAAAAATAAAAATAAAAACTAACATCCCCAATCACCAAAAAGACAAAACAAACAAACAAACAAAAAAAAAACCCAAATCCTGTTTTTATTGTTTTGTAGTTCCAATTTTATACCTGCATTTAATAGTCTTCATCACCCCTTACTATTTTTCATTTTCATCAAAGGTAAGTCTGCAAAAATATGTTAGTGCCAAAAGTATGACTGATCCAGCAAACTAACAGTGAGGAAGAAGGGTAAGAAGGCACATTTTTATTAATAGTTCTACCTTTTAGGATTCCCTAAGCAGGTTGAGAAATGAGTTCTAGGAACTCAGTCTAGGTTCCAATACTCAGTCTAGGTTAGGAATAGTTATCGTAAGTCACCTTTTCCAATACAATGAGATTTCCTAAAGAGACAGGATCAATTAAACTCACTTTAAGAAAAGGAAAGTTAAGGAAAGCTCTCCCTGCACTGGGAGAGAAGGTGGGAAAGGAATGAGCGAGGGCACAGGTGTCTGCAGTGGCCAAGGTGTCCATCATGCTGCGCGTGCTGACATAGCACCGAGTACTTCCTCAGAAGCTTGGGCCCGGGCCACATCCAGGTGCAGAGGAAGTAGGAAGGGCTCAGGAATCAAATAACGGTTACTTAATCTTACTTGATCTGGTCAGTTAGGAGATTGCCATTAATAACAGTCAACTCGGTTGTAATTACTTTTATTGGTTACAAGAACATCCTTAGGATGAAATGAGAATCTTACAATTGTCATCCGCCTCCTAGTGAAAGCAGGAGAAGCTTCCACTTCACTGGGTACATATCCTAGCTGGCCAGTCTTGCAGTTGACCAAGATTCTCTGGCAGGAACAGTCTTAAACTCACAGATCATAAATCAGAAGAACAGGTAAGCTCTGGTCGTTGCAGGATAAATTTAATTCTCAGCCGCAGAAAGCCAGTCCTGCACACCCTTAAGTGTCTATGTCCTGTCCAGCCTGCTAGTCCTAAGATTATGTTTTCTAAGTATTGCAGTCTCCATTCATATTTTGTATTAAAGCCTCAGCATTGGCTTCCTCCAGTGGTGTACAAAAAGTCCTTGTCCAAAGGTCACTGCCCTAAAATATAATAATATTAAAGGAAAGAAGATAGGCATGCAGATTTTTAAAAGCAACTTGATTAAGGGTGTCTGGGTGGCTCAGTTGGTTAAGCACTTACACCTGATTTCTGTTCATCTTATGATCACTGGGCTCCACACTCAGCAGAGTCTGCTTGTCCCTTTCCCTCTGCTCCTCCCCTACTCACTCACACTGTCTTTCTCGCTCTCTCCTAAATAAATAATAAATAAATAAATAAATAATAAATAAATAAATAAATAAAATGTTGAAAGTAGGGGCGCCTGGGTGGCTCAGTGTTTGAGCACCTTCCTCCAGCTCAGGGTGTGATCCTGGGTCCTAGGATCAAGTCCTACATCGGGCTCCCTGAGAGGATCCTGCTTCTCCCTCTGCCTATGTCTCTGCCTCTCTCTTTCTGGTGTCTCTCATGAGAAATAAATAAAATTTTGGGGCACTTTGGTGTCTTAGTGGTTGAGCGTCTGCCGTTGGCTCAGGGCGTGATCCCAGGGTCCTGGGATCGAGTCCCACATTGGGCTCCCTGCAGGGAGCCTGCTTCTCCCTCTGCCTCTGTGTGTGTGTGTGTCATGAATAAATAAATCTTTAAAAAAATAAAATCTTTAAAAAATATCTTTTAGAAAATAAAAAATAAAAGCATGTTGAATGGAATGTATCCAAATGTGAATTCCAGGAGATTCCATCAGCATGTTTGCCTTTGAGACAAAATCAGGTGCTAGAAATGGGCAAAGTTTATTAAACTAGTGAAACGTCCAAAAGAAATCTGGTAGTAAATTACTTCCCCATCCACTCCACTTAAACCTGCTGTGCCACACGCGCCTGTGTCCTACGACACCGATGCCGCACACTCAGCCTGGCCCGGTGCCCCACCACGAGTTGATTTTGCCAAGAAAAGGCTCTACTGAACGGGGCTGGAAGCAGCTGGCTGTCTGCAGTGTGCAGTGCCAGGCCAGGCTGGGGCTATTTCACACAGCTTTGAGAGGACAGTGCTGTATAGACCCCGGCACCTCCAGGCAAACGGGATCTGACCTTCCCTTTTCTAAACACTACAGAAACAAATTTACAACTAGAAAAATGAAATATTCATGAATTCCAGGCTTAGGATCTTCATACAAAGACTTGAAAGAAGTTGGCAGATGGATAGCTGCCATGGTGACAACCCTGGCAGGAGCATAAAAAGTGCTCTGAGGTATAAAAGCCGCCAGTTTATAGTGTAAGCGTCACCGCCGCCAGAGCCTGCACGGGCCGCGGCCCTCTGGTAGCTCAGGTGGTGCCTCCCCGCCGTGCGTGGGGGCCCTGGTGTCCGCAGTCCCTGGCTCCCTGGAGAGCCAAGCTCCCAGCTCTGCCCAGCCTCTTCTAGGACACTCGTCCCAGCTCCCCACAGAGGGGCCCGCACCTCCTCAGGGCTGTGTAGACGAAAGCACTCGGTACATGCCCGTTGTGTCCCCGGACTGGAGCAGAATCGTGACTTTGTCTAATGGTCTTAGTCTGTCCTTCCGAGAGGTATTTGCCACTAGGTCCCTACGAGCTGTGATGGAGCCTCAGGCGGGATGCTCGGGAGAGCATGGAATGACCGGCAGACCCTCCAGCCCTCTCCGAGGCCGCCGTAGTAACAGGCACCAAACTGTGAGCCTTGGGGGAGGCTCGCAGGGGGCCCGGGGCCGTCCCGACCTGCTGTTTCGGTCCGCAGGGTCCGGTGCCGGGGATGAAGGTGGGACACTGCCGCGGGCTGTGAGGGGTGCGGCCAGACTTTGGGAGACAGGGTCTGTTCTTAATTAGGTCTTTCGTTAAACATTTTCAACCCTCCTTCAATCTACATATTTACGTGATTGATACAATTATTACAGGAGAAATCAACCATTTCTTTGAACAAGATGTAGTTAACAGATAAGGAAATGGAAGTGTAAGGATATACCTGTGGGAAAATGAACGGCAAAAATGAGCTTGGGGTGTTTGTGCTCCACTTTGACATCTAGTGGGGAAAACATTCTCAGTCTCGAGCCGAGGAGGCCTGTCTTGGCTCATATAACTGATGATTCCACGGATCAGCAGTGCAATTAGAAACTGATAGAAAAGTACTGATAAACATAGTTTTGAAATTACTGTGTTGAATCACTTTGTACAGAGTGCTCGGAGATAGATTGTTCTGTGAGGAGGGGTTAAGACGGCTAGGAAAGTGTGCATGGCAGCAGGAAAGGAGCACATGTCTTTACATTCACAGTTACTCGTACTCCGCTCATTTCTGAGGCAAAAATACATAGAAACCTGATGTGTAACTGTTACAGTTTCAGAGCACGTGCTCTCGAAGAGTACGACTCCAGGGGAGCCTGGCTGGCTCAGTTAGGGCCCTGGGACTCTTAATCTCGAACTCGGGGCTGAGGTAGAGCCCCGTGGTAGGTGTAGAGATCACATAAAAATAAAGTTTCAAAAAAAAAAAAAAAACACGACAGGGCACCTGAGTGGCTCAGTCGGTGAAGCGTCTGCCTTCGGCTCAGGTCATAATACTGGAGACCTGGGATCAAGCCCGGAGCCCGGCTCCCTGCTCAGGGTGAAGTCGGCTTCTCCCTCTCCCTCTGCCACTCCACCCTGCTCGCTCGGCCCTCCCCCCCACTATGTTTCCAAGTCTAAGAATTAGAGATCCTTTACCTTTTAGATAACTACTATTAGCCGTAATTACAGAGATTCTAGGGTTGCTGGTAATCAAGCCCATCTGTTCTCCTGCCTGTATGTTGCTGTTAAATCACAGATTTGTCATCCTCCCGTCTTCAGGTTACTATGAGATCACTTCCCATCAAGTCTGAATAAAGTGCCTGTGGGCCCAAATGTTTCTGGCTTGGCCATATGCACTTATCTGTCCCCCGATCCTTTCTGTGAACAATGCACCAGTCACCTCTGCCCGGAGTACAAGGCTTCCAACAGATGGAGAGTGTTGGGAGACTGTGAAACAGTAGTCAACAAGCACCTGACTCCTGATTCTTCGGGGGCGTTTTTGGTATTCTGAAAAATGAGTTTTGAGGATCTAAGCTGTAAAAAAGGGGTGGTTCTTGTTACAGCTAACCGCTAAGCGTAATGGCTTTTTCTATTAAATGAACTAACATGAGTCAGTGTCCTGAGGATTATTCTTCAGGATTAGTTCACTCAGCCCCAGAAAAGAGCCACCCAGAGTAGATGTCGTAAAGGTATAGGAAATTATTTTATATTAGAAAAAGACAAGCCTCGGGAGCACTTTTATAAATAGTTTCTATGTTTTCCTTAAATAGTATTGATCATCTATGTCTTTCTCCTCAAGTACATATGGAACAGGGCAAGTGCCAGAGCTGAGGGAGGTGGAATCCGGAACATGCTTTTGGCTCAGCGTTTGGACTTCCAAGTCTCTCACTTATCAGATGAAGTTAATTAGAATTAAAATTTTTAAATATGAAACAAACTTTCAAAACATGCTATCAGGTTTGCCACCAAAACTAAGTGCCTCTTAGCTTTCGTGGATGCCACATGTGATTTTGGAGTGTTTTAAAGTCAGGATTTTCACCATCTAAGCCCCTTGGAAAGAAGTAAGCATCAGCAACGCAGCTCTTTTACCCAGAAACTCCCAACTCTTGGTTCTGCTTCTCCTCACTGAGAAGGTTACCTCTGCTGGAAACATGTCCTATTTGGGCTAGTGGTGGGTTGACACGTTGTACTCAGCTCCTCTGACACAGTAGCTTGGTGGGATAGGGAATTTGGAGGCTCAGAGGGTGAGTAAAAGTGAATGTGATTGTGTTTCAACCATACTGTTCCTTTTATGTGTTCTCCTAACCTGGATGAACTGGCTCATCACCGGGCTCGTGGTCTCAGGCAAATGTCACGTTCAGTTTCCAGCAGCAGTGAGGACACACAGTGGGCCTCCAGGCACACGTGGAGTATTATCTTCTAGTGTTCCTACAGCAATAACACAGATGGTAACGTGGCAGAGAAGTAAAATCTAGGGGGTTTATTACAAGCCTTCATACTTGGCCACTGGAGCAAGTAGTTCTTAAATGTGTGTCTGAAACAGGGTTTCTGCTTTCAGAAGAAAATGTACGATTACTTAAAATGCAGTTAGGGGCAGCCCTGGTGGCTCAGCGGTTTAGGGCCACCTTCAGCCCAGGGCGTGATCCTGGAGACTGGGGATCGAGTCCCACGTCGGGCTCCCTGCATGGAGCCTGCTTCTCCCTCTGCCTGTGTCTCTGCCTCTCTCTCTCTCCCTCTCCCTCCCTCTCTCTCTCTCTCTCTCTCTGTCATGAATAAATAAAATCTTTTTTTAAAAAATGCAGTTAGGTTCTGGAGTATTTATAAATTTGCAGCCTAATACAAATATTTAAGTAGATAAAACAGTTGGATTTGTTCCTTGAAAATTAGAGCACATGTAACTAAATGTGGCTCCTAATCAGTAATTCACACGTATTTTAAGGTAAAATTGCTTCTGATAAATGCCAAACAGGAAGTTTTGTTTTTCTTCTGGCAGAAAGCTATACATAGTTAAGGGGTGACTCCAGATCCTTTTGAGTTGAAGCCTAAACTGAAGAGGTAGGCTCTGGCAGCGTGTTGTGATGGGGTTGGCCAGTCTTGGTGACTGATCGTTTTTCTTCTTTCTCTCAAGGTGTCTGAACGGTTAAGTCAACCAGGAGTGGCAATAGGTCTGGCTTGGACCCCCTTAGGTGGGGAAATCATGTTCGTGGAGGCAAGCCGAATGGATGGCGAAGGTCAGCTAACTCTGACTGGCCAGCTAGGGGACGTCATGAAGGAGTCTGCCCATCTCGCCATCAGCTGGCTCCGCAGCAATGCAAAGAAGTACCATCTGACGAATGGTGAGTGGCCCAGCTGAGCCGGAGGTGCAGCGGGAAGCGGGGAGGAGCCTTTGGCCCATGCTCTAGGAGACCTCTCTCAGTTCTGGGACAAAGATTAAGATGGGCTCTAGAGGAAGAGTTATACACCTTCAAGAAAGTACAAACCTTTGATTTTGAAGACCCATAGAAATTCTAGTTCCCATGTTAGGGCTGTGTGGCTAGTCCTGAACTAGAAACTGATTTCAAGGTTTTGTTTTCAGTTCTACTTGGAATGGAATAAAACTCTTCTTCCAGACCCCACTCTAATTGTACCACCCATTAATATTTTGAGGAATTCATTTACCCAAAACATTCATTTTTATCTTTTTGATTTTCTTTTTTAGGAGAAAAAGAAAACAGGTTTAATTTTCAACATTAAAATCCTTATTTCCTTTTTTAAGCTTCTGGAAGTTTTGATCTTCTTGACAACACAGACATCCATCTGCACTTCCCAGCTGGTGCTGTCACAAAAGATGGACCATCTGCTGGGGTTACCATAGTAACCTGTCTTGCCTCACTTTTTAGTGGGCGGCTGGTGCGTTCAGATGTAGCCATGACTGGAGAAATCACACTGAGAGGTCTTGTTCTTCCAGTAAGTCTGAAGAAAGTGATTTATGTGGTTTTAAATTTTTTTAATTTTAAGTTTAAATTAATAATAGTTTCTCTTCTTCATATATATATATATATATATATATACCTTAGCTTTAAACACTTTAAAGTTTTATGCTTGTAACTAATTCATATTTTTCAGTATTGATCATATAAAATACTGACAATTTTCCCCATGTTTTCCCTTCTACTAAGAAAGAAGACTTGCGAGGGAAAGAAATACTTCTGGTCATCAGAAATGTCAGCCGCTAAGGTGAAGAGTTAGCAAATTGTTAACCAGATAACTTCAATGTAAAACAGGATAGCAGCTGATTTTTTTTAAACTTTAGGCTAACTTCTGAACTTTTGAAGTCCCTGTGCGATGAGACCTCCTATAGATAACTTAGATTACTGTAGTTGATAGATTTTTAGAAAAATCAGTAGAAAATGAAAGCTGTAATAACAAAGACCAGCTATGTCTAATTACTAAATTTTTTTAAAGTTCTATATATATGGAGCTTTGGGGCTCCCCTCCATACCCTAAACTACTTAGGAAAACACATAAAATACAGAGAACTTGAGCGGTCATTTAGGGTTTTAAGTCATTCATTACCAGTACCAGTCTACAACAGAGTTTTGGCGAATTCCTAGCAAAGTGAGAAAAGAACATTCTTTATTCTGAGAACACCTATATTTTATAAGATAATTGTGAAAGCAGATCGTAGAATCACCATTCAAGATCACTAAAACTGCTCTCATTTCGCCAACTTTTAAAATTCAGCCAGGAAGTCAACCGTATTATTATGAGACATTTGTAGGTCTGTACTTGAACGGAATGGCTGATCTCTTTTCTTCACCTTACCCAGGAATTACTGCATTTAAAGAGACCGTAATAGTGGTTAATAGTGGCTAATACTAGCTGTGCTATTAAAAGGAAATGCAAATGCTTTACTGACATGAACTCTTCAGCTTTCTAGTTCAAGATGGTAGACTACGCAAAGAGTGAAAGGGATAATACAAACACTCAAAAATGAGTGGGGAGTCAGCAGCTGAGCGTTCAGCCAACTTCTAGAAGAGAGTGTCCTCCTGGCTGGTGAAACAGAATTAGGGGTAGAAATGAACTTCTCGGCGGGAATCTGGGAAAAGCATGGCTCAGAGTGTCAAGGCACGGACCAGGAGAGCAGGAAAGAGATGGGAAACAAAACCAGGGGATTCAAAGAAAATTCATAGAAATCTCCATAGCATACATGGATCCTCGCTCTCAGGGCAAATAAGCACCTACGTCAAGACTTTCCCATCCCTCTGGGCCGTGGTAGCTTTCAGTAAGCCTCCAGTTTTAAACCTATTCCATGAAACAGGAGAAAAGCCACAGCATTTAAAAATACTTAAAGCTGGCACTTCAGAGAACAGTTCAAGATCAGAGAATGAGGACAAAACTTGGACTGAAAACTTTGGTTTCAGAATTAGAGAAGTATTCTGAAAAAAATAATAGAAAAGCAATCAGGCAAATCCAGTATCTATCAGGCAGGCAGGCATTCTAGCAAAGAGGAAACGGAATCTAGCAAACTGTCAAATAATGGACCGTTTCCTAGAATTGAAGGTTACCGTCAGGTTGAAAGGGCTTTACAGCAATGAGGAGAAAGATGTCATCCCCACGACTGGTCAGACAGCCGAGGAAAGAGCTGTCTCCTCAGTGACACCCAGACGTGCAGTACCTTCAAAACCCTGATGGAGAATGATTTTAAATCCAGTCTTGTATACACAGTCTTACCACCAGTCCAACAGGAGAGAAAACAGGCATTTTCAGACATGCAAGGAGTCACTTTGTCTTAGGCTCTCTGTGAGCAAGGTACTCAGAACGTGCTTCAGCAGTACACGAAGGGCCTGGACAGAGGAGGGCCTGTGCCCGAGGCTCCGGGGCAGCCAGCATTGGTGTGGGCGGTTGGAGGGCTCCGGGGGCTGTCTGCGGGGCTTACGTGCTCTGGGGGTTATGCCTGAGAGCTGCCAGCACCCCAAAACAATGATGTTTATTATTCTCACAATCTCTGTGGGTCAGGAATTCAGGAGAGGCTTAGCTGAGCTGTCTGCCTCAGAGTCCTATCTTCCAGTCAGAACACCAGCCCAGTGCACTGGGGTCCATGCACCTGACTGGTTGGCAGGATACCCCAGTTCCTCACCTTACGGCTTCTCCAGAGACTGTTGGGTGATCTCAAATATGGCAGCTGGCTACCTCCAGGGAGAGATGCAGAGAGACAGACCTAGCAGCAGCAGCAGCTCTCATTTCTTATTGGTTAACTGAAAGTCATACAGCATTCTGTTTCTTACGAGTCTCTAAGCCTGGCCCACATCCAAGGGGAAGGGAGTTAGACTCCCCTCTTTGTGAAGGGACCACTTTGGACCTATTTTAAAACCACTGTAAGAGCCTAGATCATTTGGGATATGGTTTCTTCATCAAGTGGCACAGAGATAGTTATGGCTTTAAACCTGTAGAGAAGGAAGTCATCCTGGCACACAACAGTTCTGTAGGAATGGGATTTGTGGTCAAAATAATGTAATGCTTCGCCAGAATCGACCTATAGATAAGATTGTTTTGATTACAGAATGGGGTATAAATACTAACCTGACAGTGTAAAAAGGGATCATGGACATAAGAGGTGCTCGTATCTATCAAAAATTTAGAATTTTCCCCCATTAAAAGGATTGGATATAACACAAATTAAAACAAAGAATTCACTGTATATTAACCTTTTTAGTGGCTTTCCCAGCTCGCACTATAACAAATCGGGAGATGAGTTCGATGTTCTAAATAACCGTGAAAGAAAGTTGGGTCACGGATCTCTTACAGTCTGAGGATGACCAGAAATCTGAGTAACTTTCTTCTCTCCTTATAGGTGGGTGGGATTAAAGACAAAGTGCTGGCAGCGCACAGAGCAGGATTGAAGCGAGTCATCATTCCTCAGAGGAACGAAAAAGACCTTGAAGAAATCCCGGGCAACGTACGACAGGATTTAAGTTTTGTCACAGCAAGCTGCCTGGATGAAGTTCTTAATGCAGCTTTTGATGGTGGCTTTACTGTCAGCACCAGACCTGGTCTCTTAAATAGCAAACTGTAGGCCCAAATCTCAACTTTTCAGAATTTCAAGTTATGAAGTGCCAAGAGGTATTGAAAAGGTCTTTCTTTGTTCATACCCGTAGAGGTCAGCATAGTGTCCCTTACTTGTGAATACGATCACAACAGTAACAAATCTCACTCAAGTGGTGGCTGGTGTTGATTACAGAAATGTTAATAAACTGATTAATAAAAATCAAATTGTCTTCAGTGGAATCATCACTGTCCCCGGAGGGGTACAGAGCATCAGTTCTCAGTGTGGTGCCCAGGACAGAAGCATCCGTGTGACCTGTGAACTTGTTAGAAATGTTAATTCTCAAGATCCAGACCTTCAGACAAACTATGGAGGGTGGGGGTGGGGCGCCCAGAAGTCAGTTTAACCCGCCCTCCAGGTGGCTCTTCTGCGGGATCAGCATGCGGAAGAGCCACCGGGAGAGGTTGCTGGACCCTGAGGAGACTGACACAGGGGCCCCAAGACAAAGATGAAAACCACACCAAAGTAAGTATTCAAGTGATGTGAAGCTCGGGGTGAGGTCTGCACACCCCAACACGGGGTGCGGCTTATGCTGAGGAAGTAGCAGCCAAACTTGGCGGTTTCTACCAGGCAGAGTGGCCTGTTAGGAACATCTTAAAAAAAAAAAAAAAAAGTCCGGTCCTCAGAGGCTGCTGCCCATCCTGAGATGATCCCCACCGTGGTACCCTGACCCTGTCACCTCCCCGCTCCGCCTGGTTGGCCTGTGCCAGGCCCCATAGACTCTCCATGTTCTCCTGTGTCTGGCTCCTTCCAGGCTCTTCTGCTCATTTTCCTTACCTGTAAAATGGGAGCAGGAGTGGTGAAGTGTTGCTGAAGATGAATGCGAACACGACACTAAAATAATACTAACTATAGAATCTTCTGTTACGGAATGTTAGATACGCAAAGATACTTTGGGATGCCCTGGATGAGCACGTTACCCAAATACCTGCTAGTAAAATCTGAACATGTTCTGGTATTACAAATCCAGATCTGGGGCTCCACTTACGGGGCTCGTCATGGCCAGTGGGGGAGCAAAAAGCATCAGCACTTTATTTTTTTTATTTATGATAGTCACAGAGAGAGAGAGAGGCAGAGACACAGGCAGAGGGAGAAGCAGGCTCCATGCACCGGGAGCCCGACATGGGATTTGATCCCGGGTCTCCAGGATCGCGCCCTGGGCCAAAGGCAGGCGCTAAACCGCTGCGCCACCCAGGGATCCCCGCACCAGCACTTTAAAAACCATTTCATGGACTATCTTCCCACCGTTTTAGGATTTTATGGCTTCTATTCAGTCATCTTCACAGGGGAGGAAAGGAAACCATGATGCTAATTCATCTTCTGCAAGCAGAGGGAGCTCATCCATCCCCAGACTGCAACGCCCCCACACCCCCAGAAACTGCAAGAGCTCAGGACGAGGTGGGGCCCACCAGCGCTCTTCTTCAGCCCCAAGCAGCTGGGGGCGCCCTCGGCTCTAGGCCGCGGCCCTTGCTGAGGGTGGGGGGGCGGGTCCGCTGAACAGCTGGACCTTCCTTTCCCTGGCACTGCTTTCAGTTTTTTTTAAGTTTTATTCACTTGGCTTTTGTTGTGACAAGAGAGGAGAATTTACCATTTGGGCCAGTTTTAAGTGGGTAATTCAGGGACATTAGTCACAACGGTGTCTGGCCATCCCCCCCCCCCCCCCCGAAGCCTTCCCATGATTATCTTAAGCTGTACCCACAGAACAGTGACTCCTCTTTCTTCCATTCACGTCTCCCCCCACCCCCACCACACACGCACACACAAACTCCTCGGTCTCCACGTTTGCCCCTTCCAGCTTCACCGAGTGTGTTGTCGTTCAGCCACATTGACCACAAGCCTCAGCATTTCGGGTCTCTGAACCCGGGCCCCATATCCTCCATTCGCCCCAGGATGTCAGGGTTTTTCCACCTCTTGGCTGTTGTGAAGAATTCTGTCAACGTGAGTGTGCGACCATCCCTGTCCCTACTACTACCCAAAAGTAGAGTTGCTGCTCCTAGGATGAGTCCATGCGTAGCTTTGTGAGGAGCCACAGATGACTCCTGCACGGCGTTTGCTGCTCCACTTGCCATTCCCACCAGCAATACACCAGGACCCCAGTTCTCCACTCGTGCCACGGCTTCTTTTTGGTAATAGCCCGTCCCAGGGGTGTGAAGCAGCAGCTCTTGGTTTTGATTTGCATTTCCCTAGTACCTTTTCCCAGCATTGTTCTTTAAAGTGTTACCCAAACACCCTTTGTATCACAGCTGGGGTCTTATTGAAAATGTTGATTAACTCAAATTCTAATTAAGTAGGGCTAGAAGTGAGGCCTTGAGATGTATTTAACCAGTACTCCATATGCCTTTTATGTATGAGCTTTCAAAAGTATGAAAACTAAATAAAGCTTTAAGTGTCTTGGAACTTGAGAAATTATGGTCTGCTTAAAACACACGTTTTTACTGGACTCTGCCCACTTTTGTTTGAAACTTAACATTAACCGTGTCAGGGCTGAGGTCTTTTATTTAGTGCTTCTGATTACAGTGAAAAATGCCATTTAAGTGATTGACCATAAAATATTTAACATCAGTCTATAAATCTGTGACCACAAATAAGGTCTCCTGATTATGGAGTGGTATTTAAAGGCCACTAAACATACTGGGTTGTTGTTTTTAAATAAGAGGCAGGCAAAAAAATTGCATTTGCTGAGCAAAACACAAATATGTCCTCCTTTCCGCTTCTTCCTTGACATTGATCAAGACTTGCTTTTTGCTCATTGCACAAATTCTCTCTGTAAGAGTGGGAATGCAGATGGGTTTCATTTCCAGTGCCATCTCTGGTAGTGGCTGTTTGAAATGCAGAGGATTTGGATTCCCATCTTTGGACACGGTGGCTAGTGGTATCTACCACCAGGAGCTCCCTACACTAGGTAGGTGCCATCCATGTTGTGAGGTATTAAGGGCTGAGGGGAGAGTAGGCTGGCTTCCTATTTTCCAGTTAGAACCACCAAAATGAGGTAAACTTTCTATAATCAAGTGCTCGGGGAGCGAGGGGCATTAGGATTTTTGGTGAACCAAAATATCTATATAGCCACTGCCATACCTGTAGTTTGCAGAAATGTGAGCCTTAAAAGAAATTAAGCAATGTTATAAAAATCAGAGTAAATCAGAAACCTGTTCCCCAACAATCAACATATTAAAGTGGCCCATGATTCAATTCAATAGAATGAATTCAAGTTAAAGAAGATAAATGCAAAAGAGCAAGTTAGAGAGTAACACCTACCCTACCCCTATACAATTCCCTGAAAGAAAACACCACAACACAAAAAAACGAGGCAGGGCATTAATAGGAGAAAGTAGAATATTGACTGTAACAAGGATGATTTAATATCTTGAGTGAACCAAGAAATGTGGGTATAGATCTCACCATCCCTCTAGACCAAGATATGAAGAGGACTTAAAGTAGTTAACAAAAGATGAACTTACTGGATGTCAAACACACAAAATTACTATTTGCATAAATTAGCAAAACATGAGGTTACAATGAAAGGGAAAAAATCCTTCACACTGCTACTCTTAAGTGTCCACTGAAACCTCTCCAGAAACTGAGAAGTCTCACGAATATAATAAGAAAACATTTAAGGATGTTCACAGCCTTTTTATAAATACCTGGAAAAGATTTACATGGGCAAACAGGACAAAGCACTATGTAAACATCAGGAAACTGGCTAAAATTCTAGTCAGTCCTTACAAAGGTTCCCCAAAATGGTGTCTTTCCAAGATTATTAAAGTGAAATGCATGGACTGAAGTGATGTGTAAGAGGGTTGCAAAATTACATTATTTCAAAATAAGTGTGTAGGCACATGTAAATACACAAAGGACTGGAAAATAAAAATGTTCCCAGTCATCTCTGGACAGTTAGAGATCTCTTGTGTGTGCTCTAACTTCCAACCCTACACTGAGCATATATAGTACTACTGTAATCCAAGAAACACTTTAAAATATTGTAAAAATAAAATGACACACCTCCACAAAAGTATTCAATACATCAAATGTAGGGGGGAAACTGCTTTTCTAAACACATGCTAATGGGAATAGACCAAGATACACATTTGTGGTCGACCTATTCCCTTTCACCACAAAAATGGCTATACAAACACTTGATAACCAATTCAAAAAATAATGCTTCTGTAGGAAAAGAGATCACACAAATCTTCATTCTGAAAGTGGTTAACAGAAGTAAATTCTGTTATCCAGAATGGCTGGTGGGATAAGGGGGCAGTCCAAATTCTTTTTGACTAAGTTTAGTGTACCCGTAAAAGCCACACAAAATAAAATGATCTTTGGCCATTCAGAATCTTGTGAGGTGCCTCAGGGTAATTAGCAACAGTTAAGGATGCTGTTCGATATGGTGCTAGTTAAAAGCATAATAGCAGCAGCTAACATTTGTTGGGTGCTTATTATTATGTGCAAAGCACTTTTCTGGGTAACTTACTGGTATATCCCTTCTAACCCTCTGAGGTAACTATCATAATTTTTTTTTTTTTTGTAGCTATCATAATTAACCCCACTTCACACATTAGGAAACTGAAGCAGGTCCCAAAGCTGGTGAGTGGGCTAGAGCCATGACTGACTGGCATGAGGGCCCTGGAAGGCTGCTGTAGAGCCCAGGCTCATAACTAGTACGCTAGGAAACACTAACTCATTTTAAATGGGTTTTCTTTAAGGAGAAAAAAGTCATCAGCATTTTAACTTAGTCTTCTAACAGAGTTGTGAGAATAAAAATGTCAGCAAGAGGGAAGAAAAAAACTCTTTAAATAGAGATCATATACCCATTCATTTGCTTAGAATAAATCTATCACACCTCGAAATACAGCATACTGTTTTCAATTATGAAGTACAGAATTGAACAGGAAAATAACTTTGGATTTTAATCAAACTTAGGGCTAAAGCAGACACATAAAAGTTTTTAATTTGCCAGATATTCTTTTAATGAGAATTATAAAAGACCAAAAACATTTTTTGCAAACTGCCTTTTTTTAAACAAATGATTTGCTTTTGATTACAAATACTGTGTAAGACGATGCCTTCTTCTGCAAAACCAATAAATACAAGAACAAATTTTAAACATGTGATTTGTCCAAGATATTTCAAAGAAAGAAAAAAAAAAAGCCTGATTTTTTTTTTCAGTATCAAAAAAAAAAAATCAGTATTCCCTAATCTTTCAAAGAATAAGTTTAAAGGTATGACTCAACTGGAGAAAGAGAGAGAGAGAGACAGACAGAAACAGAGACCATCTTACAGCTGCTTTAAATAGCTTCTGATAATTCTTCTGCTGTTACCTTTCCTTTCTGGAACTTGTATCTTCTCAAAAGACTTGAATGTAAAATATTTCTAATGAACTGATTAATGGGGGAAAAGAAAATACGTATTGAACACATAATGTATAAACTTTACCATAAACAATTATGCATATCAAAAAGACACTAACTTCAAAAAGGTACAAAAAAAAAAGTGAGGAAAAACTTGAATTACAGAAAAGAAAGTCCAATTTATTTAATGAAAAACTAGAATTAATAAAAATTAGCAAATACACACAAAAAAATATACACACACAGCAGCACTATGTATTGACTCACAAAGGGGAAAAGCAGTGGTCCAAGACCACTCAACATGGCTTGTCGGTTAAAAGAAAAAAAAAACAAAAAAACAAAAAACCCACACACACATACACACACACGCGCACGCACACCAACTCGCAGGCACACACACAAAACAAAAACCCAGTATTTTTCAACAGTACACTCAATCTACAACACAAATTCAGAATTATTTTACAATGCTTCCTTTCTTAATACAAAAGATGCCCATTTTGGGTGTATATATATATATTTTTCAGTGGTTTACTGTTGACTTATTTTTAAATATATTAGTGTTACTACATGCAACTGTTTCCTGTATTTAACAGCCTTTCCTTTTATTTACCTTCATGTGTCTAGCTTCCACCTACCAAAAGTTTCAGGTTGACAGGCAGACGGCTGCCTTATTCTCTGTGAAATTGAATGCAATGGTTTTAAACACTGGCCAGAAAATGTTTGATTGCCATTTCAACACATGGAAATAGTTACATTGATGCCTAAATTGCCATTTTCTGCAAAAAGCTGTGCAATGCTGGTGTCAAAGACTAGGCAGTCACTATTCATAATGGCCGTGGCAATTCCCTCATGAATAGAGCGCGGAGTCGCTTCCCAAGTCAATCGCCGCCTATGACCATTTAGCTCAAGTCGATAAGCAAAATTTTCAGCTTGCTTGCGTGTTCCTATCAGCTGTACAATTGCAAAGAACTGCTGGTGACCATCATACTTTTCCTGTTTCTCCAATACTAACATGAAGTGAAAGCCAAAACAGGACTGCATCATCACCCAGTCAACAGCACCAGGAAGGTTAATGTCTGTTGCAAGGAAAACTATATCCTCTCCCTGTAGGGTCGTAATGGACTTATGCTGATGCATCAGATGGGGCATGACAGCATCCAAAGAGCCTTGCCATTTACAGGAAGCACCAGGGCACGGACATGAATAAGGCCTAAACTCACAGAGCTCTTCGTGGTCTGCTTTTTCTGTGTGTGGCAAAGTTATTTCACATCCAGAAGAGGCATATTTACAAGGGAAAAGTACGGAATTGGCCACTTTCTCCATAGCCAAGTTGCGAATGGATCCCAAAGGGCCCCGGCAGGTTGGACAACATGTGAGCTTTGGGCGACAGTTGCTACAAACAAGATGGCCACTCTGACACTGAAGAATGGGTGGTAACACATAGTCAAAGCAGACCGGACACTCAAAAAGACTCGCCAAGTCATTGTTGGATGCGGTTGTGCCAGTCAGGGCGGGCACCCTCTGAGACGGGGTACACTTTGAGGTTCCAGTAGGTAATGCTGTTGCAGTCTGGCGGCTCATTTCTGTAACGAAAACATAAATAAAAATAAAAAGAGGCAGGAGAAATAATTAAAACTCTCACTTGTTTTATAAATAATGTTTACATGCCAGAAATACTTAAGTTTTATGAAAAACATACTGTGAGCAAAAAGAGTAAAGGATTTAAAAAAAAAAAAAAACACAAATTACACGAATTATGCATTTTGAGTATTATAGGAGTTGTGGACCAGATAAAATCTCTTTTATCAAAATGTCCCAAAACACATGTAGAATTCCCTTTCTTAAAAAAATATTAAAAAATCCCTTTGGATGAATTATACAATATGGAATAAATGCTGAAACAGAAACCAGACTGTAAACAACTAAGAAACCCTGTGTTAAGTAGCTTAAGTTCAACCAAAGCTGTTTTCACTGAACTTTCCCCTCTCCCTCGGTGTTCAATTGCCCTGCTCAGTCCATTTCTTTTCCATTCTAAGGCAGCTCGAAACAGTGACAGGGAGTCAGTCACAAGTAATCCAAAGGATCACCCAGGACATCAGCTCTGATTAACTCCGCCTAATGGCAAACAGTTATCTGCTTCAGTTGTAGATTTAGGGATGGAGGGGTCGTCAGGGGAAGGATCTGCTGCCATCCCATCATGCACCTTCATCTATTAAGTCTTCCCCTAGAATCTGAACACCAGCTACGTGTTAATTAATCTTACTTCCTACTGATCAGTAGGCCCCATAATAAAGGTGGGAGAAAGAGAAGAGAAATGGAGGGTAATCTCAAAAGTTTTTAGGTACTCAGAGAAAGTACATCTTTCTACTCTATTTCCATTGCACAATAAAATTACATATAATTTGAAAAGGGGAAGAAAAGAAGTAATTAAAGAATAAAGATTAAAACACCAGAGACACATGCAACATTGGGGACAGTAAACAGGTTAAGAATTCCTTGTATCCTAGGGTTCACTAGTGTTGCTGAAGCATTCATCAGCACAGGAATAAATATTATTTGAGATAAATGTCATCTGGAAGAAACGACAACAATGTAACTAGTTTGTCAGGCTAAATGAAAGATAAAGCAAATAAATACCTTTCCCAGGAATCTACTTTGTTAGGATATGACAGGCCATATTTGTCTCAGGGATAACAAAAGATCAGTCTACTGATGTCCCAAGACTGTATTCCCAACAACTATACAAACCATATTTCTAACAAAACTAAAACTGAATGCCTCAAATTTAATGCTTCCTCAATGTAATCATTATTGCTGCAAAGAACCTGACTTTAAGAAAACAACGCTGGTTACCCATGTGACTATATAAAAGCAACTGGACTTCTAGATTACTCAAGGATAGACACCAAGTGAGGGTTGAAGGTGACAAAAAAAATAGTCCACTGTCAACTAAAGTTAATATTCTACAATTCAAGAGTCTACAAAAGTACAGAATTCCACCATAAGGTGGCTTGTCACATGGACTTAAGGGACAACGGGAATCAATTCTCATCACCTGAAACACTGTACAACCCAGGTGTTTGATTCTTTGTGAGTACGATGATCCATGCATTTTCTACCACTTGGAAACAACGGGCTCAGCCTTGCCAAAATGCCCCACGTATATGCTGTATGCCTGTCTCGTGGTCCATTTTATACTGCTCACTTATGTGAGCAATGTTAGAATTGGAAAGTGGCTCCCTGCACACAAAACAGTCTAAACCACTGATGCCTTTTCAAATTACTAAACCAAACAAGCTAATCACATCAAGGAACAGTAAACTCGGCTTGTATTCAAAATAATAGAACTAGGAAAATATAAGCAAGAAAAATACTATCGTTTCATTTCCAGACCGAGCAAATAACTATACATAATCATCAATCATTCAGGCTTACATTCCAATATTATCTTTATTACTTTTGCAAACATTGTAAAAAAAACAAAAAACAAAAAACAAAAAAACAGTTTAAATCTCTAAAGAGTGAAAACAAGTGAAATGAGGCCGGTATTTCTTGCGAATGGAGGTATTACAGGACAGAAGGTGCTAAAACCTCCCAAAGCACCAAAGGTGGAACCCAGCTCCATCTTCAAACAAAAAGAACCCCAACCACAGAGCAGCCCTGCAGTAGGAACCACGGACTCAAGTGTCTTCAGACAACCCTGCAGGAGTGATGACGTAACCTGAAGCTTGGTTTAAACAGAGAAAAGTACAGTAGATCAAAAGAAACAGCAATGCAAACTAGAGCTCAATTACATTGCAGCCACTCCCTGATCCCGATTCCCCCAGCTCACAACTTTTCCCGGTTCATACTTTAAGCATCCCAGTCTCTTGGTGTCAATACCTTTTCTCTTCCTTGTCCCAGCTGCTGGCAGACATGTGAGCAAGACGCCCCTCCAGGAGTACGGAAAAGGTAAGGGAGACTTCCCGGTCATGAGAAGTCAGGCGGCTCATAGCCCTTCCCCCAGGAGCAAACACGATTTGTAACAGAGGCCCTGCTGGATGGACACGTTCTGCTCCTAAGCACGTCGGAGTTCAAGTCTTCAAGCAGCGAAGGTAAGCGCCCTGCTCTAGGATCCCCCATTCACTCCTCCGAAGCACCGGCTGCCGCAGCAGCAGAGGAACGAAGCCTCTCCCGTCCCCTCAGGAGTCCACCACACCTCCCCGCGAGCTCCAATTCGCCTGCGTTTCCAAAAATGGGCGCCATCACCGGAGCTGTCCTCCGCTGGGCCCTCAACCGCCTGCCCTGGAAGTTTGTCTTCCCCACATTCACTAGCCCGCCAGCGTGGGTGAAGGATGGGGCTGCAGGGTGCGCGGGGGCTGGTCAGGCGCACCCCGGAGCCAGCTCGGAGCTGCCGCAGGGTCCGGCCCGCCGGAGAGCCACGCGGGGCCCAGGGCTGGGCCTGGCGGTGCTGGGGGAGCCTGCTCCAGCCCGCAGCGCCCGCCGGCCTCCGCTCGCAGCGCCCAGCCCAGCCCAGCCCAGCCCAGCCGCAGCGAGCGCGGGGCGGGGCCGGCGGGGCCTGCGGGGCCGGACAGGGCGGGGCGGGGCGGGGCCGGCGCGGTGGTCACGCCCGCAAGCCCCGCCCCCCAGCCCAGGGCCGCTGGGGCGCTGCCCCGCACAACCCAGACCCTGCCCTCGACCCCAGGCAACACTGCAACCTCACCCATTTCCACAAGCTTACATTTAGTTCGAAACATGTCTTTCTGTAGAAAACAGATGCTGCCAATTCTGTATGATTTCAACCTAAGACCTACATAGAGTATATGAGAATTACGTGGCCAGAAAAGTGCTCTTCTCCTGGTTAACCATGTGTGAACTGTGCTCATAGAGTAAAAGCACTCTCCCCACTTCGTTCACTATATACTGGGCGTCAACGACCCGATTTCCTCAATTCTAACTCACTCCTCCACTTCTATCCCTGGTGACATCATACTTGAAACTCCTTCTCTTCCTTCGAATAGATTGCAGTGAGAGTAGTAAACACCCGTAACTCTATTAAACTCCTTCAACCTCCAAACTGAGATTATATTCTCTTCCCAGTCTGGGAAAACCATCTTAAATGGCCTCATTAAACAGAGAAGCTTGTGTTTTTAAAGAAGCATTACACGGGCCCCAATAAAGTCCTGGGCCTCAGATTTGCCCTGCGTCAGGTGGTACACTCAGGGGTTTAACCTGTCATTATATCATGCTTATAGGGCAGCCTTTAAACGCACAGCAGGAGCTCATGGTGGGAATGAACCCTGTGCAGTAAATTGTAGATTACCCATTTTCCAAATCAAATTTTAGTTCCAATCACTTCCAGACCCTATTGTATTCAGTCATTTCAACCTCACGTTAATATTAGGCTACATGAAACATCATTGGGAATAGAAATATGGATGAAGTTAGATAAAGTCTGCTCACTGACAAATATAAATTATTATTACCTACATTTTCATTTCCTAATACATTCACCCTAGAGCGGTCTCAGGCTGATAGGGCAGACGACTTCAAATGTTTTAGGCATCCCTGCCTTTCCAGAGTTAAAACTGAACCTAAATGTATAAAACAAGTCAAAGAGAAGGAATGATGGGGGGGAGGGGGGATCACTTTTCCCAAACTTCCGAAAGAGGTTACAGAGCCCTACAGAGTCTCTGAAAACCATTAACCTACAGACAAACCTCTCAACAAGTGAGTCAGGACAATAAAAGTGGCATCATTCTGGAGTCTCCTACACACAGCTGGATCCAAACCTAGTCTTCACCACCTGCTCAACCATAAAATGGGGACAAAATTTCCAGCCTCACGCAGCTTTTGTCTGGATTAAAGGAGATGGGTAATTCATGTACATCATAGATGGTATGCTACATACTCCAAAATATGTATTTACCTGACACCTCCAAGAGTTTCTTGTCTCGCTTGAGGTCATCTACTAGATACCTACAATGTGTGTGTTCCAAAAGATACTTTTAGTTTGTAAAGGTGATCAAACATGCCTGCCAAAGATCAACTGCCGTTTAACTAATTTTTACCACAATAAACCCTAATAAATTTCTCAACTAGGTAGTAAGTATATTTACACTGGTTTTACATAGAGCTTAAAATTTCACAAAAATTAGATTCACTAAGACATGCCCATAGAATACAAAGTTAACAAAAATCCAAAATTTAGTGAGAGCACCCTATTACCTATACTTTCTAAAGCCTACATCTCAAGTCCAGTTTGGTATTATGTTCAAGCAGATTGTAATCTACATCAAAATATTTTATAATCAACCTTTAATGCTCTCAATTATTTCAGAGCACTTAACCATTGCTTTGTCACATGAACATATTTACAGTAAAAGTGGATAGACTTAAACTTTTATTCTCAATTTCATGCGAGAACTTTGGTTTCTTTTTATAAAGCCTGATGAACAATTTCTCTGCTTAATCATATCTCATGCCTACTAATTAATATACAACAATCATATTTTTGAAGTTTATAAAATGTTACTATGGCAGGCAAATAATGCCCCCCTCAAAGATGTCTGCATCCTTAACACCTACCACTGAACCTCTGAAAATGTTACAGGAGCAACAATAAGTGAACACAGTTACTCACAAAATAAAAGCTCAAAATGGAGAAATGTAATCATACATGGAAAAATCACAGTGTATTGTAAAGCAAGTTACAAATAATATACACAGGAGGTACAGGCTGGAGCATGATACAAATGTGTGATTTTTAGCAAATTTTTTCTTCAAAAGGGACAATAAATAAACTGCTTTATCAAGATTAGTCTGAGAGTTGTGAAAACTGTCAAAATAAGGGAAATTTGCATTTTTAATTTAGTAAAAAAGGTAGAATGCAAATATCACCAGCCTTCTTTTACCTCTCCAAAAACTATTCCTAGAAATGATATAATATTCACTGTAAAATAAAGTACAGGTTCAGATTATGAATTTATTAGGAATCAATGGATTAAATAAAACTCTTCAAAACATTTAAGGGCTTTCCTCCTTTAACCCCTTTTTCTTTCTACATTTGACACTGTGAAGTGTATTATGCAGCAAATGTTTACGTTAAAAAATCATTTCTAAAAATAAAAAAATCATTTCTATTTTAAGATTTAATATAGACAAAATTAAATTTAATGCAAGTCTCAACAGCTTTAAATACTAAGAGTTAAAAAAGCAAACTTTGTTATAAAATAATGCTAAAAAAAAGTTAACCTATTTTTAATTTCCAAAATTGTAGCAAAATAATGAGAATTTAAATTGTACATATTTTCCTAACAGCTCTATTTTCCGAAGATAATTCTGAAAACTCTGCTGCTGCAGAAGAGTTACTTATGTATCTAGAAAGACTGGTAATCCAAAAAGGGGAAAGCCCAAGACAATGATCTGGTAAAAGGTTGCTGTAAAATCAGAAGTTTGAACAAAGGTGATAGCCAAGTAAATGGAGAGGAAAGTGCAAATCCCAATTCAAATGTGTAATGTAAAGTACATTTGCATTTTTATTGCAGAAATCACTCTATTTTGAGACTTCCACCCCAGTAAAAAACAGCATATACTGAATGAGAAGCCACTAGGCACTATGCTAGATACTGTAGTATAGTAAAAGATGAAATGCGAAGTGGGAGTTAGATGCCTGTGAAAGGTCTATGGAGAGAAGCACAGTTGATGTCTAAGGGTTGAGAGTGCAGATGAGGTGGTATTAACACAATGCTATCTGAAATCACAGGGAAGAGGAACATGCCTAAAGTAAGAGAAATCCCAACATTGAAAGACTGAAGAGTTCATTAATGAGAAGCAGTGGCCCCTAGACTGCACAAGTTCTCAAACTTCACTGTTTGGAGGGGCCTTACTAAAATGCAAGTTCTGTTCAGAATAATCATAATTATCCTGAAACTGGGCCTGAGATTCTACATTTTTAACTCTAAGTGTGGCCAATTGCTGGTTAAGGCTCGCATGAGTAGCAAAAGCCTAAAAAAAACTAAAAGGAAAGCCAAGGTGAGAGAAAAGCAGGAGAGGGCAGTATCTCAGAGATCAAGGAAGGTACAGACTTAAGATCTATAAACACATGCACAAATATTACAATAAATTGTGCTTCATTATACACTTTAAAAAAAAGATTTTATTTATTTATTCATGAGAGACAGAGAGAGAGAGGCAGAGATGTAGGCAGAAGGAAAAGCAGGCTCCCTCAGGTGAGCCCGATGCCGGAGTCCATCCGGAACCCCAGGATCATGCCGAGTCAAAGGCAGACGTTCAACCAGTGAGCCACCCAGGCATCCCATTATCATATAGTTATAAGGTACTAGTACTCTTTCTGTAATCAGAAAAAACTCAAAAGGCAACAAGCAGACATGCCTGAACATGCAAGAATTCATGGAATATACAGCAACCATGAATCTTTCTTATGTGATTAAAAATAAGCAATGGATCATTATAAGTATAATTTAGAAATGGTGATCTTGTAAAAGGTGCAAATAGTTATATAAATAACAAAAAAAATATATGGTAAGAAGTAGTAAAAATAATGGCACAGTCAAAAATGTGGAATCTGCTTAGAGGTCAAGTATGATCATGCCTATCAGGTGTTCTTGGATTGGTGATATGGAAGTTACTGATGACTTCTGCAAAAGCAACCTTGAGAGATATGGCTCATATATAAACAGACCAAAGGAAACTGAATAGGATGCCGTGTTAACTTAAAAAATATATGGCTGTGGAGAGAAGAGGCAAGTTAGAGAGTGGCTCTGAAAGGCCCAGAGAAGTTTTCCACTTGGTTCCTTTTTTTCTTTTTCTTTTTTTTTAATGGGAAAGACCAGAAATATAGTGAATGCTGATAGAATCTAGAAAAGAGGGTAGTAATCCCAAGAAATGGAGCAATGTGATAAAGTTCTTGATGATAGGGAACTCAAAACTCAAGACAAGAGTGACTAGACTTTGTAGAAGAGATACTTTCTCCCCATGGTAAGAACAGAGAAGACAGAAGATGTCTAGTTCAGGAAGTTGGAGGTTAAGAAAGTTTCAGTCTGAGAGTTTCCATTTTCTCAGAGAAGTCTCTGCATAGTCATCCTCTTTTGGTAGGGAGTAGGGGAGGACAAAGAGAAGATGGTATCAGCACCAAGCTAAGGCAAAGTATTTTTTATGAATTAGCTGGCTCTTGTTATAGGACATTGAGGATACAGTCAAATATGTACGTGTAAGTCACTACCTTAGGTCCCAAAAAAATCTCAACTGCCTTTCTTGAACCAAAGGGTAAATAATTTGCCATTAACATTAAGATGTTCTCTCCAAACTTCTGGATCAGAATTCTAACACTAGCCCGAATGGCCAAACTTAACAGGCAATACCAAGCACGCAGAGCCTGGAACTCTCATACTTTGCTGGTGGGAATGCAAAACAGTACGACCATGTCGTCACCACAGAAAATTCTGTTGGACAGCATGGTTCTATATCCCAATTCTATTTTACTATTACATTATATTTTTATTTCACATTGAATCTACAATTTATTAACATCAAGAATAAAAGTACTAACATCTCCCAGGGGACTGAGCCTGGGTGGCTCAGCAGTTGAGCATCTGCCTTTGGCTCAGGGCGTGATCTCAGTCTAGCGTTTGAGTCCCACATCAAGTTCCCTGCATCAGGCTCCCTGAGAGGAGCCTGCTTCTCCCTCTGTGTCTCTGCCTCTCTCTCTGTTTCTCTCATAAATAAATAAATAAAATCTTTAAAAAATAAAAGTACTAACATCTCTGAAAACAAGACAAGCCCATTTTTAAGATGCTAAAAGTAAAACTTTCTCTTTCTCACCCATCAAGATAAAGATTATATTATAAACTTCAAAATATGGTGAAACAATCATTTAAACTTAAAACCTAACTGCAACCATTTAATTCCATTTCTCACAATTATATCACAAATACCCATCCTTGGGGATTAAGGAGTGCACCTGTCATGATGAGCACTGGGTGATATATGGAGCTGCTGAATCACTATATTATACACCTGAAACTAAATAACACTATGTGGTAACTATATGGGAATTACAATAAAAACTTAAAAAAAAGAAAGACAAATACCCATTTTCCCCTCTAGAATCCTTAATTATGATTCATTTTTTGGCACAGCCACCATACCTCAACAACGTTTTCAGAAAGGACATATAAGGGTCTCCATCTTGGCAGTCTGAAGCTCTTTAGAGAAACTGGACAAGTTTACAATTCTAGTCACATAGAACTATATAAATTCTGAGAACTATATAAATTCTGCTCACAATCTTCTGACATATAATAATATAGATGAAAAATCTAATGCCATTTTCATTCTTATTCCTTTGCAGGTAACATTTTCCCCCTTGCTCGCAGGACTCTGTCTCTGAGAGAAATTTTCACCAAGACATCTGGCTGGCAGTTGGTGGAGCATGCGACTCTTGGATCTCAAGGTTTTCAGTCAGGCCCTACCTTGGTGTAGAGATTACCTAAAAATTAAATCTAAAAAAAAAAGAAAGAAAAGAAAAAAGAAAGAAAAGAAAGGAAAGGAAAAGGAAAGGAAAAGGAAAAGGAAAAGGAAAAGGGAAATGTTCACCTAAACATCTAAGTAATATGCCATTAGCACCTGCCAAACAAAACACTAGGTGACTCTTTTCAATCCAAAGGCTCAAATATTTCACCTTTGTGGGCTTCTCTTCTAAATATTCTTCGATCCTTCCCATCTACTCATTTCTTTTCTGCACATAATTCTGATACTGACTCTGCTCCATCTATCTCCCAATCACATATTTTTTCCCTAATTCGAATTTTTGTTTTGCACTGCATTCCAAAAGAACTCATCAAGTTCTAAAGTTACCTTATGTATGGCTATAGTAAAACGTTTTTTTAATTATGTAGATATCCTCAAGCTCCAACAAGGGAACAGAGATTTTGGTGGCAGGAATGGCTGTTTCCCTGTCCTTTCCCTGAAGTTGGGATGGCTAGATAAGTTTGGATTATACTGCCCTTGTACATCCTTAACCCTACATGCGTTTTCATGTTTAATTTTTTTTAAAGGTTTTATTTATTTATTCATGAGAGACACACATAGAAGAGGCAGAGACACAGGCAGAGGGAGAAGCAGGCTCCATGCAGGTATCCCGATGTGGGACTTGATCCCAGGACCGGGATGACACCCTGAGCTGAAGGCAGGCGCTCAACCACTGAGCCACCCAGATGTTCCTTATGTTTAATTTTTCTATCTCTCACTGGAGCTTGCCTGTTTGTTATTCATTTTGTTCTTGCTGCTATAGTCTCAAAGGGTTGCAGGGTCAGCAAGCTAAATAATAAGGCAAAGTAGAGACCTTCCTCCATTTTCATTAAAACAGCTGCCCTGAGTCACCAGGGTGGCTCAGGGGTTGAGCATCTATCTGTCTTTGGTTCAGGTCGTGATCCCAGGGTCCAGGATCAAGTCCTGCACCAGGCTCCCCACTGGGAGCCTGCTTCTCCCTCTGCCTATGTCTCTGCCTCTGTCTCTCATGAATAAATAACATCTTAAAAAAGAAAAAAAAAAAAAAAAAAAAAGGGCAGCCCTGGTGGGTCAGCAGTTTAGCGCCGCCTTCAGCTGAAGGTGTGATCCAGGAGACCCGGGATCTAGGCCCAGGTCGGGCTCCCTGCATGGAGCCTGCTTCTCCCTCTGCCTGTGTCTCTGCCTCTCTCTCTCTCTCTCTCTCTCTCTCTGTGTCTCTCATGAGTAAATAAATAAATAAATCTTTAAAAAAAAAAAAAAAAAAAGATGCTCCAAACATTTATTAAGCTCCTAATATGTACCAGGTATGATCCTCGAAGCTTTATATACACTGTGATTTCATTTCACCATTTCAATGAGCTTCCAAGTTAGGCATCTATCCCCTACTTTACAGATAAGAAAATAAATTTATAAAATAAGTGTTTCAGATCATAGAACTAGGAAATAATGGAAGTCGGAGCTTATCTGATCAGGGCAGACTTAAAAGGGATGGGCAGAGGGGGTCAAGTGGCAACCTAGGCAAAGCAAACAAACATTTAAAAGAAATTTTAAACTTGGAAGAAATCTTAACCACCTCTCATTTTCAGAAAAGAAAAATGATACAAATATCTTGCTAAATGTCATGTAAATTAGGTGAATGTTCTAATCTAGGCTGTATAATTTCCTCTATCTATTTAAAGCCCCCAGCTTGGGGCTTGAACTCATGACCCTGAGATCAAGACCTGAGCTGGGATCAAGAGTTGGACACTTAACTGACTGAGCCACCCAGGGGCCCCTTCCTCAATCCTTTTAAAGCAAGCATGCTTGGATATTTTATAATTAAACTTGAAAAATTAATCTTTTCTGAATTTAAGTCTGGTAACATTCAAAATAAAAATAAAAATTTAATTAAACTATTTTTTGCTTTCCCTCCCAACATAAGAAGGATCCCTAATATAACCAGAGGTGATCAAAAAAGAAGAGAGATGATACCTAGTTAAGTCCTGAACAAGTAACCAGTAAACTAAAGTCAGCTCTTTAAGGTACCTTTCCTGATCACTTTATCTAAAGACCAGATGACACTACTAATTATCTCCACACTATCTGTTACCATTTGAAATTCTGACTACTTATTGTCTATTTTCTCCTCTATTCTCTCCCAACTACAACACCAAGTTTTTACTCATAATTGCAGTTCTCAAACTTCTTTGGTATCAGGAAAACTTTATACCAGCGGTTGGCAAACTACAATTGCAGGCCAGCTGCCAGTTTCTGGAAGTAGTTTTACCAGAACATAGATACGCCCTTTTCATTTACATATTGCCTACTACTGCCTTTGAATTGAAAAGCTGATCCTAGGACTTCTAAGCCCTTCAAACGTATCTAGCCATTGAAAAAAATAAAAAAACTTAGTCTTTAACTGCTTTGTAGTTTTAAAAAATTATTGAGGACCCCAAAAGAGCTTTTGTCTATGTGGTTCATATGTACTGATATTTACTATATTAGAAATTCAATCGAAAAAAATTTTTAAGTATTTATTTTTTAAATTACCATTACATTTATCTTACGTGTAAAACACGAACTACATGTTAAATGTTTATGAAAAATAGCTATTTTCCATGAGAGGTAGAAAAATGTGTTTCGCATTTTTACACATTTTTAATGTCTGATGCAATAAAATGCAATTGGACATTCATTATCTATTTCTGCATTGAATCTGTTAAGATGCCATATGCCATTTAGCCTCTGGGAAACTCCACTGTACTCTCATGTCTCATTACTGTGAAAAACAGTTTTGACCTTCAAAGGGTCTTGAGAACTCCCAGGATCCCTGAACCATTAACTTTTGGTTCAGAACTTCTACACAAAGAAACTTCATGACTACTTTGTTTTGCTCACGCTTGTGTCTCCAGCACCTAGGACAGTACCCAACCCAGAACAGGTACTCAAGTATTGGAAGAAGTGACTAAATCAAGTAAAATAGCACGAAGGATTCCAAGAAGAAAGAGCCTATGTATACATCCAGAACTCACTTATCCCTGATGCCCCTGCAAGTAGAATGTATTTATTGTTGATATAAACCTTAAAGAGAATTCGCAACTAAAACTTAAAATTCACTTTCAATTAACTGTGATCTGCGATCTTTGACAAAGGAACCAAAGGCAATGGAGAAAAGATAGCCTTTTCAACAAATGATGCTGGAGCAACTCAATATCCACATACAAAAAAACTTAATCTAGACATAGACCTCACACCCTTCACAAAAAATAGCTCAAAATGAATCACTGACCTACATGTAAACTCCCAGAAGATAATGGGAGAAAATCTAGATGACCTTGGATTCAGTGAGGATTTTTCAAGAACACCACCAAACACCTGAACCAGGAAAAAAACAAATGGTAAGTTGGACTTGATTAGAATTAAAAACATCTGCTCTGCAAAGAACACCGTCATGAGAATGAGAAGAAAAACTACAGACCAGGAGAAATTATCTGCAAAAGACTCATCTGATAAAGGACTGTTATCCAAAATATACAAAGAACTCTTGAAACTCAACAATAAAACTAACAACGACCCAACTTAAGCCTTAACCTAGCCAAAGAAATACAGATGGCAAATGAGCATGTGAAAAGGTGTCCACATCATCTGTCACCAGGGAAATGCAAACTGAAACAACAAGAAAATACCACTACACATCTTTTTAGAATGGCCAGAATCCAGAACCCTGACACCACCAAATGCTGGTGGGCATGCGGAGCAACAGGAACTCTCATTCCACTACTGGTGGGAACGCAAAATGATATAGTCACTATAAAAGGCAGTTGTGACAGTTTCTTACAAAACCATACATACTCTTACCCCTAAGATCTGGTAATCATGCTGCTCGGTATTTACTCAAAGGAGCTGAAAACACGTCCACACAAAAACCTACACACGGGCGTTTTTAGCAGCTTCATTCATAATTTGGAAGCCAAAATTTGGAAGCAACCAAGATGCTGTCCTCTGGCAGGTGAGTGGATAAATAAACTGGCACAACCAGACGGTGATTATTATCCAGTGCTAAAAAGAACTGGGCGATCAAGTCATGAAAAGACACAGAAGAATCTTCAATGCATATTACCAAGTGAAAGAAGCCAATCTGAAGAGGCTACCTGCTGTAGGATTCCAATTATATGACATTCTGGAACAGACAGAACTATGAAGACGGTAAGAGCATCAGTGCTTGCCAAATGTTTGGCGAAGGGAGGAAGGAATAGGTGGAGCACAGAGGACTTGCAGGACAATGCAACTGTTCTTCTGTACACTCTAATAATGGTGGATACATGTCGTTCATTATGCATTTGTCACAACTCCCAACACAGAACACCAAGACTGAACCATGATGTAAACCATGGGCTTTGGGTGAGAATGATGTGTCAGTGCAGGTACAGCAACTGTAACAAATGTATTACTCTGGTAGAGAACTACTGACAGTGCAGGAGCTATGTAGGACTGGGGGCAGGGTGAGTATGGAAAATCTCTTTACCTTCTGTTCCATTTTGCTACTGAACCCAAAACTGCTCTAAAAAATACAATCTACTTAAAAACACTATGTAGTGAAATAAATCATTTAATCATCATAGATATAATCTAAAAAAAATAGATGTAATTCCATAACAATTCTCTAAGTTTTCAAAATGTTTCTGTTTGTAGCATAAGAGTTCCATAATTCATTGATTCCTAGACAGTAATTTCAATTTTTAGTAATGCACTACTGAAATTCATACCTGGAGAATGTGCCTTTTTAGTGAAAAGAACAATGAATTGGTTGATTTCAATCAATCTGATTGAAAAGCTCAAATCTGAATTCCTACTTCAACTGTTACTACACTTTGATACTGGGCAAAACTAAAATACCCTGGGTTTCAAATTTCTCATTTGTGTAGGGTGCCTGGGTGGCTCGGTCGGTTAAACATTGATCAGACTCTTGATTTCAGCTCAGGTCATGATCTGAGTCATGAGATTACACCCCACATAGGGCTCCACGCTCAGGGTGAAATCTGCTTGTCCCTCTCCCTCTGCTCCTCCTTCTGCTAGTGCACACGCACCCATGCCTGCACCCGCTCACTCTCGCTCTCTCTCTCTCAAGTAAATAAATAAAATCCTTTTAAAAATTCCTCATTTGTGAAACATCAAAACCAACAATAGATTTTTTGGAATTAACTCAGATCAAATACATGGAAATATTTGATATATTAATAACACAATCACTTGGTGATGTTTACAGAGTCATACTAGGAACCTACAACTGATCACTAAATAAAAAAAGACCTGGATTATACAGGATTTTACTGAGAACTGCTGGTTCAACCTGTGTTCATTTTCATAACCTTAATTTGGGACTCTGCTTGAAATCTGATAGAGTTTACAGAGTTTGCTGTGAACAAAGCTGCATAAGCTGGGCACCTATCAACCTGGAAGGAACTGTGTCAGCAGCTTCATATCACTATTTATTTAAGCTTCAAAAAGTAGGCAGTAGCTCCATATTGCAGATGAGGAAACTGAAGATCAGAAAAATTAAGAATAAGTCTGATTCCAAACTGTTTTGTCCCCAATCTTGTTTCTTTCAAATAACCCTCAAAAACAGTATAATCTCCTACTGGCATGGATATTTAACTTAGTATCCAAAGTTTCTTTTCAATATATACAAAAATTGGCGAGAAAGAAAGAAAGAAAAAGAAAATTTCCCTAAATCCTTTAGATTAAATCTCTGGAAGTAGTTGCTTTTTTAATTTTTTTGTCATCAAAGTGGTAGAATCTGATAGTCTGCGTTTGTCATAAACCATCAGACATTAAATCAAAGTATCAAGCAGCAAGGTAAGAGCAGAGAAACAGGAGTAAAAAAGAAGCTGAAGAGAGTGTCAAACAGGCTTTCTCTACCTTTTTATTTCACACCATACATCACGAAATAACAGAATTTTTGGTAACTCACTTGAACATATGGAAACTTTGTCATGATTACAACACAATCATTACTGTAATTTAATCAAATCTCATAGTGTCTAGATAGAAGTGTCCAATATTCACTGAGTTATTTGTGTCCAAGTAAGAATATAACTGTTTACTACCATGATTATGTTTTATATTCTCTCAGGATGTAAAACTGTCACACAGTCCAGTAGATGTTTCCTCTTTTGCTCTGTCTTAGCATTCATTAGCTATGTAACCCAGTTCTATACTGTAACATACAACCTATTCAACTCCATATTCCATCAGATAAATATGGTAGGCAAACACACTTACATACACACTCTGGCCAAAAATCTTTTTTATTTATTTGTTTGTTTGTTTATTTATTTATTTATGTATTTCCAAAAATTTTAAAGCAGATCAAAACTGGTAGTAACCTATGAAGAGTTAGTGATACTAAGCTATCAGAAGAAAGTATATATTGCTTGGTAGACAGAAGAAATTAAATCAGGTAAAAAGTCATATTATAGTCTTAATACATTTATAATGACAGTTCGCTCTTTACTAGTAAAAGATGATAAAAACCGTCAAATTTATGGGAAAGAAATGCCATATTAAAAAATTCATGAAGCCTTTCAAATTAAATAATAGTTCATTGAAATAGTTATAATTTGTGTCTTCATAAGCATTATATTTGAAACTCTAACCAAATCATTTCAGCTATTTCAAATAAGGATATAACACATGAATCAACTTACACTCAAATTTTCCTCATATTTAAAAAACAAGACAAAAATTTTCCTTAAACTAAGATTCTATTCTCAGGGGAAGTAGGGTCCACATTTTCCTACAAAAACTGAATGTGTTTTATTTTCCTATGTTCAATAATCTTAAAAAGCAGTAGTAGCACATTCTGAATCATCAGACTCCATCTAGTAGCCAAATAATTTAATGCTCCCCTTCTCATTTATGGTCATGCTGGCTCCTAGTCAGTACTACAGTACTGTAATTATGAAGGACTAAAGACAAAAGCAGAAGTCCATCTCAAATGCAAATGATGCACTGGTGTAAAGCAAAGCCCAAATAGCATCATGGTTTTCACTGAAGCATTTATACACTGCTAAGAAAATGCAACACGTGGTGACCACACCAGACAGGGCAATTCTGGTATGTTTTACTCAAAGAACAGCACAACAGTCAATTCCATAACCCATGTTGTTTCAAGACTTCAATTTAGCAGGCAGTATCCAATGATTTAGTAAATTAGTATAATTCAAATTTCACACTGGTCTCGCAGTTTTGTATTTAATGTGCAAGTTTTGAACTGTCACCAAATTTAACAGAGCTGATCACTGGCTCCTGTCTGATAAATTCTGTTCACTATCCCCGCACACATAGTTTTCCTAGCTCACCAGCTCCTCCTCAGCTGCCTTTATTGATTCCTGCTCTTCTCCCTCAAACTCTTGACATTGGGAGTTGTCCATGTCCACTTTTCTTCACTTTGTTGATCTGATTCAGTCTTGTAGTATTTAAATTCCACCAACATCTCCAGCCCAGATTTAAAAAACAAAACAAAACCATCCAGATTGCTCTTAAACACAAGATTTGTACATCCAACTTCCTAGATATCCCTGGGGGCAGGGGTAGAGTATGGGTAGAGGGGCCTGTTGAACAAACCTGAACTACTCATTTTCTCTGAGACTACTCCACTCACCACCTTCCCCTCTCTTTTTTTTTTTTTCCTTCCCCTCTTTTGATGGCAACTCCATCTTTCCAGTTACTCAGTTCAAAAGCCTTGAAGTCATCCTTCTTTTTTTTCACATCACATATCTAAAACCACCCAGGAAATCTTATTGTATCCCCTTTAAAAATATATCCAGAATCCAGCCACTCATCACCACCTCTACCATTACCATGTAATACAGTCCAAGCACCATTATCTCTCACCTACATCATTATAATATCTTCTACACAGCAGCCCCCTCCTTGCTTCCATCCTTGTCTCCCACCCCCACCCCAGTATGTTTTGAGCACAGCAATCAGAAAAATCCAGTTAAAATTTATATAAGGTCATGTCACTCCTCTGCTCAATATTCTCCCTTGGCAACCCACATACAATCTTAAACAGCCTGTAAGGCCCTACAGAATATGGTGATTACTCTTTGACTTCATCTCCCACTTCTTTCCCCCTCACTCACTGCACTAGCTTCCTGGTACCCTAAGACTAAGACATTCCGTTGGCCTCTGCTTTAACATACTTTTCTCCTGGATGTACACATAACTAATTCTCTCACCTCCTTCTAATGTTTGTATGCTACCTTCTCAACGATGCCTAACCTGTCCCCTTTATTTAAAAAAGTGACCAGCACTCTGCCCTCTGACCCCTCCACTACATGCTCCTAATCCTTACCCATTCTACCACCTTCTTTCTCTTCCCTCCCTGCCCCTCCCCTACTTCTGCTCTTTTTTTTTTTTTTTTTTTTTTTTTCACAGAATCTATTACCTTCTATCAGGCTACACAATTATTATGTTTGTTGTTGTAGCAGTGCCTCGCCTCCTCAACCTGTAGGAATTTTTGTCTGGTTCAGTGATTTATCCCAAATACTTAAAAATGCCTAGCACACACACAGTGTTGGGTGAACAAATAAATTAGAAAGCAAAGCAACTTTGGACTTTTGAGCAATAATATCCAAAGCTGGATGCAACAGAGCAATGCTTTTTAAAATCCTCAAAGAGAATGATTACTATTCTAGAATTCTATGTGCAACCGAATTATCCTAATAGTGAGGGCAAAATAATGATGCAAAGTTTCAAAACATTACTTCCCATATAAGTTCTCAGGAAGCTCCTGGAGGACAAGCCCTTCAAATTTAAGGGAATGAAGCAAGAAAAAAGGGACAACATGGGCTACAATTAAGGAAGATGTAACTCAGAAGAAAAGTAAGGGAATACTGACCATGACAATTTTACACTAGTGGAAGAAAGCAATGTAAGGTGTCAAGCAACATGAACATGTAGATAAGTGGTAAGGAATATGGGGGCAGTTATTAGCAGTAAGCACAGAGAAAACAAAGCAAACAAAAAAAGACAAGCATTAGCAAGAAAAATTATACAAACTCCTATTAAACAGTACAGGGAAAAAAGTAACATCTTACTATATGGCTCAAATTGTGAATAACTTTTATAATCATAATAATGCAAATACAAAATCATCAATGTCACTCAATTAAGAGAGTATAAATGGGAAAGTTTGTACATGTGATGGTAACAGAAAGCCAAGTTAAATCCACAAAAGGGATTCAAAAGATAAGGCCAAAAACTGAAATCTGGATTTAACAATAGAAGCATGTTAGAGACAAAGACAGTAAATACAAAAATAATCAGCTCAATAAAAATAGTCGCCTCTAGCAAAGGACACCTAGAGAGGTAGGAGGCAGAGAGCTTTTCGTTAAAAAAAACAAACCTAATGGAATATTTTATTTTGAATTATATGTGCATGTAAAACTTCAGGAAAAAGGAAAAAGAAGTTCAAACCTTGGTACAAAGAAACGTCACAAATTGCATGTATTGCTTACAAAAGGACTGAGATTTGTTTTCAAAGATTTGATTCCAAGTATGGGCAAAGCTGTGGGGAAACAGACTTTCCTACACTGTTGGAAATGTCCACTGTGGAAGAAGCTTCTAATAAGATTGGCAGTTTGTTTCAAAATTTAGGAGTATGTATACTCTTTGACCCAGCAATTTCTTCCAAGTCCCTCTTCTAATTTACACGTTGGCAAAGGTGTATGTATCTGGATGCCTACAGCAATCCTGTTTATAACAGCAAAAATAAACTGAAAAATTCAAGTTCTATCTTAAGATAGTGACAAAAAATATGGTCCATGCGACAGATCGCTATGCTGCCTGCTTTTTTTTTTTTTTTAAATACGACAGAGTCATATCTACTAATAAAAAAATCAATCTGTTTAAATGAGTGGGTTTAAAAAAAGCCACATAATCTCATAATCCAATTTATGTTAAAAGAAAAATATAGTTAAGTAAATATGATACGGCTGTTGTCTGTATGTATGCATGCATATAAGAAGAAACTGGAAGGGCACACGAACTACAAAATGTGGCTTAAAGACTTAAAGGCAAGGGATTAGAAAAGAGGAGAAATAAGTCAAGTTTAGAACAGAAACCACAGAGATCAGAGATGGGACCACTGAACTACCAGCACACAACATATCAAAAACTGCAGGATGTACACTATAAACACAAACGTCATCACTTAGAATTACACAGTTCAAACATGTAGTTATTGACAAGGGGTAATCACTTAATAGGAAAATATCTATAAGGATTTATGTCAAAGAAATTAAAATATCCATGGTTGACTTTTAAAAAATATAGCACATACACAGACAGACTAGAAACTATGCCATAATGTCTAAAAATTATGAAGGATCATGGGAAAGATAAGGATTACATTTCTCTACATATTCCTCAAATGCTCCATAAAACATATTATTTTGGTAGTATAAAGGATTAAGTTTCAGTGCATATTTTGTGTTCCCACACTTTCCTGCTGATGAATTGCTGGTGACTTCATAGAAAAATTCAAATACTAAGAAATCAAGAGCTGATTTTGTCTACCTGCCTTGGTGCTTTTTTTTTTTTTCTTAGTTTTATTTTCTTAAATGCCTCAAATATATGGATATTAATAGGGGGAAAAATGGAAACCATCTATTCATATAAAAAATCTATATATTTCATATACATATTTTAGTTTATACTTAGCATTTTAAAAACTAATTATATGACAAAATTTGTCGATCACCTCTCCAAACAAAATCAAAAGAACACAGTCTGCAGAAATCAATTCACAACTATCTGTATTAACAAAACATCTGAAGTAGTCCCTAACAAAGCTAACCAGGGTCCTTGACACACACACACACACACACACACACACACACACACACACACACAAAGCCTGAACTTTAACCAAACTCAAAAGAGCAAAATGTGGGCAGCCCCGGTGGTGCAGCGGTTTAGTGCCGCCTGCAGCCCAGGGCGTGATCCTGGAGACCCTGGATCGAGTCCCGCGTCGGGCTCTCTGCATGGAGCCGGCTTCTACCTCTGCCTGTGTCTCTGCCTCTCATTCTCTCTGTGTCTCTATGAATAAATAAAAAATCTTAAAAAAAAAAAAAAAAGAGCAAAATGTAAAACACAAAGGAGGAAATAAAATAGCAAGAGTTTTGAACAATTAGATTACTCCATTTATTTAAATCAATTACTAAAGTAACCTATCCAAGGCAGTTTTGAAGCTAGTACACACTAAATTTCACTGTATCAACCATCACTAGCTAAGCCTGTAAAAATAACAATAATAAATAACAAGGACAGCATAATACTTCCTATAAAATTCAAGACTGGCATTAAATTCTAATTTTTTTTTTAAGATTTTATCCATTCATTTGAGAGAGAGCAGAGTGAGAGAGCCCACAAGTGGGGGGAGAGGAGGGGCAGAGGGAAAGGGAGAAGCAGATTCCCCATCGAGCAGGGAGCAAGATGGGGAGGGGCTCAATCCCAGGACCCTGAAATCATAACCCAAGCCCAAGACAGACGCTTAACCAACTGAGCCACCTTGGCACCCCTAAATTGTAATTTTTTAAGAAAATATTTCTCATGGGCGCTATCTACTTTAAAAATATAAATTTGTCCAAAGGTTTTCCTTCAACCTTCTCTTTCTAGTTCCTCCCATGTGTCCCCCATGCCCCCTGCCATTAAAAACAAACAGGGGCACCTGGGTGGCTCAGTCAGTTTAGAGTCGGAATCTGACTTCAGCACAGATCTTGGTCTCAGGGTCCAGGGCTGCAGCCCACAGTCTGGCCCCAGGCTCAGTGGGGAGTCTGCTTGTCTCCCTCTCTCTCTGCCCCTCCCCCTGCTTGTGCTCTTTCTCTCCCTCTCAAATAAATAAATAATATCTTAAAACAAACAAAAATCATGAATAAGTTCAACACATCTAGGCAACCTCAAATCCAATGAAAGGTCTTTGTCAGTACCATTCTGGTCACTGTGGCTCAAGCTTAGAGAATAAATTGAACCAAAATAGCCTATTTTCTCAGTATTATTCATCTTAGAGTTCCTGAAGATTTATTTAAAAAGTAAAAGTAATTGGGACAATGGTAGCTGGTCACAATAGTGTGTTCTCTTTGTGAAAATCCATCAAGCTATACCTTTAATTTGAGCATTTTTCTGTTATCTATTTATGCTATACTTCAACAAAAAAGTTTACATTTAGAAACAAAAATACTATTGCTCTAGATATTCTTTCAAATCTCCTGGAACAGTATCAGGCTTCCTCACTGGCTAATGTATCACAACATCTCTCCTCCCTTCCCCTCTGCTCAGTTTCTCAATGTGCCTATTACATCTTTAACCTATCACAGTCTAGTATTCACTAACTATAACTATTCTCAACTGGTGGCTTCACCCATGTTTCCTTTAGAAAATACCACAGAAGCCATCAAATGCTGATATACCACCTCCCCCCCCCCCACCCCTCCCTTCAGAATGAAGAAGTGACCAGGATTCCGGGCTGCCCTCTCACCTGCTCAGGCATCACACCCCTTCTATTATCCTTTCTCTCTCTAACATCAATCCCTGCCTCTTTTACTACCAGACCATGGCTCTAACACCCAAACATGCTCTAGTATCTCCCATCCAGCTTCTGTGAGACCACATCCCCTGACTTCCCTTCTACCTCGCTGGCTCTTTCTGGATGTCTCATAGATACCTCAAATCCAACAAATCAGAACTTTAAATTTTATAACTATCCTTCTCCCCTATCCCACCCCTTTAGGCTGCCCTACTTGGTTAAACATCACCATATTCCACACAGCTGCTCAAGACAGAAACCACCTATTTCCTTCCTTCCCCCTCTTCTCACATCAAATCCACCAACAAGTCCTGTTAATTCTGTCTTCAAAATATATCTCAAATCCATCCACTTTTCATCTTCACTGCCACCACCTTAATCTAGGTCATAATCAACTATTGCCTAATCAAAGAAACGGCCTTCTGACCAATCGGTTCTCCAAACAACAGCTAAGCTATCTTAAAAGTTAAAAGTGAATTATGCTACTCCTTTAATCAAAACCTTCTGATGGCTTCTCAGTATCCTTAAAATAAAATTTACATTCCTTACTTTGACTCAGCAGGATTTGATTCCAGGCTATCTCTCCCTATCATCCATTTGTTTCAGTAACACTCTCTTCCCTCAACTTCTAGAACAGTAAGTACAAGCTCATTCCAGCCCCAGGGCCTTTACCTCTGCTTCTCCCTCACTCTGAAAGGTTCTCCCTTTCCTCCTTTTATCACAGCTTAAAAGTCCCCACTTCTGACAGCAGGTTCTCCCTCCCACCCCCGTATTCGTTACTTCAGCACTTTCAACTCCTTTATAGTAGATGGTTCCCCTTATGAATTTTTCCTTTATGATGGTGCAAAAGCAATATGCTGTCCTTTGAATTTTGAATTTTGATTTTTCCCAGGCTATCAATGTGCAGTATGATACTCTCTCATGATGCTGAGCAGCAACAGCAAGCCACAACTTCCCAGTCAGCCAGGCAATTGGGAGGGTAAGCAACTAGTACACTTATAACCACAGTTTTTCATTTTCAGTACAGTATTCAATAAACCACATGAAATATTCAATACTTCATTATAAAATAGGCTTTGTGTTAGATGATTTTGCCCAACTGAAGGCTAACATAAGTGTCCTTGGCATGTTTAAGGTAGGATAGGTTAAGCTAAGCTATGATGTTCAGGAGATTAGCTGTATTAAATGTGTTTTCAAATTATGATAGTTTCAATTTACAAAGAGCTTATCAGGGCATAACCCCATAGTAAGCGGAGGAAAATCTGTACATATCACAATATGTAATTGTTTATTTCCCTCACGAGAATGTAAATGGTAATATTTAGAGAAAATAAGTAACTTAATAACTCATTTTTTTAGTTACTTAAACAATTTCTATGGATAGGCAATATCCTTTTAAGGTACAAAAGTATGTAATGTCCCTGCTCTCGTAGAGCTTAGAGTCACAAACACGAGTAAGTGGTAGACACAAGAGACACGTCCAGGTCTGATTCTTCAGAGCCCTGTCCCCTTGACCCCTCAACTATACTGCCACTCTAGCATTAGAATATGGGGAATGGGGCAGGCCACAGCAAAAAGCCTAACAGCTCCTCACATGCTAATGAAAATTAAGGCCTTGGAGAGTTCAATCTACCCAAGTAGCAAAGGTAGACGTATGAGGGATTTAAGTAGAATCATGAGCAAAGGCAGATTTAAAGTACAGAGAGTATTCAAGAAACAGAGAATCCAGCTTGACTAGGTAGGGCAAGAGGAAATGTTAGAAGATAAGGTTAGAAAAGTACATTCTAAAAAAAAAAAAAAAAAGTACATTCTAAGGACAGTGTGAAGGTATTAGCCTGTCAAATTCAATAAACATTTAGTGAGAACAAACTGCATGCCAGAAACAATGCTAAACTCTAGACCAACAAGGGTGGTTAAGACAAAGTCCTCGCAGAGATTGCAGTCTACTGGGAAAGCTAAGTACTAGAGAAAAATTACAGTTCAGGAGGATACCTGTTAGAATGGGGTCAAGCAAAGAGTGCTTAGGAACACAGAGAAATGACACCAATTCAAGATGGGAAGTCCAGGAAGAGTGTATCAGCTAAATGATGTCTAGGCTGAGATTACAGAGCTTAGCTGGAAGAGAGAAAATATGGTGCATATAGGCACTTGCAAGTACATAATCAAAAATGGCATGGAAGTAAGAAGAGCACGTTCAGAAAAGGTTGTATACTTACTACCCATATCAAGGAACTTTGGACTTTATACTGAAGTTCTTATATGTTGCCTACATTAGAAAGCTCCCTTCAACTACAGAAGAACTGAAGGTAGGAGAAAGACACCAAAAGCAGACAGACCACTTAGAAGGTAGAAGATTTGAACGTAAATGTGAAAATGAGTGAGAGAGAAGCAATACCAGATTTGAGACAACCACATGGCAACAAAATCAGGACCTGATGACCGACTGAAAATAGAGGGTAAAAGCCTTGGACAGTTGAAAACAATAAAGGTTTTTGTTTTCGACATGCAAATCTTAAGTACCTTGGTACATAAAAGTGGAAAATGACCTGAAGGAAAAAGACACTGTCGAGAGAATGAGAAGACAAACCACAGACCAGGAGAAATTATCTGCAAAAGATAAAGGACTGTTATCCAAAATATACAAAGAACTCTTGAAACTCAACAATAAAACTAACAACGACCCAACTTAAGCCTTAACCTAGCCAAAGAAATACAGATGGCAAATGAGCATGTGAAAAGGTGTCCACATCATCTGTCACCAGGGAAATGCAAACTGAAACAACAAGAAAATACCACTACACATCTTTTTAGAATGGCCAGAATCCAGAACCCTGACACCACCAAATGCTGGTGGGCATGCGGAGCAACAGGAACTCTCATTCCACTACTGGTGGGAACGCAAAATGATATAGTCACTATAAAAGGCAGTTGTGACAGTTTCTTACAAAACCATACATACTCTTACCCCTAAGATCTGGTAATCATGCTGCTCGGTATTTACTCAAAGGAGCTGAAAACACGTCCACACAAAAACCTACACACGGGCGTTTTTAGCAGCTTCATTCATAATTTGGAAGCCAAAATTTGGAAGCAACCAAGATGCTGTCCTCTGGCAGGTGAGTGGATAAATAAACTGGCACAACCAGACGGTGATTATTATCCAGTGCTAAAAAGAACTGGGCGATCAAGTCATGAAAAGACACAGAAGAATCTTCAATGCATATTACCAAGTGAAAGAAGCCAATCTGAAGAGGCTACCTGCTGTAGGATTCCAATTATATGACATTCTGGAACAGACAGAACTATGAAGACGGTAAGAGCATCAGTGCTTGCCAAATGTTTGGCGAAGGGAGGAAGGAATAGGTGGAGCACAGAGGACTTGCAGGACAATGCAACTGTTCTTCTGTACACTCTAATAATGGTGGATACATGTCGTTCATTATGCATTTGTCACAACTCCCAACACAGAACACCAAGACTGAACCATGATGTAAACCATGGGCTTTGGGTGAGAATGATGTGTCAGTGCAGGTACAGCAACTGTAACAAATGTATTACTCTGGTAGAGAACTACTGACAGTGCAGGAGCTATGTAGGACTGGGGGCAGGGTGAGTATGGAAAATCTCTTTACCTTCTGTTCCATTTTGCTACTGAACCCAAAACTGCTCTAAAAAATAAATTCATCAAAAAAAATTTTTACCTGCAGATAAGAGAATACATAGGTCTAAAGTGTTATCAGCACTGTACATAGTAGTATTACCAGGGAATAAATATGTATTGTTAGGCACAGAGGATATAGGAACACAAAACAATTCTTGCCCTTATGCTTCAGATACTCTAATAATTATAGCCATGGAAAACCAAATAGTCTAAAGTGCTTGAGAAAAACTGCTATTTAAAAGTAATGATTAAGGATTTTACGACTATAAAGAGGAGAATTTATCCCCAGTTATTTCTCGAAGGAAAAGGGAGGCAGAGGCAGGATGGGATGAGAAGTCTGATGTTTTCATATATTGGTTTTGTTTTGCTTGGAACAAAACAAGGTAGGAAGGTACACACCAAAAATATTCAGAATTTAAACATTAACACGGTGTGTATGGCAATTCCACAATTACGACCAAAAGTCTGTGACATCCCTTTTTAAGCAAATAAAGAAAAATCTGCAATCTTTGGAAACTGGATAAATCAAGAGCTTTAAAATATGACTTAAAGGGTCACTTTGCAGCGTTACCAAACTTACTGTCACTCTCATTACGTAAGACTTGTTTTCAAAACACCGTATATACTGAAAACAAAGTCCTAGTGTTCACCATCACCATGTCACTGCTGTCATAGCTAGATATTTCCTTTATAACTCCAATTAGTTTTAGCCTAATTACAATATTCTTTCGATTACAGACGTTAAAGAATATTCCTCAACATCATTTTATAAGAACTTCCTAAAGTTCAGAGGGAACAGACATTAAGCTAAAGTGAATTAAATTTCTGAGTGTGCAGTCTGTGGAATACTTATCCTGAAAAGTTCCATATCTATTAATTGTACTGCACTTCAGTTTAAAATATTAATAAATTTTACTAAATTATGCTGGAAAGATGCCAACAGGGGGCATTTGAACCAATTCTTTATCTACAGAAAAATTTTCGCAAAGCAAACTTTAGGGCTGCAACTAACCATTCCAGATCACAAGTTTCTGTAATTTCCAGAATGAGAAACTACAATTTGTATAATCCACTTTAAGTCAAAATCCACTTGTCACAAAGTTCTCCCAACAGCTAACCAATATCTTCTCTTCCACAATTTGAGCCAATTACCTCCCTGATAAAATTACCAGACCATTACATTTATCACAGTACACTTTGCTCTTCCCTTACGTCTAAAAGGGGTGGTCGTTATCTACAGACATCTAACACTCAAAAGGGATTCACGGTTCCACCTTTCCAGGTTAGTTAAAGTCAAGTCCTTGGAATCTAACTGATAAACGTAAAAGCGCTCAAAGGAAACTTAATCACTTTGATTTTTAAAATTCGGGGCCACACAGGACCTATCCAAATCCCTCACTACAGTAACTTTCCAAATGCCATGATCTCAAAGCACCTGCCCATTTATCATCTCTACCTCGTTTTCATTTTGCACAACTAACAAAATGCAGTAAAAAAAAAATCCAAGCACTAACGATGTACAATGTGATTTCACATATTCCGGTCTGGGCACTTCCAACATACCCATCATGCCGAGATGAACTCCTAAGATTAGTTACTAAATAATAATAGCCGTAGCAGCAAACATTTATTAATAAGCACGTCCCACGGGCCTTGCCACTGCTCCGAACCTTCGCCTATTATCCTCTCATCAGTTCTCCAGACAATCCCACAAGGTAGGTAGGTACTGTCCTTACACCCATTTTGCAGATAAGGAAAACGGAGCACAGAGAGGTTAAGCCTCTTGCCCAAGGTCACAAACCGGTGGGGCAGGATGAAACCAAAGCAAGCAGAGTCCAATGCTCCCAACATCCAACTGCTGCTGAAAAGAGTTAACAATTTACCCTTGACAGCCGCTTATCTGGAAATGGTAAATGTTCAACCGCTAGGAACAGGCAGCCCGGTCGCTGCCCTATATCCAGGCTCATGGCTTCTGTGACTTTGACAAATCGGCGACACAACCTGATTTTTCCCAACACACAAACCGGGACTTCTCTGGATGTCAGAGCAAACCAATCCTGAATCCCTCCCAGGAACGGGCAACGAGAGACCCACGCCGCAATGCTGGGGCCCGGGTCCCCCGCATTCCTAAGTTATCGTCTCGGAGACTCGAGAAAGGGGGCCCCCAACTCCCCGTCCAATGAAGCCCAGGAAAGCCAAGGTTTGCAGTGGAAAGCCGGGGCTGCCCTGGCAAGTGGTTTCACGCGATCTGCTCTCTAACGACATAAACAAGGGAGGAGGCTGCATTCTTCCCACCGCACAATGAGGGATCCGGCAGCGAGCGGGAGCCGCCACGCAGCGCCCCCGGGGTCGCGGGCGGGCGGGGGCGCGCGGGGGCGGGGCGGGGGCGGGCGGGGGCCCGGGCCCGGGCGGCGCGGGGAGGGGCCGCAGCGCAGGGCCGGCCGCTGCCCGCACTCAGCTGACCTCCGCCATGTTGGCCGCACACCCCGGGACCCTGCACAACAAAGGCCGGCGCCGGGGCGCGGGGCGCGCGGGGCGCCTCCCCCGGCCGGGCCCGCCTCCCGAGCGCGCGGGGGCCGGGCCGGGCAGGGCCGGGCAGGGCCGAGAGGGGCCGACCCCCGCCGCAGGGCCCGGGGCGCGGGGCGCGGGGGGCGGGGGCGGGGGGCGGGGGCGCGCCGGCTCGCGGCGGCGGGCTGGGCCGAGCAGGGGAGGGGCGGGGAGGGGCGGGGGGCGGCGCTCGGCCGGGCGGCCCGGCTCGGCCCGAGACAAAGGCGCCCGGCGCCGGGGGCTGCCCGCGCCCCCGCCCGCCCCCGCCCGCCCCCGCCCCAGCGGCGCGAGCGGGCCCCGCCGTCCTGCCCGCCCGCCGCCATTACCGGCCTGGGCGTCCTCCTCCCGGAGCGCCCCTCGCGGCCGGCTCCTCCCTCCAGGCCGGGCCCCGCTTACCTGTAGGCGGAGAGCGCGCCTCGGACCCGGGTCCCGGCTCAAAGGCGCTCCGTCGCCGCCGCCAACCCCGGGCAGCGCCACCGCCTCCTCCCCGGGCCGGCACCTACGGGACACGCTGGGCCGCCGCCGCCGCCGCCGCCGCCGCCGCTCGAGAGCGCGCCCCGCAACGGCCGCCCCGGCTCCCCCCTGGCCGCCGCCGCCGCCGCCGCCGTCGTTTCGCGCGTCCTCGAGCCCGCCGCGCGCCCCCGCTAAATACCACACACTGCGGCGGCCGCCATGAGGAGGCGCGGCCCCGCGCGCCGGCCGCCCGGAGGGGGCGGGGCTTCGCGGGCGCGCAGGCGCAGAGGCGCGGAGGCGCAGGGGCGCTCGGCCGGCGGCGGCGGAGGAGGCGGAGGAGGCGGAGGCGGCGGCGGCGGCCCGCGCGGGCGTCGGGGGCATCGCGGGCTTCGGGGGCTTCGCGGGCGGCGCGGTGCGGGGCTCCGGCTCCTCCGCGCGGGTCGCCGCGGCACCGCTCCGCCGCCCGGTGACGGCCGCTGCAGGCTGCCCTTGCCTCCCCGCGGCCGGAGGCGGGGTCCGAGCCCCTCCCTTCGGTCTCAGGCCGCCCTCGGCCGACGCGGGACGGTGCCCACGGCTGCCTTCAGCTGCCTTCAGCTGCCTTCAGCCGGGGCGGCAGTGGGGAGCTTGCGGGGCACGCCTCTTCCCCTGTGTCCTTGCTTACTCACCTGGAAGAAGTCCCTCTCGTGCGGCCCCGCGTTTCCATTTAAACAGAAAAATAGGTGTCGTTCACAGTCTTGGACAGGCACCATGTCTAGATCTGAGCAAACGCCGCTGTCTGAGCCGTTTACGAGCTGCATTTCCGAGCAGGAGCCTCCGTAAAAATGTACGAGCTCCTAGAAACCATCCAGGAAGTGGGCTCTCCACGATCTCCAAACTCCTCACCAATGGGAAGGCTCCTGGGATGGTAAGAGTCTATTGCTAGCACTCCACGAGAGCGCAAAAGTCTGAGCTCCAAAGCCAGAATTCACACAGTTAGGTCAGGTACGGATGCAAGCTGCTACTTTCTGGCTTCTCAGCAAATTGGTGGAGTGTTCTGCGTTGATACCTCTGCTCCTCGACCTGATAACTTTGCTTATTGTGGCTGCTTTCCCTGAAACCGTTAGTACATCCAGTGTTTCCTGAGGTTGGGAAAGTAAGACACCACGTGTGTTCTTAGCTGCAAACTATACTAGTAATACACAACTAATGCTGGTCCCCCAAAGGCCCAAAAATGAGATGGAAGAACCTGGGTGAGTTATGTACAGTTACTGGTGTTCCATCGTTCATTTCTTCAACAATAAATATTTACGTGGCGATTCTAATATGTTGACATGCACTGTACTTGGACATGAATGGAGCTTACTTGGTCAGGAAGACACTCATTTATTCTTCATTCATTTCACCAATGCCAAGCACAGTGCTAGGTGCTGAGAATACAGAGACACTAGTCCTGCATTCACAGAATATATGCAATCCAATGGGGAACAAAGACATTAATCAATCTCACAAATATATCGCGACAACTGTGAAAAATGCTACAGAAGAAAAGGGTGCCTGATGCCAAGAAAGTTTATAACAGGCCAGACAGAGAATATAGGCTATGTGACTCAGTAAGAACTGAAGTCAAAACAAAAACAAAAAACAAACAAAAGAACTGAAGTCTTAGAAGGAATTAACCAGGTTATGTATGGGGTAAGTGGAAGACTTGAACAAGAGAAAAAGCATTTCAGAGGAAAGCCCTGCAGGGTAAGAAGTCTGCCCAGATGCAGGAACTGAAAACCAACCTCTACTGTGGGTTTTTTTTTTTTTTCCCCACCTTGGGGAAACAGAGAAGGGACTGAAAAGGCACAAGGCACAGGAATATGGCACAGGCAATGCTGAAACCGATGAGGTACCGACGGAGATGGGCTTTGTGGGCGAAGAGATCCAAATTATTTAATGGACAATACTTCTCAGACTGGTGAGGTGAAAAAACGATTCACTGATGGACAAAGATGGAACTGAGTCTTGGCTTAGGGGTCAGAGTTGCCCAGAGGAAGACAGAAAGGCTTTCCACGCCGCAGTAACATACTTGAAGGCACCATCACAAGAGCAAATGCCCGAGACTGAGTGTGATGAGGGTGTTGGGCTTGGCTAAGAAATGGGCCAAAATGAGCAAAAGCTGACCAAGGAGAACACTTCTGTCCAGGCAAGAAACAAAGGCCTGAACCAAAAGGTGGCAAAGAGCATGTTGAGGAAGGTGTCAGACAGCTGGATCTGGAGTGAAACCAGTTGGATTGACGGAGGATAGGACGCAAAGAAGAGCAAAGAGCCAAGGTGTCACATCTTTCCAGAGTTAGGTTCTAAACGCCACCCATAAAGAAAAATAAAAGTGTAATCAAAATAACCTGTAAAACTCCTTTGAATTGACCATAAATTACGGTCTACATTATCTGTTTATATAGTCTCATATCAGGTATGTATGTATAAATCGTCAATGCTACTTACACAAAATATAATTTTACAGTATTCCTGATTACATTATTTAAACTGCAGTTTCCTCTCACTTTTCTGTCTTTTTCTTTCTTTTTTTTTTTTTTTTTGGAGGTTGGGGAAGTTATAAGATAATAGAGCTCAGTTTCACTCCAGTGTGGAAGAAGCTTTTCCATTTTCACGTATGATGCATTGGGAATAGTCATGTAGCCTCATACTGGGTACAGGCTCCAAGTGGTCACTTTCTGGCCCTATGGGAGAAGAGCAGCACTGGAGTATTGCTCCCCAGAATTTCTTTGCCTCTACAAATGATGCGATGGGCATTAACTAAAGAAAACTTGCCAATATGACAAAGTTCCAAACACCCTGCTTTGCCAGAATCAAATGTTGGCCCCCCTCATGTCCCTGTCCCTTCTCTTATCCAACAGCATTTTGTCCATCTGAAAATAACAGAGTTTCACCTGGCCCACTGCTGACAGGAGGGAATTCACTTTATTAGCTGGTGGATTCTTTTAAGCTGCAGAGGTTCCTGGGACAAAGTGTTCCCTGGAGATACTACACACAATCTCAAAGTGTTGGATCTTTTACGTCAGCTACTCAGAGGCAACTTCTGCCCCTGGAATTCTCACACTTGCTTTCCTTGGCTTGGTTGGTGCCTGCTCTCAGCTAGAAGAGTCAAAATTACTTCTTCCTTCTCCTGCTTCCTGATTATGTAAAACTAATCTCGTTTGATTAATTTCATCTCCACGAATCTTAACTAGATTTAGGAAGGGCTCAATCTGATTTAGTGCATTCCTATTGGAGGTATGAATGGAGGATCGGTGGGGCATGCATATCATGACTATAAATGTTAAACATTGGAAGGAAAATAGCCCAGTTGTGAAGTAATTAGGCACCCGTTTCTGAATAGAAAGACAGCTCTACTTCCAGGACAGTTAATCTGTAGAAAAGCGTCTTGTAAACTGTAAAGCTGACCCCAGTAGCGCTCTGCGTGATGGTATTTCGGGATGGGTGCTAACTAAATATTTTCAGGCCATACAGGGCAAATATTTGAGGGTAGGGAACCTTCCTATTCCCCTCAAATCACATCAAATGACAGTTCTATCTACTACACGGGGACATAAAGTGCTAGTCTTGTAGCTGACCCCTAGTGCTGCTCTGGTGAAAGCGAGCAACTTGACTGTCCTCTCTCCTGCTTATGAATAAAGCAGACAAGCAGACACCAATGACACATCTATATTTTGGGATTTTTTTTTAAAGATTTATTTATGATAGACATAGAGAGAGAGAGAGAGAGGCAGAGACACAGGAGGAGGGAGAAGCAGGCCTCATGCCAGGAGCCTGACGTGGGACTCGATCCCAGGCCCCCAGACTGTGCCCTGGGCCAAAGGCAGGCGCTAAACCGCTGAGCCACTCAGGGATCCCCTATATTTTGGGATCTTACATGAATTCATAGTAACTTGATATTTAATATGGGTCAGATACCAACTCATTGGCATCTTCTCATTGACAATCAGTCTTTTCATGATGCCTGGTGAGATTCTATCCAAGGGATGAAGCAGGAGCAGGTAGGATAAATAGAAAATGTTTTGACTTACTGCACTGGTCCATGATCTTTAAGAATTGAGCCACCTTCTAAATTAGATGTCATTATTTCCTTCACATGGGAATTCTCTAAAAATACACACATACACATGCATTCCTCCTCACCCCACATTCTCTTACATGACTATTTTTAAACTGTTCCATGAATTAAAAGCACTCAGACACACGTGGTTAGCCAGATCTTTGGGCATACCAGTGTACTTGATTTAAGAAACACGAATTCAAGGGCGCCTGGGTGGCTCGGTCGGTTAAGCGTCTGACTCTTGATTTCAACTCGTCATGATCTCAGGGTTGTGGGATCAAGCCCCACATCAGTGGGCTCCATGCTATGAGTGGAGCCTGCTTAATATTCTCACTCTCCCTCTGCCCCTCCACTCTCTCCCTCTAGAAAGAAAGAAAGAAAAAAAGAGAGAAAGAGAAGAAGAAACATGAATTCAAATTGTATATATTCAAATTATATATATATTACATATATAACATATATAGCCATATACAGCTATGTATATCAGATATAATCCATACTGTCCCTCCTATACAGATCAGATATACTCCATACTGTCCCTCCAATACAGTACAATGCTATATAGTAACTTTCCAAATGCTCCCAAAAGCTCAAAGCCTTAGCCTCACTTAGCATTAGGCTTCCATCCCCACAATCACCAGCGCCCTTTTCCCAAAGCACAAATCCTGCCTTTGTTTAATCCTTGTCCTGCTGCTGCTCTAATTAGATTTCTGAATAGGTCTTGCAATCCCTGAATTTTTGGAAGGCCTATATTTCAAATTTCTCTTCCATCAAGCCTCTACTAGTTCACTGACTCATTTGATGAATGTGTTAGTGTCATTCAAGGAATACAGGCTGTCCTCTAAATAGTAATATCAAATTGTCCTTTGCATGGAATATACACAATCTCAGATAACATCGTCAAAGTTGGCAAAACTAGTTAAGATAGTAAAGATGTTTTCAAGTGTCTAACATCAATACAGTTGTTTTACAATGGACCAGTTCACAAGACCAAACCCATCACTCCTGGATCACTGTTGGGCTGTTTGTTTCCAGGTAATAAGAAACTACTGCTAACCACTCTTATGTTAGACCATCAATACCCATTTATCATTCAGCTTAGGTGGACAGCTCAGAAGATATTAGCATTTCCTTCTCAGCTTAGCTCTGCTGCTAGCCAAACCGAAAACCTTTCTTGGCCTGAAACTGGGAGGCACTCCTCCCTCCTAAATAGATTCCTATCAGCTTTGCAAAGGAAAGCAGGTCCCCAACATGTCAGACATGCCTGAAGCAGAGCAGAAACAATGTTTTCTTTATCAGACACACCTGTTGCCAGTCATTCACTGTCTGGGGTTAGTGAATGTATTACACAGCATCCAAAACAAATTCCGCCAAATATGGTAGAGAAGAAATTGGAGACACACCATGAATATCCAAAAAGATGACTGGGACTAACTGTGGATAGTTCCAAAGAGCCGAAATGATCCAAAAATACATTAACCCACAACTGTTTTCTCCTTGAATTTAATATATTTCTTCAGGAAAAAGACTACATGTTAGACACCAAATTTTGCAAAAGGCTAAATAAATCATGTCGGCTTGTATGCCGGTCTGTGGGACTAGGTGATCTTAACAACAATCACTTTCCAAGTGTCAGCCTTAAATCGCTGAAATGCAATTAGCATATTAGTATAGTCCTGGCACTTTGGCTCCAATCCCTGCCCTCACTCCTTCTCCTCCACCCTCAATACACACATGGACATTTCTTTATAGCCATCAGGGTTTAGCCCTTTTAAAAATTGTATGTTGAGCTCCTGTTATGTGCTAAGAAGTACACTACGACTTCGGAAGGCAAGGGCATGAAAATTCACCACTGTGTGCCCATCAAGGGATAGCACGGTGCCTAGTACAGACAGAGCCCTCAAAATTTCTGTTAAGCAAATGAAGAAATATGAGACAAGGACTATGTCCTTAAAAACTCTGGCTGCTGATGGAATATATTTCCCATTTTTCTTGTCCATGTTTTCACTCATGGTCAGAAGATATCTTCTCCTTTTTTCTTGGAAGAACTAGCATCTATTGAACTCTTAACATGCTTAAATTTACAGGTTACTTCATCTACAACTAAGAGTATGTAAGAAGGGTACATTTTCGGGCTGAGGAAACTGAAACTCAAGACAGGATAAATCATTTTCCCAAGGGCACACTCCAATAAGCGGTGGAGTGAAAGTTGACATCCAGGTCGTCAGCGCTCCAAAGCCTTTGCTCTTTTTTTCTGTGTCTGCGTGTTTCAACAAAGTTAGCTGATCTATAGGGGTTTACGCATGAATTCTTTTTAAATTCAGGATTTTTATTTTAGAATTTTAGAATTAATAAAAGTATATATTACCTGGAAAACTATCGACAACTATGTTAGTTAAAAAAATTGGGGATCCCTGGGTGGCTCAGCAGTTTAACGCCTGCCTTTGGCCCAGGGCACGATCCTGGAGTCCCGGGATCGAGTCCCACGTCGGGCTCCCTGCATGGAGCCTGCTTCTCCCTCTGCCTGTGCCTCTGCCACCCACCCTCTATGTCTATCATGAATAAATAAATAAAATCTTTAAAAAATAATAATAAAATAATAAAAAATAAAAAATTAAGGCATGTGTATAACATGTAGAGTATAGTAGTGACTACTAGGAGCACTAAAGTGCTAAAGTTGCAGAAGGCCCATTAGGAGGGGTGGGGAATCCGGATGAAGATGGGTGGAGGAGAGGGGGACTGACTTTCAGTTAGCGTGCTGACTGACTTGAGAACACATGCACGTGCAAGCTGGAGGAGGAGCAGAGGAGAAAGGAGAGGGATAAGCAGAGTCTGCGCTGAGTGAGTGCAGAGCCCGATAGAGGGGTTCTGTCTCAGCACCCTGAGGTCATGACCTAAGCTGAAATCAAGAATCAGATGCTCAAACGACTGAGACACTCAGGCGTCCCCTTTATTCACCTGTATTGTGTTGTTTTATAATTAAAAGCAGTAAAGATGATAAAAAGTCTTGAAGGACAAAGTCTGTGAGTTCTAGATGGTGCTAAGTTAGAGACCCCAGGCAAGTAATCAAACCGGTTTGCCTTAGCTCACTCATCTATAACTAGAGATCTCTTTGTTCCAGGTAGTAGTGAAGATTAAATGAGTGAATCCATGGGAAGCATTTAGGACAGGGCCTGACTGGGGTAGATGGAAAGAAACAGAAAGCAGTTGGGGGATGGGCACAGTGGCAGACAGAATAATGGCCCCCCAAACACCCACAAGCTAATCTTCAGAATTGTGACTATGTCCCTTTACAGGGCAAAAAGGACTCTGCAAATGGGATTGAGTTAAGGATCTTGAGACAAAATTATCCTGGACTGTCCCAGTCGATCCAATATAATCATAAGGGTCTTTAAACAGCAAAGAGGCAAGCAGGAAAGTCAGAGAGAAGGACATGTGAGGACAGAAGCAGAGATCAGGGTGGTGCTGGGAAAGAGCCCTGAGCCAGGAAATGCAGGCGGCCTCCCGAGAGTTGAAAAGGCAGAGAAACAGATTCTCCCCTGGAGCCTTCCAGAAGGAACCAGCCCTGCCAACACCTTGGGGTTAGCCCATGAGACTGACTCTAGACTTCCTGACCTCCAGAACTGTAAGAGCCGCCTGTGTTGTTTGAAGCCATTGACTACAGTAATTTGCTACAGGAGCACCAGGAAGCTGGAACAGACACAAAAGGAATTGTAAGCCCTCAGTCAGTAAAGATGGAAAGAGAAGTGAGAGCCCACTGAGGATGGCTCCCTTTCGAATATCACAGAACATCTGGAAACAAAGCAAAAAACATCCCTGGATAAATCTGCCAACCAAGAGAAGGCAGAAGGATGTCTGCCTGGTTTAGTTATGTTAAGGTGGAAGAGGCCATCAAAGCTCACTGAACTGTGTGTTGACATGCACAGAATCTCACAGCCTTTTTGTCCCTCGAGAGAAAGCAAATGCCTGTCTGCTACTATTTTAGTGAGACTTACCCCTACACATTTGAACAATTGATTCTTCCTGTCTCTTTGGTAGTCAGTAAGAAACAGCTTCTTGCAGTTCATCTCTTAATCAACAGAAACACTGATAAACCCAGCTGACTTTGCAGCACGTGTCGATGTGTATTCATAGACGCATTTCTCCTCTTTCTTGTTCTCTCTTTCTCTTAATAAAAATGTAGCTCTCAAAGATACCCGGAGACGAGCACCCAGGCTTACAACATTACAGCTTTAATGAGCCAAGAATTCTATTTTTTCCCTATTACACAGAACAATAATTCTTAACAGCTTAAACTTTCAAAGCACTTCACAAGCATTTAATTAATCCTCTCCACTGCCAAAGAGAAGGAAACTGATATTCATAGTATCTCATCCTGACATCCTTTAATTTGGCAAGACTTCCGCTGGCTTTGAAAAAGTGTCTGTACCACTAAGGTTATTTGGGCCACTGTTGCTTAATCGGTCCTTCTTACCTAATGAAACCTGCTAATCGGAGCGGTTTAAATTGCCATCTCATCAGGGCTAGATGGGGCAGGGGGAGCTGCTCTGAGCCTGGAAGAGAAATGGCAGTGATTCCCTCAGAGAAATGACAAAGCTCGTCTGTACCGAACCTGCGAGATGTGGCTCGTGATTAAGGCCGGTTGCCAATTGCCTCAGAGCCTGATTCACTCCATGGAACTGGGGCACGATGTGTATCGTGAGCCCTTCTCAGACCTCTCTTGAGGCCCAGAGGGAACCAGCAGCTGAATTTCACTGTGCTCTTTGCTTAGTCTCTCAGATGTGTGGGAAGCTCTAGAAAGCCCTACTTTTCACTCTGTTCAGACCCGCTTCCTGCCAAGGGTCTCACGAATATAGACTAGCCATGCCACCTTGCAGACCAAACCAGACTCTCTGCCAGCCCCGGGCCCCACAGGCCTTTGGCCTCCTCAGCCTCCCACCAGGCCCGCTCTATCTGCTACATCTCGGACTAGCTAATCTCTTCCACTCCATTATGTCAGTTATGCGGGGGCCAGAATAATGCCAAAGCCTATTTTCAATTCAAGGAAACGAAATTCAAGAAATGCTTTCTGAGTACCTGCTGTGTTTCCAAGCACTGTGGGATCCTAGCTAGATAGGGTCCCAGGCATCAAGAACTGGGATTTTGAGTAAGATAAATAGCCAAATAACTATCATACGATAATGGAGGTGCCAACAAGCTATTGCTGAGAGACAAGGGCATGAAGAGAGAATGGCATTTGTGGGGGCAGGGAGGAATTGCTGGCAGGTTTTTGACAGAGGTGGTATTTAACGTGGCCCTTAGAGGGTGTGATTTTTAGTGAGCATAATGGGAAGGTGTGATATCATGACATAAAAATATATATATTTGGTCTTTGCCCCTGACGGAAGCTCCTGTGTTCTAGACCCTTCCATTCCTCATCTTATGCACCTCTCTATGTGGCTGTTCTTCTGTATCCTTTATAATATTCTTTATAATAAACACTTTCCTGAGTTTTGTAAGCCATTGGAGCAGGTTATTGTACCCGAAAGGAGGAGTTGTGGAACCCCCTACTTTGCAGCCAAGTCATTCCTTGCAACTGGTATCTGAATTGAGGGCATTCTTGTGGGATCGAGCCCTTAAACCTATGGAATCTGATGCCAGCTCCAGGTTGTTAGTGTCAGAATTGAATTGAATCGTAGGACATCCAGTCAGTGTCTGGAGAGTGGAACTGATTGTTGGTGTGGAAAAGTCTCACACATCTGGTGTCAGAAGTATTGTCAGTAAAAATAACTCAGAGGAGGCATTCCAGACCAAGGGACTGGGAAATGTGCAGGGTGTATGTGGGGAAAGAGAAGCTCAGTTTTGCTGGGCCCTCAAAGAAGTATAGCTGGACAGCCAGGTTGAATCAGATTGTTCAGCTTTATGGGCAATAAACATCTATTGATGTGTTGCCCCAACTTATTCTCGTACCACTGTCAGAATATTCTGCAGATCCACATATCATCCATATTCTTTACTTCACATCATTCTGAAGTCAATTCACTGTTATGTAAATTCTTTTAAGATTTTATTTTTAAGTGATATCTACACCCAACGTGGAGCTCAGACTCCCAACCCCAAGAGGTCAAGAGTTGCATGCTCTACCAACTGAGCTAGCCGGGGGCCCCTATGTAAATTTAATGAACACGCTGTATCAGGGATCACCAAATGGCCCCACAGACCAAATCTACCCAACCATCTGTTTTTGCATAACCCACAAGCTAATAATAGTTTTTAGATTTTTAAATGGTTGGGGGGAAAAATCAAAAGAAGAATATTATATGACATGTGAAAACTATATGAAATCCAAATTTTAGTGCCCGTTGATAAAGTGTTTTTCAGACACAACCATACCCATTTATTCACTCATGGTCTATGCTTTGTGCTATAACAGCAGAGTTGAAGAGTTGTGACACAGACCATACATGACCTGTCTAGTCTAAAATATTTACTCTCCTACCCTTTATAGAAAAAGTTTGCCGAGATGCCTCAGTGGCTCAGCAGTTGAGCACCTGACTTTGGCTCAGGATGTGATCCTGGAGTCCTGGAATCGAGTCCCACATCGGGAGACTGCATGGGGCCTGCTTCTCCCTCTGCCTATGTCTCTGCCTCTCTGCCTCTCTCTCTCTCTCTCTCTCTCTCTCTGTGTGTGTGTCTCATGAATAAATAAATAATTTTTTTAAAAAAAGAAAAAGTTTGCCAACCTCAGATATGGAGCAAATGCATTAACATATACATTTGGAAGTCCTGTCACTTGTTCTAAATGAAAAACAACTGGAACAAATAATTTTTTAAAAGATTTTATTTATTTATTCATGAGAGACACAGAGGGAGAGAATAGCAGAGACACAGGCAGAGGGAGAAGTAGGCTCCATGCAGGGAGCCAGATGTGGGACTCGATCCCAGGACTCCAGGATCACACCCTGAGCCAAAGGCAGGTACTCAACTGCTGAGCCACCCAGGGATCCCCTGGAAAAATCATTTTAAAATAAAAGTCATACCAGTGGTACACACTCAAGTAACACCTTAGGAAAGTACTGATTTCCTGCGCACCTCCTTTGAGGCAGGTGCTTTTCGCTAAACACCTTTATATGGGAAGATACTGATAACAGCTATAATGTGGCTCATACTTTAAGGTGAACTGGATGAGTGCTCTATATACATTATTTCATTTAATCCTCAAGACACTTGATTGGAAACAATGCTGTTTCCCTTTAGAATAGAAGAAAACATAGGCTCATAGAGGTGGAGGAACTTGCTCAGAGTCACAGCAGTATCGACATATGTTAAGATTTCATCTCAGGTCTTGGCATTTCAAGCCTATTGCAGGTTAAACATCAAAGCCCACAACCTCACATCAACCATGAGATAGCAAAGCTAAGTTGAAGAGTTCGTTCTTCTGTCTGTACCCAAGAGGAGCCCTTAAAAGTTTCTGAGTAGGGAGGGTAACATACTCAGAACCCCTGATATACTAGCATGGTGGACATACTGAGGAGGAAGGACTGGACTGGATACCCTGCAGACACATCAGTCCGTAGGCTCTCATAGGCAGTTAGTAATGCAGTAGTGAGGATAAAATCCAAAGAGCTTAGTGTCCAACTGGACATGTGAGGTGAAAGAGAGGAAGAGTCAGAGTGCCCCAGGTTTTGATAGTCGGAGATTGGGGGAGGATGGGCAGATGGTAGGAAGGGGAGCTAAATGTAGACAGGGCAAGCTGAGTGGCCTGTGAGGTAACCAGATCAAGAAATGCAGCAGAAAGAAGGATATCTGGGAATAGAACTTGAGAGAGTAGTATGCTTTGGGGTATCATCTTCCTAGAGGGGGTAGTTAAAATCATAGGAGCCAATGAGATGTTCAGGGGCAAGAGGATATAGAGAAACAAAAAAGCATCAAGGAATGTCTGTGGAAGGTGGGAGAGGAGCCAGCCAGAGGAGTTAGATCAAGAGAGCAGGGGAGGAGGGCCCCTTGTAGAGATCACAGAACCCAGGGATAGCAGCAAGGAGTGAAAGGGACTTCTAAGAGGGCCCCTGGGTGGCTCAGTCAGTTAAGTGTCTGCCTTCAGCTCAGGTCATGATCCCAGGGTCCTAGAATCGAGCCTCATGTTGGGCTCCCTGCTCAGTGGAGGGAGCCTGCTTCTCCCTCTCCTTTGCAGCTCCTCTGGCTTTCTCTCTCTCTCTCTCTCTCTCTCTCTCTCTCTCTCTCCCTCTTTCTCTGCCAAGTAAATACATAAGAGAAAGAAAGAAGAAAGAAAGAAAGAAAGAAAGAAAGAAAGAAAGAAAGAAAGAAAGAAAGAAAGAAAGAGAAGAAAGGGACTTCGAAGGGTGCTACAGAGGGACACCTCGGTGGCCCCAGTGGTTGAGCATCTGCCTTTGGCTCAGGGCATGATCCTGGGATTTGGGATTGAGTCCCACATCGGGTTCCTTGCAGGGAGGCTGCTTCTCCCTATGCCTGTGCTTCTGCCTCTCTGTGTGTCTTTCATGAATAAATAAATAAAATCTTAAAAAAAAAAGAAGGGTGCTGCAGATCTGTGTACTTCTGTGGCCAGAAAATAAGAGAAGCAATGTAGAGAGAAAATGGGTGAATGACTCAAAGACGCAAGACAAGAAGTGACAGGAAAAAGAGTCACTTAGCCTTTGCAAGGAAGAGAAACTTTTCAGTGTGATGGTTTGAAAACATATCTCAATTATGCCTTCTTTCAAAAAGTGGTGCTTAATTCTCCAGCCCTTCTATGTGGTTTGGACTTGGTGACTCATTTCTAATAAATAAGACAAAATCCATAGTGTGTCACTTTCAACACACGGGGGTGGGGGTGGGGAGGCATTTGAGGGTGCCTGGGGGGCATGGTCAGTTAAGTGTCCGACTCTTGGTTTTGGCTCAGGTCCCAATCTCAGGGTCATGAGATCAAGCTCCATTTTGAGTCCACAGTCAACATGGAGTTTGCTTGACATTCTCTCTCCCTCTCCCTCTGCCCTGCCCCCATTCTCTCTCTCAAATAAATCTTAAAAAAAAAAAAAAGACACTTGTTTTCCTTCTTGGTCTCTCTTTTGGATCATTTGCTCTAGGGGGTCCAGTCACTTTGTCATGAGAACACTCAAGTGACCCTCTGGAGAAGTCTACATGGTGAGTAATCAAGACCTGTTACCAACAGCCAGCAAGGAACTGACACGTCCAGCCAACAGCTTTGTGAGTGAGCCGTCAGGTGACAGCAGCCCAGCCCACAGCTTGACTCCAACCTCACAAGAGAACCTGAATCAGAGCCACCCAGCTAAGCCACTCCCAGATTCCTGACCTACAAAAACTGTTTAATAATCTATGTGTGTTGTTCTAAGCTGCTAAGTTTGGGGTAACTTGATAGACACTCATAGATAATTAATAAAGTTAGCAATAGGAGCCTCTTGGCCAGGAACCACTAGGGTTTCCCCCTTTCCTAGAATATCCAAGAAATATAAAACCCATAGAAGCCTCAGGGTCTCCTATTCCAGTTCTCCAGAGTTGGGGAAGGCTTGGTGGCAGAGCTTACACAAAGACCCACGTTTCCAAATTCCCTATGCAAAGTGAAACACATCTGTCCAGCTGCTAGGCTCTTCCTCCTCACTGCATTTGCCCATCTGCTCATGCAACAAATATTAAGCACCTACTTCATCTGGGAGCTGGCTAAACAGCACTGAGCAAGACAGACCTGTTCTCTGGAGTTTACATTTTAATGGGGGAAAGGCACTGATGATACAAGCAAGCACATAAATAATTGCAGGCAGCATTGGGTATTCTGGAGAAAATAAAACAAGGTGCTGGGGAGATTCCTAGGGATGAGGGGGCAGAATGCGACCATAGGTAGGGAGTAAACAATAGGCTTGCCCCCATCGTTGTAGGGGCCAGACAGAAAGCACAGATGGAGATCCCAAACATATGTCTAAGTATTTAGAAGTACAAACAAGCTAACAGACTATTAATGAAAATATGTTCTACTATCCTATGTGGAAAATATGCCCTCATAAAGACCTGGAATACCAGGTCTGAACCTAAAATCTGCAGACTTCCCAGACTCCCACACCAGAACACAGCAGCATAGAGAGAGCCAGCTCGACCTTTAGCACTCCTCCTGACCTCTTTCTCCCCCGACCTGTCCCTTGCCCCACTCTGCCTCACATCAAGGGGCCTCACACCTGCCTATGTGGACACTGTAGCCCAGTATCCTGGCTCTGACCTCAGCCTGCTCCCAGACACATGACTGAGCTGGTGTTCTCCTGAACTTCTGTCCACCTGCTGGAGGGCACAAAGGGAGAGGAGGTGCACAAAGCCTTAGGGCTAGTCCCAGGGCTGTTGACCAGGTATCCCAAGGTCCAGCTAGGTTAAGTGTGGTCCAGAAGAGGGCTCCAGGTGGGCACCTCTCCATGGCTCCTTAGGTGCCTCATGCCTGAGGGACGTGGCCAGAGGAGGGGCCAAAGCCCATTACAGGCAGTGCATCATTTCTCTCCTGCTGCTGAAACACCACAAACTTAGTGGCCGAAAACAATACAAATTTATTGTCTTGAGGTCCTATAGGTCAGGTAGGATCTCACAGGATCAAAATCAAGATGTTGGCAGACTACATACCTTTCTGGAGGTTCTAGATGAAAATCCACTTCCTTGCTCATTCAGGTTGCTGGTGGAATTCACTCCCTTGCAATTATAGGACTGAGATCCGCACTTCCTTGCTGGCTGGCAGCTCAGGTTCATTCTTACCTTCTCTGCATTCCCGACCCATCCCAGAATCATAGGCTAATCAGATTGTTTGCCTTGGAAGATGGCTTTGAGGACCCTGGGCCACCCTGCCCCCCAAACAGAGATCCCACCTCAGGACAGCTTAGACACACCCTGAGGTCTCCTAACTCCCAACTAGTAATTCCTTCCCTTCTCCCTCATCACACTCCCTGTCAGGAAGGCCACCTCTCTGCCAGGCCGCCTCCTCACACCCTCAAGAGTTAATCCAACGAGTGCCCTTTCTGGAGGATCTTCCCAGCTGTGTAGTGACTGACCTTATACTATGTCCCTGTGAGGCAGGCAGTAGGGACACAATTGGGCCAGCATCCCCTCAGTTTTGTTCTCTGTTAGATGTTTGTATGTCTTATGCCCATCACTATATACATGTGTTGTGATTTCTCTGGTTTCCCCACGGAGACAGCAGAGCTGATAGAAACAGTTTCAGTGAAGGAAGGCTGGAAGGTAGGTGTGATGGAAAGCGGAAGGAGATAGGACTTAACTCCAGAGTCCTGATGATAATTTCAGACTCAGTGGTGCTCTGTGTGTCTCTGCGCGGTCTGTGCTGTTGCTGGCATCAAAGCAGGGTTGTGAGGAGGTTGTCTATGCAACCAGGGCTGGGCCTGGATGCAAACTCTCAGGCATCTTCACACGTACCTTTAGAAGGGCATTTGCTTCATCCTTGTTTTGCTTTGGGCAGCTTTCTTAGAATGTGTGTCCATTTCTGTTCCCATAGAGTTCACACTTTCTTAGACTCCTGAAGGGAAGTGAACAGGATGAAAACAGACTACAAATATAAAAACAGAGATCATTGTTTTAGGGTTATCTTTAAGATACTTTAAGAGTCTTCCAGAATTTTTTAAAAATCTCCAATGTGTAGATAATTCCTTGAGCTCCTCTTGCTGGCTAATCATGCCAACCAAAATAATTTTCTAAACACAAAAAGAAAAAAAATGGGGCTCCTCTACCCAGTTTGGTTTCTTCCTTTTAGTAATAATGCAAACTTCTCCTGCCCACCCCCACCTGATAGAATAAGAGTTAGTGGAAAGCACAAAATATTTATGTGAAAATGCATGGAGGGGGGTGTACAATCCCCAGTGAATTGTTAAATTTGGGACCCAGGAAAGTGAGGTATTCATTTAGCGAAGAATTGAGCTCTTGCCACTGAACTTGGATACTTGGTTGTGGGGTGGGAAGGGGGGTCGGGGGCAGACAGAAAGAATTATCCGATTACCAAACGTCCCTCACCAGCTTGATAAGTAGCCTTTAAAGGCTATGATAGCAGCCAGGGCCGAGACACAAAGCAAAAGGCCAGGGTAGGTAAGTACTTTGCTCAGCAGCTTCCAAATAATTTTGGTGTGTGTGTGTGTGTGTGTGTGTGTGCTTAAGATTTTTTTTTTTTAAAGGTAATCTCTATACTCAATGTGGGACTTGAACCTACAACCCTGAGATCAAGAGTCAAACGCTCCACAGACTTAGCCAGCCAGGTGCCCCAATTTTTTGTGATTTATTTTTTTAAAACGATGTTAACTCAGTGGGATTTTTTTTTTCTTGGAAAAAGTATAAGATCTGAGTGATCACATTTATTTTCCCCCTGGGCATTAAGGAACAAGGCAGGACATTATGCATCTGGCACTCTTCAGGACCTCGTTGTTACAGCAACAGGGATGGGCAAGCATAGAGTTCCCGACACGGAGGGCCTCAAAGTCAATATGAGGATGAGCATCTGTGAAGCCCAGGTAGTGAAAGGAAAGAGCAAATAAATACTGTCCCCTCCTGCACCCTGGCCAGGGCTGCACAAAAGAGTCCATTAAACCAATTGACGCAGGCCCTGCTGGAAAGTTGACAGAACTCCCAGCTGGGTTAGGTTTCCCCACCTCATCCCCCAGCTGGGGATCTCAGCCTCCCTTCACTCAGGGAGGCTGGGTCACAGAGGCCCCACAGAGGTGGGGCACAGTAATGGCCGGGAAGCCGGAAAAGAGTCCTCAGCCTGGCCCCCTGGGACTTCAGGTTTCTCCATCTGCAAAATGAAGGTGTTGGTCTAGAAACTCCTGCAGCTCTAATCCTGTGTGTAGAGGCAAATCTCTACAAAACAAACAAACAAAAACACACAAAAAAAACAAGTCCTCTCAGAAGACTTCGTATTTACTGGATAGCTACCATGTGTCAGCTGCTTCTTATTAACTCACTTAATCCTCACGAGTAGAATTTGTCCATTTTATCCACTGTTTCTCCCATTTTGTAAATGAGGAAATTAGGTTTGGGAAATGTAACTTGTCCACCTGGGGTCATGAGAGTTAGGCAGGCCTATACCAGCCTTTACCCTGAGGTCTGTCTGGGTCCAGAGTCCATTTCTTTGCACCACTCTGCTCCCTATCACCTTTTATTTCTTTACCACTTTCTATTACCAGCCGCCAGCCCTGGCAAATCTGCTAGAAATCACAGGTGAAGCCATTCTGTCCTCCCGGGAGGCCTTCAGAATCTGGGCTTTGTGTTTACATTTCATAGACTTCGTTCTACAACAAACTTGATCTGAGTCACTGCATCTTTTGACCTGACTGCAAATCTGGGTTGAACCCTACATTGGGTCAGGCAGTGTGCTGAGCTGTTCACCTGGTGCCATGACCCGCGTGAGAACCCTATGATATAGGTGTCGTGGTTATCCCCACCTTGCAGAGGACAGAACAGACTCAGAGAGGTTAAGTAACTGGTCAGGGGCTGCATAGCTAGGTTGAGATAGGAACCTGAAGGTCTCATCTATTATTACTCTGCAGAGCTGCCTTTTGATGAAACAAAGGGGTCATTCCCCTAGGGCTGTGCGTGCTCTATGACCTAGACAAGATCAATTATTAGAAAGCCCATGGTCTGGGATTTGAGAATTTGATATCAGTTCCACTTCTTCCATTCCAGTTATTTTCTGAATGCCCATTCTGCAAGTGCAGGGGACACCATTTGCTCTTAGGCAGAGGCCACAGCTTTCTGCCTCTCTGCGAACACTCACAGGAAACTAGGTTTTTTGTTTCTTGTATAAGTGGGCTCCGCACCAACTCACCACCCTATGATGTAGGCCTGAGCTGAAATCAAGAGCCTAGGTTTTTTTTTTAAAGGTTTTTTAAAAAATTTATTCATGAGACAGAGAGAGAGAGAGAGAGAGAGAGAGAGACTGAGAGGCAGAGACACAGGCAGAAGGAGAAGCAGGCTCCATGCAGGGAGCCCGATGTGGGACTCGATCCTGGGATTCCATGATCATGCCCTGGGCCAAAGGTAGTCGCTAAACCGCTGAGCCACCCAGGGATCCCCTGAGCTAAGTTTTTAACTGACTTTGGCTGAAAGTTCCCATTACTCACATGGGTGACCCAGAGCCTTGGACCCTAGGATGAGGAGATGGCCCTTTGAACAGCCATATTTTCAAGTGGCTGCTCATCACACTAGAATACAATCTGAACTCCTGCCCTACATGATCTCACCCTTGCTTACGTTACCTCTCTTTCCCTTGGTCTTCACATGACTGAATAAATCTGACTTCAGCTTTTGTCACTTCTTCAAAGAGCCCTTTTAATTTGCTTGTTAATTTATTTTATGACCACCCTAGACTCCCCTACTGAGGAGCACACAGTAAATTTTTTTAAGGATTTTTATTTATTTATTTGAGAGAGAGAAAGAGAGAGAGAGAGAGAGAACCAGCAGTGGGAGCAGCAGGCAGAGGGAGAGGGAGAAGCAGACTCCCCGCTGAGTAGGGAGCCTGACATGGGGCTCGATCCCAGGACGCTGGGATCATGACCTGAATGGAAGGCAGATGCTTAACCGACTGAGCCACCCAGGCACCCCAATTTTGATTTATTTGAATTTGCTGCCATTTATTGGTTCTGATTCTTGTTGATTGACCCAAAGCATCAGCAGTAGAACCCAACTTTTCAGAGACAATTTTCCATAAGTCTCTTAACTAGAACAGAGGCACACTTGTCTTTGTTCTAGATTGTTTTCAAGGATGTTGGTGTAGTGAACAGCCTTTGAAGATAGAGACAGTACCTCTCTCCAGAGCAAAGAGTGGGTTTGGTGGCAGCCTTGGAAGATAGAGATAATGGCTCGCTCTAGACATAGAGGTGATAGGCTTGTTGCCCATTATAAAAGATGTGGGTTCCCAAATACATGTAGCAGTGCAATCTGCCGTGAGTGCAGGCACCACCTAGTGCTCACCACATCACTCCCTGGAAACCAGGCTCAGGGAACGGATACAAACACTGCTGATACAGTAGCTACTGCTATTGCTGTGAGTAATAAAGTCCTTTGTTTCTGACCCAGGAGTCTCACGTCTGCTGCCAACATTAATGAAACTGTGGCAGGCTAACTAGATGACTTGCAAGTAAGGTAAAGTCCCAAATCCTTCCCAGTTCATGACACCCATAACCAAGTTGGCTTCAGATGACACAGTTTTGCTTCACTTGTGCTCCAGCAGCCAGTAGCAGCACAAAATTACAGCAACCCTGAAGTCTATGCTCTTTCTGGGGTATAAAATTGCCAGGGAGTTTATTTAGAAACTGTTTATTTAGAAGCTTATTTCTAACCCTATAAGAGAACCTCATGAGTATTGTGATGTTTATAAGTTTTGCAGTACCAAGAAATTGCCACTTTTGCATCATCATCAGAACGAAAGAGGAAAAAGCACAAAGCTTATTGTGCACCCTGATCGATCTTTCTGTGACTTTGTGTTGGCCGACATCACGACTCTCCATTCATGGCACTGGATGGCACCATGGGGCTTCCCTTTCGTGATCCTGAGTAACCTGAGGTTGGGGTTGGGGGCGGCTTCTGTTCCCACATTGCATTCTTATACATTGTTATACTTTTTTTTACAATTAGCTCTATGACTATACAGTTTAAAAGATTTTATATATTAAAAGTAAAATATAATTCTTTATAATGGTAAAGTTCCAATATCAAATAAAAAGAAAGAAAATTTCAGAGCCTGTTAAACATTTTGGATATTAGTTCTCTTTCCTCCCCTATTTTATTTTATTTTTAAAAAATTTATCTGTTTGAAAGAGAGCAAGAGAGAGAGGGCAGGAGCACAGCAGAAGGGACAGAAGGAGAAGGAGACAATCTCAAGCAGACTCTGCTCTGAGCATACAGCCCAACACAGGGTTGATACCATGACCCTGAGATCACAGCCCTGAGATCACAGCTGGAGCCAAAATCAAGAGTCCGATGCCTAACCAACTGCACCACCCAGGTGCCCCCTCCCCTATTCTATAAAGAGATAAGTTTCTTCATTTTGTGTAGGGGAGACATGGGAGAGAACAATAACTGGACTGAAACAGAGCAAAGAGAAGTTGTTAAAAACTTGATTCACTCATTAAAAAATCTATGTATTGTTTTCCTACCTGAACTAAGCTCAGTGGGGAGTAGAAAAACATATCCTCACCCTAAAGGAATTTACCATGTTATGAGGGTGCTACATTGCACACAAATAATATAAATAAAAGCAAAGGTGAGAGGGACGCCTGGATGGCTCAATGGTTGTGCATCTACCTTTGGGTCAGGGTGTGATCCCAGGGTCCTGGGGTTGAGTTCTGCATGGGCTCCCTGCAGGGAGCCTGCTTCTCCCTCTGCCTGTGTCTCTGCCTCCCTCTGTTTCTCATGAATAAATAAATTAAATCTTTTTTTAAAAAATTAGCAAAGGTGAGGCAGACCTAGAATAGGCAGGAATGCAGGGTAGGGGGTCACATCTTGACGGAAACAGCAGCATTTAACCTGGACCAAGTATCCGAGAGAGCAGCTGGCAGTGGAGACACGCGTGCTGGAGGGGCATGGGTGCTGGGCAACGAGTCCGTGCTTGAGGAGGGGGCTGCCTCTGGGCACATACATTGGAGTCAGATGGAATGTGAAAACCCAAGAAATGTGGACTGTATTAATTAGTTTTGATTAGTGTTTGTGAGTGTGTGGAATCAAGATGCCAAATAGAGAAGGCCATCCAAGGGTGACAAGTGGAAGAATGGGGACATGTTGGAGGGTTGAAAGTCATGAAGAAGGAAAAGGCAAATACAAAAGAAAGGGGTCCAGGCAGGCTAGAGGCCATGGCATCTATGAAATGACTCTGAGTCAGAAACCTGCTCTTCTGTCTCTAATCGCAGAGAGCCCGTTGTGAGATGGACATGCTCACGGAAGGCAGGGTTCACAGAAGTCCTTCACCTATATTCTTATTCCAGAGCATCAATTCAATGAAGTTACTGATTCAATCTTTTAATTTGAGTGAAGTCTTAGGTCATACTTTTAGTGTGTCAGCTTCATTCAACTCTGCTGACCATATCTGAGTGACACAAATCTCTGGGATTCATGGAATTTTAAAATGTTAGAGCTGGAGAAACTTCTACAGTCATCGGATCTCATTTCCACCAACGCTTATTTACTCTATAATTTTTAAAAAACAGAATTTGAGGTCTTTTAAGATTGAGCCACAATTCTTACAATCCCAGAAGGTAAAAATAAGACTCCCCCCACCCAAAACCAAACTGACAAACCTGTTTATTTGGCGGAATTTATGAGGACCTTCTCAGAAGAGGCAGTCCAGATGGCCTGAAATACTCTAAATTGACTTCACATACCATTCTTCCCGAAGTAGATTCAAATCTGCACCTTACTGCAAAGAGAGAGGGTTTATCATGACTTTGGTGAGTCAGCTGGGCTGCTCCATGTACTAATTACCTAACGTGTAACAACACATTAGAAATAGGCCAGGGGTCATGGTGCAAACACTTGAGTAATGCTGGAAAGAAGCCTGCAAAGTAGCTGAGTGCATTCTCTTCCCCAGAGCCCCCTCCCATCTCAGCGCTCCTGTGTCATGGAGGCTGAAGAGCCAGTGAGGTGGTTTCCTAGGGGTCCTTCAGAGCTCAAGGTGGGCATCATCCAGGATATATGTCTGCCCTTGGAGCTTCAGGTGGGGCCAGAAGTCTCCTCTATCTGACCTGCCCCTTCCTGATACTCACACTAGAAGCTTGTGACATCCTGCTGTACCTCTGAAATGCCCATCATGGATATGTGTCTACACACAACTGCTCAGTGAGGAGCATGGCAGCCTCTGCCAATGGAAATGCCTTTGCTACAAACATAGGCAGTCAGGGCAAGGGCACAATTGCACAACCTTCACCTCACCCACTTTTTCCACTAGAAAGAAATTGTTGCTTAGTGATCAAAGCAATTTGGCCTGGTTCTGAAAATTACCAATCCCAAGCAGTACACCAAAACAATCTGCCACCCCAGTCTTGTCCAGCAGTCTTCACGTGTGGGTCCATCAGAATTCAACAATGCATGTATTTGTTGAAAACAACTATGCAAGCTTTGGGGTAGAGAATAAACAGCTGAAAAAGACATTTGTGGTTAAAGAAGTTAGCTGCTCAGAGAAGGTGGATCATAGATGGGATTCTCTGAGGGTTAGTTAACTAGCATTACTATTTTCTTGGTCTTCCATGCTTCTAATTGTGAGGGCTGTAGCCCAGATGAGTAGATGAGTCAGGGAAAAACCTCCCACACTGCTCAGTATGGGCTCTCACAGCAGTGGTTGCATGGCCATGACGTCAGAGAGTGCAGGTCAGGCTGGTACTGCCCTCCTGAGTTGTGCATCAGCATTCACCAAGGCACCAGACTCCACATGGCACTGTTTCCTACACCCCTTCTAAGAGCTGTCAAATGATATCTACCAATTTGGTTGAGTTCTGAACTTAATTTTTAAAAAAAAGTCAGCCGGGTGACTCATCAAGTGTAAGTGAACCTGATCAACTGGTCAATGAGAAGGGGGAGGGTTTGGTGAAGAACTTAAGTGTTGATTTTTCTGCTAGTAAGTATAGATAGGGCCAAGCAGATATAATTTAGGGAGAAGGTTGGGAAGAGCAAAGATGCGGAGTTCTGTGAAGAAATCCAGATCCCAGGAGAACAAGCACGTGCAAAGACATGAAATTGCATGAAGAATCATGAAATTGCCAATAAAAGTCAATGTGGAGAGTGGAATGCATGTGGGGAAATAGTAGGAGGTGAGTTTGAGAACGATGCTGGCAACAGTCCGCCAGGTCATGTCACAGTTTCTATTTTATCTTAGGTGTGTTGGGGAGCCATCAGAGAGTTTTTAGGCAAGTGAGTAACTGGATCTGATTTGTGTCTGAGGCAGGAACACTCTGGCAGCTAAGTCTGAGAAAGATGGAGAAGGGCAAGAGTGGAGTTAGGTGACCAGTGGGAGGCTATAGCAGTGACCCAGGGGAAGTGTGGTCTGGGCTTGAATGTAGAGAGAAGAGGCTGAATTGGAAATACTTTCTGGAGAGGGAGTCCAAAGAACTGACCACTGGGAGAGGAGAGAAAAGAATAAATATACCCAAGTGTCCTGCTTGAGCATCAAGTGAATTAATTAATTAATTAATTAATTGGGATGGTAAAGACTCAGAGGGTAGGAGGTGGCACCCAGCATGGAATGGGAAAAATCAAAGTTTGCAATGCTTGTAAGAAATTTATAAGAGGTTTCCAATATGCCTTGCACAAGCTTCAGAGAACAATTCAAGAACATGTTGACCAGGCACAGTACTCTCCCGTCTAAAACCCTCTGTCGCCCCTCTTGCTTAAAGCACTAGTTTTAACCTGGCTATGCTTTCGAATCACAGGTGACCTCTCCAGATGCAGGTGGCTTCCTATTCATCTTTAGGGCTGGGGCCTCTCCCCCAGGACATAGAAATGGCCCTCAGGGGACTGGTTGCACCCACGAGCTTATCAGGCACTGTTGGGACCTTCAAATTTTTCTCTTTGCAAAAGTAACACACACACACACACATTGTACAAATTCAGATTAATACAGAAAGTTTTAAAAATAATAAAAAAGAGATGGGAAAAAAACCCTAGAACGTGAGAGTTCCCTCTAATTTCCGCATTTCCATTTGGGCTCTTGCCATGGTGGTCTAATGGGCCAGATCTGGGATCTGAAAGTGGTACATCCTTCCCTAAAGTGCCCGGGGTTGCCGGCAAACAGCCAGGTCCTGGGAAACACCCTCTGTGAGTCACTGGCAAGAAAGCTGAGAAGGTGTAGGAACTGCAGTGTCAGGAGAGGGGAAGGCTATAAGGCTGTGCTGTCCAGTTAGCCAACCCGCTGAATGTGCTCAGGGCCGGCAGCCAGGGCCACCTCCTCACAGGCTCTGCGGGTAGAAGCTCTGAGTTAGGGAGTTCACAAGCATTAGGACTGCATACTTTTATTTTAAAAATCAATATCTCAAAAAATAAATAAATAAAAATCAATATCTCAATTATTTTTTGATAGACAATACATGTCCATAGTAAAAACAAATAAATAAATTCCAACGTTACAAAGGGTCCCCCCCCCTCATGTCAAAGGTAAAAGGAATACTTTCATCCCTGTCCTACAGTCTCTGAGGGCAGAGGCTCTCCTATTTGCTGCTGGGAACCAAGGCACATGGCCCCACTGTCCTTACCTCCTCACCTACCGTTGAGTCAAAAGCTCTTGCCTCGCCTCTTGCAAGGTGGCATGATCACAGGCTGCTTATCAGCTCTGGCCACAGCGGTGTTGATTAAGAACCTGTGTGCAATGGCTCTGGGAAGGGTTGTGTTGTTGAAGGTGAGGGCCAGTGGTTTCGATCAGTGCTACAAACGTACACATTTAATACAACTAATTCTTGGTGACTTATGGAGCAGAGGAAAGCAGGTATGTGGGTACCACCAATTTTCTGACTCCTGCTTGCTCTCTTTCTTCCCCTCCTGCCCCATTCCCAGCACATAGATCTTAAAAGTAGCCTGAAATGTGATTTGAATTTTACCTTCAGGCTGATCCATAGTAAAGGTTTTGCTGAGAAGTTCACTGCCAAATCTGTTCATCCCACAAATACGTCTGAAGTGCCTAGTTTGGGTCAGGCCAAGAACATCATTCACACAACAAGCATGTCCCCTGGCTTTGCAGAGCCTACAGTTGGATGGGGGAGTGAGGCTTGCAAACAGGTCTGTCAGCAAAGGACATGGAGAGGATCAGAAGGTGCTATGGGAGTGACAGCTGAGCAGCAAACAGACTGGGGGATCAGGGAAGGTTTCCCAAAGGAGATGGGATTTTAGCTGAGATCTAAAGAATGAGTAGAGTTAGGCAAGGCGGAGAGCGTATTAGTAAAAGGGAAGTGCAAGTGCAAAGACTGGAAGGAAGATAGAGGATTGGCCCATTGAAAAAAAATGAAAAGAAATGGTACCTGCAAGAAATGGCAAACGTACCGGTTAAGGGCTTGTGCTCTCTCAAGTTGGACTGCCTGAGTTCAAATTCCAGCCCTACCATTCACAGGCTGTTGCCCCAGGCAAGTTATATAACCTCTCTATGCTCAGTTTCCTCATCTATAAAACAGGACTGATGATTGCACCTCCTCCATGGCATAGAAATGAGACAGTATAGGTGACATTGCTTGGAACAGCACGTGGTGAGCACCGAATAAGTCTTAGCGATTATTTTACAGTTCTGATGGGCAGGGACTTGAGCAGAGATGGAAGGAAGATGTCGATGGGGAGGGGAGACACAGGACAGTTCTTAAAAGGCCTTCTAATTCAGGTTGGGAGGGTAGGACTCCTCAGGTAACCAAAGAGAAACCAAGAGCGACAAAGGCCTGTGTGTGGAAGGCCCTTGCTGAAAGTGGGCCTTGGTGATTTCCCTGAGCCTAAGGCAGACAGAGGGGTCCAGGCAGGGGCCTAGTGAGGTCAGGGCCAGCCGGACACAAATGCACGATGGGCCTGTGGGGACAAGCAGCCTCACCCCTCTGGGTCTGTGCCCTCAGCCAACATCGGTTTCCTTGGGGACTGAATGAGATGAGGGAGGCCAGGGGCCTCCTTTCCATGGTACCCAGGACAAAAGCATGGGCTGGTGCCTTTCCCCTGCATTCCGTGGATAGTTTGCGAATGTAATAGCTTCAAAGTTACATCTGAACTAGCCCAGGCTTCCTCTTCACCAAGATCTCTGTGATTTCGCCAGACAAACCTCTCGAAATTAACCTACCCTAGTTGGAACCATGGTCCAGGGACTTGAGTCTCAACTCTGTGTGGCCTGGGCTACTTCCAGCTGGTTAGGGGTGCTGTAGTCTCTCCGACATCCCACACCAACTACAGTGATTTTGATTGGATTTACTGAAATATATGCCAGGCAGTGCTTCTCTGGGAGGAGAGAGGTTCGAATCACACACGTTATGCTGGCATGTGAGTGTTTTTAAAAGTCAGAAACAGCGGATCTAGAATTTTGCCTGCACACTACTCTCATTTTTATGTATTACATGAATTCTGAACTATTCAGTGTTTTATTAGTTCACCTTCAGTGTCCAGGAAAGATTTAATCCAAAGTCGTGGCGTAGACATTTATTGAGGTCCTTCTCTGTGCCAGGACCTGGCTATACTCTGCGGGTACCAAGGTGAATGAAACTCAGAGAGCTGACCTCTCTGGAGCACAGGGCCTGTGGGAGAAGAAAACAAAGTATTACACCACACCATAAATGCTAGAATTGGGGCATAAAGCCAGTTCCAGGGAAAGCTGGGATCAGGGCTGTTGCAGCACATCCACACAGGTTGTACACTGCATAACTCTGAGACACCATTCACATAGACCAGGGTTTGGTAAACGTTTTCTGGAAAGGGCCAGATAGTAAATATTTTATGCTTTGTGGGCCACACAGTCTCTGTTGCAATCATTCAACTCTGCTGTTGTAGCACAAATGCAGCCATCAGCCATAGACAATATGTAAACAAATAAGCGTGGCTGCCTTCCAGTCAAACTTTATTTACGAGCATTGAAATTGAGTCATGAAGTACTCTACTTTTCATTTATTTTCAACCATTCAAAAGCATAAAAATCATTCTTAGTTCATACACTCTACAAAAACAGGGAGTGGGCTGGATTTGATCCCTGACATAGATTACAATGAGCATGGCCTCTTTTGAGTTGTTCAGTCACCTGAGGGCCCTGTCTGGCTCCCTTCAGAGGATTCTAGTTGACCTAAGTTCTAAAGGATAAGCAAGCACTGACCAGGTGGACTCTTCAGGGAAGGGATGCCAAGCAGAGGGAACAGCATGGGCAAAGGCATAGCAGATCTGCACAGGAGGAAACAGAGAGATATGGGACACAGAAAGTTAGGCGGGAGAAAGATGGTGGAGAGCCTTGCATGCCACAATCAACAGTATGGGCTCTGTTACGTGGGCAACTGGGAGTCATTCATGGTTTTAGGCAGAAAGTGAAAGGGTCTGTGATTGCATTTTAGGGCATGGAGTGCAAGATAGAAAGGCCAGTTAGGAGGCATGCAAACCAGTCAGGGAAGAGATGGCGAGTGCCTAAACAGGCAGGGGGCAGGGGAGTTAGGAGAAAGAATTCAAATGTCTACTCTCGGATACATGGAAAGATGTTCCGCATCATTAGCCATCAGGGAAATGCACATCACAACCACAGTGAGATACCACTTCGCGGTCACTGGATGGCTACCACACAAAAGAGACAGATAGTGAGTGTTGACAGGGGTGCCCGGCTGGCTTAGTCAGTGGAATGTGTGACTCTTGATCTCGGGGTTGTGAGTTCGAGCCCCACACTCAGTGTAGAGATTACATAAAAATAAAATCTTAAAAAAAAAAAGTCTTGGCCAGTGTGTAGAGAAATCAGAACCCTCCCACGCTGCTGGTGGGGATGTGAAATGGTGTAGCCACTTTGGAAAACAGTCTGGCAGCACTGCAAAAGCCAGCTACCTGTGACCCAGCAATTCCACTCCTACATATATACCAGAAAAAAAATTAAACCTATGTCCACACAAAAAACTGTACACTAATGTTCACAGCAGCATTATTCATCCTGACCAAAAAGTAGAAACAACCCAGACATCTATCAACTGATAGATGGATAAATAAAATGTGGTATGTCCGTCCAGTGGAGTATTAATCATCCATAAAAAGAAACAAAGGAGTGTGATTAGAGAGGTCTGTAGGAGGCAAATCTGTACAGGCACAAAGATTAGTGGTGGCGTAGGGTTGGGGGATGGGCAGGAGGGCCGAGGCATGATTGCTGAGGGCATAGGGTTTCTTTTGAGGGTGAATAAGATAGTCTAAAATGGATTGTGGTGGTGGTTGTAGGACTGTGAGTATACTGAAAACCACTGAATTGTATGCTTTAAATGGGTGAAATGTATGGCATGTGAATTGTATCTCAATAAAGCTATAAAAATCATTACCTTAATGTAACTCAGAAAGGGTAATTTTCTCTCTGTATCTCTCAAAGTAAATTATCTATCAAAGGCAATTTAAACTCCTTATCATTGGCTTTAAAGTGCACACAGGTTTATTTTTTGTAATTTAGGTTTTTGGTTCTGTTTAATTCAATGCCTATGTTTTCATCCTAGGAATGATACGTTAATAAGCACTTTTTAAAAAGGAGAACACTCTAACCCATAGGGAGTTATATGTGAAACTGAGCAGACTCAGAAATACCCTTGGATGCCTTCCTTTCCCTTAGTCCTCACAGCCAGTCATCCGAAATCTCGTCTGTTCATTTATTTATGTAACAGTCCTGTTGAGATATGATTCACATGCCGTATAATTCACCTATTTCAAGTGTACAGTCCAATGGTTTTCAGGATATTCACAGAATTGTGCAATGATCATCAATCTATTTTTTAATTTATTTTTTGTTTTTCATGTAGCATGAGTCAGAATTTTTTTTAAAAAGACTTTATTTATTTATTCATGAGAGACAGGCAGAAACAGGCAGAGGGAGAAGCAGGCTCCATGCAGGGAGCTGGACATGGGACTTCGATCCCGGGTCTCCAGGATCACACCCTGGGCTGAAGGCGGTGCTAAACTGCTGAGCCACCCGGGCTGTCCGTGAGTCAGAATTTTAGACACATTCCTCTCTGTGGCTAAATCATATCCCACTGTATGGAAGTGCCACTTTCATGTATCCATCTATTTGTTGATAGAACACTTAGGTCGTTTCCATCTTTTGACTACTGTAAATTAAGCTGTGATGAGCAATGGTGTACAACATATTTATATGAAGAAAATATTTGGAAAGCACATAGTTATGCTGAATATTGGTTAAAAACACAACATTAATCTTAGACAGTGATGTTCTGTAATGAGGTATGTTTATATTGTTCTGAGAACCTAAGTTCATTTTCTTCAGTTTTCTGAGCCTCCATCAGGGTAGACAATTTGGAAGGTATCTGCCACACCCATAAACAATTTCTCCTTCTTGAAAAACTACCCCCCTGTCGTGTCCTCTCTCACATCAGTAGAAGCCATGTTTGTACCTGGTCAGGACTCAAGCTGGGCAATCAGTTTCTCCCTCAAGAATCTGTATTTGATGCTAAGAAATGTCTTAGTTATTGTAAGGGATTGTGAGACAGCCATATCCTGCCATTTCTCCCTATTTCTTGCTTTGGGTGGGGTGGGGGTAAGGGTCCATGGCGATCCCAGTATGTTTATAATAAATATTTCTTCTCTGAAAATTTACATGGATCAGTTTTGTACTAGTATGATATTTTGAAACAATATTTACTTCCCATATTGGTGGGTACCATGGTTTTTCTCCCCACAGAAACCATCTCTGCAGTTGGAGTTAAGCTGTTAAGTCCCTTAAGTGAGGAAGTAGAGGTTTTAGGCTCATCCCGTTGTGGACAGCAGGTCTTTAGCACAGGCTCATGATCCACTTCCCTGAACACAGTTTAGGGATGACTGGCAGTCCTGAGGAGAACCTTATCCTCTAGTGCCATTTTCAACATGACATAGGAGCGCGTCCTAGGTGACTTAGTCGGTCAAGCATCTGCCTTTGGCTCAGGTCATGATTCCAGGGTCCTGCAATCCAGCCCTGCATCAGACTCCCTGCTGAGCAGGAAAACTCCCCCCCTCTGCCTACTGCTCCTCCTCCCTCTGTGCACACTCTCTCTGTCAAATAAGTAAATAAAATCTTTTTTAAAACCCCACAACATGACATAGGAGAGATGTGAGAGTGTGGTGCCAAAGGCAACTGCAACAACTAGTCTATAGCAGAATATTTTGGCTCTCCAAGATGTGGCATTCAGGAACCCATGGCCCACTGAGGGATGAAAAGAGCCTAAGAGGACTTCTAGACCACCAGAGACCCACGTCTGGTGAAGAGGCTGTCATGGCCAAAGCCTTGGACATTAGTAGTAGAGGGCCAGGTGGATGTCATACTTCAAGGGTTACCAGTCCCGGACAACACCAGTGAGCACCCAGAAGGCACTTCCTTCTGCCAAACCCAGGACTCAGTGATCTCCACACCAAGGCATATCTAGAGGAGAAGGGAGACGTGCCTCAAAGGAGCTGTGGAATTACTGTTCTCAACTCCTGTTTGTTTTCTGGCCTCAACACAGCTCTTCTCCCTTGCTCTCACTTCTCTGCAGGATGTAGGCTCATCAGACACTGAAGAAGTCATGTTTTCTTTGCTTGGGAAGGTGTTGAAGGGGAGGCCTACAAGTCTCAGAGAAGTGTGTGCACCTCTGGTATGGGTGTTGGTGTCTGTGATAGACACAGTTATCTACCCAAAAACTATTCTCTCCCTTCTTTTTCCTCATCGAACCCTGATTCTACTTGAGGCTGCCTGTGTGCCCATTCTCAGCACTGAGACATGATTGCTTCTGTTTCCATTGTCAGACACTCTATTTCCAGGGATCTCCCTCCCTTGTAGCTGTGGCTTGTGGCCCAGTTCTGGGCGATGAGAAACACTGCAAGAGAGCTTCTGCCATAGTCTGCTCCCCTAATAAATTGGACAGCTCTGGTTCATGCCAGCCCTCCCCACTCTTCCTGTCCTGGGTGTGTATGGGATGGGTGGAGCTGTGGACCATCTTGCAATCATGATGATGAAAAGCTAAAATGCTAAGATAGCAGAGAACAAAGATGAAAGAGTCTGGCTTCCCAAAGACCTTGCTCAGCGGTTGCACCAGTACTTGACTCTCCAGATTTCTTCCGTAGAAAAATAAAAGCTCTGCTAATTGAGTGTTTTTAAAAGCATTATTGAAAACATTCCTAACTGACAGTGTCTCAGAAGAAAAACCTGCTCATTCAACATTTGGGGCCCACCTGCCTTAAAGCTGGTTTTCTTCTTGTTCACCCTGAGGCAAAATCTGACAGTCTGCAGCAGCACGTATGCCCAACTTTTATGGACTGACCTGTGCCTCCCTTCCTCAACTCATATGTCGAAGCCCTAACCTCTAATGTGACTATATCTGGAGATATGGTCTTTAAGGAGGTAATTAAGATTAATTAAAATTAAATGAGTTCATAGGAGTGGGGCCCTAACTCAATAGGATTGGTATCCTTATAAGAGGAAGAAGAGTCACCAGGAGTTCAGGGGCACCTAGATAGCTCAGTGGTTGAGGGTCTGCCTTCAGCTCAGGGCATGATCCCGGGGTTCTGGGATCAAGTCCCACATCAGGCTCCCCACAGAGAGCCTGCTTCTCCCTCAATTTATGTCTCTGCCTCTCTCTTGTGTCTCTCATGAGTAAATAAATAAAATCTTAAAAATAAAAAAGACACCAAGAGTTCATGTACATGGAGAAAAGCCCATGTGAAGAAGCAGGGAGAAGGTGGTCATCTGCAAGATAGGGAGAGAGGACTCTGGAGAAACCAATCCTGCTGACAACTTGATCTCACACTTCCAGCCTCCAGAACTGTGAGGAAAAAACATTCATTGTTTAAGTCACCCAGTCTGTGGCGTTTTGCTATGGCAGCCCTAAGAAACTAAAACACTCAACCATTTCCTAAACAGGTCCTCTCTGGAGAGGCTATAGTGAACTAGTCCATCACTCCCAGCAAAAGTGGAACCCACTGTTGCTGTCCTTTCTTTCCTAAATATAAGGGAAAACCTTGGGTGACTCAGCTTCTGAGGCAAGGAGCAGCATGAGAGGAAAGAGTCAAAAATTAAAAACTCAAATCCACAAAGAAGACAGCTCAAAAACTAGAAAGAAATCTTATTTTTAAAACCATCTAATGAAAACATTTAGAGAGATTCAAAACAATATCACATCAAGAAAACAAGAAGAGGAGATTATGAAGAAAGAGCAACTGGAGAATAAAGATGCTTTTAAGGATTGAAAAATTACTGACAAAATGAAATAAATTATTAAGGATGGAAAATAAACTTTGATAAAGAGGCAAACTATGAGGGCAAAAAAAGAGAATTAAGGAGAAAGAAGAAAGCAAGAAAACAAAAAAAAATGGAGAGAAAGAAATAATAAAGGAAGAGCATTTCCAAGAGTTGAATAAGGACCCACATTTTGATCGAAAGAACCCATAGTGAATGAAAAAGATATTCCAGTGAAATGTCAACATGTCAAGAGAATAGAAAGCCCCAAAAGTTTCCAAAGAGACAAAACTAGTCAGCTAGTTTTGGGAATAGGGATTGGTCAGGTTTCAGACTGCTGTTTAGCAGCAACTCTGGACATAATACTTTCTCAGTTATGAGAAAAAAATAATTTTGAACATGGAGTTCTTTTTCTTTTTAAGATTTTATTTATTCACTCATGAGAGACACACAGAGAGAGGCAGAGACATAGGCAAAGGGAGAAGCAGGCTCCCCAAGGGAGCCTGATGTGGAATTCAATCCCAGGACCCCAGGATCACGACCTGAGCCAAAGCAGACGTTCAACCACTGAGCCACCCAGGCATCCCTGGAATTTTTTTTTAAGTTTTATTTATTTAAGTAATCTTTATACCCAACATGGGGCTTGAACTCACAACCCTAAGAGTTGCATGCTCTTCCAACAGAGTCAACCAGCTGGCCCTTGAACCTAGAATTCTATACCCAAACATCTATCCAGTAAGAGAGCAAAGCAAAAAACTTTCTCCAAACAGGCAAGTTCTCAGAAAATTTAACTGCTATGTGCTCCCTCTCATAGGAAGCTATCTGAAGATGCATAAATAAATAAATAGGGGGAAATGGGATCCCAGAGAATGGTGGATTTTAACTCAGGAGAGCAGTGAATGCAAGACATGGCAATGCCAAAAAGGAAACTAGTTGAGCTCAGAGCAGAAAGATGGAAGAGTTTACAACAGAAGCATCTGGGAAAATGGAAGACTTTAGTTAAGATTTTTTTTTTTTAAATAAGAATATGATAAAGACATATCATGCAAGGGATACTAAAAAGAAAACCACACACACAGAAAACACAATAACAACCCACAAACAAAAGCAAATAAAAAACCTAAGTCAGAAATTCTGAGAGGGGAAGGAAAGAAATGGTTGTACAGGAAAATTATGGCCCAAAATGGAAGGAAACCAAAATTCCAAAATTTAAGATAGCTGTGTTTCAATCCATGGCAAATCCCAATGATTTTTAAAATTACAGAACACTTCTGTTTATCTAGTTTTATACTAGTTCTCATAATTCCTCCACATTCCCCATACCTCGTAGTTACTACATATGCTGATGGATAGAAACTGTTATCTCTCTCTCTCTGTGACTATCATAAATAAATAAAAATTTAAAAAAAAAAAAAAAAAAGAAACTGGTTTTAAAAACACATATGGGGGGCACTTGGTAGCTCAGTCAGTTGAGTGAGCAACTCTTGATTTCGGCTCAGGTTATGATCTTGAGGTCCTGGAATCGAGCACCTCATCTGGCTCTGTACTCAGAGGGGAACCTGCTTCAGGATTCTCTCTCCCTCTGCAACACCCCCCACCCCACCCCACACACACACTCATTCTCTCTCTCTCAAATAAATAGTAAATCTTTTTTTAAAATGTACGGAAATTCATTGTGTTTGGGCACCTTTGAGAATCTTCTAGTACCACAAAGAATATTTGTGCTCTTTGATCTGGGTGCTGGTTACACAGTATTTGGTTTATGAAAACTCATTAATCAGTACCCATAAAATGTATGCTTATCTCACATATGATTGTTTTTATTCTTTTTGTTTAAGTGTGCCAGACAAAAGATGAAGTGTGGAGGTAGGGCAAGGAGAATGGTGAAGGGTTCTGATATCTTTATCTTACCAAATGAGGAGCTAAGAGAGTATGTCAGGTTGATAGAAAAGAAATAAAGTCCCAAATATTTAAATTTACCAAGGCAACCAATAGACAAAATAACAGTAATACTGGGACAATTACACACTGAGAAGGGAAGGTAGAGTGAGTGAGAGCCTTGTGTTTCACAGCATGACTCCGTAGATGTCCTCTAAGGTAGCATTAATCAGCTGAAGAACTGAAATCATTAGTGATTAAATGAATTTTTTAAGTTTATTTATTTAGGTAACGTCTACATGCAATATGGGGCTCAAACTCATGACCCTGAGATCAAGAGTTGCATGCTGTACCAACTGAGCCAGCCAGGCACCCTTTTAAGTCACTGGTGATTAAAGGGGTTGCTTCTGGGGGACCTGGGTGGGTCAGTCCATTAAGCATCTGCCTTCAGCTCAGGGTCATGGTCTCAGAGTCCTGGGATCGAGCCCTGCATTGGGCTCCCTGCTCAACGGGGAGTCCACTTCTCCCTCACTCTCTCTCTGTGTGCTTGGATGCTTTCTCTCTCTCTCTCTCTCTCTCTCTCTCTCTCTCTCTCAGATCTTTCCAATAAGTAAATAAAATCTTTTTTTTTTTTTTTAAAGGGATTGCTTCTGACCTGGGCAGGAGTAGAGATGAAGACTATTGTCATTGGTATTCTGAGCTATTCAATTTATTATCACACGCAAAATATTATTTTAATAATATAAAACTTTAAAACTATGCAATAAATCAGCACTAAATTGTACAATGCAATCCATAAGGGCTGAAATGGAGCTGAGCAGAGAATTTGATGTTTCATGGCTGGAGCAACTCTTTGCCCCTCCTTCTAATATCACCAAGACCCACTGAAGTTTTAAAGGACCCTCTAACTCTTAAAAGATCTTGGAACATAGGCTGTAAGAAGCATCAATAGCTTTTAGGGTGCTAGGAGAGTCTCAAAGATGCTCCAAATGAAATTCTTATTATTTTATGGTGTTTTTTTTAGTTTATTTATTTTTAGTCATCTCTACACCCAATGTGGGGATTAAACTCACAACCCTGAGACCAAGAGTTGCATATTCTTCCAACTGAGCCACCCAGGTGCCCCATATTACTTTGTATTTTAAAAAGCAGTTTAGGGCAGCCCGGGTTGGCTCAGTGGTTTAGTGCCGCCTTCAGCCAGAGCGTGATCCTGGGCACCTGAGATTGAGTCCCACGTCGGGCTCCCTGCATGGAGCCTGCTTCTCCTTCTGCCTGTGTCTCTCATGAATAAATAAATAAAATCTTTAAAAAATAAAATAAATAAAAAGCAGTTTATACCCATTGGCATTTGTAGGATCTATAAGTGAGGAGTATATGGGGGGAGTATGGAAATATACATAAAACTCAATAAACAATAGGATGTTGTAATCTCAAAATTATTGGAGTTTGCCATGGAATTGAACATAGCTACTTTAAATTCAGATCAGTTTCATAACCTGGACAAAATGCACAGCTAGGGGAGGATTATCAATTCACACATGTTCATACATTTCACTCCATAAAATCTACGCTGAGTATTAGCATCTCAGTCCAGACCCTCAGGGATGCTTTTGGATAGTAGACTGATTTGTGAATCCACATGACATTTTATATGGACCTTCTTCATAAAAAATATAAAGCATTTTGCATTCAATTTAAGAGGCTCCTGGGTCACCCTTGAGGCTCCTCCAGGGAAAGATCCATGAAATCTTGCTCTAGGTCTTAGAGTTGAAGTACTGAGGACCACCATGTTTCTAGTACTTCACAGGCCCCAGGGCAAGAGGGATTTCTTGGGAAGCTAGTAGCAAGGAGAGTTCTCTTGCAGAAAGCCCTGGTCACTGAGACTGTTCCCAGTAGAAGCCAGCAGAACTAGTTGAGCACCTCCTGTAAACAACAGGTGAAGAAATGGAGGGCCAGAGTGGGGAAGTAAGCTTACTTCCTCATCCATTCAAGATTACAACAGCAATAATCTCAACAGGCGGCCTACAGAGTGGGAGTCACTTTACAGATGCACCTTGATTGTCTTTCCAATAACAATCAGTCCTGGTCTGGCATGATCGTCCCTAGTGTCCAGAGTCAGAGAGGGTGAGTGACTTGTCAAAGTCACACAGCAGGAAGTAGCTCAGCTGGGGTGGAACCCATTCTGGTTAACTTCAGAGCAAATGGCTAAAGGTTGAGGGGACTATAAAGATGGTTAAGATACTGTTTTGCTCTCATAAAGCTCTTGGTCTATTGGTAGGAATAATGCATATATACAAATTAAAATATTTGTTGGAGGTTCACTGCATGGCTGGTCTGGAGGAGTGGGCCCTGGGAGTGGGCCTTGCGTCCTGAATGCATCCTGCCCAATTTTTCATTCTCTTTGGCTCAGATAATGGTTCTGCTGCTGTGTGCTCTCAGGCTGTGGCTTGGGAGAACATGTGTCCTGGTTTCCTTAACCCTCCACCAACTGAGGCCCTGGGTGATTCCTGCCGGGAGGGAGGGTGCCCTGTTCTCCACTTTGCTGTCCCAAGTAGGAAGCAGTCTGTGGTGAGCTGCCTCTGCCTGGCCACTGAGGAGGAAGTGAGGGCCCTATGGGAGGACAGGGCGCCTGCCTGGGGATCTATGTAGGGTGCAAGGATCCACTTTGGGCTTCAATGGGCCTGCCACCAGTTACTGATCAGACCAATGGTTCCCGCTACAGCCCTGAGCATGTCACTCCTCCCTTGGCCCCAAAGGTTCACTGACCCCTCCAGCCCCGACTCCCTCTCAACGGTCGTGCTTGCCTGGATGCCACACACTGTTGCCTCCCCCTGTTTTGTCCACACAGTTCCTCCTGTCTGGAAGGCCCTTGCTGTCCTGTCCACCTGAAGAACATACCCATCCTTCACACAGCTGCACAAGCTCTGGTGTTTTCGTGAGGCTCTCTGTGCTGCCTGCAAGCCTAACTTTGAGCCCAGTGGTTTCCAGGGCCGACCGTTGCCAGCTGCTCTCGAAACTTCTGCCCCTTGCCTCTCACTTGTTATTCTCCATCCTTGGATGTCAGGGACCTGGATTTACTCATTCTAGGTGCACATCCTTGGAGTAAGGCATGCTGCCCAGTCAGCACTCAAACAAAAAACAAAAACAAACTCCCCCTAAAAAAACAAAACCAAAAATAATTTTTAAAAAGCCCAGCTCCCCCCCCCCAAAAAAAAAAAACAGCCTAAAAATTAGCAATTGAGAAAAGCAGGCAAAACTAAAAAAGGAAAAAAAAAAGTGTCCAGCTCACATAGAGCTATTTATGAGCGAGAAGGAAGGGATCATGACTTGACTGAGACAGAGAAGGAAAAAACCCTACAGATTTGGTGCTGAGCCCCTGAGCCACTTCTGATGACTATCTTATTGATTATTGTGTCCACGCTATCAAATGAAACTGTCCCTGGTATGCATTAGTTAACTTTACTGTCCCCATATGATCTGAATACCAGTTGCCCTGCTGAAATTGAAATGAGCAGCTGCCTTGGAGAACAATTGCCATTTCTGGCCCAGTTTGAGAGTTTGTTAGCTAGGAAAGAAAATGGAGCTTCAAGTTCAGTCTCTCAGGTCCAGAAATTTTCTACAATCCCACAAAATGAATGCATGCCCCTCCTATGCTGTCCTTCTATGTCCCTGGGCCCCACATCACTACTCACACACTCTAGGAGTTGCTAGATCAATATTGTCCAGTTCCTCACTTTGGAGATAAGGAAACCAAGACCCAGAGGGAGTTGACTTGCCCAAGTCACACTGTTGGTGACAAAGTTCAGACTAGAACCCAAGGTCACACAGGTTGTGACAGAGTTCAGGCTAGAGTCCAAGGTCACACAGAGTTCAGACTAGAACCCAGATCTCCTGTCTCACTATCCAGTGCCGCATTCCATTCACCATGTTTCTAGGAGCAGCTCTTCCCTTGGGGACATGGCAATTTTGTGCTTAGCCACAGGTAAGTGGCGTAGGTTGTCCTCAAGGGGACAGAGGGGCCCTCCAAGGAAGATCTCTTGCTAATGGTGGAGGAGGAAGGAAGTTTGAAGTTGTAAGAATTGCTACAATCCCTGGTTTCCACAAGTGAAACCTGATGGGGGCTGAGCCCTGCCCTAGAGCAGTATCCTGAGGGTAGGAGCTGGCAAGACTTGTCCTAACCTAGCCCACATGACCTTTGCAGGCTCATCTTCCCCGTACCAGTCCTGACAGCTCAAACTCCAGCCACATCTGGTGCCTCACCTGTCCTGGCCATTCCCTGCCCTTTTACCCAGTGCACCTTTGCATTCAGGCTGCTTTCTCAGCCTGAGCTAGCTTTTCCAACAATTGCAAGCCCAGCTCACCTTCTGGGTCCACCTCAAAGACCACTTCCTCTGAGAAGTCCTCCCTGATTCCCCTCCTTGCTGTGTCTCACACAGTCGGCTCACTCTGGTTAGGCATGTCTTGGTCATTTCTATCTGGATATGTGTCCCTCTTCTCTTTACCCAGTGGGCTTGAGGGCAGAGGTCCTATCTTGTTGATACCGTGTCCTCCACAGCAATCAGGAAGCCTCAGGTGATAGGAGGTGCTTCATCATGTCCCTGTGAACAAGAAATAAGGTTTCCCAGAACGGTCTCCAAGGTCCCGACAGCACCTCCAGGTCAAAGTTCCAGGTCTGCTGTTGCTTCCAAAAGCACCAATCATCTGTTGTGCGGAGCTCACACCCCGTTGATTCCCTACTTTCCCCACTTCTCATCTGACTGTTTTGGCCTAACTATCATCTTGGCAACTTCCACCGTCTCCAGGCCAGGGTCCATCCCCTCCGTCTCTTGAGCCACTGACCTTACCTCACCAGATGTTTACTTTGCCTCCGACTCAAGGAGTCTGAACATTGCTTTTGCAACACAAGCCCCAGGCACCTTGTGTGACGTGGGCATGCTACCTCACCTCCCCAAGCCTCGCTGTTCCTTGCAGGTGAGGGTCATGTGACTACTGGGGCTGCTGTGAAGATCAGATGAGCTATGGCGTGAGATGGGCCGAGTGTGGTGATCTGACACACAGGAAGTATTCACTGAATGCTTACAGAAACAGAAAGAGGGAATAGACCTGGCTTTAGTGGCTTGCTTCTCCATTTTGCCAGAACCTGCTCCTGGACCTGTTCTCCCCATTTCTCTGTTTGGTAAGTCCTGCTTGGCCACTCTTGCAGCTGTCCCCTCACCGCCATCACTCATCTGACCAGTCATGCCCCTCAGAAAACCAAGACCCAGGGAGGGTAGGCTGCTGGCAGGATCACAAATCCAAGGTCATCTGCCTTCTTTGTCCAGATTGAGGGTAAAATCCGTAGACGTGACAAACCTACACAGTGTTATTTATTTTCTTTTTAAAGATGTGTCACAAATGAGAAGGTTCTGAAGGCGTGGAGCAGGTCTTGCTTTCTGGAAGCCCTCATGTGTGCCAGGCTTGGAGGGATCCCTGTCATAAGGGAGATGGTAAAGTTGAGGATGCCCACAGCAAAGGAGCGTTCACAGGCACCACTGGGGCTCTGCTCTCTGGCCCGCCTCCCCAGAGCTCCTTTCTGGCCCTCTCACTAATCATGACCATTTCCAAGGGGAAAATGACAACAGAGTCTTGGCAACGCACTGGAGGCTGGCCTGGGGCCTCACCCCCCCCACCCCTAGGACCTATCACCTCCTCCCTGAGTCTCCCACCTGGAGGGTAACTCCCCCGACAGCTGCAAGCAGGAGCCCTGGGCAAGCCTCCGATCCTCAGTGGCACCATTTGGAGACAGCAAAGGGAATTAGGTCTCTTAAAACCATCTGTTTAAGTGGCTCTAAATTAAGTCCCACTGTGTGATCTCCGTTTCCTTACATCCTGGTTGTTAACGAGAGGTCCCACTGGGCAAATGAGAATGTTTTTGAAGAGCCAGCAGAAAGGAGTTAGTCTTGATAACCAGGCACGCCAGGAAGGGCGAGCTAGGAGGAAGAAGGGGTGGAGGAGGTCAAGGTCCGGACTGTTTACACACAGCGGATTTCTGAGGGCTCATGAACAGTTGACTGTGCCTCTTCCTCCTTCTCCCTTTATATTCTATCTGGGGTTTCAAGTGGATGAAACTGGGGCCTTGGCCTTGGGTGACTTTCACAGCCAGATGACCTTGACAGCTGATTTGTGCAGAACTTCTCATCCGTGTCTTTGTAATCACTTAGTTTACTATCGTCTTGCTGCTTCCCCGGATCAGTTAGAGTCCAGAAATGGCTCTAGATCTTTCAGCAGAGGGAATTTAATACCAGCAATTGATTACACAGAAAATGGAAGAAATGAGAAACTAAACGCAGGCATTAGCAACAGCAGGAAGCCTCTTACCCCAAGACTGAAGATGCTGGTGGGCAGAAGCTAGCCCAGAGCAAGGGCTGCCTGTGGGAGCAGGCTACCGGGAGATGAAAGCTGTCCTGCAGGCGTTGGAGCCACAGAAGGGCTGTCCTCCAACAGGTGGAACCATGAGGAGACACAGCCACTGCTGAAGGTGCCCTGAAGGCAGAAAGGTGGAGAGAAATCCCCCTATCCTCCTGGCCTCCGGTCTTCACCAGCTTCTCCCATTGGAAAGCACTGAGTAGGAGTGAGGGAGCTACACTGGCAGTCGGGGGGGCTAGATCCCTATTTGAAGCCATCCAGTAGTTTGTCCCATAGTGTGACACCATGCCGGATACGGGGGCTGAGGAAGGTGGCAAGCATCAAGGAACAGTTTATTAGGGAGTGAGTTAGAAAGTGTGTTTCTTTTTCTCTAAACATCTGATGGCATTACCGAAAAGGTCTCTATTTGGTGCTAACAGGTCTTTAACTTTCAACACGTGCCAATCTCTTTTTTTAAACCTCAAGAGATAGTGACCTCAGGTTTAAGCCTTTGGCTGCTGTCATAGACGCTGTTGGCTGGCTCAGGCCTCTTCTAACCCGTCTATTTTTTTTTTTAATCTTATTTATTAAGGAGAGGCACAGACAGACAGAGAGAGAGAGGCAGAGACACAGGCAGAGGGAGAAGCAGGTTCCATGCAGGGAGCCCGATGTGGGACTCGATCCCGAGTCTCCAGGATCAGGCCCTGGGCTGAAGGCGGCGCTAAACCTCTGAGCCACCTGGGCTGCCCTCTCTAACCAGTCTATACACTTACTTCCCAGCTACCGTGAGTGCGGGCTGCTAACAGTTCACACCTGCAGCCTTCTCTAGGGCATTGGCTCACCTGGGAATAGGCAGGAGTGGCTACCATCGCCCCCGGGGCCGTCTGCAGGCAATGACTTACTAACGTAGGAGATAGGAGTGCTCGTGCCAAGATGGTGCAAGTCTATGGTACCATTCATCCTCCAGAGCTCCCCGACGAAGCAGGTTGAGGATGGCCTGAAGTTGAGCCCACGTCTTTGCTTAGCCTCTGTTTCCCTCCCCTGGTGCCAAGAGCCCTCCCTCAATAAATCACTCGTGGAAAATATCCTCATCGTTGACTTTAATCGTAGGGAATCTAACACAGCAGGCAATAGGATCTAGCTAGAATTTGGTGACTTTCTGTTTTCCTTTTAAATATTTTTACCTAGTTGGTTTATGGTAGACTCTAAAGGTTTTCCATTTATGGGTAAGACAAAGTTTCGTTTTAAAGTCATTTTCATGTAACAGATTTAATTTAAAGAAAAATGCTAAATAAAGTACAGGTTGTATCCAAATATTCACAGCGGCTTCATTCATAGCCCTAGACTAGAAGCCACCAAAATGCCCTCACCTTGTAAGGTGATAAGCAAATTAAGGTAAATCCATATTTGGCAATAAAAAGGAAGGAACTATTGATACATAAAACAATATGAATGAACCTCAAAAGCCTTATGTTAAGATACTGTCTCAAAAATCTGGGCACTGCATGATTCCCCTTGTAAGAAACTTTGTCAAGGGAGAATGGTGGAGACTGAGATCAGCTGGTGGTCGCCAGGGCTCAGGAGTGAGGGGACTTCGAGTGATGAAACATTCTACACATGATTGTAGTGGTGGTTACACACTGCGTGTATTTATCAAAACAGACCTCCAGTTCTGGAATGGACAAACCATGGGATTGAAAGGTACACACAGGGAATACGGTCTGGTGTTGGTAGAGTGTCATATGGTGACAGATGGCAGCTACACTTGTGGTGAGCATGGCATGACATACAGACTTGTCCAATCACACTGTTGTACACTTGAAACTAGGGTAACGTATGTCAGCTGAACTTCAATTAAAAATAAAAGAATGGGGCACCTGGGTGGCTCAGTGGTTGAGTATCTGCTTAGGCTCAGGGTGTGATCCCAGGGTTCTGGGATCGAGTCCCACACTAGGTTCCCCGCAGGGAGCCTGCTTCTCCCTCTGCCTGTGTCTCTGCCTCTCTCTGTCTCTCTCATGAATAAATGAATAAAATCTTAAAAAAAAAATAAAAAAAGAGGACTTAAGAGAAACTCAAAGGCATAATAGGGCAAGAGTTGCTATTTTTGACAACAAATTGCAAGGATCATGAGTAAGCTAAATAGAGAAGAAAAGAATATAAATAAAATTAAATTGAAAAACAAGGAGGCTATATGCTTCAAACAGGTGAACTCTAATGTAAATTATACCTTAATAAAGCTGATTTGTAAGAAATGGTACAGACTCCACGTGGCACAGGAGAAAGTGTGACAGTGATGGAGGGGAGTGGAAGGGGGAGGGGATGACAGTTTGTCAGGGGACTATCCAAGTCTTCACCGAGTCACTCCCTGGGAGGTGGACAAGTTGAGGAGGTTCTGTTGGGTTGGGGAAGAGTAGAGGAGGTGGTGGGAGCCACTCAGACTTGGCTGTGACTAGCTGAATGTGGCTCCCTGACCCACAGCCTCAGGCTTGATGCTTGTGCAGATGCAAACAGCTGGGGGAGAGTGGTGAGTGGCAGCCACGGACTCCTTTCTCTCCTCTCCATGAACAGGTGGAGTAGAAAGCGAGAACGCAAGGAAGGGCCCCTGCCTCTGCATATCCACACTTTTCCTGATCTTTTTAGAATTTTTTTCTTTTTTTCCTTAAAGCAAATATCCCTGGCAAGAGAGGAAGGAGAAGGAGGAAGAAAGAGGTTCTTGAGCAAGGGGTGGTGGCAAAGAAAGATCTCCCCCTGCTCAGCCTTGACATGAGGTGGAAAACAAGAAGAGTGATTGTCCATGAATATGAACTCTTGAGCGACCTCTGTGGAGAGCTGGATGGACAATGCCAAAGCCCTTAAGGGTCACTCAGGCAGGAGTGTCTGCTCTCAGCCTTAGTTTTTCAACTCCAAGCTGCTTATGGATGGGCTCTGCTCTGTCTCCCTTTTCTGTCTCTGACTCTCTTTGATGGAGGCACAAGCTGAGCAGAGGGAGGATGGTTTTATTTAGCAGAGGAACCTGCTCCAAGTCTCATAAATGTTGACTTTGTATGAAGTCGGCTTGTCCAAACATCATCCATCACCCTGAGCCATATTTCATCAAATTAAATGGCTACTTTTTGCAAAGAGGTGCTCGTACTAATATTTACCTTGCATCTTGTAAAATCATATGGAAATCGAATAATGATGTTGGAAATAGAAAAAGCGAATCCCAGAGAGAATATAGCTGAGTTAGTTGTGCTTTCCCGAGTGGCCTGTCTAGGCCGCTGAACCTCCTCCTCCACGCTGGTCCCCATTCCTCATCCTGGGTAGCCCCAGCCCCTGCAGACTTCATAGCCTGCTTGGGTGCTCACATGGACAATTTCTTAGATTTAGACTCAGTCCCCCTTTCCTCTCCATGGGTTTTTTTGCTTTGTTTTGTTTTTTACCTGCTAAGAAATTCAAGAAAAGTGAGTGAACAGTTATGTAGTTACAGAAAATCTGTTACCAGCAAACATTAATGGAGGATAATGAGAAAAATTACTTTGGTCACTAAGTGGTATGCATATTGTTAATAACTTCATTCATTAATTTACCTGTCAAATGTTTATAGAGCATTATGCTATACACGATACTTATACACTGTGACAGATTATACTTGACCAGGTAGGCATCCACGCTGGATAGAGCAATTGACCATATTTGTATATATTCTATGAATATTATTGAGTGCTTACCTTGAGCCAACCACTGAAGCAGGCCCCAGACAGGGAAGTGCCCTAAAATGTTATTTTATAGGAGGTGATGATAAAGGCTTCTTTTACTCCATTGTTCCTTCCTGTGTTAATTCACTCCACATTTACTCCTTGCAACCATCACCACACATGGTTACGACATTGTTTTTTTCTTATGATGAGAATTTTTAAGGTCTATTCTCTTAGTAACTTTCCAATATGCAATACAATGTTATTAACTATAGTTACCAGCTGTACATCACATTCCCATGACTTATTTATTTTCTAACTGGAAGTTTGTGCCTTCTGACCTCCTTTACTCCTTTTACCCACACGCCCCCCCCTTCCCGCATCTGGCAACTTACTAATCAGTTCTCTATCTATGTGTATGAGCTTGAGCTTTTGTTTTGTTTTTAGATTTCACATAAAAGTAAGATCATACAGTATTTCTCCTCTAACTTTTTTACTTAGCATAATGCTCTCAAGCTCCACCCATGTTGTTACAAACCGTAAGTTTTCTCTGAAAACTTATACATATATTTTTTTTCTTTATACATTCATCTATCAATAGACACTTAGCACTTAGGTTGTTTCCATGTCTCAGCTTTGTGTAAATAATGCTGCAATGTACATGGGATACAGATATCTTTTTGAGGTAGTGTTTTTGTTTTCTTTGGATAAATACTCAGAAGTGGAATTGCTGGATCATACGGTTTTTCTATTTTTAATTTTTTGAGGAAACTCTGTAGTGGCTGCAGCAATTTACATTCCCACCAACAATGGACAAGTGTTCCCTTTTCTCTGTATCCTCAGCAACATTTTTTTTTTGATAATAACCATTCTAACAGATGCAAGGTGATACCTCATTGTGGTTTTCAATCATTTTCCCTGATAATTAGAGATGTTGAGGATCTGTTCATGTACCTCTTGGCCATCTGGATGTCTTCTTTGGAAAAAAAAAGTGTATTTAAATCTTCTGCTCATTTTTTAATTGATTAGTTTTTGCTATTGAGTTATGTGAGTTCTTTATATATTTTAGATATTAATCCCCTATTGGATATATGATTTGAAAATATTTTCTTTCATTCAGTAGGTTGCCTTTTCATTTTGCTAATGATTTCCTTTGCTGTGGTACATTTATTCCGGAAAGTTCTCTACTGGACACTAAGATGCAGGTATGAGATATTTTCCTGCCCTTGAGGAGCTCACAGCCTGGACACACCCCCAAATCCCTTCCAGACCCTGTTACCATGAACTGGCTCAACCACCCACCCACCAAGAGGGAAGGGAGGCACACATGGCAGTGTGAAACAGCAGCCAAGAAGTTGGAGCAATTGACCTTTCGGTTGCTCAGTGACCAGCCTGGACTCTGGCCCTGGGGACTTCGGAGGAGGTTGACTTCTCCCAGGGGCACCATGTACTTCCCCTTTGCTCACCTTCATCCACTTGCAATTAGCTGTGCAAAGACAGCAATGTGACAGGGTGTTTTTCAGAACAGGGTCTGATACATAGTAGGTGCTCAATAGCACAATATTGGTCAGGCCAATATTTGTGGCCTGACCTCCTCTGCCAGCGTCACAGAGCAATGAAGTCTTCTTGTAGGGCCTGTGAGGCGGGGTTTCAGAGGAAGTCTGAGGTGCCTTGGTGAGTAGGTATGAGGAGTGACTGGTCTTTAGAAAAGTGCCACACAATAAATGCTCAAAAGAAACACAAGCGATGATGATGGTGATGGTGATGAGTCTGAGTGTTTAAGAAGCTGGGCTGTCTGAAGAAGGCAGAGAGAAGCTGGAGACGCTGGACTCCGGAGGATATATCCATCCCTGGAATGCCAAGGGATGCTTCTGATGCGTGGACAAAGATGTTTCTCTGCTGCTCACCTTGGCCAAGCGTCCCATCCTGGCAGTCCACACTGCAGGATTATCCAGGAGCCTGGATAGGGGGGAGTGGGGACTCTCAGGCCCTAGGGCTGCCAATGGGGCAGAGCTGTGGCATCCACCAGGGTGCTCCTGGTTCCCTCTCTGTTGGGGGCCATGGCTCTCCAGTTGCTTCCCTTCGCCTATGTTGGGGGGTGGGGGTGGGGCTCCATTTACCCTCCAAGGCACATAAAGGAAGGGGCTCCTTGTTTTGCAGGATGAGGGGGAATTGCTATGCTGCTGTTTATAGTTGAGATGATGTCATGTGGCCTAACTTCTCGAGCATTTCCCTTTCTCACTTCCTCCCTGAGCATTGTCTTCCTTTAGTTTAAAATCTTGACTCTCTGATGCCAGTTTGCCCCTAAGCTTTCAGAGGCACAGGGAAATAATAATTTGGTCACATAACAACTTGGGCCATATTTTATTGAGGCCTGACTGTGTGACCGACACAGGGCTAAGCACCTCTCCTTATTCACTCATCTGATCCTCACAGTGGTTCCCGGAGGCAGGTGCTATTGGCATTCCCAGGGTGCAGATGAGGGAACCGAGGCTCAGAGTGTGCAAATCACCCCTCCAAAGTTATCAGGTGCGAAGTGTCCGAAACAGAACCCAATCTCTTAACTGTGATCTCTTAAATCTCCAAGAAAGGCAGCTCCTGTCTCTGGAATTTGCGTTGAAAGAAGAGTCAGGAGGACAAAAAAATGGCTACTTTGGGGGTGACAGCTAATTAGAGGGTAGGATGTTCATTGGTGGCTGGAGGAAATGTTTTTTAATGTGAAAACTGGGCGGGAAACATCACTTCATTTTTCGCAATGACTACACGCAAGACAGCCTTTTCCCATTTGTAACCTATTATCCCAGCACAGAAACCAGATCGTGGCCAAGAAAACATCTCTGGGCACTGGACTGAATGCCGGAGGGACAAGGGGGAGACCCGCCAGTTCCTGTCTCCCAGTTGCCCCAACAGGTTGGCTGTGCCCACGCCCATGGTCTGTCGCCTGTGGTCGTCACCTGTGCTCTGTCTTCCATGCCCCAAGGTCACGGCAGAGCAGCTTGAGGGCAGCGAGGCCTCGTGCACAGAGCACAGAACCTTCCAGAGAGCGCACTGGGCAAGGACGGCCACAGAGCCGGAGAGGTTTGGGTTGGCTGATGAGTTTTGTTTTGTTTTAATAATTAGGGAGGGAACCAGTATCTGGCACAGAACAACCCAAAGAGGATCCCAGGGCCCCAAGAGAGAAGAATCCAGACCCACCTGTGGCTGCTCTTGCCCTCGGCAGGCAGCTAAGCCCAGACTTGCTGGATGCTGCCGGGAGAGGAAGCGATGAAGAGCTGAGGAAATAAATATCCTTTTCCTGGCTGTGGAGTTCCAAAAGCCTGCACCTCCGGACAACAGAAAGGAGGAGCTGGCTAAGGCGGAGGGGGTACAGGAGGAGTAAGACCAATGCCCCTCCCCCGAGGTGGCTGCGGGAGGGGAGAGAGCGGAGGGGAAGCCCTACAGTAGAGGGTGGTGGGCCCTAGACACCCTCCCACCAGACTGCTGAGCTAACAACCAGAGCGCCCAGTGCCACTGCCCAGGAAGCACTGTGGGGACACGGCAAAACCCCAAGAAAAGGCGGCGGCCACGGGCAGCTTCCAAGAGTGGGGAGCACGGAGATGATGCTAGGGGTGCCACCACTAACAGAGACCCCATACCTAGACCACTGACGAGGCGTGTCCCCCAGACAGACAGGATTGTGGGCCTTCACTAATGGGTCCTCGATCGATTCCCCCGAATTTAGGGGCAACCCCCTAAGTTGCCTGACATGACATTTCTGCTACCTAGCAAAATAAGGGCACAGAACAAAATTAAATTGAGTTATAAAAGACTAAGTCCCATTTGACTCCAGTAGGGAATCCCCTAAGACCCCCCAAGTTTGCGAACTGAGAGCATGGCGGGCTACATCACGTGTAGAGAACACAGAGTGTGGGCACCATGGTTCTCAGCAAAACTTGCTGTTTCTGTAGTTTTGTGAAGGTGTCTGGGAAATGGCCTACATACCAAGGGTCTTTTGTCACTTTGGGGAATCCAGTCCCTCCTCTGGGGTCTGGGGAAGGCCTGCTTCCATCCCAAGTTGCTTCTGAAAGGCGATTCCTTGTTCCCCTGCAGTGTGCCCCACTGGCAGCTGGCCCCCGACTCACCCTCCTGTCTCTGCTCTATTTGGAATTTCAAATCCTAGACAGTAACCGTTTAATGCTGAGGACAGCAACTCAGAGACTGGAATCCATGGATCTTAGCTTGCCCCTCAAGACCTGCTGTTACCTGGTTTCCAGTGATGGCTCCAGCTCCATGGCCTGTCCTGGCCTGTCAGGCAAGACGCTCTGATGGCAACATGTCAAACAGGTGGCTCTCCAGCATGTCCTCCTGTCATGTCTCTGCTCCTGCCCCTCACCCCTCACCCCCACCATCCATCTATCCCCTGGCCATCAGCCCCTGTGTTTTCAAGACTTAGCTCAGACATCACCTCCTTTGTGAAGTTTCCCCAGGGAAAGGTAACCACGCCCTTGTGTATGACCTCACTCTACCAGGTACAGATGGCCACCACTGATGGCTCCTGCACCAGCTCAGTGAATGTATCGGTTTTCACATTATTTCCTTCTATTCCAAAACTTTCAAGTTTTAGGAGGAGAGAAAGAGAGAGAGTGTCGGTGTGTGGGGGGGTGGGGAGTAGAAGAGGGGAAGAGAGAGCAGATAAGTGGAGGAGCCATTGAAGGGGGCACTAACTCTTTGGCTTTGTAAAAGGGTGTTTATGAAACACCAGCTCCTTTACCATCACCATTATTTCATAAAAGAGAGGTAATGTCAACACAAAACGTGATCAGAGGGTCAGGACTTCAGATTTCAGGATGGTGCTTTGAAGAAGACTCTCAACACCTTCTACATTTAGATTCACATGTTGGCCTTGTATTTCTTATTTGAGACCTTGTATCCTGGAGTGTGAGCCCTAGTGCAGCCTCTGAGCTCACAGCTCCAGCTGCTGGGGTTTCCCTGGCAACCAGAACCTTATGAGTGTCCTTGGCTGTGGCCCAAGGCCCCTGTCTCACCCATCAGACCTCAGTTCTAATTGATGAACTTAACCGACTAGAAGCCATCAATGCTGGGAATCTCATCAGGAGACTCCCTGGGCTGTGAGCCCAGTTTAACAAGGGATTTTCTTGACTGGTAAATCCCATTTGGATTGGGAGCCCCGAGTGAGAGCAGCTCCAGGGCAGGGTCCTTGGATCTGCCTGGTGGCCTCAGCCCCAACACCGCCCCTCCGGGAGGAGGGCTTTGCAACTCCACCCTCCAACCAGGAAAGGCATCTGTGATGTTAGCATGGGCGCAGGTTCTCCATCTAACACCTCCACCCTTCTCTTAGTGTGCTCCCACAATTTGATACAGTTTTCATGGCCCCCCCTTCCTTTTTAATGTATTGTAAAAATCCTTTTTACTGATCTGAAATGTGCACATATAAAACTGACCTGTGTGCATTACATGTATAAAAGAAAAGTACTTTATAATAACTTCAAATAGTAGGCTTTTGAACATATAAATGCCCTGGCCCAGCTACAGGAGCAGAATTGATGAGCTAAATGCTTGTTCTTGTGTGGGGAATCATCATAAATGCACTGTTTCCTGATGTGATGTGTGGTGAGTCAAATACCATGCCCAAAGGGTTTGATTTTCTGAAATCCCTTGATGAAGTAATGCACAAAATACAGCTTTCCTTGATTTATATGGAAGTTGCAATCCCAGAAAATATGGTGTAGGTTAAAACTGCAAAAATATTCAGTGTTTATATGTAAACATATAAAATGCATATAAAATAGATTATTAAGGAGAACCATTAACAGCTATGTCATCTACAAAGCTTACTGGAGGGGTGGTTGAAAGTTTGGCCAGAGAAGAGACCATTCAACAATCACTGTGACAAACCAAAACCTACCTCCCACCCCAACAAAAGTTTTCACACCTCATTGAGAGCCACTCATGTATAGTTTGTGGAAGAAACCAGGCGCAGAGAGAGAAAATGATCCACGAACTTGCTAGCAGCCCAGCCTGGCCTGGGCATGCTACCTCCTGACCTCTGCTCGGTGCACCTACTTCCATGGAGGGCTCCAGACTCTGCCCTTTGGCTCAGACTTCCCCGGAGGTGCTTTAAGCAATACTACAGAGGATAAAGGAGGCTCCACACCCCTTGAACCAGAGCCGCTGCGTTCCGCCTTTATCTTTTGGTTAAAAACTTTATTTAATAATTGCTGACAAATTTTGTTCCTTTGCCGTGTGCCAGGCACTGCTCACAAAGACAACCAGCCTATGGGCAAGTGTTAAGGATCTGAAGTGTGTGGGCTTGTCTAAGGCCCTACCTACAGGGCAGGCCTCTCTGATTTGTGTCCAAACCCCTTCCACCAGGCACAGTGCCTCCCTATCCTGTGTGCACACTGGGCTTCTGTGTGAGATTTCCTTGAAAACAGGATTTTACTGTGAAACAGCTGCCCCAGGGAAGCCTGGGTCCTCCATGGGAGAAGTTTGAACAAAATGGATCTTCCACTGTGGAAGTAGCCCCCCGTATCTACAGACTGCAGTCTAGAACCCTCTTTGTCTGTTTGCTTATAAAAAGCACTCAAGCGATCCAGCACTGCAGAAACTCTAGGAAGGAGCGATAAGCAAAAGAATAAGAGAAAAACCATCTACAGTCCCTTCTACCTGAACTCAGTAGGTATTAACAGTTTGTGAATAACTTAGCCTATTCCATATGTGAGATGCCACCTTTTAAAATATATATATATATTTTTGTTCATTTAAGAGAGACAGGCATCAACAGGGTGGAGGCGCAGAGGGAGAGGGAGAAGAAGACTCCCCACTGAGCAGGGAGCCTGATGGGGGGCTCGATCTCAGGACCTTGAGATCATGACCCGAGCCAAAGGCAGATGCTCAACCCACTGAGCCTCCCAAGTGCCCCAATATGTCACCTTGATTCACAGATTTTATTTCTAATTTATAGGAATTATATTTAATAAAATGTATCATTTTAAACTACTGTTTTATAATTTCCGTGGCTCATTTGATGACATATATGTTTATATATTTATAACAAATTGGGGTAAGGATGCCATGGTTTGCACATGGTTTGGTAAAGCTTGTTTGGCCTAGTGGAGGATGGGCGTGGCTTCTTTCACAGAGCGCCATCAGCACAGTTATTTATTTTATAATGATGACGACTGGCATTGAGCCCCACCTTGCAACTCACTGAGCCTCTCCAGCCCTTCTGTCTTTTAATTCTTACAATCCCTTTGGGAAGTCAGCAATGTTGTCTAATTATCCTCATTTTATTAAGGAGGAAATTCAAGTTCAAAGAGGTTCTGTGATTTGCCAGCTAGGGAGGCACCAAGATCATGAGCTTGGTGTCAGGATCTGGTGTCATCCCTGCCACCCTGGCCTCCCCTTTGAGGATTGCTGGGCACAGCCTGCATGCTCCAAGTAAGTGATTTCTCAGCAAAGCCACTGGCCTCTGGCTGTGACCTCTGGCCCCTGTGGAGGGCTAAGGCTGTGGGCAGAGCCCAGGCAGCTGCCAGGGGCCAGGCATTACACAGAGCTCTGGGGATCCCCTCCTGCCAGCACCTGTGATGCCCGCTGTCTCTTAGCAACCATTGGTGGCATCAACATTGAAGGGGCACAAGAGTAAGCTGAGTTCCATTTCAGGGCTTCTCGGGTCTTTAGAAGGGGTCTGTACTTTCCCTTGCCTTTTGGGTGTCCCCGAGTCCAAGGTCAGCCTTGTAGGGCACAGGCAGGGTCTTGGCAACTCAGCGTCTGCCCCAGTGCCCCAGCCTTGGTGGACCCTGCCCCTGCAACAAGCTCTGGGCTCTGAGAAGCCGAGGGCAGTCTGCTCCTCCCAGGCTTCTTTGCCAGGCGCCAGGGTGTGAGGCGTCAGATCTGGGGCACTCCTGGCATTCTAATCCACCAAGGATTCCAGCAGGTGCCAAGTCTCTGGTATCAGGGGAAATGACCTCAGAGCTTTGGACGTGGCTGGCAGTCTACCGCCTGGACTTAAAGGTCCCCTGGCAGGCACCTGTCACCCTGTCTCGTCCTTCCTCTGCTTCAGACCTTGCACTGGGAGCTGAGGGTCTGGGAAAGAAACAGGCTTCTAGGGTAGAGTGAGGCTCCAGAATTTCAAAACCCCTTTTGTGAGTGTTTGGTTCTCAGAAGTTGGAAAACAGCTTTCCCCTTGGGCCAGTGGAGGTAAAGGGGAGCTGCTGGGTGGGTGTGGATAGCGTGGTTTGGGGAGGCCTGACACTGTCTCACCCCTAAGAACCGATCCCTCTACCTCATGGTGGATGAGAAACCAAGGTAAAGGCACTTTTCACTCTGAACACAATTTCCAGGGCCTTCACCTCTTTCTTTGACTCGACACTGCTGAGGCTGGTGCTGGGGGCAAGGCCCCTGGTGCCAGGAGGTGTGTGATGCCAGGACTGTCGAGGAAGCTGCAAGGTGCAAGTGCCATCCTTGGCAGGAATGAGGGGCTTTCAGGCATCCTTTGATTGGCTCTGAAGAACCTGGCATGCTGGGTTCCTGGTCAGGCCCCCTGGCCAGTCCTGAAAGAGAAGGGCACCCCAGAAACCCTTTCCTTCCCTGTGGCCACGTGGGTGCCCTACCCGACGCTGAGGGGAAGCTGCTTGGATCCTCCACAAGCCTGCTGCCTGGGCCTCCTTCAATACTCCAGTGTCTTCCCAAATAATGTTACTTTGTAGAGGTGGCCAGGAAGAGAGAGCCGGGAGAGAGAGTTTGGGAGGGAAGGAGAGAGGGCGGGAGAGGGAGTGTGTTCACTCACCAGGAAGAGCAGGGCAGACCCACCTCTTCCCTTTGAAGATAATCCTTCCTATGACTACTTCAAACTCAGCAGAGCTCAGGGCTCAGAGGGGAACGTTACAGCCAAACCAGTAGAATGCAGCGGGTGTCAGTCAAGCCACCTGTGGACCAGGCTGAGCTTCCCACCTACCACCTTTGGGGATTTGGGCCAAGTTTGGGCCTTTAGTGTTCTCCTCTATAAAATGGGGCTACCGGGCGGCGCCAGGGGGCTCAGCGGTTTAGTGCTGCCTTCAGCCTGGGGCCTGATCCTGGAGACCTGGGATCGAGTCCCGCTCCCTGCATGGAGCCTGCTTCTCCCTCTGCTTGTGTCTCCGCCTCTCTCTCTCTCTGTCTCTCATAAATAAATAAATAAATAAATAGATAGATAGATAGATAAATAAATAAATAAATCTTTTAAAAAATGGGGCTACAATCGTGTCTGCCTTAACAGGTGTGTGTGTGTGTGTGTGTGTGTGTGTGTGTGTGTGATATAATATCCCTGCAGTGACCAACACACAGTCCATCTTCATAAATGGCAGCGGTTACCTGGCCAGGTACGTCACACACATCAGGCCCTCAGGAAATGTCTAAAGAATGAATTAGATGCTTCCTTTTTCTGTCCTCTGATTATTTGTTCTTCACCTAAGAAGCTAGGTGAGGTCAGAAAGCTCTGCTGCTTGGAGACCAGAGGGGCCAATAGCTGGGGGCAGGGGGTAAGGCTGCTGTGTCCTCTCGGGGGCTCCATCTGACCGAGCTGAGTGTGAGGCCTGGGCAGTGAGCAGCTCGTCTCGGAATCCCAGGATAGCTCTTCAGGGAACTGGGCTAATGGGCTTTTCAGTTCCTTGCCCTAATAACGGAATATTCTCATTTCAAAAATAACTTTCGTTAGTTGTTATTATATAAGTGGTATGTGTTCATTAAAACAAAAGCTCATATTGAATTTATGATTTACCAGGCACTTTTCTAACACATCTTAATTGATTAAATTTGCACACAATTTTATGAGGTAAGTACTATCGTTTCCCCCATTTGATAAGTAAATCAAAGCACAGAAGTAAAGAGTCACGTGGCTAAGAAGTAGCAGAGCCACCTGGCTCCAGAGTCCCTGCTCTTAACCACTATATAATCATGCCTTCTTGCACACATTTGTGAAAATACAGGAAGTGAAAATAAGTTGAAGATAATCTGTAGTCTTAATATCCAGAGATACTTGCTGTGACCGCTAGCAGTATAGCAGGAGCTGACACACACACACAAGATATTAAGACAAACTCCTGTTCAAATTCTGGCTTTACTGTTAATGGGCAGTGTGACCTTGGCTCAGAAAACATGAAAATATTCGTATAATCTTTGCGGTAGGGAACATGTTTCTTGCATTGATACCAAAACCAGGAAACAAAGGAAAAAATGGACAGATGTTACCTGTGCCAATTAAGGGCTTCTGTGTGACATTACAGAGCACAAAACAAACTGGAAGGCCCATGTCAAACTGAGAAGTGAGAATTATTTTGTATGTGATAAAAAAATATGGTTAATCTTTGTCATATATGAACAAATCTTTAAAAATTCATAACAGGGGCACCTGGGTGTTTCAGTGGTTGAGCTTCTGCCTTCGGCTCAGGTCGTGATCCTGGGGTTCTGGGATCGAGTCCCACATCAGGGTCCCCGTAGGGAGCCTGCTTCTCCCTCTGCCTGTGTCTCTGCCTCTCTCATGAATAAATAAATAAAATCCTTAAAAAAAATTCATAAGAAATAGACCTCACTAAATATGGGAGATTTCACAATAGAACTACAAATGACCACTAAACCTATATTCAACTTTGCTTACAGTTACAGAAACAGTAAGTAAGCTGACAAGCTGTTATTTTCATGCATCAGATTTGGCAAGGACTGGAAAGAGTGACGTAGATAGTGTTGGCCAGGGTGGTGGGGTAAATGCTGACAGCCGCTTTACAGACAAGCTGGTAACATATATCCAAACCCTCATCCACCTGTGCACCTTTTGCCATATTATTTTGACTTCAAATAATCCATCCTACCAAAAAAGAATAGTCAATTGGAAAAGATGTATGTGCTAGAATATTCACTGGGAGATTTTTTTTTTTTTTGTATAGATGCAAAAAGTTGAAAACAACTTAAATGCCCTTTAAAAGGTAATTTTTTAGGAAAAATCCTGTAAAGCCATAGAACAGATTATTATATAACCGTTCAAGGGGTAAGGTGGATTTATATAAAGGAAAAGTCTATGGTAAATTTAGAAAGCAAATTGCAGTATATGGTCTTATTTTGGACAGCATGATCTCCCCAGTGACCCTAACTTGGATTTGGATTTTGACTCCATGCAACTGGTTTTCTGGTGTTTGCAGGAGTCGAAATATTCAACAGACTCTCTTGTCGATACTGGGAGGTTTTCCTCTGGAGATCTCATGAAAGAGCTGGGAAGTGGCAAGGGGTTTCAAACAAAGGTTAGAGGTACAGCCTACTCAGTAAGAAAAGGGCAACAGCGAGATTTGGGTTTTTTTTTTTTGTACATCTGTATTTATACTTATTGAAGACTGGTGTGTGTAAGCTACACTTATTTAAAAATAAACAAATTTAGGAGAGCCCGGGTGGCTCAGCAGTTTAGTGCCACCTTAAGCCCAGGATGGGATCCTGGAGACCTGGGATCGAGTCCCACATCGGTCTTCCCGCGTGGAGCCTGTTTCTCCCTCTGCCTGTGTCTCTGCCTCTCTCTCTCTCTCTCCTCTCTGTCTCATGAATAAATAAATAAAATCTTTAAAAAATAAACAAATTTATTGAACATAAACACAGAAAATGTGCACCTCAATGAATTTTCACGAAGCAAGCACATTCCTATAACTGCCATTCAGACAAATTATCAGAAGAGACCCCAGCACGTCCCTTGTGTCCTGTAGCCACTTTCCTTTCCTCATAGGACCATTCGTCTGACTTCTAGTATCAGAAATGAGTTTGATCTGTGTCTGAACTTTAAATCAGTGAACCTAAGATATCCTTTCATTTTTGTAAATCTTCTTTAATATTCCTCAATAGAGCTTGTCGTGTTTCTGTCTGAAGTTTCTGCACGGCTTTGTTACCTTTATTCCTCTACATTTATGTCATTGACGGTACAGTATATGGTCTTTGACTTATTCTTCAATTACTTTTCTTTAAGATTTATTTCTTTATTTATTCATGAGAGACACAGAGAGAGGCAGAGACACAGGCAGAGGGAGAAGCAGGCTCCCTTCGGGGGGGCCCAATGTGGGACTTGATCCCAGGATCCTGGGATCACGACCTGAGCCAAAGGCAGATAGACGCTCAACCGCTGAGCCACCCAGGCCTCCCTTCAATTTCTAATCAGATGGAAATGCAATGGATTTTTTTAAAAATTTGACTTGTATCTAAATTCACCTTTAGATTGTAACATTTTATCTGTAGATTTGTTTAGATCTTGTAAGTATATAATAATTCCATTTATGCGTTATGACAGTTTTTATTTCTTCCTTCTCTTCCTCCTCCCCACTCCTTTTTTCCCTTCCTCCTCTTCCTTCCTCTTCTTTCTTTCTTTTGATTTCCTTTTTTCCCTTTCTTTTCTTTCTTTCTTTCTTTTTTTTTTTTTTTGAGAGAAAGAGAGAGTGTATATGTGGGCAAGTAGGGGAAGGGCAGAGGGAGAGAGAGCATCTTAAGCACGTTCCACACCCAGCTTGGAGCCCTACGTGGGCTCCATCTCATGACCCCTTGATCATGACCTGAGCCCAAACCAAGAGTCAGATGTTTAACTGACTGAGCCACCCAGCCGCCACCCCCCCCATCTTTATAACCATTGCCCTGGCTAAGACCTCTACTACAGTGTTAAATAGAACTGGTGATAATGGGCATCTCTCTTCCAATCTCAGTGGAAAGCTTCTAACATTTCACCAACAAGTATGCTGTTGCTGTAGAATTTTAGAACTTGAGATGAAACTCACATAACATAAAATTAACTCCTTGCAAGAGAACAGTTAGGTGGCACTTAGTAATTCACAATATTTTGCAACCACAACCTCTATCTACTTCCAAAACGTTCCCATTATTACAAAAGAAAATCCTGTACCTCATTAAGCAATTACTCCCCATTCCCACAAAACCCATTTCTGGTGATTACCAATATACTTTCTGTTTCTATGGATTTACCTGCGCTAAGTATTTCACACACTAAATGAATTCACACAGTGTGTTACCTTTTGTTTGACTTTTTCCTCCCAGCATATTTTATTTTTTACTATTTTTTATTTTTTTAAGATTTATTTATTTATTCATGAGAGACACACAGAGAGAGGCAGAGACACAGGCAGAGGGAGAAGCAGGCTCCCTGCAGGGGGCCGGATGCGGGACTTGATCCCAGGACCCTAGGATCATGTCCTGAGCTGGAGGCAGATGCTCAACCACTGAGCCACCCAGGAGTCCCCTGGCATGACATTTTAAAGATTCATCCATGTGGTAGCTTGTTTTGCTACTTCATTTCATTTTATGTGGAATAATAGTCCCTCGTGTGTATCTACCATGTGTTGTTTATCCAGTCACCTGTTGATGACATTTGAGTTGTCGTCATCTTTTAGGCTATTATGAGGAGCACTGCTGCGAACATTCACATACAAGGATTTGTTTGAGTCCCTATTTTCAATTCTTTGGGGCGTGTACACAGGAGTGGAATCACTCTGGGCCCTACACTAATTCTGTGTTTAACCACCAAATTGGTGTGTGTGTGTGTGTGTGTGCGCGCACGCACATGTGTGTGTCTGTGTGTGTGTTTGGGGAATCACCAACCTGCTTGCCATGGCAGCCGCACCATTTTTACATCCCACCAGCAATGTATGAGGGGTCCAGTGTCTCCATGTCCTTCCTCATTAACACTTGTTATTCTCCACTTTTGATTCCAGCCATCCTCTTTGGGGGTGAAGTGTGTTTTGTAGATTTTATTTTTTTATTTTATTTTTGTTTTGTAGATTTTAAAAACAGATTCTTCATTAGATTAAGAAAGTTCCCTCCTGGCACAGTATCATTTTGTAATACTCTTTGGCAGCGTTAGGTCCTTAAAAATAAAGACCAAGAAACTGTCTCAAGTTGGAGTTCAGTAAGTGCTTGTGATAAGTAAAGGCAAGGTAGGATGTTGGACTGGATCCTGAATCCGAAAAGGACATTAATGGGAAAACCAGCAAAATGTGAATAAGTCCTATAAGTTCATTAGCCATATCGTACCAGTGTTAATTTCCTAGTTTGCACTGTGGTTGTGTAATATTATTGTAAGAACACAGATAGTTAAGAGTATACAAGAATCCTCTGCATATTTTTTGCAAATTTTCTTTAAGTCTAAAATAATTCTTTTTAAGACGTATATATAAAAAAGTTTCCCCATCTAGGGGTGGTGGAAGGGGAGGTGGGCGGGGGGTGGGGTGACTGGGTAACAGGCACTGAGGGGGGCACTTGATGGGATGAGCACTGGGTGTTATTCTATATGTTGGCAAATTGAACACCAATAAAAAATAAATTTATAAAAAAAAGTTTCCGTCAATTCCTATTTTGCTATATGTTTATTGTGAATGGGACTGAATTTTAGGAAACACTTCCTCTCTATCTATTGATGTTTTATGCAATTTTCTTCTTCATTTGACTGATATACTGAGTTACAATGATTGTTTTTTAACTATTAGACCTACTTTTTGTTCCTGGAATAAACCCAACTTTGCTTTGATAAGTTACCCTTTCTGTTTTGTTTTGTTTTTTGCAGTTTCCTTTTTTTTTTTCCAAGTTTATATTTAAATTTAAGTTAACATACAGTATAATATTAGTTTCAGGTATAGAATCTAGTGATTCATCACTTACATACAACACCTGGTGCTCATCACAGGTGCCCTCCTTAATCCCCATTACCCTTCTAGCCCATCCCTCTGCCCACCTCCCCTTCAGTAGTCCTCTGTGACTCTTTTTATATGTTGCTAAATTGTTTTGATATTTTCTTTATCTAGGATTTTCTTTCTTCTTCTTCTCCTTCTCCTTCTTCTTCTTCTTCTTCTTCTTCTCTTCTTCTTCTTCTTCTTCTTCTTCTTCTTCTTCTTCTTCTTCTTCTTCTGAGAAAGATCAGTGGTAATTTTCCTTTGTTGTTATGTTCTTATCAGGTTTCGGGATTAAGGTTATGTGATCTCATAATACAAGCTGGGAAATGTTTCTTCAGCTACCTTATGAAAGCTTTTATGATTGGTGCTTTTCTTCTTTAAATGCTTGGTGTATTCATCAGGGAAGCCACTTGGTCTAACATTATCATTGTAGGAGGGTTTTTAACCACAGATTTGATTTCTTCAGGAATATGGTTAAGATACTTATATTTACCTTGTGTCAATTTTGATAAATTGTGTTTTTCTAGAAATTTGTCTATTTAAATTTTCAACTTCATTGTCATATTGTTTATCATGTTCAACTATCTTTCCAATATCTGGGGTCTGTAATAACACACCAATTTGTTCATGGTATCAATATTTTGTGTCTTTCCTATTTTTATTCTAAATCACCTTTGCTAGAGGGCGTATAAATGTAAGTTTTTGATGCTCTTTATTGTGTATTTATTTTAATCTTTCTTAATCTCTGTTGCTATCTTTATCATTTCCTCCCTCCTACTTTCTTTGCTTTTAATTTTCTATTTTCTAACTACTTGGTCTGGAGTATTTAGATAATTGATTTTGGGTATTAATTTTTTTCTAATACATGCACTTGGAGCAATATTGTTTTCTCTAAGCATGGCCCACACAGCAGCCCAGAAGTATTAATACGTTGTTTTTATAATTTCCATCAAATACTTTCTAGTTTTTATTTTAATTTCTTTTCTGATCCATGGGTTATTGACAAGTGTATTGCTTAAATTGCAAACCTGAGGACCTTTCTACTTTTATTTGTGTAATTAATTATGTAGCTTATTTCTACTGTAGTCAGGGCCACGCATTCCATATGATTTTAATTCTCTGAAATTTGTTGAGACTTGCTTTATGGCCAAACATACTTTCACTTAGAATTTTTTTCCATGTGTACTTGAAAAGAATGTATATTATGCAGTTGTTGGGTGTAGTGTTCTCTATATTGTCATGGTGTGAAATGCAGTAATCATGTTGTTTGAGTTGTTTCTGTATTTATTGATTTTTAGTCTGTTTACTAGTTATGAGAAAGTTGTATTAAAAGCTCCTGGTACAACGTGAATTTAGTTCTCTTAATTCTATAGCTTCTACTTTATATTATTAGAGGAGATGTTAAGTGCTTACAGATTTAGAGTTGTTATATAGTGCTAGTGGATGGATCCTTTTATTGCTCTCTTTATTTCTGACAATGCTTCTGGCTTATAGCCTATTTCATCAGATTTGATTAACGCTAATCTTTGTATCTTTTCTCATTCTCTTGTATCCAACTTTTCTGATTTCCTTGTATTTAAAGTCATCTCTTATAAATAAATTATAGTTTAAAAAATCTCAACTAGGGATCCCTGGGTGGCGCAGCGGTTTGGCGCCTGCCTTTGGCCCAGGGCGCGATCCTGGAGACCCGGGATCGAATCCCACGTCGGGCTCCCGGTGCATGGAGCCTGCTTCTCCCTCTGCCTGTGTCTCTGCCTCTCTCTCTCTCTCTCACTGTGTGCCTATCATAAATAAATAAAAATTTAAAAAAATAAAAAAAAATAAAAAATCTCAACTAATAATCTTTATTTTTTAATTAGCATAGTCAATTTACACTTAATATAGGTCTTAATATATTGAAATTTTAAATCTACCATTTAATCTACAACTGACTGGCTTAATGTTCATTTTTTTTCTTCTTCTGGATTAATCAGCTTTTTTAAGAACACATTTTCCATTTCTATTATTTTGTTAGTTATACTTCATTTTATTCATTAAGGAGTTACCCTAGAGATTACAATATGCATCCTTGACTTTTGAAATATCATATAAATTAGTACTTTTATATGGTGGAAGGTTTTTAGAACATTTTAACCCCATTTACATTGCTCCCTCTCTTTATGCTATTTTATGTATTTTCTCCAGTATTTTATGTATTTGGGGGTTCTGTTGTTAGGTGCATTTATGGTTATAAGTGTTACATCTTCCTGATGGATTGAATATTTCATCATAAAATGCCTTTGTCTCTAGTAAAAATGTTTGTCTTATTGTTTGTTTTGTCTAATACTAGTATAGCCACTCTAGCAGTCTTTGGCTAAATTTTACATGATATAGCTTTTTCCATTCTTTTATTTTTAACTTGTTGTATCTTTTTTTTTTAAAGATGTATTTATTTATTTGTTCATGATAGACATAGAGGGAGAGAGAGAGAGAGGCAGAGACACAGGCAGAGGGAGAAGCAGGCTCCATGCCGGGAGCCTGACATGGGACTCGATTCGGGGTCTCCAGGATCGCCCTGGGCTGAAGGCAGGAGCTAAACCGCTGAGTCACCCAGGGATCCCCCTAACTTGTTGTATCTTTGAATCTAAAATATGTCTTTTGTATACAGCACAGTGTTGGATCACTTAAAATCCATTTTTCCAATCTCTTCCGTTTGATTGAAGTGTTTAACTCACTTACATTTTATGTAACTATTAATATGGTAGGATTTATGCCTGACATTTTGCTGTTTTCTACATATCATATATCTTTTTTTGTTCTGCTACTTTAGGATTACTATTTTCTTTTACATTAAATTGATATTTCATAGTATATTAGCTTAATTCTCTTCCTTTTTAAAAAAGATTTTATTTATTTATTTATGACAGACACACAGAGAGAGGCAGAGAAATAGGCAGAGGGTGAAGCAGACTCTCTGCAAGGAGCCTGTTGTAGAACTTGATCCCAGGACCCTGGGATCACAACCTGAGCCAAAGGCAGATGGTCAACTGCTGAGCCACCCAAGTGCCCCTCTTTTTTCTTTTCTTTTCTTTTCTTTTTTATGTGGTTTCCCTGAGGATTGCAACTAACATCTTAATTTAAAACAATCTAGTTTGGATTAATCCCAATTTCATCTCAATCTTGTACAAAAACTTTGTTCCAATATAATTCCATCTCTTTGTCCTTCTTTTGTGCTTTTATTGTCATACAAAGTACATCTTTGTAAATTATAAGCACGTTAGCAGAGTTTTATAATTATTGCTTTATATAGTTGTCTTTTAAAACAGAAAGGAGCAGAAAAGAATTACAAACAAAAATGCATTTTTACTGTCTTTTATATTTATTAACGTAGTTACTGTTACTCTTTATTTCTTTGTGTATGTTCAAGTTATTGTCTAATGTCCTTTCATTTCAGCCTGAAAGATTCCCATTTCTTATAGAGAAGGTCTACTAGTGGTTAATTTTCTGTGAATATCTAAACTTTTGAAGTATAGTTTTGCTGGATGTAGAATTCTTGGTTGATAATCTCCCTCTATCCCTGACATACTGAACATGTCATTATACTGCTTTCTGGCCTTCATGGTTTCTGGTGAGAAGTCAGCTATTAATCTTATAGTAGCTCTCTGTAGTATTTCTTTTATTTCTGTCTGGTAGAAATGCACTCTCAGTTTTTGTCTGACTGGAATAATTTTTATTTTGCTTTCATTTTGGAAGGATATTCTCATTGAGAGTAGAAGTCTAGGTTGGAAGTTATTTTGTTTGAGCTCCATAAAGATTCCATTGAATTGTCCTCCAGACTTCCATAATTTCTGTTGAAAAACTGCCAATCTTCTGTTCTTTTGAAAGTATACGTCTTTTTTCCTCTGGTTGCTTTTAAAGAGTGTTCTTTGTCTCTGAGTTTTGGTAGTATTGGTACAATGTAAATAGATATATATTTCTTTATACTTAGTTTTCTTGACACTCAAAGAGCTTCTTGGATCTATGACTTGATTATCTTTTACCACTTAGCCATATTCTCTTCAAATAGAACTGTTTTTTCCATTCTTTCTTTTTCTCTCATTCTGAAATTCCAATTCTATGTATGTTTAGCCTTTTACCATATCCCATGTCACTTAGATTTTTTATTGAATGCCATGTGCCGTGTATAAAAAATTGTAGAAATAATTTGAGACCCATGATATTACTTTTTTCCAGAGAGGATTTACTTTTGTCTCTGGCAGCAGTCTGAATAAGTGTGGATCACCTTAGTCCAGTCTGAGCCTGAGCTGGTTTGAAGCCAAGTATTAGTCTTCAGAAGAATCAGACTTTCCATTTCACCTTCATCCCTCAGGTATATCCTCTTCTGGGATACTAATTAGAACTCTGAGGTCCTTACCACTTGCTGAGTCCTGAGCCTCAACTTTGTCCTTCCTCATCACATGGCACTGCTGAGGACCCTGTGAGTTTCTAAGACTTGGGGCCTGACATTGCTTATGAATCAGCAAAGACCCAGCACAAAGGCTGTTTTGCCTCTCAGTCCTATGGCACTTATTCCCCTTATGGCTAATGCCTCAAAGGGGAACTGGGCTCAGGCTCACTTCAGTGCACCCCCCTTTTTCTCAGGGATTTTGGCTCTTTAAGTCTCAGTTACCTTCAAATAACAAAGATGTTTAAATGAACTTTTTTTTAAATATATATTTTTTTAATTCTGGAAAGTTGCAAAATAATATAGAGTTCCTGTATACCCTTCATCCAGTTTCCTCTGATGTTGACGTTTTACCCAACCTTGCTAGGTTTGTCAAAACCAGTATGTTAACATTGATACGGTGCCATTAAGTAATAGACAGACTTTATTCAGATTTCACCAGGCTTTTCTGTTCCTATAATCCAGGTATCACATTTAATTGCCAGGTCTGTAACATGGTCTGTAACAATTTTATCAATCTTTATTGTTTGCACTTCATGACCCTGATAGTTTTGATGAGTACTGGTCAGGGATTTTGTAGACTCATTTGGGTTTTTCTCATAGATCAGATTGGATTATTGATTTGGGGTAAGAGTACCACGGATGAAAATACTCTTCTCATTACATCATATTAAGGGGTACATATTATGGACCGGATGCTTGTGTCCGGTAAAGCCTTTGGTAAGTAATTAGGTTCAGATGAGGTTGTAAGAATAGGGCCCTCATGATGAGATTAATGCCTATTAAGATTAGATAAGAGACAGTTTGCTTTCTCTCCCTCTCTTTGCCATGTGAACACACAGTAAGAAAGAAAGTAGTCATCTGCAAGCTGGGAAGAGGGCCATGACCTTGATCTTGGACTTCCAGCCTTCAGAACTGTGAGAAATAAATACTTGATGTTTAAGCCACATAGTGTGGTTCATTCCAATTGGATAGGGGCTGCCAGTGCTACCAGTGAAAGAACTTACCTAAGGCAGAACAAAGGAAATAGAAGTTTATTGAATACACTGCAAGGGTACAGCAGGCAGGACACCAAAGGAAAGACTGTCTGCCATGAGGTAGTGGTGAGGGGCTATAGTTGTAGGATGGAGTAAAGAAATATGTGAATGTATAGAATTCCCCCTTTTTTGGTAACTGTGCCTGGTTATAAGTAGTTCATGGGTCAGTTAGGGCCTATGGCCATTTCAAGATGAGTTACTTAATAAGCCTGCTTGCATTCGACTCAGTGGTCACTATGGGCCCTCGAGGCTTATTCAAGTTTCCATTGCTCAAGCCTGTTGCCTAAAAGCAGCCTCTAAATCCACCCTCCTCCCCCGGCAAACCAACAATGACAAATCTTTGGCTTTTGGGCAGAGGCCTTCAGTAGCTTCTTCCTGATGAATGAGGGGGTCCCTACCTGTGGTCAACACTGATGAGTGGAAATTTAGGAATTATGAAAGGCAGAGCAGCCAAATCCAAGGTAGACAACATATATGAATCTCTCTCGGTAGAAAAGATCATCCGTGGACTTAAAATTATGACAGCAATGGAATCTTGGCACTAGGTGGAAAAACACCAGAAAAGACAACAAAATAAAATTCTTATCATTATGAGAAAGAGAAGCCTGAATAAAAGACCTTTGATAGTTGACCAAAATTGTTCTCCAGTCCAGGAGTTTTTAACCAACCGTTAAAAGAGAGGGAAGGATCCTTTAAAGTGCCAATTTGAGCATTCGTGTTTTCTGGCCACCCTGTCACATTTTGTGGTAATCTGAAGTAACATAACATTCTGTTTTAATAAAACATAGTCTCCTCATTGAGCTGCAGTTAGAAGGGCCATTTGGTTTTGGAAAGGCCTTTTGAATTTGTGGGTGACTGTGGGTTGGGCCTAATTAAAGATGACCACTGTATGCTTGACTAAAGCCTCTATTTGCAATTTTACATCAAAAGAGGCTCCCAGGACAAATATGGCTAAGGGATAAAACTATGAAAAAGCCCCCTTTGTTTGATGTCTTAACAATATCCTAATTATTAGGAATCACTGGCAGGTGAGAAATGACCTGTCCCAGGAGATAACGGCATCCCCAAGTGCATTATCCAATCCAGCCATTAAAAAAAGGGGAGCCATCCATTATCTCCATAAGTCCATAGTTAATCCTATGGAGTGGGTACACTCCAGCTTTTAAGGAGTGACTGTCATCCCAGCCACACAGAATTGGTCAAAGTGATAGTTGAGTTAAACAATTGTCGTGAAGTCCATCCTGTTTTCCAGCTGCTCAAATAATCACGTCTCCAAAGGGTCCTGTTATTATCCCCACAGAATAACAAACACAAATATTATCTACACATGGGCTATTGGGTAAACAATAAGCATTCAAAGACAATAAATCAGAATTAGAATTTAACATCCACAAAGATGTTATTGAAACATAACTTTTCTCCCTAAAATCACCCTAATTTCCAAAGATAGCAAAATCAAGACTAATTCATTTGAAAAACGAGGCCAATTTTAACAAACTTGACCTAATTATTTGTATAAGCTCAGCAAGAACAGTGATTGATCATATAGATTCTTTAAAACTTGCTCCAAAAAGGGAACCCTCTTGCACTGTTGGTGGGAATGTGAACTGGTGCAGCTACTCTGGAAAACTGTGTGGAGGTTCCTCAAAGAGTTAAAAATAGACCTGCCCTACGACCCAGCAATTGCACTGTTGGGGATTTACCCCAAAGATACAGATGCAATGAAATGCCGGTACACCTGCACCCTGATGTTTCTAGCAGCAATGGCCACAATAGCCAAACTGTGGAAGGATCCTCGGTGTCCATCGAAAGATGAATGGATAAAGAAGATGTGGTTTATGTATACAATGCAATATTACTCAGCCATTAGAAATGACAAATACCCACCATTTGCTTCAACATGGATGGAACTGGAGGGTATTATGCTGAGTGAAATAAGTCAATCGGAGAAGGACAAATATTGTATGTTCTCATTCATTTGGGGAATATAAATAATAGTGAAAGGGAATATAAGGGAAGGGAGAAGAAATGTGTGGGAAATATCAGAAAGGGAGACAGAACATAAAGACTCCTAACTCTGGGAAATGAACTAGGGGTGGTGGAAGGGGAGGAGGGCGGGGGGTGGGAGTGAATGGGTGACGGGCACTGAGGGGGGCACTTGACGGGATGAGCACTGGATGTTATTCTGTATGTTGGCAAATTGAACAATAAAAAATAAATTTATTATAAAAAATAAAAAAATAAAAAATAAAAATAAAAATAAAATAAAACTTGCTCCACTGGAACTTTTCATAAGGAATTCCAGATTAAACTTTTAAAAGATTCTGGAGGCCAGAAGCCAAGCCAAATACTTGCCATCAGACATGCCTGCAATTCTTGTAGATTTGGGTGGATTCCTCTTCTCAAGGTCCCCAAAATATCCTGAGATCTCCTGCACCTGCCAGGAAGTGATATTTTTTACTCACCTGTAAAGCAGGTGAACTCTGTAAGCAAGGTGTTCAGCCAATATTTTCAAGGGGCTTCATTGGCTCCATAAAGTCAGCCTTAGTTCTTTAAAGCTTTCACATCTGAGTCTATGTATGTCTTTCTCAAATATGACATTCAGGTCAAAGCCTTTGTAAAATAACCAATGATTCTTCTAATGGTGTTCTATTATAAGGAGAACAGATTCTCATTGAACTTATGCAAATAATTATAATTGCCATGGAAGAAAGAATATTCACTGAAAGTTTCTGAATTTCAGAGGGTTCAGATAGGGAGAAAAGTTAAATGTTTCAATTTGTATACAAAGGAATACTTTATCATATTTCCATAAGTCATAGATATTTTAAGAGAAAACTTTCTCAATCTGGAAGAGCAAACATTAGTGAACCAACAATGTTTTAAATAAGAGTCACAAAAACTATAATTACCTTTTTCAATTCATTCAGTCCCATATTATTAAGTCTAGTTGTATGGATATAGCCTTTCCTGTTTGTCCTGGAAATTCTTACCCATTTTAGTTTTATGATTTTAAAGATATCAAAACCTGTATATGTCAAAAGTCCTTTTCATGAATCTCCCTAAAAACAAAACTCATTCTGCAAGAACATCAGAACAATAACTATAAATGACAAAACACTCAGAAAACGGACATGGTTAGAGATCTGATATGAGAATTCATTATAATGTAGCTGACAAGGAAATCCAGTTATTTCTATGACACACAACACTTCAATAATCAGATTATCAAGTCATAACCTTATAAGCAAGACTTATTAAAGCTTCAGGAATTTCATATTTTTTGAACAGTTTTGCAACTTACCTATACAATACAGCCTAAGGTTTAACATTATTTGCTTGAGAGTGCTTCCCAAGTAACGTAACATATCAAATAAATAAGCCTAATTAGTCAAAAAGACTTCATTTACAATTGAAATCTCAGGGAAGTTTGTTAGAACCCTCAGAAAGTTGTAAAGCACATGCCTAAATAGGATTATAGGTCATTATAAATTTTAAGAAGTTTTAACTTTAAGTAATCAGACACCTGATAAAGACAAAACATAGAAACTTTGATTTTCTGGGAGGATAAAGAAAAGAAAAAAACTTGTTTATACTTTTTTTTAAAGATTTTATTTTTTTTTTATTTGAGAGAGAGGGAGAGAGCAAGAATGAGTGGAGGGAAGGGCAGAGGGAGAAGGAGAAGCAGACCCTTCACTAAACAGGGAACCCAGTGTGGAGCTTGATGCCAGGACTCTGAGATCATGATCTGAGCCAAAGGCAGATGCTTAACCAACTGAGCCACCCAAGCACCCCCTGTTTATACTTTCTTATCAAGAGCAGACCAACAATCCAAGAAAACTTTGTCCTTTTTAACAGAGAATAAAAAAGAATTTCAATCTTATACCAGTATACTTTTAATATTCGCTCACATTTCAAATTTTGGTCCTGACTACACATTAAGTTTTTTTTTAAAGATTTTATTTATTTATTTATTCATTCATGAGAGACCCACAGAGAGAGGCAGAGACATGGGCAGAAGCAAGCTCCCAGTGAGGAGCCCCATGTGGGACTCAATTCCAGGCCCCTGGGGTTAACGACCTGAGCCAAAGGCACATGCTCAACCACTGAGCCACCCAGGTGCCCCCTGCACATTAGGTTCTCTTCCAAAGCTTTCACTTCACAAAACTTCTATAACTTTCTTTTGCATTCAGATTTTGTCCTAAGCCTTTTCTCTCTAAATAACCAGTCTCATTTTAGGACAAAATTGCTTTCTTTTACCCCAACAAAAATGTATTCTCATTTCTTATGTTTCTCACACTTCTCCTACTTTACTATACGGAGTTGCTTTCCTTATTTCCATCAGTATTAATTACATTTAGCAGAATGTTAACTCTTAAAAATTTTAGTCTCCAATGAAGACTAATAAGCAATTGTGAGCTATTACATCAGGATTCTTTGGATGGCAAATTTATGAATACATATCATAATTTTTAGAAATATGCATTTTTCATAGTACAATCTTTTTAAAAAAAATTTTTTTTTTAGAGAGAGAGAGTGCATAAGTGTGGGGAAGGGCAAGAGGGGGAGGGAGAGAGACACTCTCAAGCAGATTCATGCTGAGCATGGAGCCTACTCTGGGACTCAATCTCATGATCCTGAGATCATACCTGAGCCAAAATCATGAGTTGGATGCTCAACCAACTGAGTCACCTAGGTTCCCCCATAATACAATCTTTTAATAAGGCACAAAGCGTGTTTTCCAACAGACCCACGTGTCTTTAATTTCTTTGCAAGAAGTCAAAAGCAGATAAACCTTATGTTTAGTAATTAATGTTTCAGTATTTTATTTTATTTGGAAAAAACTTAGATATCCAATAAATTCAACCTAATTTATCATTTGACTTAGCAAAATTTCAAAGTTTCAAGTTACTACAGATTTTGAAAGTGATCTTAACAATTACTCATGAGAACTTTAGGAGATAGACAAAATTAACCATCATTTTAAGCCACATTTGCTGACAAATTACAACAGAAAATAACACAGTCTTATTTGTCCTTTAGTAAACTTTTATAGAATAAAAGTTTTATATTTAATGTGGATAACTCTAAAAACATGTCTATTTTAAATTACATCAACAAACTCAAATTGGCTTTAATACCAAATATGTTATATCTGTGTCCACTAAAAGTCAATCAACTTGTTACCCACTGTCAACTTTTACCAGGGGTACCTGTGGGAAAATCTAAAGTGGGTGGTTTAAGTCCAGGGGACCCCCCGGGCCTTCAATGGTAGGGGACAGATGATGGGGTGGAATAACAGAGGAGTCATCTAGAATGTTCACAGGGTCAGAAGGGCCATGAAACTGAGCAAAGCATTCTACAGTTTTTGCAGAGGTTGGGATTTTTGGGACAATGCTATGATGGCTTGCATATATGGGACCTCCGACCCTTTGGAAGACTTGTGGCAAAAGAGGTCAAGCTTTCTTATAAGTGTTGTAAGAAAGAGTTCCATGGAGGGGCCTTGCCTCTCGACTGGGGAGTTTGTACTGAGTCTAGGAAATATGACATAAAAAAATGAGACTTTTGGGATGCCTGGGTGATTCAGTGGTTGAGCATCTGCCTTTGGCTCAGGGAGTGATCCTGGGCTCTAGGGATCGAGTCCCACATTGGGCTCCCCTTAGGGAGCCTGCTTCTGCCTATGTCTCTGACTCTCTCTCTGTGTCTCTCATGAACAAATAAATAAAATCTTAAAAAAAAAAAAAAAAGAAGAAGAAGAAGAGAGAAAGCTCTTCAAGCTTTGGGGGTCAAATTTGTTCATTTTTAAGACTATAGCCCAAGGGTGAGTCCAAAGGAATAGAGGAGGTTTGTCCCATAGTGGGAAAGACCAGCTGCTGATTCCCAAAGGGATATCCCAATAAAGGGAATGGAGCTCTGACTAGTGATTGCGATTTCAGGTGTCCTACTGACCTGAGAAAGGACTGGACCTTATGCGAGGCAACTGACTCTACTGGGGTGTCCCACTAAGGAGAAGGTTGTGACAAACGACAATAGCAATTACTGCTGGGGCATCCCTTGCAACAGGGAAAGGTGGACACCAGGTAGCCAAAACAGGTCAGAGAAAGGAGGGAGAGGACTCAACACTCACATGTGTTTTGCTCCTAGATCAAGGTGGGAGCTGGACATGTAGAAACAAAAGAAAGAAAGGGGGGGGGGGTGCAAAAGAAGCAAGGCAGGTGGGAGTCAGCAGTATCAGGAAAGGGTCCCAACTGAGTCTGTAACATGTGTGGATTCACCTCAGATGAACTGCCACTGCCAACTGTGCTACACAATGGGAATGGAGGCCTCAGAAGAAATAAAGTGGGAGAGGAGAAGAAAGACGTTCTTTGCCCTCATTGGCAAGGACAATCTAACCTGTTTGTCCTCAGACCTTCAGACCACACCAGGGACCCGCCCTGGCCAGAGACCTCCAGTTGTCTGAGGAGTACTAGGGTTAGACTGCTCAAGGGCTGAAAAGAGAAAGGAAAGGGAGAAAGGACCCCTCTGAAGGGCAATAGTGGAAATCCCTCACCCTTTCCAGCAAGGGTGGGCCGATGGGTTCCCCCTGGGGCTTGGGATCCTCACTGAGGAGAATAGAATAGAATTTTACTGTGGACAATAGAATTTTACAGAATAATCTGAAAAGGAGCAGCAGGCAGGACAGCAGAGGAGAGGCTGTCTGCCACAAGGTGGTGGTGAGGGGCTATAGTTATAGGGTGGAGTTAGGAAATATGGGAATATATAAAATTTCTCCTTTTTTGGTAACTGTGCCTGGTAATAAGTAGCCCATGGGTCAGTTAGGGCCTATGGCCTTCTCAAGGTGGGTCATTTAATGAGCCTGCTTGCATTCGATTCGGCTCAGTGGTCTCTATGGGCCCTGGTGCCTCAATCAAGTTTCCATTGCTCAAGCCAGTTGCTAAAAGCAGCCTCTACACACAGTCTGTGGTATTTTGTTAGAGCAACCCAAACAGACTAAGACAGTACATGATGTCAACATGAATTACACTAGCAATGTTAACTTTGATCACTTAAAGTCATGTCTGTCAGATTTCTCCACTGTAAAAGTTACCATTTTCCCCTTGCAGTACTCTATTTTTTGAAAGTGGGTCTCTAAAAACAGCTCACACTCATGGAGAATTGGTTGGGTGGTGGGGGCAGTGTGTGTGTGGGGGGCAAGTATCTATTTATCTAATTGGAAATTCTTCTATATGGAAGCTTTGTCCCTCAAACAGGTTTTTACTTTTGCTTTCTCATAAACCTGTGTGTCAACTTGTTCCCGATGCAAGCTAGTTTGTTATGGCTGGAAATAGAAGTCTGCTGTATTTTTTTTAAGATCCATGTTTAGAAAAAATTATTAACAGTGATTATCTCTGGCATCTGTGGCAAATGGGATTATATATGGCTAAGTGTATATGGGGGGGTTTCACTTTCTAAGTCCTATATTATTTGCATACTTTATAATAAGCATGTATTTTATTTTATAACCAGTAAAAGCAATGATGCTTTATCCATTTTGTAAAAATAACAGAACAAAACAGGGGCTCCAGTGATTTCTGTCTTTGCTCCAATGATCTATGACTATGTCTCTCAGTGAAGGAAAAAACTGTCCAGATTATTTAGCCTCCAAACCACATCTTTTCTTGTGAACCACACAAGGAAGCTCACTCTTGGGTCAGTATGCATCATGCATAAAACACAAGGGTCTGGAGTTCAAATTCTGAACCTGCCCCTTCCCGGCTGAGTGATTTTGACCAATTCTCATCTCGCTATGCCTCTGTTTTCTTGTGAGGAAAAGGAGGCAATCGTTATGTCTACTACCTCTAGGGCTGTGGTGAAGAATAAATGAGAGCGTGAACATATGACACTGTGAGTAGTGCCTTGCTCACAAAGTGCTCAATACATATGAACTACGATTATTATTAGGGACCCAATACAGGTTCAGAGGGGAGTCAGCCTGGAGCTTAGTCATTCTGGACCCTTCCCTTTACTGTGTCTCCCTTTGGATTCCTGTTTATTGTCACGAGTCTTTCAGATCTAATTTTCTCTATAATTTTGGTTGCTAAGCAATAGAGCAATGTTCCATATTGACTAAGCATTATAAAATATGTAAGTAAAAAATGGAGTCAGGAACAGGTCCAGGCCCAGGGGCTTGCTTTTCGCTCTTTGTTCTGTAACAGTGGAGCTTTTTCTTTTTTAAATCAAATAAACAAGTCAGCCGGCACTCTTCAGGCCCCATGATCTCTCAGAGTCTGGAATCAGGTCTGACCCCACCAAGAGCCTGGAGCTGAGCCCAGTACCTGGAGGGTGTCAGGCTGTGGTGACTGAGGATGCTGACGCATCTGAAATCAGCAGGTGCTGAGACAGATGACGCCCCACGTGGCATTAGCACAAGGCATCAGGGGACCAACTGAATACCACATTTGTTGTGGAAAAGCACTGAACACCCTCTGCAACGTGATTAGCTGATTAGTTCACTGGGAGCTTGCTTCGTTCCTATTATGGAGACTAATCATGTGTTGTTTGGATGTGTTAGACATTCCAGCTCCAATAAAGACATCAGTGACCATGAATAAATAAAATGTGTTTGCATTTCCAAGTAGTGGTTGAAATTTTATAATTTTCTATTTTCTCAGCAGCATCTCATTATGAAGCATCTTTTTTGCCTGTTTGCTGAATCCTAGGCCCAGGGTTTTAGTCAAACAAATAAGTTTTCGGGTTGCAAAATGAAAGGAAAACTGAATGTTGACTGGAAGTCAAGAAGCCTGGGTTTCTTTCCTCTGCCTGTGATGACTGTAGACAAACCTGTTGTGTTCTAGGCATTGTGATAAGAGTTTTATATGCACGACCTCATTTCCTCCTCCACCAAATCTGCAAGGTCACCATTATTTTGTACCAGTGCTGAGCCTAGCTGCTCAGTGATTGGATCCAGACTTAACATTTATCCAATCACTGACCCCTCCTGGAGGCATGGATTTGCTGTTCCTCTTGCGACTTTACAGAAAGTAAAATCAATAATCATCAACACCTGTCCTTAAATATGAGTTTTTTAAACCGAAAGATGGTTTGTTGAACATGAACACTCTGCTGGCCCACAGTATGGATCCTGCCTGAATTTCCCCTGTTCCCCCCTCCTCTCCTCTCTTTGCCACAGACCTTTGTAACTGGCGAGCTGTTTTTACTCACAATGCTTCTGACACCAAATGCATGGTGTCTTATCCAACACTGCTTCTCCAGCTGTGTGTCCTATGACTCAGTTCAGCTCTGACACTATCTACCTGTAGTCAATGTTAGATCCAACAAATTAACAGCTCAGCCCCATGAGACTGCTGCCACTTTAGACGTCAGTTGCAAGTCTCAGACTGTCACCAAGTACTTCTGACTGACTGGCTATAAATTCAGTGGGTTCCCATAACCCCTGCCCCCCTCAGGTTTGATAATTGACTAGAACAACTCATGGAACTCAAGAAAGCCCTTTACTTATGGTTACTAGTTTGTCATAAAGGATTCAACTCAGAAACAGCCAGATGGAAGATATGCACAGGACAAGGTATGGGGTAGCGTGCATGGTTAGCCAGGATACAAGGGGAAGCTCCTCAAATAAGAGAGCAGAAAGTGGGGATCCCTGGGTGGCGCAGCGGTTTAGCGCCTGTCTTTGGCCCAGGGCGTGATCCTGGAGACCAGGGATCGAATCCCACGTTGGGCTCCTGGTGCATGGAGCCCCTCTGCCTCTGCCTATGTCTCTGCCTCTCTATTCTCTCTCTGTGTGTGACCATCATAAATAAATAAAAATTAAAAAAAAAAAAAGAGCAGAAAGTGGTTAGCAGAAGGGAAGAGGGGAAGGAACAGAAGTAGGGAAGAATGTTCTTGGTTTTGCAGAACCAATAGTTCCAGCCAAGGAGACACTCAACTAGGTGTTTCACCTGAGGCCCCTTATATGAGTCAGTTTGAGCTGGATTGGAGCTGAAAACCTGTGCAGAAGCCACCCTGACCTGACCTGAAGGCATCTTTAACTCATTATAATACTAAGATTTCCTTTTATGGATGGAGTTTTCTGCTATTTTTTGAACATACAATGTATGCACTAGCATGTTGACATGTTAGGCATGTGTGATTAAACCAAAAGTACCCATGCAAACTCCCTACACTCACCCCCAATACACTAAAAAAAAAGCATCCTGTACTAACCCCATGAGGGAACAATGCTTTGAGAGCTTTCTCCCTGTCTCCTTACTTATAACAAGTAACCAAAAGTTCTTTACTTTTAAAAAAAAGTTAAATTCAATTAATTAACATGTAATGTATTATTGTATTAGAGGTAGAGGTCAGTGACTCATCCGACTTATATAACAGTGCTTTTTATGTCATGTGCCCTCCTTACTGCCCATCACCCAGTAATCCCCACCCCCCTCCCCTTCAATGACCCTCAGTTTGTTTCCTATGATTAAGAGACTCTCATGGTTTGTCTCCTTTATTTTTAACACTTCTTTGGATTGTACTCATTTGATGTGCTCCAAGTGGCAACCCCCTTGAGTTCAGTTATAGCACCACCCTCTGAGCACCTCAGTGTGTTCACCAGCCTGGCAGCTCTCCAAACCCCATCATTTCCATTACAGTGGAAGTTCCATTTCATAGGTACGATTGATTGGATCACTGACCTCTGCTGATCTCCCACCCATACCCCTTCCCAAAGGTCTTGGTTTGGAGATGAAAGTTCCAACCCTCTAATCATGCCTTGGTCTTCCTGGTGACCATGCTCTCAGCCACTAGTCCTGGCATTTCATACAAAAGACTGTTATCAGTCTGGAAATTCCAAGGGTTTTAGGAGCCGAGAGCCAGGAAATAGGGACAAAGATCAAATATTTATTTTTTATGATATCACAGTTGGGTTCTCCCAGTCAGCCAGAAAGGGTGGCAGAGACTGGGGCTCCAAGATGATAAACCCTGGCAATTTAGGTCCTTGATTTCATGCTTCCTTATTTGTGTTGGTTTTCTAGTTTCTCCATAAATGCCCCCTGGATACTTACTGGTCAGTCCAAGTGTGAGAGTAATTATCCCTCTAATTGCAGTGAGCATGAAGTGGGTAGCAGTTGATTTTGGTGGGATTCAGACAGTAGGAAAAATCTATGTTAGAGCTTAGCTTCTTTAACTTGCTTGAGACCAGAAGCAGCCACAGGGAGTAGGTGATAAAAATGAAAGTTTCAAATAAAAAACACAAGTAGGTCAGAGGAACGACACATCTCTGTCCTTGATCTCTGCTTAAAATATTTCCCCAATATTTCTTTAGACTAAGAACAAGATCTATCTTCCTCATGATAGAGGCAGGCAGACATGTCATCCTGGCTATTTATACTGGCTAGTGGCAAACTTGTGTACACCATAACAGTTTAAAAGAGCTCTTGCAGGCTGTCATCAACAGCGTCTGTTTAACACATTGCCCAATGCTACATGCCAAGCAAAACTACCTGAAAGAGACAGAAGCTTTGGAAATCCCAAGTATCTAATCAAACAACTTGAACAGAGCCAAAGGCTTGTAAGGGTGTTTTGTATCTCCCCAAAATTTTTACGTTGAGACCTGATCCCAATGTGATAGTATCAGGAAGTGACGCCTTTGGGAGGTGACTAGGTTAGGAAGGTAGAGCCTTCATGAACACAATTAGTGTCCTTAAAAAAGGGACCCCAGGGAGCCCGCTCACCCCTGTTGCCATGTGAGGACACAGCAAGAATATCATCCTTGAACTGGGATGTGGATCTCACCAGAAATTGAATCTGCTGGCACTGATCTCAGACTCTCAGCTTCCAGAATTGTGAGAAATAAATTTCTATAGTTTATAAGCTACCCGGTCTATGGTATTCTTGTTAACAGCCCAAATTGCCTAGGACATAGGGCAAAAAAATTAGTTCATCATTTTGCTTGTTGAACAAAATCTTAATAGAAAACTCTCATACTTTGGTTTAATCAATAAGCATTTTGTCTAGAAAACAACACTGAAAATTCACACGAGCATTTAACGACCTTATAGAGCATACTGTGCTAACATTCCCTTTTCAGGACTTAAGAGTTTTCATGATACTCAGATTCTTCAAAAAGCGTGAGATGGATTTTCCTTCTCTACTCCTCATTTCTTGGCCACTCTCCCATGTGGGAGTCCTCCCCATAGGCTGGCCTCCCACTTTGGCTCCACAGAGCCCTCAAGTCTTTGAAAGCATCCTTGCTTTTTCTCCACTAGTGTCTTAGGCCTTTGTTGCTATCTTAACCCCAAGTCCCCCAGCTCCTTGACCACATCAGGAAAGCTCCGGGTCCATATGGTGAAAGATGGCATCAGAGGCCTGAACTCTGGGGCATGAAGGTGCCTGTCATGTTATGTTTACTGCTCTTAGTGGGGAACCCAGGAAAGATCACTCAGTTTTGTTTCATTGAAAATCCAGGAGCTTCACTAAAGCCCTTTCCCATCATACTTTATACAAGAATTGTTCAATTTTTACCTCTTTATTATGAGTTACCAGCTTTTTCCCTCTCTTTCAGATACAACCTACTACATTCTATATCACTCCAAACTACACATATGTGTTCAGTTACAAAGCCCACCAATGCTTCCATAACATCAGCTACTAGACACCAATAACTTATATTATTAGGCCCTTGAATTAACTTGACTCAGGATACTGAAAGTGGAGCAGTATGACCTGGAACAGTTACAATTTCTTGTAGTCTACACTATTCTTTGATAAGATTACTTTATCCAAATGTCCCATAAAGGAATACTTCGAATATATGTACACATCACTGGCAAACATGCTGAAATAAAGCCCATCTTATAAAAATAAAGACAAACAAGAAATGTCCTTAACCCCATATTCTCTCCTTTCTCTCATTTCTTTGTTTTCTTTTACAGAAGTATCTTCAAAAGTGATGCCTGCACTTCATGGAATTGAGGATTTCATGTCTCCCCATGTTCTCTTTGAAACATACTCCAGAGTGATGTTTGCCTCTGCCATTCCACCAGGACTGCTGCCAGATACATTCCTGTGGCCACATTCAGTGGTCACCTCTCAGTGCTGCTCATTTCACTTGATCTGTCAGAAGCATTCACCCTTGACCTTCCCTTTGTTTTGCAAAGCTTTTTTCACTTGGCTTCCAGGATTCCTACCTCTGAGTTGTCCTCTCTGATGCCCTCCTTCCCAGTCTCCTGCTTATTTCTGCTCAGATCACAACTTCTAAAGGCTGGGGTGTCCCAGAGCTCAGTCTCAGGGATGTTTCTCTTCTCCACCTCCACTCCCTTGGTGATATCAGTTAGTTTCATGACTTAATATACTAACTATATGTCAGTTACCCCATATCTACATTTCCAATTCAGACCCGTCCTTTGACCTCCAGACTTGTGTATCTGAGCTCCTGATCAACGATCTTCCCTTGAGTGTCTGACATCTCAGGGTTAACGTGCATCCGAAAGAAACTCCTGATCTCCTCAAACATGCTTCTCATTTAAACTTCTCCCAAATAATCATAGCTATCACGTACACAGTGCATACTCGTGCTTTCCCCTGTTATAAGTGCTTAATGATATTAACTTATTAAGAAAAATAAACAATCCAATTAAATAAAAAATGGACGGAGGAGCTAAGCAGACATTTTTCCAAGGAAGACACAGGTGCTCAATGGGTACATAAAAGATGCTTGATATCACTCATTATCAGGAAAATGCAAATTAAAATCTCATATATATCACCTCATTACCATTGGAATGATGATTATCAAAAAAACAAGAAATAGACAGTGTTGGCAAGGTTGTGGAAAAAAAGGAAACCCTATATACTGGTGGTGGAAATGTAAATCAGTGTACTACGGAAAACGGTATGAAGTTTCCTTTAAAAATTAAAACAAAACAAAACAAAACTGGGACACCTGGGTGGCTCAGTCGGTTAAGCATCCAACTCTTGATTTCAGCTCAGGACATGATTTCAGAGTTGTGAGATTGTTATAACAGCCCAAACTGCCTAGGACATAGGGCAAAATAAATTAGTTCATCATTTTGCTTGTTGAACAAAATCTTAATAGAAAACTCTCATACTTAGGTTTAATCAATAAGCATTTTGTCTAGAAAACAACACTGAAAATTCACACAAGCATTTAACGACCACACCAATCTCTCTCTCCCTCTGCCACAAGCCCCCCTTAAAAAATTAAAAACAGAATTACCACATGATCCTGCAATTCCACTTCAAGGTATTTATCCAAAGAAAATGGATTGGTAAAAAAAAAAAAAGAAAGAAAAAGAAAATGGATTGGTAATTCAAAAAGATGAATGTACCCCTATGTTTATTGCAGCAAGCATCATTTATAATAGCCAAGATATGGAAACAATGTGAGTGTCCATGGATGGGTAAATGGATAAAGAAATTGTGAGATATATATGTATATGTGAAATATATGTATATATATAGATTTAATTATATATATATAATGAAATATTATTCAGCCATGAGAAAGAAGGAAATCTCGCTATTTGCAACAACATGAATGGACCTTGAGAGCATGATGCTAAATGAAATAAGTCAGACAGACCTCAGATGAAATAAGTTATGATCTCACTTAGATACGGAATCTAAAACACAACAACAACAACAATCCAAACTCATAGACATAGGGAAGAGACTGGTGGTTGCCACAGGTGGAGGTGGGGATGGTGGCACAATGGGAGAAGAGGTCAAAAGGTACAAAGTTCTATTATAAAATAAATAAGCCATGGGGATGTCATGTAGGGCATGGTGATGATCACTAGTCATCCTGTATTGCATATTTGAAAGTTGCTAAGAAAGTAGATCTTATAAACCTTTACCACAAGAAAAAAATTTCTAACTACCTATGGTGACAATGTTAACTAGACTTATTGTGGTGATCATATCATAATGTATACAATATCAAATCATTATGTTGTGCCCCTGAAACTAATGCAATGTTATATCACCTATGCCTCAATAAAAACAAACAGAAACCAAAAACTCATGGCGACTTTATGACATAGCTGTTACTATTATCATCCCCACTTTACAGATTAGAAAACTGAGGCCTAGGGAGGTTCGATGACAGGAGGTTAAGGACACAGGCATTATGTGGCACTCTGGGGTGGAAGTCAGGAGGTCAGTGGCAACTTTGTGGCATTCTCAACTTACTGGTACCCACTTCTTGGGTTACACTATCACTGGGTTGGCAAATTTTTCACTGTAACTCATTCTGCTCCTCCTTGCTAATGTCTACACACTGAAATGCAGGGTTAGCCATTGCCAGAACTGCTTGTTGGATAAATATCATGTTTACCATTTTTACATGCTTCAATTTGGTTTGCAACTAGACCCTAAGAAGCCATTGCGGTTCAAACAACAATCTTCTTTGGACATAGACAGGAATCAAAACTTTCACACAAAATGGTAGAAAAGCTTGTGATTTGACAACTCAAAACATACCAGTGCCTCTTTTCTATTCTCCATTTCTGTGGTTTTCATGTTCCTATGCCCTGGCCAAGGGTGTTGTCAAAAATTATGCCAAATAGCATGACTACTGTTGACTTTTTTTCTTCTTTGGCAGTTTCACTACTGACTTGCTCTTTTTACTCTATTTTCTTTTGTTTTAAAACAAGTAACAGGGAATGAGGGGACAAAATAGCAGGTCCCAGTGCAACTCTTATCTTGAAGATACACTTATCAAATTTGGACTACCTAGGTGTCACCTAGGTGACAAATAAATAATATCTTTTTTGGAACTGAAAACAAATGTTCAAATAAAACTTGTCTGTGAATGTTCATAGCAGCACTACTCACAATAGCCAAAAGGTGAAAACAGCCCAAATGTCCCTCAACAGATGGATGGAGAAACACATTATGGTATAACCATACAATGGAATATTATTCAGTTATAAACAGAAACAAAGTCCTGATACATGTTGCAAAATGGGTAAACCTTGAAAACATTTTGCTAAGAAAAAAAAAAAAAGAGGCCAGACACAAAAAGCCACATACTATGTGATTTCACTTATGTGAAATGTCCAGAATAGGCAAATTTATGAAGACAGAAAGTAGATTAGTGTTTGCCAGGGGGTAGAGAGAGGGGAGAATGGGAAGTGAGTACTTAATGGGTACAGAGTTTCCTTTTGGAGTGATGAAAATGTTTTAGACCAAAATGGTCATGATGGCCGCACAACACTGTGAATGTACTAAATGTCACTAACACTACATTTTATGTTATGTGTACTCTACCACAATAAAAAAAAAATTCCTAGAAAGCAAGAAAATTTTTTTCAGATATTTGGGGGCATTCTCTCAAATTAATATTTACCCTAATTTCCCCAAAGAGAAAATTAACCAATTAAGATGTTTATTACACAGGTATAATCATGTGTCAAAACTCTTTGAATTGTTCTCAATAAGTCTGTGTTTCACTGGATATAGGTTTTACTCTAATAAAAATGAGCCAAGCAAGAGTAACAGGGAATACAACAGTACATACAAAAATAGTCTAAGGAAATGTGATATTGTACTACCTACACGATAGGTTGAACTACACAGCTACACTGCTGTGTGGAGCTCTAGGAAGCATATCATAAAAGTCATTTAAATTACCACTGAGGTCTAAAGGGATTCACATGTGGAATTGCAATCAGGGTAAGTGTTCAGCAGCCTGGAGGTCATGGCATGTTCTGTTACAGATGTTCCTAACAGCAGGGAACTTGCTTCTTGATCACAGGAAGTCTGAATGTAATTTCACATTAAAGTTCTTTGCCTGTAGAGCAGTCAATAATGACAAATATCCATTGCAGGGAAAATGTTTACGCTTGTTACATGGCTAGCTAATCTATTGCTGTGTCCTTACATCACCATTGCATTATGTATAAAATCATATGTTATCATATGTATCAGACAAACACATCAATGAAAGATTTTTCTCTTATTTAAATTAGAAGCATTTAAGAAGATTGTTCTCAAACAGGTGCAGACATTTAACAATATTCACCAAATATTTTTTGAACACAAGGTGCCTAAGGATTGTAATATTAGCACTCAATGCTGCATTCCTAACTTTACCTTAAGTAGATTCCTCAGCTACTTTTTTGTCTCATTTGAAGTAGCAGGTGATTGTGAAGACTTCCAGTTCACAAGGAACTTGGTCAGCTTTAGTGTTTATCTTTTCCTTGCTTTTCTTTTATATCACATAGAAATGGGGTTATATGAACAACTCTTTAAAATGACCTAAGTCAAATAGTGCAAGGGAAAAAATTAAATTACAAACTCCAGAAAAAACAAAAAGCTGATAAAGAAAAAAATGTAATTAAAAACCATTTCTTGGCCTTGCATAAACATTTATATTGTCAAAATATAAATCCTGTTTATTAAATTTCAACTTTTAGAATATATAGTTATACAACATATAGATATAACTTTGATTACAAGACAGAAAATAAATGTTAACCTAAAAAAAATGTTATTGACCTTGGCAATGTAAAAGTTCAAATTATAGAAGGCAGAAGGGAGAAAAAGAATACAAAGCAAGGGAATTAATTTCATCTCATAAAGAGAGAGCCAAAAGATACTGAGTAATTTGATGGAATTAGAAGTAAAAGTGTCAGTATATGACAGTTACTGGGACAGACATAGTACCTAACTGAAATCCCACTTCACTCTCTATCCCGGTGAGAGAACCCCAGTTTTGTTCAGGGTATCAATGTGCCCACGGGCAATGGATTATTCACTAAACCAGTGAGTCTCAACACTGGTTGCACATTGGAACTACTTAGAGGAGATTATAATTTAATTGGTCTAGGGCACAGTTTCTCAGTCTTGACACTATTGACATTTTGAACAAGATAAGTCTTTGTTATGGAGGGCTGTCCAGTGCATTGTGGGATGTTTGGCAATATTCCAACCTCAACCCACTGGATGCCACCCCCTTTCACGACAATAAAACAATGTCCCCAGATATTGCCAAATGTCCCATGGGGGACAAAACAACCCCTGGTTGAGAACCACTTGGACTATGGTGAGACCATAGTACACCCGTACAGTTTCTTTAAAGATTTTATTTATTTATTCATGAGAGCCACAGAGAGAGACAGAGACATAGGCAGAGGGAGAAGCAGGCTCCAGGCAGGGAGCCCAATGCAGGACTCGATCCCAGGACCCTGGGATCATCACCTGAGCCAAAGGCAGGCAGACGCTCAACTACTGAGCCACTCTGGTTCCCATATCAGTACATTTTAAAATATCCCTAGAAGATTCTAACATGTACACAAGGTTGAGAACGACCAATCGAAGCCAGTGATATCAATCCTGTTCTTGTAGGTTTCTCCAGCTCTCTGGCAGCTAGGTGTGGCCATGTGACTCAGTCCTGGCCAATGAGACTTGAGTAGAAGTTTGTTGGTGGGAGGATTTCTAAGAAAGCTATGCTTTTTTGGTAAAAGACAGCCAACATAGCTCCAGTTTCTTGTCCATGCTCTTCTTCCTCTCTGTATGCAGATGCGATGTCTAGAGCTGCAGCAGCCCTCCTGTAATCAAAAGGAGACAAGCATAAATATAAAAACTAGTTTCTTAAGGGTAGCAGAGAAGAAAGATAAAGAGAGCCTGGACCACTGCTGGCAGTTTCTGGTGCCTGAACTAACAATAAGATTGGACTTGTTAAGTGAGAAAAACCTCTGGCCGTGTGTTTAAACCACTGTAGTAAGGTTTCTGTTATTTGAGTGGAAAGCAAGCAACTGCTGTGATTATAAATGCAATGAAGAGTGGAAGGAAAAATATATCAGTGGGATGGGGTGGGGAGGAGAGAAAGCAGTATGAACAAGTTAAATGCTCATTTCTCATATCCAAGAATGCTAAAAGGACAAATCAAAACCAGTTATACATGCCCCCAAAGAATTGAAAACAGATATTCAAACAAACACTTGAACATGAATGCTCATTGCAGCATTATCCATAATAGCTAAAAAGAGGAAACAAGCCAAACATTCATCAACTGATGAATGAAAAAACAAAATGTTTATGGAATATTATTCAGCCATAAAAGGGAATAAAGTACTTGTTCATATTACAACATGGATGCATCTTAAATACACTTCACGAGGTGAAAGAAGCCAGATAACAAAAGGTCACATATTGTGTGATTCCATTTATATAAAATGTCCAGAATGGGCAAATCCACAGACACCTAAAATAGGTGTAGTAGAGTAGTTGCTAAGAGTCAGGGAGGTGAGCAATGGGGAATAACAGCTAACGAGTACGGGGCTTCCTTTTTGGGGTGATGACAATGTTCTCAAACTAGATAGTGGTGATGGTCACACAACTTTATGAATATACAAAAATCCATGGAGCTGCATTCTTTAAAAGGATGAAATTTGTTTCAATGAATTACACCTCAACAAAAAACAAAACAATAGAAATAGCAGAGAATTAGAGATACAGAAGAATCCACCAAAAGTCAGAGCTGAAAGTGATTCCTTTTTAGGAGCAGCAGTAGGAGCAAGAAATAATTGCTTTTCATTTAGTCCTTTCATATCCCTAGATTTTCTTTAAAACATATTTACATTACTTCAGTGAATTTTTAAAGAAAACTTAAGGGAAAAAAAAGTGACACAAGAATATTTCTTTGTGGCCTTGGCAAAGCTAGCAGCTCCAGTAAGGAAGAACTTTTTCTCTCCCACTTCCAGGCAGGTTGCCAATTTAAAATCCCCTTCCTTTCCTGCTGGCCTCTGCCAACGTGGTGTCAGACACCGAGAACTAAGTTTCTAAGTAAGAAAGCTTCTAAGAAAAATAAAAAGCACATTCTTAACTAAAATCACACGTTTATAATTCTTCAGGCCCGTGACTAGCACAACGTTTTCCATGAGAAAGAAAAAGTGAGGAGTATCCTAACTCAAAATAAATGGCCAGTCCCTTTGAGAGCTTTTCAACAAGAATAAGAAAGAAATATGTTCCATAGCAATAACCTGTCCCATCAATCCAGATCTCAGCTCCAAGTTAGGGGGACCCATGGATGTGGTCATTAGAGTCAGAACTCGGGAGCTATCGGAGCAGGTTATGCCCCTAGGTGGGCAATCTTTTTTTCTGGGGAAGGTACACTTTGCTCTGCAAAAGGCTTATAATCCCAGACTTTTAACCGACAGATTCTTGATGAATTTATAGCCCCAACTCCTTATAAGATGCAAATCTGGTGGCATGGCTGACAGCTGAGGGTGAACACGAGGTGGGTGAGAACCTGCATCTCCCCTAGCCGGCACCCCAGGCTTCAGTCTCAACTGGCATTGCCGCCAGATTCATTAGCAGAATCTACAACGAATGGAATCAGAAGTGCAGTTAACTTCCCCTGGCTACTTTTGGGGATCGACTAACCCCCAAAAGATTCCTTTTTAATGTTCTGTTATGTTGCACAACTACTTTTTGCTTAGCGTAAGGAGCAAAAAAACCTCTGGCTTCCAGCACAAAGACTCCCTTGAGTCAATCTGCATTTTTTTAATTCTTCAGGACCAGCAAAGTCTCCTCTTATTCAACCTAATTTTTCTAGACTACCAACTCACATTTTCTCTCGACTTTCTACAAGCGTCCTGACCTGCAGGTGCCTTCACCAGCCCACCCACCCACAGGAATTTTTTCATGCTGCTCAATGAGTTACAGGGATGGACAGAAGCATTTGGATGCTGTCCATGGGGGCCTGATCTTGCCAACTTCACTGGATTCTTAGCTCCTGCCTCAGTGTTATTTTCATGAAGCCTCACAGTAAGTGGGCCCAAATGGGAGGATACGGCTTGATTTTAGTTGTTAACCCATACAATGCATCCCAAGGGCATCACCATTTTGAGTCTGGAAGGCCTGTGTGAGCCAAAAGAACAATCATGGTGGAATTTCAGATGCTGTGGTTGAGGGGCAGGAGGTCTTTGGCTCCCACGTCACACCCAACCCCCATAATGAGGAAGAGGGGGCAGGAGCTGGGGGTTAGGATTGCTGCCAATAGGCACACCACCTGATACTGTCCTAATATCCGTGAAAAAGATGTGGCCGGATGGGAGGAATCTGATCAGCCACGACTCGGGAGCCTGTTTGCCCCGCCTGGAATAGGTGGACTGGTCGTTGTCGTGGAGGGGAACGGGGGTTGTACTTATCAGATGAGGATGATGGCTCAGGACAGACATTTATACAGTAAGACTGGGTCAAAAAGTAAGCACAGTTGAAAAGGTTTTAATACAAAGGACCCAACTGTCTCTAGGAGGATTTCAGCCCCGCTTGCCTCCCCCTACCCAGAAAACTGTCCTCCCACGAAGAGGGGGCTCTTCTCAGGAAGGGATTTTCAGGGGGGCCTCAACTTCCAACTCCACCTTGGAAGCTGACAAGTTGGAAAGGCTGGAAAATGTGTCCCTTGCCCCCTTTCACCTTCTTGTGGGAGGCCCCACACTCCTTCTGATGTCCTTCCCTCTCACTCCTCTCAGGAGTTGGCTGGGGAAGACTTCAGGCAGGACCGGACAGGGCCATCTACATTTTAGCAACGGGGCCTGAGAAGACTGAGGGGTGGAGTTTCAGGCAGTCACCTGCGGTGGAGGAAATCCTATCATTTGATAACCAGGCCGATCTGAGTTGGATTCCCAGCTTTGCCACATATTAAGTATGTGGCTTTGGTCAAAATACGTGACCTTGCCAAGCCTCCAGTTATTTTGACCATGAATTTAAAAGAACAACAGTATTTCAAACACCCATCAAAAGAATCTGGTTTAAGTTAGGCACCCAGTCAACATCATGTTACTATTATCGTTGATAAATATTATTGAGTTGCAATGAAACGCACTGGGATCAGAAACCTGCTTTGCTGGTTGACCGTTTTACCAAGTCTCTGCCCCTCTCTGGACTAGACTCTCTGCCTACACTGAGAGCCTGTGATTTCCAAGCAGAGGGCATGATGGAAGTCAGATGCCAGGGAGAGGCATGGTGTGTGTGTACGAGTGTGAGAGTGTGTGTGTGTGTGTTTGGCAGGGAGCATGAGTAGAAGTGTGTCCCTTTGCATTAGACTGAAATGTTACCCCAGAACCCAAACAGCCATGCAGGCGACAGCCTTCAGCTTCCTGCCACCAGACCCCCGTGACAATCGGTGTTTTGGAGAACCTGAGAGGCGCGCAGAGAGGCCAGTCTGCAGGGAACAAAGGTTGTGTTACCAGTGACTGCTGGTCACTTCCTCTCCCTCCCCAGCTGCTTGGAAGGCACGAGGGGGCTGGATGAGCCCAGCGAGTCCTTAGCAACTCTATCTCCGTGGAAAACGGAATGGCAGGCTCGGGGCCTCCCGAGGGGTGCTGGCTGGGGGCCAGGCCTCGCTGTCAGTGCTCCGCGGCTAAATTGAATCCAGCTGTTGCTGTGGAATCTGATATTAACAAATGTGTTTCTGGGGCAGCCGGTGCTTCCTACCGCGGGAAGCCTCAGACCCCCATCACAGCCCTGACGGAGATTTTGGAGGGGCCCCAGGCTGATGGGATCCCCGATCGTTGCTTCTGTGGGGAGGTAGGGGGGGCTCTCTAGTTGGGCTCATTTATCATATTGGTTATCACATTCATGAAGCGTCTGGATCTCTTGCCAGGTGCTGGAAGCCTGCCTCTCCATCTCGGGAGCCAGCTCCAGAGTAGCTTGATTTTTTGTGTGTATTAAATGTGTTTTCCTTCACCTGAGGCTCTCTCTTCACCAAACTCTGGAGGGTCTGACTGCTTGGAGCCAGGAAGCAGGGAGAATCCAGGAGCTCAGGGGCAGTGCTAGGTTGCCCTCCTCTGTTCTGAGGTCTACTGGGCATCACAAATGATCAAGCCCTCCTCTCGCCTGCTCCCTTCCTCCTTCCAGGCCTACTGTGTGCCAGGCATTCAAAAACAGTACCTATTGATTCCCTTTCACTATTTTTTATATTCCCCAAATGAGTGAGACCATATAAAGGGGAAAGGAGAAAAAATAAGTGGGAAATATCAAAAAGGGAGACAGAACATGGAAGACTCCGAACCCTGGGAAACGAACTGGGGTGGTGGAACGGGAGGAGGGGGTGGGGTGGGGGTGACTGGGTGGTGGGCTCTGAGGTGGGCACTTGACGGGATGAGCACTGGGTGTTATTCTGTACGTTGGCAAAATTGAACACCAATAAAAAATAAATTTATTTAAAAAAAAAAAAACAAAAATACGGCACCTAAGGACATTCTCACAGTAGCCTTGCAAGGTAGGTTGTATTCTCTGCTCACAGCAACTGTGACATAACCTGAGGAGGTCCCAACAGCAGAGGCTGGTAGAGTCACAATTTAAGTCAGGTCTAACTGACTGCAGTTGAGGGTTTTCCCCCCACTTCCATGGCGCACTCACCACACGGGGCCTGGTACAGTGGATAAAGAGATGGGCTAGCACCCCTGCTCCAGGACAAGCTGGCAGTGCAGGGAGGAGGAAGCAACCACAAGGAGGGACCAAATCAGGGCTGGAAATGATGATGTAGTTGCAAACCCCAAGCCATCCACAGAGAGGTGATGACCCGAGGGTGGGCACCTTTGGAAATGGTGGCTTTCTGAAGCGGAGTATACGATGACTCAGTGCAGTGCAATCTTCCAGGTTGGCTCTTGGATCAGGAAAAAAAATACTTCGAAGGACATTAATTAGGACAACTGAGGAAGTTTGAGTGTGGACTGTATTTTATTTAATAGTAATAGTAATGTAGCAATGTAAAATTTCCTTAATATTTAAATTGCAGTCATGTAAGAGAATGTTCTATTCTTAGGAGATTCAGCTGAAATATTTTAGGATGGTGGGTCTTCATAGCTCCAATTTCCTGTCCAATGGTTCAGCAGCTAATGCTAGTAAGTATATACACATAGAGATAAAGCAAAGTAGCAAAATGTCAACAATTGGTGAATTTAGATGAAAAGTATAAGGGTATTCATTGTACTGTTTTTGCAACTATTCCGTAGGCTTGAAATTCTTCCCAATGAAAGATTAAAGAAAAAAAAAGTGGGAGCAGGGGGAGGAGGCAGCAAGGGAGAAAAGGAGGAGAGAGGGCAGGGTCCTGGCAGCCGAAGGGGGATGTGAGTTTGGGAAGGCAGCAGAGACTGCAGGAAGGTGGAGGTTCGCAGGGACTTAGGGGTGGCTGAAGAACAGTTTGGAGGGCACTAAACAGGTAGGGTCTGAGGTTAGGGGGTGCAGGAAAGCTGGAGGGGGCAGAGGTGGAAGGTACCCTTTCAAAGTTTACTCCAGTGGCAGAATGGAGGACAGGTGGACAGGAGGAGGAATACTGCAAGGCTGGGCAAAGGCCTTCTTAGGACAGGAGCCTGAGCCCTTCTCAGGAGGTGAAAGGGCTGATGGGGACAGGGAATCACTGAAGAGTCAAAGGAGCCCACGTCTGTCTCCGTCCCCGTCCAAGCTCTTACCATAGCATAGAATTCTCTTACCTTCAAGTATTCATTATCTGCTGGTCTTTTCTCCCCACCAGGGTGTAAGCCCCAGGAAGGCTTCTGTTAATCTTTGTTGCTTTATCCTTAGCACATGTCAGGGGCTCCGTATTTTGGAATTGGTCAATGACAGGAGGCATAGTCATTTGCCAGGGCTGCGGTAACAAAGGCCCAGAGACTGGGCGGCTTACATGACAGAAATGCATTGTCTCATGGTTCTGGAGGCTGGGAGTCCAAGGTCAAGCTGTTGGCAGGGTTGTCTCCTTCTGAAGTCGGGGAGGAAGGATCAAGCCTCTCCGTGGTTCACAGATGATGGCCACCTTCTCCGTGTGTCTTCACACAGTCTCCCTCTATGAGTGTCTACTTCTTGGTCCAAATTTCCCCTTTGGATAAGGACACCACCCGCCCTGGATTAGGACCCCCCACCCTGCTATTGACCTCATCTTAATTCATTACATCTGTGGATGATCCTGTTTCCAAACAAGGTCACATGCTGAAGTTAGGACTTCAGCATATGAATTTAGGGGGACACAATTCAAGCCACCACGGGGACACAGGAGGGGAAAGAGGGAGATGGGGAGGGTGCGAGAGGGGCCGGGCCCTGGGGAAATGGGACTGGAGATGAAGCTGAGGCTGTTTGAGGTACAAGGGGGCCACCCTGTTGAATGTTAAGAGAAGTGAAGAAAGTCCTTCTGTTCTGTGTGGCCCAGAAAGTTGAACTACAGCCAAAGGGAGGAGGTTTTGGTTCTGCTGAAGGGAAACTTGTATGTTAAGAGATAGGACAGTCCAGAAGCAGAAGGGAGTTGCTCCAGGAGTGGGAAATGAGTGTCCCATCTCTGGGAGAAAGGCGAGATTGGTGGCTCCCCAGAGCCAGTACAGATGGCATTTCAGCCCCTGGGGTGAGAGGTTGCTCCAGACTGATGTATTCCTTCCTTCTTGTCAGGTGAGCAGCTGCCTTAGGCCAGGCTTGGGGCTGCACTTGAGGAAACCCCATGGCCTGGAACCCCCAGCCTGTCTAGTGGCCAGTGAGTGAGTGGCCATCCTGGAAGTCCATTCTGGTCCCTGTATTCGTGCTGAGATCTGGGGGCAACACTGCACCAGACGCCAACCCAATGAGGCCTCTCCCAGAGCCAGGGTAAGACTCTGCCCCCACCCACTTCCCCTATGAAATGCCACCTAGCTGGGGTGCTCACAGATTGCTCCTCAGGACGCACCCCAGGTCCCCAGTCCCAGCCCTGTCCCAGAGTGGGCCCTGGGCAGATCAAGACACCTGGGCTTTGGTCCAAATTCTCCAAGTTCTATTAGTGATGGTGACAGCCTTGGCCTCTGAGCACCAAGGCACCCCTCCTCTATGAGACTCGATGTCTTCACCTCTATAAATGAGAGCAGGTTAGTAAATCAGTGCAAGTGGATGGCAGGGTGATAGATGAACACTGGAACTGAGGACGGATCTGGGTTTAGGTCTCTGTTTTCTTACTTCTCAGCCCCACTGGGCAGGTCACTTAAGCTCAGTGAGCCTGTGTCTCATCCGTGAAATGGGCATGATCTCAGTCCCCTGCAGGGCAACTAACAATAGCCTGGCACTGGAGCAGCTCTTCTAGTGATTCATTTTGTTATTAAAGATAGTCTTTTGTAGACTCTGAAAAGTTGCAGACTAGTGAGTCATAGCTTTTAATAATCAACTTCAGACCATGACCTGCAGTCATTTAGGAAGGAAGCCTGGGGGTGGACATTACCTTGGGGAACCCCCAGTCTGGCTGCATCCTCTTTCCTCATCTCTGCTGGCCTGAGAAATCAGTCTCATGCCAGAAGGCCCTGTAGGGGCCAGACCAGCCCTTCCGCGTAAGGGGAAGTCCAGGCCTTGCTTTCCCCCCCTTGCGAGGGGCCACCTCTTCCAGAGGAACCCCAACCCTGCTTTGTAACCTCAGTCTAATCATGAGGAAAACATTGGGCAAATCCCAGTCGGAGGACATTGTGTAAAATACATGACCAGTCCTCAGAACTTTCAAGGTCGTCAAAAACAAGGGAAGTCTGAGAAACTGACCCAGCCAGGAGGAGCCTTGGGGAGCCTTTAGATGCGATGACTAAATGTAAAGTGACGCCCTAGGTGGGCTCCTGTACCAGGAACAGGACATTGGGTAAAACTAAGGAAATCTGAGTAAAGCATAGGCTTTGATTAACAATGGTGTGTCAGTATTGGTCCATTAGTTACAACAAATGCTTTACACAGACCTGAGATGTTCCTAACAATAGGATAGATTGCTTGGGGGGTGTCAGGGACTGAATGTTTGTGTCCAGCCCCTTAACTCATATGGTGACATCCTAACCCCAATGGTGATGGTATGAGGAGATGGGGCCTTTGTGAGGTAAATCGGTCATGAGACGAGGGTCTTCAGAAATGGGATTAATGCTCTGACAAGAAGAGACACAGCTTCTTCATGCTGAGTGAGGATGCAAGGAGAAGGTGGCCGTTCACAAACCAGGAAGCAGGTTGTCACTGGTCACTGGGTCTGCTGGCCCCTTGATCTGGGGCTTCCCAGCACCCAGCACTGTGAGAAGTAAAGGTTTGTGTTCAAGTCACCCCATATGTGATATTTTTGTTTATAGCAACCCATACGGAGACAGGGGAGTATATGGGGGCTCTCTGCACTGTCTTTGCACATCTTCTGCAAAGGCAAAACTACTCTAAAATAAAAAGTTTGGGGGGGGGGTTTGGGGGGCTCAGTCTCTTAAATATCTGACTGTTGATCTTGGTTCAGTCTTGATCTCAGTGTTGTGAGTTCAAGCTCCACATTGGGCTCTGTGCTGGAGATGGAGCCTACACTGAGCAAATGAACAAACAAATAAAATAAAGAGTTTACTTTTTAAAAAATGCTTGCTTTTTAGGACATCTGGGTGACTCAGAGGTTGAGTACCTGCCTTCGGCCCAGGGCGTGATCCTGGAGTCCCGGGATCAAGTCCCACATCGGGCTCCCTGCATGGAGCCTGCTTCTCCCTCTATGGGGAGGGAGAAGTCTATGTCTCTGCCTCTCTCTCTCTCTCTCTCTCTCTGTGTGTCTCTCATGAATAAATAAATAAAATCTTTAAAAAAATGCCTGCTTTCAAAAGAAAAAATTGTCACTAAAATGGTCATTATCTCAGAGAGTGTGGGAGTTTAGATGTCTTTATTATTTTCCTTCCTCTTTTGCGTAATTTTTGGTATTTATTATGATGAAAACTTTAAATTTGAAGAAAGAAGGAGTGAGAGGGAACAAGAGAGGCAGAGTGGGGAAAGAGAGAGATAGGAAGGAAGGAAAGTAGGAAGGAGGGAAGAAAGAGATGAAAGCAAGAAGGGCAAAGGAAGGAAGGAAGAGGAGAAAAGACAGAGGGAAAGAAAGTCTAAAGCCCATTGGGCAAGCAAACACCAACCAGGGCAGCTGTCAGTTGTCTAGGGGTGGGAGGTAGGCGAGGCCTGGGTCCTTTCTTGTTGAATGAGTCCTCAGAAGTGCAGGGGAGCCTCAGCCTCCCCCACAGCCTGGGTTCTTCTCAAACCCCAGTGCAGGTTTGTCTGAGGGCCCAATGAAGGCCTCAGCTCCCAGCTGCAGCCCCATCTTGGTCCTTCTGCTTCCCCTGGGAAAGTTGCACCCCTGGTGGTGAGAGTTGGGGGCTGGCCTGTGGCAGATAGATGACTCAGAAGCAGTGAGAGGACCAAAACATCACGTTGCCCTGGCCCAGGGGCTTTTCAAATTTCCCCGGAGCCCTCTCCCAGCCAGTGACTCACCCCTACCTCCTGTCACCCAAGAGAATAGCTCAAAGCTGTGTCACCTATTGTCAGGGAGGGAGTGTCTGTCTCTGAGGTCCAGGCAAGGCTTGAACCCTGAGGAGTCCAAAGTTCTTCCCAAGGTTTGGGCAGATTGTCAGAGACCTCACCATCTCACGGTTGGTTTTGGCCTTAACTCTTTCTCTGCATCTTCTCTGGTCTGTTCTGAACCATGGGGGTCCCTGAAGAAGCTCAGCACCTCGGTCAGTGTCTGGGTTCTTTAAAAAAAAAAAAAAAGCCATTCTCACCCATGTTCACGAGGGAGGCCTCATCTGCTGCATCACGAGAGAAGGTCACACTGGGGACTGCACACCAGATTTTTCACCAAGCCTGTGAAATAACCAAGGGCCTTCCCCGGGCATCTCCCTGCTCCTCCCCTGCACCGCCTCCACCCCCCTCCCTTCCCCGCCCTGCACCCTGCCATTTCAGAGCTCCCTGTCTTCTCCCTTACTCTGCTGGCCGGGGGGCTCTCCTGAGTCCCTGTTCTCCCATTCAGCATCCGAACCCCTCCAAATGCACAGCCGACAACCCAGCTGCGGGCTAACGGTAGCCACTCTCTGCTGGAGGCAGTTGGGTTTTACTCAACCATTTGTATTGAATGTGACATACAGAGTGAACAGGGCACATATCGTAGGTGCAAAGTGTGATGAATTTATAATTTATAATGAATGTATAATAGGAGGAAATTATGGGACTGGCACACTGACCAAATAACAGAGCACAGCCAGTACCCAGAAACTCCGCTCCTGACCTCCTTCCCCAAGGAGAACCACTGTCCTGACTTCTATCAGCATAGGTGGACCTCACCTGGCTCCATTGTTCCCGTCAGTGGGGTCACACCAGATGTGCTCCTCTGTGTCTGGCCCCTTCACTTCACCGCTGCTTGTGAGGCTCATCATCTTGTGTGCCGCTGCACATCTTTGTTCTCGTTGCCGTGTGGCATTTCATTATGTGGTTATATCCCAGTTTATCCATTTTACTCCTAATGGGCACTTGGGTAGTTTCCAGTTTGGGGCTGGTTTTTACATATCATGCATATGTCTTTGGGTCTCTTGATGGCCACATGCATGAATTTCTATCGGGAGAGGAATAGCTGGGTCAGGGGATCTGGAATAGGGGATTGTAACAATTTACACTCCCTCCATCAGTTTGTGGTGAAGAGTTTTCCAGTGTCTTCATGTCCTCACCAACACTGATAGCTTCTTTCTCGCTGTAGCCTCTCTGTTGGCTATAGCCATGGTGTGCTTGAAAACATTTTTTTCTTTTTCATGCCTTTTGACCTTCACCCATGTCACCCTCTACCCTCACACCCTGCTTTTGGCAACCACTAATCTGTTCTCTGTGTCTCTGAGTTTGGCTTTTCTTTTTTTTAGATTGCACATGCAGGTGAGGTCATGCAGCATTTGTCCTTCTCTGTGTGACTTGTTTCACTTAGTGTAATGCCCTCAAGATCCATCCATGCCATTGCAAATGGTAGGATTTCCTTCTTTCTCCTAGTTCAGTAACATTCCACTGTACCTATATGCCACATTCTCTTTATCCACCCATCCATCAGTAGGCACTTATGTTTTTCCAGCATTTTGCTATTATGAATATGCTGATATCTGTGGTTTTAAACAGTGAATATGATTTTTTAAAAGACTGCTCCAATGAGGTCAAGTCCCTGTGTTGTCCTCCCTCCTAGCATATTTGTAGTTTTTGACTTCTGCGCATGCTTTCTAATGGTCTCTTGCCTCCACCCGACCAGAAGCTTCAGGAGGGCAGAGGCTGCCTCTGGTTTGGCTTTCCATTTTATCCTCAGTGCAGAGTCCAGGGCCTGGCACATAATTGGCTCTTGTATCAACTAGGATTTGGTGTAGCAGGGATGGCCTACAGAAATACATGTTTATTTCTGTCTCATGTAAACAAGGTCTGGAGGTAAGGAAAACAATCACTCCATGATTATGGAATGGAGAGCCCATGATGATCAGGAACCCAGGTGTCTTTTACTTTGTTGCTTTGTGTGGTCTCCCTTTGGCTTTGATGTCATGATCCATGATGACTGCTCTAGCTGTCCCTGGCAAATTCCAGCCAGCAAGGGGAGGGATGCTGGCCCTGCTTCCTCGTTGTTATGGATGCTTCCCAGGAGCTGTGTATACTACTTTCACTTATATTCCCAAGTCTCATCATCACATATGCAAGGGAAATGGGAGGGATGTCCTCTATTCTATGTGTTCCCAGCTAAAAGTTGGGGTTCTGTTTCCAGGAGAGGAAGAATAATTAGCAGTGTCTGCCGTGGCCCTCAATAAATATTTATTGAATGGAAGGATGATGTCTATTTAATCCTCACAACACCCCTCTGAGGTGTTATTATCCCCATTTTACAGATGAGCACACTGAGGCTCAGAGAAGTTAGAGCTAAAGCCACCTCTGAACCGAGTAAATGGATGACCCTAGGGGCCTGGGACATCTGGCCCCAGATTCAGATACTCACTAGCCTCCTGTGGCACTCTGAACATTATCTTACCCACTCTGGCCCTATTTTCCCATCTGTACAGTAAGCCTATGGGTCTTTTTAGCTCTGATCTTCTGGGGTTCCCATGACAAATCTAAGGTCCCACAACTGGGAAGAGCCAGGGACTTCCAGTTCCCAGCATGAGGCTCCATCCAGGCGATAGTGGAAGTCTAAGGCTAGCTCTGTAAGGGCCGGTCCTCCACCCCCTTCCCTGAGGGCTCACTCAGAGAGGACCTCTTCCTGACATCAGCCTTTCCTGCCAGGATCCTCATCCTCACCTCACTGAGAGCCCCACAAGCCTCCACCATCCTGCTCAGCTTCCTACAGCCTGCTGTCCAGGATCTCAACCTTCCCCACCAACAAGGAGCCCCAGACCCTAGGTTAAAGGGGCTGTTTCTGACCCCTGCCTGGAGGCTGTGTGTGAGTCAGGAGCTACCGGGAATGCTGACTGGTTTCTGAGTGTCTGGTCCTGATGAACTGGTCAGGACAAGCTGGGTGTCTGGTCCTCCTCTTGGGCCTGCCCGCTGTCTTCCTGCTTACCTTTGACATGAGCTACAGACTGCAGCAAAATGCCTCCTTTCCCAGCCACCCCAGTGCACCCACTAAAAAACACACCTTTGCCTAATCCATAAGGAATTTGGCCTCCAGGCGCAAGATTGTCTTGCTGACAGTCTCCCCAGAAACCCAGTGAGTTCAGCCTCCTGGGTAAGCGCTTTCCCACTCCTGCTGCTGCATACATTGATGTGGCCTCCTGCGCACATCTAAATCTTCAGCTGGCCGAGGGACCCACTCACCCCTCGTCATCCTTTCAGCCAGTCACTAAGCATTTATTGAGCACCTACTGTAGGTCACATTGTGCTAACTGTAGGGAATACAGTTATGAAAAAATAAATCCTCATGGCCTAGAGGGGAGTGAGAAGATGGACGTTATACCCAGCATCCCAATGCATATGTGATTACTTCCACACACACTGAAGGAAGAGAATGTTTCCACGCTCTTAATTCTGCTGCAAACATTTATTGAAGACCTTCCATGTGCCAGGCTCTGTTCCATGACACTGTTGCAGAAAACCCCAAACTAGATTGGGGGCCAGGTTGCCAGAGTTGTTCCAGGAGGATGGGTCTGAGTTAACTAGGAAAGTTAGAAGGGAGCCCAGGTGAGCTGGTACGTCGGGAGAGTGCTTTAGACCAAGCGTGTGCATGTCCTGGAACTTGGTGGTACCTCCAACGGGAAGGGAGTGAGGCCAAAGGACAGAGACAAGAGAGAAGTGGAGGTGGCTCTGGTCCCTGTGCCACCTGCTAGTCCACTTTCTTAGTCAAACGTAATCTCTCCAGTGTAGATGCTTCACTTTCTGCCTTTCTGGCTCCAGAGAGTCACCTGCATGGGCCTGTCTGTGACTGGGGAGAAATTGCTGGCAAGCAGGCATTGGAAGGTAGAGAAGGGGCTTCCTGTCTCCAGTCCAGCACATAAGGAGCTTACAAGTCACCACTCCACCAACAATAAGCAAACCATTTAACCAACTAAAAATCAACAACTCTTCCTAGATCTGTCAGAGAAGTAAGGTCACAAGGAAAATCGGTAGCCTCCGGATTGGGGAAAACAGGCAGGCTGGATAAAGGGAGCCACTCATCAGAGCAGACACCCAAGGCAGGAACAACACGAGAGCTGGAAAGCCTGAACTGTACTTAAGGAACTACTGTAGGCTCAATGAGGACAAGTCTGAGAATTAAAAACTCTAGGGGGACCCCATTATGGGGGTTCCCAAGACTTTTGTGAGTTTTACCTCCAGAAACTCTACCTGGTTCTCACAGTGGCTATCAGAGAAAAAAAATCCCCTCGTGCTTTTGGCAGAGGCATGGGGGAAGGAACCCTATTGAAATTTGCCAGAGCATTCTGTTCTCAACAGACCAGGAGAAACTATCTTACCAGAACTTAAACTTTGGGGATTTTATCAGAACTTAACCAACCTGGGGGGAAGAGACACACAAACTCCAGCTCCCTCTACCCATCCTGTCCCACCTAAGGAGGGGACAAATGAGAAGCCTTGCAGAAGTTCACAATTCAGTGGTGGGAATTAGGGTAAGGATGTGTGTGGAGAGTGAGTGATGATCTTGGGTTCAGACAGGCCTGGTTTGAATCCTGACTGTGTGTCCTTGGGTAAAACACTCCACTCACTGAGTCTGGGTGTCCTCCTTGGTGAAATGGGGATTCTGTGAGACATATGTGGCCATCATCTTATTGATCATCAGACACAATAGTTGCTTGATAAGTGAGGAGTTGTTATCTGGTTCCAAGATAGGGTCCGAGCCTGCTGGCGTTGCCTTGGAACCACCCCAGACTCCAGCCCCAGGCAGCTTACGAAGAGGAGAGTATGACTTGTGGTTGAGGGTGGAGTGGGAGCACTTACAGGAGAAAGCAGTCCACTAGAGGGGCTGACAGTGACAGACAGGAGGTCAAGAGAAAACAGACACCTTGGGCTCTAAATGGAGAGGCCGCCTGGGACCTCAGAACAGACTCAGGGCCCCATGAGTCAATCCCAGCAATGAGGCCTGGCTAGAAGTCCAGAGCATGATTCTAACTGGGAAACCCCTGCTCCTGCCATCAAACTTCACCCAGCTTTGGTGAAGACACTTGCTGTCCTGGCTCCCACCAGGTCAGAGCCAGGTGACATGGAGCACCTGGAGTCTTAAAACTCACCCCCTTCATCCACACTCCAGATCAGCCCTTGGCTTCTGGCCAGACTGAGATCCTGAAGGTCCGAGATCCTTAACATTTCATTGGAATCCATCCGGCAGCTTGTAGGAGCAACCAGGTGGCTGTGAAGAGTATGTTGGGTTTTGTCTTAGAAGCACATGTCGGGAGGCAAGAAAAGGCAGACTTTGTTGTCTCCCTGGGCGGTGGCTGTCTGTTGTTTTGGGAGTAGCTGGAGGGACTGTCTGTCAGCAGGCCTGGGGAAGAGCACCCCCCCCCCCCATCCTGATGTGGTTGCTGCTGAATTGGGCTCTATTCACCTGGAATCTCAGCGTAGCAGGGTTGGAGGGGCCCTCAGAGGCAAGACAGGCCATCCCTTCCCTCCACGGGTGGGGAAACTGGAAACACCATTATCTGTGGGCAATGCAGCAGAATGATTTACTTAAACATGTGCCTGGGGCTTGCTTTCCACTGCTGTCAACACCATAGAATGTTGGAGCGCCCCCCACCCCACCCCCAGAACGTGGAGCTCAGCAACTTACCTTAGGCCCAGTGGAAGAAATGAGTGGCTTGGCTGTTTCTGGACTGATCTCAGAGAGGCTTTGCTTATGAATATGACAGCCCATTGGCAGGACTGTACTAGACAGCACAGGTGGGAGAGGATGGGCTGTGGACCTTGATAGAGGAGGAAGGAGAGGCCCAACATAAGGAGCTGGGCTTTTGGAAAATGATAGAGACTCACCACCAAGAAGTGGCTGGTCTGTGGGCAGCAAGGATGTTGAGATGTCCTGTCTCTGGCAGCACCAACCACACTCCTGGGGGCAGATCTGGGTCTAGAGACATCTATCTGCAAATGGGTCTCTCCTTGCTGAACCAGGATCCCCAGCATGGGACACTCCAGCTGAGAAGTGGGCCTTGCCTGCTAGATCCTGGGTAGCTGAGTCCTGGAGTCCTCAGATGACCCCAGGCAGAGGAAGAAGCCACGAAACCATGGCTGGTATTGGATCTTTACAACCTTGGCAAACAGAGTTTCCAAATGGATTATATTTCATTTAGAAGGACCAAGACATGTCATTTAGCAGTGCCAAGAAACATGACGTTTACCTTGAGGGCCTCCGGAGTATTTGTACCCATTCTTGATAATTTAAAAGGTTCCTTCAGCACATCAAGGGACATCTCATGGCCAGCTCTTTGTTCACATTGGCTGGTGTTCCCCTCTGAGACAGCTCTCCCTCTTCGCCTGGCACCATACGGCCAGTCCACCCTGCCTTCTCCCACCTTGCCTTCTTCATACCCCCAGAGAGGATCATCCTTTCTCCTCTGTTCCCAGACCCATCTCTTCATTCATCCACTCTTACCCCTTCTGACCCATTTCCCCATGGCAGCACTTTAAGCATTCCAGAATATCTGCTCGATCAAGTCACTTGGTGGCTTCAGAATGCCCTTAGGCTCACAACTTAAACCCACTCATGGCTTCTGGAACCCTGCCCCCTCTGGCCCTGCCCACCTTTCCAGCCTTACTTTCTGTACCTGCGTACCCTCATTGTAAGAACATAGGTCTTCTCTTTGGTGCTCTGATATGCAGCTCCTCCCCATCTCAGTGTTGTTCCCGATGCTATTCTCTCTGCCTAGAATGCTCCTTCCCATAACCTGGCTGACTCCAGCTCATCCTTCAAGACTTAAATCCATTTTGTTTGCTTCTGGGAGGTAGTCACTTTTTTCCAAAGACGATTACACCAATATGGGTATGCCATCCCCCACGCTCTTGTAAGATGGCACTGATGTTCCTCTTCCAAGAGGTAGAGTCTACGTTTCTTATGTGGACCTGCTAGATCTTTATAACTGCTCTGACCAATAGGAAATGATGGAAGTGACTCTGCGTGACTTATGAAGCCTAAACAAAGCAACATGGTTTCCTCCTTGCTCTTTCTCTCTTGGAATGGTTGCCCTTAGAACTCAGCTACCATGTTGTAAGGAAGCCCAGGCCACATACTGAGGCCTCCTGAGACTGTCCTGGGTGGCAGTCCCAGCTAGACCTCATAGATGTCAGTGAGCTTCTAGATGGCAGGAGTGGGTGGCAGCCGAAGGCAGATACTAACAGCCACTGACTGGGGCAAGATGAACTTCAGGCTCTGGTTCTCTGCCTGACTCTGGTCCACTTGGCAGCTCTTCCTGCCAAATGGGGGGATCTTCCAGTTTCTTCCCATCCCATTGGATGCAGCTTGCTAATTCCTGCAGTGGCCTTGGTGCCACCCCCACTGGGAGTGCTCTGTCCTGCTGCGTGCCCCATGACCCCATGACCCATGGTCACTGCATCTTTTCAGACCCACTCCCACATGTCTTTCCACTAGGAAGCCTCCCAGAATGGAGCCCTCTATATCTTGGGTCACGTTAGGACGTAGGCACCTGGAGGCCTCTGGTCAGCCCTAGGGTGAGGCAATGTGACATCCTCAAATCTCCTCAAATGAATATAAGTTGACAAAAACTTGTTGGGTACGCAATGGAACAAGCACATAGCCCCTCTCCAACTTCCTCCCCTGAGACATTTTCATGGTCTGCCCAGTTGGACCTTCCCTCCTCATTGCCGTAGCAACATACATCTGGGGACAAGCCACGGAGACGTTGCAGGGGGCATGAGACCCCCATCTGTCCTTGGATGGTTTCACCTCCCTTTCTGGACATAAACTGGTCGGCTGCCTGGCATAGCCTTCTTTCTGCTGGTCCCAGTTTCCTTTATTCTACTTTTCTAGCTTGCTGAAGATGTTGGCACGTTTATGGCACCGCAGGACAAAAAGGAACTGAGATTCACATTTCGCAATTCTTGAAACAGATTTGGTGTCCTTTGGACATTCCAGGAGTCATGGTCCCCACCCTGTCCTGTCTGCACCCACAGTCCCTGGGGGCTCTGTCCACAGATGAAAGAATGCAGAAGGGGTTTGTGGGGGGCTGTGCCAGGGACCGATCTGGGGGTCAGCCGAGGCAGCATAGAACTCAGCCCGCCTTTAACCTGGGTGCCTAGCACCCTCCACTGAGCTCTGGTTTTGAAGGACCCCTCTGCACCTACCTGCACAGATGCTGCTAGGGGGCCCTGCTGAGACTTGCTTGGATCATGAGACATGCTGTTTGTTTACTTGAACATTTTCCCATCTCCTGCTCCCTGCACACACAGCTGTGGCACACACGGGCATCTGTGAATTTTCACCACCCAGAGTTCCCTTGGCGCCGGTTGTCAGTGGTGACTCAAGGCTACGCTGCCTATTTCCCCAGAGGAATTTCTTAGAAAAGGATGGGCCCTGTACTTCCCAAGTAGTTTTCTATACCCACCCCACACCTGTCCTTGCAGAGTTGCTTTCCAGCCTCCTCAGCTGGGGCTATTGGGCAGCTGCAGTTGGCCTGGGTTTGTGGTCCCAGCAGCCCAGCAGGAGTTCAGGTGGAAGCAGTGATTACAGAGGAGGCACTGGAAGGCCACAGGAAACCATGGGATGTGGGCACGGAAGGGACTGGGCCTTTGTGGGCAGCAGAGGAGGTCGAGGCACAGAGAGCAGATCAACTTTCCGATGTGTCCATCACTACACCTAACAGTGTTCCTCCTGTGGCCTCACCAGGAGGTGGCAATGGCTGACTGTGCACAGGGATGGAAACTAATTAGACCTGGCATGAGCACTGACCCTGTAAGCACCTGTAAGCTGCTCAGCCTCCTATGAAAGCGCTTGGGGCAAAGGACTCTGACCCATGGGGCTGGCATTAGCTAAGCCAGTCAGGTTTGGACCAGACTAGGGAATACAGAGCAACTGGGCTATTGGAGCAAGAGACCAGAGGGGACAGAGATGCCACTAGAGATCCTGGAGCTGAAGCTCCAGGCTGTTTCCACACTACTTTAGGTTACTCTGACCCCAGGTCCTAGTGGACCACATTGTGCCCTCTCTCCATCACTACTCCCACCTGCCCGGTGGCTCCTATCTTGGCCATGCCTATTCGAATATACCTGTGTTCAGTGGGGTTTTTTTCTCTATTAGGTTTATGATTTTACATTTAGACCTACAATTCATTTTGAGTTAAATTTTGTGTATGGTATGACATATGGTATGACATATGGATTTTATTACTTTTCTATGTAGCATCATAAATTGCCACAAACTTAGTGGCTTAAAACAACACACATTTTATTATCTCATATTTTCTGAAAGGAGTCTGGCATAGCTTACTTGGCCTATTTTTAGGGTCCTACTAGGCTGAAATCTGGGTGTTGGTTGGGCTGTGTTCTCATCTTCAGGCCTGGCCAGAAAGAATCTGCTTTCAAGTTGGTGGGATTCAGTTCCTTGCAGTTGTGGGACTGAATGCCCTGGCTTCCTGCTGGTCACCTTCAGCAACTAGAGGTCACCCACAGATCCTTGTCACATGGACTTTCCAAACACAACTGCTCATTCTATTAAGCCAGCCAGAGAGACTCTGGAGCAGTGGCTAGCAGGATGGAGTCTTCTACAATGTAACAGTCACAGGAGCAATATCCCATCACTTTGTCATATTCTGTTGATTATAAGCAAGTCTTATGTCCCACCCACACTCAAGGAGAGAGAGTTACATGACCAGGAAGTGAGGGTCATGGGGGCCTGTCGCACGGACATACCATTTCTGAAAGGAATATCCTCTCTTCATTGAATTGTCTTTGTACGTTTGTAAAAAACCAATGGATTGGGGATCCCTGGGTGGCTCAGCGGTTTCGCGCCTGCCTTTGGCCCAGGGTGCAGTCCTGGAGTCCCGGGATCGAGCCCTGTGTCGGGCTCCTGGCATGGAGCCTGCTTCTCCCTCTGCCTGTCTGTCTCTCTGTCTCTCTCTATCATAAAATAAAAATAAATCTTTAAAAAAAAAAACAATGGATTATATATACGTCAGCCTATTTCTTCCATCCCACTGATGTGTGAATCTGTCCTTTTGCCAATAATATAATGTCCTGATCTGATCTTTATACTAAATCTGGAAATTGGGTAGTGTGAGTCTTCTTTGTTGCTCTTCTTCAGAATTGTTTTTGGGTATTCTAGGGTCTTTGCTTTTCTGTATAAATATTATAACCAGCTTGAAAAATTAAAAAAAAATCCTTCTGGGATTTTGTTTGGAGTTGCTTTGAATTTATAGAAATGATTAAAAAAAAACTGAGTCAAGATTTAAAAATAGATTCGAATTTACATTTTTAAAAACTCCAGATTTCTAGGTTTTCTTGAAAAGCAGAATGATGGAGAGGGGTGGTATGTCTAGGTGGCTCAGTCGGTTAAGCATCTGACTTTTTTTGTGTATATTTTTTTATTGGAGTTCAATATGCCAATATATAGCATAACACCCAGTGCTCATCCCGTCAAGTACCCCCTCAGTGCCCGTCACCCAAGCATCCGACTCTTGATTTTAGCTCAAGTCATAATCTCAGGGTTGTGGGACTGAGCCTCGCATTGGGCTCCATGTTCAGCATAAAGTCTGCTTGAGATTCTCTGCCTCTCCTTCTGCCCCTCCCCCCTCTCTCTCTCTCAAATAAATAAATCTTTTTAAATTAAAAGAAAAAAGCATGATAATGGGGCAACGCTAGGCCTGCAGTCCTGCAGGGCAAGCATCACCTCCTCTCTCTGCAGATGGGCCCTGTGTACTCAAGGCATCTGAGGTCCCCACCACCAGAGTGACTTGGGTGCCCAATGCTCCACATTTCCACCGTTTCTGCTGCCCACCTGGCCTCTCCTAGACACCTAATTTTGTGATTCCTGTGTCAGGTTCTCTCTGCTCTGGCTTTTGGAGCAGGAGGCTCTCACTTGAACTTTTCACCTGGTTAACATCTTCTGATAATTCAGAGCTCAGTTCTGTACTCATGGCCCCTGAGAGGCCTTTCTAGACACAAGTGAAGAGGGAACCCCAAGCATGTGATCTTGGAGCTCCTTGTGCTTCTGCTTTTCAGACTGTGGCCCAGCCCAAGGGTGAGGTGCTTGTTGGCATGATTAATTGTTCCATGTCTCTGTCTGCCAGAGGGCTCCGTGAGGGTAGGGACCATGTCTCTTGGCCATTGCTGTATCTCCAGTGCCTACCACAGTGTCTGGTACATAGTAGATGCTCCAAGAATAGATGATCCCTTTTCCCGGGCTGTAGCTGGTGAACTTACCAGCTGCTTCTTGGATGCCCTCCCTCCCTGCTCATCTCTACCCCTGTGGTCTCCTCCCTTGATAACATGCTTGTGAAAGTGGCCAAGTACGACCCTTGGTCCCTGGTCTGGAAACTGCCAAACACTAACAGGACAAACAATCTCCCTGAGAGGGTGGGGCTGGCCTTGGCTGGAAACCCAGAACCAGCTTTCCTGTGTGGCTGTTTTTCTTTCTCTTCCTTTTTTGATTTTACTTTGTAAAATTAAAGCATTATCTACATGCATGAATATGCACAGATTCTAATTGTTCAATATTTTGACAGTTGTATACACCTTTATAACCAGCAGTCAAAAGAAAATATAGGACATTTTCATCACCCCAGAAAATTCTCTCAGCCTTCTCCCCTTACCCACTGCTTTCTTTTTTTTTTTTCAAAGATTTTATTTATTTATTCATGAGAGAGAGGGAGAGAGAGAGAGGAGAGAGAGAGAGAGAGAGAGGCAGAGACACAGGCAGAGGGAGAAGCAGGCTCCATGCAGGGAGCCTGACGCGGGACTTGATCCCAGGTCTCCAGGATCATGCCCTGGGCTGAAGGTGGCATTAAACCGCTGAGCCAACCGGGCTGCCCCCCACTGCTTTCTGATTGTCATTCCCAGAGAGCAGTTTTGCGTGTTCTAGAATTTCATATAAATGGAATCATGCAGTGTATACTCATGTCTGGCTTTTCTCACCCATCTGCCCATGCTGTGTCTCTACAGTTGGAATAGTGTGATCTGAGTGTCTGCTGAGTAATTCCATCATATGAACATCCCACAATTAGTTTATCCATTCACCTTTTGGGTACTTGGGTTACTTCTAGTTGGCTCTTAGGAATAAGGCTGCTGTAAGCATTCTTGTACAAGTCTTTTTGCGAACATATGTGTTCATCCTCTTTGGTAATTACCAAGGAATAGAATTCTTGGGTCATAGGGTAGATACGCTTCTCACTTTGCAAGAAACTTCTGGTTTGTTTTCTAAAGGAGCCTCAGCTTGCTCTTCCTCCTCTTGGCTTCCTCGGCTCTGGATAAGAAAAAGAGATTCCAAGAAGCAGGAAATGTTGGAGCTGAAAGAGGTTTCAGAGGTCAGTCCTGCGCCTCTCATCCTGAGATGGGGGCCCAGGCCTAGGGAGGGGCAGGGCTCATCCACGGAACCTCTGTGAAACCTGACAGAGCCAGAACCAGTACTGGTGTCTGGACTCTGGCCTAGGGCTTGGAAGACAGAGGCACCATGTCTTCCCAAGAAGAAAGTTTCCCCATTTCCTGGGGATACACCCTGTCCCTGGCCAAGTTGATTTAAATCGTATTCCCAAATATCATGTGTAGCAGAACGCCTTGTTAGAGATTAAACCTGGTTTTATTCTTCCTTTCCCTTATTCAAGACATCAAAGAGCCCCTCTTCGGGTGATGTAAGAGAGATCAGCCTTGGGGAGGGCTAGTTGTCTCAGGTGTCTGTTCCCACACAGACTGCACCAGGGGAGCTGAGGGTCTGTCTTTCCTGCCCACAGGCCTCAGCCAGGACCACCGTCCTAGGGTCAGAGAGCCCTCAGCAAAGACCTGCAGGCCAAGGGACTCCTTTGGCAGCAAAGAAGGAGCAACAGAGGGCATGTGAGTGCGGCAGCCACTGCCCCACCAATCTGCTCCACTGGAAGCTTTGTCCTGGCAAAGCAGTGAAATAAATACACAGGTAAGGTGCCAGCTTGGAGGTATCACCCCGCCAGGACAGGGAGCCGCCTGCAGGATGTGCTATGCTCCTTAAACCAACAGCTGCTCCACAGGTAGAGGAGGTGGGTCTGGGAGCCAAGGGATCAAAGTGGTTACGGCCGGCCCTGTTCCTTCCAGTGAGCTCTTGAGGACTCAGGGCTTCCTGTCCTGGCAACTTTCCACCCTTGAATCTGGAGGTCCTGGCTCCCATGGGCGGGGGGTGCTTCCATCGGGGTCACAGTGAGCCCCGCTTCGACCCACCGTGCCCACTTTTACCATGAGTGTGCAAGTACAGTGAACAGAGGGCATGAGTCCCTACGGGGATGAGAATCTGGGTCACCCCAGAAGACGAGCCACCTGGGCCGGCAGAGGGATGAAAATTCAGCATGGGTCATGCAAAAGGGAAATGAGAACCAGTTATGGCCTCCGGAACAGCTATAGGAGTTCGCTTCTCTAACCTCCCTTGGAACGTCCCCCCAGACATCATGACCACACAGTCCTGGAGACATAGTACCCAGTGGAGTGAACTTCGCGCGAGAAGCAATGGGTGCTGAGAGCTGCTGGGCCTATGTTCAGGGGGTTGTGGGTGCCACAGCCACACCTCATTACTGGACTGGTGTGTCCACCCGCTGATGCCTGCAGAGGGGCTGCCTGTGTGGATGGCTCCACTCGGTGACTGACCGTCACAGTGCGCAGTGGTGTCCGGTGGGACTGTCTCTGGCACATCTCACCCCACAGCCTCCTGTGGGGTCAGGGAAAGCCACCTCAGCTGAGACCGCATCCTTGCTTACCTTTGTCCCTGGCCCATCCTGCTTCCCTCCTCCTCCTGAAAACCTCCTTCCATAAACCACTTCCCCAAATATCCCTGTGAAGCTCTGCGCTTAGGCACCACCTTGGGTTCTCCTGGCCTCACCTGGCTCTTGGGCCATCAGCCCCTTGCTCCTGGAGCACCCCAGCTATCACCCCTCGTCATCTCAGTGTCTCACCTCCCTGGGGCCTTGTCCTAGCTGGTGGTGCACCTGTCTTGCTCAGAGCTGGAACAGCGCCGGGTTCGGGGGCCCCCCAAGGCGTGGGACTTAGCGGTTCTGGACTCGCAGCAGGGGTAACCCTCGTAACATCAGAGAGTTGTTACGTAGGTTCAACAAGAGTCCGCTCGTGTGTACCTCGTTTCCACAGCGCCGGGCACATAGTAGGACTCAGTAAATTCGCGCTGTGGTTGCTGTCACTTTGTGGCCTGCCCATCCGCACCTGGGCCGAAGCTGGAGGGCTGGGAGTGGGGCTGCTCAGTACAAGCTGGCTCCTCACGTTCTACCTCCTGTAGAGCGGAAGCAGTACGTGGTGATTTAGGTTGGTCCTGGGGCAGACTTTGGACTGAGGCCAGAGACGTGTAGCATGGCCACTTTTGCTGCAAGTACAGAGAAGCAAGGAGGCCGGGTCTGCTGCGGAGAGAGACAAATGAAGCAAACCCACTGGGGGAAAGAAACAGGAGACAGGGAGGGGGACATCTGGACAGTAGTGACAGCAATCCACCTCCTGGTTCCAGACCTGGCTCCTGATTAATCTGCTTCTGGTTTCAGCCAGGTGGAGAGGGTATCTCTTCCTGCAACCAGGTGTCTGGACGGAGACATTAGGAGAAGTGCAACATCCAGCCCCTGCTTACTACCCAGCCCCCTCACCCCAGAGGGAGTAATGGGAGGTGCTGGCCAGGTAAGGGACCCAGGCTGCCCAAGTGACGAGGGCCACCAGCCCCACGAGGACGGAGACCGTGCTGCCTTGTTCACGCTGCGCGCTCTGTTGACCGCACATCCAAGCTGCCCAGGAAACCTCTGCGGATGAACAGACGGTTCGAGCTGCCTGGGGCTGCTGAGCCGGGGACGGGGTCTCTCCGGGAGGCTTCCTGGAGGAGTGGGCCAGAGCCGATGTCTGGACAACCAGCTCATACTCCCGGGGTCTCACGGCCACCAGCCAGCAGCAGTGCAGGCACTGACCTCGGCTTCACAGATGGGGCACTGACCCCCCGAGAGGGCAGGGCTGAGCCCAAGGGCATCCACAGCAGAACTGGCACCAGAACAGGGGTGGCCTGGCCCTGAGACGAGATGGGCTTGGGGGCACAGGGGTCCCCGATGACAGACATCCAGAGAGTAGCTGCATGAAGCGAGAAGCCGGAGTTTCTTGGATGCAGTAAGGGAGCGAGCTCAGGACAGGAGCACCCTCTCTCCCTCCGCAGAGGCGGGGTGGGGGTACTGGGGCAGGGGAGGGGGTCAGGGCGCCGAGAATCACCCTGGAGCGCAGGCCAGCTGGACTGCTAGACTTTACGTGTTCCAACTTTACAAATATGAAATGGCCTTCTTTTTGCTGCTTTTCTCTGGCCCGCCAACCGGCGTGTGATGCTGAAATTGCACACAATTTTTAAAGAAGAGAAAATCTTGTTTCCTTGGAGAGCCATGCACGAGTGGTCTTCTGTGGATGTGCTTTCCAGAGGTGTCTCCTAGGTCCCCTCGGCAGGGGCCACCTGGTGAAGACCCGGGGGACGTTCCAGAAACGCCAGTGTTCACGCGGCCCCTGAACCAGGTGTCACCCACAGGGGTCCTGGCCCTGGCCCCTCTGCTCTTTCTCTTTTTGTGTCCTGGTCTGGCCTGCACAGGAGGAAGGGGATGGAGCCTTCCTGACAGCCTGTTAGCAGGCAAGGCTGTGCTTCCCTCGGTGGGGGTGCGGAGGGCTCCGGAGGGCTGAAATCCTTGGTCAGCTGGGTGCTGGCGACGTGGTAGGCCTGGTTCGGCGAGCTGCCTATTTAGGGCTCGAGCACTGTTCTGTGTGCCACGGGGCCCACGATGATTAATACGGGGCTTAGCAGATGCAAGCTGACGACAGGCATGATCTTACGAAACTGAGTTACATAGGGGAAACTGAGGCTCAGAAGAGTTAAGGCACTCTCTTGAGTGGAGGTTATATGGCAAGTCATGATTAAGGATAAATCTTTGCTCCCCAAAACCTAACCTGCCTTTTCCCCAAAGGGGACAAGTACATTTTCTTGTACTTGGGCATGGAATTCTGGTCCCAAGTGACAGGACCGACTGGCCCCTTGGTGCTGGTCCTTCTGGAGGCTAGAAATGGAGGGCCAGAGGCGCTGCTGCAGGAGAGACGTCCCAGTTCAGGGGTCTTGGGAGGATTTAGCCCTGACAGGCAGGCCTCCCAGGACAGACACGTGGGAGCGCAGTGGTGGTCCCTCGGGCACTGGAGGTCCCCAGTCCCCACCCGGCCACTCCCTCAACCCTCCGTGGGATGTTGCTGGGTCCGTGGGAATCGTAGGCTGCCCTCCTGGCCCGAGAGCCAGCGAGGGCTGGAGCCGGGGCTGTCCACAAGGCTCAGATGGACGCTCCAGAAGAGCTTTTCCAAAGAGCAGAGAGACGTCTTGCTGGCCCCAGGCCCCCACCTCCGGAAATGGAGGCAGAGTGCACCCTTTAGGACCGAGCCAAACTCTCCTCCCTGACCTTCTCCGGAGTTCCTCCGCTTGGCCTCCCCTCCCATGAGCTGTTTGCTCTGATGGGGACACTCCTCCACGTCCCCAGCTCCCCCATCCCCGCTGGCACCAGTCTCCCCATTCATGCTTCTGCTCTCTGGCCCTCCAGCCCTCAGCCCTACTCCCACCAAAAGTGCAGAACTTGGCAGGTCTGACTAGAGACTGACACAGCTGGTTGATGACCTGGTGGATGCTCAGCTGTGGTTCCTGAGCCATCAGGGGAGGGACCGAGTGTGGAGGTTTGGCTCTGCAGGTCACAGAATGGCTCTGCCTCAGTTTCCTCATGTGCAAGGTGGAATAACCTCTACCCACAAGCTGCCAGAAGTTTGGTCCTAGTAAATAGGATGGTGAGAAGCTCTGGCTGGGACTGGGGGGTGCCCTGAAGGACACTGGGAAAGACCAAACAGATGGGACCTGATCTCCAGTCTGGAAAGGGGGTGGTAGAGAAGGAGCAGTGTTGGGGCTTGTGTCATAAAGTCACTTCCTGGGGCACCTGGGTGGCTCAGTGGTTGAGCATCTGCCTTCAGCTCACGTTGTGATCCTGGGGTCTTGGGATCGAGTCCTGCATCAGATTCTCTGCATGGAGGCTGCTTCTCCCTCTGCCCATGTCTCTGCCTCTCTCACTGTATCTCTCATGAATAAATAAATAAAATCTTTAAAAAAAAAGTCCCTTCCTGTTGGGGGTGGTTTGCAGGCACACGTCCTGGCCTCATCATGCAGATTTTCATGGTGGTCATGGACACAGTGACATGGGGATGCAAAGCCCCATGGGGTGGTTTAGATTGAGACAAGCCTTGGGGCAGCAGATGGACTCCAGCCTGGGTGCTGGAATGTCTGAGGGAGCCCGCTCCCTCTGCCCAGGCCATCTCGGTTGTGGATGAGGGCCTCTTTCCGCCAGCTATCCCAGGTGCCCTCCCAGTCCTGGGGATTTGGGACCAAGGAACCAGGTGACCCCGGCAGTCACTCTCTAATACTTCCACTTCAGGGGGACCAACCTGGGCACATGGTGTTCAGGCTGGTCCTCCATACCAATGCCCCAGTCTGGGGATGCCCCTGCAGGTGTCAGACAATACTCTTCCAGGGACATAGTGGATTAAGATCTAGAGTTGAGCCTTGCCTCACCTAATGGCTGACAGTTGTGGGAACCCAAGCCAGCTGACCTCTGTACCCACTGTGAAGTAGGACTTGTCCTGGGCTGGACAACCTCTTCCTTCCTGAGGGTGTGTGCTGACCGCTTTGGACTCCCTGGCCCCCTCATCTGTGCTATGCTGGATGGTGATGGGGTCTTTGGGGGTGTGCATGAAGGCGGAAAGAAGCTTGCATGTGTCAAGGGTGCCAGTTGCATCCCTCCCTCCACCCTCATTCAGAAACTGCCCTGGGATGGTTGTGATGGGAGCCAGCTTCCACCAGGAAGTGATGCCCAGCTAGGCTGAGGGTGGGGGGAAACCAGTCCTACAAGCAGGGGGGTGCTGGAAGGGGCTCCTTTGGCCCTTCTGGCTCTGTGCTCCCTGTGGCATCCTGCCTCTGCAGTGTCTTGAGTTTGAGAAACACAAGAGGCAAGATGAGGCCTTGAGGAGGAGCCTTACAGGACCTATATGCCTCATGAGGGGCACTGACAGGCCCTCAAGGTGCATTCCTGATAGTGGGTGTCAGGAGAGATAAGCTCTCGCCCAGGGGCCAGGCTGGGTTGCAACAACTCTCAGGCGGGGTGTTGGTTTGCAGACTGAGGGTACACTGGGGTCACACGTGGGTCTGATCTTGGTGGTCTGGGGTGTGGCCTGGCCACAAGCGTTTTAGAACTTGGATGTGCAGCCAGGGCTGCAAGCCAGGAGCTCCAAGGGCAGGAGCATCACTTCCACTCAGATGAGGAAACAGACCTGAGGCTCAGTAACCTCGAGGTCACACGGCAGGAAGCACCAGAGCAAGACCCGAGCCCTCGTGGCCAGGCCACCCGGCTGTCCCCCCTCCCGCAGCACGTCCCACCTCCCCCCTTCCAGCTAGGCCTCGGCTCCTTAGCCACACACGGGGGGAAGCACGTGCCCTGCCCGCCCCGGGGGGCTGGCGAGGGGAGAGGGACCTGCAGCCCTGGAGCCTCAGGTCGGGGCGGGCGCGGAGCCCGGCAGCGCCTGAAGCTCCCTGCCGCCGCCGAGGGAGGCCTCTGCTTCCTGCAGCCTGTTTCGGTGGATGAAACCCTAGACAGATGCTGGAGCCAGACAGGCGGGCAGACAGGCGCATTCTCTTCAGGGCGGCCTCCTCCTCTCTGGGAGCGGGACGGGGACGGGGACGGGGACGGGCAGGGCCCGCCCAGGCTGACCCCAGACTGGGTTTCAGGCCGTGAGGCCCAGCAGGGCTCCCTGGGGCCGTGGTGGGGGTGGGAAGGGAGGCCCCAAAGCTGCGGTGTAGTCGGTGCTGGGAGGCCGGTGGGAGGGGCCGGTCCAGGAGGTGCCACTGGCTGTGGCCGCCTCTGCCCTGTTTCTGGCAAATCCCTGCTTGCCAATGACGGCCACCGCCCCGGAACCACAGGTGTCAGGGGGCTGGAACTGGAGCTGCGGAAAAGGCTTTTTTTCAGTTTTCAAAAATCACCAAAGCTCCTCCTACTGGTCTGCACCCCCCTAAGTGAAATGGAAGGTGGGTGTGATGGAGGCAGGGGCTCACCCCAGGCCGTGCGGGGCGGCTTTTCCTTTTTAGAGCTGTGTTCCCCGAGCGTCCCGCAGGAACAGCGCTGGACGGGCCGCGCTGCACAGGACGCAGCTTCCCCCACAGCTTCTCCGGGCAGCAGCCTGACGACCCTGACCCGGGTCACGGGCTCTCAATTCGGCGCCCTGGGTGGGGGCAGGGCCCGCTGGGCGCCATTCTGGCTGCCACGTCACCTCTGGCCGAATCCTGGACACGTCGGCCTGGACAACTGCAAACCTGCCAGCGGCCCCGCGCGGCGGCTCCTCGCAGACTCCTCAGTGTCGTGTGGGTCACGAGACAGAATTAGGCTTGGCGAGCGCTCGGCGCCAGGGTCGGGTCCTCGCGCAGCTCGGGGCCAGACAGTGGCTCTGCCTGCTTCCCAGGTGGTGACATCGGGGGGCCCTGTGGAGGCTCCAGGTCTGGCCCACACTCCCGGTGAGCGGAAGGGACAGGAGAGCATCTGGAGTCCAGAGGATGAGCCCTCGGACCTTTGGTTAGGAGACGTGGAGCACCTGCAAGGCTGTGAACAGGGGGGTGTCCTCGAGGGGCTGCTGGTCAGAGCCACGGCGATGGCTCAGAAGGTCACTGAGTGGGGCCCGGTGTGAGGCGCTGGGTATGAGCACCCCTATTCCGCACGACGCCCCTGGGGCAGGGCGTGTATTCCATTACGCCTGTTCACAGATGAGGACGTGGAAGGGTACGAAGGCCTGACTCTGGACAGACAGGCCTGGTGTCTGGCCAGCTGGGGAACCGAACAAAGAAAATCACAGCAGGGGGCACTTGGGTGGCTCAGGTGGTGACCTCCGGGGCCCAGGCCTGGGATCAAACCCTGCACGGGGCTCCCTGCTCAGCGGGCAGCCGGCTTCTCCCTCTCCCTCTGCCGCTCCCCCTGCTTGTGCTGTCAAATAAATAAATAAAAAAAAAAAAAAAAAAGGAATTCACATTGGGGGATTTTTCAGGCAGCCTCAAGAGGAAATGGGACACCGAGGAGGATAAGCAGCAGCAGGAAACAGCTTGCGTGAAGGTAGGGGCGGAGGGCTCCTTGAGGCCGGAGGGAGAGTTTCAGCAGACACTGGTCAGCCTCTGAACGGTTTTCTGATGGGGGTGAACGCTCCTGAGCCCTGACTGCATCCCAGTCGTCGGGGTCGGTCTAAAGCCATGCTGAGCCCCTCCCACTCAATCTGCTGAGTCTACGCGCAGTTATACCTGCTTCACTCAGGACTCTTGATTTCAAGGCTTGTAAAGCCAACTTGAGCTAACTTCACAAAGGGAAGCGCGTTCTCGACATCCGAGGAAGGGCGTGGGTGCCACGGGACCTGTGCTCCTGCCCAGGAACCCCGCTGTCCTGCTCCTGCTTCTCTACCAGACAGCTTCCCCCAGGGCAGGAAAATGGCCTTCAGGAGACCTGGGCATGACGTTCCTCAGTCCCACCACCAGGGAGAAAGAGCCTAAGGGTGCCCCTGGTCAGCCCAGCTCGGGCCAGGTATCTGCCCCGGTGCCCACAGCTTGGCTCAGCCTGTCCCGGGCCCACCTCAGGGCCGCACGGTGTGTTGGGAGCCTTGACGAGAAGGGAAGAGCCAGGCAGACACCGCGCCTGCAGCCTAGACTCCCACCGCAGCGGAGTAGTGGGTTCCCTGGTGCAAATGCACACAGTGTGATTTCTCAAAGTCTTATCAGCTGCCAGATACCGCAGTCAAGAAGGCACCGTCGTCCAGTTCAGTTGAGCAGACGTTTATTGAGCACCTATTAAGTGCAAGGCACTGTGCTAGGTGCCATGGGAAATACAAAGAGTGAACACAGACGGTCCCTGCCCGCGAGGAGCTCACAGTCTAGAAAGGGAGGTGACACAGTACACAATCAGCAGCAGTGACACCGGCCAGGGCGGCGAGTGCCAAAAGCAAGACACGAGTGCTGTAGGTCACAGAGTGCCATGGTGTTGCATCTGGCCAGAAGCACGGGCAAGGGCACAAAGAGGACACAGGCTGGGCCTTTGAGGGGGAAGCCATTTGGGAGAAAGGGCATCTCTGGCAGAGAAGAGAGGCGCACACAGAGGCAGGAGCCCACAGGTAACCGAGGAAATGCATGTGGGCTGCAGTGAGCATCCGGGGAAGGGCAGTCACCTGTGGCCACAGGGTGGACAGCACAGATACTACGCTCAGGGAGGGCTGAGCTGCGTGCTCTGGCCGAGAGGCACTGAAGATCACTGAACAGGATGAGGGTGTGACCAGCAATGTGTTTTGGAAGATAAATCTGGGAGGGAGGAGAGGTGGGCTGGTTGGTCAGGAGGCCACGAGAGCATGACGGGTGGACCAAGGGGACCCTGTGGCAGACTGGGGTGGGGAAGGAGAGCAAGGTGCAGATGCCGGCCGAGGGCCTGGGGCCCGTGTCTGAGGATGTGATGGGGCTTTCAGCTGAGCTGGAAACTCGCTCCCTCGGGGCAGGCCTACAGGTGGGACTAGAAGTCATTGCCCAGAGGGGACATGTGAACCCAGGGAAGTCAGGGTGGAGGAAAGCTGGAGTTAGTGAGCCCTAAGGGCGAGTGCAGTTTCTCACAACCTGGTCCCTGGACAGCCTGCTGGGAAACACCCAGGGAGCCTGCTGAAATCTCCCCAGTTTCCACACTTTACTCCAAGGGCACAGCCCCCAGAGCTGTGATCTGCAATTTTTAGTAAGAGCTGCCTTTCCCACCACAAGTTCCATGGCTGGTCCAAAATTTGAGAACCATCTGTCAAGAAAAGGGTATCAAGGAGTGGCCTTCTGGTAAAAGAAGAGAAAGGAATGAAGAACATTTGGGAGGAAAATCTCAGAAAATGGGGAAAAGAAGGCCACAGTGACAAATATTCTGGTCGCTGAGTGTGGACATGAAGACTGAAGATTGAGAAAAGGCCTCGAAGACTGAAGATTGAGAAAAGGCCTCTGAATTCAGCAATTACGTCACTTCTAGATTTTTCCTATTTCCATGCGGTGGGATGAAAACGGAGTTTGCAAAACAGGAAGTAAAGAGTGGGAAGGTGAGGGGGAGCAGTAGTGCATGGAAAGGATTCCTGGGGCAATCGGGGACTCTCAGTATAGGATCTGGACTGTAGTAATGGGGAGTAAGGGGAGGTAGATCATGAAGAAACAAATGGCAGGAGTCAAGCAGCTGACGGAACCGAGCATGGCTAGGAGAGGGACCCAGGAGGAAGGCCGAGGGAGGACACGGCAGTGCTGGTGGAGAGCTGCACAGGGGAGGCCACATCTCGGAGGTGCCCAGGGCGGCAGGCTGGAAGCTCAGGGGGCCCAGGGCCTGGGGCGCTTCCCATGATGGGGGAGCATGGCTTTCTCCGTCAATCATATTCCACTAGTGCCACAACAAACCTAAGGAAGTGGGACCCCAATCCTCCTCTCAGAGGCCTGAGTCCAGGGCGACTCTGCCAAGCCACAGCTGAGCCTACCCGTCATCCGGGATGGCTCAGGGGCCTTCCCACGGTCTCCAACCCTGCAGCCTCCAGGCTGCAAACACAGGCTACTGGACAAAAAGGTCAAACGAGGCGTTTTTCTACCAGAGGAGGTAGCTGGGGCCTGGGGAGGAAGGCAGGCCTGGGAATTGTCCTGTATTCACCATCTATGAAATTCTCTAGCCCTGGACAGCTTCTCTCTGAGCGGCAGGCGGCCGTCTGAGTGAGGTGGCGTCCCCCGCCCTGCCACCTACTTCCAGGAATGCCAGGAAGTATGGGATGCACAGCCATGACACACACATGCCTGAGGAGTTGCCAAACGAGGAAGCTCTGCTGCCGAACACCACCACGGTGGTTCAGAAATCGACCACTGGGGGCAGACCACAAAGAAACATTTGAGTAGCATCAACACTGGGCCTAGTATTAAGAGAAGGCCGAGAACAAGTAATGGCTTTTTTTTTTTTTAAAGGTTTGAAAATTGAATTTCTAAATATTAAAGTTAACTAAACCTGCTGGGCTTCAGAAAGAACTGTGACTTACGTGTTATAATTTATCAAGGGGAGTAATTAACCTACTTAGCCTTCTGCATCCCTCCTTCTCGTACCCCAGAAAGAGGAAAGGGGCAAATAGAGCTTTCAGAAACAATACTAAGAATATAGAGGCTTAGATAACCCAAAGGTCAAGGGTCTAGTCACTTCTAGAACCTAGGAAACCCTGGAAGTCCTGGCTGTAGCCAGCCCCATGGGGCATCCCTAGAGGCCCGGTCCCCTTCCAGGAGGATCTGTGTGGCTAAGCCTGGGCCAGGGAGGTTTACCACTGGGTCCTTCTCTGCAAATAGGAGAAATACTGGATTGGCAGCGCTGTCCGACCAAACCTCAACCCAGAAGATCAGAGTCACTGTGAGACAGCTCTAGCCCTCACACGTCTGCCACGCTTTTACAAACCACCAGTTCTGAAGCTGAGGCACAGGGGCTGTGGGACTGAGTCACTTCCTGCCCACCTGGAGTCGCCTACCTCCTCATGCACTGCTGGGCAGGGGACTCTGGCAACCTGACCCAACGCGGCGGGGGACAACCAGCTCCTGGTTAGGAGACATCTTAAAGGCATTGGAGAGAAAATGTGATTGATATACAAATCTGGCCACCCGGAGGACTCTGGATTCATCCCCTGAGGGAGGCAGGGGACACACACACCTGGGGGAGCCTCCTCGGGAGCCACTAGCTCTGCTCGTGGGTGACAAAGTCCCTTCACCATGAAGAACAGATCGGCCCCGAGTCCTCGGCAGCTGTTTCTGGGGTTAGGAGGGACACAAGCCACAGGGCAGACACGAAACTGACCGCGAGCAGCCTGGGAAGAGAACAGGTAGAAAATACAAAGCCCTTTGAAAGTCCAGAGAACAGTAAAGATGTTAAGTATAATTACCCAGGAAAAGAACTTCACTAACACAGAATTTTGAGCAACACCGAAAAACACAATATGAAGATACCAATGCTGAGATAGACTCACTGGAAGGGCGGTGAGGAGAATACTAAAAAGACAAACACAGGAAAAATAAATAAGGGGCTCTGGGCCCCCACGGCAGCTACTAATGCTATTTATTGGCTTGGGTCATTCTTGAGCATAGAAAATCACGTTTTGGCAAAGCTCACAAACTTCACATGGGTTTCTCCCATGGTTCATGGACATAAATTTACGGTAACAATGGGGCTCTTCATGGAACGTCCTCACATCCTGCTATTATTTTCAGAGGCTAAGACATGACTCCTAGAGTCAGCCAGGTACAGTGAGGCCTCAGCCTGGTGAGCATGTCAGAGCACTGGACGAGGAGTCTGGTCCCTGCCCAGCTGCTCTGCAGCTGTGGACCTGGGCGTGTGCGATGCAAGCACACTGAGCCTCAGTTCCCTCTTCTGCAGGGTGGGAGGGGAGGTAGGGTGGGACTTTGTGAGTTCTAGAGTATCTTCTCACCCAGACAGTCTGGGAGTCTAACTGTGCCCTGGTTGTTAACAATGGCTAGGCACAGGTGCCATCTAGTGGCACCACCTGCCCATTCTCACAAATGGCTCCAAAGAAAGACCCACAGGAGTAAAACCTACTCCTATGACTCTAATTCCAGGGGTGAGGGCAGAGGAGGCTGGGGGGTAGGGGGATGAGCACACTTCATGTTAGTGGACGTTACATAGTCATCTCAAGAAAATATACTTTAAGAGGTCTTGCTTTCCCTAAGAAAGTGACTCTTTTTTTATTTAGAAAGGCTAATCATATCCATTTGTCAATATTTTCAGCTTTAAGGAAAATAGTTTAAAAAACATAAAAATGTAAATACACTCAAGAGTAACTGCTATTAAACAGTTCTGAACAGGCAGAAAATGTACTTTCCTTTTACAGAAAATGTTAAATCTGTAATAGCAGCATAATTTATATATAGAAAAAGCTGGTTTTGAAAACCCAGATTTTTTTATACACAAAACATCTGTTTTCTTTTCTATACACTACAACAGCATTTCCACTGGGAAATCGGTCTCTTCACATTATGTTGCTCCCCGCTGCCACGTGCAGACACTAGGTCAAGTGAGACCTTCAGTCCAACACCATGGCCGACAGTGCGTTCAGGTCTTTCATGTACGGATGGGCCACCAGTATCTGGTCGATTTTCAGTCTCTGCTCGGAGTCAGGGAAGATCTTCAGGAGGGCCTCCCTCAGCTCGCTGGTTTCCGCGGGAGACCTCTGTGCTGGCATGGGCACACTCTGCTGCATGCTGGGAAGGTTTGGCAGAACCGGGAAGCGGGGCTGCTGAGGAAGCCAGTGGCTCGGTGGGGTGCCCTGAATCCGGGCTGGAGGCTGGTGACTGGTGCTGGCTGCCTGGGCGCCAGGGACTCTGAAGGTGGGGTCAAACATGCCCACATTTGGCAAGGCATTGAGGAGGGGCTGCATATTTCTGTGAATAGAATGTGTCTGGTGAGTTGGGTTATAAATGAGAAACATATCCACATGACCTGCTGCTGACCTCAAGGTTGTGCTGCTCCACGGCTTCTAAAGGCCAGCTGCCCACAGAGAAGTCCACATCCACAGTCCATAGGGATGACACCTACACCATCCCCAGACTGGTCACAACAGGCAGTGATGAGTACCCTGCCCTCCCAGGTCCCTAGCTATTGAGAATTGAGCCCAGCCAACTGGGTTGGCTTGCAGCATGGGTTTGCCAGATTCACCTGAGAGCTTTCAAGAGACACAGAAAACAGGGTGTTAGTCTTCCGGAGACTCTAACTCTGTGTGGAACCCTAGCTGAAAGGGCTCAGAAAAAGGGACTCCTTTGGGGAGAGACAGCCACTACCAATTCCTGTAGTCCCCAACGCCGCCTGCCAATCTGGGGGAGGTGTTGGTACCCACAACCTGTACATTCATGGGTGTGTGTGTGTGTTGAAGGCATCTGTCCTGTTAAGAGGCATCCCAGGTGACTTGGACTTGCAGCTGAGAAATGGGGCTGGCTGAACACTTTTCCCAAATTCAATAGCTCAACTAACTTCAAAAGTTAGACCCTCTGTGAGGGGTTACTATTAACTTCTTACTCAACTAGTTAACACACTGTAAAAAAGTGATGAGGTGTGCAGGCAGGCAGACCCTGCTGTCAGGCTGCTGAGGTGTGGAAGGAGCCAGAGAGCTTTCTGTTAAGTCTGACCCATGGGCCTTGATGCTTGCACATAGGCACCAGGTCTTAAAAGCCCAGTGCAGATGCAATGACACCCAGCAGATGTTAAAATGGCTGCCATTCTCTAGGTGTAGGTAGAGAAGCAGAACCTTGGGAAATAAGCCCTCATCAATGTAATAAAACCCAAAGGCTCAAAAGAGAAATGATTCCTAAGACCAGGGAGCTGATATTGCATTGGTCTCCTCTATAGAAGATACCTCTGCATGAACTACCCTCAAATCCAAACCTAGAACACCCAAGGTTTGGATTATATAACCCAAAGGATGCGGTTATAAATAAAAAAGATCAGCTGTGTGTCACTGGGTCATACTGTCTGCCAGCTGGGCACAAAGAATACTTTAGTTAACAATGTCCACTACCTGACAATTCTGAAAACAAAAACAACCACTAGCAATATATCTTAAAAACAAAACAAAACAAAACAAGGGTGCTTGGTGGCTCAGTCGGTGAACCATCTGCCTTCAGCTCAGGTCATGATCCCGGGGTCCTGGGATGGAGCCCTATATCGGGCTCCCTGCTCAGCGGGGAGTCTGCTTCTCTCTCTCCCTTCCCCCCTGCCCCTGCTTGTGCTCTCTCTCTCTCTCTCAAATAAATAAATAAAATCTTTAAAAACAAAAAAAAAACCCAAAGACCCAAACTACAACAAAGAAAAACTAAACTATCAAATCAATTTCAGATGAATATAAATTATCTCCATTCAGTGGAGATAGAAAGCTCCCCAGCTAGTGGTTCCTGAATAGTAAGTAAATTAAGAGGAGCATAACAAATTAAAAGCAAATTATTTTGGAAAGTGAATATAAAAGGACAGTCACACATACATAATGAACCTAAGTGACCACCAGTAAAATCTGCTCTTTTTAGACCTACACAGTCTGGCCCCCATGCTTTCTAGGATTAAAACCAAAAGGAGGGACGCCTGGGTGGCTCAGTGGTTGAGCATCTGTCTTCAGCCCAGGGTGTGATCCCAGGGTCCTGGGATTGAGTCCCACATCGGGCTCCCTGCAGGGAGCCTGCTTCTCCCTCTGCCTGTGTCTCTGCCTCTCTCTCTCTGTCTCTCATGAATAAAAAAACAAAAAAATATTAAAAAAAAAAATCAAAAGGATCACAAATGAAGATCTGGTCTTTAGGGTATGTGCTTGATTAGCTTTCAAATATATTACACCAGCACTATAAGTCTAGGCTAATAAAAATTTTAAAAGTGCCATCTTTAGTTCTTCAGAGACATCACTTACATTAAGCACAAAGAACTGAAGCAAGTCTGTAAATACAAAATAATGTGAAAAAGCAAATACCTAAGGAAGACTTCCTTCCGAAGAAAGTCTTCTAATCGAGGTCCACTTCTTCCCAGAGGGTCATCAGGAACCATAAATATGTCCCCAACGAAGGTATACTGAAGCAATCTACAACACAGTATGATTACAATGCTAGAGAAAACACAAAGTTTTCATTGCTATGGGAACTGAGAAGAAAGTAAAAGTGGTCACCTAATTCCAAAGCAACAGTCACCTATAAAATTATAAGGCTGCTTAACTGCCTAATGAAAAAAAACAAGCGGTAAACCATCTGAATTTCTCTTGGACACAAATTTAGTAACGTATGAAACTTTTATCAACTGGCCCTCATGTTTCTTGAGACTTGGAGTTTTTTCTTTTTTTAAGAAAATGTCCTACAATGTGCATTTTATTCCATACCATTATACAATGTTTACATATAGTTATAACTCTTATGAAAATGCTTTTTCTTGTAGATTTTTAATCTAGGTTTAGAAAGCATCTTTTTCTCTTAATTCAATTAAGGACACAACAGGTGTCCAACAAAGGTTTTACTTTTGAATAGGGTCTACGGACAAAACCATTGAAGATATATCCTCTTAAAACAACAAAACAATACGATCTATGAGGAAAGAAAATCAGAGATCAGTTCAGCATGATTTATGATTTAGCAAGTCTAGGCAAGATGTAAAAAAGAAAAAAAGAGCAAGTGCTTATGTTTGTTGTCCAGACCTTAGTTTCTGCCTTGTTTTGTGACTTCTGAGAGCCATGAGTTGGTGTACGAACATGAGCCTGACTGCATTTAGACCTTTCATACACAGATGACTGTATAATAAATACTGACAATGAATCCAGGGCAAAGATCCAACAGAAACATGTCCTAGAAGATTAATGGCTTGGTAATTGTGCCCAGAAGGTCAAAGACCAATTCTCAGTTCAGCGTTTACCAATAACTTTTTAACAGCATGTGGGTCAAAATGCATACAGTACACACCTGGGCATTTACAGTGAAGAATTATTTTATAAAATCCTCTAATGATTTAGCCAAATACAAATATCAGACAAGGGGCAACTGTGAAACCCCAACACAGGGAAATATCCAGTTATACCCATTATATACTACTTACACACAGCTTGAGGTATGCTGATTTATGTTTTTAGATTTATGGTATACGGGACTCATCTCTGGCACCATCACAGAATAGGTAACTTTTAGGTAACTTGATCAGATGATGCTTGTTAAAAGAAGTCCTGGAAGCCAGTGTTCACTGATCTTAAGGCACGTGGACACATTCAGAGTATCATCACAAATAAAATACATCTGTGAATGCTCAACTCCTGACTTTATTTTGGAAGATATTCAAACATGTTTTTCAATATATGTAACTAAACTATGATGGTAAATGCTCAAGAAAAGCATCACAGATTAAAAAGCACACAGACTCTTCCCACTCCCAAGAAGTAAAAACTCCATCAGCAAGTTGATTTTGATCCCATCCTCTTACTGGAATCACAGCTGTCATTAAACCCAACCTTCATATTTCATGGTTGAATCTAGTAGGGATGCCCATTGAGTTGCCAAAGTCTCCCTTGGCAACTCAAGTTGGCCAAGTAAGGAGGCCATTTCTGCTCCAGTGCACTATTAACAAGAGTTAATCAAGCCATAAACCTGTGCCTCTTGCCTCCTGTCAGGGAATACTGATCTCTTGGAAGACACCCTGCAGCCACCACAGCATGCTCATATATCACCCATTGCTTTGGCAGCTTTGTACTGGGACCCCCATTTACCTAGAGGGGCCAGCCATAGTCTCGGATGGGGAGCACAGTCTTATGATACTTTGGCTCCCTGTACTGCTTTCTGCAGGGCCAAGGTGGACACAAAACCAAACGATAAACAACAAAAAACACTTAACCAAAGACAAGAAGAAAATATTACCTTTTTGTAATAATTTCTCTCCAAGACAGTGACTCAGTCACAAATTCTCTGAAGTTATCATTTGTTACAATTATGCCACCAGTTTTGTCCGCTAAGTGTAGTAGAAACCTATAGTAATAGAAGAGGTTAAAATGGGCAAGCAGGCATTCCTGGCTTACAGAAGCTATGTTATAAGAAAACAGAAGGATTTCTCTTCATAGGAAAATCACTAAAGAATTTAACTATGGCTAGGAGGTAGAAAAGTTAAGCCCTTGTTAGCTGAAGATCAATCTGAAATACTGAATACCTCTAAAATTAGTGTGATTATAAATGAAGATTTGGTTTTCACATAGTACTATTTTTTTAAATGATCTCAACCATGATCTATACATTTTTCTAAAAAAGCTGCATCATCAATAGATCGTCATCAGATAATGCATGAGGACTAAAGTCAAGAATAAATTCATGTTGACAAGCCTGTGAAATCACTATTCAAGTTTTGGTTGCTAAGCTATAGTCCTCCGGTTCTCAATTAGCTGCTTCTAGAGTCAGCCTTGCATTTCTTAAACAAAACAGAACAAAACACCTATACTTCTCAGACTTGAGATGTCTGCAACTGTCATTCTGTTTAGCCCAAGTTATAGATTCACTCAAATGCCATTTATGAGAAGCTGCACTGGTGATAAGAAAGGGTAAGAACTCAATATTGAGAATTCTATTTCCTTGCTGGAGATTATTCATGCTCAAACCCTCTTAATGAGAGGTTTGTGAGGATAATGTTGAGTTTTATCCCTTAAGGTGACCGCATTTGGCTAAGGCAATGGAGACAAGACAATGAAACAGTACATTAAGAGATCCCTAGTAGAATCAAAGCTACAAAACAACTACTTTTATTAGTGATAGTGAATACTTAAAAGGAACTAAAAAGCCATTAGTTTCAGAGGTTTTAGGACACCTTGGAAAGTATGAATTAACATTCTGAATTTATTAATGAATATTTTATAAACTATTTCTAGCTGGCATGAATTGTAAATGGGTGATGTTTGCCCAGAGGTAGTAACAAAAATAGTAATGCTTCTGAGTGCAAGTACTATGAATCAAGACATAGATCCATGTTCACTAAAAACTCAGAGTCATATAAATTAAGCACAAACTTTAGTCTGTATACCTGCACAGGCCTTCAAATTCTGCAGGTGTACAGCTATGGTGTTAGCGATCTGAAGGTTCCTCGTGAGCCCAACAGCCCAGCTGCCCCTCTACCCAAGCATGAAAGGGTCTGAGCCCAGCATCATGGAGCTGGAGCCGGACATGGTCTCCTAGAACTTCCTCAACCCTGCCTCACCCCAACGCTGTTCTCCTTCCACTTTTGCTCACACTATCTTTCCTGTCACTTCTGATTCTATCTGACTTGGTCTCTCATCCCAGCCTGGAAAAGGGCAAAGGGCTGTCAATGGAGAAAGCCCTCTGGACCTTTTGCTGAATGAACATCTGCTGTCATCCCAAGTCATGCTCCCCCCTCCCATCCCCACTCAGCCCCTTTTCACCTTTAACCCATTTGACTATCACAAGCCAAACACGGTCTTCAATGTGGGGGGGACCATTTTGGTGGAATACTGAGGCAAAACCACCGGGGCATTCTAAGTGTTTCAGGCCAGAATACCATAAAGGGGGGCAATGTAGAAGAAACACCAAGAGGCTACTACACTACTACTGACTTCACTCCGAAGTGGGTTTGAAAAATTGGCTGTCGTGTCAATGGTCACATTTGGGACCTTCTCTCATTCAACCACCACAACACTCTCCTCTATTATTTATTTGTGTGCCTTCTTCTTTAGATCAGTAGAAACTGTATCTGAATCATGCGTGTTCCGGGTCTAGTTCTGGGCACTGCACTTCGTGCTCAGCAAAGCTTTTAGAAGAAAATGTAAAAGGTGCAGATTAAAGCTTATTGTCTCCAATGCACTAACACTTGCTTTCTGAGTGACACTCCAACCTCAGAAATGCAGCTTACTCTGATCATGCTTTGGGTCAGCTGACACCATCTTTCATTACATGGAAGAAATACTGAGGGCTTAGGTATGACAATGACAAACTAAGTCTGGCCAAAATCAACCTAGAGAAGATAGATAATGTTTGAAAAGCATCCGTGAGGCTGCCACACTCAGACAAGACAAACTTTACTCAAACATCACTTTTAGTATGCATCAAAAAAGAGAACTCAATGTCCGCTTTTACTTATGGATTCTCGATCATGTTTTATTTAAGAAACAAATAACAAACAAACATTCTAACAGACTTTAGGTAATGTTCTTAAACCCAGAAAAAAAAAATTAAAAAAATAAAAGTAACTCACTGAGTATATAACCTTAATGTCCATAAATATTAAAATTCTCAAACCCCTTGATCTATTAAGTCCTTTATGCATGTGGGTCCAGGAGCATCACGAACTGGCCAGTGGAGCAGGCGGTAGGCTCCTCACCACCCCGCTCCCCACCACTTCAGGAAAGAAAACAGCCTGTCATACCTGTCGTCATGAGAAGCAATTCTTTCTCCAAAGACCATCCGGGCAGGAGTTAAAGATAATATTCCGAGCTCCTGTAGCTGGGTTAAGAAGTGCTGTTCTGTTTACAGAATAAGTTGAATACACATTCAGAAAAAGGCTATCTTCCCAGATGTTTAAATAAATGAAAGTATCCCCAAATGTTTCACTTGGAGAGTTATGAAAACCTTTTCCTTCCTAACTCAAAAAGACTCACTTTTACTAACACACTAGGAAGGAAAAAAAAATTAAGCAACACACACTAAGGCAAAAAGAATGTAAAAATTGACCTTAGCTGTTTTTTAAACTCATCTGTTCCTTAAATTAAGAGTAAACCATAAACCTGTATTTAATGAACCCTACCATCAATAGCTTTTTCACAGCAACATCACAAGCAGCAGGACAGGGACTGAAGACACAAGTCCCAGAGAGAAGGTGGGGATGGGACAGGAAACAGGACCGGAAGCAGAGGGAGTGCAGGGACAAGAGGCTCTGTCCCACCCCAAGAGTCTGTCAAAATATCCCTCTGGCTGGCACTGAATTCAACCTCTCTGTCATGTGCAGGAAGCTTTGCTGATTTTCATGGGAGTGGGTCATGACAAAGAAATGAGGGCCAAAGCCAAACTGTAGAAAACCAGTCAATGGGCAAAAAGCAGCTAAAAGCTCAGGGTGTGGTGGCCCTCACCCGCACCCCAGCAATGGTACTCACTGTTGGCTTAGACTGAAACAGTTTTATTGTCCTAGACATGCAGAGCACAGGAGGGCTCACAAGACCCTCTCATGGATCCTACTGCAAAAATTAGTGGCTCTGCCTCAGTCCTCAAGCACCCTCAGTTAAGACTGATCTGCTCCCCAAAATGAGGGAAGTTGGGATACTTGAGAAATGTGTGGTCTTACCATTTCCACCTCAACAGTGACTAAGTTTCACTTCCTGTTTAAATGCTGGGTGAGCTCTGTATTCACCCTTCCTCCTCCTAATCTACCTTTTGTGTCTAGGCTCACTGCCATGTTAAGCTGCCTGACATAGTCTCACCACTCTTCTGTGACCTGAGAAACAACCTAAGGTTTCTCTGGAATACTGCACGATTCACCAAGTTCAAAGCTCTCGTGTGTGGCCTGCAATCAACCATGGAGTACCACCACACGATTAAAAGACATAACTCATATTAAGCTATTAAACACACTGTTCAAAAAACACTGTATATGGGAGTTCCCAAATTTATCAAGTGACCATTTTAGAAAGGACTATTTAATGAGGCAAAAGCCCAGACTAACAAAGACAAATTTAACCTACTTTTTAGAAAGTCAGGAAAATTTTTGTGATGTATAATGAACTCTAACATAACTTTCCATATAAACAACTATGTTAACTTTCCATCCTTCCCCCAAGTACTTCTTAGGCTTTAACGCACTATTGTTCTACTGGGACCAACAGAGTACCATTTTACTTTTAAAGCTGTGACTCTAAGAAGAATGTGTTGCAATTATAAGCCAACTCATTAACATCTAGAAAGGGAGAAATTTGGAAGGATCAGTTTTTGCCTCACCTGTGACATTAGGATCACGCCTTGTTCTCCACTGTGGGACAAATACAGTGATATTTCTGTTGCCAAGCTTCCAAAAATATTCAACTGCAATTGCAATTCCACGACAAGAAAAGAACTTTTTCAGACCATGGCTATAAGAAAACAAAATTTATTTCAGCTTAAAGTATGTTAAGTTTCACCATGAAAAAGTGAAATGGTAAACTCCACATACAACAAAAACAATTGCAAATACTTTTACACTCTTTGGCATCAAGCTGCATAGTTTATGACTTTGCAAAGCCAGATGGAATCCTTTGCATGACATGTGATTAACAGCTTTATGATTTTTCTTGTATTTTGCTAATTTAATTGAATGTGCTATTGGTATAGAAGGCAGTTTTAGCTTCATGATAATACTTGTTTATTACATTTTTTATTTTGTTTTTTTTTTAGAGAGCCCATTCCAAAGAGTCCTGGCCTAGTCATTGGCCTCTAAGAATATTTTATACATTTTATTAAGAAACTTGTTGCTGAAGCAGAAGTAGACATGATGACTCTTCCATGATACGGGACTCACAACTTCTAAAGGCTACAGATGCCTCTGGCTCCAAGGTTCCATACACTTTCTAGGCAACTGTGAAACCTACTCAGTTTACCGCTTCTAGGGAGATAAGGAAGTTGAGGGCATGATTACAATGAAACTAACAGGGACAGTATAGAATGTAAGTCAGGATACGATTTTCTGGAGAGGGCCCTTGCAGGCCATCTGGTCTCTGCTGCATCACTCAAGTCCACCAACTGGAAATGAATGAGGGTGGCTGTGTTTCTTTATTTACAAAAACAGGTGGTGGCCAGATTTGGCCCACAGTTCGCAACCCCTGATACAGTGGATTACAAACTGGTCCCACCCAAAAATGTGGTAACAAATTTCAAAAGAAACAAACAAAAAAATCTTTAAATTGTATTCTCTAGCAGTTAATAAAAATGGAGATTTTTTTAAAAAGCTGGTTTTCAAAGTTTGAAATTTTGTAGGCAGTAATCCATTTACCTAATGGATATTAGAGAGAAAAAGAATCAAAACCCCAAACTATAAAGCTACAGTTTATAAAATGAGCATAATCTATCTTCACTATTTCCACAGTCACTTATACTCCAGTGACAGGAAATCCTGCACCTTCAGTCCTGTCTTCTCTTTATGTCTAGTGTCTCCACATCAAAACCACTTGGTGGAGAATTTCTTCACTTAAAAGTCCCACCAGCTCCTGCACGTGTCTCAAGTCAGCCCCACTAAACCCAATCCGTCCTCAAACCCCAGTTAGACCCCAAAACGCAGCCCTGATGCCTCTGATCCTGCTCAGAGTCTTCAATGGCACTATCCCTCTGGACAAACCCAGGGCAGTGCTTCAAGTTCCCCTCCACATCTGACTAGTCAGGAGGGATCCAGCCACACTCATTTCTGTCTGGGTGGGCTTACCACCTCCCTCTTCCTGGGCAGTGGGCTTTCGTTTCACTGCTTTGTAGACCTTCTCTTATACCTTCTTCCAGTGCCTTTGGGACTCAATTCCAGACCCTCTTCTATGAAGCCATCCCTAGAAACAGGCCTTCAATCATCCCTCCTTTTTCCTGTTTTGCTATCCTGTACTGTGCCCCAGAATGACAGAATTTAGGAGGAGACAGAACAGTTAGATTCCTGTTAGCTAAAAAAAAATGAAAGCCCCGAGAGGCAGAGCGACTTTCCCAGGAGTGCTGCAATCACAGGGTGGGTGCACTGGAATTACTCAGGCTTCCGTACTTCTGGACCAGTGTCCTTTCTAGCACCCTACAATGGGACTGGCTCCACCTAAATCTATATTTTCATGGAGGAGGAATGAGCTGGACATGCACTAAACTTCTAACACTCAGAAGAGTAGCTCAGGAACTCCTCCTTTAAGAGACTAAAGCCTACTCTCTCCTCAGTGAGCCACAAACAAGAGACTGCACAGCTTTGCCCCAAAAAACATATGCTAGAAAATCCATTCTTGATGAGGTAACTCAGTAGTGGTATGTTTATCTAAAAACATTCAAAATATGGCAAGAATGTAGCAACAGGACGTCTGTTACTGGAGAAAGGCTGGAGGTAGTTTTCTTAGGCCTCATCGTAAAAAAAAAAAAAAAAAATAAAAAAAAAAAATCTTTAAAAATCATTGTAATTGCTTAAAAGTGAGAACACATCCAGAGTTCATATCAACACAGCCTGAACATAAAAATCCAAAATACAACAGGCTACTCGTCATTAGAAAAGTCAAGGGACATGTATGCTAGTTAAATCCTGAAAAGAACAATCCTCAAGAAAATTGCATTAAAAACGCTTGTGAAGTTTGGCTTATTCATCAGACAGATATAAACGTGTACTAACTTTTTCTGTCCCTCTAAAGCTTCTTTTGATTACAACAGTAGAAAGTGGACAGAACCTAGCTCTGTCCCCGTGGGTCACAAAGGAAAACAAAGGGAAATGTAAGTAGAAGCCAATCTTGCTGCCCTGCAACGCACTCAAGCTTAGAAGGGGAAGAAATGGTGTTTCTAGAAACATTAGCTCTCTACTAATTTCCACAAGCATTATTCTCAGTGATAAGATCAAATCACTTTGGATACCCTGAAAAATCCTGAGAGCCGTTTCTTAGGAATAAAAACAGCAATTCAAAATTCCAGTGGAAAACACACAGATTCCTACACAAGAAAATCAAATGGAGTCAAATTAAGTCCTCCGAATAATACAAGGTCCTGCTATTTCCCACTTCAAATCCTTCACATCTTGGCTAGGCAGAAATGTGCCTCCTTGCCTCCCTGCGGTCAAGCCAGAGGAGCTCGCTGACAGGGAGACTCAAACCAACTGTCTATTTAGACTCAGAGACAAAGGGTTTATGTACCTTAACTCCTCCTCTACTTCTGAGAAGGCCAAAGCTCTGGGGCTTTCAGCTCCAAATGCAGAATGAACACATATTAGGCCTAAAAGGCCAGGTGTGTGCAGGCTCTCAAGGGAGATTTAAGCTCCTGTTCCATATAGTTGGAAACAAGTTACATCATCTGGTTGTTTTCCATATTACAGCAGGCAGTAAACTGGAAGGAAGAGTGTCCCAAGCAGAGAGGAGATGAGCAACAGATACTTAATAAAAACTCACAGGCAGTAATGGAACCAGACTGGGCAGTGTGGGGAAACAGTGAAAAAAACTCTTTAGGAGTTATCCAGGAAACAGTAATTTCCTTCTATAGTTCCACTTAATAAAAATAGCCATGAGACCTTGATATAGAAAACTAACATGAAAAAAAATGGTTAAAATACATAGCGCTGGCAAGTGAAGGGGCAAACCTCATCTTCACGGAAAATTATCTACCCAGATAAGTCAGGTGTCCTACTGCTGAAGTTTCGGAGTGACCGAGTCTGAGCGTTATCTAGCTACCACTGTGATGTCTAGCTGTGCACCGCAAACAATTTCCATTTACTCATCATTTGACTCATTCATGGTGACAAGGGGAAAAACCAAGTAGAGATACACAAAATTAGCAGCATGAAATTGGTTATTTTGGAATTTCTCACAGTGTGTATGAATTGCAGACAGCACGCTGGATAGCTAACATAATAGAAGACTTGCAGAAACCTAGGGATGGGTAGGTCTGAGCTGCTCCAGAGTAAGGATCAAACCAACAAATCCTATTGTTTAAGGGTCCAAATTTCCTTTTTAAACGATGTCCCCAACTAGGTGGGTCAAATAAATGAGGTTTACTCAGCAGTGCTTAAGCAACTCAAGACCTTAAGTATTTTATGTTGCCAAGGCCAAAATTCCAACCTCACCTTCTATGGGAGAAGGCAGGATGTAAGATGGTTCTGGGAGCCTAAGGGCCCACATCTATCTGTGTAATCTGGGACAAGATTGTTAAGCCATTTCATGTTATATAAAAGTATAGATCATTTTTAGCTCACAAAATTAGTGTGAAGATTACGTTTTAAAAGATAAAAGTACCTGAAACGTAACAGGAAACTGAGCTTTAAGATTCCAAATATTTGTCGAAAAATGTCTGTTAAAATTTAACCTAAATTGATTTTTGGAATAGCAGGTTATAAAATAGTGGTGAAAAGTCATTTAAGAAATCCGAATATTTAAGTCTTCAGTTCATCATTTATCAAAATGTTATTGAGTGCCGACCATATGCCAGCACTGTGGACCTTGGGGGGATTTCAGTGAACAGGACACAACACACAAATCACTTCCTTCATGGAATGTACAATCTATAATTCACATTTACTATCAGAGCAATTGATTTCAAATAAGGGTTAATTTTTCCCCAACTTTCAGAAAAAATGGAGTTGAAATTCACATAACATAATCATTTTAAAGTAAACAATTCAGTGGCATTTAGTACATTTACAATATTGTACAATCACCACTTAGATCTTGTTCCAAAATATTTCCATCACTCCAAAATAAAACTGTGTACCTATTAAGTTTTCCCTCAGAATAAGAGTTCATTTTAGTTTCTGATATTTTCAGATCAATCTTTACCAAATTAAGTATAAGTCTGTCTTTTTTGGATAATACATCCTTATAAATAAATGTTGCTTTTAAACTGAGACATCTGTGAATTCAAAGAAAATTAGAATCTTCCCCAAATAATCAGTTTTTTTTTTTTAAAGAAAAGGTAATGAAAGTCTGCTCGTGATTTCCCTTAGTGCACTAATTCAGTGGTTTTCAAGAGATGGCACTGCACCTAAGGGTGTTAGAAAATATGTGGGAGTATTTTGGGGTATCACAATGATGGGAGAGAGGTACTATGGGCAAAGTAGGAGGGACTAGATATGCAAAACAGCCTGTCATGGATAGACAGTACTACTCTAAATTCCAATAGTGACCCCTCTGAGAAATACATTTAGTTACTACTCCCAAAAGGTTTTCAAATAGTGTCATCATCACTGCCCATTCTACTTTAATTTGCATTTCTTAGTCCCTGAACACCAATCTGGAAAATCTTTTCACTTATAAAGATTGAAAAGGGATTAATATTACTCACAATCATGACCTAAATTTTATATCACCACTTGGCTCAAGAAATTTTAACAATGAGGAACTGGTGTTGGGCTTGAACTGTGGGTGACTGAAACTGCACTTCACATTTTTACTTAGATAATGCTATGCAGCTGCGGGTGATTTGCTGGGTTTCCCCAAAAAGAACTGCCAAAAAACAAAGTGAAATGACAACAAACAGTATTATTTAGAAATGAAGATAAGTATATTACATATTTTTCCCAGGCTATCTTCAAACTTGAACATGGGAAATGCTGGAACTTTTTTTTCTTTCTTTTGACAGCAAAATAAAGCATCAACAATTCATTCAAAAAATAAAAAGATTCCATATTTTTAAAAAATAGACATTAAAGTATTTACAGATAAAATGACATATCTGAGATTTCCTTCAAAATAACACGGTGAAAGGCAGTGGGGGTGTGTGTGAAGGCTCAAGAAGACTGGCCACCACGTGAGAACTACTGAAGGTGGGGGATGGGCACATGGAAATCCTAAACAAATTAAAAAAGGGATTCATTCTATTACCTTTTTACATATTTGTTTGAAAATTCTAATAAAAATTAATGAAACAAAAAAATAAATATATAACAAACACTTATGGAATTGTTAGCAGAGAGATGCCACATACACATTCACTAAAATTCAGAAGAGTGTTTCACCATCCTCATCCCATGTTCAGGTGCCCCTTTTCTTGAATGACAGCTACTCAAAATGCCAGACCTTGCAGACTTCTTAAAAAGCAATACAGTGATTTGGAAAACTGGAGAAGAGACTTTACCTACTAGTTGTTGAAATGGCATGGTAACGATGCCCTTTAGGACAGGGCAAAAGGCAACAGATTACAGCAAGTGAAACTCAGCAGGCCGAAACCTACACAAGGTCAAACAGCTGGTCCACGGTGGGGCAGACTCTAAAACTTGACCCCTTCTTCTCCTCCTAGTCACTGTATTAAAGCGCCTCTTAGAGAAGAAACCCAACCCTGTACCAGACATATAAAAATCACTCTTCAGGTTTCTAAGACAGGCTGAATAGAAATGATCATTTAACTCCTTTTACTAAAAGCAAATATAGCTTTTAGTAGCAGCAAAGAATCATAAAAAGCTTAAACTGATGAATTTTTTTAGAAAGGAAATTGCTATTACTCTATCCACAAAGTACAACAGAAGTACATCACATCCATTATCACTTCACTCTTGGCTCTAGCATAGTGTAGCACAGAGAGACAGAAAAATCTTTTTGGCTTTAAGCTCCATCCTCATATTCAGAACCTAATGGTATTCCTGGTATTAAGAACCTAATGATAAAAAAAAAAAAAAAGCTAATGATTTAAAAGTCTCTGTGCTGTTTATCGCTCACTAGGCAATGCAAAGTGAAAAGACAAATTTCCTGTCATCTCTCGCCCTCAGAAGTAACAGGTTCAGCGGGATGAAGCAAAGTTTACAACTTGAGAAGATGGAATAACACAACTTTCCAAACAGCTGTTTCATGGGTTTTTTTCCTTCCAGGTAAGACAGAGATCAACTAGATAGATGCATAGGGTAGTTCCTACAACTGCATGTAATTCTGAGACACTGGTTAGGGCCTTATTTACAACTCTAATATACTTGCAGACAGTGGACTTACGTAATTGCGACATTGCTCCCATCTATAACAATGTGCTTCAAATCTGTTCTCCCTGGCTCATTTTTTAATTCCAGCTTGTAGGGTACTTTCAGAGTATCTCGGAACCTTTGAACGCCTGTGACTGAGGAATCAATATGATCAGATGGTCCTGCCAACCTCGTGTCAGTAACTGAAGGTAACAGCTGGGGCAGTGGCATCGGTGGAGAAAGGGGTGGACAATTTGGCTTAGACTGAGGAGAGCTACAACACCCGGAACGGTTTTCACAGGCCGACTTCATATTACTTGGAAGCAAGGGCTCTGCTTGCTGCTGCAAACCATTTTCAGGAAACACTGGAATTCTGGGCTGGTGGCTTGAAGCTCCTCTTGAAACAAAACTGACAACTTCTTTGGGACTTGAAGGGATAACAGAGGGTGAAAGGCCATCAGTTTCAAGGTCCATATTACAAACGTAATTCTGGTTTGAACTCCAGATTTCTTGTTTCTGTTCTATTGGCACTGTTCTGAAAGTATTAATTTTGCAATTTGAGGTACATGGTTTTGATTCTTTGAATGGTAACTGAGAAAACTTTTCTACCATATTTTGCTGTGTCTGAGTTTGTGTTTTCTTTGGAGTGGAATCTGTTTTAAGCTCATTTATGCTGCTACAAACACCTTTGTTTTTGGTTCTGTTGGTTTCTGGATACATAGTACCAGGTGAAAATTCTCTGTCTTCTTGGAATCTTTTATTTTCTTTTTCAATTTCTTCCAAGAGCAATAATGGTTCAGTAGATGGCCCATACTCCCTAATGACCTTTTCAACAATTTCTTGGGAATAGCCCATGGTTTTAAAAAAGTTTACGAGGATGTTGTATTCCATTTCCTCAGTAGTGTCCTTTACATCTGGACTTAAATTTTCAGGATCAGCAGAAGAATCAGATAGGTCAATGATTACACCTCCACTTAACGTCTTACCATCGTGTAAAACCTCTCCCTCTTGAACATTTTCCAAAGAAAACTGTTTCTTGGTAAGCCTTTCTTCAGAATCAGAAAATCTCCTTTTGTGACAAATTCTGTCTTTGGAAAGTGCCTCTTCACCTGGGGTTAGACCATTTATTGGAACAAAAAGTACATCTTGTGAACTAGAAAAGATCGTGTCCATTTGTTTTGTAAGCTCAGAAACAGGAGTGCCAGCTTTATTTCTTGCATCTTCCTGCAAAACAATTTCATCTCTGAAAATATTCAGTCCTGTGGCAGCATTCTGTGCAAACTCTGTTTGTTTAGAATCTCTAACTTCAATAACATCATCATCTCCCGTTTCAAATAAATTCTCCTCACCTTGTGTGAGTGTCAAAAGCTCTTTTTTCAAGGAAGTGGGCAAAATCAACAAGTCCATTGTATAGTTGTCTGCACGAGCTTCAACAAATTGTTTAAATTCCCTTTTCACCTCGGATTCTTTCTGACTGTTAGGTAGGTTCTCATTATTCTCAAAGAGCTTCACAAACTGCTGAATATGACTACGGGCCATGACCACAGCTTCGGCACTTCCTCTGATGCCAAGAAGACCAATGTCCAGAATGCAGAGATCGGCACAGGTGTCCTGAATCAAGCTCTTTAGAAACAGGCTCTGGGCCCCAACAAAAATGCAGTGCATGGCCTTGGGGTAACATTCTCTTTCTTCTAGTTCAGGTTCACAGATTCCTTTAATATATTCCTGTAAAGAGCAGATAAGAAATAAGATCAATTTATAAAAGTTCTTTATAGCACATATGTCACACGTGTAATTGCAAATGTCAGGCTGTACAAAAATCAAAAGCATGCTAATAACTTGGAGAAAAAATGCCATGTTCTAAATAAAAGATTCAAGATAACAGATCTAAGTTGCTTAATCATTTCTATTGGACTTTAAAACTTTGCCTGTAAATCGAAAAAGCAGGTGTTTGTAACTTTTTTTTTTTTTTAAGATTTTATTTATTCATGAGAGACACAGAGAGAGAGGTAGATACATAGGCAGAAGGAGAAGCAGGCTCCCTGCAGGGAGCTCAACATGGGACTTGATCCCAGCACTCAGGGATCATGCCCTGAGCCAAAGGCAGACACGCTCAACTAATGAGCCACCCAGGCGTCCCTGTTTGTAACATTTACAATAATATATCTTGTGATGTGATCTTTGGGGTCTGCCCAGATGCACAGTGGATAATGACAGTGATAATGACTGGACTTATTTACATTTATAAAGAACATTTTTGCTTGCTACTGGCATTTACTGATACTATGACATAATTAAGAGATAAGATAATTAAGTCCAACAATTTACTCCAGAATAAACCTTGACTTTTGCTTTGCTACTACAGCCCTTAGTTTCCAGATAAAACAAACTGAGGTTTTGAAGGCCTTAAAACAAAACAAAACAAAACAAAACAAACAAAACTCTTCCCCAGCTGGCTGGAACAATGCATACCCTATATAATTTTATGTCTCTCTTTTTTTATAAAAAGGCCAGAATGTTTAAATGTAGACCTAAATATAAAGAACCAAAGAGTGCTGGACAGTACTGCCCCTCTCTGATAGAAAACTAGAGCTTCTAGTAAGTTTGGTATTAAACAAGGGCTCAGTGAGTTAAGAAAGGGAGCTGGGTTCTCCAGCAATTCAGCTGCTGCTCCTGGAAGCCTAAGTGTGAATGAAGCCAACATGCATACACACACAGGAATGGTAGGATACACTTAGTAACATGGGCACTGTAGTCCATTCCTCTGCTCAAACCCCAGCCATGGGGCTGAGGATCTTGTTACGGTTCCACAGCCCCTCTAACCCCATGTCCTCAACTGTAAGAACTAGAGGAGGGCAGTGCAATCTCAGGTGTTTTGGGGGAAGCTTGATGAGATAATAATGTTCTGATGACAGTGTCTTGCATCTAGTTAAGTGCTTCCTAAATAATAACAACACTCTTAAATTACCAGTGGAAGTTTTCTGGAAAGATATTTATAAGAAATGAGCCTGGCAACATGTGACCCATCCTTTACACTAAGATCAGAATGGTGCTCCCCCCAAATGGTGCTACTGAAGAGCTCAACCTGTGTGGCACCAACACTCTGCAGACCTGTCCCTGTGCCTGTTTTCACAGTGGTCATGCAGCTTCAGGGAGAATTCATACACAAATGAGTACACATCCCTTGTTTACACATGGGGAAGGACAATAACCCTGTGAATAGATGATACTCCAGAAACAGGAGACAGAGAAGTGCTGGTTGTTTATTACAGCAGTCTGCCAGTTTTGTGACACAGTAATTGCGTTAAACACAAAGTACAGTAACTGAATATCCTTTCTTCCTGGATGCGCAGAGTACTAAATATTGACGTCAGCATCCCTAAACACCTCCAAATAGACATTTTGCTACCACTTGCTTGAACTTATGCTGCACATAGGTTGTGGTTTGAAGTTGTTTTTTTAAAAAAACAGTTTATTATGAAATAATCATAGGTTTCCAGGAAGCTACAAACGGAGGACATAAAGGTTCTGTGTACTCTTCACCCAGTCCTCTCCAATCATTACTTGTATCTTACCTAACTACAGCACAGTATCAAAACCAGGGCACTCACACTGATACAGTGTATATATACAGTTCTGTGCCATTTTATCACATGTATAGATTCAAGCAAATACTACTGCAACCAAGATACAGAATTACTCCATCACCACAAAGATTACCTTCATACTATTCCTTTATAGTCCTATTTACCCCTATTTCCACCCACACCATCCCTTCGCTCCTGACAACTGTTAACCTGTTTTTGTTTCTATTCATGCTGTGACTTCAACATTATATAAACAGAATTATACAGTTTGTGCCTTTTGAGATTGGCCTTTTTCACTCAAAATAATGCTCTTGAAACCCATCCAAATTGTTGCATTTTTCAAGTTCATTTCTTTTTGTCACTGAGTACTATTCCATGATACAGAAGAACTATAGGGTTTTTGTTTTAGTAACTTATTTATTGGGAGAGAGAGAATATAAGCAGAGTGGCAGGCAGAGGGAGAGGGAGAAGCAGGTTCCCCGCTAAGTAGTGAGCCTGACACAGGGCTCAATCCCAGGACCCCAGGATCATGACCCAAACTAAAGGCAGATGCTTAACCAACTGAGGCATCCAGGCGCCCCTCAGGTTTTTAATCACCTATCTATTGAGTGACGTTTTGGTTTTCCTGTTTGGGGCTATTAAAAATGAAGTTATATGTACAGATTTTCATGTGGACCTAACTTTTCATTTCTCTGGGATAAATGCCCAGCAGTGCAACTGGTGGCCATACAGTAAGTGCATGTTTAGATTTCAAGGAGCTGCCAAACTGTGCTCCAGGATAGCTGTACCATTTTACATTCCCACTAGCAAGTATGAGATCCAGAGATCCAGTTTCTCCTCATCTTCACCAGCACTTGTTATCACTATTTTTTTTTATTTTTATTATTTTTTTAATTTATGATAGTCACAAAGAGAGAGAGAGAGAGAGAGGCAGAGACACAGGAAGAGGGAGAAAGAAGCAGGCTCCATGTACCGGGAGCCCGACGTGGGATTCGATCCTGGGTCTCCAGGATCGCGCCCTGGGCCAAAGGCAGGCGCCAAACCGCTGCGCCACCCAGGGATCTCGATTTTTTATTTTAGTTGTTCTACTGAGAGTGTAGTCCGTCTCACCATGGTCTTAGTTTCTATTTCCTTAATGGTAAGGGATGTTGAACATCTTTGCGTGTGCTATTTGCCATCTATATTCCCTCTTGGTAAACTGACTGCTCATTTTTTTGGTCCATTTTCTAACTGGATTATTTGGGTTTTACTGTTGGACTTTGGAAGTTCTTGATACATTCTAGATACAGGAGTCCTTTCTCAGATATGTGGCTTACAAATAGTTTGTTAACGGCCTTTTGTGACAGGAGAAGTTCTTAATTTTAAGGAAATCTAGCCTATTGGCTTTTTTCTTCACCAAGCTCTAGGTCCCAGAGATTTCTCCTATGTTAATTAATCTTCCAAAATTTTAAATTTAAATCTACAACCTGTTTTGAATTGGTTTTTGTATAAGATAGGAGATTTAGGCTGAGTTTCATGTTTTTGCTTATGGGTATTTAATTGTTCTAGCATCATTTCTTGAAAAGATGATCTTTAATTACTTTTACAGGTGTCAAAAATCAGTTGGTCGTACTCGTGTGGGGCTATTTCTGGGTTCTCTATTCTGTTATATTGACTTAGGTATTTATCCCTTCACCACTGTCACACAATCTTGGTTACTGTAATTATATATGTAAGGTCTTGAAATTGGATAGTAATTGCTATTCTTTTTAAATATTCTTTTTATTTATTCATGAGACACACACAGAGAGAGGCAGAGACACAGGAAGGGGGAAGAAAAGCAGGCTTCATGCAGAGAGCCCGATGTGGGACTCGATCCCGTGACTCCACGATCACGCCCTGAGCCAAAGGCAGATGCTCAACCACTGAGCCACCCAGGCGCCCCAACAGTAATTGCTATTTTATTCTTTTCACAATTGTTCTTAAGCTATTCTAGTTCCTTTGCTTTTCCATATATATTTTAGAATAATCTTCTTTAGCAACCGTTTAGCAATTGAATTAAACTAGCACACTGACTTGAGGGTAGCAGGTATTTGTTGAATCTCCTATAAGAAAAAAGTCTGTTTCTCTAGATCTTTGCTTTCTTTCATCAGTGTTTTATACTTTTGAGCATATAAACCCTGCACATCCGAATATTTCATTTTTTGAGTGACTGAACATGGCATTCTACTTTTATTTCTATCTGTGCACTGCTAATAAATAGAAATAGATTTTGATATGTATCCTGTGACCTTGCTACACCTATTTCTAGTTCTAGGATTTTTTCTTACAGACTCCTTGGAATTTTCTTTTTCTTAAGATTTTATTTATTTGAGAGACAGAGAGCATGCAAGCACCAGCAGGGGGAGGGGTAGAGGGAGAGGAAGCAGCAGACTCCCTGCTGAGGCTGAGCAGGGAGCCGGAAACCGGGCATGATCCCGGGACCCCGAGATCATGAGTGGAGCCAAAGTCAGATGTTTAACCCACTGAGCCACCCAGATGTCCCTAGACTCCTAAGGATTTGCTATGCAGATAATGATAAGATCTGCAAGTATCTTTTATGCCTTTTACTTTATTTTCTTAACTTATTGAACTAGATAAAACTCCCAAGCACTATGAAGAGTAGTAGTGAAAGCTGACATGCTTGTCTTGTTCATCATCATAGGCAGAAAACAGTCTTTTACCTTTGACTGATGTTAGATCTTTTAAAAAGATTTTATTCATTTGAGAGAGAGAGCCCATGCTAGAGCATGAACTTGGGGGTGGGTGGTAAAAAGAGAGAGAGAAGCAGGCTGCCCACTGAACAAGCCTGATGCGGGGCTCGATCCCAGGACTCTGAGGTCACAACCTGAACCGCAGGCTCCACCAACTGAGATACCCAGGTACCCCTATGATGTTAGATTTTTATATACTTTTAATAAATCATGTTAAGGAAGTCACCTTGTATTCTTACTTATCTAGGAACATGAATATGAATGAGTATTGAAACTTGCTAAATGCTTTACTGTATATCAATTGATATCATGACTTTACTTCTTCGGTCTGTTAATATGGTAGGCTGCACTGCTGACTTTTTTGAATACTGAACTAGTCTTGCATCCTTGGAATAACTGCCACCTGGTCCTGATATATAAATATATTGATGAATTCTACTTGCTAATATTTTGTTAAGAATTTTTGCATCTTTTGCAACTATATTCATGAGGGACTTTAGTCTGTAGTCTTCTATTTTTGTACCATCTTTGTTGGGTTTTACCATCAGAATAATAATGGATGAGTGAAGAAGGAAGTGTTCTCTTGTGTTTTTTAGAAAAGATTGTGTAGAATTGATGTTAATTCTTTCTAAAATATTTTGTAGACTTCTCCAGTGAAATAATCTGAGCCTGGAGATTTCTAGGAATTTTCAAATTATTAATTCAATCTCCTTAATAGCTGTAATCCTATTCAAATTATCTATTTCATGTTGGGTAAGTTTGTAGTTTGTACTTTTTGAGGAATTGGCTGATTTCATCTAAGCTGTCAACTTCATGCATGCAGAGTTGTTTGTAGTGTTTCCTTATCTTTTGGATATCTGCACGGTATACCTGTTTCATTCTTGATATTAGTAATTTATATCTGCTTTCTTCTGGGTTTGCTCATTTCTTTTTCAAGTAACAAGCTTGTTATTTCATTTTTTCTCTATTGTTTCTCTGTTTTCAAATTTGTTGACTTCTGCTATTCCCCTCCTGTTACTTGCTTTGCATTTATTTTGCTCTTCTTTTTCTAGTTTCTAGAAATGGGGGCTTCAATTATTGATTTCAGATTTTCTTAAGTAATATGTTATAAATTTCCCATTCAGCACTACTTTAAGATACATCCCACACATCTTGATGTTATATTTTCATTTTTATTTATTTCAATGTATTATTAAAATTTCTCTAGAAATTATTCAATATTTAGAAGAAGATTGTTTAGTTTGCAAATATTTAGCGATTTTCTGGTTATCTTTGTTACTAATTTCTAGTTTGATTCCTTGGTGATCAAATGACTTCTAGCCTTTTAAATCTGTTTTATGGCCCAGGATATGGACAGATATTCTGTGGGCACTTGGAAAGAACATGTATTCCTGCTGCTGTTGGGTGTTCAAAAAACATGTATTTGGACCTGTGGCTGATGATGTTGAGTTCTTCTGTATCTTTGCTGATTCTCTGATGATTCATTTTTTGGGAGGATGCTAAAGTTTCATAATTATGTCCATTTCCCCATCAGTTCTCCCAAGTTTTGCCTCATATATTTTGCAGCTCTGCTGTTAGGAATATACCCAGTTAAGCACTGTTACATCTTCTTGGAGAATGGACCCTCTTATCATTATTATGTAAATATTTCTCTTTGCTCTGAAGGCTTTGGTTAGACAGTAACATTGCCACTGCAGCTCTGTTCTAATTTAATGGTTGCACAGTATGTTCTATCCTCACTTTAACTTACCTGTATCACTATATTGGAAAGAACTTTCATGAAGACACCATACAGTTTGGTTATGTTTTTTAAATCCACTCTGACAATCTTTTATTGGTGTGTTTATACTATTTACTTCTAATAAAATTATTGTTTGGATTTAAGTCCACCATTTATTTATTTTCTGCTTGTTCCCTATTTTTTTAAAAAGATTTTGGGTGAGAGAGAGAGACAGGGAAGAGAGCGAGCAAGCACACACACAAGCAGTGGGGAGAGGAAGAAGCAGGCTTCCTGCTGAGCTGTGAGCCAGATGTGGCCCTCAATCCCAGGACCCTGGGATCATGACCTGAGCCGAAGGCAGATGCTTAACTGACTGAGCCACCCAGGTGCTTTGTTCCGTTTTTAATTCCTTTTTCCCTACTTGGCCTTCTTTTGCATTACATAAACATTTTTAGTATTAGGATTCATTTATTGCATTTTTACTGTATCTCTGTATAGTTTTTTAGGTGGTCATGGTATCAATTATAACATAACTGATTCACTTCAAAGTAAAAAAATCTATCATTTCAAGAAGAATGTATAAACCTTACTATCAGCACTAGTCATGTTTATATTTTTTGTGACTTATGTTTTGACATCTTAGGGGGCCTTTTACACCTGAGGAGAGACCCCTGCTCTAATTTCTAGCAGGGTGGACATGCTTGGCGCACACCTTTCATGTGCAGATTGCCTGAAAGTGGTGTGCTCCCACACCCATCTCCTTATCTAACTCACACACTAAGCCAATATTTCCCCTATCAAGCCTGGGTTAGGAATCAGACAACTAAGAGCAGTCTCTATGCCCCAAAACCCAGTAGAATTATCTAAATTAGCTAATCCTAAACTGTTTATCCTGTCTTGCACTTCCCTTTGCTTCTGCTTCTGACCAAAATCTGATGCTTAACCTGGAGCCCAGCATGGTGAAGTATGCACCCTTCTCCTAGAAGATATAAATAATCAAAAGCTTCCTTCAGTGGCATTGACTTCTCCAGGCCATCATTCAGTCACTTTCCTAACTTAAAATCCCACAGGTATAAATTTTAGAACACATGATCATCCTTTACCCTTGGTCTCTATTCTCTCTGCCCTCTCTTCTATGTTATAGCTATCTCATAGATTACATGTATATACATTTGAAATCCCATTAGATGTTATAAATTTGTTTTAAAAGATTTATTTATTCATGAGAGACATACAGAGAGAGGCAGAAACACAGGCAGAGGGAGAGAAGCAAGCTCCTTGCAGGGAGCCTGACATGGGATTCAATCCCGGATCCTGGGATCACGCCCTGAGCCGAAGGTAAACGTTCAACCATTGAGCAACCCAGGTGCCCCGCAGACGTTATAAATTTTGTTTTCAACCACTAACTCATTTTAAAGAACTCAAGAGAAGAAAGTAATCTATTACATTTATCCAGATATTTATCATTTCTGTCTGAAGAACTTTTTTCTACCAAATCTTTGGGAGCAGGCTACTGGCAATTTCACTTTAGTTTTTCTTCAAATGAGAATTCTTAACTGGCTTTATTTCACTTTCATTCTTGAAGGATAACGTCACTGGATAAGAAATTTTTGGTTAACTTTTTTTTTCTTAAACCACTTGAAAAATATGCCACTTCTCTGGTCTCTATAGTTTTTTTTTTTTTTTAAGATTTTATTTATTTATTCATGAGTGACACAGAGAGAGAGAGAGAGAGAGAGAGAGAGGGAGAGAGAGGCAGAAACACAGGCAGAGGGAGAAGCAGGCTCCATGCAGGAAGCCCGACGTGGGACTCAATCCTGGGACTCCAGGAGCATGACCTGGGCCGAAAGCAGGTGCTAAACTGCTGAGCCACCCAGGGATCCCCGGTCTCTATAGTTTCTGATGAGAAACCTGTACGTATTCTAATTGCTGTTACTCTATATGTGTTTTTCTAATAGATGCTTTCATAATTTTTGTTTTCAGTTTTCAGCATTGTGGTTATGATGTCTGGATGTTGAAGTCTGAATGAACTTCTTATATGTTATATCTTCATCACCAGGTTTTGGAAGTCTTCAGCCATTATTTCTCTGAATTTTTTTAGCATCACACTCTTGTCTCCTGTTCAGATTAGATAACTTCTACTTTCTATTTTCAAACTCACTGACTCTTCTTTCGTCTCCATCTTAAAATCAAGTCTATCCAGAGAGTTTTTTTTAATATAGGTTATTGTATTTTTTGGTGTTAACTTTTCCATTTGGTTCTTTTTCTCTGCTGAAAGTTTCTACTTTTTGAACTACTTTTAACGGTATTTGTAATGGTCTGTTGGAGTATTTTTATAATAGATGTTTTAAAATCTGTCATATGAGGGACCTGGGTGGCTCAGTTGGTTAAGTGTCCGAGTGCTGATCTCAGCTCAGGTCTCTTGATCTCTCAGGTCTGGAGTTCAAGGCCCAAATTGGGCTCCAAACTGGGTGTGGGGCTGAGCTATCTAGCTAGCTGAATGAATGAATGGCACCTAAGTTCACTCAGTCAGTTGAGTGTCCAACTCTTGATTTTGGCTCAAGTCATAATCTCAGGGTTGTGAGATTGAGCCCTGAGTTGGGCTCTGTGCTCAGCATGGAATCTGCTTGAGATTCTCTCATTCTTGCTCACTCTCCCTCTGCACATCCCTACCCCCTGCCACTTGTGGGCATGCTTTCAAATAAATAAATCTTAAATAAAATAAAAGTTTTTGTTAGATTATTCTAATATCTATGTTATGTTGGTACTGGTATCTGCTGTCCTTTCTCATGAGAATTGATATTTTCCTTGTTCTTCACATGTCAAGTAATTGTGCACTGTATCTAATTTGAATATTATGAGACTCTTAATCTTATTTAATTTACTAGTACTCTTGAATGTATAATGAATGCTGATATTTCTGTTCTAGCAGGTAATTGACCTAGTTGGATTCACACTGCAAGCTGCAGCCTGTCTTCAGAAAGCTGTGATTCTGTCAATTCAGTTTTTAAAGTCTCTGCAACATTACCTGTATCTGTCCCATATGCATGCTACCAGAGGCCAGTCTGGGACTTAGATAGTAGTTTTGCTGTTAGTTCAGTTTTCAAAAGTCTTTGTTATGGATGAAAAGTAGATCCACACATGTAGTTTAGGGATAAATCCAGGAGATCATCAATAAATTTTATGGAATCACTTTTCTGAGCTCCTCTCTCTCTCTCTCTCTGCCATATTTCTAGTGCTTTCTGGTTCCCCTACTTTACCTTGCATTACTGCATCTATGCCTGGGTCTTCCCAGAGGATACACACAGAGAAAGTAATAAGGTTGGCCCCAACCTCTTGGGACCCCAAACCACCACTCATAGAGGAAAATTCTTCTCCCTCAGAACTTTGGTTCCTGCAAGCTCCCAATGCCCCTGCCACGATTGTTTGGAAGCTGGTATGCACTGAAATGAAAAAAATGGCCACGGAGCCCAAACTAGGGGACAAAGGAGAGGAAAAAGATGGAAAACTCACCACTGGTTTGGTGGTGTTCTGAATTCTGTTTTTCTTCCCCAGTCTGCCTCCTATTTACTTTTCAGAGCCCTCATACAGCTGCTCCATGCTATCCGGGGCTTGTAACTATATTCAGTAGGAGTGACAGGGTGGAGTATGCTTGCTCTATCTTACTCAGAATTAGAACCTCCTTGCTGCCTATTTAAGTAATACTGCCTGTTTAGCATATGTAAGTGCATGGTTGAATTCACCAAATACCATTGAGACTACTGTGCAGCCGCTGGATGAGAAAAAAGGTGATCACACCTACTCAGTGGAATGTTAGCACAACTATTAGCCAACCTGGAGAGAAGGGGTTTCTTCTCCAGATAAAAGGCTTCTAAAACAAGTATCCTCTCAAGTAAGGGCTAACCCTTGAATAGATTCAAGTTGTAAAGCTCACCTATCCTACCCAGACACAAGGCCTCCAACTAGTTTTTCAGATGCTATATGAAACATAAAAAAAAGACCAACATCAGAATACAATCTCAAATATGAAAGAAAGAAACTAATAAAGTAGAACATAAAATAGAGGAAAACCAGAGGAAACCAGGTAACGAATGCAGGGTAGGAAAGAAAACTTCAACAAAATTTTAATTACTGTTTCTAACAGATATAAGATAATGAATTCATATAACAGGAATCAAGATGCTAAAAAAAGAGACAAATAATCAAAATAGGAGTACTAGTAAATTATGGATATGATGGCCAAAACAAAAGTTAAGAGAAAGATTTCAAATACATATTGGAAGAAATTTCTCCAGAGGTACCACAAAAACAAAGTGAAAAATAAGAGGGAAAAGAAACTTTAAGGATCTATCCAGTATATCCAATATCCAAACAACTGACATTAAAAAAGAAAGAGAGAGAGAGAAAGAAAGACAGACAAACCAACCCAGAATGGCAATTAATAAAGAAGTAACACAAATAATTTCCTGGAACTAAAATACACAAGACTCCATGTATGATTAGTGAAAAAATTACATCAAATCTGTTTGGGAACTAAAGCACACAGATACTATCTTGAAAGCGTCCACAGAATATCTAAGCATGATTATTTTTTCTAAAGACCCACAAGAAAAAAATCCTGGGGGCAGGATGGGAACAGGGCATATGTAAAAGGATGACATCAGAATATCAGAAATTCTCAACAGCAGATCTGGATGACTGGGAAAAAAGGATAGCAACATTTAAAATTCTAAGGGAAACTGATTTTCAATCTATAATTCTGTATCATCCATTTCTGGACAGGCTAAAAGCAGACAAAATTACTCCCACAGACTATTTTCTTGAGAAACTATTTGAAGATGAAGGCCACTAAAAATAAGAGATGAAATAATTAGTAAATTCAATCCAAGCCTGGCAAAGTCCAAAGACTACAGCCATGTGGCAAACAAGCTGAGCAATTAGCTAAGTGGAGGAGGGGAGGAGGCTCAAGGAGTGCTCTCCCAGAAAAGAAAGCTCAACAAATAGTTGATATAAAGGAATATTTGTACAAGATTAAGGATATTTTAAAATCATATTTCACAAGTAGATGAAAACAGGGCAGATAAATTACAGTAAAAATTAAAAATTGTATCAGAAGGAAAATAGAGTACTGGGCTTTACAGTAATAATGATGTAAGTCATTATATAAACCTTGCTTCTTGCTTTAGCTAAAAACAAAATCACTATATTGATGTCTTAGTCCATTCAGGCTACTAAAATAAAATAGCAGACTGGGTGGCTTAGAAACAACAGAAATTTATTTCTCACAGTTCTGGTGGCTGGAAGCTAACATGGTCGGGTGAGGGCTGTCTTTCAGGGTGCAGTCTTCTCATTTTTCCACGTGGTGGAAGAAGAAAAGGAGTTCTCCTGGGCCTCTTTTTAAGAGTATTAATGTCATTCAAGCCCTTATGACTTAATTACCTCCCAAAGGTTCCATCTCCTAATATCATCATATTTTGGGCATTGAGATTTCACCTTATGAATTCTGACAGAACACAAATATTCAGCCCACAGTAAATGGGAAAATGGGGATAGTTTTGGCCTCACCCATCTTTATTGTTTTTTTTAAAGATTTTATTTATTCATTTGAGAGAGAGAGAGAGAGAGAGAGAGAGACAGAGAGCAGGAAGGTGAGGAAGACAGATTCTGAAGCAGACTCCTCCCTGAATGCAGAGCCCAGAGAGGGGCTCAATCCACGAACACTAGATCATGACTTCAGCCAAAACCAAGAGTTGGACACCTAACCAACAGAGTTGCCGAGGTGCCCAATCTCGTCTATCTTAAAGAAAGTAGATAATGGGGCAGCCTGGGTGGCTCAGTGGCTTAGCGCCGCCTTCAGCCCAAGGCCTGCTCCTGGAGATCTGTTATGGAGTCCCATGTCGGGCTCCATGCATGGAGCCTGCTTCTCCCTCAGCCTGTGTCTCTGCCTCTCTCTCTCTGTGTGTCTCTCGTGAATAAATAAATAAAATCTTAAAAAAAAAAAAAAAAAAGGAAAGTGGATAATGCCTAAAATTTATAAGAAATAGCAGTATGTTATTTACAATTATTTAACCATCAAAACATCAGCTAAAAACAGTAAAAAGTAACTGTCTTTAGGAAGTAGAAGAGACGATTACTGTTTCTTGTAAAAATTCTCAGCACTACTTTTTTGTTTTAATCATGCGCATATATTTTGGGATACTCATTTCCTAATCCCAATAAAAATTTTAAAAAATGGATACATAACATGCTGTGATGCTATATTAGTGATAGCATTAATTTTGTTTTCCTTGATTTTTATCTTACATTTAAGATAAATGTTAGCAGTTTTGAAATAATGTGAGTGATTCATCTTTGAAACAAACATTTTCCATTACTTCTGTTACTTTTCTGGAGTGGTATAATCTGCAAGAAAAGCTATAATTAATTAGTTGTAATTTTATTTGTATTTGATTTAGGATGTTCTTAATCCTATGCAACCAAAAAAAGAGTAAGATTAAACGAGAGGCTGAGACAGGTAACTGCAAAGATTGTGATAATCTTGATTTTGATTTCTGTAAATAGACTTTATTTTTTCAAGCAGTTGGGGGTTCACAGCAAAATTGAGAAGGTAGAGATTTTAAAAAATATACATAATTTGTTTACTGATAATCCTTAAAATTCTGTATGTTTTTATCAACTTAATCAATTTTATACATTTGAGCCTACAGAAAATACATACTTTAAAACTGTAAATCTGATGTGTTATTTACAAACAATTTACTTTTCACTGCTTATGCAACCATTTCACAGCAAGTGATATTCTCAGGGATGTATCCAGATACTATTTAAATTACTATCTTTCAAAGAAAAAAATGCTCAAGTAAAGTTAGATCCTTTGAGAAGATCATAGAGGGTCTCAGGAGAGCTCCTGTGGCTCTCGGTGTGTAAGCATCAGGACTGGCAGAGAAATGCCCAATACAAGCAGAGTCATCTGACGTTATTCCCCAAATAACTAAAACTATTACTGCAAGACTAAATGCCTAGTTTTGAGGGAGAGTTGTGCTAAGAGCTTATTACAGCTTCACATGCACAAAACTGTGTACTCCCAAAAGACAGGAGTAATTATTTCTTGAGATTCAGACTCCCATTTTTTTTAAAGCTCTATGCTTTTTTTTTAAATTTATTTATGATAGTCACACACACAGAGAGAGAGAGAGAGAGAGAGAGAGAGAGGCAGAGACATAGGCAGAGGGAGAAGCAGGCTCCATGCACCAGTAGCCCGACATGGGATTTGATCCCAGGTCTCCAGGATCGCGCCCTGGGCCAAAGGCAGGCGCCAAACCGCTGCGCCACCCAGGGATCCCAAGACTCCCATTTTTTTTTTTTAAATTTTTTATTTATTTATGATAGTCAGAGAGAGAGAGAGAGAGAGAGAGGGAGGCAGAGACACAGGCGGAGGGAGAAGCAGGCTCCATGCACCGGGAGCCCGACGTGGGATTCAATCCCGAGTCTCCAGGATCACGCCCTGGGCCAAAGGCAGGCGCTAAACCGCTGCGCCACCCAGGGATCCCCCAAGACTCCCATTTTTTATTAATAATTTACTCTTGTGGATTACTAAGTAGCAGCAATTGATTTTCCATATTCAAATTCAGAAGTGAACAATAAAGTATACAAGTATACTGTACTACTACATTCTACTTTTTTTAAAGATTTTATTTATTTACTCATGAGAGACACAGAGAAAGAGAGGCAGAGACACAGGCAGAGAGAGAAGCAGGCTCCATGTAGGGAACCCGACGCGGGACTCAATCCCGAAACTCCAGGATCACGTCCTGGGCCGAAGGCAGGTGCTAAACTGCTGAGCCACCCAGAGATCCTTTTTAAAATATTTTATTTATTTATTCATGAGAGACAAGAGAGAGAAGCAGAGACATAAGGCAGAGGGAGAAGCAGGTTCCATGCAGGGAGCCTGATATGGGACTCGATTCTGGAATTCCGGGATCGTGCCCTGAGCCAAAGGTAGCTGCTCAACCACTGAGCCACCCACACGTCCCTGTACTACTACGTTCTAGATGTCTAGTCATAAATTGCACTGATAAGCATCTGTGGACCCAAATATCCATTATTTGCATTTGGCTGTATTTGGTATCTGAATATTTGAATGTTAGTCAAAAACTGTCTTCCCCATCCTGCAATGTTCATATTGTTTTACTTTACTCAGGCTTTTAAGGAAAAAGCAGATATTTTAGATCTAATATATGTAACAATTTCCCTTTCATGTAGCAAGGGACTTCCTATTATTCTACCTTCTACAAATTCAGCTCTTCTCAACTCTATCATAACATTTACAAATCCAGACAGAAGTCCCTGGCAACCTGTGCTATTCAGAACATAGCTAAACCAGAAAAGATCAAAGTGGCTACTCGAAGAGTCTCCACATTTGACCAGGGAAAGGTTTCTTGGCTCCACTGTTCACCATCCTCCATCTATTATGGGCACACACGTGCAGGGCTTTGTCAGCTTGTCTCCCAGGTCACACATAGTTTGAAGCAGCTGATTGAGAGTGTAGGAGGAACAACAAAGGGCATACCTGCAGAGCACAGAACAGCAAATGACAACTGACAGCACAGGTGCAAAAATAAATTGAAGGAAGACACAATGGTTAAAAGCCATAGCAACTCAAGATTGGCTCACGTAAGTACAGATCTAACACATAGTGGCAGCTGCCAGGAGCATAACTGTACCCTGGCACAACATAACAGAAGACACTCAAGTGAACCACAAATCACTGAGGCAAAATAAACTATGCAGGCAAGGAACTCTACATTATAGAGAGATTTCTAAAGTGTTCGGACAAGCAGTTCTCATCTCTGGCTGCACACTTCAGGATTCTAAAGATTTCTTCTGTTTAGGAGACTCTTGCATAAATGGTGTTGTAATATTATCTCTAAGAGAAAATAAAGTAGGAGTAGTAATAAAATTTTTAGACATTGACACGAGTCCTACAGAATACATATTGTTAGAAGCATCATATAAGCCTTACAAAAAACCCCACGCGCTTTAACATCAATAATCTACAAATATGTAACAGGTTCATTTTAGTCTCTATCTGGCTATCTATATTAATAATATTGCTATAGAACGACTAATAACCGTACTAGCCATTTTTCCAATGCACTTCCAACATTAGCTTTCTGTTCCATCTTTCTCTTCAATCTCATTTCTAAAACATCTACCAAGATCTTTCCTAGCAGGGGTGTCTTAACAGCTCCACAGGGAAGCACTTCCAGCTTGCTCGCTCTGAGCATACTTCTTGAAAACAGGACCAGAGGCCACACGAAGTATCTACCCTAGATGTCATCTCCATTACACCTGTAAATATCTGAAATTCTATAGCTTCCAAAACTTTCAGCTCTCCTGATCAACTTATTCTTCACTCTTACCCAAATGTCTTCAGGTCCCAAACTGCATTTTCACTCTTTTTACTCTGAGTAAAAGACATTTATTTTATCACAGTCTGAAGGCCAACATTTGTGAAGCCCTTCAACTGCCTCTCCTTTTTCATCTAAAACATTTTACCTTTCATGAGTCTGTTCTCCTTCACTCTGTTTTAAAGCCATGTTGCTTTCCCAGTTCTGATTCATCACTTCCTTCTTACTCACCTCTGCGCACCTACAAACCTGTGTGGGTTTCCCTGTTCCTACATAACACTTCCTTCAGTCTCACTGCCTATGCATGGGACTGCTCCATCTCTGTCTTCATCTCCACACTTTTTTTTTTTTTTTTAAGATTTTACTTATTCATGGGAGGCACACAGAGAGAGGCAGAGACATAGGCAGAGGGAGAAGCAGGCTCCTCACAGGGAGCCCGATGTGGGACTTGATCCCAGAATCCTGGAATCTGAGCCGAAGGCAGGCGCTCAACGGTTGAGCTACCCAGGCGTCCCATCCACACTTAAGTAGCCTAAACTCCATTTCACTGCTAACCCCTTGAATCTGGATTTGGCCCCCATTCAAACTGAAACCACTTTCTTAAAATGCCAACTGTGACAACTACTGCAAAGCTCAAACGCCCCTTCTCTGTGCTCTCCTAGTCAGGCTCTCTGTAGCAAGATACCATTGTCCAACTTCTCTTTGACAAGTTATTTCCTCTCCATAATTCAGGATACCGCTGTCTAGTTATTTTCCTGACTACTTCCTGAAATCCTCGGTTGCCACTTCCTACTGCACCTTAAATGTATGCCTTCCCCCTCCCTCAGTCCTCTCCCTCAATTATACTCTCACAGACTCTTCAGATTCCAGCCATAACTTTTACTTCTATGGTACCACTCCAAATCTCCATCCCTAGTCCTTAATACTGTTAGGCTGCAGACTATCCATCCCCTGGACACTTCTACTGGACTAACCCCACAGTTGCCTCAAATTTAATGATCTGAATTAGAGCTCAGTTTCCCACTCGTCTTTGGTCCAAGTCCCCTTGAAAATGAAACACAGTTGCCTGGATTTGAAGTTTTCTTTCCTTCTCATGCCATTTTTCATAAAGCTTGTCTCATGGGAATATTACTGCAACCAACTCTAAACGCTTCTGTTGCCTGTCTTGTCATACTCCACCCCTAATAACATTATCAGTGACATGTGAGAGCACACCTGTCTCACTTCCTTACTCAAAAACTTTCTAGGGCAGCCCGGGTGGCTCAGTGGTTTATCGCCGCCTTCGGCCCAGGACATGATCCAGAAGACCTGGGATCAAGTCCCACGTTGGGCTCCCTGCATGGAGCCTGCTTCTCCCTCTGCCTGTGTCTTTGCCTCTCTCTCTCTCTCTGTGTCTCTCATGAATAAATAAATAAAATCTTAAAAAAAAAAAAAAACTTTCTAAGGGTCCTCACTGCGTTAAGATTAATGTTCAAGACCCTCAGAATCATATTCAAAGTCCTCTGTGGTTTGGATTTTAGTCCATTTTCTTACTTCTGTAGCCTAATTTAACCTTTCCTTCCTTAAATTCATCCAAAAACACCTTCCAAGAGCAAGTTGAGGGAGATGTTAATGTTTTCTACACACAATTATCATACTATATGAACTACAGCATTTACATAACTCAACTGGACAGTGCAGGGACTGGCCTTGGTTATTAAACACAGTGGTTCTCAGGCAGCCCAGGTGGCGCAGCAGTTTAGTGCTCCCTGCAGCCTGGGGTGTGATCCTGGAGACCCGGGATCGAGCCCTGCATCAGGCTTCCTGCATGGGGCCTGCTTCTCCCTCTGCCTGTCTCTCTGCCTCTCTCTCGCTCTCTCTGAATGAATAAATAAATAAATCTTAAAAAAAATAAACACAGTGGTTCTCAATCAGGGATGATTTTGCTCTTCACGGGGCACTGGAAATCTCAGGAGACATTTCTGGTTGTCACAACTGATGGGGTACTCCTGGCATCTCGGGGGAAGGGGTCAGGGATGGTACTAAACATCCTACAATGCACAATACAACCCCCACAACAAAATATTCTGACTAAAAAGTCAACAGTGCCACTGTTGAGAAACCCTGAACTAATCAATAAATGTTGAACAAATATGCGTTCAAGCAGAAATTAGGAAGTTTGAGAACACAGGTTGACATCCAGCCTAGTATCAATGATGTGGGTAACACTGTAAAAGAGAAAGTGGCCAAAATGACCAAAAAGGGGTAGAGGGTTCCATTTTAATAGCTTGCATAACTTTAAGTTTTAAATACTCCTAAATGAGGCAAAAAGGATGGCCTTTCAAGCATAATGGAGCACTCCCTTTGGCCCACCCACAGAGTGTTTAATTCTCTGGGAAATTTACCTTTGTCTGACACACGATTCATTACTCATTAGGGCCTGAACTGGGATGCTACATATCAAAATGTAGATTTTTTTGTCCAGCAGAGATGCCAATATCTCCACCTTACAGACAAAATATTATGATTATACTACTCTGAAAGATATAAACCAATCTGCATCTAATCAAGCAATTTTACTCCACCATTCTTCTTCTTCTTCTTCTTTTTTTTTTTTTTTTTTTTTTTTTAGTGTAGATAAATACTCAGATCCTCAAACACTCTCTGAACCAGTTTTACATTCCTGCTGGTTCCCTCAGTCATGAGTTACTAGTCTGAAAGTCACATTTATAGTTTTGGGATTTTTTTTTTTTTTAGATTTTATTTATTTATTCATGAAGAGACACAGAGAGGCAGAGACACAGGCATAGGGAGAAGCAGGCTTCCCATGTGGGACTTGATCACAGAATGCCAGGATCACAACCAGAGCCAAAGGCAGACACTCAACCACTGAGACACCTAGATGCCCCTATAGTAGTAGTAGTTGTTGTTTTTTAATTTACACTTCGGCAGTTTATATGACTCAAGTCTATCTAAGTGGACTCACCGCTTGTAGCTATTAAACTGAGTGGCCTAAGAAGAGGACTGCATGGTTGTGTAAGCCCAATCATGCCTCGTTTTAGGTCCCAGGGTGAATCCCGAGCAGGAAGAGAATTTTACTGGTGCTATTTCCTTGTTATTATTCTTCTGATTTTGTTTTTGTTTTACAGTTCTTGGCCACATGTCCCTTTCTACACCTCCATCACTGATTACATACTACCAGGTCAGTCAGTCTCAACTACACCCTTGGTATACACTGTACTTAGTCTGCAGGAATCTGATTTTACAACCTGACCAAGTGGTGATCTGTCAGTGGATAATGGATCTATTTTCTGCTGGATGAGATACTACAAGAAAATCTGGTTTTAGTCTTTTCTGTCTTTCTGTTTGTGTAAGAACATGTCTCACCACCACTGAAAGAACAGTCTTTTTGAATTCCAGACCAGTTTTGTGTTTTTGGATTACTTTTGACCTATGGCTAAGATTGTGGAAGCAGAACTGAATACATACATATCTGTATCTATAAAACAAGAAAAGCCTTGATTCCTCATGGTTTAAGTATGAAATGTATTTCTACCTCCAAAGGTAGTAAAAAATTAAAAAGTTTCTTGAAGAACCTCTGTTCTTTTTTTTTTTTTTTTTTTTTTTAATTTATTTTATTTATTTATGATAGGCACACAGTGAGAGAGAGAGGCAGAGACATAGGCAGAGGGAGAAGCAGGCTCCATGCACCGGGAGCCCGACGTGGGATTCGATCCCGGGTCTCCAGGATCACGCCCTGGGCCAAAGGCAGGCGCTAAACCGCTGCGCCACCCAGGGATCCCGAAGAACCTCTGTTCTAATTGGCTTACAGAGAATAAGAAGCTTTTACATAAATCTAAATCTATATTTCTAGAATTCCTAGAAAGTAAGGAAACTAAACATCTAATACTTATATGTTATTAGCCTTTTATTTTTTAATTTTTTAAAAAGATTTTATTTATTCATGAGAGACACTGAGAGAGAGAGAGACAGGGAGAGAGAGAGAGAGAGAGAGAGAGAGAGAGAGAAAGAGAGGCAGAGACAGAGGCAGAAGGAGAAGCAGGCCCCATGCAGGGAGCCCCACGTGGGACTCGATCCCCGGACTCCAGGATCATGCCCCGGGCTGAAGGCAGTGCTAAACCGCTGAGCCACCGGGGCTGCCCATATATGTTAGCCTTTTAACGACCAAAAGAAAAAAACCTCACAAACTTATAGAAACTGCTACTTCAAAAGAATTTTTAAGAATCCTAATTCATGCACTAAAAATAATCCGTAAGCCAGTATGATTTGATAATTTTCATGCTAATTTAAAAAGATATCCTTTTCCTGATTTCATCAGTGTAGAAAACAATGCGCACACACACACACACACACACACACACACATATATATATATTTTTCCCCTATGAAGAGATACACTGAACTTTGCTGGCTTGCTCTTCAGAGAGGCTAGTACTACTCATGATTACTCACATTTATGATAATGAAAAATATAAGCTTATATATTCAACCAAATTGAATTATAACACTGACAACTTCTATAATATCAAAAGTTATATGCCATTCAGTCGTCAGCATAAGAGTAATTTCCAATATCCTTAGTTAACTTTAAGACCTTGATTGGACTAATAATAAATGGTTAACTAAAGGATACTCTTTATATACATCATTAATTTCCACATGAGTCAGACACCAAATGCAGTTTAAACACATACACATACAGGCTTTCTAATATTACCACAATGTCATTATAGCACACAACAAAATGAACAGTGATTCCTTAGTATTGTTAATACTCAAGTCTATGTTTGATGTCCTTTTCCAGTTGTTCTGTTCTAAACATTCTTATTTTTTTCACCATAATTACACAATTTTTTGCCTTCTCTGGTATTTCACCTATACAGAATCATATGATGATATATGCTCTAAGGTAAATCTTCTTTCAGTCAGCATTTTTTTGAGATTCATGTATCAGTGCATAAATCAGTCCTGTGTTCTCTTCTACTCTCGTGCAGTATACCACTCTGAAAGTTTAGGTTAACCCCTAAACTTTTTTGGGGGTTTCCCAAAGGTCCCCAGCAGTCAGTCACAAAGATTTATTGTTTACCTTCTAACAAGAATGCTAAAACTAGTTCACTTCTTTGGGAGTACTCCGTACTTCTTTAGTGGAACCCCATTAAGTTGTGTCAAATCAAAAGGGAAGTCTGGTTTCTTTTACTTTTTCGTGGCAATGTAGTTATTTGTATACAGATCAGTGACAATCTGTCCTTTTACTAGGATAAAATTATACGAATTCAAGGTGCAACCCAGGCCATAACTAAAACGTCATATTTAAGAATCCTGTTGAATCAGCAGGTATGGTAACATCACTATTACAAAACAAGGGCTGTAGTTCATGTATAGAACCAATGCTTAGGAAACTGCTCTCGTACCTGTTCTGTGGCATACAGGGTCCCAGCCTTAAATATAGTATAAAGAAAGTCACTTTCTGATAGGCCAGAAATTTTAGCATTTTGGGAACCTTGACGACAGAAAAAAATCATGCAAATGTATAGACACCATAGGTGAAAAATGTAGAAATGGCTTTCTTGATTTTTTTGGAGGCTTCCTGCTTTAGAATAAAAGAGCCATAAAAGGCAATTAAAAACAAAAACCACCTTCTATTAAAAATTCAACTGCAATTCCTTATGAAATTTCCACAGAGAATAATTCTCCAAGTTTACTAATTGCTAATATCTCCCCCATATTCCAAATACAATGAAGCTAGTCTGTGTGCATGTGTCTGTGTGATCAAGAGTAATCCTTGGAAGTTATTTATGATTACAAGTGATACAATTAACAAAAATTACAGAAACCCAGGAAATGAAGTAAAAGAACGGCTGCATGTTCTTTCAATGTCATATCAGAGAATTTTCTAGGAGGTCCAACCAAGGATTGTTTCATACCTAGGGCTGCACTGTACCTGATAGAATTGCTGGACAAAATAGCACACATGTGCTATAACTGCACTGTTCACACTGGTAGACACTAGTCCCATGTGGCCATCAAGCACCTGAAGTGCAACTGAGAAAGTAAATACTAAATTTCAATGAACTTTGATTTAAATAGCCACATGTGGTAGTGGCTACATACTGGACGGTGCAAATCCAGTCTCTGGACTACTTCTGTACAGTTCCCAGGGTAAGCATTGCTTTTGCCTTCAAAAAAGGTTGTAAAAAAACAAAAAGAAGAGACAGACACCCTGTATAGTCCATGAAGTCTAAAATATTTATTATGTGGCTCTTTACTCATCAACTAATGTAAATTACTAATTCTCTCAGCACTAAGACTGAACAAAAACCCTTCACCAAGTTGGAAGGAACCTTTTAAAACACATAATAATTCAGTTTCCTTAAACAAAGAAGTTTCCCATGTTGTTTCCATTTGACATAACTTATTTTTTAAAAAACAGTTCTTGGGGCACCTGGGTGGCTCAGTGGTTGAATGTCTGTCTTTGGCTCAGGTCGTGACCCCAGGGTCCTGGGATTGAGTCCTGCACTGGGCTCCCTGCAGGGAGCCTGCTTCTCCCTCTGCCTATGTCTCTCATGAATAAAATCTTAAGGGAAGAGGAAACAACAGTCATGAGCAATCACTTTGACCCCAGTATAACCATTGTGAGTATCCCTTATTTCAACATTCTGGTATAACCCCAAAATATTAACCATAAAAAGAAACTGAACAAACCACCATTTCTTAAGAAGATGATTTTCACAACCATAGTGAGTTAAAATAAAAATCATTCTAGGAAATGCAAAGAGGCCACCGACCTCCTTTCTGGTAAAATCAAAACAAAAACTCCAGGTCACCACCCAGCATTACATCTACAAATTATTTCCTCCACGAACAAATCTACTGTTCAAGAATTTATTCATGAAACCAGGTACCAAGCTCTCCTAACAGAAAAGAAAATGAAACAATACAGTGTCCATTTTAACCCTCTGATGTCAATGCAGTAATGGGACACTTCTACTCAATTCTTTAAAAAAAAAAAAAAATCTGCATCTTTCTCCTCTCTTACTCTACAAATAAGTAAGTAAAAACTCCAAGGACAATAACCAACTCCTCAGATGACCCTCCTCTCTTTTTCTCTTCGTCACAGATTAAAATGGATAGATGTTTAGTCTACCTTGGCAGAGTTTCTTGCGTGTACTATAATTTCAATGTTTAAGATTTATCAGTCCTCCAAATTTTATTCTAAGTCCTCCAGACTGGTGTTCTGGCTATGGCTCATGGTGGCAACTCACTGTTATGAGGTAATGCTTGAAACACCACCAAGTGATAGACATTGTGGTTAGCAAATTTAACACCCTAAAAGTTCATGGAAAAACTCTACAAGTAGCCATGCCATTTGTTTTCCATTACTCCCTTTTGTTTGTTAACCTTCAGGGCAGGCTCCTATATCAACCAACTAAACTAATGTTAGCACCCAAATCACTGCTATGGACCTTGTTAACCTAGGCACTATATTATCTCCAGATGCCTCACACTTCCATCCTCTTTACCTTCTCTAAGTTGAAGGGAATACTTCCACTTCATACCCAGACCACTGAGGCACCAATCCTTCGTTCTCAGAATTCCTCCATTTCAAAGATTCTGATCTCTGAAACTCCTCCCCAACTACAACTTCTGTGATTCTCCAACACTCACTGAACTTGCCCTATCTGCAGGATTCCATGAATCTCAGAGGGGACAGGATCTAAGGTCTTATTCCTTCCCTGTTTTTACAGTTCATTATGCCCCTTTCTGCCTTCTCCTCTCTAGTCTGAACCTCTCTGGCTATCAATTCACTAAAAGTAGAAGTTAAGTCTATATATTTTTGATTGTTCTAGCCCAAATAACGCCGACCATTCAGAAACATTTCCTGAGCCTCATTCTACCTTGTCCAATCACACCTTATATTCCTTTAGTCTTTGGGGTGTTAGCTTCACCAACATCCAGAGTGGGGGAAATTATCACCTACTGGAGAATTTCTGGGTCAAGTGGTATTTTAAATTCAGGCCATCTAACTTTCCCTGGCCTTACTTCAGTTCCAATGCACCTCTTTTTCTTTGTTCTTTTCCAATGCACTTCCAAAAGTTCCGTGGCATCTAGCCTACCATGCTCCACTGTCTTCAGGCTTTCACCCCCCCCTCCCAGTTATGAACTGATACCCTACTTTATTGAGACAGTACTATAGGCCATTGAGGTGTTCAACTGCCCTCTATGCCAAATGGCAGAGGGGGAGCATATCTTCACTCATTCTGTCTAAAGAAGAGGTCCTAAAAAGCTGAACCTGGTCCTCTGACATGTTTGGTTTAGCAAACATGGTTGCTTTTTGTGTTTAGAATATTTACTTTTAAAAGAGTAATTTTTTTTTTTGGTTAAAAAATATATTAATGTGGATTTTGAGATATAATTCACAGCATGCATGATTTTTAAAACACAAATTAGTTGCCTCTTCCAAAACAAAATAGATTTCACATCAAATCCAAGCCCCTGGCTTTTCTTGGATGAGACATCATTGGGCCCATCCTATGTAACTGGCTAATACTAAGCATTGGCAGTTAGTTACCGTCCCCCAAGGGGCATGAGCACCTTCTTCACCAGTTCCTCCCTACCAACCAGCGGGTTCCATATGGGGTCTCCCCACAGGGAGCATGGAATTTGTGGTTCCTATAGTTAAAGGAAGAATCTGAACTTCTCATTCCCAGGGCTGAGATCTCTTCAGCCTCATCCCTCTCTACCACCACTGTCTAACTCCAAGGATCCTACCCAGGCACTGCATCTTTGATCTGTGAGTGAAGCAACATCTAGTTAGTACCTTCACTTCCTCTCTGAAATTCAGTCCTCAACCTCCTATGATTCTGTAACTTTGGCCACCACGGACTTCAACCTCCTCCTGCTGGGTTCCAATACTCTCTACCGGGTTCCCTCTCTTTGAGACATCTCCTCCCAGCCCTTGTGGTAATGCCACATTGCTATAAAAGTCACTAAACACCCCCAATTTCTGTCCTCATATCAACACAAACCAGCAATGGACCACACTGAGAAAAGAAGCCTAGAGTATAAACACTGACTATGGAGATAGTTCTTAGAAATGTAAATCTAATGGCATCACTCATGTTGTCACAACCCTTCCATGACTCCCTCCTACCTGCCTGCTTGGTAAAATCCATGTTTTTCTGCAGGCCCCAAGTGCTTTGTGACTTGGCCCCTTTCTGTCTCTGACTGTTTCTTCCTATCTACTCCTACACTTGTGAAGTCAGTGATAAACTGGCACTATTTCACATCCCTGTAATTTTACACATGTTCTTCCCCCTGGAAAACTCTTGTTCCATTCTTTAACACCCCATTAAGAAGAGCAATCCTTCCTCTCCTGTATTACTGTAACACCTTGTACATATTTCAATGGGTAACATGTATCATACTGTACTATTTGTTTCCAAGTCTGTCTCCCCTACTAAGCTATGGATTACCTGAAGTCCAGAGGCAACTGTCAGTGCACTTCCTGACACATAAATTTTCTTTAAATGTTGGCCACCTGGCTCTGCCAACAGGTCGAAACAATATATCTACCATCCTCCCTGACACCAAGGCTTAAAGCCTTTCCCTCAATCCCTACATCCACTCAGCCACCAGATCTCAGTGAAAACTGTCACCCCCCCCCATGTCCAGCTTGGAACATGTCTTTTCCACAGCTGGGTCTTCCTGCCTCCAAGTAAAGGGAAGGCAAGTCCTTCTTCTCTCAAAATTCCTCACTGACTCCTTAATGAATAAGGCCCAAAGGCTTAACCTGGCATTTGGGTCCACTGAGGCTCCGACACTTCTACCAAGATGCTGTGTTTTGGACCTCAAGCTTTTGCTCACAACTACCTCCTGGGAATCTTACAGGCTCTTCAAAGCTCAGCCCAAGTGCTGCTTCCCCCAACACATTTCCTCTTTGACGTAGGGTCCACATTTACAGAATGTGTGCCTTTTTAAAACCTCCCAGGACATTATCATTTTCTTTACCTTTCTCTCTAGCCAATGGAGCCCTAACTAACTAAACCCCCACATTCTCTTCTACTCTAACATTAGCTAAATGCAGTGATTTAACATTTTAAAAGCAGGAAACAAAGTAAACCACCTGCAAGGACCCAGAAAAGTTGCTGGCATCTTATCTGAGCCTACTAGCTAGCTACCTAAAAAAATTCTTACTTACTCTAAATCTTCCTTCCCCCAAACCTTCTCCTCCTCCACAACTTAAAATATTGTAGATGTTGAAGTTTGCTTTCCTGTTCTTAATTTCTAAGTTAATGGTTTTCTCTTCCTCAAAAGAATGTAAAACAAACTCCAAAGCCAATTAAAACTACGGTATTCAGTGCTTACCCATGAATCTCAAGGGAAAAGAAAAAGGATTTCTTACAAATGGGAGGACTGGATGATGAGTAACACACATCACAAAGATATCCGAGACACTGTATATCACCAGGGCAAGTGACACCTACTACCAAGATACTGTAAGGCACACCTTTTCCAAATAGTTTACACTCAACTACGTGGCAGGACAAGCAGGAGAAAAGGAGTTGGGAGGGTCTGGCAGAGCGTGCCAAGTTTTTCTGTAGAGCACTTTCCACACTTGGGAGGAGTCTTGAGTAAAGCTGAACTGGGAGCAGGTGAAGCACACAGTAAAAGCAGTGACTAGTCAGTCGGTAGAGGTTTAAGCTTGAGAGCTGCTACCACACAGAACTGGTAAAATAAGGTGGGACTAGATTAGGTTAATGTTCTGTAAATCTCCAGAGGAGGAGTTTAGAGTGAATGAGACAGGCAACAGGAGGTCCTAGTAGGTCCCAAGGCAGGAAAAAGATTTTCTGTGGGAGGATCAGTTTAATGCAAGTTATACCAGAGGGAGGGAGAACGGGAGGGAGGAAGGAATGGAGTGAGGGCAGTGAACTAAGGGAGGGGCACATACCAAGGATGAAGGTCTCAATTGCAGCAGAGGCAACGAAAAAGAGAAGAATGAGCGAATGAGTGCATCTAAGAGATTTTCAGAAATATTAACAGAGCTTAGTCACGGGCCAACCTTTTAGCTCTGGGGAAGAAAGTCAGTCGCTGGGGAAAAAAGAATGAGGGGCCTGGGAAGAAGTTAAAAATTAAGTTAGGGGGTGCCTGGCTGGCTCAGTCCACAAGCATGTGACTCCTGATCTGAGAGTCATGAGTTCAAGCCCCACGCTGGATGCATAGGGCTACTTTAGAAAATTAAAACACTTTACAAAAATGAAAAGTCGGGGAACAAATTAAGCACAGGAAAGCAAATGTGATTCAACATCTACAATGTTTTGAGTTACGCTGCGGAGAAGAATCACAGGTAACTGCCCTATCTCTTCCAAAGATACTAAAACAAGCACCCAGGCTCTTTTTTTTCTTTTTTTTTAAGTCTAAGATACTCAGGAATCACAGAACATCCAATTCTCCAAGGACACTGTTGAAATTTCTGAAGTAGGATGCCACAAAAAGGACCATTTTCTTCCCAGCCAGAGGGTTCATCATTTGGGAAGACAGGTATCAAGAACAAGGGCCCTAAGTCTGAGTCTTGGCTCCCCCACGGACTAGACAGGAAAACCTGGAGAAACCTGGAAGGGAGGAGAAGGGGGGGGGAGGAGAGAGATGCTTTGTTACTGTGTCTTGGTTCGGGGAAGAAGGGGAGTAGTTGAAGGTGTTGCGTAGGTTTAAGGCTGAAATGCTGATTTTGAGAGGTGAGTCACCACTTGCAGAGTTTCAGTTTCCCCAGCTGTTTAATTTAGAGAGAGGAAAAATAATAAAAATGCACCGCCCCGGATTTTTTTTTTTTAAGACCTGCGTTAGATAACCCTCGTGTAGGGTTTAGCATAACGCCTGACGCTCTGTGACCAACAACATCAACACAAAGAATAACGCTCTTTTTCCAACACTGTTGTTAAACATCCCCATCTCTTCTGGATGATGGTACGCTGTGCATTTCACTACTAGGATGGATGGTCGGCCTTTTTTTTTTTTTTTTTTTTTTTGTCGGATTGTCAAAGGGGCCCGAAATCCCAGAAGGGCTCAGAAGCCCCGTGGGTCCCGGAGGCCCGGGGAGAGAAAGGGGGCCGAGGCGGCTGCAGGCCGCGAGCGCGCAGGCCCTGCGCAACACCCCGCGGGCCGGCCCCGGGCTCTGCGCTCCGCGCTCCGCGCTCAACAGCACCCACCGCGGTCGCCGCGACGCCCTCCGACCGACGCGCTTGCGTCAGCGCCGCTTCGCAAACGGGGAAACTGAGGCGCCCGGGGGCTGAGCCGCCAGCCCAAGGTCGCACGGCTCGAGGGCGGGCACGCAGGTCGGCGGGCTCCGGAGATGCGCTCGCAGCCGCGGCGCCTCGCTGCGTCCCCGCACGGAGGGCAGGCGGGCGGCGGGACTCACCTTGGCGCTGTGCACCGCCTCCTGCGCCCCGCGGAGCTGCAGCCAGATGCGCGCGGGCAGCGGCTCCTCGGCCCCGAGCGCGCCGAGCACCGCCAGGCTCACGCCGAACAGGCCCTCGATGCGGCCGCGGCTCCGCTCCAGCAGCGCCGCCTTCTCCGCGGGCGCGGTGAACTCGTCCAGCACCGCCCGGGCCGCCATGGCGGGCGCGGCCTCCCGCGGCGGCGCCGGGGGCCGGCGGCGGCGACGCCCCCTCAGCGTGCCGCCGCTGCACCCGAGCCCGTCCGGCGGCGTCGGCCCTCGCGGCCGCCTAGCCTCGCCCCCGCCCGCGCCCGCGCCCGCGCCCCGCCGCCCGCCCGCAGGCCCAGCTACACCATCCCGGCTCGGCCGCCGCGGCTTGGCAACTGCGGGCGGAGAACCCCTCCGCCCCTTCGCCGCCGCCGCCGCCGCCGCCGCCGCCGCCGCCGCGGGCCGGGCCCCGCCGCCGCGCATGCGCCCAGCCCGCCGCCGTCATTGATGCTCGCCGCCCCCCAGGGAAAGGCGGAGGGCGGGGGCGACGGAACTCGACGTCACGCGCAGTGGCCATGTTGGTTGAGGGCAAGGCGACGGCTCCGGAGAGGGGCCTGGGCGGCCTTCTTGGGTGAGGGCACAACCCTTTTGGGTGACTTGATGGATGGTGAATCTGTGGTTTTACAGATGGGGGATTTGAGGCTATGACCCAGTTGACGGGACTGACCCAGGGTCACAAGGGATTTGGGTTTGTCTTCAGACATCTTGAAGCCCAAACTAGCGCTCTAGCAATTGAGCTTTCCCGCTTCTCAGTAATTGATAGGCAGATGGTACCCCTCCTTCCCACCCTCCCTCTGCCCGCCCGCCTGCCTGCCTGCCTTCTTCCTTCTCCTTCCTTCCTTCCTTCCTTCCTTCCTTCCTTCCTTCCTCCTTCCTTCCTCCTTCCTCCTTCCTTCCTTCCTTCCTTCCTTCCTTCAACAGGAAAGAGGCAGGAAGTAATGCAGGAGGAGGGAGGACTTTTGCGGAATTAGGAATAAGGAGGAAGTATGGAGGTCAATCCTTCTTCCTGAGGAGAAGTTGGCATCATCCAGGGTCCTTACGTAATTACTACTCCTTCCTTCCTTCCTTACGCTCCTTCCGTATTCTTCCTCTGCCTCATTAAGTTGACTGCCTTACCTTCACTTCTCCTTCCTCCTTCCTTCCTTCCTTCTTCCTCCTTCCTTCCTTCCTTCTTCTTTCCTCCTTCCTTCCTTCCTTCTCTTCCTGCCACCCTTTCTGCATCCCTTCCAGCTTCTCAGATGATCTTCCTTCCTTACTCCCCCTCTTCCTCCCTTCCCCCTCCCTCCTTCCTTCCTCCCTCCCTACTTTCCCCTCCCTCCTTCCCTTCATTCCTTCCACCCTTTCTCCTGACCTTCCAGCTTCTCAGTAATTGATAGGTAGATGACCTTCCTTCCTTCCTCCCTCCCTCCCTCCCTCTCTCCATCCCTCTCACCCTCCCTTTCTTTCTCTCTCCCTACCCATCTTCTTCCTTTCTGTTCTGTTCCTTCTTTTTCTTTCTTGTTGTTCTTTGAATAAAAATGGTAACAAGAGGAGAAGAAAATGGGAATAATAAGTATGGGGAATTGAGGAGGAAAGAAATGATTAAAAAAAATCAGGAGAGTGATTTCTTCTGGGAGGGAAGGATGGGTATGTGTTATAATAGAGGTGCAAAAAGTGGGAGATTAGGGGCGCATCCCTTTTACTGTGGGGCTTTAATAAATACACCCCAAGCCCTCCCCAGCTCTGTTTTCTCATCTATAAATCCATGGGGTGTTCTCAGTTATCTTTAAAGGCTTTTCCAGATCTTACATTCTCTGAGTCCATAAAAAGAGATTTTAGAAGATAAAATGTTGGTTTCCTTTCTCTGGGCTAAACGTTGTGGATGTAGCAGGTAGATAAGGATCATGAGAATATTACTTAACTTCTCTGTGTCTTAATTCCTCATCTGTGAAATGTGGGCAAAAATAGTACCTCCTGTTGTGAAAATAACTACAGTACCTGGACACAGTGAGTGATCACTAAGTATTAGCTATTACTCTTTGGTAGATTAGCAATGCATTTGAGGTTCTATTTTCATGGAAAAACTTTGTATGGATTATACAACCATGTTGAACTTGTGGGCCTGGAAGCCCCCTCCATCTGTGTAGATTTCCCCTTGAGGAGAAAGAAGGGGATCTAAAGATGTTACAGTTGGAAATGCCAAAAGTGAATGGTCTTGGTCAGAGGGATTACCCAGGTAAATCTTCTCAGGGATCCTGGCTGCTGGGGTTTTCCATTTGCCTTAGAAATTTAGGCAGGTGTGTTTCCCGGGTGCCCCAATGAGAGATGACTCAGCACAGGGAAGAGAACCATTAGGCTCACAGACCAACAACTTCCTGTTCTCCTGGGCTTTTCCCTTGGTGTCTACACAACCAGCAGTCTTCCTCCATCAGGTAGGTGACCTGAGATTGACTGAGACAGGACAGGTGGTGAGCATGGCCTTGCTGATAGATTTTACTCAGAGCTAGAGTCAACGTGTTATTTCCTGTCTTCTTGTCACACTCACCTTAAATGGAATTGCTATTGTTCTGTGATTGGACAAGGCTTTCCCCAGGGCTTTCCTGTTTGCTCCCAGTGACTTCCTGGCCAGTGAGTCTTAATTGCTTAATTGTAAAGGGTGAGGAGATGCTGCTGTGAAAAAGCACACTACAGCTCCTTCCCCACCACCACCCCCCAACAAAAACCCACCCAATACCAACAAAAGTAGTGCATACACACAACCATAAAAGAAAGTTGGGCCATTATACTGTGTTCACAAGATACTGGATTGGTGTGTCACCGGACATAGAGCTGTTGGGTTTTTCCCTCTATTTAAAAGAATTGTCAGTTCATATCTGGCCAGCATTTCCCTTTAGGGAACTCTCAAGGTTTCCTGAGTGTAGGGAAGTAGGAGAGAGGGAGAGAGAGAAATCCCCTTTTTAAGAAACTCCCTTGATTCCTGCAGTTTCTGAACCACAACTTTCCTTGTTTGACCAGCTTTGCCTATCTTGGCTAGTCTCACCAGCCCAGGACAGTTGATGCCAAGGATGAGACCTTTATGGAATCTCTATGTTCCAAACCCTTTACCTATTTTTTTCTCTGATATCCATAAGAACCCCGTGAAACAGTGTTGAGGAAATCACTTATTTCCCCTTCTGACATTTTCATGGAGGTGGGGGGTGGATTCCTATCTTATTCCCTAGCAGGGCCAAGTATAGAGGAACGCATCCCGGTTTCCATCTGCCTCTCCCTCACTTTCCCCCAGGGCAGGAGGAGGACTTAGGTGATCCAGCAGACCAGTGGCTTTCTGAGAAGACTTAAGTTGGACCATTCTGCCCCCAGAGAGGGTGCCTTATTGTGTGTAGTGCCTGCAGTTGCTCACTGGGTCACTTCAGCCACATCCTCCAGGGGGCAGCTTTGTCAGTAATAAAGATGACATTTTGACCTCCACCTGTCTGATGTCTGCTTTTATTTGTCAATTCTGAATGCAGGAGGGGCAGAAAGTGTTTATTGGTCTTCTAAAATACCAACAGTGGTTGCTGTTATTATCATTCCTGTTGTAAAAGTGAGGGAATGGAAGCATAGAGAGGTTTGGGACTGTTTCACAGAGCTGGTAAGTGAAGCGGTAGGAATAGAAATTTGAATTCAGGCAGTCTGACTCTGTGCTAGGGTGCTCATACCTGCTGTGCCATAATGACAACAAGCCTTTATCGGCACCCAGCCCCCTTTTCTGCTCTTGTGCCAAAGTAAGCAAGGGGAGATAATATGTTCTCATGACCAACCTCCTAACCCTTGGGATTCTGTCAAAAATAGATTTGCACAAGTGACGTTGCTTGGCACAGCCACCCAATCTGATAAACGGACTCAACATGCCCTCCAGCCAGCAGTCTCTAGGGGGATGAGTCTTCCTAAGTTCTTTGCTTTGCTTGTCTTCTTTCCTTCCTTCCTTCCTCCTTCCTTCTTTCCTTCCTTGTATAATGGCATCAAGGGCTTTAGAGTAACATACAAGAATACAATTGTGTTTTAGCCACATACATTTTAATATATTTACAAACTGTTCAGTTCTTTTCATATCCCTTGTCACTAGTCCAAACCACCATCATTTCTCCTTTTGATGACTGTGGGGCCCACCCCCCACATTCTTCCTGGCCTCTCTCCAAGTTCCAAGAGCTACGACTGCTATCAGGTTGGGAGAAATTATTTACAAATATTGATGCTGCAGCTGGAGTATGTTCTCAAATTGTAAATTTCATCAGTCAATCTCTTAAGACCCCTCGAGAGCTTTCCCTTGTGCTCAGAACAAAATCCAAACTCCTTACAGTAGGTTTCAGCTTTTGCAGGATCAGTCTCCTGCTTACTCCTCCTTTACTCCTCTCTCCACCTAGCCTAACTTACCCTGCCTCGGGGCATTTGCACAGGCTGTTTTTGTGTTTTTTCCTCCTGCTTTCTTTTCACTTAGTTGACTCCTGTTCTTCCATCAGATCTCAGCTCAAAAGCCACTTATTTAAGAATTTGTTCACTGGCTTTTCTGAAGAATCAAATTCCCTTGTCACAGGCTCTTGGGGGGCATTGTGGCCCTCTTGCTCATGCCACTGGGATCAGTTTTACATATGTTTGTGTGATATGATTGATTCATGTCCATCTTCAGATGTCATCAAACCATAAGCTCCAGGTCCACCTCACCTGAGGCTGGAATGAGCTCGAAGTATTTTAGGAATGGAAAGCAGGGCAGCATGCAGCCCTTTATGTCTAGAGAATGCTGAGGCAGGGGACACCTACAGGTATGATGAGGCTGGATCCTCCAGAACCTGGCAGGCTAGTTACAGATTTTGTGTTTTAAGTACACTGGGAAACCTTCCTGGATTTTAAGCAGCAAGTGCACCATTCAATGTGTGCTCTGAGATCTCCCTCCCTTTCCCTGAGGAAGGAAACATGGAGAGCCAGAGAGGACCTGGGAGTCCAGGGGTATTTAGCGGGTATTGGTCCAGGAGAGAGCTGGTGGTGGTTTGGACCAGGGATGTTGGAGTGGAGACAGAGAGGAGGAACCTGAGAGGTATTTTGGTGGTAAAATCCCAATGTTAAAGTACAGGGGGCTTGTTTCTCCTTAGCTGCAGAAAAGCCCTGGTGCTTCTGCTGCTTCTAGTCTTGTGTTTCTTTCTCTTTATAATTCCTCTGGGTTGTTACTACCCACATTGTTGGAACGTCTCTGACATTAATTCAAACTGCTAAACTGCTACAGCATTGAGAGTTGTTTATAAATCTCAGTCGTCTCAGGTGGGGACACAGTTTCTGGGCCAAGTGTTGTTACTCCATGACTGCCAGCAACCTACCAGCTCCTAGATGCCCTGAAACCATAGTATCTTCCCATCACCGTTTATAGCAGTGTTTCTCAACAATGGCACAATTTTCATCTTGGGCCAGATAACTCTTTTTTTGTGGAGGGCTATCCTGTGAATTATAGGGTGTTGGGCAGCAATCCTGGCCTCCCTCAGCAGATGCCAGTAGCATCTTTCCACCCCAGTTGTGACAACAAAAATGTCTCCAGATAGTATGTAATGTCCCCATCCCTATTAAGAACCACTGATCTACACAGCAGTTCAGAGAAAGCCCTGTCCCTGGGGCTGAGCTAGTGGGAATTTTATCTCTTCCTTTCTTCTGCATTCTCTCTATGGGACACAAACACCCCAAATCCAATGAAAAAGCTCACTGAGTTCCCTCTGACAAGCTTTCCTGTCTATGTTGAGTGTGGAACAACATGGGTTAAGAGGGTCCTGGTCAGATGTGTGTCCACCAAGCAAGGGACTGAGCAACTGGCCACCCGTTAGCCATCACTGCTTCTCATCAGCTTATTTATAGAACACATTCTTGCCAAGCCCACCTGTCTTTAAAGCCCAGCTTGTCTCACTTCTGAGAAAATGTGCTGGCCTGTTCAACTTCCTGTGGTTGATTAGGGCAATTGAATAACTGGTTGTTTAATTCGTTTATTCATTCAACAAATATTTACAGAATGCTATCTCCCAGGTACAGTCCTGAAAACATAGCAATGAACAAAGCAGAGTATCTGCTTTCGTGAACTTACTAAGGGAAGACACAATAAGTGAATGAACTGTATAGTGCTGGGGAGTGGCTGTGGTCATTTAGGGGGCTCAATATTCTATCCCCCATCTGTGGTAGCTAGTCTCCAGAGATGGCTCTCAACAATGCTTTTCCTCCCTATGTGAGCATACGGCTCTTTATGTCCAGAATCTGGACTTCTCTGTAACTGCATTATTTCAGGATTTCCAAGACCAATTCTTAAGAAGCTTTTGTTTCCTTCCTTTTGGAATACTTGCTTATGGAGCAGTCCTGATTGGAACCTAGCTACCATGCCAAGAGGAAGCCCAAACAACGATGTGGAGGAGGGCCAAGGCCCTCATTTTCCCAGCTGACAGCCCCCAGATGAGCTCCCAGCTAGTGGCCAAAACCAAGTACCAGTCACGTGAATGAGGCCATTTTGGACTTCCAGCTGGTTCAGCATTCCAGTTGACAACCTATGAAACAAAAGAGCCATCTGGTCAACCCACAGACTTATTTGAAATAGTAAATTGTTGACTACTGAGTTTTGGGTGATTTGTTATGCAGTACTAGATAAAAGAAACACACTTGGGGATCCCTGGGTGGCTCAGTGGTTTAGCACCTGCCTTCGGCCCGGGGCGTGATCCTGGAGTCCTGGGATTGAGTCCCACATTGGGCTCTCTGCATGGAGCCTGCTTCTTCCTCTGCCTATGTTTCTCCCTCTTTGTGTCTCTCGTGAATAAATAAAATCTTTTTTTTTTTTTTTTAAAGAAACACACTGAAGCTCATTACCAACTGACAGGCAACATAGGGGCCAGACAGATACTTAAACTTATAACTGATGACGTTGAATGGAGGTTGTGGTGAATTATTGCCCTACTCATGAGCTAAACAGAGTCCAGTGACTGGCACAACTGGTCACCCCTCCAGGCTTCTCTTCTTCCCTTACCCTCTGAGCAGATGGGGGTCCCTTTTCTGTGAGGCAGAGAGCAGACAAGAACATGCTGTCTGTAGATAGGCTGGCTCCCCAAGAGAAGAGGGCCGAGCTGCACATGCTCAGTGTCTTCTGCCAAACTCATTGATCAGACAACTCAATCTTCCCTTAGAGAGGGAGGAGTGACAAGGAGGGAGAAGGGCCAAGAAAGATGGCCTGGCAGATCTCCTTCACAAGGAAATGTCAAGTATAGAGAAAAAGGGTGCCCCAACAGTGATGAGGATCTGAAATGGAGAAGATGCATTTGTAATCCTCTACATTGGCTGGATAAGGAAAGCCTCTCTCTGAGGAGCTGACATTTGAACAGGCACCTGAAAGGAGCCAGGGAGCCCTGGGGGCTCTGCAAACGAGCTTTTAGGCAGAGTGGTTAGTGTGTTTGCAGAGCAGCAAGAAGGCCCATGTGTATGGAGTTGAATGAGCATGGAGAGGAGGAGGAAGGATTGAGGTTGAGATGTGGGCAGTGGTCAGAACATGGGGCTTGTGGGCCTGGGAAAATGTTGGACTTTATTTTACATGTGATGGGAAGGCATTAGAAGGTGATCAAATGTTCCTCAATCAATAGATTCTGCAAATTGCACAGCTGCAAGGGCTTCAGCACTCTTATCATCAAGTTTCCCATTTGTGGAACTATGTTGGAGTCAGAATGGAAGGGCCATAGGGTGCTTATATGTGGGTGAGGCCACCACTCTGGGCATGAGATTCCATATGCTCAGCTGCATGCACTCTAATCTACTCTAACAGCTGGGTGGAGACAGAGGCTTCTAGGGCAAAGTGGCCAAACAAAGGCGTACTTTGTGGGACCTTTGCTCTGAGTTACTTGGGCTATGCAAGTACTTAGTACGTGTCCAACAAATAATTGATTGGCTGACTCTACACAAATGATCTCATTTGTCCACCCTTACAAACAACACTATAAAGTAGGTGTTACACCCATTTTAAAGAGGAGGAAACTGAGACTTAGAGAGGTCAAGTCCCTGTCATTAGGAAAAGGTAGAGCCAGAGTGACACAACAGGTCTGCAGTGTTGAAGACTTCTCCACAGAACCAGAAGGCTGGAGGCATGCCTTGGTTCCTCTCGAATTCTCTTGCACCCAAACATGTACCAAGCTCATTCAGTGACTGCCCAGGACCAATAATTGGGTCTTATTGACCTAAAGATCTCTAGGACAAGAGGGCACAAATGACTTTTCCACATTCCAGGACTGCAGGACACAGACAGCAGGAAAGTCTTCCTCCTACTTGACCAGTGTCTTGGTTGTGCTCTGGAGACATGGAAGACAGGACATCCTGTTATTAAGGTCTCCTGTCAAATCAACCCTTTTTATTGTATGAGAAAACCAAGATTCAGAGACGGGAAGTGAATTATCCATACCCATGACTGTGTTTCTCTACAACACAATCTAGAGTGGACAAACCTGTTTAACAGCAAGGCTCACTCTTGTCTAGAGAAGGGCCTCCTCTTTCTCCATCCCTAACCCCAGGTCACATTCATCTTTCTTGCTGTCCTGGCCCTTTCCCCACCCATAGGCCGCCTCCACAGTAGGCAATATGCTGGGGCAGAGGCCAGAGGATGCCTGGCACCCAAGATGAGGGAGAGAAAATCAGTCCAGCTACAGGGAGCTGGCTGGGTGACCTCTAAGGACCTCCTCACCCCGAGATGCTATTTTACACATTCCCTAAGAGCTCCAGGGTGGGGCAGGCTCAGAGGAAGCCAGGTCTCCACCCTTCCCCTCCAGCTTTGGGACTAAAAAAGAACTTGTAGTTTCTGAAAGTTTGTGTGTACTGCAGGAAGGATGTGGAATATGTCAGGGTTCCTTTTGTTCACATTGTGGGGGGGGGGGGAGGTAAACAGTGTAGCTGCCTCTCTGGCTCCCCATTACCACCTCTTGCTTCATCTCATTCGGAGTTCCCATGAGAGATAGTAGTACTGGAATCCCAGTTTTTCCTAAAGTGTGGAAAACATACCACTGATGGAATGGCAGATGAGTTTCATTGGTAAATAGCCAGACTTTGAAGAAATTGTAATTGTTATATATTTATATTTTTACAGTCTTGTTTTTGGCAAGACATACTGGACTTCTAATTGTGACAATGAAGTATTTCCCGTATAATTATATTTAACATTAAAAAAGTAAGTTTATTTTTTTTTTTAAAATATATGTTATCCGAATAATAACTGGGGTGATGTGTGGAAATGGCCAGAATTACGCAAGGAAACAAAAAGGATTCAAGTGTGGGAAATACTCATGATAGTTGGTGCTTCAGTACCCTGTGCCTTGCCCCTTACACGGGGACATGTACTAAGAGTGGCAGGTCTTTTGGAGACCCACGTCTGAGGGTCTAAGGGCTGGCTCTGGACAGGGCAGGAGTCTTGGCTCTGCTCCTTTCTTGTGGGTGCCTGGGCAAGCCTCTCCTGCTCTAGGATGAATTTCCCATTTTTGCAATGAGGAGTTGCATTGTCATTCCTTCTTCCTCCTGCCAGTGTTGGAGCTTAGACCTGGGGACAGAGTGTCATGGGAAACATTTTAGGTTTCATGTGCACACTCGCTTCCTTATCACATATTTACATTGTCCCTCTGGGCCCAGGACATCTCTGCTCTAAGAAAGCCTGTTTCTCTCGTCCACGGGCTCCTGGTTCTGCCACTGGAGTCTGTCCACAGCGCCACCTGCAGTCTCAGTGGCAGAGCCGGCTTGATTTCAAGCCTCCTTCACAGGGAGCTCCTGGAGAATCCCCTGGGGGAAACGGGGAGGCATCCCGTTTGGGAACAGGTGGCAAGGCCAAATAGGGATGCAAGGTAAATGGATCTGTGTGATTGGTGGAAAAGCCCCCCATGGATGGAAGGGCCTCAGAGTGAACCAAAAGAAAGTGGGCAGGCAGTAACAGCCCCATTTAGCCACGAAAGCTTATCACCAGCACCTCCAGGTAACCCCAAGAGACTGGGTCTCCATCCCAGGTATGGAGAGAACAGCTAGGGAGCTGCATCAGAGGTTCAATAAATGGATAATGAATTAATTTATTTGGGACTTTTAAGTTCCATCTTGTGCAATGCTGAGCAAAGATTCTCAAAGTCCATTTGAGTTTTTAGCCAGAGGCCAGAAGGTGTGGTCCAGGCACACAGAAGCTTTCTACTTCAGTTGTTCTCTAGCTTTGGTCTATCTGATTTAAAGGGAGGGATGTGTTGAAATAGGAGTGACTGGTCCAGGGGGCTTGGGGTGGGACCCTGGACATGTATATCTCTAATAGGCACCCTGGGTGATTCTGGTCCCCCAAAGGCAACAAAACACTCATACAGGCTTAAATGCACTCCTTTGTCCAGCCTTCTTCTAAATACAGTGAAAAAAATCACTGTGAACTGAAAGCTTGCTTTGGGCTAGGTATTCCCTTGGTGCTTTCTGAGATTTCTCACTTAATGCATCACATCACTGTAGGGGGATTCACACCACTTTTGGTGCATTTTAAAGCAGAGGGACACTAAAGCTTAAAGAATTTACTTGACTTGCCCAAGACCAGCAAATGGCAGGGACAAAGATTTGAATTGCGTTCAGTCTGACTTCAAAGCACATGTTCTTTTTTCTTTTTCCAGTACAATGATTCTCTTTATTCCTATTATCTGGGCATGATGATTTTAAAGTTAATTTTTTTTTAAAGTACAAGCAGTACAGTTATGTGGTTCCAAAATTCAAAAAAATTATTAGAATGTATTCAGGACAGTTGTACAATAATGTGAATATACTTAATACTACTCTACGCTTGGAAAGGGTAAAGATGGTGAATTTTATGTTCCATATTTTTTACCACAAGTTAAAAAAAAAAAGGCATTCAGAGGAAGAGTCTCTCTTGCCTTTGTCCCTTGTCTGCCTGGTGACTCCTCACCAAGGGTAGTCATCAACATTAGTTGTACATGGATCTTTCACTTTTTAAAAATATGCACAATAGGGATTCCTGGGTGGTTCAGTGGTTGAGCATCTGCCTTTGGCTCAGGTCATGATCCTGGGGTCCTGGGACCGAGTCCCGCATCAGGCTCCCAATGGGGAGCCTGCTTCTCCCTCTGCCTATGTCTCTGCCTTTCTGTGTCTCTCATGAATAAATAAAATCTTAAAAAAATAAACAAAAATACGCACAATACAGGTAATCCTACCCTAGAACCCTTGCTCTTTTAGCATAAAGAGTAACAAACTATCCATACCAATCTTCATCTTATTATCTGAGACACATATCTTGGAGATCCTTCTATATCAGAACATCAAGGGCCCCACATTCCTTTAAAATTTTGTTTATACTTATTTATTTTTAGTTGAGGTGTAATTGACATATAACATTATATTAGTTTCAGGTGTACAATATAATGATTTGATATTTGTATGTATTGTGAGATGGTCACCATGATAAGTCTCGCTAACATCTGTCATCGTACATAGTTATAGAAATTTTTTTTCTTGTGATGGGAACTCTTAAGGTCTTAATGCTTCATAAAGTATAGTCATCATGCTGTACATCACATTTCCACAACTTACTGACTTTATTGCTGGAATTTTTTACCTTTTGATTTGCTTCACTCATTTTGCCCCCGACTCCCCAGCCACCAATCTGTTCTCTGTGTCTATGAGCTTGGTTTTTGTTGTTTAGTTTTTTGGTTCCACATGTAAGTAAGATCATATGGTATTTGTCTTTCTCTGGGAATCTTCTTTCACTTAGCATAATGTCCTCACAGTCCATGCATGTTATTGCAAACAGCAAGATTTGTGTGTGTGTGTGTGTGTGTGTGTGGCTGAATTATATCCCATTGTATATACATACCACATCTTCTTTATCCATTCAGTCACTGGTGGACCACTAGGTTGTTTCCACATTGTGGTTATTATAAATAATGCTATACCTCATTCCTTTTTTTCAGCTCCTATAGCAGATCATTGTACAAGGACTATAATTTCTTTCACCATTTCCCAGCTGATAAGTGTTGAAATTGTTTCCAGCCTCTTGAAGACACATTGTTAACTACCACCCAAAATAACCAGCTCAACTTAACCCAGAGTAAACTGTGACTATAAAGTAAAATGTATTATTTAGACTCACAATTAATTAATTAATTAATGAGAGACATAGAAAGAGAGGCAGAGACATAGGCAGAGGGAAAAGGAGGCTCCCCATGGGAAGTCCAATGCAGGACTAGATCCCAGGACCCCAGGATCACAACCTGAGCCAAAGGCAGACGCTCAACCACTGAGCCACCCAGGTGCCCCTAGACTCACCCTTTAAAATAGGCCCATATTTCATGGCTGGCCACCTTCTCTCAGTAAATCCCATGCTGTTTTTCCTCCAGCACTGTGCTATATGAAATAGCAGGTGTGCGTCTCAGGGCCTCGTGGTACAAATCAAGTGTCTTTCCACATTGTAATGCCCCATGTTGTGGTCAGCTTACATGATGAGAGACTTTTGGAATGGAGGGCTCAGCAGGTTCATAGCCCCCATCTCATACCCTCTCTGGGCTCCTTGGGTGGGGTGGTGGGTGGCATCAATCAAGATATTAAGCTTTTGTGTGTGTGTGGGAGGTTCATACAGGTGAATAAATGTATATTGCATGTAGGGGAGCTGAAAGATTGCCTCTTGCTGTACTGCACAGTGATGATTGCCCCCCATGGGTTCTGTGATGGCCCTCCCATTAGCCTTTCTCTCCCTCTCCCTCATTAAACTACGAATTCATTAATGCCCAAAGTGGGGACTCATTTGTCCCTGCAGTTCTCACAGCCTTGGAAGTATGACCTGGGTGCAGGCAATGCCTGAATACTTACCATCTACCAGATGCCAGCTGAGCACCATATTCAATTACCTCACTTAATTTTCCTAAAAACTCCCTGAAGTAGGTGCTATTGTTATTCTAGTTTGCAATGAAGAAAATGAGGCACAGAGAGGTCAAGCCACCGATCAAAGTCACGTAGCTCCTAATTGGCAGAGCTGAGATTGTGAATATGGGCAGTTTGGCTCCAGAATCTATCCTCTTCACTGCTCCACTATGCTGGTTCAGTGATCATTCCTCTTTGTCCTGGAAAGTTAGGGAGGAAATCTGGGTGATGTTTACTTTAATTCAGCGGAAAAACAGTAACATTCAGTTTAGCAAAAGTATATTGAGTCCTAGCTCTGCTACTAATTAGCTGTTATGATTTTGGAACAGTTACTTAATGTTTTTCCTTCTCATCCATAAAACAGGGACAATAGGGCTGATTGCATAGGGCTGTTGTGAGATGGGAAATGAATTAGTATACAGAAGGGGCTTATACATAGTCAGCACCCAGAAAATGCCGATTCCATGTGCCAGGCAATGGTCCAGGTCCATCCACGTTCCTGGTGTTCACACCGTGGTGCATGGATCAGCAGCATGGGCATCACCTGAGCACTTGTTAGACATGTAGAATCTCAGGCCCCACCCCAGATCAGCTGAATCAGAATCTGCACTTTAGCGAGGTGCCCAGGTGATTTACGTACTATAAAGTCCTAGAAAGCCCTGCTCTACAGCAGTGGCTTCCAATCACCCTTTTCCATTAGATCCCCAGGTGCAATTTCTGACCCTCCCCCCATGGTGTGTGGAGGTGGGGAAGGACAACACAATTTTACTAGCTCCTTTAACCCCTTCTCTAGGTTGGGGATCAGCCAGGCTGGGAGACCCAGCTATACAAGACAGCAGGGATGAATGAAAGAAGCAGTATCTGCACTTTTGATGGGACAGAGAAGGTATCTTTTTGGTTGGAGTGCCCAGACTTGGTCATCTTTTTCCAGGTCCCCCTTCCATCTTTGCCCAACTTGGCATTTTGAGAAACGAGCTTTAGAGACTCAGGAAGGGTGACCAGAGACATGAGTGCCACCCTGTGGCGTGAGCCTGGCATTACCACGAAGAGCACAGCTCTCCTAATGATAAGGACGGTGACTTCCATCTAGAGTAAATAGGGAATGTAATATAGCTAAATTGTATTGAGCCTTTGTTATGTGCTAGACACCACGCCAGGTCCTCCTCATGGATTCATTTATGTAAAGTTCACAAGGAGAAAATGAAGTAGGTATGATTGTCATCCCCATAGCACACAGCTGGGAGAGCAGAGGTTGGGAGACATTTAGCTACTGGCTCAGGGACCCTTGGTACTGAAGGCTGGAGCTGGAGGGAACTCAGGGCAGCTTGGCTCCAGAGCCCACCATTCCATGTTAGTTTTGATATATTTTCTCTATTGCAAAGGAAGGAGCCCTTTCTAGGTAGACCCCCACATTTTAGACTATATTTAGATCGGTGCTATTTTATTTCCTGGAGCAGGCTATGAGCACTGGCCACGTATCAGAGAGAGACCTGGTGCTAGCAAGAGCTCTCTTCTCTCCTACCCAGGGAGTCTCAGGCAAGTCATTTGTATAATTTTTCTGAGTTCGTAGGAGGGGGGATAATATTATCTGAACAGTTTACCTTATAGTGTCTTTGCAATGATACAAGGAAGCCCTGGGGAAACAAAAAATTGGATTGAATGCATGGCAGTGGGAAAGGCAAGGCAGTGTCTGATAGTCTCAGGAAATAAAAGGTTAAATTTTATTATATGTGCTGCCGAAGCGAGCACAAAATAAAAGGTTAAAAATATGTTATTTTTCCCCTAATACTTCAAACTATTTGTGTTAGTCAAAACGGACATAATTATGCTGGTTTAGTAATAGACTAACATCTCAGGAATTGAAAAGAACAGTGTCACTCTCATCAGTGCCGTAAGCACACCTCAGGTAAGCTAGGGCTTTGCTCCTCTTAGCCCCTTGGGGTGACAGAGGCTCCATCTCAATAGACAGCAAAAAGATCCTGGAGACCACAGGCTGTCCCTTCAGCTTCTGCCCAGTAGTGACATGTGAATGACATTCACATTTCATGGGCCAAAGTAGGTTATATGGCCAGGCATGAACTCAAGGGCTCAGAAGACAGCTGAATATTTGTGACTTAGTGATTTCCTTCTTTCCTTCTTTTCTTCTTCCCTCTTTCCCTTTCTTCCTGCCTCCCTCATTTACTGAGTGCCTGCTACGTGATGGTGCTGTTCTTCACACTGGGGTTATAGGATAAGACAAAATTCCATCTCAAGGTACATATGGTCTCATGGTGATACATATGGAGTGATTGTGAAGTGATTTGTGAGCACAAGGGAGGAGGAGCTCACTCAGCCTGAGGAGCAATTAGGGAAGGCTTCCTGGAGGAGGTGGTACACAAGTTCCAAAGGACAAGCCAGAGCAAGTCTGGTGAAAGAGGCAGGGAAGAGCATTTGCAGCAGAAGAGACAGACAAAAGGTGTGTAGGAGAGCTCTTTGGGCAACAGTGAGGAATTCTCTAGGTCTGGGATATGTCAGAGTGGATGAGAGTATAAAGAGGCATGGCAAGAGTTGGGCCAAGATTGTGTATCTGTGGACAGTTGTAGAGTTTGCACTTTAGTTTGAGGCAGTGGAGCCATAGAAAGGTTTTATGCAGGGCAGTGATGTGGCAGGTCCTCTGAGGGGTGGGTGGGAGGGGACGGGTTGGGAGCAGGGAGATGGTGAGGGTGGTGTTGTAATATATAGAGGGAGTTGAGGGAGAATCACATGCAGGTGTTATTCGGGGGCAGAGGGAGGAATGGCACATCTGAGAGGTGATAATGCAGGTGCAGTCTATGGGGCTTGATTTAAACTGAAATAGGGGTCATGCCAAACCTTTAAAAGTGCCTGAGTTTCAAATTCCATGAAATGGATGAGGCTTGTTTATTCATTCAAGATATGTATTAATGTCTATCACAGGCCTGTTCTAGGTGCTTGGGATACCCAATGAAAAAATAAATCACAGACTACTTCCTGCCCTTGGGAGGATTATAGTCTAACAGAAGAGCAGACAATAAATAATATAATTTTATACTCTAGATAGTACATTAAAAAGTAAGTGCCCTGTGAGGAAAGGGTAGGAAGAGAGTGATCAGGAGTGTTGGAAGGGAGAGGGATCAATATTTTAAGTAGAATGGTTAGAGAAGTTCTCACTTAGATGTGGAATTGGCAAAGGGACATGGAGGGAGAGAGGGCACATTTCATGTTCTCGAGGCTGGACCAAGAAAGGAGGAAAGGTTCTTGGTGGAGATATTCTCTTCTAAGCAGCCTTTCTGGAAACCCGCATCATATTTCCACTTTCATCTCATTTGCCAGTACTTGGATACATGATCATGTCTGACTCAAAGGAAGGCAGGGGGATGTAGGAAGAGAAGATGGATGGGCACCTGAGTGGCTGAGTGGTTGAGCATCTGCCTTTGGCTCAGGTCATGATCCCAGGGTCCTGGGATCAAGCCCCGCATCAGGCTCCCTGCTCAGTGGGGAGCCTGCTTCTTCCTCTCCTCCCTGCTCATGCTCGCTCTCGTTTTCTCTGTCTCTCTCGCTCTCTCCAATAAAATAAATAAATCTTAAAAAAAAAAAAAGGAAGAGAAGATGGATGTCGAGGTTGACATCTGCTGCCCTAGAAGGTGGTATTTGAGCGGGCCTTCATAGAGGTCAGTAGAAATGATGAAGGCATTCTAGACAGAGGGAGAGAATGCAAAGGCACAGAGGAGTGAAAGAAAATCTAAGATAGATGGAGTGATTGGAAAAGTGTGTGTATATGTGTGTGTGTGTTTGTATGTGTAAGAGAGAAGAGATGGCAGTACACAGAAAGGTCACAAACTCAAATGCTTCCAGAGTTCAGGCAGGCAACAAATCAACAAAGCCAACAGAGACTAAGAGAATAGGGAATGGTGGGGATTGTGACATTCTGGTGCTCTTGCTTCCCATGTGAAGGGGGCAGCTCTGATTTTGCTTGAAGTCATATGAGGATGCGGAACCAAGGGGGCTAGATATTCTAATATCTTGTGAGCAGCCAGAAATCTGGAGGCTGAATTTTTATGTAAAAATTTCTCATTTTAACTAATTAAGAATTTTAAGCACCACTAAAGGAATGTGTCTGTAGGTTGACTATGGCCCACAGACAGCTGGTGTGTTTGGGGTGATACAGACTTTATCCCATAGATAGCTGCTGTAATTAAGCCAAATGAAAGACCTCAATAGTAATTTTTGCAAGCTGAAGAGAAGAAAGGCTAGTTAGCCACTCAAGACTGGTTACTTTGTCTCAGGGCTTTGTTCTCAGCTTTGTTGGTTCAGAAATTCTATCTTTCTTTTCCATGAGATAAGAAGAGATGAGAACATGCAGCAGTATTGCTTTACGTAACTGTATCAGTCAGCATGGGGTAGGTTCTGCTAGAGTAACAAATAATCCCCAAATCTCAGTGGTTTCAAATAATTGAGATTTATGCTTATGCTCACTTATGCTACACATTCAATGTACTTTGGCAGAGGGCTCCTGCTCATCATTGTTCCTCAGGAGTACAGGCTGATAGAGGCTCCTGCTTAACAATTACAGAGGAAGGAAGGGGACCGAGGCAAATCCCTTATTTCTTCTGAGACTCTTCACTTGGAGGTAACCATGTTATTTCTATTCACTGAAAAAAAAATAGACTTTAGGGGCACCTGGGTGGCTAAGTTAGTTGAGCGTCTGACTTTTGGTTTTGGCTCAGGTCACAATCTTATGGGTTGTGGGATTGAGCCCAGTGTCAGACTCCATGCTTAGCAGGGAGTCTACCTCAAGATTCTCTTCCTCTGCTTCCCCTCCCAACTCTCTCTCTCTTTCTCAAGTAAATTAATAAATCTTAAAAGAAATACTTTATTCTTTTAGAAAAGTTTTAGGTTCACCACAAAATTGAGTGGAAGATACAGAGATTTCTTATCTACCCTGTGCCTTTCCACATGCACAGGGAAAAACTTTTCCATTATCAACATTCCCCTTCAGAGGGGTACATTTGTTGCAGTTGATGTGCCTACACTGACACATCATTACTATTCAGAATACATGGTTTACATGAGGGTTCACTCTTGGTGTTATTTCCATTCACTTTTCATTGGCTAAAGCAAGTCTCGTTGCTACACCTAATTTCAAAGGAGTAAGAAAATGCAATTCTGGTGGATTCTTGGAGGGAGAGAAGTGGGATATTTGGGATAAACCCTAATAACTATCCTGTTAACTATGCTTATAGGAGACTGATGTTTAAAAAATGAAAAACACTGCATATAAAGCTAACTGGACCCCGTGCTCACTAATGGACACATTTCCCCACCAGTGTCAGGCTTTTGTAGGAAGGGATATTGGCAGGGTCATCCTAATAGCAACATCATCAGCCTGGGATGTCCTGATGCATCTGGCTCTATACTAAGGTGGCTCCAGATACTTGTGTGCCTATTTAAAAAATGAGGTTTGTGGAGCACCTGGGCGGCTCAGTCAGTTAAGCATCTAACTCTTGTTATTTGCTCAAGTCTTATCTCAGAGTTGTGAGATCAAGACCCCTGTCAGGCTCTGTACTGGGTGTGGAGCCTGCTTAAGATTCTCTCTCTCCCTCTCTCTACTACTCCCTTCCCTTTCTCTCTCTCTCTCTCAAATACAAAACAAAACAAAACAACCAACAAACCAACAAACCAAAAAACCAAAACCCCAAAACCAAAATATCAGGTCTAGATGGGTGTTATTGAAATGTCGAGTGTAGGCTTGAATCATGGTGGTACCTTTAGGAGGTGTTTCCCAAAGTGAGATATGTGGAACTCTGGTGGGACATAAAATGCTAAGGGATATATGGATGGACTATATATATATATATATACACACACATATATATAATTATATATATGTAATTATACAAATATACATAAATATATGTATGAATTATAAATATGTATTTTTTTAATTAGAAAAATGTATTATTAATACATCACACCCATGATTTCATAGTTATCATTACTTAGAATGGGCTAAGTTAAAGAATAATAAACTGGGGATGCCTTGGTTGCTTGAGTGTCTGCCTTCGGCTCAGGTCATGATCCCAGGGTCCCTGGGTCAAGTCCGTGGTTGGGCTCCCCACAGGGAGCTTTCTTCTTCCTTCTCCTTCTGTGTGTCTCTCATGAATAAATAAATAAAATCTTTAAAGAAATGTAAAAAAAAAATAATAAACTGATTCAAAGTTGATTTAAAGAAAATTAATTGAGTGATAACACAGCAAAATATTCTGGCAAAATAATGAATATATATAGAGAGGTGTTAAGGCGGTGTTTCTCTAGGAAATGAGGGTGCATTGAGGTGGGTCCCTGGCAAGTACCCTCCCCCACAAAGTGCTACTTGTCCTGCTTATGGGAATAAACGTAAAGTTTAAAATAATTAGACACAATGCGATTGTGGCTGCTGTAAACTGCTGGCTCCAATATGGATTACATCACACGGTTCTTGACATTATACTGGCAAGAGGGAACAGGACTGGTGGAAATGAATGGACTCTAAGAGGGGGAATTGCTGCTTCATAAGGCAGCCCTTGGGGGCCTGCCTGTTCTGAATGGAGAGAAGGCCTTGAGGAGAGAACTATCTTGTCAAGATCAGGAGGGGAAATGGGAGAAGGGAGAAGATACAGGAGGGGGACAAAGTGCCAGTCTTTTACAACTGCTCAGCCCTTAACAATTGTCAATGGGCTCCCATGCCTGTTTTCTTGCTGAAGTCAAATTGTATCCTGTAGTCATGGAGTCGTCAAGCTGGATGAAGCATCAGAAACACAAAGCATTTTATTCTTCAGAAACTTCCTTCAAAATCCCCTTTGGTGTGGCTCCTGCCCCATCATCCCAGTGTGCTGCCTTCTCAAAAGTCACCAAGGCTCTTGGTGGTTGCCCCAATTCTGCAGATAAGGAGTCCAAGAGTCACTGATATGAAGCTACTTCCTTGACTAAGCTGCTTGCCTGATCAGGGGCAAAACTGAAGGGCTTTTGGTTCCTCAGTCGAGGGCTTGTTACAACATATGATTTCCCTTTCTTTCCATATTTTAAAGACTATTGTACAGAAGTGCTATTTTCTGTGTAGGCAGTGCAAGAATATAAATCTGGGACTCCCTGGGACAAGGTGCCCACAGAGGGTGGAGCTAATAGGAGACGGTAGGCAATTTTCAGCTCTATTATCTCACTGAGGAAATTCTCCTGACTTGCTAATTTTAGCAGTGTCATGCTTTAAGTGGCCATATTTGGGATTAAAAAAAAAAACACAGCTTTTTTGAAGTACGATATGCATACAATGAAATGCATCCATTTTTGTGTGTGTGCAGTTCCATGAGTGTTGACAAATGTTTACACCCAGGTATACACTGCTACCACATTCAAATATAGACCATTTCCATTGCTCCAAATGTTTCCTGATCTATTTCTGCCACTACAGATTAGATTCACCATTCCTAGAGCTTCCTACAAGTAGAATCATGCAGCAAGTATTCTTTTATATCTGGCTTTTCTCTCCTAGTATAATGTTTTTGAAATTCATCCAGGTCATGTGTGTTAATTTATTTTTTCTGACTAGTTTCCATTTATATGTATATACCCTAATCTGTTTATTCATTTATCGGTTGGTAGACATTTGAGTTGTTTCCAATTTTTGGCTAAGATGAATAAAGCTGTCATGAACATTCCTTATGTAAGATTTTGTGTGGACCTATACTTTCGTTTCTCTTAGGTAGATACCTAAGGGCGGGACTTCTGAGTCATATTGCTGAGAGTAACCTTTAAAGAAAAGGCCAAATGACTTTTCAAAGTGATTTTGCCATTTTATGTTCCCACTGGCAGTTTTTGAGAGTTCCAGTTGCTCTACATCCATACCAGTGCTTGATATTGTCAGTCTTCCTAATATTAGCTATTCTGTTGGGTATGTAGTTGTACCTCCTCATTTTGATTTTGATTTGCACTTTTCTAATGACCAGTGATCGTTGGTATCTTTCCATATACTTATGGTCATTTATATAAATCTCCTGTGAAGTGTCTGTTCACATTTTTTTGTTCATTTTTAATTGAGCATTGTCTTATTTGGAGTTGTAAGAGTTTTTTTCTCTTTATTACTTGTTTTAAAGATTTTACTTATTTATTCATGAGAGACACACAGAGAGAGGCAGAGACATAGGCAGAGGGAAAAGCAGGCTCCCTGCAGGGAGTCCGATACAGGACTTGATCCCAGGACCCTGGGATCATGCCCTAAGCCAAAGGCAGATGCTCAACTACTGAGCCACCCAAGCATCCTTTTTTTTCCCCTTAAAAAAATATCCAGACACAAGTCTTTTTTCAAATATATATATATTATAAATATTTTCTTCCACTCTGTGGCTTGCCCTTTCACTTTCTTACTGATATTTTTAGAAGAACAAGAATTTTATTATTATTATTATTATTTTTTTTTTGCTAAGTGAATTTTTAAGATTTTATTTTTGCATGTTCTCTAGATGATGAGAAGTGGGAAGTCTATTTACTTGTTTATATAACATGTCCCAGACCCCAGGCTTCCTCTGGCCAAGTCCCTTTGGCTGTATTTTGCCATGCTGTTTGTGGGGGATCTATTTGTCCTCCCGACCAGCTCCCAGACCAGACTACATCTATTTGTCCTCCCGACCAGCTAGCACATGCCTTGACCCTGAATCTCAGCTGAGGGGTCTGCCAGAAAGAGGACACAGAGCTGAATCACAGGTAGGTGAATGGGGTAGGCTTGTGTCCCTCCTGGGGCCCTGCATTGGCAAAATCTGATATTGTGAATCTAAATTAGAAACATCATCTTCTTTTTTCTCAGTAGCACTTATGCTAGTTTGTAATTTTATCTTGGTGGGTTTATATATGTCTTTCCACTTGACTGTCTCTGAGGGCAGGGACCATGTCCATTTTAATGTCCAAGTATTTGCTGAATTTGACTTTCAGAGCCTTATTTGCCCAGCACTATGGGAAGAAGGCAGACAGTTCCCATTCCCACAGTCCACAAGGAGTCCTGGGTTCTTGACAGAGAAGAGTCCCTTATGATGTTCACTCCCTGGACCAGGTAAGCTTAGTTATTCTATTCTGGCATGGGCAAGGAGAGCTCCACCTTTCAGCCACGTGCTTGGGTTCCCAATCTTAGAAACATTAGTTTTTGTCTTTACCTTTTTCCCTCTTTGGATCTCCTTCTGGTCTGTCAGGTGATGCCAGGAAAGGCTGGGTGGTCCCCATTTGCCCCTCTCTCCTATTTTCTTGTCCATCTTTTCTGCCCCTCTCCTCCTTCCCCTTTTTCTCTTTCTAGCTGTGAGATGTGGGGCAAGACCTCAGAGACTCTTCAGGAGACAAGTTCAACTGTTAGGACAATAAATATAAGTCTGGAGAACTCCAAAGATTCCAAAAAAAAATTCTTTGTTCTTTTCAAAGAAATCCTTTTAAATAGTAGTTCTTATAGTGCATTTTATATTTGCTTAGAATGTATTGCCATGTATTAGAGTGCATGTATCAGCCTAAGATTTCACCTTAAATGGTCGGGACTGAGACTGAGGCTTTCTGAGCAGGTTAACTTCAAGTAACCCAACAGAGCTGAAGGGACTTGAAGGCATATCTAGCTTTTACATAATAGTAAGGAGTTTTTAATGTTGATGAAGTCCAATTTATCAAGTTTTTTCTTTTATGATTTTTGCTTTTTGTGACCTATCAAAAACATTTTTGGCCCATTACAAAATCTTCTGTTTTCTTTTAGAGCTCGCTTTTACATTTAGATCTATAATCCATTTCAGGTTAATTTTTTGTGAATGGTATAGGGTTACTTTTTCATTTTTATTGTTTCCTTTGCTTACAATGGGTTTTTAGTTTGATGTAGTCCTTTGTTTGATTTTTCTTGTGTTGGCTATATTTTTGGTGCCAGATCTAAGAAATCACTGCCAAGACCAACATCAAGGAGTTCTTCTCTTATGTTTTCTTCTAGGAGTTTTATAGTTTCAGGTCTTACATTTAAATCCTTAATTTGTTTTGAGTTAACTTTGTGTGTGGTGTAATAGAAGTTCCAATTTCAGTCTTTTGCATGAAGATATGCACTTTTTCCAGCTCCATTTATTGGAGAGCTATCCTTCCCTCATTCTCGGCACCCTTGTTAAAGATTATGACCATATATGCATGGCCTTATTTCTGGATTTTTCATTTTGTGTGGTGTAATAGAAGTTCCAATTTCAGTCTTTTGCATGAAGATATGCACTTTTTCCAGCTCCATTTATTGGAGAGCTATCCTTCCCTCATTCTCGGCACCCTTGTTAAAGATTATGACCATATATGCATGGCCTTATTTCTGGATTTTTCATTTTGTTCTATTGGTCTATGTATTGGTTTTTTATGTCAGTACTATACTCTTTTGACTAGAATAGCTTTGTAATATAGTTTGAAATCAGGAAGGGTGATGCCTTCAGCTTTGCTCTTCTTTCTCAAGATTGTTTTGACTCTTCAAGGTCTTTTGTAATTTTGTAAAAGTTTTAGGATTGTTTTTTCTATTTCTGTGAAAAATACCATTGGAATTTTCATAAAGATTGCATTGAATCTATTGATTGCTTTGGGCTCTTATTATTTCTTTTCTTTTGCTTGCCTTGAATTTAATTTGCTCTTTTTCCCCCTTAATTCCTAAGACAGAAACTTAGATTACTGATTTTGGATCTTTCTTCTTTTCTAATACACACCTTTATTGCTACAAACTTTTCTCAAAGCACTACTTTTACTTCATTCCACCAATGTAGATAGATATGTTTTCATTTAATTCTAAATATTTAAAAATTTTTCTTGAGTCTCTTCTTTAGCCATGTGTTATTTTACAAGTATTTTGTTTAATTTCCATTTATTTGGGGATTTTCCAGTTTTCTTTCTTTCTTTCTTTCAAGATTTTATTTATTATTCATTAGACACACACACACACACACAGAGAGAGAGAGAGAGAGAGAGAGAGAGAGAGAGAGAGACAGAGACAGAGGCAGAGACACAGGCAGAGGGAGAAGCAGGCTTCATGCAAGTAGCCTGACATGGGACTCGTCCCGGGACTCCAGGACCACTCTCCAGGCTGAAGGCAGGTGCTAAACCGCTAAGCCACCCAGGGATCCTCAGTTATCTTTCTTTTATAGATTTCTAGTTTAATTTCATGTCGTCTGAAAGCAGACATTGTATAATTTATATTCTTTGAAATTTGTTAAGGTGTGTTTCATGGGCCTGGATGTGGCCTATCTTGGTAAATGTTCCATGTGAGCTTAAGAAAAATATATTTTTGGAAGGAGTTAAGATGGCAGAGGAGTAGGAGAACCCTAAGTTTGTATCATCCCTCAAACACAACTAGATAGTTATCAAATCATCCTGAGCACCCAAGAAATCAATTGGAGATCTGAGAAAACAAATGTTGCAAGTCTACAGTAGAAAAGCATCACTGTTTGGAAGGTAGGAGGTGCAGAGACTTGAATTCAGTGTGATATAGTTGAGGATACAGTGGCAGGGAGGCTTAACAAGGAGATTACTGCAAAGTATTATAAGCAGCAGAGTGAAAAATCAGAACTTTCAGAAGTCTGCTATAGTGGGGGACATGCCTGGCTTAAAGGTGGTCAGGTGGAGAAGCAGGGAGGAATCTCAAGTATGACAGCTTGGTCTGATGCTGGCATTGCAAGAATGGATGGTGCCTAAGTGCAGCAGAGTTCCCAGGCTTAGGAGCAGGAAAGCCAGCTGAGAATAGTGAGTCTAGGTGCCAGCTTTTTGTTCTGTATTGCCATAAACTGTGAACAACTGTGCAGTCCTGCTATCGGTTTCCCTGGACAGGTCTAGCAAAAGGCAGAAGGGTAGGGAGATCCTTCCTGGGAAGAAAAGTGCAGATCTGCGCAGTTGGAGTCCCTAAAATTTGGAGTTTCGAAACTCAGTCGTGTGCCTGAGATAAACACTCAGACACAGGTAGAGTTCTGACTAAAATCAGGGAGACAAGAGTGATTGATTACTCTTCTGTGAGGCCTAACTGAAGAGTAGGTGGGGTGTGAACTTTCAGGTCTGGGGCTAAAAAGTGGGGCACAGCCATATTCATCCCCTCATCAGTGCTGAAAGCCTTCAGGGAGCAAAACAGCACACCTAGTGGAGTACTGAGCAACTTACACCAAGCCCTGCCTCCTTGCATACTGAAGGTGCATTCCAACTAGGACAAGTCTACCTGAGAATCAGCACACCAAACTCCTTCCCTAGAAGAACAGCACAAACACCTCTCATGCACAAAGTCCGCTGATCCTAGAGTGCTGCAAAACTTCAGCTCTTGGGGAAAACAGTATAGAGCATTCTTTCTATTTTTATTCTTTAGTCTTTTAAAGACTATTAATTCAGTTATTTTCTTAACTTTCCAATTCCTTTTTAATTTTAATTTATATATATTATATATATCTTTTTTGTTTGTTTCCTTTCATTATATTTCTTTCTTTTTTTCTTCCTTCCTTCCTTTCTTTCTTTATTATTTTGGGATCTAGTTTCTTTTAACAAGCAGGCCAAAACACCCAGAATCTAATGTTTTGTTGTTGTTTTTTTCTTTTTTTCCTTTTTTAAAAAAAATATTTTACTTATTTATTCATGAGATACACAGAGAGAAAGACAGAGACATAGGCAGAGGGAGAAGTAGGCTCCCTGTGGGAGCCTGATGCGGGACTTGATCCCAGACCCCAGGATCACAACCTGAGCCAAAGGCAGATGCTCAACTACTGAGCCACCCAGGTGCCCCTGTTTTTTTCTTTTTCTTTCTTCCTTTCTTTTCTGGACCAAATGACAAGATAGAGAAACTCACCCTGAAAGAAAGAATAGGAGGTGGTACTCATAGCCAGGGATTTAATCAATACAAATATAAGTAAAATATCTGAACTAGAATTTAAAGTGATTGTAAAGATTCTAGCTGGGCTTGTAAAAAGCATAGACAACACTAGAGAATCCCTTACTGTAGAGATAAAAGAACTAAAATCTAGTCAGGCAAAAATTAAAAAAATGTTACAGCTGAGATGCAGTCCCAAGAGGAGGTCATAAAAGCAAGGATGAATGAAACAAAAGAGTGAATCAGTGAAATGGAGGATAAAATTATGGAAAATAATGAAGTCTAAAAGAAGAGAGAAAGAAAATGACTAGATCATAAAGGTAGACTTAGGGAACTCAGTGATCTCATGGGTGAAATAATATTCATATTATATGAGTCCCAGAAGAAAAGTGGGGAAAAGGGGAAGAAGGTTTATTTGAACAAATTATAGTTGAGAACTTCCCTAATCTGGGGAAGGAAACAGGCATTCAAGTCCAAGAGGCACAGAAAACTCCCCTCGAAATCAATAAAAATAGGTCAACACCTCAACATTTTATAGGGGAGCTTGCAAATTACAAAGATAAAGAGAAAAGCCTGAAAGCAGTTCAGGATGAGAGGTCTTTAACCTACAAGGGTAGACACATAAGGCTGGAAGCAGACCTATCTACAGAGACCTGGGAGGCCATAAAGGACTGGCATGATGTATTCCATGTACTAAATGTGAAAAATATACACCCAAGAATACTTTATCCAGTAAGGCTGTCATTAAGAATAGAAAGAGAGATAAAGAGTTTAAGACAAGCAAAAACTAAAGAAATTTCTGAACACTAAACCAGCCCTGCAAGAAATAATAAGGGGGGCCCTTTGAGCAGAAAGAGAGACCAAAAGTATCAAATACCAGAAAGGAACAGAATCAGCAACTACAGGTAATACAATGGCACTAACTTCATATCTTTCAAAAACATTGATAACTCCCTATCTAGACTTATCAAAAAGAAAAGAGAAATGATCTAAATAAATAAAATAATGAACAAAAGAAGAGAGATCATAGCCAACAGTGAAGAAATACAAACAATCGTAAGAATATTACAAGCAATTATATGCTAACAAATTGGGCAATCTGGAAGAAATGGATGCATTCCTGGAAACATAAACTACCAAAACTGAAACAGGAAGAAATAGAAAACCTGAACAGACCCATAACCAGCAAAGATATTGAATCAGTAATCACAAATCTCCCAACAATCAAGAGTCCAGGGCCAGATGGCTTCCCAGGGGAATTCTACCAAACATTTAAAGAAGAATTCATACCTATTCTTCTGAAACTGATCCAAAAAAAGAGAATGAAGGAAAACTCCCAAACTCTTTCTATGAGGCCAGCATTACCTAGATCCCCAAACCAGACAAAGACCCCACTAAATTACAGACCCATATCCCTGTTGAACATTGATGCAAAAATTCTCACCAATATAGTAGCTAATAGGATCCAACAATACACTGAAAAGATTACTCACCATGACCAAGTGGAATTTATTCCTGGGCTGCAGGGGTGTTTCTGTATCTCCTAATCAATCAGTGTGATCCACCACGTTAATAAAAGAAAGGGTAAGAATCAAAAGATCCTCTCAATAGACGCAGAAAAAAAAAAACATTTGACAAAATACAGCATACTTTCTTGATAAAAACTCTCCACAGTGTAGGGATAGAGGGAACATACCTCAACATCATGAAGGTCATATATGAAAGACCCATAGTGAATCTCATCCTCAATGCTGTGGGTCTTGCACTGCACATTGGGAAACTCAGCAAGAACGTGAGGTCACTGAACATAGGGACTCAAAGCTCCTCTCCAACCTGCTTTGCTGTTCCCAGGAGACTCCTCCCATCCCCAGGGACTTGGGCAGAGGAGGACCTAGAAGGTGGAAAGGAGCTGGGGAGTATGTGTGGGGTCAACCTGGTTTTCTTCCTTTGGCAGAGCTGTATCATTAGCTCCTGGCTTCCTGTGTGAAGGCTATTCCAAGAATGAAGAATGTCTCCAGTCCTGGAGAGGCAGTATTCTTGTGGCCTCTCAGAAGCCCCAGGAATCCCTGCTTGGAGTAGGAGGGAAGTAGGAGCCTGTGCCCTTGCCTGGTGGGGCCAAGTACCTCAGATGTTCTGGGGTAGGGGGGAAGGCAAAAATAAAACTGGGTACTAGCTCCAGGAAACAAAATACAAGCCTCTCTTGAGAAGCAAGAAAATTCCCAATAGACAATTTAACCCTACACCTAAATAAGCTAGAAAAAGAAGAACAAACAAAACCTAAAACCAGCAGAAAGAAGGAAATAATGATTAGAGGAGAAATAAATGACATAGAAACTAAAAAATACCAATGTAACATATCAATGAAACCAGGAGCTGGTTCTTTGAAAAAAATTAATGAAATTGATAAGCCCCTAACCAGGTTTATTAAAAAGAAAAGAAAAAGGACCTGAATAAATAAAATCACAAGTGAGAGAGGAGAAATAGCAACTAACACCATAGAGATACAATTATAAGAGAATATTATGAAAAATGATGTGCCAACAAATTGGAAAACCTAGAAGAAATGGATATACTTCTAGAAGCATATAAACTGCCAAAACTGAAACAGGAAGAAATAGAAAAATTGAACAGACTGATAACCAGAAAAATAATTGAATCAGTAATAAAAACATCTCCAGGCAAAGGGACATTCAGGGCCAGATGGCTTCACAATGAATTCTATTTAAAGAAGAGTTAATACCTATTCTTCTCAAACTATTCCAAAAAGCAGAAAAGGAAGGAAAACCTCCAAATTCATTCTAGGAGACTCAGTATTACCCTGATACCAAAACTAGACAAAGACTCCACTAGAAAAGAGAACTACAGGCCAATAACTCCGATGAACATGGATGCAAAAATTCTCATAAAACACTAGCAAACTGAATCCAAAAATATATTCAAAGAATCATTCACCACCATCAAGAGGGATTTATTTGCACCCTGGGTTGCCAGAGTGTTTCAATATTTGCAAATCAATCACCGTGGTACATCACATTAATAAAAGAAAGGATAAGAACCATAAGATTGTTTCAATAGATGTAGAAAAAGCATTTGACAAAACATAATATCCGTTCATGCTAAACACCCTCAACAAAGTAGTTTAGAGGGAACATTCCTCAACATAATAAAGGCCATATACAAAAAACTTACAGCTAATATCATCCTCAATGGGGAAAACCTGAGAGCTTTTCCTCTATGGTCAGGAACAAAGAGGGATGTCCACTCTCACCACTGTAACTTAACATAGTACTGGAGGACCTAGCCACAGCAATCAGACAACAAAAAGAAATAAATTGGCAAGGAAGAAGTAAAACTTTCCTTATTTGCAGATGACATGATACTCTATGTAGAAAACCCAAAAGAATCCACCAAAATATTGCTAGAAGTGAAACACAAATTTAGTAAGGTCATAGGACACAAAATCAATGTATAGAAATCTGTTGCATTTCTGTACAATTATAAGCGAATATTATGAGCAATTATATGCCAACCAATTAGGCAATCCAGAAGAAATGGATAAATTCCTAGAAAAATATAAACTACTAATACTGAAACAGAAAGAAATAGAAAAACTGAACAGACCAATAACAGAGTTTGCAATACACATTTACAACCAATCCAAGCCCACTTTCAAAAACACTGTATCACTTCACGGGTAGTGCAAATACTGATAATAACAAATTAATCTTAATTCTTCTTCCTATCCTTGTATTATTGCTTTTATTCATTTCACGTATGTATAAGCACACATAAGGAAATATATTATTGCTATTATTATTTTGAAAAAATCTCTTAGATCAATCAAGGATAAGAACAACAAAAGTTTTTATTTCACCTTCACTAATTCTTTCCTATTTTATGTAGATCTTAGTTACTGGCCTGGATCATTTCCCTTCTCTATGAAGAACTTGTAACATTTTTGCAAGCCATGAAACTGTCAAACACTTTCCTCAATTTCTGTTTTTCTAAGGAAAGTGTATTTCTCCTTTGCTTTTTTTCTTTAAAGATTTTATTTATTTATTCATGGGAGACAGAGAAAGAGAGAGAGAGAGAGAGAGAGAGGCAGAAACACAGGCAGAGGGAGAAGCAGGCTCCATGCAGGGAGCCCGATGTGGGACTCGATCCAGGGACCCCAGGATCAGGCCCTGAGCTGAAGGCAGATGCTCAACCACTGAGCCATGCAGGTGTCCCTCTCCTTTGCTTTTGAAGGGTAATTTCTTAGGGTGTAGAAATCTAGATTGATGTGTTTTTTTCCTTCCTCTCAACAACTTAAACATTTCACTCCATTCTCTTTTTGACTGCATGGTTTCTGAGGAGAAGTTGCATGCAATTCTTACCTTTGTTCCTATATAGTTAAGGTTTTTGTTTTGTTTTGTTTGGCTACTTTCAGAATTCTTTTGCTATCTTTGGCTTTCTGTAATTTGAAGATGATATGCCTATGCATAGTTTTTGTTTTTCACATTTATCCTGATTGGTGTTCCTTGAGCTATTTGGGCCTATGGTTTGGTGTCTGACATTAATTTGTGAATTATTGTTTTAAATATGTATTCTGTTCCTTTTCCGTTTCCTTCTGGTATTCCCATTATGTGCATCTTATACCTTTTTAGTTGTCCCATGGTCCTTAGATATTCTGTTCTTTACATTCTTTGTTCTCATTGCTTTTCAATTTTGGAAGTTTCTATTGCTATATCTTCAAGCTCAGAGATGCTAACCTCTGTCTAGTGTACCCTGAGCCCATCAAAGGCATTCTTCATTTCTGTTAAAGTGTTTTTAATCACCAGCCTTTCTTTTTGATTCTTTCTTGGGATTTACATCACTGTGCTTTCATGCCCATCTTTTCTTGCATGCTGTCTTCTTTATCAGTTAGAGCTTCTAGTGTATTTATTTATATTTGTTTATTTATCATACTTTATTTAAACCCCCAGTCTGGTAATTTTAGCATCACTGCCATGTCTGGTTCTTATGCTTGCTCTGTCTCTTCCAATTTTTTTTTTTTTACCTCTAAGTATACCTTGTATTCTTTTCTTGAGGGCTAAGCATGATGTTCTGGGTGAAATATAAATAGATCTTTAGTAATATGGTGGTAGGGTGTTAGGGGAGGGGAAACATTCTATAGCCCCATGATTAGGTCTTAATCTTTTAGTGATATAATGTATCTGGACTGGCTCTGCCAAACTTCCAGCAAGTTTTGCTCTGGTTTACTAGTTTCTCCTGAGTGCAGGTCTTATTAAGAGCAATAGAATACTCTGGCATATTTCAAAAATGGTTCTATTTCCTCCACTCTTCGTCGGAATCATGGGAGGATTTTCCTCTGATATTTACTGTGAGAGCCTGGAGGTTCTGCTGGAGGTCAGACTCACAAAAGTGTGGGAGCCCTCTGTGATTGGATTCCCTTAGTAAACTCTAGTGTTGTCCACACTATCTCCAGAAATTTGTCAATTACAATTCAGGATTTTCTCTCCACTCTTCCTCTGCCCTCACGCTGCTTCTCCCAGTGGTTCCCACTTGTGAATGTCTGGTGCAGTTGGCCATAGTTCTTTATATCTGCCTATCTGTTCCTCCAGTTTTGGGGACAGTGATCTGCCTTTTGACCTAACCTCTCTTGCTGATCCAAGAAGAGTTGTTGATTTTTCAGTCTGTTCAGCTCTTTAGTTGTGGCATTGAACACTTGAAGTCTCCTTTTCCCATTTTTAACTGGATATTTTGTTGTTGTTGAACTGTAGGAGTTCTTCATAATTCTGGATGCTAATCCCCTATCGGATTTATGGATTACAAATCTTTTCTCTCATTCCATAAGCTACCATTTCACCTTTTGATAGTGTCTTTTGATGCATAACATTTTTAATTTTAATAAAGTTCAATTTATCTATTTTTTCTTCTGTTACCAGTGTTTTTGATGTTGTAGCCAAGAAAGCACTGCCAAATTCAATGTCATAAAGCTTTCTCCTTGTGTTTTCTTCTAAGAGTTTTACAATTTCAGCTTTACATTTAGACTTAACTCGTTTTTGTCTATGGTATAAGTAAGTATCATCTTTCTTCTTTTGCATGCAGATATCCAAATTTCATAGCACTGTTTGTTGAAGAGACTGTCCTTGCACCATTGTGTAGTCTTGGATGTGCTGTTGAAAATCATTTGACTATATATGAGGGTTTATTTCTGGGTTGTCTCTTCTTTTTCAGTGGTTTGCCATCATGCCAGTACCATGCTGTTTTGATGACTATAGCTGTAGTGTTTTGAAATCAGAAAGAGTGAGGACTCCAATTTTATTCTTTTTTCAAGATTGTTTTGGTTATTTGGGGTCCCTTGAGATGTCATGAGTTTTAGGATAGATTTTTATTTTTGCAAAAAATTTGTGGGATTTTGATAGGAATTAAATAAATCTATAGGCTTATTTGGGTATTATGGACCTTTAAACAATCTTAAATCTTCCAACTCATGAACATAGGCTGAATTTCCATTTATTTGTATATTTATTAATTTTTCAACAATGTTTTGTAGTTTGCAGTATACAGATCTTTTACCTCCTTGGTTAAGTTTATTCTGAAGTATTTATTCTTTTTGATGCTATTGTAAATGGGATTGTTTTCTAAATTTCCTTTACAGGAGGAAATTTGCCCATTTTCCTTTGCCCATTTTTAGTGAATAGATATGCAACTAATTTTTGTGAGTTGATTTTTTATTCTACAACTTTACTGAATTTAGTCATTAGTTCTAACAGGTGTGTGTGTGTGTGTGTGTGTGTGTAATATTTAGGTTTTCTACATATAACATTATATTGCCTGTGAACTGATAATTTTATGTCTTCCTTTCTTGTTTGGATGCCTTTTCATTTTTTTTCCTTACTTGATTACTCTGGGTAGGATTTCCAATGCTATGTTAAATAAAAATGGTGAAAGCAGTCAGCCTTGTCTTAGAGAAAAAGCTTTCAGGTTTTTAGCACTGAGCATGATACCAACCATGGGCTTGTCCTTTGTTGCTTTTGTTATATCAAGGTGACTTCCCTCTATATCTAGTTTGTTGAATTATTTTTAAAATTATACATGGATGTTGAATTTTGTCAAATGCTTTTTTGGCTTATATTGAGATGATCATAGGATTTTTATCCTTTATTTTGTGAATGTGGTGCATCACATTGATTGATTTGTGGATGTTGAACCATCCTTGTATCCCTGGAATAAATCTGACTTGATTATGATTTAGGATCCTTTTAATGTATTGTTGAACTCAGTTTCCTAATATTTTGTTCAAGATTTTTGCATTTATATACATCAAGTATATCGACCTATAATTTCCCTTTATTGTGGCATCCTTGCCTGGTTTTGGCATGAGGGAAATGCTGACCTCATAAAATGAATTTGAAAGTGTTCCACGATCTTCTACTTTTTAGAAGAATTTAGAAAGTTTATTATTCATTCCTCTTGGAATATCTGGTAGAATTTAACACCAAAGTCATCTGGTCCTGAACTTTTGTTTTTTGTGAGGTTTTTGATTACTGATCCAATCCGTAATTGATCTTTTAGATTTTCCATTTTAGATTTTTCTATTTTTTCTATGTTGAGTCATGGTAGGTAGTTATATACTTCTATGAATTTATTCATTTTTTTCTAGGTTGTCCAATTTAATTATCATCATATAATGGTTCATTGTAGTCTCCTATGATCCTTTGCATTTATGTGATCAGTTGTAATGTCTCCTCTTTCATTTCTCCCTTTTTTTCATGGTGAGTCTAGCTAAAAATTTGTCCGTCTTTAAAAAAAAACCAGCTTTTAGTTCCATTGGCCTTTTTAATTGTCATTTTTGTCTCTATGATTTTATTTACTTCCACACTGATCTTTGTTATTTTCTTCTTTCTACTAACTTTGTACTTTATTTGCTCTTCTTTTTTCTAGTTTCTTGAGGTGCAAATCCAGGTTGTTTGAGATATTTCTCAATTTGTTTTTGATGTAGTTATAGTTTTTAGTTTTTAACCCAGTGGTTGTTTAGCAACGTTGTTTAATATTTGCATATTAGTAAATTTTCCAGTTTTCTATAATGGATTTTTAGTTTCCTACCATTGTAGTTGGAAAAGATACTTGATACGATTTTAGTCTTCTTAAATTTATAAGACTTATCTTGTGGACTAAAATAGGATCCAGCCAGAAGAATCTTTCATGTTCACTTGAGAAGAATGTGTATTCTGTTGCTGTGGATGGAATGTTCTACATATGTCTGGTAGGTCTATCTGGCTGAATATGTCATTTAAATCCAAACTTTCCTTCTTGATTTTCTGTTTGGATTATCTATCCATTGGTGAAAGTTGGGTGTTAAAGTTCCCTCCTATTATTATATTGCTGTCTATTTCTCTCCTGAGGTCTGTTAATATTTGCTATATATATTTAAGTGTTCTTATGCTGGATGCACAAATATTTTCAAATGTAATATCCTCTTGTTGGATTGGCCCCCTTATTGTTATATAATAATCTTCTTTGTCTCTTATTACAGGCTTTGTCTGATATAAGTATAGCTTCCTCAGCTTTTTTCTTTTTTTTTGTTCCCATTTGTATGGAACATCTACCATCCCTTCACTTTGAGTATGTATGTGTCTTTATATCTGAAGTGCATCTCTTATAGGCAGTACATAGATGGATCTTGTGTGTATGTGTGTGTTTTCCCATTCAGCCACTCTGTCTTTTGATATGAGAACAGTCTGTTTACATTTAAAGTAAAGTGTGTACTTAATGCCATTTATTATTTTCTGTTTCTTCTCCCTCTGTTTCTCCTTCTCTTCTTCTTTTCCTTATGATTTGATGATTTTAGTAATGATATACTTAGACTCTGTTATCTATATTTTTTGTCTTTGATAGGTTCCTGCTTTACCATGAGGCCTACATAAAACATCTTATAATTTATAGCAGCCTATTGTAAGTTGATAACAACCTAAGCTTGAATGCATTTGAAAGCGCTACATTTTTACATCCTAGCCCCATGTTTTATGTTTTTAATGGTACAATTTACAACTTTTTATCTTGTGTATACCTTAACAAATTGTTGTACCTTTAGTTATTTTTGACTACTTTTGTCTTTTAGCCTTCATACTAGCTTTATATGTGACTAACTCACCACCTTTACATTAAATTATTCTAAATACATATTTTTAATATTTACCTTTACCAGAGATACATTGTTTAATCTGATTTCCTATTACTAATTAGCACCCTTTCATTCCAGCTTAAGGAAGTACCTTTAACATTTCTTTTAAGGATAGTCTAGTGGTGATGAACTCCTTAGCTTTGCATGTCTGGAAAACTATCTCTCCTTCAATTCTGAAGAACAACATGGTTGCCATTTTTTTTTTTTCTTTTAGCACTTTGAATATATCGTGCTACTTTCTTTTGGCCTGTAAACTTTCTGCTTAAAAATCTGCTGATGATCTTATGGGAGTTGTCTTGTATGTAGCAAGTTTTCACTTGCTGCTTTTGAAATTCTTTTCTTTTCTTTAAATTTTGTCACTTTAATTATAATATGTCTTAGTGTGGGTCTCTTTTGGATTCATCTTATTTGGAGCTTTATGGGATCTGGATGTCTGTTTCTTTTCCTGGGTTAGGGAACTTTTCAGCCATTATTTCTTCAAATGAGTCTTCTGCACTTGTTCAGTCTTCTCATTTTGAGATCCCTATAATGCAAATTTGTTTTGCCTGATGTCTCTTAAACATTTTGCCTCTTGTCCACTCTTTTTTCTTTTTGCTGCTGATTGGGTGAATTCCACTGCCCTGTCTTCAAGTTCACTGATGCTTTCTTCTGCTTTATCTCTTCTGCTGTTGAAATCTTATATTTATTAATTCAGTTACTGTATTCCTCAGCTCTATGACTTTTTCTGGTACTTAAAACATTTTTTTTTCTCTTTCTTGGAATTCTCACTCTGTTCACCCACTCTTCTTATGAGCTTGGTGAGCAACTTTATGACTGTTATTTTGAAAATTTTATCAAGTAAGTCACTTATCTCTGAGTGACTTTCTAAGATTTAACCTTATTCTCTAGTTTGGGAGACATTCCTCTGTTTCTTAATTTTTCTACACTCCATTGGTTCCATGGGTTAGATAAAAGTCACTTCACCCACGTGTAAAGGAGTGGACTTGTGTGGGAGAGGAGCCTTATCATTCAACTTTGCCCTACCTGTTGGTTTTCTCTCAAACTCTTGTGATTGCCCAAGTAGCCTACTTTAATTTTAGTGATTACCTATAGTTGAGGGTGTGCTAAGACCTGTCAGTGTTCCAAAGGGGAGGATCTCAGTTAACACCTGATTCAGGCTGCATGGAAGCCAAAACCTCAGGAAGCGACTTTTAAAGTATGTAAATGTACATCTTTCAGGGGAAGACTGGAAAATGGGTGCCTCTTTCTCTTCCCTATGCACTGAGCCCTGCAGTGATAGCCAGTTAAGAACTTTTTAATTTTTATTTTATTTGCTACTATTCCATTGAACTCATGAACACAAACCCTACTGGCCATCAACTCTAGGTGATCAAGGAAAATTTCCTGGCTATCAGTAATAGAAACTGAGTCACCAGACATAAAAACTGGGGCACTAGGTACATTGTATAAGCTCCCTTCTGGGATATATCAGCACTCTGGAGTGTGGAAGAAAAGAGTACAAGCATAGTGTTTGTTCTCTGAGCTCTCTGGAAAGGATTACAGTTGGCTCTTAGATCTGTATTTAGTTAGAAGCCCGCCCGTCAGGCCAAAGCTCCAGGACAAGCAAATAGACTGCTTTCATAGAGAGACTGAAGGAGAGTTTCACTGTGCTGTCTATGCTGTACCCTATGCCAAGAACTGTCTTTCCACTTGTTATAGTTCCATGGGACCCATGAACACAAAATCCACTGTCTACCAGAGCCAGGAGGCCAAGGATCCCTGGGCCACAGGCACAAGAACCAGGGCACTAGATGTAAAAACTGGGATATCAAATGCATGTACAAACTTCCTTTTGGGATATACTGGTGCCCTGTAGTGTGACAGAGGAAGAGTATAAAGATAGTACCCACCATCTGAGGTCTCTGGAGAGGATTATGGTTAGCCCTTAGATGTGTGTTTAATTAGAAAATTGCCCCTCAGGGTGCTGATGTGAAGATATGGTAATAGGCCTATTTCACAGAAAGACTGGTATCTCAGTTTCTTGCTTTCTGTGGCTGTGTCCTGAGGATCGTAGTTGGTTATGAACTCTGTCTTACATTCTGTGGGCTCCACAGGCATAGACCCTATTGACTACCATAGCTAGGCAATCTAGAGTTGTCCTTTAGGTAGCAGCCACAAAAATTAGGGTGCCAGAAAAGTATACAAACTCTTTATTTTTTAAAAAATATTTTACTTATTTGTTCATGAGAGATAGAGAAAGAGAGAAGCAGAAGCATAGGCAGAGGGAGAAGCAGGTTCCCTCTGGGGAGCCCAATGTGGGACTCGATCCTGAGACCCTGGAATCATGCCCTGAGCTGAAGGCAGATGCTCAACCACTGAGCCACCCAGCTGTCCCTACAAGCTCTTTCTGAAGATACCATTGAGCTGGAGTGAGGCAGAAAGAGAGCACAAAGATGGTACCTGCCAGCTTCTATCTATGAGAGTATTTTGGTACACCTCTAGATGTGTGCTAAATTGGATGCTTACCTCTAAGGCTGATGCTTTTAGATAAGGAAAGAAGTCTCCTTCGTAGAAAGTCTGGGCACTTTTCTGTCAGCTATGTGCTGAGCCCTGGGATGAATGAGTCTGCATGCAGGAGCCCTTTAAGAATTGTTTTTCAGGGGTGCCTCAATGTTTCAGTGGGTAGAGCATGTGACTCTTGATATCAGGGTTGTGAATTCAAGCTCTATGTTGGGGGGTAGGATTACTCAAAAATAGTCTTTAAAAAACCCTGTTTTTCATCCTCTATAGCCTTGTTGGTCAAGCTTCATTGGCTTTCAAAGCTAGATGCTCTGAGGGCTCATCTCTCAGATGCTGGTTTTAGATGTTGGTATATCAGATGTAGAATTCAAACTCTTCACTTCTCAGGGAGAAGGTCAGGTTGGGTTCCCTCCTGATAGTGTGGGTCACCACACTGGGGTGGGGAGTTATAGAAAAATTGTATCTCAGCCTTTCCTACCCACTTCAATGTGTTTTCTTCATTTGGCAATGAGGAGTTGCTTGACTAGTTTTGGGTTTTATTCAGAAGAAATTGTCCCATATATAGCTGTAGATTCAGTGTGTCCATGGTAGGAGGTGAGTTCAGGATCCTCTTATATTACTATCTTGAACCAGAAACTGTTAGGTCTGTTTCTATTGACTAATTTTTCTTCCTGTTATGGATCAGGTTTTCATGTATTTACATACATCCATTAATTTTTTATTAAATTTTGCACATTATGTATTTTGCTGTTATCTTTTAAAGAATGTTGGACTTTGTTCTGGAAGACAGTTAAGTTTCTTGCAAGTCAGCATGATTCTTTCGAGGCTTGTTTTTAAATTTTTTAAAGGTGAATCTAAAGTAGCCTTTCCTCTAGGATTGTTTCTTTATTTTTTATATTTTTTAAAACATTTTATTTATTTATTCATGAGAGACACAGAGAGAGGCAGAGACCCAGGCAGAGGGAGAAGCAGGCTCCATGCAGGGATCTGGATGTGGGACTCGGTCCCAGACGAGTATCACGCCCTGAGCCGAAGGCAGACGCCCAACCCCTGAGCCACTCAGGCATCCCTCTAGGATTGTTTAGAGCCACTACTAAGACCCTATCCTTTTGGTCTTCTTCTAAAGACCCTGTGAATTCGGTGAGAACTCTCTATTCTCAGTGGTTGGAACTTGAATGATTATAGGTTCAGGGTGAACTCTGGGAATTCTCGAATTTATAGCTCTCCAGTATTTATTCCCCCCCACCCCAGCTTTGTCCAGCTTTATGGACTTTCATCATACAAAGCTTGGTATCTAGCCAAAGACACAAGGGAATCCCTGTGCAGATATTTAGAGCTCATTTTATAATTGATTCCTCCTTTTTGATATTCTGCCTCACAAATTTTTGCTATCTCAGTTTCCTCAAATTCTGATCTCTATCTTCTCAATTCAGCAAGACCTACTGTGATCCATTCAGATTCTCCTTCCCTGTACCACAATCCAGCAATTGACTCCAGGTGAAAAGCTGGGAGTAATCATTGAATTCACTTTGCTTATTTCCTTTTCCTCAGGGATCACCATTTTGTTTTCTGACATCCAATATCTGAAAATATATTTTGTACACTTTTCCAATTGTTTATGGTGGAACAGTAAATCTAGACACTGTTATTCTCTCATGGCTCAAGTGGAAATGGGGCTAGTACTTTTGACCCTTCCCTTCTTCTGTTGTGTACTACCATCCCTCAGGTTAAGCCCTTCATCACTCCCTTCTTTTTTTAAAGATTTTTATTTATTCGTGAGATACACACACACACACACACACACACACAGAGGCAGAGACACAGGCAGAGGGAGAAGCAGGCTCCATGCAGGGAGCCGGATGCGGGACTCAATCCCGGGTCTCCAGGATCATGCCCTGGGCCAAAGGCAGGCACCAAACCGCTGAGCCACCCGGGAATCAACACTCCCTTCTTTATTCTAAAAGTTGCCTTCTTTTCCCCATCAATCTAACTGCCTAGTGCTCTGTGTTTATTTTTATCTTGTTTCTCCCTTATTTTGCTATGTTTTATCTTGTTACTCCCTTGCTCAAAAATGTTTAGTGGCTTTTGGAGTTATATAAGTTGTTTTTCTTACTCTTCTGTCCTTTCCTTTGGGAACCATCCTTCCTCCGTTTTATTCTAAAGGAAATATCAATATCCATCCCCTGCCCCAACTTTATGCATTCCACTCTGGCTACCCAATCTTGGTACCTTGTTTCATAGCAATAGTGATAGTTCCAGGGGTAGACAGTATCAATCATATGTTAGTCTTCTCTGGGACTGATATATGGACACTGAGACAAAGAGATGCTTTTCTGACTGAGTGTATAAGGATGGGAGGATGGGAATTTGGGACTGTTAATTTCCAACTTCCTCTGCTTCATGGAAAAAAGATGTACTGCTATAGGAGAGAGGGTGAAGTCAGTACACTGAGTGAAGAAGAGAAAAATATATATGAGACACAGAGAGAAAAGAGATTGAGAAGAAATGACAGGAAACATTGTTAGATCTCTGGATCTGTATGTGCAGGAGACTAGTAAATCCCCACATCTCTCAGCTCTTTGAACCAATTAATTTCCTCTTTGATAATCTAGGTTGAGTTGAGATCCTTACTTACAACTGAAAAAAATTGGGTTAAGAGTTTTCTCTGTTTTTGTAATAAAATGTAGCTTTAGGAAATCTACTCAGTAATACCAGAAGATTTCCCTACTTTTGGTACTTTGTACTGACATTCCTATCAGATGTGACATTCTAATGCTTGTCATAATGCTAGTGAGAGTAGCTCTGTGGCACTGTGGAAAGACCTCAAGTTTCAGAGTCAGAAGCACCTGGTTTGGAGCTTTCTTGCTGCCTATTGGCTGTGTGGTCTGAAAGGTCAGTGCATATATTTTACTTCCTTCCCTAGTAAAGAGTGGAGGAAGTAGGAAGTCCCATAATACTAATAAGAATTAGATTTAACCACATACAACTGAAAACCTAAGATAAAATACTTTGAACATATAGAAACTTCTTCCTCATGTAAATTAAATATCAGGCTCCACAAAGACATCAGACAGCCATCTCTTCCATATTTTTGCTCTACCATGCTAACATATGGCTTGACCAAAAAGCATTTCTCTTTGTTGAAGTCAACAGAATATATGACGCATAATCAGTATATTATTTCCACGTAGGTATATGGAAAAGTGGTTAGGGAAAATGGATGGGCATTTTTCTGTGTTGGGAATCTTGTCTTCAGAAGAAAGTTTTCCTTTACTCCTATTGTTCATTTTAGTTAGTAGAATCTGCCTAAACAGAGTTGGATGATCTCTGAATTTCCAATGAACAGGAAGAGATATGATCAAAGACTGTGTGACAATAGCAGCTAAGGTGAGTTGCAAGTTTTTTATCAGCTAGGGAAGATAGTGCTTTGCTTAAAATGATCCAGCTTAGTTAGGGTTGTGGGAATGATAAAGAAAGGACAGATTTAGAGAAGCTAAATGATCTGGGGACTCTAGGAATATGGGCAACTATAAGATCAAAGTAATCATAGATCCCTGGATCTTCAGGGCCCCTTCCCACCATCATGATTCTCAGTATGCCTATAGCATCGTTTTATGGCCTCTCCTTTTCTATATTTTTACCCTTTCTAACCTCTTAATTTGTTCTCTACCTCTCTAGTCCCTATCTCCTCCAATATATCTTCATATCAGAGTAAGAAGGGTCCTCCAAAATATAATTATCATAATGTTGCTTTTCTGTCTTTGTAACTTATAGGGTTATATATTTGTTTTTTGCATCATGGCTGCTGTATTTTAATCACTAGGACCTGTCTATTGGTATGCCTGGATGGCTCATTGGTTGAGTGCCTGCTCTTTTGGCTCAGGGTGTGATCCCGTAGTCCCGGGATCAAGTACTGCATCAGGCTTCCTGCATGGAGCCTGCCTCTCCCTCTGCCTACATCTCTGCCCCTCTCTCTGTGTCTCTCATGAATAAATAAATAACATCTATTTTTTTTAAAGGACTTGTCTATTTAGGATCTATGACCCCTAGAATCATGGAATAATATAATTTTAGAAATTAAAACAGAGACCAAATAGCTAGATTCTCAGGAGATTTTACTGATATTCAACATGCAACATGTCTTTGGAACTAAGCCATTTAGCAGTTTATATCTGAAACAGAGTCAAGATGGTCTAAATCATGCTATGTTAACTAACAATCCTGAAATCTTACTGACTCAACTAAACAAAGGTGTTTCTGTTGTTTGTTTATTCTTTTTTTTGTTTGTTTTTTGTTTATTCTAAGTGGGTAGTGTAGGCTTGCAAAGGGCTCTACTGCACACAGATACTAAAGGAACCAGTCATCTCCATGTTGTAGCTACACCACTTGGACCATGTGGTTTTCTTAATCCTTGAGGCAAAAGAGGCCACTGACAAGTGTCTGTCCTAGAAGTTAGGTCTGCTCCCCTAATCAGAGTGTAAGTTCCTCAAGGACAGCAACAGTATCTTATATTTATCTATTTGTTCATTTTATTAGAAACCTGGGTGATATTAAGGTGAAATTTGGCCAAGAACACAGGAAGACCCAAATTCTGCCTGTTGTTTCTTACTAGTACCCCGAGGGAAATGAACAGTGCAAGTGGGAAATTAGTGCTTACAGTAAATGTGGAGGATTCTGGCAAGCTGGACTAGGCAATATGGACCAAGTTTATCACTTAGACCACCATGAAAATGTAGTAGAGTATGAGTCCTACTCTACCTATGTGATCCTCCACTGTCAAGACTCAAGGCTCAGTTCTTACCATGAAGAGGAAAGGCTATTCCATTCCACTACTTCCAGAGCCAGAAGACATTAATCAGGGACTGGGTTATAGAAAGCACTAGTCTCCAGTGCCTGGTGCTGAGCTGACCCAGTCCTGTGCCAGGGTTGATGCCACATGGTACAGGACACAGGGGGTGAGAAGGGGTGGCTGGGTCTAAGCTCTGATCTCTTTACCTCCTCACCCCATGCGAGCAGATCTGCTGATAAATGGTGTCTCCACTCTTTAGCCTAATCCATGTTCACAAATCTGACCAGTCCATGGAGATTCTTCCTCTCTGGGCAACTGAGGAAGAGGATGGAGAAAGCAAAGAGGTCTTGAATATTAATTAATTCAAGGCAACATTAATTAATTACAAAGCTTTTATTACACATTACCAATGAGCCAAATATACCCATATCAGGACTAGGGGAAAATAGTATGTATATAATGATATAGAAAGACATAATTTTTCTTTTTCTAATAAAATGTGCTTATTTTCAAAATTAAATCTGCTTGGCTGCCTATCCAGTAGAGTTTGCAGAAAACAGCAATAATGATAATGATAAGGACAGCAGTAGATATTGCTTATTCAGTGTTTACTGCATACCAGTCTTAGTACTAAATGCAATTCTCCATCAGGAGAAGCCAGTCAGTCAGGCGGGGGCTCTGGGCAGAGGGGGCTGCGCCCTGCTGCCTTCGGGAGCCACAGCCCCGGGAGCACAATTCCAGCAGCACAGGCCCTGGGTCCCAGGGCGCCGGGGGACACAGCCCAGGATCCTGCACTCCCCCCAGAACAGGCGGGGGTGGGGAGGGCACAGGACAGTGAGGACTCTCCTGCCGCCAGACGTCCCCAAGCTGTGCAGATAAGAGCACCTGGGAGCACCTAGGCCAGTGTGGACCAGGAGACTATGGTAGTTACTGTGGGAGCTGACTCCAGGGCTGGAGACCTGGCTGCTGAAGTGTGGTTGTTCCTCCTGGTGGCACTGTGTGCCTGGGAGGGTCAGGGACCCAGGGAACAGAGGCCTCATGGGGTAAACAGCTCCCACCGAGCCCGGCACCCAGTGGGGGGCGGGGTATCTCCCTCAGGTGCACACACCTGAGAATTAGCATAGCAAGCCCCTCCCCCAGAAGACCAACTGGAAGGACAGGGGAAGAGCAAGTTCTTGACCAGGCAGTGCTGGAAAGCTCCAGGGGAAGAAAGGGATTTACAGTATATAGAACCAGAGGGTACCCTTCCTATTTTTTTTTCTTTTCTTCCTTTTTCAGTGCAACTCATTTTTCATATCACACTGTAAATTTCCAATTTTTTTCTCTCTTTTCCAACCTTAACTACAATATTTTACCACCTCTTCATTTTTAAGATTCTTCCTTTTTGACTTTCACATTTCTACAATTACAGGTCCTAGATATATTTTCCAATTCTAGATTCCTTTAACATACTCAACTTAATTTTGGGAGATATACAAGATGTGTTTTCTTGTTTTGTGTTTTTTCTCTCCTCATTTTGTTCTACAGTGGTGAAGTTAATACCTTCTAAAACATGACCAGCATGCACCCAGAACCAAGTGATATACCATGGTGGTTCATTCTGTGAGATTCCTCATTCCCATTTTGCCCCCCTCTTTTATCTCATTTATGTTCTGGTGGTCAATGTTGGGAACTTCTACAAGTATTTCTGGTTTATATAAATTTGGGACTGAACATCTTCTAACATACATAACTTAATATACTCAGAACCAAGAGGATCACCCTCTAGAATCCCTCAGGTAGACTACATTCTCTCTCCACTACAACTTCGTCACCACCACCATCTTCCAGTCCCCCCTCCTTTTTTTCTTCTCCTTTTTTTTTCTTTTTTTCTCTTCTTCTTTGGGATTCTTGGCCTTTTATTTTTTACTACTTTGTTTTAGAATTTGTTTTCCATTTTAGTGGTCCTTTTGTTTTATATCATTCTGATCTTTGTTTTCAATTCTGGTCTCTGACCTCAGCAGAATCATCTAGGGTGAAATTTATGTAGGTTGTGGTTGATATTCTTGACTCAGCCCGCTCATACAGCCACTCTGTACTGCGCAAAATGACTAGAAAGAAGAACTAACCACAAAAGAAAGAATCAGAAACAGTACTCTCTGCCACAGAGTTACAGAATTTGGATTACAATTTGATGTCAGAAAGCCAATTCAGAAGCACAATTATAAAGCTACTGGTGGCTCTGGAAAAAAGCATAAAGGCATCAAGAGACTTCATGACTGCAGAATTTAGATCTAATCAGGCCAAAATTAAAAATCAATTAAAAGAGATGCAGTCCAAACTGGAGTTCCTAAAATGAGGGTTAATGAGGTAGAAGAAAGAGTGAGTGACATAGAAGACAGGTTGATGGCAAGGAAGGAAGCTGAGGAAAAAAGAGAAAAACAAGTAAAAGACCATGACAAAAGGTTAAGGGAAATAAATGAGAGCCTCAGAAGGAAAAATCTACGTATAATTGGGGTTCCAGAGAGTGCCGAGAGGGCCAGAAAGCATATCTGAACAAATAATAGCTGAGAACTTCCCTAATTTGGAAAGGGAAACAGGCATTCAGATCCAGGAGATAGAGAGGTTCTCCCCCCCCCAAAAAAACAATAAAAACCATTCAACACCTTGACATTTAATAATGAAACTTGCAAATTCCAAAGACAAAGAGAAAATCCTTACAGCAGCAAGAGACAAGAGATCCCTAACTTATATGGGGAGAAATATTAGATTAACAGCAGCCCTCTCCACAGAGACCTGGCAGGCCAGAAAGGGCTGGCATGATATATTCAGGGTTTTAAATGAGAAAAACATGCAGCCAAGAATACTTTATCCAGCAAGGCTCTCATTCAGAATATAAGGAGAGATAAGGAGCTTCCAAGATAGGCAGAAACTGAAAGAATATGTGACCACCAAACCAGCTCTGCAAGAAATATTAAGGGAGACCCTGTAAAAGAAAGAGGAAGCCCAAAGAAATAATCCACAAAAAAAGGGACTGAATAGGTATGATGACACTAAATTCATATCTTTCAATAGTACTTCTGAATGTGAATGAGCTAAATGATCCCATCAAAAGATGAAGGGTTTCAGACTGGGTAAGAAAGCAAGACCCATCTTTTGCTGTCTACAAGAGACTCATTTTAGACCTAAGGACACCTCCAGCCTGAAAATGAAAGGTTGGAGAACCATTTACCATTCAAATGGTCTTCAAAAGAAAGCTGGGGTAGCAATCCTCATATCAAACAAATTAAAGGTTATCCCAAAGACTGTAGTAAGAGATGAAGAGGGACACTATATCATACTTAAAGGGTTTATCCAACAAGAGGACCTAACAATCATTAATATTTATGCCCCTAATGTGGGAGCTGCCAAGTATATCAATCAATTAATAATCAAAGTAAAGACATACTTAGATAATAATACACTAATAGGAGGAGATTTCAACATGGCACTTTCTGCAAATAACAGATATTCTAAGCACAACATCTCCAAAGAAACAAGAACTTTAAATGATACACTGGACCAGATGGATTTCACAAATATATACAGAACTTTGCATCTAAAGGCAACTGAATACACATTTTTTCTCAAGTGCACACGGAGCTCTTCTCCAGAATAGACCACACACTGGGTCACAAATCAGGTCTCAACCAATACCAAAAGATTGGGATTGTCCCCTTCATATTTTCAGACCATAATGCTTTGAAACTTGAACACAATCACAAGAAGAAATTTGGAAGAAACTCAAACACGTGGAGGTTAAAGAGCATCCTGATGAAAGATGAATGGGTCAACCAGGAAATTAGAGAAGAATTAAAAAGATTCATGGAAACCAATGAAAATGAAGATACAACCATTCAAAATCTTTGGGATACAGCAAAAGCAGTCCTAAGAGGGAAATATATCGCAATACAAGCATCACTCAAAAAATTGGAAAAACTCAAATACGCAAGCTAATCTCGCACCTAAAAGAACTGGAGAAAGAACAGCAAGTAAAACCTACACCAAGCAGAAGAGAGTTAATAAAGATTTGAGGAGAACTCAATGAAATAGAGACCAGAAGAACTGTAGAACAGATCAACAAACCAGGAGTTGGTTCTTTGAGAGAATTAATAAGATAGATAAACCATTAGCCAGCCTTATTAAAAAGAAAAAAGACTCAAATTAATAAAATCATGAATGAAAAAGGAGAGATCACAACCAATACCAAGGAAATACAAACGATTTTATTTTTTATTTTTATTTTTTAATACAAACGATTTTAAAAACATTATGAGCAGCTATACACCAATAAATTAGGCAATCTAGAAGAAATGGATGCATTTCTTGAAAACCACAAACTACTAAAACTGGAACAGGAAGAAATAGAAAACTGAACAGGCCAATAACCAGGGAGGAAACTGAAGCAGTCATCCCAAACCTCCCAAGACACAAAAGTCCAGGGCCAGATGGCTTTCCAGGGGAATGCTATCAAATGTTTAAAGAAGAAACAATACCTATTCTACTAAAAGCTGTTCCGAAGGATAGAAAGGGACAGAAACTTCCAAACTTGTTTTATGAGGCCAGCATCACCTTAATTCCAAAACCAGACAAAGACCCCACCAAAAAGGAGAATTATAGACCAATATCCCTGATGAACACATCTGCAAAAATTCTCAAGAAGACACGCCAATAGGATCCAACAGTACATTAAGAAAATTATTCACCATGACTAAGTGGGATTTATCTCTGGGATGCAAGGTTGGCTCAACACTCATAAAACAATCAACATGATAGATCATATCAACAAGAGAAAAAAAACAGAACCATATGTTCTTCTCAATAGATGCAGAGAAAGCATTTGACAAAATACAGCATCCATTCCTGATTAAAACTCTTCAGGGTGTAGGGATAGAGGGAACATTCCTCAGCATCTTTAAAGCCATCTACGAAAAGCCCACAGCAAATATCATTTTCAATGGGGAAGCACTGGGAGCCTTTCCCCTAAGATCAGGAACACGACAAGGATGTCCGCTGTCACCACTGCTATTTAGCATAGTACTAGAAGTCCTAGCCTTAGCAAGCAGGCAACAAAAAGAAATAAAAGGCATTCAAATTGGCAAAGAAGAAGTCAAACTCTCCCTCTTTGCAGATGACATGATACTGTACATAGAATATCCAAAAGACTCCACCCCAAGATTGCTAGAACTTATACAGCAATTCGGCAGTGTGGCAGGATACAAAATCAGTGCCCAGAAATCAGTGGCATTTCTATACACTAACAATGAAACTGAAGAGAGATTAAGGAGTCAATCCCATTTACAATTGCACCCAAAAGCATAAGATATCTGGGAATAAACCTAACAAAAGAGGTAAAGGATCTATACCCTAAAAGCTACAGAACACTTCTGAAAGAAATTGAGGAAGACACAAAGAGATGGGAAAATATTCCATGCTCATGGATTGGAAGACTTAATATTGTGAAAATGTCTATGCTATCCAGGGCAATTTACACATTCAATGCAATCCCTATCAAAATCCCATGGACTTTCTTCGGAGAGTTGGAATAAATAATCTTAAGATTTGTGTGGAATCAGAAAAGACCCCAAATATTCCCCAAATAGCCGGGGGAATATTAAAAAAGAAAACCAGAGCCGGGGGGATCACAATGCCGGATTTCAAATTGTACTACAAAGCTGTGATCATCAAGACAATGTGGTACTGGCACAAAACAGACACATAGATCAATGGAACAGAATAGAGAATCCAGAAGTGGACCCTCAACTCTGGTCAACTAATATTCGACCAAGTAGGAAAGATTATCCACTTGGAAAAGGACAGTATCTTCAATAAATGGTGCTGGGAAAATTGGACAGCCACGTGCAGAAGAATGAAACTAGACCATTCTCTTACACCATACACAAAGATAAACTAAAAATGGATGAAACATCTAAATGTGAGACAAGATTCCATCAAAATCCTAGAGGAGAACAGAGGCCACACCCTTTTCAAACTTGGCCACATTAACTGCTTGCAAGATACATCTATGAAGGCAAGGGAAACAAAAGCAAAAATGAACTATTGGGACTTAATCAAGATAAAAAGCTTCTGTACAACAAAGGAAACAGTCAACAAAACTAAAAGACAACCTACAGAATGGGAGAAGATATTTCCAAATGACATATCAGATAAAGGGCTAGTATCCAAGATTTATAAAGAACTTATTAAACTCAAGAGCAAAGAAACAAACAATCCAATCATGAAATGGGCAAAAGACATGAACAGAAATCTCACAGAGGAAGACATAGATATGGCCAACATGCACATTAGAAAATGGTCTGCATCACTTGCCATTAGGGAAATTCAAATCAAAACCACAATGAGATAGCACCTCACACCAGTGAGAAAAATGGTGAAAATTAACAAGACAGGAAACAACAACTGTTGGAGAGGATGTGGAGAAAGGGGAATCCTCTTGCACTGTTGGTGGAATGTGAACTGGTACAGCCACTCTGGAAAACTGTGTGGAGGCTCCTCAAAGTGCTAAAAATAGAGCTACTCTATGACCCAGCAATTGCACTGCTGGGGATTTACCCCAAAGATACAGATGCAGTGAAACGCCAGGACACTTGCACCCCAATGTTTCTAGCAGCAATGTCCACAATAGCCAAACTGTGGAAGGAGCCTCAGTTCTATTCATCAAAAGATGAATGGATAAAGAAGATGTGCTCTATGTATACAATGGAATATTACTCAGCCGTTAGAAACAACAAATACCATTTGCTTCAACGTGGATGGGTATTATGCTGAGTGAAGTACATCAATCAGAGAAGGACAAACTATATGATTTCACTCATATGGGGAATATAAAAAATAGTGAAAGGGATTAAAGGGGAGAGGAGAGAAAATGAGTGGGAAATATCAGTGAAGGTGACAGAAGATGAGAGACTTCTAACTCTGGGAAATGAACAAGGGGTAGGGGAAGGGGAGGTGGGTGGGGGGATGGGGTGACTGGGTGATGGGCACTGAGGGGGGCACTTGATGGGATGCGCACTTGACGGTATTATACTATATGTTGGTAAATCGAACTCCAATAAAAAATATACAAAAAAAATGCAATTCTCCACTCAGTTCTCACAACAAACCAGAGGATGTGAATGGTGTTATGCTCCCTTTTGTGGTTAAGTTCAGAGAGGTGAAGTGGCTGACCTAAAGACATACAGCAAGTGACAGGCAGCTTTGAATTAGTTCTACTTGGGATCCTAGCCCCAGTTTTATCTCTTGCTCCTGAAGAAAAACATAATTTTTGAGGAACAACAGCAGGAGTTCAAATTTACGTAAAAGAGGATTGCATTTTAAGTTTCATTAATAAAAATTTTAATAATCACTATGCCAATCATACTAATTCCACTACTAATAAAATACATACTTCACAAAATCATTAAATACTTCATACACATAAAATCATGCATCAAATACTGTTCTGAGTACTTCACATGCTCCTTTCGCTGCATCTTCATAGCAGCACTGTGAGGCAGGCATTGTTACTATCCCTATTCCTCAGATGAAGCAACTGAGGCTTGAAGTATTATTTCTTGTAAGTGGATCCTGGGTTAAATTGTACAGGTTGTCTGGATAGTGATAATGACATACTCACAATTATAGCAATTATATGCATAAATAAAAAAAAAACCTGAGCATGTGTGTTTGTTTAAAAACCATATGCACACCTTGAAGTGCTGAAGTTGCAGAATAATAGGGCACATTTCATGATGGGCTTCCAGAATTCACTGTACACCTGTGGATTGCTTCACATGGCCACACACATGAATGAAAGCTGCACGAGGCAGGCATCTTTTTTTTTTTTTTAAAGATTTATTTATTTATTTATGAGAGAGAGAGAGAGAGAGAGGCAGAGACACAGGAGGAAGGAGAAGCAGGCTCCATGCCAGGAGCCTGACATGGGACTCGATCCCGGGACTCCAGGATCGCGCCCTGGGCCAAAGGCAGGCGCCAAACCACTGAGCCACCCAGGGATCCCCAGGCATCTTTTTTTTTTTACTCCTTGCTGTTTCTGAACTGTTAGCCTGGTGCTCTTCACATGGATGATATTCAGTGGCTCAGAGCCTCTCCTGCAATTCGTCTGTGTATGTATATGGCAGTAGTTAAATGGTGACAAGGGAAAGAGCACTGGACTGGGAGGAAGAACTAGATGTGGTAAGTCTGCCTTGACTTACCTTGCTAGTTTGGTGAACTTGGCCAATTTCTTTAATCTGTATTGCTCCTCCCCTTTCTGGGTGTATTATTTACACCCTAAGGTTACTTGCATTATTTGCATTGTTGCAAGCCCTAGCTCATTTGGCTGCTTTAGTGGTAAGGAACAGAACCTTGTAAAGATTACTGTAGCAGTAAGGTTTTCCTAAGAGGATTCATATAGCAAGGGAGATGAGACCCAGACTTGCCTGGGAGCTATCAGAGAGTCAGAGTGAAGCATAACATAGGAACTAGAAGCATTTAAGGTCTTTGTACTGAAGGGTTATTTCTGCCCTTAGGTTGGAATTTGCAGATATGCCATCTTAAGGTAATGTAACATCTCCTCATATTTGCCTTTACCATTCCTGCTATTACTGACACCCTTCCCCTCTCTGTTCCCTTAGTGCCACTCCGCACCCCCATGTCTTCCCTCTATTGATGGTTCCTGCTTCTGAAAGCTTTAGCTCAATTACGGCCCTTGTTATTTCAGGACACCCCTTTGTGTGCATTCTTAGAACTTAGGATCTGGCCACCAAAGATTCCAGATCAACTTCCTGAGGGATAGAATCTGATAGGCTACCTTGTCTTTATTTTCTCTCTCTCTCTCTCTCTCTCTCTCTCTCTCTCTCTCTAGCAGAGCTTTTCCTTCCAGGATACATCATGGATCAGTGTCTACCTATGGTCCCATCATCTGAACACAGCTAGGGGATGGCATTGTGGCTTAATTGTACTCTGTGTTGGATCACTCACTCTTGAAAAAGCCAGCTATCATATTGTGTGGACAGTTAAGCAGCCTCGTGGAGAGGTCCATGTGATGAAGAAATGATTGCGTCATCTGCTATGACAGCTAGCAGCAATTTTCCATCCATGAAGCTGCACCATTTTAGAAGCAGATCCACTGGTCCACGGTCAAGTTTTCAGTTGGTTTATCCTTCTTCGACATCTTGACCACAACTTCATAAGAATGATTGCTTAGTTAAGCTGCTCCTGAATTTCTGACTTATAGAAACTCTGAGAGATAATAAAGTTTGTTATTGCTTTAGGACGATAAGTTTCATAGGAATTTGTTGTGCTGTAAAAATTAACTGATACTGAGTGAGTCTTGAAGAAAATAGGTATATCCTTGCAAGACAGCAGATGAACTTATTGCAAGGTTTTCAAGTAAGCGAAGATGAGTCTTTTTAGCTACAGGAAGAGGTGCTGCTCTTTTCTGTGAAATAGAGCCTCAGAAATACCTTAGGCTTAGGATCCTCTGCTTCATCTACATCCACCCAGATATCTCCATTTTAAGCCCAGGGCCCCACTCCTTCTCAATCAATGCCTTAACTTTTACATAAGACTTGGTGAAACTGGGGGATCCCTGGATGGCTCAGTGGTTTAGTGTCTGTCTTTGGCCCAGGGCGTGATCCTGGTGACCCTGGATCGAGTCCCACATCGGGCTCCCTGCATGGGGCCTGCTTCTCCCTCAGCCTTTGTCTCTGCCTCTCTCTCTCATGAATAAATAAATAAAATCTTAAAAAAAAAAAGACTTCGTGAAACTGAGAATTAAGCCATAATTCTGCAACTAGCATAATGAAAAAAAAATTTTTTTTTTCTGTTGAGGTGGGACCTGCAGGTGCAAAAATAAGAATTCTTTTAGGGTTGCCATCAAAGCTCTCTGGTTCTCTGACCATGACTTAAACTCAGCATTTAAAATCCTTAGTTTAGGGCAGCCCTGGTGGCACAGGGGTTTAGCGCTGCCTGCAGCCCAGGGTGTGGTCCTGGAAACCTGGGATCCAATCCCACGTCAGGCTCCCTGCATGGGGCCTACTTCTCCCTCTGCTTGTGTCTCTGCCTCTCTCTCTCTCTCTGTGTGTCTCTCATGAATAAATAAATAAAATCTTAAAAAAATAAAATCCTTAGTTTGTCATTTTCTTTCTTAATTTCTTCAGTGCAGTTAGAAGCAACCATGCCACAGTATGGTCTTTGAAGTGATTGTCATTTCTTTAAGAGTCCATTGCAGCAGCCACTTAGTCCCCAAGGCAATTGCTTCAGGAGGCACCCCACTGCAATCAATTATAGGTGATAATCTGATTCATCATAATGTCACTACCCATTATAAGTTAATATGACTAACATCCCATTTCTCAAAGGGACCTCAGCACAGCATTTAAGTTCGAGCACATGACCAAACCAATCCCAGGATCCCATTGCTGTGGATCAATTTCCCAGGATCAGTCCTGATATCAAATATTGGATCTCCTCCGAGTCAAGTTGGGGGAAAAAAGCTCATTAATTTTCTCTACATTAAGTTACCTCTTTAAAGAGACTTAAAAAGCAAAAAGAGAACACTGAGGTATCAAAAGGTAGTACCTGAAGAAAGCATAGATTACTCTTAGGGCCTGAGAAACAAAGTTAAGATGATGTGGTTATTGAAACTTAGATTCTTGGAGGATGGGCCCTTTGGGACTGGGACTTAGACCTCTGAGAAAGGTGTGCTGCCATCTGGTGCTAGTATATCTGCATGGGTGGGAATGCAATGAAGTTATTTCTGGGAGTGCTAGAAGAAGCAGGAAAATGGAACCAACTGTTGCTTTTGGGGTGAAGGGCCATGCCTGGGGTGATGCCAATGGAAAACAGCTAAACAGGGAAGAGTAAGTCTCTTCTCCTTCCTCCAGCTTTTCAGTCTCTCTCTCTTCAGCACAAATAGAAAGCCAGCTGGCAAAAGAGAGGTTAGATTGGAAAGTCTTAGCCCCATATCACAGAGAAGAATTTAGAAGTGGGTGTGTTGCCAAGAATAATAGCTTAATAACCTGAATACTGGCTCCTGGAGGTTATGGCATCTGTAAAGCCTGATTGGGTTTCTGATGTCCAGTGATAACCCTCACCCCCCAACTAAGGGAATTTTACTTAAGACTACAGTTCCCCTAAAACATGTCCTGGAACCCAAAGACAAGAGTTTAGGAGAAACTCCATGCTATTTTGTCTCCATCTTTCTTCCTCCAATGGCCTTTTCCACTTTCCTCCTGCTCCCGACACTGGCCCTGCAGACGGTGTGAACTCAGTTAAGGGCAGGGGGCACTCATTCGTGGTTACCTCTGCAAACACTCAGACCACCGTGCACCCCAATTAGAGCTCTGAAGAATGTACTGCAGAGGAACATTTTTGTGCTTTTGAGTAGCAGGAACAGACTTCCTTTCTTTTTTTAGCACTTAAACTTTCTTTTCTCATTAGCACAGTCTTCTGGAGGGAAAGGAGGGGCAGAAGAGCTAATTAGTGAACCTGGGTGACTGCTTCATACCTCCAACCTTTCCCAAACATCTGCCCCCTACCCCTCCCCGCTAGAGGAAGCCAGAACCTGCTGCTAGCCGACTTTCTCTTTTGAGAAACTATCAAAAAACATTTGCAAATAACTATGATTGCCTTAAAATGGAGGAAAGAAGCACATTTTCCAATTACAGCCTGGGTGATTGCTCTGGCTTGTTTAATTAATGGAGTGTGCATCTGTTTGCTGAGGCCCTTTTGAATGTGTTTTCTGGAGTTCCTTAATTAGTTACAAAAAGCTGCAGGTGTACTGGCAGGGGAGAACAGTAGATCTGGGATGTCTTCCAGAAGAGAGAATCTTTTTTAATGTAAATATTTAGTCGTATGATGATGAGGTTCATTTTAAAGTTCTCTTCCCTATTTGGTCTGCGAGCACTGGTGTTGGAAGATATATTCGGGCTCCATTTGGATTGTTGACAAAATAAATTGAAATGGAAGACACCAATTTTCATTATGACAGACACTTATATGCAGTTAGACCATTACCAGGATGACAAGTTATTCTCGTGCTGTCACTATGAGGCTGCTGCCTGGTTTTTCAGGCAAAAATGCTTGCAAGGGGAGATGAGACGTTGCATACTAATTCTGTGGATTGGATTGCAGTGTTACACATGTTACATAGGGGAGCCCACCAGGGGAGCAAGAGAGGCTTTTGTCTTCTAGGTAACTAAGGATCGTCTTGGCAATGTGGATGTGTTGGAAAGGCTTACCCTTTTGTAAACGTGGCCTTCTGCCTGTTATTGTTTATGAAAAACTGGAGAAGTTGCCTCTTATTGCAGTAATTACCACCCCTGGATCTGAGAGATGATGCTACTGTTTGAAAGGTGTTCAAGGCTGAGTTTAAGGAGACTGTGATGATAGAGTATGTGGGTGTTGGAGGTTGCACTCTGATCAACTGTAGCAGTGGTCTGCAAACTGTGGCCCAAGGGGCAAGTTTGGCCCACTGTTTTTAGAATAAAGTTTTATCAGAGCACATCCACTTTCTGTGAGTTCACATTTGTGGCTGTTTTCGCCACATGAACAGAATTGAATAGTTGTGTCCGATGGTCTGCCCAGCCTAAAATATTTACCATCTGGCTCTTTACAGAAAAAGTTTGCTGACCTCTGAATTATAGAGATGCTGTGGTCTGCTAGATAGAGCTCAGGGAGACGAACTGTGACTTTGTGGTCTTCTCTCCAGGCCTCTGTTTCCAGATATCTGAATTAGGGCTAAAGTTCCTACCCTTTGTGTCTTAGAGTGCTGTGTGAGATAAACAGTTGAAAAATATCCCAATGAATTTTTGCATTTTCTCACTGTGAAGCACATACTCAGTAATGGAAAAAATGGAAGCTTTTTTTTTTTTTTTATTCTGTCCTTGATGTTCTCAATCCTGTGAACTAAGATTAAGATAAGTGAGTCACTGAAACAAAACATTACTTGGATTAGCTTCTGTGTTTGCCATTCCTGCTCCTCTTTCATCCCTTTTGTAGCATTTGTAGGACAAAGACTTTCTTCTATTCTAGGAGAAAAGACACACACAGACACACACACAACAGTCCCAAGGGCAGTTCATTGCTTCTCTCAGGCACCTTCCATTCTACCTTCAGGGTCCTCATTGTTTTATTCTAGGAAACACAAGTGGAGGCATCTCTATACTATAAATCTTAATTTTTTAATGTTCAAAACATCTCACAACATTGTTCTTAAGATTTCATAAATCAGAGTTCTGCTTCTTGGTCAGGATTAAAGTTTGAAGGCAAAATTGATCGTAGCAAAGGATCTTGTGAGTGTTTAGGCACAGCTTGGTGAGCAGAATTGATGCCCTTCCTTGTTTAACTCCAGCCACATCATGGTGCCCACATAAATAATTCAATTAAGCAGCTGAGATAGAGAGGCTTATAGAAGCTGCTCTTAACTAGCTAGGTGACCTTCAACAACTCACCTGCCTCCTCTGGGTTTTATCTTGCCCAAATGAAGGGCTTGGGATGGATGCTAACATACCTGTCTATTTAAAAAATTCACTATCTGGACACTGATTCCTATTATCTGGGTAGTGGAATAATAGTCTCTTCCAACATGTTTTTTCCTTTCTAATTCTGCACACCCTATTAAGTTTGGCCTTTGCCAGTGGCCCTTACATGACAAAGCAAGGTAGGATAAGCTGGCTAAAAGGGGCATGTGGTCAGGGCTCTGCTGGATAGACAACAGATGTGTAAACAACAGAAATTGACTCCTGCAAATTTAAGCAAAAGTGACACTTTGAAAAGCATAGCAGGGAGCCCATAAGATTGACAGGGAGGTTGAAGAACAGGGACCAAGGGAGGCTGGGTAGCTGGGGACATAGCCAGCTTTACACCCTGAAATAAACTGCTGGTGCCCACTTAGGATCACTGCTATTCATTTGTGTGGATTAGAGAAAGTGTCCCGCTTTGCCAACGCATGCTGGGAGGATCAGCGTGCTGAGCAGAATGGACTGGACTCAGCCCTCCACATGTCCCTACCCAGGCACCCTACAGTAGTGGTCAGTGGCAGCCCTGTCCCCCCCTCACCACGGCTGGACCCTCAGCTCCACTAATGCTGTCTCTGATGCACTCCGCTTAGCCTGCATTTTCATGTCACTGTGTTTATATGTAGAGTTCCAGGCAAAAACACTGGTGTGGCTTACTTTGACTGAGTCTTGTCCACATCCAAGCAATGGGGAAGGGGAAAAATGTATTTCTTTTGGCGACCATAATGGGAATTAGGGTCCTGCCTTCCTGCAGTTTGGGTTCCCCACAGATTGGAGGGACATTTCCATGTCTGGTAGCCAAAGGAAAGGCAACGTGCAACTACAAACTGTGCCAAGTACAGACGCCCAGGTTGTTTCCTGCAGGACTCTAGGGGGCGACATTCACATTGTGGTTTAAATGAATGGTGCCCACCTGGGTTCTGCAGTGTAAGCAGCTCCATGTGAGAATGAGAACCAGTTCATGTTCACCTTCTCCTTTCAGCATTCTGTGAATGCTGACCCAGTAGCCCCACCCTGTTCTCTTTGTCTTTGGAGAACACCACATCTAATTCGGAATTGCATGAACGTTTTGAATACACTGAACAGGAGCAAGGGTTTAATTGCTGGCTCCTTGATGTGACTTGGGCGGAAAATATGGCTGTTGTCATTCAGATGTTTTCACAAATCCAAAATGACAAATTGATCATTTGCCCATTTTCAGAGAGTTTGCTTCACTTAGGTGATCTTTCTTAGACCTTTACAAAATTTAGTTTCCTTTGTTCAAAGGAATTTGCTTTGGAAACACCATATGGATATTATGAAAGAAGTTAATATTTAAACCTGCAGCAGACATGCTTATATTTAATGTTCAATTTTGAATGCCAAAGGAGGAAAAGAGATTTCTAGGATCGTATCAGCAAACGTGCCTCTAACATTTGTTAAGGGTTTGAAACTAGAGTTTAAAAAGAGATTGTTTTTCCGCCAACTGCCCTACAAAAATCCTATTCTTTGCTCTCCTTGGTTGAGCTGTTTATGTTCATTTTCCTGAGTTTAATAACAGAAAATTCTCTTTCCATTATTTTATCTAGAAGCCTATATTTTGACATAAAACCAAGAAGCATTTCCACTCTTACATTTTAGTTTCCTCACTTCTGAAAGCAAAAGTAGTTCAATTAAATATCATCTGAGGGCTCCTTCGAGGCAGAGACCTTTGGAAATTGCTCTAACCCTTTAACATTTAGAAAAGCATATTTATAGAAGCAGAATGTCTTTGCAGTATGTGCTTGCTGTTCAGAGAGGGAAAAACTGCCCGGCTCTACTCTGAAGAATGAAGTAATTCCATTTCAAGGCTAGCCATTAGGAGTAATGGAGAGGTTGCCCAGATGGAGCCTCGAGTGTCACAGGCCCATCAGACTGGATTCATGTTTAAGTTTTAAATTAACTATGAGGAGAGTGTCCACTTCTGTTTCCACTGGATTAAGAAGGGGAACATCCAGGTGGGGATTTAGGTGGTGTGTGTCAGGGTGGTCTTTGAAATCACGAGAAGAGATTTCCTCCATGCTAAGAGGGAGGGAGTACCAAATCCATCCTCTCATTCACCTGATTGAATGATCCATCTTGATCATTAATTCATCCATTCATCCAACCCTTTTAGCATTTATTTGATACGTATTTACTGAGGGCTTACTGTGTACCAAATCCTATATGTGAGTGGTACACAGAGTAGACAAAGAGAATGCCAGGGAGATTGAGGAACAGAAAGGGATAAAGGTCAATAAGGGAAGGCAGAATGACAGAGTGGGACTAGGGAGGTGGGTCAGTAGCAAGAGGACATAGGCCAGATGTGTTTTTGCATTAACATTTTAAGCTTTTTCTGATTCTCTGTCCAATAGAGCATCATGTGGATTCTCCACTGTGTAGAACTTCCATGACCAAGTACATTCTCATTGGATGAATTCATTTATTCATTCAACAAACATATATTGATGAAGGGACCATGACAGGTCTTGGGTATACAGCAGTAGACAAAAAAAGACATGCTGTCTGGCCTTATAGAGTTTACATCTAGTGGGAAACAAATATACATAAATAAATACTTATTTATAATTGTAAAACAGGCTACAAAGAAAAAGTAAAAGGTACAATGATGATTTATTGAACACTCATAAGCCATGCACATGCTTACATATGTTATATATCATTTGCTCCTTAAAACAGGCCTATTTCTTTTTTGATTTTGTTTATTCATGAGAGACACACAAAGAGACGCAGAGACAGAGGCAGAGGGAGAAGCAGGCTCTTCGCAGGAGCCCGATGTGGGACTTGATCCCAGGACCCCGGGATCATGACCTGAGCTGAAGACAGATGTGCAATCACCGAGCCACCCAGGCATGCCAAAACAAGTCAAATTTTAAACAAATATTTATACTGTTTTTTTTCCAGTTTCATTGAGAAATAATTGACATCCATTACTGTATAAGTGTGAGGCATGCAGCATGATGGTTTGATTTGCATGCGTTGTGAAATAATGGCCACTATAGTTTCGGCCAATGTACATCTTCTCAGATACAATCAAAACAAAAGAAAAAAAAAAAGAAGAAAAGGGAAAACATTTCCCTGTGTTGAGAAGTCTTAGGATACACTCTCTTAACTTTTCTATATTCTACACAGCAGTGGTAACTATAGTTTTCATGTAAAACAAGTTTATTTTTATTTCCATTTTTTACAAATGAGGAATCAAATGCAAAACAATAAGTATGAGGAGACTTTATTTTGATTAGGGGGTCAGAGAAGGCATTCTGAGGGGTGCACGAATGAATAGGAACCAGCTGGGTGAGAATGCAGCAGGCAGAGGTAACAAATAGCTGGTGTGAATGTCCTGGGTCAGGAAAGACTTGGGATGGTAGAGCAGGTCAAATGGAGAAGAGTAGATGTTGAGAGCAGGGGTAGGGCAGGGAATGCAGGGCCTTGTCATCTGGGCAGGGGAGAAGAATAGGTGGCAATGAGGAGTTTCAGAAGGGGCTGCTGTGAGAGCACAGCTCCAGGAGGAAACCATGATATCAACAGATCCCATATATAACCTATCATGAATCATGATATTTCTGTGCATTTGTGGCTGATGACTCTCTCAGTGGTGTCCAAGCTAGCCACAGGGTGACCACTCTAACAATTCATCTGTCTTTTATGTTTTGCAGGTTAGAGTTTCATCATCTTTAAAATACTAGATATGAAAAAGTTGACTTGAATTGTAAAAAAAAAAAATTTGCACTATTTCAAGAAAATTCAATGTTCAAAAGAGCCATGAGATTCTGTAAGTATAATTTCAACAATTTTAGAATTGTAAAGAATTTTAAGGGGGATCCCTGGGTGGCTCAGCGGTTTGGCATCTGCCTTTGGCCCAGGGCACGATCCTGGAGTCCCGGGATCGAGTCCCGCATCGGGCTCCTGGCATGGAGCCTGCTTCTCCCTCCTCCTGTGTCTCTGCTTCTCTCTCTCTCTCTCTCTGTGTGTCTATCATAAATAATAAATAAATAAATCTTAAAAAAAAGAATATTAAAAATTCCCTCACTACCTGTGCATACAAGTTTTCTCATCAATGATGATCATCAAGAATTTGAGGAGATTATCATTAGCAAGTCTTTATCAGGAATTGTGTGTGACCATTTCAAGCATAAAGTGTGATGCAAAAAAAGTTATATTTACCAAATTAGGTCCAGGTTTTGCAATGAAAACATTACAAAGATTTTGTAGAGGGTTTGTCAAATTCAATAATTAATATGTTCCCTAAAACATTACATTTTACTTGGCAAATTATCATTACACGATGTAAGGAAAATAAAATGAAGTTTTCATTGAATCCTGTGTGGATATTCCCAATTTCTCTTCAGAAATTGGGGTGCCAATTCTACCCTTCTTCTACCCTTGGGGTGCCATAATACATATTTACATTTTCCACATGTGCCAGGATGTGGCAAAGGCAAGGATGTGACCAATATCAGCACCAGTATGATTGCAGTTCTCAATTCAAGAGGCAGCTAAGCCTTGACTTACCTGATGTACTTCACAAATCCTCTTTGGAACTCAGATGCAGTGAAAAACTGAGACACCTGCACCCCCAATGTTTATAGCAGCAATGTCCACAATAGCCACAATAGACAAATAGCCAAGCCTCGATGTCCTTTGAAAGATGAGTGGATAAAGAAGATGTGGTCTGTATATACAATGGAATATTACTCAGCCATTAGAAACGATGGATACCCACCATTTGCTTCAACGTGGATGGAACTAGAGGGTATTATGCTGAGTAAACTAAGTCAGTCGGAGAAGGACAAACATTATATGATTTCACTCATATGGGGAATATAAAAAATAGTGAAAGGGATTAAAGGGGAAAGAGAGAAAATGAGTAGGAAATATCAGAGAGGGTGATGGAATATAAGAGACTCCTAACTCTGGGAAACAGAGAAGGGGTGGTGGAAGGGGAGGTGGGCGGGCGGTTGGGGTGACTGGGTGACAGGCACTGAGGAGGGCACTTGACGGGATGAGCACTTGACTGGGTGTTATACTATATGTTGGCAAATTGAACTCCAATAAAAAATATATATTTATAAAAAAATCCTCTTTGGATTTCAACATTCTTCTGAATGGGAGGTTCTCCTCCCTGTGAGCTTGGATGATAAGTCAGTCATGATAAACTACATTATGCTGCGTAATGGATAACCCCTAAATCTCAAGTTTTATTTTTATACTGTGGTGTGTGTAACACACACACACACACACACACACACTCCCTGTATATATATACACCATATATACAGCCCACCGAGAGCTGAGAGAACTCTGCTTATTGTGGAAAAAGAACCCTGGAAGATCTCATATCCACGACATCTGCTCAAAAGCATTGCCTGGAACTATTCACATGGCCTTATCTAACCACAAGGGGGGCAGAAATTGTAATCCCAGTGTGAGCCCAGACAGTAGAGAGCACAGCTATTTGGCAAACAGTGCCGTGGACCACCACAGATGGTTTCTTTGAGTGGCCCTGGCAATGATTACTGTTGGCTCTGTCCCACTCTGCGGCCCAGATGTCCCTTCCACAGTTGTCCAGACCCTGGCTCAATGGGTCATGGATTTCCCCTTCTGTAAGGTGTTTTAAGGGATGACGTGTCCCTCTCAATTGGTCATGAAGAAATCATCATAGTGGATCTGCAACTGGAGCCTCCATCTTCTAAGCTGGAAAGTGAGCTACGCACTTTGAGATCAGGAGTGGCCGGCTAATAAGGGCTGGGGCTGGGGAGTTATCACCACTCCCGATGCCCAGCAACCTTGGCAGATCACAGAGCTGCAGGCAGAGATGCTCATGTGTGTCACTAAGGATCCTGCCCTGGGGCTTCACACCCCGGGCCCGAACCTTTCCTTTTCATTCAGCCTCTCTGTTTTGCAAATACAAATGCAGCTGTAAGCCTATATGAGAAAATCTGATCCTTTGCTCCTCCTGAGATCCTGCTGCTCAGGGTGAGCCTCAGTAGGAAAACATGCCCCTGTGGGAACTCTGGCGCCCTCCACTCTGAGCGCCCAGGGCAGGCTGGCTGTTCCAGTTCCCACCAGTAGGGGTCATCGTTTCCCTTTTGTAATTCTTTGGAGACTAAAATTGGTACCTTCAAAGGCCTAACTATATTTTTCCTTTTTTGTTTATGGCATTAATTCTGAGGTTAGGGTCAGCCTGTGGTGAGCAATAATACGTTTAACCTTTGACTTTGTGCACTAAGAAGTAATTGATCATTTGTGGTCTCCTTTCCAAGAGCTGGGAGCCTCGGTTGAGTTGAAGATAAATGGAGACAGGCAGACCCTTAGGTTGCAGTGATGTGTTGAAGAGAGCAAAGCACACATCTGACTGACTTATTTTATGAACTCCACTATTTCTCTCATCTTTATTTAAAGAGGTACAAACTTTCAGTTATAAAACAAAAAAAAATTTTTTTTCCCACTATGTGATTTGTTATTTAACGTTTTTTTTACAACCACGGTTGGATCCTGGTGAGGGTAATTTCCCTTCGAATGCACATTAGTGTCTAGTTGGTAAATAAACTTGAGGCATTTCTACATTGGGCATAAAATAAAGATGAAAACGTTGAATTCTAAACCAATGGTGGCAGAGAATTAGAGGTTCTACATAGTGCATGCTGAGTTGCTTTTTTTTTTTTTTTTTTTTGGCTTATAATCTCATTCTTGTATGTCTGGATCGTGAAACAATTATCCAGTATGTTTGCATGGAAACATAAAGAACCATTTCTGGTGAATTAAAAGTAATGGTGATTGTTTATTGGAAGCCCTTATGTGTCAGGTACTACTATAGCTACTCTCTAATGGTTACAGTGTCGAAGAGTAGAAAGTAGGTGTCATTAGACTTCATCCAGATACCTGGAGTAGGTATCACTGGGTTTGATAGACAAAGACAGGCAAAGAGAGGATAAACAGAGAAAGCAAGGTGGCAAAACTAATAATGGGGTAGAATGAAGATTTGAACTCAGGTTTCAGGGGCTCAAAAGACCTCTGGTGTTACCACAATATCACTTTGGGCTCTGAATACTTGCATGAATGTCTTGCCTTTCCAGCCTCCTCCTCCTCCTTCTCCTGCCTCCTCCTTCTCCTGCCTCCTCCTCCTCCTGCCTCCCCCTCCTCCTGCCTCCCTCTCCTCCCTCCTCCTCCTCCTCCTCCTCCTCCTCCTCCTCCTCCTCCTCCTCCTCCTCCTCCTCCTCCTCCTCCTTCTTCTTCTTCTTCTTCTTCTTCTTCTTCTTCTTCTTCTTCTTCTTCTTCTTCTTCTTCTTCTTCTTCTTCTTCCTGTTTTCCAGGTTGAGGCTCTGGACATATGAACTTTTCAATTCCCAAATGTGTGTCTAGACTTTAATTTGGCCTGAGACTTAAGGAACAACCCCGGGGTAGTCTAGTTAGTAGCTTGCACCTCATAAGAGGGAAACAATATGTGCTGGTATATTTTTAATCTTCTAAATGGATGCAGCAGCCAATTGAATTCTGTAGGGATTTGGTTTCTTTGATCCATGGGGGATTCTCCCCTTATCTTCAAACAATAAAACTGGCTATTGCAAGAGAACCTTGGCCCAGCAGAATCTGAGTAAGTAAAGAGCCCCCAAGTAAGGAAGCATATCCCCAGAATGACCAGCCTATGTCAGGCTCCCAATGGGCTCCCAGTCAGTGCTCTTGATTGGACCACCCTGATTCTGAGGAATCTGTGGGCAGGTTCTGGGCAGGTTCTACAGATTCAATGACTGATATGGGGCTTTCTGCAGGGTCTTCCCTGGTGTCCCAGGATGATCCTGTCTTTGGCCAGGCAGATGCTATTATTTTAACTCCTGCTTTTCTGTTTGGCTGGGAGAGGGAGTCAGAGGACTCCCATCCTTTCATGGTCACTGCTTTCTTTCTCCATGTGTCAGAGAAAAGCCAGTCTCACTGTCATCCAAAAGGTATCAATTTTAGGTACATATATCAAGGTTTTATATCGAACTATGCCCTTGGAGGGATGCAAGATGACATCTCTTCTATCCTCCTGCCTCCTGCCTCCTCCTTGCACACTAATGCCACAGGACCTTCTCTATTTTAATGAAACTCCAAGATATAAGATTCTACAATCTTCTATAGAGCCATTTAGTTATTTAAATTTGTTAAATATTTCTCTTCCCTTATAGCTAACCTAAATAGTTCATGCTATTATGTCAGCCCATCTCCCATTTCTTCCTTGGATAGAAATATGAAGAAAATCACTGATGTTCTTTATGGGATTTGTCTACCTAACACCTGAATAACAATAGAAAAACAGAAGATCCTCAAGTGCACAAACAAGGTGCCTTCCTGGACTCCATGGAATAGGCTTTTAGCAAGCAATAAACTGAGATTCAGAGAAGTTAGGAGATTTCCTTAGGTTACCCAGCTTAAGTTCTTGAACTAGACAATAGGCTCAAGAGACCTTGGAGAGAGAAGATTTGAGAGAGGATCAGATAAAAATCCATACATCCACTAATGTAATTAGAGCGAGCGGGATCCCATTGAGTGATGCCTGGGAGATTTTCTCTTATCTCTTAACAGAAACTTAGCCTCCAGGGCCCCACTCTAATATCCAAAGCCTTTCTTCATATCCATCCAGGTGGAGCAATCACCACTATTAGGTGTGAGTGTTGTGGCACTGAGTCCACAAGAACCATTCTTAGAGCATCCAAATCACTATTGTGTTATTGTTCCCTGCATTAGCCAGGGTTCTCCAGAGAAATATATATATATATTTATTTATTTTAAGGAATTTGTTTGCACAACTATAGAGGCTTGTCGAGTCCAAAATCTGAGGGGGTAGACTAAAGGGCTAGAGGCTTAGGGAAAAGTTGTAGTTTGAATCTGAAGGTTTCCTGCTCACAGAATTTCTGGGTTTTTTGTTTGGTTGTTTTTTAAGTAGTCTTCATACCCAATCTGGGACTTGAATTTGCAACCCTGAGATCAAGAGTTGTGTGCTCTACTGACTAAGTCAGCCAGGCACCCCTAAATCTAGCAGAATTCCCTTTGGATCAAGGGAGATCAGTCTTTATTCTATTCAGGCCTTCAACTGATTGGATGAGGCCTGCCCAATTATAGAGGGCAATCTGCTTTATGCAAGTCCACTGATTTAAATGTTAATCTCATCCAAAAAACATTTTCACAGAAACATCCAGAATATTTGACCAAGCCCAGCATTGTGGCTCAGCCACACTGACCCACAAAATTAGCTAACACATCCCCATTCCAGGGACTATCTTAATTGCTAGATTGTGAAATTTCCAACACAGGCACTATCTTTTATTATCTTTCTCTCCAGCACTCTCTTAGTGATGGATGTACAGTAGGTACTCAATAAATGCATATTGATTTGAAAAAAAAAACAAACAAAAAAACCAAAACCCCAAAAGTGTTTTCAAAAATGGCATTTTATTCCTACCACACCTCTTTGGGATGGGCATACTCAACCCTACTTTCCATAGGAGAAAATAGAGGCTTAAGAAAATATGCCTAGGATCACAAATCTGGTAGTGGCACAACGTGGGCCCCAACTGTGGTCCTTATGCTTTTTGCACTATACTACAATGTGCTTTTATTTGACCTGAATGTCAGAGGAGATGTTCTGAGGTATTCTGAATCAGTATTTTATAGAAACTGTTATTCAAAGTCTAGTAGCCCAATTACCACCAACAGCAATGAGTGTTTTATTGAAGTCTACTATTTGCTTCTCAATGTCAATCAGTTATTTACTGAATAGCTGTAAACAGCTTGCCCTGACTGGAGATGAACAATTGACCTATTTCCCTATCCATCCATTCTTCTGTCTTTTCCTTCCTCTTTCCAGCTGATACTTATGGAGCATGTGCTGTGTACCAGACCCCAGGGGAGGTACTGGGAACACAAGGATGATTAAGACCTGGTTCTGCTCTCAAGGGGCTCACAGTCAAGGGGTGACCCAGACCCACTATCCACCTGCCACGAGGGCTTGATGGCAGCAATGTCTCCAGTGATGGGGAAGCCTGTGAACGCCATGATGCCTGGGGTCCCAGTAGGGACATAGAACCAACACAAATGCCCTCACAGGTGAGGGATGGACTGGCTGTGGGCAGTGAGACCAATCCCTGGGCTTCTCAGGCATGTCATAGGAAGGAGAAAGAATGAAGAATGCTGCTCTCTCCTTGTCTTTTTTGAAGTTGAAAAAGACCACATACTTTTTCCGGAAGCAGAATTGCCTCCTGACTCCCAGGTCTCTTTATTATTTTTTTTATCATTATTATTATTATCAATTATTATATCAGTGTGTATTATCAAATATTCAGGGTCATCCAGTTGGAGCTTCTTGGGTTCCTTCCATCTTCCCTCCTCAGCTCTTAATACTAAAGCCACACAGGAGACCGCTGCCTACTTGCTATCAAGCCCTCTTTGTAGTGCTTATTTCCTGTGGGCAGCTCCATCTGCAAAGCTTACTGACTAAAAGAGAACTTTCATCCACATGGGCCTTGGGAGACCTCTGAGCCTTCTCATGTACTCTTCCTTGTGCTTGGACACTCTTTTAATATGGTTCCTTCTCATCCTTTTCTATCCTAATTCACATGTTACCTCTTTGGAAGGACTGTCCCTGACCTCTTCCCCCGCATCTGAAATAGCTCCTTTCCCATTTGCTTCTCACTGTCTCTAATTTTTTGGCTTCTTTAGTTGTTGCCTGTTTCCCCTACTAGAATTCATGCTTCCCGAGGCCTTGCTTGTTCTGTTCTATGTGCCTAGCAGTGTGCCTGGCATGCCATAAGTGTTCAATCACTATTTATTGAGTGGAGGCAAGAATCTTTGGAGCCACATATCCTGTATCTGCATAACACAGTGCCTCTCACCCTTGTCCCTGGTAGAACAGTGTCAGTGACAGGGGACTCATATTTCCTGTTCCTCTTTCAGGTGTTTGATTCGGGGCTGAATGCATGTCCATGGTGGAAAGCAGAATCTTGAGTTGAGGATTCCTTCTGAACCTTTCTGGAGCCCGGTACCTTATGGCCTGACTGGTAATATCCCTTGGCTGATTCTTGCCCATGTTCCCAGAGAGACTGTGAGTTTCTCAAGGATTTGATATGATTTCTCATATCTCTGACACACTAGGTGCTCAGGAAATACCTGTGGGGATTCTGGACACAATTGTTTTAAAACTCATAACTGTTTAGACTTGGATAGAGCCAAGCAGCTCTCTGATCATCCCAGCTAGGGTGACACTCTCTCAGTAGTAGTATAGTATCTCCTGGGACTGGATAAGGATTAGATCTTGGGAACTGGTCAGTCTGAGTTTGAGTTCTGGCTCCACTACTGTGACTTCAGGCAAGCTGCTTAACCTGAGACTCAATTCTTCATCTGTAAGATGGGCACCATTATAGTACCCACAGCCGGGAGTTCATGGGTGGAAGAGCATGTCTAGGGCACATCTGGAAGAGCTAGAGAGGTGAGGATCAAGCTATTGCTCCATTACATATGCTAATTGAACATGGTTGTTCTTTTTTTTTTAAGAATTTATTTATTTATTCATGAGAGACAGAGAGAGAGAGAGAGAGAGAGAGAGAGAGAGAGAGAGAGGGCCAGAGACACAGAGAGAGAAGCAAGCTCCATGCCGGGAGCCCGATGTGGGACTCAATCCTGGGGCCCCAGGACCACACCCTGAGCCAGAGGCAGACGCCCAACTGCCACCCAGGGATCCCGAACATGGTTGTTCTTTAAGAGCAGATGGAATCTTGCTGTGTAAGATAGTGGCAGAAAAAGGAGCAATGAGAACATAAAAATCCCGGTGAGGACTGTGGAGGGTTACTCTGCAATGCAGGACCATATAGCATCCGGGGGTCGTAGTCACAGCCTTAGAGCTCTAGGCCAAAGGCAGACTGTGCTAAGCCACCTCTTCTGTTTAAGACACAGTGACATTCATAATCTTGAAAGATTTCAACCAGAAATGATATAAAAAAACGTATATAAACTCACAATCACATTTCAGCATATAAACAGTGAGACCTCTAAATATACTAGGTTTTGAATTTTTGAGGGCAAGATTAATGGAAGCTTCATCCTGGAAACCCTGATGCCTGTAAGGCGTCAGACACAGCATAGGCACTTAGGAGGTATTGTTTGGTTGAGTGACTGAATTTGAAATTTCGTATTTGGGAGGCGTGTCATTCCTGTCCCTTCCATGGCCATGGCAGCAGCTACCCATGCTTGAGGTTGAGGTGGGGTTCACCTTTGTAGAAGAATCAGCTGAGGCAGGGGCCAGAGAGGAGATGGGTTGGGTGCCTGATTGGGCTGGATAGCTAGAAGTATGGTCTTGGTCATGCAAAGCCTGAGTGGAAGCAGGGTTGTTGGAGAAAAGCTGCTTATAACTCCAGAACTGCTGAGAACACTTGGGAGGGGCCTGCAGAGATCAGTGGTACCAGCCTTTCCTTTGAGCACATGAAAGTCTGACATTGCCGAATTCTTAAAGGTTTCCAAAGATAGGGAGCCGCCACTTTTCTCCCTTTCTTTTTAAAAGTTACATTTCCATGGTGACTCTTATGACTACTTCTCAGTATTTTGTTTTATTAGGAGGCTATGTCTCATTCTTTGGGCCCTTAGGAAAATGTAAGAAGAGCTCAGCATCCTCAAATGCTTTATTGAACTAATTTATTTCAATGCCTTTTAAAATACTCTAACTGGGCTTGGATATGATGCCCAAGGTAGGCCTAACTAATGAAGAAGTTTCAATTAGACAGGGAAATTATGGTATTCTGGAAGCTCAATCACCAATCTATAAAATTCTGACTTAGTTGAAGTTGTCAGACTAGATGGCCAAGATGAAATAACCAAATGCTCCAAAGTTGAGTGGAACATATAACCATGAAACTCCATACAGAGCTAGGCCTGCTGGGTTTGGAAGGTGATCTGGTATCTTGACATCTGGGAAGCCCCAGAGTAGCTGGGGATTAGGAGAAGGGCTCCAGGTCAGGGGGATGCAGTGTGAATAGTAAGGCCTTCTAGGAAAACTATGTGGGTGATTGAATTGAATTCAGAAGAGTAATTAAAAGAGGGTTTTCAGATGAATAGCAATAGCTACAACCAATCATTGAGCTTTAATGATAAAAATAGCTTTTTGTTTTATTTGTTCATTTTTCTTTACAGAAAACAGCATGTTTTCTTTCTTGTTTCCCAGCTTTATTGAGGTATGATGGACAAATAAAGATTGTATATATTTAGGTTATAGAACAGGATGTTTAAAAGGTATACAATGTGGTGATTTAATAAATGTATACATTATGAAATGATTACCACCGTCAAGTTAATTAAGTCATCCATCACCTCCCATGGTAGCCTTTTCTTTGAAAAGCTCCAGCATTCTGTTAAGTCCTCTACGTTGTGCTATCCATTCATTCATTCATCCATTTATTCATTCATCCATTCTGTGTTTATCAGGCATTGACCCTGTCCTTGGTGCTGGTGATATGACAGCAAAAGAGACAGGCCAGTTTTCTGACCCCATTGAACATGTATTCAAGTGAGGAGATGGACAACATTCCAACCAATAATAGAATAGATTAAGTAGATTGTGATTAGCACCTTGAAGAAGATAAACAACGTGCTGTGACAAAGGATAACAGATTGGTGGACATTTTACATGGGGAATCAGGGAGGCCTTCCTGTGGCGGGGCCATGTAAGCCATATGAAAGCCAAGAAGGAACCAGGGGAAAATAACAGGCAGCAGGAATGGTAAGGATAGAGGTCATGTGGTGGGAATAAACTCCAACTGTTCTAGCAACACACAGAGGATAATATACAAGGCTATTTGGAGTGCCAGTCTGTGACTCTGTGCCAGACATGTGGCAAGGAGCTTATACCAGAGTATGCAGTAATGCACCACTTCACTCCTACTATGAGAGTCCTACTATGAAAAGTCCTACTATGAATAAAATGTCAGTAGACTCTAGTAGTGTGTTTTAATGATATAGTTGATTGACATTCTGGCCCAAGCTTCTCATCTCATTACAGGATGGTTACATTTTGTGGATGGTAGCTGGTTTGGGGACTGCACAATGACTAGTCCTGAAGTATCAGATGCTGGTGGTATTCCAACCAGATCCCCTTAGTCTATCCAGGCAGTCATGGCTTCCTGTGTCTTCCTGTCTCAGAGAATTTTTCAGCCCTGAATGGGTACCTGACAGAGCACTGGGAAGTTATGTCCCTAGAATGATGCTCAATAGTGAGGGATGAGACATAGTGGATAAACTCTCCACCTTCCTCACTCTGAGCTCAGATGACTCTGAGGCATGTCCACACAGAGGTCCCCAGCAGAGCTGAGCCACATTTGTTCACAGAGGTAATCTACTCATTAATGTGCCCCACTACACTTTCCTACTCTCTTCTCTCAAATTATGCTTTCAGGGATGTTCTCTCAAATTATGTACTTGAACCAAAATTCTTGCCTCAAGGACTGCTTCTGGGAAAACTCTAACAGAGAGCATGGCTGAACTTTAATGCACAAAGGGCAAATGATGACAGTGGAGGTCAGATAGCTGTGCAGGGCAGATCATGCAGGACTTTGTTGACCATAGTAAGAAATTTGGACTTGACTTTAAGCATATGGGGAGCTACGGAAGAGCTTAAGCAGGGGAGAGATATTACATGATCTGTTTATAATTCAAAAAGCTCCTCAGGTTGCAATTTGTTTAATGGATTGGATAGAAGCAGGAGTAGAAGCAGGGGACCAGTTAAGAAGATGTTTGTAGCAGTCCAGGGAGGACCTGGTGGTAGCTATGGGGTGGTGGTACAGATGCAGGCACATGCAGAAGTTTGAGATCCATTTTGGAGGATAAACCAATAGGACTTGATGGTAGATGGACTATGGGGATGGAGGTGGGGCAAAGGAGAGTCAAAGATGACACTTGATTACCAGTGTAGGTTGAGGTAGCTGGGGGGTATTTTACCACAAAAGGCACTCAGGAAGTCAATGATTAAAAAGAGCTTCTCTGCTTTGATAGTTCCCCCATTTTAACTAAGCTATGCTAGCTTATCCAGGAATCCACAGCATGCAGTAAATAAGTATAAAATGTATGTATCTGGGTAGAATCTCTGAGAGATTAAAACCACCATTACAGCCACAAGGAGAAGCCGTTCCCTCTACTTCACCAAGCACAGGGGCATTAAACTTAACAGGCTAAAAAATGAAGTGCAAGACCAGCCCAGTGACCGCAACAGCTGCTGACAAGCTCACACTGAGATAATGCCCTCAAAGTGAAATGGGAGACACAGGAGAGGTAGAGAAGGGACTTGGGACAGGGCCCAGAGCTGCAATAGCCAGGGCTGCTAGACTACCATCCTCAAGGCCATCTGAAAATGTACATGTACATTTTTCAAGTTCTGACTGCAAAGGGAAGGAGTAGAGACCTGGGACCATAATCTATTCAGAGTGTGACCACTGCTGGGCAGGACATCTGGAACAAACGCAAACCGACAGTACCCTCGTTCCAGCAAACAGACCAAGACTTATGTGCCTCAAATGAGGGTTTCTTTAGAAAGTAGTCTCCTTGGGAGACCCTAAGATAATAGGTTTTCACAGTCAGACATGTCCAGAGTTAGCACTGGCTGCCCCAAGGTGCAATAAGCATCTGGCCACTGGATGGGATAAGTATTTGGCAGCATTTTGAGAGAGATTCTGAGGGGAATGTCTGAGTCCAGTCCTGAAATTCAAACTGCTTTCATATTCCCAGTTGATGACACTCACAAGGCAACCAATTTCCATATATCCTTTGGCACTTGGATTTAATCACAGTTATGATACTTGGTTTTTATACCTTGCTTTGTTCACCAGACTGATTATCTATCTTTCTATCTATCTATCATCTATCGTATATATCTACCTTTTGACTGATGTTTGATTCTTATCAATAACAAAATCATTTTCATCATAAAGCTTGACCACCAATGAACATTGTTCAAAGTAGAGCTTAGAGGTTATGAACCCATGCTCTAGGGTTAGATTAATGGGGTTCAAATCACAGCTCTGTTCCTTACTTGCTGTTCAGTCTTGGGCAAATGAGTTAGTTACTCTGTACTTCAGTCTCTTAATCTGTAAAAGGGGTAGTATCTCAGCTGTCATGAAGATTAACTGCATTAATGCACCTCAAGCCTTAAATTAGCACTTGATCAGCACTCTGGTCTTGGTAAGGGTTGGTGATTATGGTTTTTGTATATTTGGAGACTGAAGGTATATCTTGAAGATGATTCAGTGGAGTCTAAGCCAGTGTAGCATCCTCACCTGTAGGGGTCTGCATCCTTAGCTATAGGTGTTCCCACCAGACAAACCTATTAGACGGTCATTTTGATAGCCTACGACCCCAGAGCTCAGTGATTTCCCTGGTATGTGCCACCTATACTCTGCTGACCTGCCTGCACAGACTTCTCAGGCACCTGCTAGTAAACTTGGGACAGGGATGGGGAGGGCTTTGAAAGATACTTTATTTGTTTATTTTTTTTAAAGATTATTTATTTATTTATTCATAGAGGCACAGAGAGAGAGAGAGGCAGAGACACAGGCAGAGGGAGAAGCAGGCACCATGCAGAGAGCCTGACGTGGGACCCGATCCTGGGACTCCAGGATCACACCCTAGGCTGTGCTAAACTGCTGTGCCACCGGGGCTGCCCTGAAAGATACTTTAAATATTGTTTTCTGTCACTTTACAAATAATATTTCCATTGTTCTTTTGAGATGGTTACAAAAAAATACATTCTTCATGGTAAAATTGGAAAATCTCAAAAAGAACAAAGAAGAAAATAAAACCACCTGTACCCCACCACCTACAGATAACCATGTTTAACAATATGTAAGCCCAGTATTGTTTATATGGGGTCATTAATTATTAAATATTAACTATGTGATTTATTAATATATGTTTTACTTACTCCGATCTCATTTTATCCTTACCACAACGTTGTGAGTCAGGTAATCATTTTTGTCATTTTATAGGTAAAAAATCTGAGGTTCAGAGAAATGTGACTTGCTCAAGGTCAAACATCCTTTCATAAACTGCTTCTTCCCTTTAACAATGTATTAAAAGCATTTTCCCATGTTGTTAAATATACTTGTACGATCTGATTCAAAATTTTAAATATTTAATTTTGTTACCAAGTAATACATTTGCATGGTTAAAAAGAATACAAAAAAGTTTACGGTGAAGAGCTTTCTTTCATTCCTGTACCCTATCTGACTACTCCTCTCACCAGTACCTGTCGTTCATTTCTTGGTCTCCTTCCTGAGTCTCTTTATGATTATATGAAGAGATATGCATATATGTTTTTTATTTTTCTGCAAAAGGTTGCACGCAATAAAGGTTGTTCCTCACTTCACTTTTACAACTGAACAATGTATCTGGAAGAAATTTCTATATAAAATATATAAAGAACTTTTTAATTTTTTTGCCACTCTACAGTAATCTACTACTATACCTAAATATGTTACAATTTATTTAACCAGTCATTATTTTTTAAAAAGATTTTATGTATATAATCAGGAGAGACATGGAAAGAAAGGCAGAAACATAGACAGAGGGAGAAGCAGGCTTCTCACAGGGAGCCCGATGTGGGGCTCGTGGGAGACTCAATCCCCAGACCTGGGATCACACCCTGAGCCAAAGGCAGATGGTCAATCACTGAGCCACCCGGAAGTCCCTAACCAGCCACTATTGATGGACATTTGAATATTTTTCTCAGTATTATCTTTCAAATAATGCTATAAAGAATAACATTGCAAATAAGTCATTTTCACTTTTTAAAGGTTGCATAGTATTCCTGCTGAGCGACATGACGCAGTTTACCTAACCAATCCACTATGGACAGATGTTAGTTATTTCTGAGCTTCCCTTTGATAAATAATGCCCTATTAATAAGAAACACCCTCTATTCAGCCCCATCAACTATGTCCATGCTGGAATGTGGAATGTGGGTTCTGAGTTACCAGATATGATTATATTCAAGAGAAGCTAAACATCCAGACTTTATTTGGTGAAAAAGACATTTTAAAATGTTGCCAATTAGGTAAAAATAAAAAACCCCGCTTTCCAGGTCACAGAAAACATAGCTGGTGACCTTTCAGTGTGGTGGCTTCAGTTTAAATACTTACAGCTAACAGAATGAGCCTGGGAGCCAGGTAAACCTGGGTCGAAATCCCAGATCCTTTTCTTACCCACTGTGTGACATCAGGAAGATAATTTAAGCTCTCCAGTCCTCAGTTTCCTCCTTTATAAGTGGGGACAATGACAGAACACACTACATGGGACTGTAGTAAGGTGTATTTAGTACATAGCAATCAGTAAGTGTTGGGTATCGTGATCATTGCTTCTTCTCAATGCCTCCTCCTTCCCGTCATCTTGGAGCATGGATTTGTGGATAGAACTGGTAATGTGAAGCTCTGAGAAGAGCAGCTAGTGGTGGTGATTGAGGTGTTTTGAAGTCCTCTGAAGGTTTTGCTGTGAGGATGAAAGTCATTTATTATGGCCATCTTTGAGAACAACAGAGAATAATGTGAGATAGGATACCTGGGCAGGTGAATAATTGACCTGCCTTATCTGGAAGATCCAGGCAGCTGCTGAACAGCTGTACTGGCCATTCATTCATTCATTCATTTATTCATTCATTCAGTATTTCCCAAGCCCCTGATGGACACTACCTTCTAAGAAATCTGCTGGGGTGCCAAAAGAAGTTCTTGCCCTGAAGAGTTCACATATGGGTAAGGAGTACATGAAGAGAATGGCAGAAAGAGAGATAATGTCAATATGTGGCTGGGCTACTCACTAGCTGTATGATGTTGGGCAAGGTACTTGACCTTTTTTTAAAGATTTTATTTACTTATTTCAGAGAGAGAGACAGAGACAGAGAGAGAGAGAGAGAGAGAGAGAGAGAGAGAAAGAAAACACGTGTACACGAGCAGGGGGGAGGAGCAGAGAGAAAGGGAGAACAGGCTCCCTGCTGAGCAAAGAGCCCTACTTGGGGCTTGATCCCAGGACCCTGGGATTGTGAACTGAGCCAAAGGCAGATGCTAAACCAACTGAGCCACCCAGGTGCTCCACTTGACCTTTCTTTATATCATTTTTTTCTTATCTGCAAAATAGGGATCACTGATGTACCTACCTAGGGGGCTATTGTAAAGCATTGCTAGGTTAATACGTGTGAAGTGCTTAGAGGGCCAGGGACAGTGTCACAAAAGACCCAAAGGTTAAGCTGATGTTTTGGTGATGTTCCCCAGAACAGACTTTGAGATGAGGACTCCTGTACAAGGGATTTATCAAGGAAGGGCACCCAAGAATGAGTAAGGGCTGAGGGAGGTAGGTCTGAGAAGGAAGGAAAAGCTGCCAAGCAGAGTGCAATTCTAGACAAAGTCTCATGGAGGGTGGCTTCAGCTCAATCCCATAAAGGAACCCTGGAGTATAAATTATATCTCAAAGTTGTCTTGACCACAGGGGGAGTAAGCTCCTAGAAACTCGCAGCTGCCTGTCTGAGCAGACAAAATATCTCTAGCAGCCCAAGGACAGGACTTCAAAGTGAAGATGCAAGTGGGGCTCATTAGAGACAGAAATATAGCCAAATTGGGGGAGGGGTATGCAGAAATGACTTGGTGGATCCCAGGGGTTTTGGACAGAGCTCCCATAGAATCAGCCTCTGTTGAAGAGTACAAGCATGGTTCTGAGCAGTAAGGATGTTTGGGGGAAGTTAGTCAGTGTTTCAGAAAATTTTGTGGGGAGACTACTGAAATGATGGACTTAAGATGTCATTTGATCCCAGAACCAGGACAATTCCTTGGGCAATAGTTATACGTATTGCTATTACAGTAACTAATGTTTATTGAGTACATACTGCTACAGACTGAGTTGGTTCCCCCCCTTCTCCCCATGTTTATAGGTTGAAACCCTAACCCCAGTTGTGACTGTATTTGGACAAGGGTCTTTAGAAGGTAACTAAGTTTACATGAAATCATGGTGGGTCCCTGATCCTTACAGGTTAGTGTCCTTGTAAGAAGAGACATCTGAGAGCTCAATCTCCCTCTCTCTTCACCATCATTAGGAATTAAATCATGCTAGAACCTCAGTCTTAGACTTCCTAGCCTCCAGAACTGTGAGAAATAAATTTCTTTCCAATATATGGAATTTTGTTATGGTGGCTTGAGCCAACTAAGAGAGCTACTGTTCAAATCACCATGTACAGCATTTCATTGAAACCTTACAACAAATCCCAGGAGGCAGATTCTATTAATATCCCATTTTACAGATTAGGAATACAATGCCCAGTTTTGAGCATTTATTATATTCTTGGCACTGTGCTTAAAATTCACATTTATTTTCTAACTGAATGCTCTAAACACACCCAGACAGTATTATTATCAATCCATTTTACAGATGAGAGCCCTGAGGTTTAAAGAATAGGGTACTTGTTCAAGGCCACAGGGCTATAAGTAAGTGGTAGAGCTAGGATTCAAATCCAGGATGTTCCAAATCCCTGCTCCATATACTGGCAAGACAGATCACACAGCTGGTAAGGGGTGTGGCCACTTTGGTTCCAGACCCCTTGCACTAGCTTGTCTTTCCAAGACTTCTCACCTATAAAAAGGATGATCCTCCCTCTTCCTTCCCTCTCAAGGGAATTATGACAGTGACTCATAATTGAGAAGGGTTACAACTAGTGATTTAAAGTTATCTTTCCAAGTCACATGCGGACTCTTCTAAAACCTCCTTGGGAAGAGCATCATTACTCTGTCCTTCGTGCTTATAGAGTCTCAAGGAGAAAACCTGTTTCCTTATGCATTCTTCCTTGCTGTCTCTCTCTCTTTAAGAAGAAAAGAATTTCCTCTCCAATAGTCAAACTAGATGAGCATATTAAGCACTGAATAGAAGATTATTAACATAGTCTACAGTCCGCCTTCCAGCTCACAATCTAATTAACTGGAAGAGGCCCCTTAGAGTCTGCATCAGAGAAATCTTCTAAGGCCTCAGAATGTCATCTAATGAGAGAAGATAGAACCATAGAAGGAGAGGGAGAAGCTTGTGTTTTTGTGTCTGTGGGAGGGAAGAGAGACTCCAGCTCCTGTGTATACCTCAATAATCACTTCCACAGGTACCTCCAGCCAGAAAACTAAAAAATGTAATCACACAGATCTCAGTTAGCACAGCCTGGATGGTTGTCACCCTGGAGCCTGCTATAGAGGACATGTCCTAGGGTTTTCCAGAGATAGGAAGATTGGTTTTCTTTAGAGCTACTGCAAGCCCCAGGTAGCCAACCTCTTCTTACCACCATAATAGACCAGAGAGGAAGAAACCGACTAAAAATAGCCCACAGTTGTGTTAGGGAGGGTTTTCACATTGGAGAGTCATAAGTGACCTGTGAGAGGGAATAGACAGGTCAATCAAGTATTCTCTGAGTCACTGCTCTGTGCTCCCAGAACAGCAGGGAGCAGAGCCTGCCCTTGAGAACTCTGTAACTATGTTGTTCAGTCCAATCTCTCAACCATTCATTCACTCAGCAAATATTGAGTGAGCATCTCCTCTGAGACAGGCACTGTATTAGGCACTGGGATATGGAATTGAATAAGCCCTATATTCCAGAACTAGAGACAAGCAACACAGAAGAAACACTAATGAGATAATCACAGAATGTAAGAAGTGTGCCATGTGGGAAAATAAAGCAAGGTTTTATGGGACAGAGAGTGTGATGGGGTTAGTGATCATTCTTTTCAGGGCTAAGCATCCAGCACCTCTGGACTCTGTGGTTCCTGGGCAGGCTGTAGGGGGTGGTGCTGCCAATAGGGAGCCATAGCAAGAGTCACATATACCTCAGGCTATGGTGCAACCTGGTCACTTCAGGCTCCTGGCAATTGCCTCTGATTATCATCAGGAAGTAGGCTGCTATTGCACAGTGGGAGCAGGGAAGAATATATTTGTCACCCAAATGATCCATGGCAGCCTTTCTTGCCCGATTTGTCAGTAAATGGGTAAATGCTGTAGCCTTGGTCCAAGAAGGCCATGGTGACATAGCTCAGGGCATTTACCAGGTAAGCCATGAACCGGCATGCTTGTTTTTTTCTTTTTTTTTCAGCATGCTTGTTTTGAGGGATGGGGAACCCAAAATGGGTAGGAGAGGTGGAGATCATGAGGGCAGCCATAGTGGTGGAGCTGGATTTAGCCATTAATATTCTTCTTGTAAGTTTGCCCAGAAAAAGAGTTCAAGAATCTTCAAAGAGCTGTTCACAGAATGGAGCAAACAAAGTAGATCTCAGTAGCACAAGGGGCGGAGTGTACCACATGACCTGATGGCCCAGCAAAATATCCCCTTTTAGGATACTGCACTCATTTCCCCCTTTACTGGGACTGTTGGTGGCTGACATCTCTGAAAGCTGCCCTCTGTGAGAGTGTCCCCTTTCCTAAGGCAATATCCCCTTCACATGAGCAGCCCACACCCAGAGACTGGCCAGTACAGGAGTGCAAAGCCTAGCCCCCTTGGCACAGAGTAGGGCAGCTGTAAAGGGCCACCTCTGCTCAGCACTCCCAGTGGGATCAATTCAGGTGTTTGTTGTGAATGTATGTCAGCCTAACCTTTCCCTTTGCTCACTGTTGTTTCCTTCACACTCCCTGCCTCCTCCTCCAAGTGCTGGTCCTGTAAACTTTCTGCAAATAGGTTGCCTTCTGGAGAATCCAACTCAAGAAAGTGAATGGAGGATTAATTTATATGGTGTTGCCAAGAGAAGGTCTCTCTGAAAGGCTAATGTTTGAGCTGAGTTCTGAATGATGGGAGAACTAAGCTGTGAGAATACACTTGGAGAAGTATCTCAGGAATAGGGGATGATTAGCATAAAGTCTGTGAGGTGGGAACAGTCTTGGTGTATTAAAGGCCTGTGGGGCTTGAGAGTAGTGATGAGGAAGGAAAATGGAATAAACACAGAGAGAAGATGACAAGACCAGGTCTTACAGGGTCTTATAGGCTGCAGTGGGAGTTTGGGTTTTATTCTAAGGGTGATGAGAAGTCATTGGAGGGGGTCAAGCAGAGGAATGAAAGGATCCAATTTACATTTTAAAGAGATCACTCTGGCTACCATGAATTCAATTTCATCAGGAAGACAAGACTAACTGACACGGAAAATTAGAGAATAACCTCAAAGCAATATGATTCTGTGCCAATAAAAAGCAGGCATGAGGCTCTTTGACATGAATGTATCTCATGTTCACTGAATATTCATTTAATAATAATAATAATGGTTGAGCATCTATCATATGCCAGACACTATACTAGATTCTAGGATACAGCAAATAAGTAAGATAAATAATAGTCTGGACCTCATGAAGCTTATATTCATACTGGGGAAACTTTAATAAAGTGCTCAACTGAGTGGCATGCATTTTAAGCAAATCATTGGAAACTACATAGAACGGAAAGACTTCATGGAGAAGATGGAACTTGGATTAGGTGGGGAAATAAGTAGGAGCATCCATGACAGAAAGAAGAAATTAAAAGAACAGTAATATGGCATAGTGGTGAACATGGTAAGAGTGTCAGTAGTTATCATTATTTGAATACTTACTATGTGCCAGGTATCCTGCTAAGGATTTTGCATTTTTTATGTTGTATAATATTCAGGGACACCATAAAAATAAGCATTAAATAAATGATAAAACTGAGGCTCATGGAAATACCTTGTTCAAGGTCACATGCCTTGAAGGAGTTGGATCTGGATTTAATTTCATGTCTGCTTGATTCTAAAACTGAATCTTATGCCCCCAAAGGCATCTTGGTTGGGCAGAAGTGGCCCTCTTGCTCTTTAACCCTGTTTCTCTTTCCCAGGGTAAGTTATGTGGCTAGACTTCTTGTCTGCTGTTGTGTGGACACAGCTCTGGGTTCAGCCATTACTTCTTTACCTATGACTCTTTCCTTACCACCTGTCTCATCTTTCATTCAGCAGAGATTGCTAAATGGTCACACTATCAATTTTCTCCTCTTAATGGCATGTGGTTTAAGGACTTCCAGCATTCTTTACAGTTACATGTGGTCATATGATTGAATTCTAGTCAATAGAGCATGAGTGGAAATGGTGTGTACTACTTCCGTGATGACCCCAAATCTCTCACTCACAGTCTTCACTTGTTTATTTTTTTGGATGTCTTTTTATTTGCTCTTTTCTTCTCTGTATCCTCTTCTATTTCCTCTCTCACAGCTCTGCTCCCTCTTCTCTTTCTTCCTCTAGCTCTTCTTCTTTCTCTTCTTCCATGCCTTTTCCCCTACTACGTGTTACCACTATAGCCAGAACAAACACAAAATTTTCATTCACCCAGTCCTTGATTTTTATCTATAGACACCTTGACTTAGCCTGAAGGGGCAGAATTAAAAGTTCTGAAAACATAAGGCTTTCCTGGCATGAATTCCCCAGGATCTCATCACATTTAAACTTGGTATTAAATGATGCTTCTTTCATGGTCCAGGACTGTATATCTGGTCACTGCCCTGTCACTGTCTCACATGGGCACAGATTGTGAATAGATATGGTATTGTGCTCATCAACCTTCAGTTCTCTGTCAAACCTGAGATTAGCTCCCAATCAAGCTCTTAAGGACACAGGATTTCCTCCTGGCATGTGAAAAAGAAGAGCAATAAAGGTTACATCAACAGGAGACAACCTTGGCTTCAGAACTTCAGATTGCAGTGGCTGGGAGTTAATTAGGCTTGGTGGTTTTTCCACTCTCCACTACTCTATCCTATTTCTCCCAACTAATTAGTTTGAAAATGGGTTCTAAAGAAAATCAGTGATTCTCAGGACCGGTAAACGGGGTAACGGGGTGGTTGGAGAAAAGCCCCCTTGAAGCACTTGCGCTTTTTCCCCCGCTTTTAGAAGTCAGAATGTTTGTCAGAACTCTGGACAGCTCCAGACCTGCCTTGTGGGAGGGCCACAGGCGAGGCCATGGAGGTGGCTTTAATAACACGAGGCCTAGACACTCCTGGATAGCTGGTTCCTACCGCCTGCCACCTTATTTAATTATGCAATGATCAGCAACCTTTACATTTTAATTAGGGAGTCACTGTAATGAAGCCATCCTGCTTCTACAGGGGCAGGCCTGTTCATTCTCTCATCGCTCCGGAAGGGTCTTTGGCACTAATTGGCTGTTTGGTAACTGGATCTTGACAGTGTAAGGTAGGTAGTGAACCCTGTGCTTTCCTTCTAATGCATTCTCTGGTCTCGTTGCCCTCCTCCTCTTTGATTTGCCTAATTAGTGCTAATAATTTAAAAGCTGCATGGCCCTCTTTTGATCCTGCTGTCGACGGCAGACAGAGCCATTCCATTAGCAGGTATTAAATAGTGCTAATATGTGGTGACACACGGTTGGATCTGGCTTGCACACAGTTCCAGGCTGGGACCCCGGGGCTGACTTAGACACATGCGTGAGGGCGCGGCTGCGTACTCTCTCTCTCTCTCTCTCTCTCTCTCTCTCTCACACACACACACACACACACTTTATTCCTACAGAAAAGTCATTCTAGGCAGTAGCAGCTTAGAGTGCTGTGTCTTAATAACTGTTTGAGGCACCCTTTATTGTGGGCTGGCATTGAAAACCACATGATTTATTCCACATTTCAGAATTTTAATGATTAATTCATGAATGTATCTGCAAGAATGCCAAGGTCTCCAAAATAATGAAAGCCTTTTTTTTTCCCCTAAAGTTGTTTGTTTTCATTTCAAATCAAAGCAATCTGTCTTGAGCATTCATTTCACTCCCCCTTCACTCCCTTCACCCTGAAAAGAAAAAAAAAAAAAAAAGCAGAGCTCATTTCATTGGGGTCTTGATAACATTTTGACAAGGAATAGAATTCATTTACATTTATCAAAATAAACAGATAAGTCTTCCATCTTCTCTCTGTTGAGCTGACACGGATGAGTCTCACCTCCAACAGACATCAATGAGCTCGAGGTCGTGTGCAGTGATTCAACCTGTGTGTTTCCAAATATTTGAGGTCTTTTATAGAAATATAAAGGGGTGCTCATACTGAAAGATCCCAGATGAGCTGTCAGCAGGACCTTCCCCAGGTCCTGGGAAGGCAGACATTGCCCTTCTCAGTCTGTTCTGGGCTCATAAACCACAAACTACCCCTTACTTCTTTAAAAGCTGTAGGATTCCATGGTTAAGAACATTGGTTTGGAATTAGGTTGATTGACTTCTGATTCTAGCTTCATCTACTTTCCCACAAGATATATGACTTTAGGCAAGTTACTTAAAATAGTAGCGGCTGGATTATAGAGATTTTAGGAGAGTTAAATGAGATAATACATGCAAAGTGCTTGACACTGCACCTGGCACATGATAAGTGCTCCAAAATGTTAGGATAATGATAATGTTGATGACAATGATGATGATGGTGATTGAATAACATGAGGTTCTTTCATTGAGCCTTTTGTTCTATGCAAGAGGAGATGGCAAGTCAGTTGGTGTAAAATCCAGATAAACTCTGATGCTTAGGAGCGCTGAAGTTAATTTTAATTTAAAAAATTATGCTGTTAAGACCATTTCTGAGAGACTACTTCATTTTTAAGGATTTGTTATATTTTCCTAATGTAGCCCCATTATCCTCATGCTTGTGTTTTATGTACTTAGACACAAGCAAAATAGTCTGAAAATGTGCTGAAGAATGGGAAAGCAGAACAAAAGCCTGATCCTTTTTAAAAATTATTATTTATTTATTTATTCATGAGAGACACACAGACAGAGAGGCAGAGACATAGGCAGAGGGAGATGCAGGCTCCCTGTGAGGAGCCCGATGCGGGACTAGATCCCAAGACCCCGGGATCACGCCCTGAGCCAAAGGCAGATGCTCAACTGCTGAGCCATCCAGGTGCCCCAAGAGCCTGATTCTACATGAGGAACCTGCTCTTCAGTCATTACATCCTGCATCCTGGGCCAAAGCAGACTGACCTTTTTGGACCTGGGCTCTACCCAAGGGCCTGGGTAGGTGAGAATCACAGTAAAGAGTGGCACTCAGGACTCTTAGTGTTTCCAAAAGTATTCTCTTTGTGTCGTTATTAGGTTTTTAAAAATTAATAAATTGTATTTGTTAGAGCACTTTCAAGTTCACAGCAAAATTGAGTGCAAAGTACTAAGAATTTCCACATACCTCCTTCCCCTACACGTGTATTACACCCTGTGCCAGAGTGGTACCTTGTTAGAATTGACACACTATTTTCACTCAAAACCCACAGTTTACATGAGGATTCACTCTTGGTGTTGCACATTCTATGGGTTGGAAAAATATATAATGTATGACATGTATCCACCATTATAGTATTGTACAGAATACTTTCCCTGCCCTAAAAAGCTTTTGTGCTCTGCCTTTGCATTTCTTCCTCCTTCCCCTCAACCCTTGGCAAACGTTTTCTGTAGTTTTGCCCTGTCTAGGACATCATGTAATTGGAATCATACAGCATGTAGCCTTTTCAGACTGGCTTCTTTCACTTAGCAATACGCATTTAAGTTTCCTATATGTCTTTTATTCCATTGTCTGGCTGTACCACAGTTTACCTAACTATTCGCCTATTGAAGGACATCTTGGTTGTTTCTAAGTTTTGGCAATTATGAATAAAGCTTCTATAAACTTCCATGTGCAGGTTTTTGTGTGGACATGTATTTTCAATTTTTTTGGGGGGTGGGGAGTAAATGCGAAGGAACATGATTGGTGGGTGTTATGGTAAGGGTATATTTAGTTTTGAGAAAAGTGTCAAACTGTCTTCTAAAGTAGCTGTGCTATCTTCAATTCCCATCAGCAATGAATGAGACTTCCTGTTGCTCTACATCTATCTGGTGTTGTCAGTGTTTTGGATTTTGGTCATTCTAATAGGTGTGTAGTGGTATCTCATTGTTTTTGAAATTTTCAATTCCCTAATGACATGAAATGTTAAACATCTCTTCATATGCTTAATTTCTGTCTGTATATCTTCCTTGGTAAGATATCTGCTAAGGTTTTTGGCTCATTTTCTTTTTTACTGGGTTGTTACTTTTCTTATTATTGCATTTTAAGAGTTCTGTATTGTGGATAGCAGTCAGTCCCTTTTCCAGATGTGTCTTTGCAAATATTTTCTCCCAGACTATACCTTGTCTTCTTTCATTTTTCTGACTTGTCTTTCACGGAGAAGTTTTTAATTTTAATAAAGTTTGGCTTTTCAATTGTTTCTTTTGTGGATCTTGCTCTTGGCTTTGTAACTACAAATTCATTGTCATACTCAAGGTCATTTAGATTTTTTCTTATGTCATCTTTTAAGAGTTTTGGCCTATTTCCATATATTTAGGTCTATGATCCATTTTGAGTTATTTTTTTGAAGGGAGTAAGGTCTGTGTTTGAATTAATTTTTATGTATATGCATATGTCCAGTTGTTCCAGCACCATTTGTTAGAAAGACTATCTTACTCCATTGTATTGCCCTTGCTCCTTTGTCAAAGATTAATTGATTATATTTAGATGAGTCTATTTCAACGGGATCTCAATTCTTTTCCATTGATCTATTTGTCTATTCTTTTACCAAATACCTCAGTGTCATGATTAGTGTAGCTTTATACTAAGTCATGAAGTTAGATAGTGTTAGTCATTTGACTATGTTTTCCCCTTTCATACTGGTTTGCCTCTTCATATAAACTTCAAAATCAGTTTGTCAATATACATAATATAAACTGCTGGGGTTTTGACTGAGATTATATTAAATATGTAGGTAAATGTAGGAAGAACTGATATCTTGACAATATTGAGTTTCTTTATGGACATGGACTATTTCTCCATTTATTTAGTTCTTCCTTGATCTTATTCATCAGAGTTTTGTAGTTTTTCTCATATAGATTTATGCATATGTTGTTAGATTTATACCTAAGTATTTTATTTTGGGGGTTCTAATGTAAATGGCAATTTGCTTTTTTATTTCAAAGTCTAATTATTATTATTATTATTTCAAAGTCTACTCATTGCTGATATATAGAAAAGTGATTGATTTTTGTATGTTAACTTTGTGTCCTGCAACCTTATTATAATTACTTATTAGTTCCAGGGTTTTTTTTTTTTTTTTGTCAGTTCTTTTGGATTTTCTGCATAGATGATTGTGTTATCTGTGAACAAAGACAGTTATAGATCTTCCCTCCCATTCTGTTGTATACCTTCTATTTTCTTTTCTTCTCTTATTCCATTAGCTAGGAATTTCAGGACAATGTTGAAAAGCTGTTATGAAAGGAAACCTCTTTGCCTCACTTCTTATACTAGTGAGGAAGCTTCAAGTTTCTCACTATTATTATTTTTTATTTATTTTTAAATTTTTTTCACTATTATTTTTTAAAGTAAGCTCTAAGCTCAATGTGGGGCTTGAACTCGTGACCCTGAGATCAAGAGTTGCATGCTTTACTGACTGAGGCAGCCAGACACTCTGAAGTTTCTCACCATTAAGTATGATGTTAGCTGTGTTTTTTTTGGTAAATATTCTTAGCAAGTTGAGGAAATTCCTCTTTATTCCTAGTTTTATGAGAGTCTTTACCATAAATAAGTATTGAGTTTTGTCAGATAATTTTCTGTATCTATTGATATGATCATGTGTTTTTTCTTTCACCTATTGATGTAATACATTATATTAATTGATTTTCTTTTTTATAAAGATTTATTTATTTATTCATGAGAGACACAGAATGAGAGATAAAGAGAGGCAGAGACACAGGCAGAGGGAGAAGCAGGCTCCTCACATGGAGCCTGATATGGGACTCGATCCTGGATCCCAGGATCATGACCTGAGCTGAAGGCAGGCACCCAAGCGCTGAGCCACCCAGGCGTCCCATTAATTGATTTTCTGTTGTTGAAACATTCTTGTATATCTCAGATAAGCCCACTTGATTGTGGTGTATACTTATTTTTATATATTGTTGGATTTGATTTGCTAATATTTCATTGAGGATTTTTGCATCTATGTTCATAAGAGATACTGGTCTGTGGTTTTCTTATGTCATTGTTTGGTTTTGGAATTAGGGTAATGTTGGCTTTATAGGATGAATTAGAAAGCATTCCCTCTGCCTTTATTTTCTGGAAGATATGTAGAGAATTGGTATAATTTCTTCCTAAATGTTTGATAGAATTCACCAGTAAACCCACCTGGGTCTGGTGCTTCTTGTTTATTAATTAATTAAAGGTTATTAATTTTTAAAAATATTTATTTATCTTAGAGAAAGTGAGAGCATGAGCAGGAGGAGGGGCAGAGAGAGATCGAGACAAGCAGACTCCCCAGTTAGTGTGGAGTCTGACATGGGGCTCAATCTCATGACCCTGAGATCATGACCTGAGCCAAATCAAGAGTTAGATGCTCAACTGACTGAACTTCTCAGGTATCTCTAAAAGTTATTAGTTATTAATTCAGCTTCTTTAATAGATATAGGCTTATTTGGGTATTTTGTTCCTTCATGCATGAGTGTTAGCAGGTTGTGTCTTTGAAGGAATTGTCCCATTTCAACTAAGCTATCAAATTTGTGGACATAGAGTTATTATTAATACTCTTTTATTATCCTTTAATGTCCCAGGGATCAGAAGTGATGTTCCCTCATTCATTTCTGATATTAGTAAGTTCCATCCTTTCTCTCTTTTAAATTAGTCAGTCTGGCTAGAGACTTACTGATTTTATTGATCTTTTCAAAGAAACAGCTTTTAGTTTTGTTGATTTTCTCTACTAATCTCCTGTTTTTAGTTTCTATTTTTAAAAAGATTTATTTATTTATTCATGAGAGACACAGAGAGAGAGAGAGAGAGGCAGAGACACAGGCAGAGGGAGAAGCAGGCTCCATGCAGGGAACCTGACGTGGGACTCAATCCCAGGTCCCCAGGATCGCACCTCGGCGGCAGGCAGAGCTAAACCGATGCGCCACTGGGGCTGCCCAAAGTCTCCTGTTTTCAATTTCATTGATTTTTTTTTTAGAACATCTTTCAACTAACATGTCCTTTTTTAAAAATTTAAATTCAATTGCTGTATATTAACATATACTGTATTATTAGTTTCAGAGGTAGAATTTGGTGATTCATCAGTTGCACATAACACCCAGTGCTCATTACTTCAAGTGCCCCCCTTAATGCCCATCCCCCAATTACCCCATCCCCCCACCCATCTCCCTTCCAGCAACTCTCAGTTTGTTTCCTATAGTTAAGAGTCTCTTATGGTTTGCCGCCCTCTCTGTTTTCACCTTATTTTATTTTTCCTTCTCTTCTATGCTCATCTGTTTTGTTTCTTAAATTCTACATATGAGTGAAATTATATGGTATTTGTCTTTCTCTGATTAATTTTTCTTAGCATAATACCCTCTAGTTTCATCCACATCATTGCAAATGGCAAGATTTCATTCTTCTTGATGACTGAGTAATATTCCATTGTGTACATATACCACATTTTCTTTATCCGTTCATCTGTTGGTGGACATCTGAGCTCTTTTCATATGTTGGCTATTGTGGACATTGTTGCTATAAACATTGTAATTTTACTGATTTCTGCTCTAGTTTTTATTACTTATTTTCTTCTGATTACTTTGGATTTAATTTGCTCTTTTTCCCCCCTAATGTCCTAATGTGGAAACTTAGATTACTGATTTTAGATCTTTCTTTTTTTCTAATGTGTCCATTTGATGCTATGAATTTCCCTCTAAGCACTGCCTTTTCTGTATCTTACAAGTTTTGCTAGGTTGTATTTTCATTTTTAGTTAAAATATTTTTAAATTTTCTATGAGATTTCTTCTTTGATAAATGTGTTATTTAGAAAAGTTTTAATTATTTTAAATAATAAAATTTATATGGAAAAGTAACATGGAGCAAAGTTCAAATGGTACAAAAAAGGGTGATATAGTGAAAAGCCAGTTTCTTTCTGATTTTGACCTACCAGCTCCCCTGTTCTCTCCAGGAGGTGGCCCTGATTATCTGGCTCTTATGTATTCTTCCAGAGATATTAAATACAATGCAACATGCAAGAAGCTGCTCTCCCCTCGTCTTTTTTCTTTCAAAAAATGGTGGTATGCTGTTTACTTTGTTCCTTGCATTAAATAATAAAGCTTGAGAACATTCCAAATCACTATATTTCATTTCAAACATTTCTCCATTGATAGACATTTAGGTTGTTTCTGGCTTTTTTTCATTATAATATGGTCTTGAAACAGACTAAGAAATAGAGATCCTTTGGTTTGTTTTATAGGAGACACATAATGAAAGGAATGTGTAGCAGACCCCTATGTTTGTTTCTACCTCCAGTATTCATTATTCCTACTTTTTATAAAAGAACCCTGGCTTTCCTTTGGGTGATTACCCCTTACTCATTTTCTGGACATGAGATTTGGTTGGGACAACTCTATCCTTGATTCCAAGGATGGGCATGTGACAGAAGTTCAACCACTGAGAAGCACTAAATCCCTTGGTTAACATGATTGGCTGCAGAACTAGTGAAGGAAGAGTCAACAGGAACTTATTTCAGAGAAGAAATAACCGGCCTTAGATACATTTTGCAGTGAAGGCAAGAAGTACATAGAAAAGGTTAGTTATAATACTGAGGGTCCTAGTGCAAAGGAATGAAGCCACCTGACTGAATGTTGACACTGAAAGATGAAACTTACTGGATGGGTGTACTATTAGACAGTTCCCAGGCTCCTTTGGCCTCTAGTTCAGAGAGATATTGATGGAAGATTGGAGAATGGGAGAGGGGTTTTTCTTCTTCTTTCTCTGTTTCTAGCAGCATGTCTGGTAGTCTGCATCTCATCCCTGATTCCAGTTAAAGTCAGACAGCCTCTCTTTTTGTGGACTTAGCTCCAACAGACAGCTCCTGCCATGACTGTAGGGCCTTTTGGAAAGCTCCAGTTTCTAGGCTCTTGGTGACACCACTTCCTACTTAACACCCAATACAATGTCAGGTAACCAGCAGATCTCTTTCTTACACATACTCTTGACTCCTTAAGAGCTGGGATTGATTATGCTCATATAGGACAGAGCAAGTCGCAGTACAGTGTGGACTCAGTAAATGTTGAGTGAGTAAGTACAAAAATGATGAGGAATAGATGATAAATCTGACAGTTCATGGACTCCAGCATTGGAGGATTATACAAAAGAACTTCTCACAGAGAAAAAAGTGACGCCATTTCCTGACTTGAGACTTTATACACAACTAGGTAGAGATTGTCTGGGAAGCCACAGAATGAATATTGGGGGCAAATGGTGATTGATGGATAACAAGGTTGGATGATGAATCAGAAAGATTTTGGGTGCAAGAAACAGAAAACCCAATTCTTTTTGGTTTAAAATAATCAAGATGTTTATTGACTCACAAAACTGGAAGTTCAGGTGCAAGATGGGCTTCACAGCTGACCAAATTCTCTAATTCTGTCTTCGTTTTCCTGCAGTTTCCTTGGACTCTGTCTCTTCCATGGAGTGACTTCATATTCAAGTGGGTATGGAGATGCTGCAGCAGTTACCCTTTATTCTTATTCACAGTTATCTATTCTTAATGACAACAAAGGACAAGAGAGGGAGCTTTGGGAAGCTTTTCCAGCAAATGGAGGAAGAATTCTTTCAGTTCTTGTCCTGGCTTTCTTTCAGCCTCTTTCTCAAACAAACATCAATCAAAGTGATCCTGTAAATATATATCTGCTCAAAATCCTCTGGTGTTTCCCATCTTACTCTGTGTAAGAGTGATTCTTATTCAGACCCACAGAGCCTGAGAGTATCTGCTCCAGCATCACCTCTTTGCCTTTCTTTCCCACTCTTGTCCTCTTTGTCTACTCTACTCCAGCCATACTGATATCCTTGTGGTTCCTTAAACAACCTAAACCCATTTTCACCACTGACCATTTGGCTGTAGCACTCTTCCTTAGACTTCATTGGACTAATCCCTCACCTCCTTCAAGTGACCTTCCCTGAGGACTTTATTTAAAAATGCAGCCCCTGGACTCTCCCTTTCCTGTTTCCTTCTTTACTTCCCTTGTTTCACTGACCACTATCAAGTATTTTATATATATATATATAAAATATATATATATATATCAGGTATTACACATATAAAATTATATCTAAAATGATTTGGTTTATTTTGTGTATTGTCTGTTTTTCCTTACAAAGGTGTTGATTTATTTTTTACATTTCATGAGTTCTGTATTCCTAGCACCTATAGCAATGTCCTCAACATAGTAGGTGGACAATAAATATTTAGTGAATAAATAAATAAAATTCTTTCCCAACCTTCTCCTTTCCTTTCATTGGCAAGCAAAGTGAGAAAATCACATACAAACACTGGTTTGCAAAATCAGAGATGCTAACGGCAATCCCAAATAGGACTTTTTCTGAATGAGGGTCTAATTTTCCCATTATACTGGAGGGTCCTACTGAAAAATAGGAGCTCCTCAGCATGGGCTTCTATGTGCTAAGGTTTGTGAATAAGAAAGGCGTGAGATGCCGACTTCTTCCTGGAAGCTGCCCAAGGTGCTCCCCAAGTATCCCCACTTATGAAGCCTGGAACTTGCCTCAGATACCACTGTCTAAGCTTAGTGCACTGGAACAGGTCAAGTAGTTAAAATTTTTGAGAACATTTCACCTTTGCTCAGTAGTGGTCATAGAGAGAGGATTTAAGAAATACTAAGCTCAGATCAGGAATGGCCTCATTTAGCACCTGAGAAGGTACAGGCATGTTCATTATTTGACTTAGTAGTAGGTTATTTAACTCTTTCTACATGGTAGGCACAATTCTAGGCACTGAGGATACACACCTCTCTAAAGCAACCAGGGTGCTCTTTTACAATTGAAAAAAATCCAAATCCTATGACTCCTTTGCTTGAAACTCTTCCTTCTCACCACACTCAGAATAACCCCCAAATTCCATACATGGCTCCTGCCCACCTTGCCAACCTGGTGATCACCATGTGTCAATCACCCTGGTAGCCTTGTTTCTGGTTCTCTTACTCACAGCTTCACTTCCTGCCATAGGTCTTTTGCACATACTAGTGCTGTCTTCTGGAACACTCTTTCCTCAGATCTACTCATGGCCAGCTTCTCATTATTCAGATCTTGCTCAATACTGTGCTCTTGATGATGCCCTCCTAGAGAATCTAAAGATGCATCACACACTAGTGACAGCATTAAACATTTCTACCACCAGGGATGCACAATCACTGATTAATCCAAACAGATACTAGCCATGCACAACTGGCATGGCTGTATTTATGCTTAATGGCTGAATGCCACCCTGTGTGCCACATTCCCAGTCAATATATCAGCCATTTGTGTTTCCTTCAAAGTATCTGTCACTCTGACAGATATCTTGGTTTTCTCTTCTACTTAAAAAATTCTTTTTCTATTTTTCTCCTTCTTAATTGCATGTCTCAATTCATTAAAGCAGGAGTTTCTGCTTTGTTGCATTATGGTGTTGGCAGTGCTTAGTTCAGAATCCGGCATAAAGTAGGCTCTCCATAAATGTCTGTGGAATGAAGAACCAAAACATCCCAGCCCTTGGGCAGTTTATATTCTGGGAGATGGGATTAGTGGTGGCAGAGTTTCAGAAGTGTATGCATGGACCACTGAATTCCCTTAGAATTTCAATTTCTAGTATCAGAAGTCCTTTGAAATTGGAAGTAACGCTAAATTGGGGGACAAAATGATCATGTCATAGTGAGTGCCTGGGAGGGCCATATCTGCACAGGTTCTGTGGAGACATATCTGGGACAAAGCCTGGAGGAAACAGACATGAAGTACAATGACCCCATCAGTTTCACCTTGAGATGTGATAGCATTCATTTTTGACAATGGTGGCCCTTTGTAGAGACTAGTACAAAATGACATGAATTTGGCTCTTACTAGGTCAAATGCCTCTTTTATTTATCTTACCTAGAATGTCTCATTTAATTCTTAATGATGCCTTTGTAAGACAGGTACGTGAAATCAGCTTCATCTTTCAGACTAAGAAACTGAAACTCAGTGATACTAAATGGCTTGCCCAAGGTCACAGAGGCAAAGCTTAGGCTTGGTCTCTCCATTATTCTCAGATGTGTGTTTTGATGGCAGGGGCCATATGTCTCTTGCCTGTTCTCCTTCATGGTGCCCCTCTGACTCTGCTGTGGAGTAGACTCAGGTAGACTTCCTATCTTCATAAACTCAGGAAAGAAAGTGGACAGACGATGGAACGTCCTTGCCTGGTGTCAGGGCAGCAGCTCTGCCAGTCTTTCTCCAAGTGACCTTGGGCAGATCTATGCTTTCTCTAGCCTCAGCCTTCTTATCTGTAAAACAAAGGGCTTGGATAATAGCCTTAAGTATCTTTCCAGCTTTGATGCAGGATTCTATAATGTCAAAAATAAGAGAGATTGTATTATTGTGGATTGAAAAATAATTATCTTTTATGCTCCACATGTAACTTTCTACTTCTCAGGCTACCTGTTATATAGTGTCAACGTCACCTCATATATCAGACACTGTTGTAATAAGTATGCAATTTGTAGCTGCAATTTCCATTTTATGGCAATATCTGATTTACACGAGGTGTTTTTAAAGCATGTCACTTGTAACGTACGCACCCGCCAAGAGCTCGCTCTTTCATAATGACTTTCCAGCGAGGTCAGAGAAAGTGCCCAAATTTAAGTAAACAAACAGTGGCAAGTTTTCAACACTGAAGCCTTCTTCCCACACCAGGGAGGGATGGTGCATCTCTGTGGGGAGAATGTGACAATTTTCTCATATTCAGATGTAAAGGCCTTTTGGCCAGGACAATTGAGGTCCTTTAGGTCATGAAAACTTTTCTGACAAGTACTTTCAAACTCTGACTAGGGGGAGGGAGGAGGTGATTAGAAGTCCTTGTATGCACCCAGGTGAGGGGTTGTTATAGATCAATTTGAGAAAAATCAGTAATGACTCAATTCACTGAATAACCAGTTCATTGAATGTCCAATTTGTTATTGAAAACAATTTTTAAGGTAAATATTCCAAGGGCCGGGGCAGGATGAGAGGCAGGGGCACTTAGAAAAAAATTCTATTTGGTGAGTTTTTACTGTTTATTAGTTTTTGGGAAATTGGTTATTTTGCAAGTTAGCTTATGACTAACTTATTTTTGGCAAGTTGGTCTGTTTCTCAGAGGCGATTCCAGTCATTTGGAGGTCAGAAGCTTTGATCTTTTGATGCTGCAGATAGCAGATTTTAAACCTACAGAGTCTGTCCCTCTGCAGGCAGGCAGAACTTCCTTGAGCCAGCTCAAGCCTCACAAAAGAGAATCATAGATAGTAAGATAGGTTGTGCATGATGGATCTAATCCTTGCCTTGCACACCCTGAGTGAAAAGGATTTTGAGGAATTTTTCTTCTTAATTCTGGTGAGAATTTAGTGGCCTTTGAAGCAGAGCCACACAGACATAAGCTTCTGGGAAACCGGATCCTTTTGTAAGCCTCCAAAGCCCTTTCAGCCAGTCCTCAAATACCACTGCTCCTGTATTATGCTGCTGGGATTTTTATAAAATTTCCCATACTACTGCAGTTACAACAAAAGTAGCTAGAGGCCAGAAAAGACAAGGGAAGTGAGGTCTTTGGATAAAGCATCTACAAACCCAACCTATCTTGGGCACTCTGAGGTCCAGTTAAGGTACTTGACATGGATGGCTGCCCACTAGCATAAATGCTGGCTGAGAAGATGGTGTGCTTCTGTCCCAGGGATTTGGCCACTTGTTCAAAATCCTCCCAAATGTCATTCATTTGGCTAGGATTTCTTCTTGAGCCTTGCCTGGCTTGTTGTAGATTATCCTGATGTAAACTGGCTTCTGAAGCCTATGGCTCAGGCCTGCAATGGTCAGCTACTCATTGCTGCAGCACAAGGGCCAGCATATTGCTAGGCTTGGTGAAATGCAATAAACATTCAGAGTGAATTGTGGCCCTGCAAGTCATGTAGCTAGCAGGGTGCTTACTTTCCTTCTTTCACTACTGGTTACTTTGCCACAACTGAGGATTTTCTTTCTCTCTTTCTTTTTTTTTTTTTTTTAAGATTTTATTTATTTATTTATTAGAGAGAGAGAGAGAGAGAGAGAGAGAGAGAGAAGAGACAGGCAGAGTGAGAAGCAGGCTCTATGCAGGGAGACTGACGTGGGACTCGATCCCGGGTCTCCAGGATCACGCCCCTGGCTGAAGGTGGTGCTAAACCACTGAGCCACTGGGGCTGCCCAACTGAGGACTTTCTTAGACCAGTTACAGGGTATAGGGAAAACAAAGGGGGTTTTCTCATTCTAATGAGGCCTGCTTCCTGGTGGTAGCACTGCCCATCATGCCCTTGAAAATGCCTTTCTCTTAATCTGGAATGCTCTCCCCCCTTGTCTGTTAACTTGTCTGAACTTCTTCCATACCCAGCTCAAATGTCACCTTTTCTGTTAAACCTTTCCAGTTCCACCAGGCTCAGATTACTTGGAATTGGAATTGTTTGTACACATCAGTGTCCCCTTTATATTGTAAAACCTTCAAAGACAAATGCTTCCTCTTTATTCTCATTTACTCCTTCACCCATTTAGTGAATAGCATAATATAATGGTTAAGAGCATAAACTATGGACCTAGAGATAGCCTGGGTTTAGGGATAGCTCTATGACTTATTGATTATACAATTTGCAGTGAATGACTTAATCACTTTAAACCCTATGTTTCTTATATGTATGGGTGAATGTAGTGGTAGTATTCATCTCGTAGGGTTATTGAAAAAAATTCCCTGCATATATCATTTATTGGGCCCTTATTATATACTAAGTATTATGCTGCTGATGATAATAATAATAATAATAATAATAATAATAATATAAAAATAATAATTTATTCAACAAATATTTATTACACAAATGTTGGGTGCCTGATACTCTTCTAGGTGCTGCCTCCTGGATGTAGCATGTTGTTTGACATGAGGTTAGGGCTTGGTAAATGTTCACTGAGTGCATAAAGATTGAACACATCATGGACTTAGTTTCTAAGTCTATGCATTAGTTAGGTACACTGGTTTAAACAAATACTGTGTAACAAATACTCCTCCACACCCACTCCTACCAAATCTCAGTAGCTTAACTTAACAAAAATGTATTTATTGTTCTTATTATATGTTCATTGTAAGCTGTCTGGGGTCATTTGCATAACTTTAAAGGAAAGATAATGGTAATTGCAATCTTACTGTGTATCCAAAAGGAGGAGGACCACAATGATTTGTGAATATTCTTCATGACTATCATAGGCTGGGGGATGATGATTCTGACCACTATACAGCCATTTTTGGCTTATAGAGAACTACTCTCCACCCCTGGCCCAGTTCAAGGTCAGTATCAGCAGCTACACCCAGGTTCTGGTTTAGAATTAAACTTTCTGAATAGATCTTTTATTCTTTTCTCAGTTTCCCACTCAATTATATTTTAAGCAGATGGGTGATCCTGTCAGCCTTAAGAAAACAACAGAAAGAAACAAATTTATGTAAAACATCCCACATTCTAATTAAATTTCTCTGCCACCCAAGATTTGGTCTTGGATGCTGATTTGCACTTTTAAAAAATCAAAACAGAAGCCCAAATTCAAGAAAACTTGTAAAATGCTTTCATGTTATTCTCCATGGCTGACATGTAAATGAAAAGAATGCTTTTATTCCCCCCTCCCCTCCCTGCAACACCTTTGTTTTTGTTGCTTGATGGCTTGGAACGGGATTCTGTTTCAAGACGATTAAAGGTAGCTTTTAAATGCAGACCCAGTGAAGCAGGCCACCAGGAAGATGTACATGGAGTGTTAAGTGGGACAAATCTTAATCAAGCAGTTATAGGTCTCTGAAGAAACTTGGCCAGGCCTGGAAACTCTGAGCTTAGCCCCAGGCTCCAAAAATCTATCATCATAACCCCATGGACGCCCCCCCGCCCAAGGAAATCAAGTGAGGGTGTATTAGCTGTCTATTTCTGTTTAACAAATATCCCCAAAGCATAGCAGTTTAAGCCAACAAATATTTAGTGTTTCACATAGCTTCTGGGTATCAGAAATCTAGGAGTAGCTTATCTGGGTGGTTCTGGTTCAGGATCTCTCATGAGGTTGCAGTCAAACTGTCAGCTGGGACTGCTGTCACCTGACTGTTGGACTGAGGCTGGAGGATCCCTTTCCAAGCTTACTTATGTGGTTGTTGGAGGGCCTCAGTATCTTGCTAGCTGTTAGCCAGAAGCCCTAGTTCCATGCCATCTGCTTTCTTTATGGAGTCATTCATGATGTGGCTGTTGGTGTCCCCAAACGATCCAACAGATGATAGATAAATAGGTGACACATAGACCAAGAGGGAAGTCATAATCTTTTTTACCCTATTTTTTGAAAGGATGTATATCACTTTTGCTATACTCACACAGACTGACTCAGATACAATTTGGGAAAATATACAAGGATATGAAATCAGGAGGTGGGAAATCATTGGGGGTTATTTTAGAGACTGGTTACCACATGAGGGTAAACAAGAGAACAAATTATCTACTATGGCCAAGAACAGATTTACATAGATTATCTCAGTCCCATAATAGGCCTCCAAGGTGGATGTTGTTATAATGCCCACTTCACGGATGAAGACACTGAGTTTCTTTTTTTTTTTTTTTTTTTTTTTCGACACTGAGTTTCAAAGAGGTTAAGTTACTAAACTCTGAGTAGAGAGTGATAGAGCCAGGGCACAAAATAAATCTGACTCATGTAAAATATTTCCTGGAGCCACATGGTTAATGCGTAAGGAAAGGATGGCATAGTGTGGTCCTGAGGTGGACTTCAAAGTCCGCCTACCTGGCCTCAATTCTAGATAGTGCCATTCACCAACTATGTCACCTTGAGCCAGTTACCTGATCTCTCTCAGCTCCCAAGTCCTAGTCTATGATATAGGGAAATAATTAGTGGTATACTGTGCATAAAGCTGTGTGGAAATTAGGTCAGGTAGTGGATGCACACTGCTAGCTTACTGGCAGGCATTGGTAGTGCTCAGTAAATGTTGATACTATGGTTATGAACCCAAAGCTCTTCCTCTGACTAGGATAAATTTCCTCTCCTAGCTTAACTCAGTTTTGCTATCTGAGAAATGAAAGAGTTTGAGTATATATGTCCCAAGTCACTTTCAATTTATAGTCTGTGAAATTCTTTTTAACCAAACATTTATCTGAATCTTGGAGTTATGCTAAACCATGTGAAACCAAACTACCCTCCAATCATGTCATATTGAAAAGTTAAGATTTATTTCTTTGACTTTAGCTGGAATTTAAGGAAAATGGGTTATAGCTTTCTCTTTGGTATTCTCTATTCAAAGTGTGTGAAGGGGGTTTTGAGGTATAGGGGAAAGCAGCCTGGGTAGAGGACTCTGGTGGTGTCAACCCCAGACTTTGATTCTGATTTGCTGTGTAACCTCAGGGAAAGCTCTTGACTCTATTCTTGTGCTTTCTCTCTCTCTCTCTCTCTCTCTCTTTTGGATGAGGATAAAATTTTGATTCTTTAGAGGGGTGCTTTATGACCAAATGAATTTGGGACACACAGTCCAAATGAAGCACATTCTTAGAGATGAAATTCTAGAGAAGCCCTGAATCCAAGAGGCTTTGGAGGATGGTTCCTTGTTCCCTTCCTTCCTAACAAATATTCCTTTGGGCACACAGGGGCAGGAGGGCTATGCCAATTAATATCTAGAAAAAAAAATAGCAGTTTGAAAATTCTGAGGACCTTGTATTTTTTATTATTATATTTTTAGATTTTTATTTATTTATTAATGAGAGACAGACAGAGAGAGACACACACACACAGATAGAGGCAGAGACACAGGCAGAGGGAAAAGCAGGCTCCATGCAGGGAACCTGCTGTGGGACTCGATTCCGGGACTCTAGGATCACACCCTGAGCTGAAGGCAGATGCTCAACTGCTAAGCCACCCAGGCATTCCTCTGAGGACCTTTTAACACACCTTTTTAAGATGGATTTCTCAGAGGAAGAGGCATAGGGGTGTCCAAGGCAATGGCAAAAAAAGCCTTATGTTGTCTTTAACTTTTGGCAGCAGCAATGCTGGATGTCTTGGATGGACTGAATTTTGTCTTCTCAGTAAAGAGCAGAAACAAAGGCCAAAAACAAGAGGAAGAAGGAGAGGGAAGGACAGTGAAGTGTGTGTGTGTGTGTGTGTGTGTGTGTGTGTGTGTTTCCCTCTCCTGTGCTCATCCTTTCAGGTTGGGTAGTTCAGAACCAACTCTTGTTTGACCTCTCCTCCTGCATGGATATTGCAGATGACATGTGCAACCAGTGATTGGGTTGTCTCTGCTTCTCCAGCTACTCTTTCAAGATTTTGTTATCTATATTCGCACTGTGGGTGTCAAATTATGACCCATCATGGATGAGCGCAGCCTGCCCCAGCCCTCTGTACCCTGCCCTAACATGAGGCACTTGGTCCCTGTTCCTATATAGGGACTGACTTCCCAGACACCTCTGCCCAACTCTAGTCCCAGAGTACAATAGACCAATGGCTTCAATAAAGCCTCTACCTCATCCCCTTATAGCTGAGTATTTCTGTTCCACTTATGATCTTGTCTGGGAGATATTTGCTTTGGTTTTGAGTGGGGTTGTGGCACACACACACACAAGGATGATATATTTTAATACTTTTTCTATTATTGTTCTGTATTTCTCTATTTGGTTCATAGGGTGACTGGATGAGTCAAATGTAGCAAGCACTGTCTTGGCTGGATATACAATTTTATACCATTTTGAAAATCCTCTCACAGTTTTTTAATTGAAAATTTTATTGAAAAAAAAAATAAAATTTTATTGAGATAATTGTAGATTTCCATGAAGTTATAAGACATAATACAGAGAGATTCTGTGCACCCTTCACCTAATTTCTCCCAGTGTAAGCATTTTGCAAAATTATATACAATATCACAACCAGAATACTGATTCTCTCACAGTTTCTGAGAGATTCTTTAAAAAATTTGCTCTCAGGGAGGTAGGAGGGGCAGGGCACACATTCCCCACCTTCAGGCTCTGCCAGCACTGTCCTTATAGCCCTGGAGTTAGGAGACCAGGTAGGTTGCTGCAACTCCTGGAGGGCACCGTGGGACCCAACTTCCTCACTAGAAAAGTGAGGGGATGGGGTAAGAAGGTCTTTAAGGTTTCTTCTATTTCTACCATTTTATGATTTTGCACATAGCTCATGACAGCCTCTGGAAACAACCTGCACTGTTTTTTTATTACTTAAATTTTATCTTACTTTGAGGCTATGGAATCAAAGTTGGATGTCTCCATTTTTGACATCTCTTTCTGTTATCTGCTCTTTGCCTACACTGCATTTCGTCGATGGATTTTTCCCATACTCTGCTTGGCCCGTTGGATTTAGTGGGACAAATACCTCTCTCTTGGGCTCTAGGGTTGGGGATATGATTAGTTTATTAGGTCTAATGAAATCTTTCCATTCCTTTTGGTTGGTTCAGGTGTATGGGCATGACCTAACCATCCAATGACATTTGTTAAAATGACAGGGGGTGCTGGAGGGTGAGGATGTAGACCTGGTGCTCCAGGCAGTCACCTTCCCACTCGGAACTATGTTGAAACAGAGGGAGGTAGAGCTGACAGATGAAGAGAGGGAAGTGGACAACCCAAATCCAGACTGACAACTGATCCACCTAAGGCCACATAGCTACTCCCAGTGGTCTTTGAAGTACATGGAGTCTCATTTTACTCATTAAATCTGGATGAGTAAGGGTTATTTCAGGCAAGAACCACAACCTATTGGCTTTATGCATTTAGTTTTGTGAATGGCTCTGAAGGATGGCTTAGGTTGGAAGGAAAAGAGCTTATACCTACCTGCAAGTTTAGAATTAATCATGAAGTGGGAGGGTGTTGCACTCTCTTTGAAGATCTCAAAGATCTTCATAGGAGTTTACAGACATGATCTCATTTGTTTTCAGCTGTAATCAAGTGAAGTCACCTTGATGCAGAAGTGCTTCCTTCATTCCCATTAGGAAACCAAGTTATGGTCCCAGCCTCCTTCTACCCCCTCCCATAGCACATTAAGATATACATGAGCTCATCTGACTCCATTGAGCCCTGTTTGGTGGCCCTGTTTCCTCTTCATGCACTGTGCACAATGACTTATAGACCTCATCCTGAGCAGTTTCTCAGGGAAACATAGATTTATTGAGACAGAGACCATACTGTGCCCACTCTGGCAGCTGATCCAGGCCTCATTAGCACCAGGTCCTTGGAAGACAGCTCTGATTAAGTAAGTAGAGGCCGTGGCCAAGAGGTTGTCCTACCTCCTGCTCCCTCCTCCGGGGTCTTCTGGTAACTCTTGGGACTTACTGAGGTTGGAACAGGTAACTTTAGAACACAGGGTTTCAACTGGGCATGTGAAATAGGTTCACCTGGAGAGCTTAAATCTTTCCAACTGTCCATCCCTCCATCTGCCATCTCTGTTTAAATAGAGATTGCAAGCCTAAGATAAAAAGTTGGAACAAAGTTTCCTCATCTGTAAAATAAACATAATAATAACATCTACCACAGACAGTTGTTATGATAATTAAGTGAATTACTATATATTAAGTGCCCAACACAGCGCTGGCTCATTGGAAGTGTAAAACATGTGTTAGCTATTATTAGTAATATGAATTGCACCCCATCCTCCAACCACCCAGGTCCCTTCTCATTGCTGATTCCAGGGATCATATACAAATATGAATACAAGTATACGTAAACACACACAGACACATACATGCACATACCTCCACCCCACACCAAGGCGCTATCACGTGAACAACTTCTGGATTTCAGACCCTACCTCTGGCTGGACTGCAGGGCATTTCTCATTCCAGCCAGGGTTGGGAACCTCAGGCTTGGAAACCAAGAAAGACTTGGGAACATCAGGAAATTAGAGTGTGGGGCCATTAAGAAAAGGAGGAAGTGAGCATGCTTCTGCAAATGCCTCACTGGGAGGATTGCCTGGAAGAGGAGTACTGAATTAAACATGGTCAGTGTGGCTGGGAAAGTTATAATAATAATAATAATAATAATAATAATAATAATAATAATAATAATAATAAGAGTTGAGGGACACTGGTTGGGGTGTATCCTGTTACCTCAGAACTCTGATTAGAGCTCTAAGGTCAGGACAATGGGCACTAAGAACTTCACAGCGCCAGAGCAGGAAAGGAGTCAGTGGACCTCTCCTTCCTTAGGACCTACTGAGAGGTAACAGAACTGCTCCTGCCACCTTCACCACTGTACTTAAACAGTGGAGGATAGATCTCCCTACGTGGAGGGATAGATCTGAAAAATTTGTAGGGGTCATGAGTCATCAGTCTGGCATGGGTGATATGTCATTTTCTTTTCCTTCGTCAGTGGTGGGGCTTCACCCCCAAACTGAGTGAGATGACAGCAAGCAAACTCTGTGTAAAGAAAGGGAGGCAAGCATCTCACTCCTTGCAGGACATTGTGTGAATTGATGAGACCTCTGGGACTTTCTAGGGCTACCTATGGAAGGGGAGTTCCTGGGCAGCCTGACAAGCATTCCTGAGAGTCTAAGAGTGTCCATTAATGAGGAGACTAGAGCCAGCTCCTTGTCTAGAGATCCTCAAGGTGGCAGCAGCCTGTACTAACAGGATGCAGGGTAAGAGGGCAGGAGCATCATAGATGCTTTGCACCATATGGTGTGGCAAGGATACCTGTGCTTCTTTTGGGCCCAGAGGATGGTGGGGAAGGTAGGCAGGCTTGGGTTTCCTTAGCAGTACTCCTACAGGGGTGCTATCTGCCAGTGACGGGGCTTGGCGGCAAGAGGCTGTAAGAGGGAGCGCAGGGGTGGGACTCTGTGGGGGTGTTGGAAGAGGTGAGATGGGGGGCATCACTCATGTCAGGGGGACAATACAGCAGCTTCCCAACATCCTCCCCATTGAAACTGTAATACTCTGATGATTCCACTGGGGTTTGAAGGGGACAAGAAGACTTCAGCAGCCTCGATGAGGGGAAAGGACTCTGCCTCCCTTTCCTTGTTCATCCACAGGTGGAGCAGAAGTATGGATGACGGACGTCAGAGCATGAGAGTTGGCTGTTCTCACCCTGTGCTGGTGCCTCTGCCACTGTGGAGGCTAAGAGCAGGCGGAAGTGCTGACCTTGGATGAGATTTCAATGTGACTAGTTTCTTTGCAGGTGGTCCCAGGATGCATTGGTAAGGAAGTGGGAACCAAGACAGTCAAGGGAAGCAAGCCAATGAAAGGTGCCAAGTTCAGCAGGTTACCACATGGCTTGATCCTACGTTGGAGCTGTCCCCTGGTCACTGAAGAAGGCTGTTTCAGGGGTGCCACCCCTCCTCCCCCTTACAACTAGTGACTTCATGTGTGTGGTGAGAAGATCCCCAGGCCACATGTGCTTGTGAGAGGCCCCTTGGCATGTGCTAGAATGATGAGTCCCAAGTGGGCACTGATGGCCTTTGCCACAGGGAAAGAAGCTCACATAGGATTTGAGACAGATTACATTGGATTGAGCAAGGCTGATTGTTTCGGGGAGCTGTGGGATCAGCAGGGAGTCAGATAAGGGACAGACAAGGGAGATTTCAGAGACTATGTGCCAAGGTAGTATCAGAAGAATAAAGCTACTTCAGGTCACCTGTGAAAGGTTCTGATTTCCTGACATTAACTGCATGCTCAACACCATGAGGGCCACTCTAAGTACTTGTCTCTCTTTTTTTTTTAATTTTTATTTATTTATGATAGTCACACAGAGAGAGAGAGAGAGAGAGAGAGGCAGAGACACAGGCAGAGGGAGAAGCAGGCTCCATGCACCGGGAGCCCGACGTGGGATTCGATCCCAGGTCTCCAGGATCGCGCCCTGGGCCAAAGGCAGGTGCCAAACCGCTGCGCCACCCAGGGATCCCAGTACTTGTCTCTTTTAATCCCCACAGTGACCTCACGAAGCAGCTTTGCTATTATCTCTGACTCACAGATGGATGGGCTGGGCTCTGGAAAGTTAAGTGACTTGTCCAGAACCACTTAGCCACAACTTGGTGGCAGAGTTAGTTTCCTTCCAGAACCCATGGTCTTCACCACTGTGGCAGAGACTCCAGGTTGCCCACCTACTGTCCATTTCCAACTTCTTCTTTTTTTAATATTCTATTTATTTATTCATGAGAGACACAAACACACACACACAGAGAGAGAGAGAGAGAGAGAGGGAGAGGCAGAGACACAGGACACAGGCAGTGAGAGAAGCAAGCTCCATGCAGGGAGCCTGATGTGGGACTCGATCCCGGGTCTCCAGGATCACACCCTGGGCTGAAGGCAGGCGTTATACTGCTGAGCCACCCAGGGATCCCCGATTTCCAACTTCTTCCTTATTCACAGAACTTTGGTTTTATTTCACCTGTCAATGTGTCTAGCTACACAACCACATTTTTCAGCTTCTTTTGCAAGTAGGGTTGGCCATTGAGGTATGAGATTTAGGTGGGATTTCAATGAAAGTCCTTAAAAAGCAAGCTTACACTTAACACATGTTCCTGTACCCTTTGCTACTTTTCCTGTTGCTTCTGCTCTAGACCATGGATGTGATGGTTAGAGCTCTAGCAGCAACCTTAGATGACAAGATAACTTTGATAATGGGCACCACATATAAAGGCCTGTGGAGAAGAATGTCAGCATGAACCTGGGTCTCTGATCACTTTGCTCTAGATTGCCCACCTCATCAGCCTTGTGCAAGTCACTCTTCTTTCTGGTCTCTGTTATCAGCAGATGGATGCAGATTCTAACTGATACAATCACTGAACAGGTGACACATTCAGTGCCTGTGGGAAGTATTTACTAAGGAACTTCTTTGGGACCAGCCCCAAATGGAAGGCCCTGGGACAGGCCCTGAAGCAACCTTTCTTCCTTCCTTTCCCTCACCCTACCCCCAAACTGTCAAAGTCCTGGTTGCCTCCACCATGAATCTGACAATTGCTCCCACACCACCTGGTGGTGATGTCTTGTGTTCCACTGTTTAACTTTTCAAGGGCTAAAACTCCTCAGGGACATTCTTCAAGCGTCACATCATATCAATTGTATGCTCTGATGTCCATGTCAGTTCAGGAATTCTGGGCTGGGCAAGTGAGCCATCAGAAAGTCTGTTGATGTAAGGATGTAAAGATCTCCTGGAGGAAGTGGTGAACAGATCTTTGGGACTGATGGTTCTAACAAGGACTCTAACAAAGAGTCTCTTTAACTAGCAAGAGGGTCAAAAGCTTTGGTGTGAGCCTCCAAAAATGGGGAAACCAACCCTGAATGAACAAAACAGGCCATGTGGGGAAATTGATGGCTATTAACTAGAAATATTTTTGAGTAATGCAAGATGGTATTATTTTTATTCCTCTCTTAGTGTGTATTAGGTTCTAAGAATTTTGAGTGTGAAGTTGGGGTGTCAGAACTCTGTGGGCTGTGAATATAAGAGCCACACATGTTCCTTCCATTGGCAAACTTAGTTGGAACCCAATTGCAAAGGGGATTCCGGAAAAATGTAGCTTGCAGCCCAAAAAGAAGTGATGGGGGTGCCAAGTTGACTACCAGCAGGCTAGGCTAGCCCAGGTATGCAGACTTTTTGGATTGCATATATTTTACCATTTTGTACTGTCTTTTATAGAAGAATTACATAAGAATCTCCTTCTTTATCCCAAGGAATTTCTAATAGTGCAAACCAAACTCAGGTGCATAAGCCTAACAGTGCATTGACAAAGCTGGATGTGGTATGATGAATCCTCACTAGGATATGTGTTAACTAGACTTTGGGTACCAGTGACATGTAAGGGGTTGGCCCTGGACTCTTGGATTAAGTAAAGTGTGCATGAGTGAAAGCAACAGCTCTACTCTGCTGTAGATAATGGCCATTATCATTTGTTTTGGTTGGATGCCTACATGAAGGAGGTTGCTAAGAACTCAGAGTTGCCCTCCCTCCAATCTCATTAACACAGACTTGCCTATATGATGGGTGATGCTCAGCCCAATATGGTGTGTTATGAGTAGCATGAGTGGCTTTATTCATACTGGCTTTCATTGAACTTACTTTTATATGTGGTGGACAAAAAAAATAAAACACTGATGACACAGGCAGTCTTGCTGGCATACAGATCTGCAATGAGAAAACTTGAGAAATTAAACTTGAAAATGGCTTGAAAGAAACTTTAATGTTTCTGCAGAGCAAGTGCAGGTTTATCTTTGGGGTCAGTTCTGATTCTTTGACCGGCTAATTTTAAATAGCTGCATCTTGGAAGAAGTCACAGTGACATTTTAGGACTCCTGTTGAATTTTTAGATTAGTCACTGAATACAATTGCAACTTCTGCCTTATTCGAAGGCTTTTTAAGTGCAGAATAAAATAACAAAGCTCAAAACTCTTAGTCTGAGTTCTCCTGAAATCAGACTCTGAGACAAAAGCTTACCTTTTAAGATAACTTATTTGGGAATGTTATCCTAGGGAGCAGAAGTACAGGGCAGGGGTGTGAACAGAGAAGAAGGGAAAGCCAACACAAAGATGGATTATTGGGTTGGCTACCCCTATGGGCTTGATTTTGTGAGGACTTTCTGAGGAGGCTTATGGGAAGCACCTGAGGAATTATCTTCTCAGAGAACCAGAGGGGTAGGTGTTTATTCATTGGTTCCAGGTCCCTATTGATCCAAAATGGTTCCATGGGGGCTAGTTGCTGTGCATTTCCAGGTCCTATGTACTAAGCACAGAGTAGGTTTAAAGCAGGTGCTCTAAGCAGGAACTGAGATGATGGCCTTCTGATTATACTAGCACAGAGTTGACCATAGCCTAAATAGAACCAGCCTATGCAGCAATGACTGGAGATGGGGGTGGAGATTAGAGGGTTCTGAAGAGAGCAAAGAGGTATCCAAAACATCTACCAAACAATGAGCACACTTTGATTCTGTTCTGGACTCCAGGTGCAGGCATAGTCCAAGTAGAATAGGTAGAGCAGTGATATGATAAAGCCCTTACTCCTTACTCTTCCCAAAGTATCCATACTTTCCCTTAATATAAAAATATCTTAGGTATATAAATATATTTTATTATAAAATTTAAACTGCAGTTATTTCTAAGAGAGTTGTATGTTCAAATGTAAATTCACACTGAGATATAAATGATATGTGTGATGATTAATTTTATGCATCAACTTGACTGGGTCCTGGGGTACCCAGATATTGGTTAAACATTATTTACAGCTGTATCTGTGAGGTTGTTTCTGGATGAGAGTAACATTTGAATTGATAGACTGAGTAAAGCAGATTGCCCTTCCCAATGTGGGTGGGCCTCCTCTAATCCCTCAGAAGTCTCAGTAGAACAAAAAGGTGGAATAAGAAAGACTTCTATCCCTCTTTCTCCCCGATTGTCTTTGAACTGAAGCATTGGTGTTGTCCTGTTTCTGGACTTAAACAGACTAGAATTTACATCATAAGCTCTTCTAAGTCTCCAACTTGCCAATTGCAGATCTTGAGAATTCTCAGCGTCCATAATCACATGAGCCAATTTCTTGTAATAATTATCTCTAAATATATATTCCCCCCCATCCTGAGGATATAAACAGTAAGATCTATAGATCTGCTAGGATAAGATCTATGTATAGATTTACTAAGATAAGATCTATACATATATCTTAAATATCTGTAGATACAGATATATCTTACTGGTTATCTATCTATCTGCCTTTCTATCAATTATCTATCATCTATCTATCTATCTATCTATCTATCTATCTATCTATCTATCTATCTTTCTATCTTCTATTAGTTCTATTTATTTGGAGAACCTTAATACAATATGCATTTTACCGAAGAAGAATGTGCCACAAGTATCCTGGGAGTCTGATGTAGTTGTGATTCAAATTTTCCAGACCTTATATTTTTTCCATTATCAGCCTTGCTTTGTCTGGTGTCTATAACCTTGGTAGAAGCTGTCCTGTACCACACTTCCTCTCCAAGGGTGGTTTTTACCCCAGTCATTCTTCTCCCTTGGCTTTTGCCATGAGAAGCCTGATGCAAGGAGAGAACTCAGCAAATATTTAAGTAAATATTTATGGAATGACATAAATGAATACAGAGTTAAAAATAGAACATTTTCTTATTCTACTCCTAGACTAGATGTACAACCAAACAAACTGAATAGATTTTGCATAGATTAAATGTCACCTTCCTGGCCTCCCCAAATGAGTTCAGCTACTGCTTCTCTGTTTTTTTCCAGACCAACATATATATTCAGCTTCTATAGCCCTTGTTCTACCTTTTAGTTATTTAAAGCTTGCTAGAATGTGAGCTCCTCAAGGGCAGGGACCATTTCTTGTTTGTCTTCTGTTATTAGCACTGAACAAAGTCTCTGGTGTCTAGATATTTGGAATTAATTAAAATCTGACTTTAGCCTATATAAATCATGACATTGATAGTGGAGTTAAATGATAAAAACTGCCTGTAGGATAAAAGACTAAACATATTCCCCAGCTGGGTGACTTTGGGCAAGTCACTGAACTTCTTGGTGCCTTCGCTTATTTAAGTGAAAAATGAGAGACCAAATAGGGGTAGGGAATATATAGTGTGTATGCTGCCACTCTGCCTCCTGTGCACTGGCTGCCATTCCTAATAGTTCATGACTTTCCCACTGAACCCTGACATGGGCTGATTATTCTTAAGCTAGTGCTCTGAGCAGCCCCTACTAATTGATCAGAATGAGCTTTGAGAACATAAATTAAATTATATCTCTCCTGCCTAAAGCCTTCCAAAGAATTGATTTCAATCTGATGGAAAACTAAGATCATAGGAGAAACCTACAGCTATATTTCTTCTCAGAAACTCTAGCTAAACTATAGCAGCAAAGAGAAAATGCATGATTGATCCTGTAGAGAAGAAAGAAAAATCACCTGGTGCAAGGAACATAAAGGAAACTGTGACAAAGAGGAAATGCATGGGAACTTATAGCATGGCTGTGCTAGAAGGAGGAGGGTGAATGAAGGGTTGAATGTGTTTATAGGTCCAGTAATTAAGTTTTAATCAAATTCAGGGATATTGGTATAGTCTTGGGTCTGAGTGAGGCAGAGAATTGGAATGGAAAATCACATGAGCCGGAGTGCTTGAAGGGCTGATTTGTAGAGATAAGAGTCTCTGGAAAAAAATTTCCATCTTTCAGTATAGAGAGATAAGGAAGCATGTCTGTGCCTTGGCTCTGAGTGAAAAAACATGATCTTTGAGAAATTAAAATCTCTATTTTGTGCTTTATGTAAATTTAAGATCCAAATCTACTGTTCACATGTTCTCCCTGAAACTCAAACTGAAAATTAATATATAAATTGAGTCTAAGCCAATGTTACTCCTTGCTTCCCTGGAAGATGTAAACACAAAACACCTGCAGAGGAACGCTTCCATTTCCCAAGTCATAGGAGTTCCACAGAGTAAATGAGACAGCAGATGAACTCATAATCCACAATTACAAAACACACAAGGAAACAAAACAACATTCATTAGATATCCAACAGACAAAACAATATTAAATAATTTAATATTTGTAAATGTCCAAACATAATACATGCCATATAAATAGATAAATGGGTAGACAGATAGGTAAATAACAAAAAGAGGATTATAACTCCAAGAGTTTTGGTTACCAGAGAAATTCATAAAATATTTTAAAGTGGGTATACTTAAAATTATTAAAGACAAAAAAGTAACTCATGCACATAGGCACAAAAATTTAGGAGAATATTCATAGCATCATCATTTATTATTGTAAAAAAATTATAACTCAATCTAAATATTTCCTATTGGGAAAATGGACAAATTGTGTGCATTTCAATAACAAATGAATGAGAATACTATACATCAGTTAAATGAACAAACTAAAATCAAGTTCATTTGGTTAAATCTCAACCACATAATGCTGAGCAAAAAAGAGAAAATGTTATTTTATTATTATTTTTAAAATTTTAATTGAAGTATAGTTTCCATACTATATTAAACTAGTTTCAAGTGTGCAACAGTGACTGGACAATTCTACACATTACTCAGTACTAATCACAATAAGTGTAATCACTATGCAAAGTTATTACGGTGTTGTTGACTAGATTCCCTCTGCTGTACTTTATACCTTTGTGACTTCTTTATTTTAAAACTGGATATTTGTACCTCTTAAATGTCTTCACCTATATTGCCTATCGTCCTGTTCCCCCTCCTCCCCAGAAATCACCAGTTTATTCTCTATATTTATGATTTTGTTCCGAGTTTTTCTTTGTTCATTCATTTGTTTTGTTTTTAGATTCCACATGTGAGGGGATCTCTGGGTGGCTCAGGGGTTTAGCGCCTGCCATTGGCCCAGGGCACGATCCTGGAGTCCCGGGTTCGAGTCCCTCATCAGGCTCCCGGCATGGAGCCTGCTTCTTCCTCCTCCTGTGTCTCTGCCTCTCTCTCTCTATGTCTATCATGAATAAATAAATAAATCTTTAAAAAAAATAAATCTAGATTCCACATGTGAGTGAAATCATATGATACTTGTCTTTCTCTGTCTGGCTTATTTCACTTAGAATAATACAGTCTAGGTCCGGTCCCATTATCATGAATAGCAAGATCTCATTCTTTCTTATGGCTTAGTAATAGTTTTTTTAAAAAGCACATTTTAGAAGGATATGGACAGTGTGATTCCATTTATAGTTAGTTAAAAACTATGAATAATACTATATATTATTTATGAATGTATACATACATAATAAAAACATAAAAACACACATGCATGATAACCTCTAAAATCACAAAGATGTTTACTTCTGAGTATGAAGGGAGAAGAATGAAGTAGAATTGTCTTACTATAGTGGTAGTAGAAACTTAGTGCTTGTTAAATTGTTCTTTATTTAGTTTTCAAACATGAGGTAAATGGCCATCATTATAATCATAAGAGAAAAATACTGAATGATTGATATTCACCTAGAAAAGAAACTGTAGAACACAGAGTGAGCCCAATAAAGTAATGAAAATAAATGGTAGAGGCAAGAGCAAAAATTCATTAAACAGAATGTAAAGAAACAGTATAAGAGAATGAAATAAAACTAAAAGTCTTTTTAAAAAAATTATTTATTTATTTACTTGAGAGAGAGTGTGTGTGTGAGTTGGGAGGAGGGACGAAGGAGAGGGAGAAGCAGACTCCCCACTGAGCAAGGAGCCCCATGCAGGGCTCAATCCCATCACCCATGAGATCAAGACATGAGCGGAAGGCAGATGCTTAACTGACTAGCCACCCAGGCACCCCTAAAAGTCATCAGACTATTGAGAAGCTTAGTAAAACAGAAAAACCTATTCAATTCAATCACGATAGAAAATAGTTCACAAAAAAATATTAGTCCTGAAAAAGGAGGCATAATTACTGATTCAGTAGAGATGAAAAAAAAATCAGATGAGAATACTTTGAGCAAATTTATGCAATGCCATCTGAAAATTTATACAAGAAATGCATATCTTTTTAGAAACTGACTCAAGATAAAATAGAAAATCCGAACAGACTTGTAACCATTAAAGAAATTGAAATGGCAATATAAATGTTTATTTAAAAATTCTCCAAGTTAGTTAGATTTGTAAGTGAGTTTTGTCAAATTTTAAGGAACACATGATTTCAATTTTATGTAAATTGTCCCACATGATAATAAGGATGAAAACCTCTCCAACTTCTGTTATCATCTTGATAACATACTCAAAAAGAATACAAAAAAAGAAATTATGGTTTGATAGCAACTATAAACATAACTGCAAAAATTCTACATTAATAGCAAAACAATTTGAATCAACAATATCCATATATCTTTTGATTTCCTCTCTGATTTCTTAGTTGACCCCTTCATTGTTTAGTAGCATGTTATTTAACCTCCATGTACTTGTGCTCTTTCCAGATATTTTCTTGTGGTTGATTTGTAGTTTCATAGCCTTGTGGTCAGAAAAGATGCACAGTGTCATTTTGATCTTTTTGAATTTGCGAATCAGTAATAACCAAGTTAAATAATAAGCCGTGACCAAGAAGACTTTATTTCAGGAATATAAGGAAGATTTTACATCAGAAAATCTTTCATGTAGTTTGTCATGCTAACATAGTAAAAGAGACAAATCTCATGATCACCTAAGTAAATGGAGAAAAATGATTTAATAAAAATTCAATACCCATTCATAAAATAAATTCATAGCAAACTAGGAACATAAGAAAACACCCCGAATTTGATAGTGTATTCTAAAAACTTATGGAAAATATTGTAATTAATGGTAAAAATGTTAGAAACATTCCTATTTAGTTCAGAGATAACATTTTATTGGAGGGCTTAGTCACCGTCATTTAAAAAGACCAAGTAAAAAACATGAGGAATTAAAAGGAAGTAACACAACTCTTCGGATTCACAAGTTATATAATCGTCTACATAGGAACTCCAAGAGCATCTAGATTAAAATCATTAACACTAATAAAAAGTTCAGCAAGTTTGCTGGATCTAAGACAAATATATAAAAGCAATTATATTTCTAGGTACAGCAAAAATTAGAAATGTGTATAACCACCACCATCACCTCCCCAAATTTCTCTTATAGCCCTCTCAATCTCCTACCTTTACTCCCAGTCTCTAACACCAATGATCTGATTTCTGTCTCTATAGCCTTTCTTTTTTGCCTTCTCCAGAAACAGAAGTAAATGGAGTTGTACAGTTTATAGTCTCTGCTATGTGATTTTTTCATTTTGTACACATGTTTTTGCATATATTAGTTGTTTGCTACTTTTTTTAGAGAGAGAGAGAGAGTGGAGGGAGGAAGTAGAAGGAGAGGAAGAGAGAGAATTTTAAGCAGGCTGCAAGCTCAGCATGGAGCCTGATGCAGAGCTGGATCTCATAACCCTAAAATCATGACCTGAGCTGAAATCAAGTTAGATGCTTAACTAACTGAGCCACCCAGGTGTCCCAATTGTTTATTATTTTTTACTGGGTGCAGTTCCTTTATATGGATACACCCTGGATTTTTATCCAATTACCAGTTGATAGATATTTGGCTGTGGTTGTTATTAATAAAGCTGCTATGAAGATTTGTATACAAGTATTTTTGTGAGCATGATTGATTTCTTTTGGGTAAATGTCTGGGAGTGGAGATTGGTGGGTCATAGTGCATATGTATGTTTAACTTTGTAAGAAGCAAACTATTCTCCAAAGTGAACATGCCATCTCCCACCAGGAGTGTGTGAGAGTTCCAATTGCTCCTCATCCTTGCCTACATTTTGCAATTAGTTCATTTTTTAGCTATTCTAAAGAGTGTGTAGTTCAAACTGTGGTTTTAATTTGCATTTTCCTAGGGACTAATGATATTACACATCTTTTCGTATGTTTATTTTCTATTTGTATATCTTTTAAAAAGGGTTTTATTTATTTATTCATGAGAGACATAAAGAAAGGCAGAGACATAGGCAGAGAGAGAAACAGGCTCCATGCAGAGAGCCTGATGTGGAACTGGATCCTGGAATCCTGGGATCACACCCTGAGCCAAAGGCAGTCTCTCAACCACTGAGCCACCCAGGGATCTCATCTATTTGTATATCTTATATATTGAAGTGTCAGTTCAAATTCTTTCCCATTTTTACTTTTTATTTTTTGAAAGATTTTATTTATCTATTTGAAAAAAAAAAGAGAGAGCACAAGCAGGGTAGAGGCAGAGAGAGAGGGAGAAGTAGACTCCCCACGAAGCAGGGAGGCCTACGAAGGGCTCAATCCCAGGAACCTGAGATCATGACCTGGGCCGAAGGCAGACGCTTAACCGACTAAGCTACCCAGGAGCCCCTTCTTTCCCATTTCTTAAAAAAACTTCCATTATACGTGTTCTTTTTAATATTTTGGATAGAAGTCTTTTATTTCATATGTGTTTTGCAAATATTTTCTCCTCGTGTGTAGCTTGCAGATATTTAAATTTTGATGTTTGAATTTTCAACTTGGTTATGAATTACTGTGTTATATATCTATGAAGTCTTTGCCTGAGTCAAGACCATGAAGATTTTCTCTCATATTTTCTTTTAGGAATTTTAGAGTTTTAGGTTTTATATTTGGATCTATGATCCATTTCAGGTTATTTGAATATCATACAGATATGACTTGAGGTTTATGTTTTTGTATTTGTGTTATTCCACCACTATTTGTTGTAAAGACTATCTTTTCTGTATTCAATTATCTTGGCACATTTGTTAATTGACCATATAATGAGGACCTATTTCTGGAATCTCTACTCTGCTCTACTGATCTATATGTCTGTCCTACAGATACTACACTGTACTACACTGTCTTGATTACGGTAACTTTATAGTAAGTCTTAAATCAGGTGGTGTGAATGTCTAACTTTGTTCTTCCTTTTCAAGATTGTTTTGCTTATCTTAGAGTCTTTGCTTTTTCACTAAATTTAGAATCAGCCTGTCAGTTTCTACAAAAACACCTTTTGGGATTTTAATTGGGATTGCATTTAATCTATAGATCAATTTGTGGAGAACTGACATCTTAACAATAGCTTAATTAATTCTTTCAGTCCATGGGCACATATTTCCATTCATTTAGGTCTTCTTTAATTTTATTCATCAAGCTGGTAAGTTTTGGGAGGTTTGTTATATAGAAGTATATAACCATAAATATCTGCTTTGTCTACTATTTTATTCTGAGAAATTAGAATAATGCTTACAACATTTTTTGGTATATAGTTAATGCTCAATGAATATTCTTTGAATAAATAAAGAGTTGATACTAGATAAAACTTATTTGCTATTCTGAGAATATGCTAATATCTACTCTACAAGATTGTTAAATGAAAGACATGAATGAAAAAAGTGAGAAACTCTTTCTGAGTACTTGACATACTTGGCACTCTGTAGATATTAATTATGTGAAAAGAAGAGAAAGGGCATAAAAATAGTTTCATATTGGCTAGATGACCCTGTATTTTCCAAAGTGAAGGATAAAGATTGGCCCACATTTTGAGGGGCACCTGGTGGCTCAGTTGGTTGAGCATCTGACTCGATTTCAGCTCAGGTCATGATCTCAGGGTTGTGAGATGGAGCCCTTATCAGGCTCCACACTGAGCATGGAGTCTACTTAGGATTCTTTCTCTCCCTCTTCTTGTGCCCCCAGTCTCACCCCGCCTCAAAACAAATTAAAAAAAAAAACCCAAACATTTTGAGACAAGATAAATGATAAAATTTGGGTGAGAAAAATACCTTGATCCAAACTGGATAAGCTAGGTATCTGGACATGTCTCCTTGTTGATATTTGGGGAGCTCTTGTCATTGGGTAGATACCTACACTTTAGAGCAAAGCAATTCATCTCTTTTGGCCCAACAGTTGGCAGCTCTGTGAACCTTTTGTGGAGAATGAGAATTGCAGTGAGTCAGGATCCATCCTATGGGAGTCAGTTACCACAAAACTGCACTTCAGTCTGGGCCTTCCCACAATGCTCCATTAAAACATTATAGAGGAAAAAAAAAAACATTCCAGAGAGCCCAGTTAGAATAGTGCACTTGGAAAGCAGTAAACAGAGGGAGCACAGTCTCTGAAGTATGCAGACCTACATGTGGGTTCTGACTCCACCACTTACTAGAGTTCCTTATGGTCTCTGAAACTCAATTCACTTATCTCTAAATGTGGAAAATGAGAACTACCTTGAGAATTGCTCTAAGACTTAAGGGAAATAACATATGAAAAATGCTTGCAACGGTGTATCCACTCAATAAATGATAATTATTATTCCATAAAATCCCTAGAGCATTCTATGAAATTCATGCTTAAAGCCTCAAGAATGCCCTGTTTAAGCAAGCAATCTTTACATCATTAGGATTTCCTAGGTTGTTGATAAACTGCCTGGTTAAATTATGTCCACTGAAAACAAATTTTGATTTGAGTAATTCTTTAAAACAAGAAGTTGCTATGCAACCCAGAAACTATAGCACAGGTGTTCCCCCACCCCTCAAAAAGTCCCAAACAACAGCAACAGCATGGGTCTCTCTAGACAAAATATTCAGCGACTTTTTTTTTTTTCATGAGGCCCATAAAAAAATTTTACTCCCCTCTTAAAATTTAGTGCCTTTGTTTTTCTGCAGTGTCATATGGCACTTTCTACTTCATTCTTGGAAGCATTGCTATTAAATGCTGAAGATGGATAGTTGCTGTGAATGTGCAACTTCTGTTCACTTTGCTGAGGATGCTGTGCTGTGGGTGGTTCTTTCTTTGAGGCCAGAGGCTGGTGAGGGAGGAGGGAAGAGTGGGGCAGGTCTGTGCTGGATTAGTGAGCACTTTCTGAGTGAATCCTTTCCACTAGAAGGAAGACATGGAAGCTGGCATATTTCAGAGTGTTTTCTGAATCACTCTTAACAGTCCTGGGAGTAGATTTACAAAGAGACATATGTTCTCAGTATTTGACTAAATACAGACAGGCACTAAAATATGGTATGCTCACAATCTGTTTACAGGTATTGAATTTTAAATAACTGACACTCTTGGGCATCTATTCAAAGAAGAATCTATGTTCTCAATACCATAATCTTGTAACAAGGCATGAAAGAGACCCTCAGTGAATGTTTGTGGAAGGAATGGTGAAGGGGCAGGCAGCGGGGAAGGGATGGACAACAAGAAGGAATAAAGAAAGAAACAAAGAAAAATTATTAAATTGCCCAGTGGAAACTTTATAGTATCTGTTCTCCTTAAAAGAAAATGTTACATAGGGCACCTGGGTGGCTCAATTGGTTAACCTTCTGACTCTTGGTTTTGGCTCAGGTCATGATCTCATGGGTTGTGGGATTGAGCCCCAAGTCAGGGCTCAGTATGGAGTCTGCTTGAGATTCTCTATCTCTGCCCCTCCTCACAGTCACATGTGTACAAGAGATCTCTCTTTCAGATAAATTAAAAAAAAATCTGAAAAGAAAAAGTTACAATCATGCAAGTGTTCCCAGAGCAACACCCAAAGCCACCACTCATATCAATAGTGCCTCTGCAGAACTAATCTGGACCTTCCTTTGCCAGATCCATATTCCCCAGCTTTCTTTTATGGTGGCTTGACCTCAACTTTGGCTCTTCCCTTTGTCTTTCACTGCTGTTAAGCTGACTTCTGACCTTATTTTCTCATTGGCTTATGCCTAGGAAACTCCTCTGGGACTAGATGCCTGGTCTCCCCTGTGGCTTCACACATGCCTGACAGGGGAGTTCAGGTCCTGCCCTGAGCTGACTTCTTCCACAGGGAAGCTCCCTCATGTTGATTTACCCACAGCCTCATGGGCGATGCTACAGTGAGCACCAGCCAGACCTCACCCAGGGGTCCACAGGCTCAACAGCTCAGTTTTGATGAGAGAACCCTCCTGAGATAGGGGCCATGTGAAAGAACAGCTAGACAGCTTTCAATGGGTGCATCCTTGGGATGGAGCCATGAAGACATGTGGGAGAAGAAAATACTTACACAAAAGAATTACCCCATGGACTTCTGCCCCAGAGAGCAATCTCTACCATTTTGCAATCTTTAGTTCTTTTCCCTTTAAAACACATGTGGCAGTTTCAACTAGCAGGCTTACCAGGTTCAAGGAATGATCCTAATTAATTGATTTCAAAGTGGTAAATGACAAAATGGCTAAGATTAAACTGGTCCTCGGCCTGTACCAGTTACAAACTCCTGATGGTTCAGAATTGAGACTGGTCCCTGGGAACAGGAATGGTGCCCTTGCCAACCTCCTCCTCTCACCCCCACTGCAGACAATGCTCTTCTTCCTCTCTGTCCGGGAGTAAGCCTTACCTATTGGCACAGTCCACCAAGACGTGAACCGTAGATCAATTGCTGCAGCTGAGCCTACACTGGGAGTCAAATCTGGTGTAGGGTCCTGAGCCAGAGAGGATGGAAAAGGTCTTTTTTTTTTTTTTTTTTTTTAAGATTTTATTTATTCGAGAGAGAGAGAGAGAGAGAGAGGCAGAGACACAGGCAGAGGGAGAAGCAGGCTCCATGCAGGGAGCCCGACGTGGGATTGGATCCCGGGTCTCCAGGATCAGGCCCGGGCTGAAGGCAGTGCTAAACCGCTGAGCCACCCAAGCTCCCTGGAAAAGGTCTTTGAAAGAACTTTCCATGCAGCCCTGGTGCTCAGAGAGGGAAGTGGCCATCTGCATTCCTGTTTTCTTGTGGTGCTAGTTCTTCATCTCTTTCGGGCAACTGCTTTACTTCCCTGCCTCCCACTTCAAACCAAGAAGTTCTATGGAAGTGCACATTACAGGTCCCCTTCCTAAGCATGCCAAGTAGAGAGCTTCTGTGGGAGAATCTGAATTGGAAGTAAGAGAAGAACTTCATCACCTTTCTGACAGCTACATTGGGGAGATATGAGCTCAGGGCTAACCTCAGCTTTTGTTCCAGTCTGGCAGAGAAAGCCACGTAGAGATACAGGTAGAGGGATCAGAGACAGAAAGAGAGGCCGTGTTCATTGATTAGAAAATAATTATGTGCCAATGCAGAAACCAGAATTAGTTTCCTATTGCTGCTGTAACAAATTCAGACAACTCAGTGGCTTAAAGCAACACAAATTTATTATCTTATAGTTCTGAAGACCAAAAGTCTGGCATGGGTCTTATGGGCTAAAATGAAGGCGTTGGCAGACCTGAATTCCTTCTGGAAGCTCCAGGGGAGAATCCATTTCCTTGTGTTTTCCAGCTCCTAGAGGCCACTTCCATTTCCTGGCTTGTGGCACCTTCCTCTATCCTCAAACTGCATCTCTCCCACCTCTGCTTCTGCCATCACATTTCTACTCTCTGAAGTTCATGCCTTCCACTTATAAGGAACTTTGTGATAACACTGGGCCCACCCAGATAATCCAGGAAACCTTATCATCTCAAGATCATCTGAAAGTTGACTAGCAATCTTGATTCTATCTACAATCAAGGCAATTCTCTCTTGCCATGTCACATACATATTCACAGATTCCAGGGATCAGGATGTGGGCATCTTTGTGGGGTCATTTTTCTGCCTATCACATTAATAGATAACAAAAGAGCCTGAGTTAATATCCTTCTGGTTGCGGAGATAAAAAGAAGGGGCATGAAGGTTAAAATGAGCTTAACCAAACAGAGCTTCCCAGGCTGAAAGTATCACTTATTCACAGGTGAACCCATGCTCCAACTGATCACATTTTCCCTACTTCATGTGCACATTCTAAAATGTGCACGCTTGTTATTCAGTTCCCCAGGCTATAGGATCTTTCACAGCCATTCTTATTTGAAAGATCAGGACACTTTTCTCTGTCTTATTTATTAGCACCTCAAAACGTCATGATTCCTCAATCTACTGTCAAGTTTTGCAGCCAAGCCTGAAATCTCCCTGTGACTCTGAGATGTCCTTGCTCTAGGCCTGGTGCTTACTTGCAACTTCCTTAGCTCTTTAGGCTTCATTTCCTTCTAGACAGTGGGTGTCCTCCCTAAGTGGAACCATGTGGAAGCAAACCTGGGTCCTGCACAATTAAGGTTGAGTGTGTCCCCATTCCTTCTGTTTTGTGTTAATATTGCATCATCAGCTAGCTGTTTATTCTTTACAGGTTTGTTTTGCTCCAAACGTGGTTTTCAAAAATCTTCTGTACTCTAATTCTTCACTCACAAGTTTTGTTCATGACAAGAGCTCTTCCTGATACTGTTTGTTAAGATTTTTCTACTCTTTCTGTATTTGTTCTTGGTTATATGTTCATCCTCTTACATTGTGTGTGTGAACCTCTTAAAGGTGTTTTTTTTGTTTTGTTTTGTTTTGTTTTGTTTTGTTCATCTCCTGAGTAGCTGGATGAATTGATGGAGGAGGAAGCAGCTTTCCCAGCTCTCTCCAGCCCACCCCCATTAACTAGTAGGCATTCAGCAAGAAGCATTAAAAGAAAGCAGGGACTTACTTACTGAATGCAGAGGATGCTTGATGCATATCATAGTTAATATTCTTTGAGTGCTTATACCAGACACTACTAAGTGCCTTCTGTGTACTATTTCTTTTAAACTTTCAACATTAAACAGTATTACCCTCATTCTATAGACATGGAAACTGAGGCACAAAGATACAATTTGTCAGATGTCACAGAATTTTAAAGTGATGTGACTAAGATTCAAATTCAGGCAGCTTCTTATGTGCTTAACTGTCCTCTCTCCCCCCAGTAAAAGAGAAGGTGGAAGAGGCACCCATCATCTATGTCACATATGTCCTGTTCTTAATAGGATGCCCTGAGGTCCAGATGCTCTTCCTGGGGGTGGATGAGTTTGAGATGCTTGCAGTATTAGTGATTCTTCTTGGTCTATGGCTTGCCTTAAGCTGGGACCCTGCTAGGGGGTGGAGGGTGTTTGTTTTGGAAAGTTAGGAAGTCATTTGGTCCTCAAAAATCATCTGCACAAGTAGGAGGGTAGTGTCAAGGAACCCACAGCTGACCCTGGGGGCTGGTCTTCTTATGGAATTTCTCCCCATCCATCAGAAACAGGGCCAGCTCTTTGCTGGCCTGTCTCTCCTATGAGAGGTAGAAGCTTGGTTCTCATGACTTCTTTACTTTAAACATGTACTCATCATTTGTGGGGAACACATAGTTACTGACTTGACATATTTATCTTGTTTGGGAGGTAGAATTCATTAACATCTGTATTAGTTCCTGCAGCTATTGCAGCAAATAACCACAAACTGGGTGACTTAAAACAAAAGATATTTATTCTGTGTTTTGGAGGCTAAAATTCCAAAACTGAAGTGTCAGCAGGGTTGATTCCTTCTGGAGGCTCTGAGGGAGAGTCTCTTCCATGCCTTCTCCTCACTGCTTGGGGTTGCTGGTACTCCTTGATGTTCCTTGACTTACAGACACATCACTCCAATCTCTGACATCACTGCCCCATGATCCTCTTCCCTTTATGGCTCTGTGTCCAGGGCCCTCTTATAAGGACATCAGTCACTGGATTTAGGACCCATTGTGATCTAGTATGACATCATCTTAATTAATTATATCTGTGAAGACCTTATTTCCACTAAAGGAAAAACTTTCTCTGCTCACAACACTTCTGACATCAAATGTTTCCACACCAAGCAGAGGATGCTTGATGCATATCATAGTTAATATTCCAAGCAATTTTCCAGTTCTCTGTGGACACTAATTGAGTGTCCTACAATTTAGTTCATTTTAACACTAACTACCTGGAGTTAGTGCAGACCCCACAGGTTAAGGGCTTAATCCCATAAGATTCCCCTCTTCCCTACTTCAGAAACCATTTGTAAGTCTGTGCCTTCTGTATTCTGACCATCTGGCTATACATCAGGGATTCCCACAATCCCTTCCTTGGATTCAATTGTTGGAGGACATAATTTGGATCATGAGACCACTGGTTGACCTTCAGGCTGAACTTTTGTAATCAGAGGCTCCTTACCCCATCCCTTGTCCTTGGAGTGTACACTCTGCCTACTATTCCCACCATGGAAGCTGTTCCAAGGACATAGCCTTGAGAGGGCAAAGTGTTTTTGTGACTTTCTGGACTGAGTACATGACTGAACCTAGTTAAGGCCTCTATATAAACATTTAAGATTCTGATAACTAGGTGTGGAGATCTACTCCTCTTGCAGATGCTCAAGACAAACCTTGTAATTAAGTTCCTTTGCTTATTAAAACTGCCACCTACCAATCTGGAGTGGTCTGCCACTCTCTACCCTCCAGGTAGCAGGGCTAGTTTGCTAACTATCATCAATAATTCGCTGGAATGGTTATCAGAACTCAGAAAAACACTTTACTTACTATTACTAGTTTATTATAAAGGCTGTAACTCAGGAACAGATAAATGAAAGAGATGCAGAGGTGAGGTGTGGGGAAGGGGTGCAGAGCTGCCACGATGTCTCTTTGTACTCCACTCCCAGCACCTCTGGTTGGTGTTCACCAACCCAGAAACTCTCCAAACCCCTTTATCTGTGTGTGTTTATTTATTATTTATTTATTTATTTATTTATTTATTTATTTATTTTATCTGTGATTTTTAAAGAGGTTGCATTACATAGGCATAATTGGTTAAAGTATGAGCCATTGGTATTTGGACTCAGTCTCAGACTCTCTCCTATTCCTGGAGGTCTGGGGGCTGGACTTGAGAGTTCCAGTCCTCTAATCACATGGTTGGTTTCTCTGGCAAGCAGCCCCCATTTTGAAGCTATGTAGGACCCACTGAGTCACCTCATCAGCATCAGCTCAGGTATGGATGAAAGGTGCTTATTGTGAAGAACAAGAGACACTCCTCTCACCCTCTCACTCAGAAAACTACAAGGGTTTTAGAAGCTCTGTGTCTTTGTGGAACAAAGAGACCAAATATATACTTCTTATTATATCATAACATCATTGTCTGTTCTGAGGTTTCAGAAAGATATGAATTTTAGTGGGGGGGGGGCATTATTTAACCTAGAACAACATCAAGACTAAAACATTCTTTAGGCAATGACTAATAAAAAATTTTTACTTACGTTTTTCTATTGTACTCCCTGACTCTTCATGAATAAACTTTCTTTTTTCCTCATCTCTCAGAGTAAAATAATCACAAAGAACTATAAAAGTTCCCTAAATATTCCTCTTAAAACTCCTCATAAGAAGTTCCTGGATAGGCTTACCATCTGTCATCCGCTACCACTCCATTTTCTTCTTGGGATTATTTGTAAGTAGACTGTTACATTAAAAATTGTTTAATAAAATATATAGCCTCTTACAATCTTTGTCCAAGGGACTGTAATTATAAATCATTCTATAAAATCTACACTCTTTCACATCTTGATCCAAGGGACTGCATTTTTTTCCACCTCCTCTTTCCCTGCTGCTTAAAGTCTAATGCAGACAGCTGACTACAAGTATGACTGACCCTTCCTCTAAACTGTCCTATTGGTAACATGACCTGCCCTTTCTCCTAAGATTCTAATTACTTCTGTGACATTAACTAGTGTTTCCTTACTGTTCAGAATTAGAAACAGAAAAATATTTCTTCTCTTTCTATCTACCTTTTTAGATAGAAATTCTTAGCGAAGATAGTCAAGAATTAGCCAAAGAAATTTGTATCAAAACCTCAAAGGTGTTCATGTCCTTTGATCTGGAAATCCCAACTAAGGAATGTACCCTAAGAAAACAATTCAGGTCATTACAGAGTATTAGCCATGACAGTGCTCATTAGAGCATTGTTTGAAAGGGCAAAATATTGGAAACTACACATAAATAATAATAGGAGTTTCATTAACTATATTTCTTTGTTCTTTCATGAAATGGCTATAATCAGATAGTGAAATGTTGAAGAGTATTAAAGTGATGCTTATAAAGTTGCTTAAATTTAAAAAGTAGATTAAAAAACCATATGACAATGTGATCCCATTTTAAAATAAAACTGAAGCAAGAATATATTTATGTAGATAAAGCGTGAGAGGATGCAGATCACAAGCTTAGCGTGATCATCTCCAGGCAGTGTGATCAAGGATCATTTTTGTTTTATTCTTCTGGCTTGCTCATGTTTTCCCTGATAAACTGTTACTGTTGAGTGATAACTTTAAAAACCACTTTAAAAAAGAACGAATAAAAAATTTTGAAAACCCCAAGCCTATATGACTAAAGTAGTGTTACATATCAGAAAACTATGATTTTAAGCTAAAACAAAAGATGTGTGTCTAGCAACCCCTTCCTTCTCGATTCCTTATCTGAGGCCTTTTTTTCTCACCCTGCACCAATCCAAATGCAGACTTAGCACTTGCCCTCAGAAAGCAATCTGCACTTTGCTGAAGCCTTCACAGGGGCAAGAGAGGAGGGGTTTTATACCGCACATACTGTGGCAAACCAGCTAATAAACCTCCTTAGAAATTTCTCTTCACCATAGTTTTTGATTGCATTGCTACTCCCTCCTCCTTACTTCAGATTTTTCTCCCTTCTAATATACAGAACAATTCAGCCTGAGGGCATAACCCCATATTCTAACTACTGAGTGGATTACCTTCATTTGAATTAAAACTCTGGCATTTACTATGTGACTTGAGCAAATTCCTTAATCTTGCTCAGCCTCAATTTCTTCATCTGTAAAATGGGGATGATAGGATCTTGGTGTGAGGATTAATAGAAGTGAGTCATACAAAGTGCTTAGTATAATGGTTTCCACATAGTAAGCATTCATAAACACCAGCCTTCACAGAGCTTTGTACTTCCCTCTTTTAGGCCACCAGAGCCAATCCTTCTTATGTGATCATTCTTTTTGTGTCTCTGAGTTCCAGCAGAGACTCCAAAGGTTGAGAATGGAACAACTAGTGCCAGGGGTCTTATAATCTTAGTGAGGGAACCAAAATACTTGTGTAAGACAGATTGTGAAACTGGTTTTGTCAACACAACTGTCTGCCACCTCTGGGCTGTGTAAGGAGAGGTTGGGATATGAGAGAGGTATGAGAGGGAATGTTTGGAGAATGTGCCTCAGCTGAGAGCTTTCTTCTGCCCACTCAGAGTGGGGGAGGAGATGGTTCCTCCTCACCTGAGATCATATAAGAGGAACGTCAAGTGCACCATTTAGTAGCATGGCATATGTCTCCTAGAACTAGGGAAATAGGATCTGGCCTTTGACTTGTGTTTAACGAGTCTAAAGGTGAGAGTCATGTCACGTTTTGCAAAAAACAATATTTTTCAAATGTCCACACTACCCAAAGCAATCTACAAATTTAATGCAATTCCTACCAAAATACCAACAACATATTTCATGGAACTGGAACAAATAATCTTAAAATTTGTATGGAACCACAAAAGACCCTGAATAGCCAAAGCAATCTTGAAAAAGAACAAAGCTGGAGGTATCATAAACCCAGATTTTAAGATACAGTCCAAACCTGTAGTAATCAAAGCAGTATGGTACTAGTACACTAGTAGACATATAGATCAATGCAACAGAATAGAGAGTCCGGAAATAAACCCATGCTTATATAGCCAATTATTATAGAACAAAAAAGGCATGAATATACAATGGGGAAAGACAAGCTATTCAATAAGTGGTGTTGGGAAAACTGGACAGCGACATGCAAAAGAATGAAACTGTACCACTTTCCTACATCATATGCAAAAAAAAAAAAAAAAATTCAAGATGGATTAACGACCTAAATGTGAGACCTGAAATCACAGAAATCCTAGAAGAGAACATAGGCAATAATTTCTTTGACATCAGCTGCAGAAACATTTTTCTAGTTTCTAGTCTCCTTAGGCAAGGAAAACAAAAGCAAAATTAAACTATTGGGACTATACCAAAATAAAAAGCTTTTGCACAGTGAAAGAAACCACAAACAAAACAAATGATATATCTGAGAAGGTGTTAATATCCAAAACATATAAAGAATATTTTTTCTTTTTTTTAATAAATTTATTTTTTATTGGTGTTCAATTTACCAACATACAGAGTAACACCCAGTGCTCATCCTGTCAAGTGCTCCCCTCAGTGCCCATCACCCATTCACCCCCACCCCCCACCCTCCTCCCCTTCCACCACCCCTAGTTCATTTCCCAGAGTTAGGAGTCTTTATGTTCTGGTGTCCCTTTCTGATATTTCCCACACATTTCTTCTCCCTTCCCTTATATTCCCTTTCACTATTATTTATATTCCCTAAATGAATGAGAACATATAATGTTTGTCCTTCTCCAATTGACTTATTTCACTCAGCATAATACCCTCCAGTTCCATCCACGTTGAAGCAAATGGTGGGTATTTGGCTGAGTAATATATAAAGAATTGATGCAAGCAACCCCCCCCCACCAAAAGTAACCTCCAAATGATCCAATTTAAAAATGGACAGATGACCTGAATAGACATTCATCCAAAGAAGACCTACAGATTTCCAAAAGGCACATGAGAAATTGCTCAACATCATTAATTATCAAATTTAATTTGCAAAGACGCAAATTAAAACCACAATGAGATATCACCTTATACCTTGTCAGAATGGCTAAAAGAAAAAAACACAAGAAATAACAAGTGTTGCTGAGGATGTGGAGAAAAAGGAATCCTTGTGCACTGTTGGTGGGAATGCAAACTGGTGTAGTCAGTGTGGAAAATAGCATGGAGATTTCTCAAAGAGTTAAAAGTAGAATTATCAAAAAAATAAATAAAAGTAGAATTATCATACAGTTCAGCAATTCCAGTACTGGGTATTTACCTAAAGAAAACGAAAACACTAATTTGAAAAGATATATGTACTTCTATGTTTATTGAAGTTATTTTCAATAGCCAAGATATGGAAGTAACACAAGTGTCCAACCAAAGAGGAATGGGTAAAGAAGATGTGGTACACATACACACACACACACACACACACACACATGTACACACACACAGGAATATTACCCATCCATAAAAAATGATTTTTGCCATTTGCAACATGGTTGGACCTAGAGGGAATAATGTTAAGTGAAATAAGTCAGTCAGAGAAAGACAAATACTGTATGATTTCATTCATATGTGGAATTTAATAAATGAAACAAATGAATAAAGGGAAAAAGAGTCAAGCAAACAAAAAATACTCTTTTTTTAAAGATTATATTTATTTATTCATGAGAGACACAGAGGAAGAGGCAGAGAGATAGGCAGAGGGAGAAGCAGGCTCCCCGCGGGGAGCCCAATGTGGGACTTGATCCTAGAACCCTGGGATCATGCTCTGGGCTGAAGGCAGACACTCAACCACTGAGCTACCCAGGCATCCCCAGACTCTTAAATATAGAGAGCAAACTGGTAGTTGCCAGAGGGAGGTGGGTGGGGGATGGGTGAAATAAAGGAAATGAAGAGTACACTTATCTTGATGAGCACTGAGAAATTTATAGAATTATTGAATGATATTGTACACCTGAAACTATTATAACACTGTATGCTAATTATACTTGAATAATAGTAAAAAAGACTTGTTCAACAATGTTGAATAAATGAAGCTTGCCTGGGAAAAATTAGAAAAAAAAATCTGATCTTGCTTAAGTGAAATTAGGTAGAGCAAAGTTGAGATTAGGAGTTATCATCTATAGGAGGAAATGAGATTTTTTTTTTTTTTGCTTCAGTTTTAGACTTAGAGATTTATCATGGTGAGGTCATCTTATCCATCAACCTGCTATCCCCAAGGCCATCCATCAAAGGGAATTGCCAGTCTTCCCCTTAAAATTCCACCTTCATCCCTCAGCTTTATGGCTGCATAACCTCAGAGCCAACATATCCTATTCACCATGACCCTGATGTTACCAGGTCTCAGCAGCCTGCGAAGGGACATTCACGTTAGCCCACCATTGCTATTCTTTCCTTTATTTACTCACGCAGCATCTCTTAACCATTCTGTAAAAATCTTCTTGCTCCAATGCCTGGAAGTTCCTGAAGAGGAGACTCTACCTGTGGCTACAGTCACCACTCACTGTCTGCCATGTTGACTTTGCTCTGGTTCCCCCTGGGAACCTGGGCAATGATGTCTGTAAGCCACTAGTAGGAGCCCCATGAAAGCCAATGTTAATAAATTAGGTGCCTGACGTGGCATGAGATCTCTGAATGCTCCCCAAATTTCCATTTAGGTGTTCTACACAGAGCTGGCCCATTCCCACCTGCTGAACAGAGATTGATTGAATCTAATCAGGATAATCTTGTTCCCTTTTGGCAAATACTCAGTTGTCTATCATCCCTTGCAGTGAAAGTGACCACGTAACCCCATTCCTGACAATGATATTTTGTTGGAGGAGGTCATCGAGAAGGCAAGGATGTGACTGCCAGTTGACCTTCGAACCAGACCCCAGGGCAATTGGAGGCTCCTCATCCCCTCTCCTGCCCTTGGAATTTATGTTCCATCATTCCATCCACCATTCCCACATTAGGAGCTGTTCCAAAGACATAGTCTTGAGAAAGTAAGGTGTTGAGACCATCTGGACTAAATACGTGATTTTATAACCTTTAAAGACTCTGGTCTGTGGGAATTTACTTATCCTTGTGGCTGACCAAGGCATGCCCTCATATGTAAGTTTTCTTGCTTATTAAACTTGCCATTTACCAAAGGGGAGGGGGAAAAAAGAAAGTTAAAAAAAAAAAAAAAAAGGCGAGCAGCTGTGGCTGGTGCTGCTTGTGGTGGACAGGAGAGTGGCCCACAATGGTTGCAAGCTATACTTTCAGCAGGCTGGGGTCAAGGGGTAGGTTTTCTGGGCACCACATTTGGCCCCTTTGGAAGGCAGCTAGCCTGATGTCATCATAAAATAATTTTGATCAGGGCGCTTCATGGAAGGGTGCAGGGACCCTAGCAGAAGGTTAGTGTATTAGTTTCCTATTGCTACTGTAACAAATGACCACAAACTTAGTGGCTTGAACCAACACATTTTTTTTTTCTTATAGTTCCAGAGGTCAGACAGAAGTAACAAATGGGTCCACAGGACTGACTTCAATTTACAGGCTCTGGATGAAGATTCATCTTCTCGTTTGTTCCAGTTTCTAGGGGCCACCTTTATCTGTGGCTATGGACCCTTTCCTCTGCCTTCTGAAGTCAACGACATAACATAGTTTCTCCTCTCTGACCTCTGCTTTTGTTCCTACATCTTCTCTCTGACTGTGACCCTCTTGCATCTTGTAGAGACTCTTGTGATAATACTGGACTCACTCAAATAGTCTGGGATCATCTCTCCATCTCAAGATCTTTACTTTAATCCTTATCTTAATCATGCTATGAAAGGGAACATGTTTACTGGTTGCAGGGAAGATTAGGATGTGGACGTCTAGTAGGGGGCTATTAGTCAGCCTGCTGGAAACCAGTTCATGGTTGATGTACAATCGGCCATCTGGAGGAGATGTACTGCCCAAGCCAAAGAAGGAATCCACAGAAGAGCCCCAGAAAGAAAGGATGGGGGAGGGGACAGCGCTGGCTGTCCTTTGGTCATTCTGAGGGCACGGAATTCAAGTGACACACAAACACACAAAGTGCCCCCTTTCTAAAACCTTGTATCCCCTTGGACATGTTTCTTGAGGGCCAAAATTTTATCTGGCAAATAGCAGAAGAGGTATACTAAATGGTGGTTTTAACCTATGGGAACAAAATGATGTAATGATCAAAAAAGCCTGGGAAACAATGAGGCCTATTCAAGATTTTATCATGATGTAGAAAAATGAATCAGTGAACAGAGAGAGGTCCTGAAGAAACTGAGGGAGATGAAATGAAGTTGTTTTCTGTTTATACACTTTCAACTCCCCTGGTTTAATAAACAGGCTATGTCTGTATACAGCTCGGAATTCCATCATTGGTCCGAGAGCTACTTGAAGGTAAGAGCTGGCTCCTTCATCCTTCTTCCCTCCAAGCCTGTAAACTAGGTCCGCTTGACATAAAAAGCATGACCCTTGGGAGATGGTCAGGAACCATATGCTACTAGGAGATAGGTGCCAAGTCCATTTGGAAGTTTTCCACTTCTCTCTTCCCAGTGATATCAAGGCCGCTCAGTTCCATGAGCAGTTTATGCCTTCAGAAGCCTCTACATGAAGTGATGTAGACATTCACCCACAGCACATGCAGGTAATAGAGAAAAGGGGCCTCAGAATTCAGAATAAACATGACCCTGGTTGCTGGCATCAGCTCCCACTTGGTTTGACTCTGTCAGAAATAGTCTACATCATGGGTGGCTAGTGAGCCATTCCAGCTTGTCACCAGTGGGCAGAATAATGACACCTTGAATTAATTTATGTGATGAACCAAGAGGTGCGTATATTCACACTTCTGCAGTTCACCTGTATTTGTCCCCATTGAGGAAGTTGCTGTCAGGAGCCTTGGGAGGCTAGAGAGGTTAATGATGAAGAGTGCAGAGTCTGCAGCCAGACTCACCTGGATCGGAATTCTGGTTTGTCCGCTTAATACCTGCACAACCTTGGGCAAGTTAACCCAGGCTGGGGTCTCAATTCCCTCTTCTGCTAAATGGGGAAATAAGAAAATCCACACAAAATATTTAGTACAGTGCCTGGCACACAGTCAATACTCAAAATAACTAAGTCTTTCTTGCTACCATATATTGAATGGTGCAGGGTAGGCACTCAATAAATAATGATTTGATGAATTAGTAAGTAAAGATGACTTTTTAAAAAGATTTATTTATTTGGGGGGGGAGGAGACAGGGTGTGGGGAGGGGCAGAGGGAGAGGGAGAGACAGACACAGATTCTGCTAGTAATAGAGTCCGATGTGGGGCTAAGTATCAGGACTCTGAGATCACAATCTGAGCCAAAATCAAGAGTTGGATGCTTAACTGACTGAGCCACCCAAGCACCCCTGTAAAGATGACTTTCTAACTACACTTCTCTCCCCCTGTTTCAAATCCTTCCAAGACATCTTACTTTACAGGGGTAGAGCAGCTATCTGTGGATTCTATGGTCATCTCTGGTTTCCAAAGCCACTCTGGCCCCATCTGCTTCCAGGAGAAGGTGGCTGTGGTGGGTGGGTGGGTGGGTGGGGGATGACGAGGTGGGTATTAAGTGAATCTGAAGGGAAGAAAGGGGATATGAAGTGAAGAGGAAGGAGAGGGAGGCTGAGGGGTTGGTGAGTTCGTATTTTTCCCTCAGGACCAGATTCCCTCCCCTCCCAGCTCCTTCCTGCTTGCAGCAGGCTCCATATTCAGACCCCAGCCCACCAACCCTTCTTCCTCAGTCATCCTCCCTGGAGAAACTCAGCACAATGGATGGAGAGTCTCAAGTCTTGGCTCTGGCCACTCCTCAGGGAAATAGCTGATGCCCAAGGGTACAAGAAGATGGTGGCCATCTGTCATTCAGTTCTGCAATCATGATTTCCCTTGCTTGAGCCTTAGTTTTCCCATCTGACAAATGAGATGGTGGGATTACACTGTCTCTTCTGACTTCACTCTGCTCTGCTCTGACTCTAGGATTTGGCTTCTGAGCCCTCTCTGCAGGAAGTCAGCCCCTCCCTTCTCTGGCTTCCATAGTGCTTTGTTGCTCATCTGTGCTAGCCTTCATTAAGTGAGCTGTAATTGTCCCTCTGTCTCTCCCTGTCCTACTGTTATGGACTGAATTGTGTCCCTCCCCCCACCACTCAAAATTCATTTGCTGAAGCCATAGCCCCCAGTGTGACTGTATTTAGAGACAGGGCCTTTCGAGAGGTAATTAAAGTCAAATGAATTCATGGGTTGGGACCCTAATTCCATTGTATTGGTGTTTTTATAGAAAGAGGAAGAGACAACAGATATCTTTCTCTCTCTTTGTGCACGCACGGAGAAAGCAGCCACCTGGAACCTAAGGAAAGGGCTCTCACCAGAAACCAACCCTACATGGGCTTTTCAAGTCTCCAGAACTGTGACAAAATAAATGTTTATTGTTTAAGCCCCTACTCTATGGGATTCTGTGGGCAGACAGAGAAGACTATACCTGTTCTCCCAGTCCGCAGGCTTCCAGAAGGCAGGGAATACATTCAGTCTAGTTAGGGTGTTCCCAGATGCATACATCCATGTACACACACCACACATATTCCTTCCTGTAGATTATTGCTGAGTGAATGAAAACATATAGTCGGAAGGCTGATTTTGGTAAAATATACAGGAAATAATCTGTCTTTAGCTAAGACCCTCGAGAGACTAAACTGCAACTTGCAGCTGGGTGTCTAAACCTAGCTGTGAATGGGATGGTAGGAGGGGGGACCTGGGAGTGAAGCTAGAGGGCTTGTGTTCAAGCCTTGATTCTTCACTTACTAGCTGGGGAATTGGAGCAAGGTCCTTAACTGCCTGGACCTCAATCTTCTCCAGTGTGAAGCAGGCGCAACACCACCTGTCGCCGAGTAGGTATTAAATGGTGTGTGACACTACCATGTGCTCACACGCAGGACCGCCCCACTAATGGGAGCTATCTTATATTAGTAGTAGTATTAGTGGTTCCTATTCCTTCCATTATTTAACACGTGTTTGTGGAGCATCTACTAACTCGAGGAGCATTTGTCCGAGAGTCTACGTGACACGGGGCATAAGGCTTGTATACAAGATCCCACTGAGTCCCTGGACAACCGACGGGCTAGCGGGAGCGCCTGTCCCCCGAGGTGCAGCCCCCACTCGGGGTCACAGAGCCAGGGGAAGGACCCCGGAACAGGTGCTCTGGCCCGGGAAGGGAGGCGCGGGCTGCGCTGCGGCCTCTCCTTCCTCCGCTCTGGGCGGGGGGGAGCTGCCGGCGCCGCGAGGCCCCCCGTGCGCACCCCGAGGCCCGCGGGCGGCTGCGGGGAGCGGCCGAGCACGTCTCCGCGGTCCACAAGGCGCCGGGCATGCTCCGCGGTGAACCTGGCCCATTTAGACACTCGGCCCTAATTGCGGCGAGCAGGAGCCCCGGCACCCGCGCGGGGCGGATGTGCCTCGGCGTCGCCCGGCCCAATTGCTCCCACTTATCCCGGCGTCGCCGGCCGGGTGGGGAGCGCGCCTCGGGGAAGCGCCTGGGTCAGCCGGCCCGCGGCGGGGCTGCGGGATCGATGGCGCCCCCGCCCCAGCTCCAGGCCGCGATCAATCGGCCGCCCCGCCCTCCCGCCGCAGCCTAGAGGCCTCTGCGCACCGCCGGCGGGTCGATGCGTCTCCAGGGCGCGACCTGGGTCCCCGCGGGGCCCCGCAGCCTCCCTGGGCGCCCCCGTCGGGCAGACACTGTGGCCCCCTCCCAGGCCGGCTCTGCCCCGCTCCGCGGCAGCCCTGCGCGGGGGCTGCGGGGGCTGCGGGGGTGGGGGGAGGGGGCTGCGGGGTGCGCCCGGGACGGGGCTCCGACGGGCAGGAGCTGCCCGCAGGGTCTCTGCCCGGCTCCCCTTCCCTGCTCCTCACGCCTCTGGTGCCCGGCCACCCCTGTCCCTCACTTCTCCGTCTTTCTCTTGCCTGCAGGTCGTCTCACTTCTCTCTCTCATCTTTAGGCGCCCCCCCCCCGCCCCCGCTTCTTAGCCATCTTATAACCCTCCCCTGGGTGTTTTCTGGGCCACCAGCGCGCACTCTGTTCCCCGCCCCTCCCCTTCCTTCCTCTGCTTCCTACGTGCTTGTTGGGGTCCCTTCCACAATCCATGGGGGCCACTCCCTTCCGTCCCCTACTCTCTCTCTCTCTGTCACCCTCTCCTGGCTTTCCTGCAAATACATTTCAGAGCCCGTCCCCATGTCGCCCCCACCTCATTTTAATACTGCCTGATTGACTCCAAGGCTGTAGCCAGCCCCCCAGGCAGGTGCGGGTCCCAGGCATTGGGTAATTGCTTACTAGAGGGTGGGAAGAGCCTCTCAACCCTTCAAGTAGAATCAGGATAATGTCAGCAGAATTAAACTCGGGCCCTCTAATTACCCCCTCGGCTCACTATTAATGTTTTCATTTGAGCTCACGTTGAATGAGTCTTTGTCAGAAAATCAGCGACACCCCTCTGCAGGCAGCCTGAGAAGTGCAAAGAACCCAAATGGCAGGAGAGAGCTTTTTTGTTTAGAGCGCCCAGACCTTTGACAAATAACCCCATGGCTATCTTCCCCCATTCCCTCATTCTCTTGCTTCATAAGTTGATAAAATGAGGTGTCCCAAGGGTGTGGAATGGGTACCAGAATAGGGAGTGGGAGGTACCCGCTCTCCCCCCACCCAGAAGCCACACCAGCTTCCCCAACGTTATCATCTTCCAAAGGGTTCTGTGCACCCCCATCAGAAAAGTAAATATCTGCTACAATAGGATGTCCTGCTTGCATTAATTCATTAGGTTAAATCCCTGGCTCCTAATATGTCCACCTTTAAAATCTTAAAACACTAAGCTAAAGCTGCTGGATCCTCTACAGCATTCCACTGCCTGTACCCGCATGGCTTCCTAACCTTAGCCTGGGTTATTTCTGACTTTGTTGAAAAATTAGCCAAAATGGGGAAGGAACCACAATATTAGTGGTTAAAAACATAGTTAAAAAGAAGAACTGTAGTGAGTGAACTTCCCAGCCACCACCTCTTCCCCCCTTACCCCCTTTCCTCTCCTAGTTCTAGCTGGACTTCAGGAGTACCTATCACAATAGGAGCAGTGAGCCAAGAGGATCCTGCCTCACTTTTACAGAAAAGCCTCAAAATTAGACTTTTGATAGCATGTTCTGATAGTCTGCTGTAAATTCATGTAGTAACTTAGTGTGAATTGCAGAAAGGCCTCTCTTCCACACGACACTTTACTGCCAGCTGTTAGAAAATTGTCACGAAAACCATACAAATCGACAGTAGCTCTGAGGAGAATGGTGCCCTCGGAGGCCTGGCTCGCAGTCAGAGGCCCACCCACAGCACTGTAAAAGCACACTCATCCCACAGGACGAAACGTGTGCAACCGTTAATGGAGCACACAGCTGGCAGTGCTCTGTGAATTAATGTTTTCAATCAACTCTGTATTTATCTTGTGATTAACATCATTATACTGTATTAGTTTCTTTGTGTGGAAACATTTGCTTGTTGGAAGTATACATGAAGAATATCTTATTATTTTTATAACTGTCTTTTGGCATTAGTACTTTTAACTCAATATACCAGAACTCTCACAAATGGACTTAACCTGACCTCTGGCCTCTCAGGGTTCCTGGGAGCCATTCCTTATTTTGGAGAAGACCAGCTCCCATCTCCGCCCAGTATTTTGGCTGGAGAGCCACTTTTTCCCAATTTTTAGCCCAGGAAGTTCTGGCTGGGATGGGTCTGGACAAGCTGGCCAGCCAGAACATTGGATTCCCCTTGGGAGGGCTTGTGACTGAATTTTCCCACTGAGATAGAATTTCAGAGCTTCTTTTAGACTGCTGGGGGAGATTCTCCACTGCGTTCTTCTCCCCTGGGGACTGCTAAGGCCTTGGGTTCCTCGTAGCCATTTTGCTACCATGAAGCGAAAGGTAGGTAAGCTGAGAATCAATCCAACACAGAAGACCAAGGGCTGGAGAGGGAGAAGTATCAGTCATTCCTGCTGTGGATTTAGGCTGGAGAATTCTCCCTCTAGCCCGAAAGAGAGTGCTGGGAAGGAATTTAGAAATCAGAGTTCAACGTCTCATTTTATAAAAGGAGAAACCAAGGCCTAAAGACCAGGAAGCTGGAAAGAGTAAGAGCCAGCCTGAGAATCCAGTACTCCTGTTCCTTTGTGCACAGAACGTCTGGCCTGATGGCCATGGTGGAGAAAAAAGCAGACTGTGGAAATTAAGATTTTTAATTAAACTAAAATAGTTAGACATTATTATTAGTATTTTGAGCAGCTCTTACATTCATACAGAGCCAGGCACTGCGCTAGGCATTGTGGGTGCAAAAATGAACTCTGTCGGGTATAGGAATTCCTGGGTTTCTGGAAAGGGTTGTGCAGGTTGTACACTGCCCAATGCTAGGAGCAACAATAGACACCTTCGCTAGCATCGTGTAGTACACAACAGTATGGCAGCTCCAGGGAGCCCAATAAATAGTTGTTCCTGACTGTTGTCAGCCTCGTTTATGGGGTTGCAGAAGAAAATGAGACCATGCCGTGCCCTGTAGGAGTTTGCTCTATCACTTGGGCATCTGTCTGTACAGTCCACTTGCAGGAAGAGCCCTTCACAAGCTCTAATTCCCTGACTTTAAAAACAATGATAAGAGTGCCAGGGGCACATGAGGAGAAGCTATCTCATGTCCTGCTGAATGCCAAGCTTTCTTAATAATTTTAGGTGATTGGGAAGAGGGGGATGGTGAGTGTGGAAGCCAGAGGGGAACTGGTGGAAGAGAAATGCTGTGGCCAATTAGCTGAAATGTTGCAGTCAGCGCAGCCCCAGCCTGATGGGCTCATTAAGCCACAGAGTTCCTTGTCAGTTTTTGGTTGTAGTCAAGAGCAGATGTGGACCTTCTGCCTGGCATGTGTGTCCAGTCACGTGCTTCTGTGTGTGCAGGGCTGCCTGTTTCTCCCAGCTCCCCCGGTGTCCTCCCCTTCTGCCCCCCTGGAGGGTCTGTGGCTTAGGCTGACTGTTCCGCCCTGAAGTCTTTCCTAAATACCAAATGATTTCTCTGCACGCGCAGATTATATTTTCCCTTTGAAAGTTTAATCTGAATGCTCAATGTTCAGTTGCCAAGGGCTGTGAACTAATTTCTCCTGTCATTGCCACTTGGTGAAAATGTCATCATTAGTAAGGCAGGAGATGCTAAAGAAAGGGAAGAAGAGGGTGGGCAGGAGGGTCCCAGACCCTCCCAGAGACTCCTAAATGCCACAGCAATTAGAGACCCAGAGCCAGGGGTCCGGGGAGGAAGCAGCCCACGCGGGAGTCCAGGTGTGGGCAGTGGGGGAGGGATGCTCGGGGGGCTGACAACTTGGCCCTGTTCCTAGGTGGAGCAGGCTTTCTTGGGCTGGCATGCCCTGGGGACAGGCAGCCGGAGTCCTGGGTGACCTCTGTAATGAGAAACATTCCTAAACAAGAGTTCTGCCTTTTGCAAAATCACTGTTCACTCTGTGACCTGGTGTGGCTTATATAAGGGTCCTTGCAAGAGTGACTCCTTGCAGCCGGGCTGGAGAGACTTTGCGGACAAATGTGCCTGCTGCCTGTTACTGGCTAAGTTAAAACTCAGCCCCCTGCCAGGGTAAACTCAAAGCTGAGTCCACAGTCAGACCTGTGACGTCTGGTCATGTTCATTTTTCGATTCCTCTTAAATTGTTTTTGTAGCTCTCTGTTACATTTTATGTGATTTTCTTTTGTTTAAAAATATATGTGAAATAATTTAAAAAGCACTGAAAACGTAACTGATACCAACTGGCTTCCCCTTGTCTCCATCCACGACACACACACTGTTCTGATTTCTTTATGCTAAATTTCATGTTACTGGGTATTCTGCTGGGGAGTGAACAATTTACAAACCTAGCATGGAAAAAAATATTGAGTACTTACAGTGTTTGCCAAGAAATGCGCTGGACACTTCCATAATTATTTCTTGCATTTGATACTCATTAACAGCCCAATAAGGGAGGCCCTATGGTCTCTACTTTTCAGATGAAGCTCCAGAATGATCAGTGATGTGACCCAGGGTTCGCAGTGCAGAAAATGGCTGAGCTAGAGTTTGATCCCAAGAGTAACTGACTTCTAGTGCTCTTTGTGTTATTTATACCATGTTTCCTGTTAGCAAATTGGAATCAGAGCTGTTTTGGTTGACTCTCCCTCTCTGGGCCGTAGTGCCTTCATCTGTGAAATGGGTATAATGTTCTGGGTCCTGCCTCCCTCACCAGGTGGTTATGAAAAATAAACTGGATAGCACATGGACAAACTGGTAACAAAGGAGCGTTCACAGTGTGAGGAACATTACTGAGGCATTTAGAATATTCCCAGCATCTTCCTAGTAGCCCAGGGACCGCTGGCCACCATAATTGTGACCTGGAGCACCAGCTGCGGCTAGGGTTTATTTTTATTTATTTATTTTTTAATTTTTTTATTGGAGTTCAATTTGCCAACATATAGCATATCACCCAGCTCATCCCGTCGAGGCTGGGGTTTAGAGGTGCAAATCCAGGACTGAAGAAGCATGGTGGAGGGTTGGAATCATCTTTCTCTAAAACTTGTATCCTCTCATCCACTGCATAAAAAATGATTCTGCTTTCAAAACTTGATTCTTCTTCTCCCCTCTCCCCTCCCCAGGAACAGAAATTATGTTTCTGCTGCTCAGTCTGCCTTCAGACCTTCCTACTACCACCATTCAAAGCTCATGGGCTGTGTCCCTTCTTGGACCTCTCATGGAGGAGGGGCATGAGACCCTTGGTGCCTGGCTGGTAAGCCCTGTTCAGATGTTCCCTGACACCTGGATCTTGTCATGAGCCAGGTGGTAGGTGGGCTTCTTGGGGGTTAGCACCACCATCAGAGCCAGGCCTCAAACTGCCTCCTGGTCAGGGCAGCCATCAACTCCAAATGAACAAGTAGAGCAGTGGCCAGGATCCTGGAGACCAGTGGCTGGTTCCAAAGCTGCCCTGGAAAGATGCCAGGAATGTATTTTGAACAATTACTTTGGCCTTTGCTTGCTCCTACTGCTGTGAGCAGCTCCTGAGGTACCCAGCCAAGGCCCCCATCAAGCCAAGACTTTTCATTAAGCAACACTCTCTTCACTTCCTGGCTCACATCCAGAGAACTAGCAATTTATTTTGCCATGTTGAATGCAGAGTTCAGGGTTCCCAAGCTTGCCTTCAAACCCAGGGGCCTACCCTGCCTTCTTCCGGATGCCCTACTCAGCATCTTTGCCTCTAGAGCACTCAGCTCAAATACTCACTCTCCAAAAATGGAGCAGAAGGGAGCAAACAGAAGTGGCTGCTCATTTGAAATTCCCTAAGAAGTCAGGATCTTTTCACCTAGATACAGGGTGGTCTGTGGGATTTCCATTTGCTCTGGGATGGATGCCTGAGTCACAGCCCTGGACCCCTGTGGTCACTCAGACGACTCCCATGAGGCACCTTCTATGGGGTGAGACCTCAGCTTGTTGCTAGGACAAAGCAACCTTTGCCTTGAAGGAGTTTCCAGCCCCACATATTCCTGGAGAGTCAGAAATGGGGGGCCCACTCTCGGGAACTAACTCTGTAAAGGAGGAACAGTTGGGAAGCAGGAAAGTAGGATGACATCTTTCTTTTATGCCAAATTTACAAAGGATATTTCTTTCCCTCATTATCTCATTCAACCTCTCAATAATTCTGTGAGTCATGAGGGAAGAAATTGATCCCCATTTTAGGAAACTGAAGGTCAGAGAGGCCAAACTGGTCTTTCCAAAATCATATACACAACTGAGAGAATTGAAGCCAAGACTCAAATGTATTCATTTGGCTCCCAGTTCAACCAGTGCCTGCTTCCAAGGATCAGTGATTTTCCTGGATATTTTATAAGTGACACATGTTGTTGGAGGTGTTTGGAAGGTAGAGAGAGCCTCAGGGTAAGGGTAGTCCAGGCAGGCTTCTTGAAGGAGTGGGCCTGGCCTGGGCCCTGGGCAAAGGAGAGAATTTGGCCAGGTACAGGGTGGATGACCTCTCAAGGTTGCTCCCTGCCCAAGGTTTCTCTGATTCTGTAGGATCCAGATGCCATTTCCACCCCCTCTCCACCTCTCTCACGAGGGACCGAAAGGCTTGAAATTAAAAAGTCATCATCTGTTGGAACAAGGCAGCTTCGGGCCCTGGGGCCAGGCCGATGAGGACCATACTTGACGGTGCCTGTTCACAGCCTGCCTGGGCTGAGGGGATGGGAAAGTCATTACCATCTGGCTGCTGAGCCAGACTAGTCAAAGGAAGGACACAGTGGCTTGGCTGGGGTCACTGTCATCCGGCTTCAGGCTGGAAGCTACATCCGGGGCTGTCTCGTACCATCGCTCTACTTCATGCCACTTCTTTCCAACTGCTCCCAGACCCACGTCCCAGTCTCGGCCTGGGCCTGGGGAGAATTATTGAGGAAGTCTGTAGAAAAGGAAGGGGAAAGACAACACATAGATCTTTTCACTTACATGAGAGAAATTTCCATAGCTTTTGCTTTGACCTTCATGTGATGATGGTTTCCTGAGTTTCTACTCTGGGCTAGGTTCAGTGTCTGTGCTGGAGGTGCTGAGATAAGTCGGACACTATCTTTTCCTTTGTTAGGTAGCATTGGGGAAAGCTGTACAGAGGAGGTAAAATTTCTTTAGGGTCTAAGCAGAAGTTAGAAGTTAGTTAGTAAGTCATACTTGGAGGCATGGAAGTGAGTGGAGGAGAGTCTGGCTGTATGCCATGCCAAGAAGATTGGAGTTTTATCCCACAGATCCTGTTTGGAAACAATAGGGATTAGGTGAGTATTATAATTTTCCAAACTGACCATTGGAATACAGTTAAAAAATGTAGGAATGTGGACAAGATGATTTCGAAGGTTCTATCCATCTCTGTGGTTCTAAGCTTGTTTTCTAAGTCCCCTGTCTTCCTGGAAGCCTTCCTAGTTATCTATCCCAACAGCTACTTTCCTCATCTATATGATCATAGTATGTCCTGTATGACCCACTCACACAGTACCTGTCAGGCATTCCATTTGTTTACTCATTCAGTCACCAAATATTTATTCTCTACTATCTTTATGAGGGGTACATTGTTAGGTTTTGTGGATAAAGACGAACAAGATGGACATCACTCCTACTCCCATGAAGCTTATGGGATAGCAGCAAATAACTACAGAAGTAAGGAAACTTATAGGCATTATAAGAATATGTAATGAGGTGACATGCTCGCTTCCAGAGGGTAGGGGATCAAAGATGACTTCTCCAAGAAGTGTTGTTATTGTTGTTTTTCCAACTGAGAGTAAAAGGTAGGTAGAAGTAGGAGGAGAGGGCAGGTGAGGAACTGACGGAAGGGCAGTGTGGCTGATGCATGGTGAGAGCTCACGACTGCAGAAGTAGGTTGAGTAGGCCATTAGAAGGATTGTGGAGTTTATCTTGGGGCAACAGGGAGTCATTGAAAAGTTTGGACATGATGCATTTTTACAAAGATCACTCTGATTACAGTGGGAGAGAGGATAGGAGGGGCAAGACAGCAGAGTATGTAGGAGGCCAGTCCAAGGAGCCAGGCTGGAATGATTGTGGTCTGGACTACATTTGTCCATGGAGATAGATGGAAGTGGACAGATTTGAGAGACATTTGTTTGGTCAGCTATGGGAAAGGAGGGAGATGGGTTTGTCCAGGACTTTTGGCTTGTGTGTACATATCACATCCCTCTAGGTGTTCAACAACCTCAGTGGCTCCCTGTCTGTAGAACAATCGATTTAGAAAAGTATAGGTACTTAATAAATGTGTTGTTTTTTTTTTTTTAAATAACACTTTAGGGGATCCCTGGGTGGCTCAGTGGTTTGGTGCCTGCCTTCGGCCCGGGGTGTTATCCTGGAGTCCTGGGATCAAGTCCCGCATTGGGCTCCCTGTGTGGGGCCTGCTTCTCCCTCTGCCTGTGTCTCTGCCTCTCTCTCTCTCTCTCTCTCATGAATGAAATAAAATCTTAAAGAAAAATAACACTTTAACTGAGTATAATTCATATATCACTCAATCACCTATTAAAAGTATACAATTCAATAGTTTTTAGTACATTCACAGGTTTATGCAATCACCAGGATCAATTTTAGAACATTTTTATCACCCCAAAAGAAACCCTGTACCTATTAGCAGTCATTTCTATTTCTCTGCTTCTTCTCACAGCCCTAGGAAACCACTCATCTATTTTCAATCTTTATGGATTTGCCTATTCTAGGTATTTCATGTAAATGGAATCCAAAGTATGTGGATTTTTCTGTCTAGCCTTCAGTTAGCATAATTTTTTTAAGTTTATCCACATTGTAGCATGTATTAATATTTCCTTCCTTTTTGCCAAATAATTGCCGATTGTATAGCTAGACTACAGTTAATTTATCTATTCATCAGTTGAGGAGCATTTGGCTTGGTTTTACTTTTCAGCTATTAGAAATAATGCTGCTATGAATACTTGTGTATGGATTTCTTTGTGGACCTACATTTTTTATTTCTGTTGAATATATACATAGGAGTAGGACTGTGAGGTCCTATGGTAACTCTGTGTTTAACTTTTTGAGGAATTGGCAGACTATTTTCCAGAGTGGCTGCACCATTTTTCATTTCTACCAGTTGGGTATGAGGGTTCCAATTTCTCCACATTCTCACCAATGCCTGCTCTTTTCTATCTTTTCGATTACAGCCTTTCCAGTGGATGTGAAGGATCTCACTGGGGTTTTGATTTGCATTTCTCCAGTGCTAGCAATGTTGAGAATATTTTCATGTGCTTTTTGATCATTTGCATATTTTCTTCAGAGAAATGTCTATTCAGATTCTTTGTCCATTTTTTTTTTTTAAATTTGGCTCCACACCCAGAATGGAGCCCAATATATGGGGCTTGAACTCCCGACTCTGAGATCAAGACCTGAACTGAGATCAAGAGTCCCATGCTTAGCCAACTGAGCCACCCAGGTGCTCCTCTTTGTCCATTTCTAAGTAGGTTTTTTGTCCTTTTATGAAGTTGTAATAGTTATTTATATATTCTAGGCACACATTCCTTATTGTCTATATTATTTTGAAATATTTTCTCTCATTCCATGGGTTTCTTCCACTTTCTTAGTTGTATTCTTAAAAGCACAAAAGCTTTTAACTTTGAAGAAATTCAACTGATTTATTTTGTTGTTTTTGTTGTTGCTTATACTTTCATTGTCATATAAGAAACTATTGCCTACTCTGAGGTCACTATGACTTATACCTAGGCTTTCTTCTAAGACTTTTATAGTTGAGCTCTTATATTTAGGTCTTGATCCATTTCAAATTAATTTTTGAATAAGGAATGATCTAAGTGTTTAACTTCATCCTTTTGCCTATGGATATCCAGTTGTCCTGGCATCATCTATTTAAGAGATTCTTCTTTCCTCACTGAATGGTCTCAACACCCTTGTCAAAAATCAATTAGCCATAGATGGATGGGTATATGGACTCTCAATTTTATTGCATTGGTTTATAAATGTATTCTTATATTAGTACCACACTCTTCTGAATACTGTAGTCTTGTAATAAGTTTTGAAATCAGGAGTGTGAGTTCTCCAACTTTATTCTTTCTCAAGATTGTTTTGGCAATTTGGAGCCCGTTACAATTCCATATGAATTTGAGAACCAGCTTTCCCATTTCTACAAAAAAAAAAAAAAAAAGGCCCCTGCAGTTTTGATAGAGATTGTATTGAATCTGTAGATTGCTTTGGACAATACTAACATCTTACTATTGTCTTCCAATCCATGAGCATACGATGTCTTTCCATTTATTTTTCTTTACATTTTGTTTTGTGGTGTTCAGGTATAAATTTTGTATTGCATCTATTAAATTTATTTTGAAGTATTTTATTTTTAATGCTATTTAAATGAAATTGTTTTCTTAACTTCATTTTCAGAGTGTCCTTTGCAAGAGTAGAGAAATACAGTTGATTTTTGTATACTGATCTTGTATCCTGCAAACTTGTTAATAATTCTGAAAGTATTTTTAGTGGATTCCTCAGGATTTTCTATGTATAAGATCATGTCATCTGGAAATAGAAATAGTTTTACTTATTCCTTTCCAATCCAGATGCATTTTATTCCATTTTGTTTTTTTTTTTTTTTGAGTTTATAATATTTTATTTTTTTATTTTTTTTTTTATTGGTGTTCAATTTACTAACATACAGAATAACACCCAGTGCCCGTCACCCATTCACTCCCACCCCCCGCCCTCCTCCCCTTCTACCACCCCTAGTTCGTTTCCCAGAGTTAGCAGTCTTTACGTTCTGTCTCCCTTTCTGATATTTCCCACCCATTTCTTCTCCCTTCCCTTATTTTCCCTTTCACTATTATTTATATTCCCCAAATGAATGAGAACATATAATGTTTGTCCTTCTCCGACTGACTTACTTCACTCAGCATAATACCCTCCAGTTCCATCCACGTTGAAGCAAATGGTGGGTATTTGTCATTTCTAATAGCTGAGTAATATTCCATTGTATACATAAACCACATCTTCTTTATCCATTCATCTTTCGTTGGACACCGAGGCTCCTTTTTGTAATCAAATTGCCTTGGCTAGACCCTTCAGCATAATGGTGAATAGAAATGGTGAGAGTGGACATCTTTATCTTGTTCCTGGTAATGTTTTTTTTTGAAGGAAACTGAATTAAGATGGCAAGTTTCTTGAAAGCAGCTTAAATGAAAAACAACCAGAGAAAGAAAACTCTTAGTAAAACAAAAAACAAAGATGATACTTCATAGCCATCCACATTCTACTCTGGAAGTTTTATGTACCCTAAGATCTCTCCATTATGATGCCTCAGTGTTCAGGGATAGCAGAAAATGTATTTTCCCAAAACAATGGAAAATGTAATGCATGGCCCAGATGCCCCTTCAAGGAAGGACTTGTTGCTCAGCTGCTGGGAATACAGTCAGCAGATGGCCTCCAGAGATCAGCTTTTTCAGAGACTATCTCAGCTGCCCTGCCCAAGGTCACACTTCTTTTCTGGTTGACTCACATCCAATGACTCATTTGATGTGGGAATGTAAATCCATGATCATCTTGCTCCAAATCAGGACAACTCTGAAGATCACTTCAGCTCCAGAGCTTCTGGATATGTAGGCTTGGCCAATACTGTTGTTGGATTCACACGATAGCTCAATTTCTCCCTCTGCCCACTCCTGCTTCTTTCCTCTCCCTTCCACTGGTGCTGGTCCCAAAGGTGCTCCTTTATGAACATTACACATACCAAACTCCATATCAGAGTCTTGGCGAATCCCACTTGCAGAACTCATGTCTGCTTGTTTCTATGTTGACAGGACCCAAAACTCAAGTACTTACAGGGAGGTGTGTCCTAAGAATAACATTCGTTTGGAGATTTAAATAATTTTGTTTTTACATGTAGGCTCTGGGCTATTTCTCCTTGGAGAGCCAGTAATAACAGTTTATATATTTCTGGAGTGATTATACATTTTATACATTTCTGGGGTGATTTCCCAAGTAGCTGTTAAAAGCTGGATGTGTAATCTTTCCCAGGATACTAACTAAGGAGTGATTATCCCAGGATGGTAGTTTCTAGTCCAGGTAGAGTTGATAACTTTGTCCTGATAAATGCTATTTTTTTTTTATCAACTCTGGGTATAGTAGGCTGAAAAATGGCCACACAAAGTTATCAGAACTCAATCCCTGGAACCTGTAAATGTTATCCTCCCAAGAGGTCTTTGCAGATGTGATTAAATCAGGGGTCTTGGCATGGGGAAATGATCCTGGATATCTACGTAGACCCTAAATCCAATCATAAATATCCTAAGAAGCAGAGGGAGATTTGACACAGAGGGGGGAGGCAGTGTGATCATGGAGACCAAGGTTGGAGAGATGTGACCACAAGCCAAGGAATGCAGGCAGCCACCAGAAGCTGGAAAAGGCAGAAAACAGATTCTTTCTTAAAGACTTTGGAGGAAGTGTGGGGCTACTAGCACTCTGATTTTGGCCCAGTGAAACTGATTTTGAATTTCTGGCCTTCAGATCTATAAGAGAGTAAATTGTTGCTGCTTTAAGGCACCAACTTTGTTGTAACTTTTTTTTTTAAAACTTCAGTTTTATGAAGTGAATGCATTAGATTTTACCTGTGCTTTCCTCTATGAAAAGTTTCTATACCCCTGAACCAATATTGAAGACAGGGAGAACAATATCAATAATAACTCCAAACATCTTACAGAGAAGATAGCTCTACTGTTGCCTGGCCCAAGGTCCTTCTAGCAACTATGCTGAAGGGCAGAAGATATGGATGTGTATCTTCCTAATTCAGGTACAGGTTGCAGCTAAACCCATGGGGACACCACAGGTGTGGAGGCTCTGCAGGATGCAGGCTCATTTTAACTCTTTTTCAAATAACTTATATTTCCTCTTATGACTAGGAAGAGTTGAGTTCACCAAGGCAGAGTGAACTAGATTATGCATTGCATCTTCCTAATCTCTTCCTTTATTTGCATGTATTTTGTTTCCTTGTTACAGCATTATCATAAACCTGGGAACCTATTTCCAGGAAATTGAGTGATGTAAGAGTGGCTTCGATTTAAAGAACCTTATTTTACTTGGTCAAATCCAACTGTGATCCTGGGACCTTGGCTGCCTTCATTATTGGCAAACATTAGGCATTTCCTCCCCTTTTATGTTTATTTTTATACTCAAGGTTTTGTTGACCTGTACAGTTTCCCCTCAATTTATTATTTAACTTATTTTATTTCTATTAGCCTTGATAACTTCCTTTATTCTGATATAATAGATTCCCCATGGATCGGTACTGTTAACACTTTTCATCAATGACAGTGAAGGTCTGCTAACAAATCCACAGATGATACAAAGGTGCAAGGCAGAACTTTCCAATTCAAATTGGGTTGAGAGAAGCAAGATTTATAGTTTTTTCATGATTTTGAAAGAGATATCTAAACCAACATATTGAAACAAAACAGAAAGAAATGTAAAATCATACATTTAGTTTTAAAATAATCAATTGTATGTGTAAAAAGAAGGGCAAGACCTTTCATTTTCCAAATGAAAGCCATTTATGTAAGAAAGATCCAGAGGATTTAGCTGAGCACAGGCTCAATATGAGCCAGATGAGCCAGTTGTGTGATGTGCCTGCTAAAAAGCCTGCACAGTTGTAGGCTGCATTAACAGGAGTATATAGTGACGAGACTGAGGGAGGTCATTGTGTTTGAGACCAGTCAGGTTGCATATGGAGTTGTTTTCTTTTCTGGTGTAGGAGGAAGATAATAAAGGATTTGAAGCATGAAGAATGGTTGAGGAATCTGGAATAGCTGTCCTGGAGAAGAACAGACCAAAGGCGGGCAAATTATGTCTTCAGATACCCGTGGGGCCACTCTGTGGAGGAGATGCAGCTCAGGGCAGCCCTGGGATCAGGGCTGGAAAGGTCTTACCTCATCTGAGGAAGCAAAATTAGAGCCATCTAGCAAAAGGACAAGTTGCTCTGAGCTCTCCGGAGTCTTCATTTTGGTGTAGAGGGAGGATGAACATCTGTCAGGAATGCTCTGGAAGCATTTCCAAATTCATTTCCTGAATTGGAAAGAAATTGGACCAGATGAGCTCCTTTCGACTGACAGTCCTTGGTTCTTTGAAGTCCACTCAGGCCTCAGATGAATTGTGTGAGGTAGTCAGAGTGGTGATGTGATTTTTGTTCCAAAGATAAGGGTTGAAGTGGCTTGTCGAAGAATTGCAGAGGTGTGGCTGAGCCAGGAACAAAACTCAGGTTAACTGACTCCTAGCCCAGGGCTCTTTCCACAAGACTGAGGTTGGCCCAGAAAAACTGTTGGAAACCTGTAGAGAGGAAAATTAGTTTTTATTTTATGCCTGCTGTGAAAGTCTTGGCCAAGAACCAGGAGCCTCTGCTGGGCCAGGTCTAGGGAAGTCCCAAGGGTCTTCTGGGGAGGGAGCTGCCACTGGCCTGACTTTCTGAAATTCAGGTTTGCTCTGTCCATTCTCTGCCTCCATTTTCCTAGCTGCATACACCTTGATGAGCAGTAAAATCAGTGATCTATTTCATGCCATCTTTCTGAGGATCAGGGCATCTGAGGGGCCAGACCAAAAGGATCAGGCATTTGCTTTTTTGCCCAAACTGAATGCATTTCCCATCCTTCTTTACACTTCTTTGGCCTTGTGAAAAGCAAACCTGACTCAGCTGCATCTTTTTTTTTTTTTTTTTCATCTGGTCAGTTCCTGGTAGGAATTGTCCCTTGCCTGGGGAGAGAAATCTCAGCAAAATGGGAAAGATGGGTTACAGGTAGGAGAGCTAGAGGCAGGGAGACCAGATGAGGTCTTAGGAAGGACCACTTAGGTTGGAATGAGTTGAGGGGGCGAAGAGAAGGAGGTAGAATTGGGAAATATTAAAGATGTGCCCCCTGACTAATTCCAGGTAATGTCCCTAGTGACTCGAAGGATTAAATGTTTAATAGTTGCCCAAGGGGAGAATGTTCGACCCCATCTGTCCACCTGATGGTGGCCATATCCGTCACTTGGCGGCCTTGGCTATCTCTGCCTCAGTGTCACTTTGGTTGGTCTTTCTGGAAGGGATGTCCTTCATGGGAAAGACTGTTTGTGGCATTCTGTTGACCAAGAAACAGCTGGCTGAGAGTCGGCCTTCATGTTGAGTGCATGTACGTTGACCCAGGTCTTAACCTCTCTGCCGCCTGCAGCATGCAGAGATTGTGAGAGTGCATGCAAGGGCTCTTGGCTTCTCCTTTCTCTCCCTGCTCTTTTTTTTTCCTGAAGCAAATATTTCACATTTGACTTCCAGGCTAGGGATAACCCATCCACCTCTTCCAGAAGAAAACTAAGGGTTGTCACTAGGCTGCAAATGAGCAGCTTCAATTGCTCAGGAAAAGATATTACAATTTTATCTCCTTGTACTGTTCAATAAAACATTAGTATCTCAGCATTTTTATTTAACAATAGGCAACCTTAGGCCAGTAATTATGCAACAATTATAATCATAAAAACTGTCCCCTGCTGCTCACCTAGAAACACGAATATATTAAACCAAGACTAACCATCTAAAAGGCAAGCAGCAAAGCCCCCTCATTTTTAATGTCCCTGCAGTGCACCATGGGAAGCTAATAATTCACCCTCTAATTAGTATCCCTTCTGCTGCTGTTGGTGCAAGGACAGACAAAGAGGGAGAGGCTTCGTTACAAACTCGCCTTGGTAATCTTTAAACGTCGGGATGCTCTGCGGGTTGGCTGAATGGAGGGGGCAATATGGGGTGTGCAATTAGAGGCGGGCAGGAGCGCACCTTGTCTTGGCTGAGCATTCTTGCCCTAACGAGCTCCCAGCAAGCATCCCACCAGCCTGTCCTCAAACTCTTTCCCTTTGGAGTCTTGCCATATTTCTTTTTGCCTGTCCATTATTAAATCTGGCCATGGGAAAGGGCTGGAGTGGCAGTACTGCTGGAGAGAGTAGAACGTGAAGAAGTAACAGCCCCTCTGAGTGCTGCAGTGTGTCAGGCTCTCCAGGTTGGAGCTGTTCATGGCAATGACTGTCATGCTGGATGGTAGGAAGCCAGTGGGCAGTGATGAGTGGGCTCTGAGGCTGGCTGTGTGCTCCAGAGAGGAGGGCATGTGCTTCTCCCCAAGCACCTCTGGAGTGAATAGCCTGGTGATTTACTTAACTGCTCCAGCATCTCTGACCCTAGCCCACAGCCTTCTGAGGGGTTGTGGGATCAGCTAGGGCTTCTTAAGGACTACAGAGTCCATTCTGGCTAACCCTGTCATTGTAGAGATGAAGAAACCCATGCCCAGGTCAGGAAACAGTCATCAAGAGTGACAAACACAAAGGCTTTCAAAGGCCCAAGTATCAAAGGACAACAGGGAGTGGTGGGGACAGTGGTGAGCTAGTGCTCATACACCTCAATTATAGGGGCATCTGCTACTGACTTCTAGCTGACTAGCACATTCACAGAATAGGGGCCTAGTATAGTTATATTTTGTAAGAGAAATCAGAAATATAATTTTTTTAGGTGAATTTCTTCCAACCCAACATAGCCATGTGCTTCCCGTGTATGACTTCTGGGTTGCAGCCCAGCAGCTGTGGGCCACCTAGCCAGCTGACTTGGGTTTCTCTGTGTTGAGTTCAGGATCTAATTTGGCCAGTAATAGGCTTTCCCTGCACCTTGCTTGTGTGGCCAGCTGGTCAGGCCCTCTCACCAGACACTCAAGACGGGGCTGGGAAGGAGTTGTGGAACAGCTGGGTACAATTAGGCAGCCAGGATTAAGCTCAGGTATAAAAAGATGGGGCACTTTTCTCTCCATCACCAGCTCATTAAGTTTCTTGCTATGACAGCCGAAGCATTCCCAAGGCTGGCCGAAGCCAGCTTTTTTTTTTTTCTTCAGCGGCCAGTGAGATCACCTAAGATTTGGTAATGAGGTTCTCTGACCTGTACCAGGAGGCAAGAGAGGGCTGAGTCATGGGGTCCTGGGGTTTCTGGACTGATTCAGAGCATCTCCTGCCATCCGGAGAACTGGCCTGGCCAGGGGATAAAGATAGCAGAGAGTTGAGCTAAGAGGTCAGATCAGCTTTGCTTGGAAAGGGAGGGAAGCCCCTACCCCTGTGTTAGAGCAGCCATAGCTGCCAAGCCTTCTGGTGGCGAACCTCTGTCGCCTGACCAAGAGGCATGCCTGGATCATCAGGGTGGGAAAATCAGGGGTAGAGCCAGCAGGAACATTGGCAAGGGCTTTTCTTGAGCCCAAAGGACCAGAGATTTAGAATATGTGCAATGCATTTACTCCAGCTACGAGGGACTCACTGATTCTCTTTTCCTGGGGACTCCCTAGAAGAAGGAAAATGCCTTTTATTTGGCCCTTTTGTTTTTCTCAAATAGCAAAAATGGAAACAGTACTGGAGCTTTCCTCCTGGCTTGGGGAGGAGCCTATGCCTGGAAGGATAGTACAAGCTGTGGGGGAAGCTGCTGCAGTAATTGGGTGTTAAGAGAACTAACTGCCTGGGCTCTGTGGCTGATCTTTTGGCAAGAAAAGCTGAGTGCTCAGTTCTTAGGGAGCCGGTTGTTTTGTGCTTTTTAAGCATTAAATTAAAAACATTTTACAATAGGTTTTGATTCAGGAAAACAACAGCATTGGTAGCAACGGAAATGTCTATCACATCCCTGACTTCTTGTTTTAACTATCTGCTATGCAGGGGAACAGAGGGTAACTGACATTTATGCACTCTATTAGGGCTTAAATTGTGTTTTCTCATTTGCTTTCATTTATATTGTCTTACAAGTTATATGTTCAGGATGTAGGTATTATTACCCCTATTTGCAGATGAAAACACCAAGGCCCAGAAAGATTAAGTAACTTGACCCAGGTCACAAAGCCGATAAGAGGATGGAGTCAAGTTTTGAATACATGTTAGAGAAGAATCTAACCTGTGCCCTCCCACTATCCTGGACTGTCCCTTCTCTCTTCATCTTGGAGTGTGTGTCTGAATCAGATCCCTGTCCTTCATCCCAGCCTTCCTGAATCATAATAAAAATGTGCTGGGGCACAGCTTTGTGTATATTTCTTTGTAAGATCTCACAGAAGCTCCTGATGCACACCTCTGAATGAGCGCCACTGGTTTGGAAAGAAGGACACAAGATCTGGAATCAGAAGTCCTGGCTGTGAGCTATCTAGTGCCCCTTCTCTCCTCTTAACCTGAGTTTGTCATTTTAAATTGAATGAAAAAAAAAAAAAGTATTAGTGTGGAAGATTCTCCCAGGAGTCAAATGGAATTCCATCCATGTAGGGGCTTTGTAAACTCTAGAGCTGCTATGCAGCTGTTGGCCATCTTTCTTGCAGACACACTGAGACTTGGCCCCAGTCTTTCCCTCCAGAATTATACAGGCTCAGGCTCACACTGGAACTGTTAGCCAAGAGCCCATATTTGAAAATCTGACAACTAGGCTTCTTCTTCCTGCACAGTGGTTTGTTGATGATTAAATTATTGTAAATTAGTTTTACTCGTAGTATAATAAATACCATTAGCATGACTAATCACACACCTGATTATACAACCCACTTCTCCTCCCCCAGTGTATTTTCTGCAGCCTACACCCAATAAATCCAGCATGATGTAGCTCTTGTTAGGCTTGATGAATGGTGCAAGGGGATGTTTGTTGGGTGTGTGCTCTGGTCCTCCTACAACTGGAAAGACCTTTAAATAGTGACCTTTAGATAGATAGACCTTAGACAGACCTTCCCACATACCAGGGAAGAGATGCTCAGGCCTCCTGAGGTAACAGGCTTGCCCCTACTTGTTTGATGGAGCTTCCAGGCATTATTGTCATTATTGTTATTATTTAGTGACTACTACTATCATTTGTTGAATTCACAATGAATTGGGCACTGTGTTAGACCCCTTTAAGCTCATTATTTTATTCATGGATATATTATTTCTTGCAGAAACCTCATAATATGGGGATTAGTATTCCCATTTTACAGAGAAGAGTACTGAGTCAGAGAAGTTAAATGACTTGCCCACATTACCCATCAGGAAGTGGCAGATCCAAGGTACATACTTAAGTCTGCCTGGCTCAAAAGCTTATACTTATACCACAATTCCATACTGTCTGCCCTGTGTGGAAAGAAATTTAGCTAGACTTGCTCCACAGGTAGATTTGGAGAACTCAGGGGGGTTGGTTAGTGGTGGAGATAGGTGAACCAAAGTTATGGGGAGCTGACAAGTTTGTTCTCCTCATTGTTAGTGGAGTAGGTGGTAACATGGTAATGTTGTTGGCCATAGTCCACGGTGAGTGGTGGTAGATAAGAAAAGGCAGTTCTGTGCTGTGCAGGAGATAAGATCTTAATGAGCAGATCTGCGTTCTGGTCCTAGCTCTTCCTCCTACCTTCTTTTTGCCCTTAGGCTTATCACCTAACCTGCCTGGACCTCAGCTTTCCCATCACAGGGTTGTTTTGAGGCTCAAATGAAATTAAGGTTGTGAAAGCAATTTGTAAGCTGTGAAGTAATTTCCATATGCAAAGAACTATTTTTAAGCTTTTCTAGTGAATGAGGACAGCCAGAACTTAAGACCTAAAGTCTTGAGTCTTTATATAAGTGGAGATTCACTGTCCTGCTAAGCAAATGGGTGTGTACATATCTGGATGAGGGGTGGTAAGGGAGGTCATCCAAGCTGGTGTGAGGATGTCAGTTCTGGAGAGGATGCTCAGTCCAAGGGCACTTCCTATAATCTTGTTTATATGAATGTTCTGTGTTTCATAGAAGAGGTATTCTTGAAAGTAGATTTCTGTAATGATAGTTATAAATAAGCCCCCCAAATTTGAATGCACAGCAGAGTTGTTTTTCTCTTAGCAGTATACCTTCTAGTTCTACAGACAACACAACCAGGCCAGCTGGGTGGGGCAAGTCAAACTGGATGAAGACTGTCCCAGGATACAAACAAGGTACCTGTCCCAGGTTTTGTGTCCTTGTTTTCACATCTTAGAGAAACTGCTAGATTTAAAAAAAAAAAATTATTTATTTATTTATTTATTCCTAGAGACACACACAAAGAGAGAGGCAGAGACATAGAGGGAGAAGCAGGCTCCATGCAGGAAGCCTGATGTGGGACTTGATCCGAGGACTGCAGGATCACGCCCTGAGCCAAAGGCAGATGCTCAACCACTGAGCCATCCAGGTGTCCTGAGAAACTGCCAGATTTAAGTTGAAGGGCAGAGGGTGGGAAATTAAGACTGTCTGTGGTCTTCAGGAGGTCTTCAGAGCTTGGTTAACCCCTCTAAACAGGGAGCATAAGAGACTTGTAGCACTGAGGGATTCTCAGAGTGGATCTAGACTAGTTTGGCAACTGTGGGGCATGTGTGCTGCTCATCCATCTTACCCCCCCTCTTGCTCTCCATCCTTGATCATGGCAGACATCACGAATCAATTAATAGCATTCTTTGTTGTTGAGCCTCAGAGCCCTTCAATTCTGCATGCTGGACAGCCATCTCCAAGAAACTGGAGCTGTCATGAGTAAAGAACTCAGCTGCCATTGCTCTGGAGTAAGCACTCATTTGTAAGAAGAGAGTTTCAAGTCTCAGAGTTGGAAAGAGATTTGTTCATCATTACTGGCAGTTAGAGTGAAAAGAGCTCTCTTACATTACGTCCTGGAAACTTCAGTCTCTTCTAAATCTGTCTTGATACGTACCACTGAATCCAGAGTTGTTTACTTATTAACTTTTCACAAGCTCCTTAGGAGAAGAAAATACCTATGGTGTAATGAATGGAAAGTTAACAAGGTATATTAGTTATCTACCACTGAATAGCAAGCCACCCCCAAAATATCTTGAAACAATGACCACTTATTATTTTGCATGAGTCTAGGTTTGTTGGCAGTTCAGCTGAGTTGGACTAGGCTGAGCAAATCTCAGCTGATCTTGCTTCTGCATTATGATCAGCTGGTAGGACAGTTGGGGGCTGGCCAGTCCAGGACAACCTCAGCTGGGACAGTGTGTCTCTCCTTCACATGACCTCTCATCCTCAAATAGGCTAGCCTAACTCACTTTTGTGGCAATGGCAGCTTCCAAGTTGAGGCCAAGGCTCAGAGTTGGCATGATGTCACTTTGGACACATTCTATTTGCCAAAACAAGTTTCAAACAGGACTAGGACCAGGGAACCTAGGGTATAACTTTTAAGGAAGTACTCACTCTAGGTGTTACCCCTACATTTGCATAATCCTAACAGTGAGTGCCTCCTTAAATTTGGAGTCTCAGACATCTTGCTTGGTCTCATCCTTTGTCATAAAGCAGATTTAAGGGGTAAAGAAACAGACTTCACCTCTTAATGAGAAGAATTGTAAAGTTACATTGCAAAGTTTATCAATACAAGGAAAGGGAAGAAGCAAGGCCTTCAGTGTAATCAACTGACAGAAGGCTATTTCAGACTCTCCTTAGAGTGAGCCTAGAGCTTCACAGAGTTTGTTGGCAGCTGTGGTGAACTGGGCTTGGCCAATCTGATCTCAACTGGGCTTGCCTACCTTTTTATAAACAAAGTTTTTAAGCTTTTTATAAACTTCAATTGAAGTTTATATCCCTTTGTCTCATGATTGTCTCCCATCAACCTGGTGGTCCTTTATCTGAAAGTCATCTCAAATAGGCTTTGTCCCATCTTCATTTGCTTATTCCTATACCCTTTCCCCAGTATTGCACCAGTTGCATTCAGCTGGGCATAGTCTAAACTCAAGGGCAATGTAATCAATGTGGTGATCAGGACCATTAAATCCAGTTATGGATTTTAGGTCTCCAGAAATAATAGGCATAACTACCAATTATTTTAAAATTGATTGGTGATGACACTTTTGCACAGAGTCAAAAGTTTGTTTTGTTTTGTTTTTAATGATATATGTTAAAATATATATATTGTTAAAATTTAAGCTATGTGCATTCTCCAACAGGATCCTAGAAATTTAAAGAATTTGTGGGTTTTCAGTTGAGATTTCCAAAGGATCCAGGTGTCTGAATACTTATTTGTATCTAGACCTGAAAAATGTGGATCCTTTGGGGCCAGAGATATTCTCAATGGAATCAGCATCTGGATTCATGGATAAAACAAGTAGAAGCTGTTTTCTGTGTGATAATGGAAATCTAGCCACTGATGCATTGGTACTAGAGCTGAATCTAAGGTCACCCTTAAGTCAGAAAGTCACCTATGGTATTTTGTCCAGGATCTGGGTCAAGCATCCAACTCTGATCCATTTGTCATTGTCATGGAGACCTACACTTGGCTTTTAAGCTTTTTGTGTTCCTTTGTTACCCTACCCCTACTTTGTGACCTCTAATGTGGGTCGGGTAGAAAGCCTGTCCACAACTGATCTCTAATCATGTCATTTTATTGGCTCTAAGGTACCTCCATATATCTGGCCCTGATCCTTCTCTCTGGCCACATTTCCTCTTGCTTCCTTTATATACAACATGCTCCAGCCTCATTGAACTTACCTTTCATATGTCCCCATGGTCTCTCTCCACCATGCCTTCATTCATTCTATCACCCTTCTTTATCCCTTATCCTCTTTTTCCTTTCCATTTCCTTAAGTCCAGATTCTATCTAATGTTAAGGCATAGATTAGTTTCTACTTCTTCCATGAAGTTTTCCTTGATCTCTTTCTAGAAGTGATCACTTCCTCCTCTGAGCTCCTAAGACATATTAGGGGTATTAGGAGTATAGCTAAGGGGAAAGCCTTTCAGAATGGCTTAGAATTAAACACCAGTTCCATCACTTAGTTGCTGTGTGACCTTGGACAATATTCTTAACCCCTCTCTGCCTTAGCTAGAGAATGGGATATAATAATATAATCATTTCATAGGTTGTGGTAAGAATTAAATACCTCATTACATATTGACTTCCAATAGCTTCTGGTACATAGTGTTATGTTTTTCTATTGCTATTTTAAAGTACCTAATAAATAGTTATTGAGCATCTTTTATGCATCTAGTATCAGGTAAGACAATGGAGATATATAGTGAATGACAGGTGCCACCCCTGCCTTGTAGTGCTTACATTCTAATAGGTAAGAAACACCAGTTAACAGTATATTGTAATGATTGGTCTCTTAATTTTTACCTTATTTCATATACTATGAAGGCATGGCTACTGTCCTACATTCTACTGAAATTTTTGTGTGTACAGCATTATGTTTCATGATAGTAATTGGTATATCAACAAATGAAACATGGCTAAAAGTAAAATCAGTCACCAATTCAGGCCAGAGACTTCCTCACCATGAATTGTGGGTATGGACTCTAGATCACATGGGAAAGATCTTGAATGTAACATTTTAGCTGAAATCCTGGGCCATGGTTAAGGAAGTAGTGACTAAGAATAGGAGTCCTTCCTGATGTTTTGGGACAGATTGCCCCAAATTCTCCTTGCCACCATGAAATAAATCTTTATTTCTAATATCTAAAATGTGTAAAGCTGATGCGATGAGGAAACATTAGCCTGGGAGTCAGAATGTTTGGATTTCAATACAGGATGTATTGTAGAGCATCTGTGGGACATGGGGCAAATCTCTCCCACTTTCTGAGCCTCAGTTTCCCCATTGGATGAATAAGGAGATGGGATTAGGTCAGTGTTTTTTAAACTTCTCTTCTCTTTTATTTGTCTCCCTCTTTATCTTCTTTTTATTCCTATTGTAGCCTAACCTATTATCAAATAAATTCATACTCAATGATGTTCTGTTTGAAATGAGATTGGAAATCCTGGAGCTCCTGACATTCAGCTCTCTGTCCCCCCTCACCCCCACTACTTCCTATAGTGGTCTGAGAAGCACTTCTAAAGATCTCAGAATTTCAGGAAGCCCTGGGTACGCAAACTCTTGGTCTCTTAGTTCTTAGGGCCCTATGCTTCAGCATTCTATGACTCAGGGCAACAGAACCCAAATGCCTTTAATTAAAATCATTTCAACTTATCCCCATTAACTATGATTGATGCACCAACCAGAGAATAAGTGCATTAATGCTATAATTATCTGTTGAGGATGTTTTATTGATTCTGCAATGATATTTTAGTCAGTTTGTATTATTTAGTCTCTGACTTAAATCAGGAAGAAATGGCTATTGGTGAAGAAATTAATCATCTAAATCAAATTGTCATCGATGCTTTTAGAAATAAAAGTCTAGCATAGACCTGGCTGAGTCTCTTACTGGCTAATTTGGTTGCTATGATGATTTATGATATGGGGTGAGGAGAAGGCTTCAGCTTGCAGTTCCAAGGCTACAGGTGAAATATCAAGTCCCCCTTAGGCTTTTATAAAGTCTTTTCTCAGGGCACCTGGGTGGCTCAGTGGTTGAGCATCTGCCTTTGGCTCAGGTCATGATCCCGGGGTCCTAGGATCAAGTTCCGCATCGGGCTCCCAGCAGGCAGCCTGCTTTTTCCTCTACCTATGTCTCTGCATCTCTCTATGTGTCTCTCATGAATAAACAAATACAACGTTAAAAAAAAAAAAGTCTTTTCTCCAGCTCAGTCTTCTGGAATCCATTCTGGTCAGTAGACAACTCCAAGGCAGAGCTTATTCTAAGGCTTTTAAGTTTCCAGGTCTTCAGGAGCTTTTCTGTCTAAAAAGCAACAGCACCTTTGCTCCTGATGTCTGGGCTCCTTCATCCCCTGGAGGGGGCAGGCAAGGAGGAAAGAATAAGCACCTCAGATGTAGAATCTATTTCAGTGAGAATTCTTTCGGTTGCAAGTGACAGAAAACCCAATGCAAACAGACCTGAGCAAAGCGGAATCTGGATCTCAAACTGAAATGTCCAGGGGGAGGATCTGCTGTCAATTGGTTTGGTCCAAGTTCAAGTGATCCCATAACGCCTGGCTTCTCTGTATCTCAGGCTGCTTTTCCTACACATCTGGGCTTTGTTTTCTAGCTTTGTTGTGGCAAGAAAGGAGCAGCAATTTTATCTACTCTATACCAGCTTCATTCCTGTAGGGAAGTTTGTTTCTTTCTCTCCTAGACCCCCACGAGAAGATGCACCACACCTCACTGGTTTTGCTAAGTATTTCCCTCTCTTGTTAAATGTTGGTGTCTGTAGGTTGGCCACAGCTGCTGTGTGGTTTTTCTTGGCTTCTCTGGGATCCCCACAATGTGTTTTCTAACTCAGGCTGCAGCTCAGCCCCTATGTAGATAAGATCATTTTTGAGGCAGAGGGAAAGAGCAGGAAACCAAGCCGACCCATATGATCAATTTGAAGCTTCCACTCAGATGTGGTAGGTCATGACCATTTATATCCTATTGGCCAACATCAGTCGCATGGCTACGACAGTACCATAGGAGCTGGGAGGTATGCTCTTCTCATGGAGAGAAAGATGAGTGAGTATCCAAACAGTAGTAGGATCTACCATAACTCCCAACTTCTATAGGCTAAGAGGGGAACAGGAGCTTTCCCAAAGGAAAACCAGGCTGCAATTTTTCTAGAGGAACGGTAAAGTTCAGTCACTTTCCTTTGATATAATTCCTCCATCCAATGCTCCAGTTCAGTCACTTTCCTTTGATATAATTCCTCCATCCAATGCTCATCCTGCCCAAGGTACCACTCCCTCAGTAAAGGGGAACTCATACCTGCAGAGGCAACTTATTCCATGTTTTGACCACTCTGCCATCCCTCCAGGAAAAAAAAATAAAAAGCTTTTCTTCAGCTCAAGTTACTACTATGAGCTTATACAAGAGGAAGGGGTTGGGGGGAGAAAGATGAAAAAGTAAAGACCTTATGACTCATTTTGGGGACAAGGAAAAAAAGCAGGGTGTTGAAGGAAAAAAGCAAGATAAGAAATCATTCTTTTAAGAGCTCTTCATTAAAATATAATGCATCTCTTAGACCCCCATACATCTCTTAGACCAGAGTGATGGTTTGTAGTTCTGAGCAAGGCAAAAGTCCTGGTCAGGGCAGAGGGCAGAGTCCTTGATCAATGGGAACATGACTTCCTTCTCTTTGATGTGTCTTTGGATGAACTATTTACTTGTACTTGCTTTTAATTTACTGGCCAACAATTAGAGCCAGCTAACAGGCCAACAAGCTGGCATGATGCACCCAATTATCTTCTGAAAATGTATTTCTGTGATTGGGGCTTTTAATTGCAGCTTAAATCAAATGCTCATGAACCCAGTTGCCATCGAGGGAATGAGACCAGCTAATGAAATAATGAGAGCCCTGACTCCAATTCAGGTAAAGGGATGTGGGCAAAGGAAATTGTTTCTTTTAAAAATTTCTTTCCTTTTTCTTTTTTTTAATTGCCTTTGAAGACACTTATGTCATAAATTCTACCACAAGGCAGTGATGTTACAAAATGGGCAGCTTGTTCCAATCAGACCACAAATAGAACATGAGCTTGTTTTGTTTCCTGGGATTCACTCACATTTGCCTGCTTGGGTTTGTGTGGGCGCCAAGGTTCCTACTCCAGATCAAACAGTTATGGCTTTGGAATTCAAATTTGCCAAATGGGCTCCCCTCTCTGAATGCCTTCAATTGCAGATCTCAGATGTGGAGCAGTGCTGCAGGGTCACAGAGGGAGGGAGCCTATGTCCCTGACACTGACTCATTTACACAGATGTGGCATATGCCCAGAACCCAGAGCCACAGGCACCTCTCCCTGCTAGCTCGCGGTGCTTAATTCAGATTACTTCTCTCTTATGAAGAGCCAATTTGCCAATTATCCCTGAAATTTTTGATTAGGTGCCTTTTACCTAAGACACTGTGCCATGGGCTATGGACTTCTGAGGTTCATTTAGTTCCCACTGAAAGATGATAGGGGCTTGGCTGAAGACGACAAGCACTCTACCATTTTCAGATACAAGCGAGTGCTTTTGCTTTTTTTCTTAGAGGTCTTGTAGCTTTAGGTTTGTATTTGGACAATGTGGATTAAAAACAACAGCAGCAACAACCATAATAGCTACCATTTATCTAGTGAAGTGGCTGTCTTTCTAGCTGCAAATTAGAATCACCTGGGGAGTCTTAAAAAGTACTGATGCCCGGGCTCCCACCCTGAGAGGTTCCAGTTTCATGGGTCTGAATTGGGGTTCAGACATCAATATTTTTAAAAGCTTCCTGGGTAACTCTAATGAGCACCCAGCGTTGATAATCACAATTGCATGCCTCCAATGTGCCAGGAACTGTGCGAAGAGATTTGTACATACTCAGAAGAACTTGAAGTCTTATTACTCCCATTTTATATATAGAGAAATGAAGCCCAAAAGGGTTCAGAAACTTATCCATTATCAACCAGCTAATAGGTGGTGCTGACAGGTTAATAGGACTAGATACTCTAAAATGCAGACTATATTTAGACACAGGGTATTTGAATAGTTTGAGGATTAAAGACCGGGGGAGTTGAGACAACATAAAATTGTTGGGAGAAACTGTTGAGTGGCAGCATCTTTTCTTTCCCAGAGATAGGTGTGAGGTCCTCTGGGAAAGGGCATACACCCAGCACAATGCGAATAAACACTGTGCCTTTGGCTCAGCATAAAGCAAGGGATTTTACCTGGTTTCCAAGAAGAACAGCTTACCCAAGAATTGGAGAAATGCCTAAGGATAGAACTACCAGCCACTTAGTTCTAGCCCTGTGTCCTCCACTTCTATTTCCAAGAGAGCTGATTTTTGTTAGCTGCCCTATGGGGGAGGAAGCCCTCTTTTTCCTGCTATTATCATTTGAAAGATAGACGTCCAATGGCAACATGGAGATGACACAAATTGGAAGAAAGAAGGCTGATTGGCTGGCCCTGGGGGATGGGTTAGAACTGAAAATTATGGAAAGTGACTGGAAGGATAGAGCAAAGGGATGCTTCAGGTTGGCTTTGTTGCAAAGGAAGTGGGGATAGTTTGAATCTGAATTGTTCTGAAAGCCAGCTGTAGAGTCTAGCCACCAAGTTTGGCCACAGAAATTGACTACCTACCATAGCATCCTACCTCCTATGGACGTAGGGGTCAGCTCTGGTGTTGGCTAAGACTTTAATTTTTATCCTATATTTGTCTTCAGTGCTCCTCACTACTATTTCTCCTCACCTACTTATTTCTCTGCCATATTCTACTAGTTGGCAAATTGCCATATGTTTTAGACATGCCTACGCTATGGAAGTGGGGAGTGAGAAGAAAACAGACATGAATTATTATTTTGCTAGTCTCTCTGTTGTGTTCTTCTTGTTCCACATGCCAAAGATTACCTCTTGGTGGGAGGCCAACAGTTCTAGAATCTTTTATCCATTTTATTGATATATATCTCCAGTGCAGTTCCTGGCCCGTAGTAGGTACTCAGTAAAAATATTTGAATGAATGGATAAATAAAGGAAGGGCAAAGAACCTGAGAAAGTCACAAAATCATCACCTAGAAGCAAATTCCCCAAGCCTTCTATACTGGTATGGAGTCATGTAGAGGTAGGATATAGGAGTCTCATGATTTCCCAGCTTTTATCCTCCATCATTTCCCACACCTACTTAGAAGTGAAGTGGATTTGTGGTGGATCAGTGTGATTCAGTGTCTTTATGTGTTTGTTTTCCTTGTTGAAAATAATATCTCTCTCAAAGAGCTTGGGAGGATTAAAGGAGTTAATACATGTAAGTTGTTTACCATAATGCTCGGTGAATGCATTGAGTATAAGTGCTTAGTGAATGATAGTTAATAATTATTATCAAAAAGCAAGGTATGACAAGATGCTCATCAGCCCTGCATACTAAAGATTATTATGACCTTTTGTTAGCTAGTTGTTTTCTTCTAAGACTCTTTCCTCCCATTTACCATTCACTTTCTTATTCAACCAATTATACCGAGTACCTACTTTCCAAGAATGTAATAGTAAATAAGGCAAAGTGCTTCCTGCTATTAGTACCCTTGATGCTTCCTGCAGAAACAAAAGAGCCCACATTCCAAGATCTTGCCTTATAGATCTTTTCTCTCTTCTCTGGTCATGGGAAGAGCTAGTCTTCCTGTTACACAATCTATAATGGCAGAAACTTGGCCAACTTGATTGGCAACATCCATAACTGGGGAGATGGAGAGCCACTGTTCTCCCTACTGAAGTGCTATTTCCCTAGAGCCTTGTTTGGCTTGTCCCTCTTGACTCAGAACTCCACTCAAATGTTGCTTCCCCAGGAATACTCTGCATTCCTAATCTCCTCTACCCAGTCACTCTGTGCTACATTACACTGTTTTATTTTCTTCATAGCACTCATCAATGTTCAACATTATTTTGTTCATTTAATTCTTTATTTATTTATGGTCTGTCTCATTTTCTAGAATGTAACTCCCATGAGGTTAGGGACAATAAATGCCCTCTTAATAGTTAGTACCGTTGCACTTAGAACGGAGGCTGGCATATCATGGTTATTTTATACATGTTTGTGACTAAATGTTTTTATGGTTTGTCTCCAGATTCCCAGAGGCTCCTTTGGGCATCTCCCTGAGCTTCTGGAAGGTGGAATTTTCTATTGCAAGTTGATAAGGGATTCATCTGACAATAGAGTCAAAGAAATCAGCCATAACCAGCAGAGTTGACAGTGTCCTTTTAAGAGCTGGCATGGAACATTTGATAAAAATACAGTGAGAGATCAGAGCACAATGAATCATATTTAGGAGAAAATCTCTTTTGAAAAGCCCAGGGTAGGTCATGTTTTTTTCATGCTTGTCAACTTGGCTGAATAATTTGCTTAAAATAAATGGATGAGAATGGTAAGTTGCTATGTAAGGAGAATGAAATAGACTCCTTGCTTTGTGTGCAACATGTCTCAGCCTCTGAAGGGTCTGGCTTGGGTAGTGGTGAGCTTTGTGGGTGGGGCGGTGGTACATGCATTAAGACAGGTTCAGTGTCTTCTCAGCTTCAGCACAGGATTTCTGGGGCATCAGCACATTAGCCAATTTCCAATGCAAACAGATTTGATCCATCACTGTTGTTGAAAAAAATCTCTACCTCTCAGATCTGTCAGGTTCTAAAACATGAGCCAAATGAGTTAATATCTTCTCATTGTTGTCTTTATTAAGCCTTTGTTAAACCAATCTTAGATAATGATGTGTTTCCATCAGAGGTCTTTTAATAAAGTAAGTGTTCCTTTATATAACCTCTCCAGGGAGAATGCTGTGGCTTTGGAAATACAGGGAACCACAATGTTGAAAATGCAAGCAACAAGGCTAATCCCTGTAGTGTTGGGCCTGGGATTTTAGTAGCAGACCCAGGGAATAGTTTAAAATTTGTGGCACAAGCTAGAGATGGGGTGTCCATTAGGCCATAGAGGGAGATGGTGGATGCTCTGGTGACTGGGAAATGGGACAATGCAGGCTTCATGTCAGTCGTAACACCATGGGACAGTCAATTCATGACTTAATGCCAAAGCCATGGCACAGAAACAAATGGAGAAAAACCACATGAACTGGCCCAGTTCTTTCTGCCTCCACTTGTCTATAAATAGGAATGCAAGGCTCTAGGAAGTCCATATTTGGTTTACTGGCTTTCTCACAGCTTGCTCACCAAGACTACCTCCAGGGCAAAGTCCAGACACCAAAATTGTTCCTCCTCCCTCCTTTAAGAAAAAATCCCCTTGCTAATAATTCTGCTGTAAAGAGCTAATAAGCTAATTCATACTAACATAATAATGATTTATGTACTAAGTAGTTCTTAAGATGGCTCCAATGATCCTTGCCTCCTGGTATTCGTAGCCTGTGTAATCCTGGTCCCTGGAGTAACTTGCTTCTAACTAACGGGACCAATGTTGGGGGGAATGCCACTCCCCAGGATTAGATTAGAAAATATTACTGGGGGATCCCTGGGTGGCTCAGCGGTTCAGCGCCTGCCTTTGGCCCAGGGCATGATCCTGGAGTCCTGGGATTGAGTCCCGCATTGGGCTCCTGGCATGGAGCCTGCTTCTTCCTCTGCCTGTGTCTCTGCCTCTCTCTCTCTCTCTCTCTCTCTGTCTATCATGAATAAATAAATAAATAAATAAATAAATAAATCTTTTTAAAAAAAGGAAAATATTACTGTAACTTCTGTCTTACTAGCAGTGTCTCTCTTTTGCTTTCTCAGCTTATATACTTTTGGTGAAACAAGAATTCATGTTGAAGAAACTCAAATGACAAGGAACTGAGGATGGTTTCTTGATAATACTCAGCAGCAAATAGAAGCTTCCAGTCCAATAACCCACAGAAAACCTAAGCCTGATAATAACCAGTTGAGTTTGGAAATGGATCCTTCCCCAGATGAGCTTTCAGACAAGACCCTACCCCTGGCCAACACCATAACTGCAGCCTTGTGAGACACTGAACAGCTAAGACACAGAACCCAGCTAAGCTGTGCCCAGATTCTTCACCTACAGAAAGGAGGAGATAAGAAATGTTGTGTGTGTGTGTGTGTGTGTGTGTGTGTATGTGTGTGTTGTTGTGTTTAAAGCTGCTAAATTTGTGGTAGTTTATTATACAAGAATAAAGAACTTATACAACTGATGAAGGTTGAATGGGCTACCTGTCCTGAGGGAGAGTACATGTCAACAGTCACCTTAGCTACAGGCTTATATCTCTGATGGTGAGGCATGGAGGTGGCAGGTTGGGCAGTGGAATATTGACAGGAAGAGATTATGGGGGTTTCTGGAACTTGTTTTTGAGGTTTGCTGAAAGAGCACTACTTCACTCAATTGCACAGAATCTCTTTTTGTTTTTCTCTCCTGATGAAGGCCTCTATTACTGGACCAAGGTCCAGCTACGCTGTTCTACAGGGATAAACATGATCTGCCTTCTTGGTTTTTCATGCTGACAGGGATTTGAATGCTCCCCAATAATTTGTTTGGCAATTACCAATGTATGTCCTCTCCTTTTTCTTACAATCAAAACCCTTCTTTCTTCAAAAAAGGTGTGCTTGGGCCAAACCATGTGCCAGAGTGGTTAGGAACATGGTCTTTGAATCCACACTCCCTGCTTTGGTCATGCATCTCCTTTTGTTAGCTGAGTAAGACAATTTTTTTTTGTATCTCAGTTTCTGAATTACAAAATAGGGTGAAAATCATACTTATCTCCATATGGCCATTATAAAAATTAAATGTAAATCTCTTAGAACTCAGGATGGAGTACTAAGTAATGAGTAAATACTCAATAAATGTTGAAGATTATTATGGTTTTAACAGATTGTCCCCCCAAATGCTTGCCTATCTCTGAAGCTCTGGTGATAGGATATAGGCCCTACCACCAGAGGCAACCTTTGTCTCAAAGTCATAGCTTTTTCACAGAGATAAGGGTGTATTTGTGTCCCTGGGTTGCTCCCATCTTCCAGAACATCTCCTTTTATTCTCCACAGTTATTGGGAGAAACTAGGACCTCATCCCAGTCCTGCCACTTACCCCTATGACTTGAGTGGATGGTTTCTCCTTTCTGGACTTCAGTTCCCTCATCTGTGAGTTATGACTAGCAACCTGACATTCCTCCAGAGGTTCTAGTGAAGGCTACAGGATAAGAATTTGAAGAGGACTAAGAGGTTCTTTGAGACTCTGCAATGGAGTCAGAAAAATTGGAAAAGGAGGCCAGGGGTCAGGGGAAGCCCAAAGCATGGAGACAGGAAGCATAGAGGAAGACTGCCAGGCTGAATAGGCCCTCATCTTCTCATCCTAGTCCCTAGAAAGAATGATGATGGCTGCCATGTCCCTATGAGGATATCGGCTGCTTGAGGAAGAGTCTGTATCTCACCCATTTCTGGGCCCAGAATGCAGATCTTTGGCTGATGCTTGTTGAGTGAATGAGTGAGCGAGTGAGGTTTTATGTTTTCTAAGTGCCTGTGGCCTATGTAGGACAAACACATCCCTGGAAGCTTAGAGACTCCAGAGAAACAAAGACCTGGTCTGTAGGCCTTCTAGACTAGACTCAGGCTTGTTCCTGCCTTGTTGAGGCATACCATGATTTTCATTCCAGCAGTGAGCTTTTAGATGTCTAAGCCCTTACTCCAGTGGGTAGTGGGTAAGCCAGAGGGTTTCATCCAATTCTGATTCTGAATGGAAAAGAAAGGGGTTAGTCTGGCTAAACAGATGCCAAGGCCATTCTCAGTCTGCTCCGTGAGTTAACAGGTGAACATTTTGATGGTGACATCTCCTTTAGCTTGTTACTCAGTACATAAGAGCCTGGGGTTTCCAGATGACAGTTCAAGGTCAGAAGGAAGGAAGGGTGTCTTAGAAAGCCTAAGAGGGAATCCCTTTGTTGCCCTGGGATCCAGACAGATGCCTTGTGACCCTGCTAGTCCTGGTCATACTAAACAACACCATCTGATCTCTCATAGTCAAATCGATGGTCTTTAGGGGTGGGCATGGTATGCTGGCTCATCTGAGCCCTTGATGCCTGGGGCAAAAATGAATCAGTGCTGAATACGGAAATATGACTAAGTGCACAGAACGGTGTAGAAAGGGCCAAAGCCTGGAAGTTGACAGACCCCACATCCTACGTGACCTGGACCAATACTTCTCTTCCACTGATTGTTGATTTCATTCTCTAAAAGAAGGGAACCAGCCTAGACCTGGTCACAAACTGGGGACTCACAGATCCCTTCAGGTCCTCAATGTGTTTTATTTGGCCAGCATTAGATTTTGAAATATAAAACTTGCATGCATGTAGGTAGGGACACATACTGCCCACCTGTCCACAGTAGTACTTGATGCTCTGCCTGTTTATGTAAACTACTTGGCCCCTAAGGGCATCTGAGATAGCTAACCCTGGTACCAGATGCCCCTAAGGCATTTTGGCTTTGGCTGACAGAATTCTATTAAAATAAGAGGGACAATAAATGGAGTAAAACAGAAGAAAAGGGGCAGAGGGAAAGAGAGAAGAAAAAGGAGAAAGTGAGGGATGGGGGAGGAGAAATCTGAAGTGGAAGAAGAGGTCAGATAGGAAAGAAAGCTCTGTTCCAGACTTCCCCCAACCTGCCTCTGGTCAAAAGAAAACCCAAGACTACCTCTGAAGGAAACAGCATTAAAAGAAAGAAGCAAACTCTGGCTTGGGAGAGACTCACCATCCCCTGAACTCCCAGACATTGCCTAGGGGGCCTGACCATAGGTTGGGTCTGGGGATCCACCTGTCTCTGCTCCACAAGGATTTCATCTCCTGTGGGGGTCACACACACAATCTCTCAGATTCGACTAACCTTGGGAAATGGCACAGACCCTGCATTTGGGGCTACTTATGGCTGTGGGGGTCCAGGCTGTTTCTAGAGTCAAACCCAGAAGGAGCCCAAGGCTGGCACAGGCAAGGCCTAGAGGTTGCGCAGCTCTGGCTGTTGTGCTGAATTATTAATGTTCATTTCAGTTATCCTTCGGTTCAGCAGAAAAATGACAAAGCAATCTCAGATAATGAAATCACCCACATTTTCTGCTGTTCACAGCAGGCTTTCGGGGGCAAATCCTGCCTCCACCTTCACATCGCTGATTGAGTTACACGTTTGTGGTTGGGGGGAGCACAACTCTGTGTTATTGATCGGTATGTAGTACATAGATTAGAGTGACCTGCGACCCTTCTTTCAGCAGGTCATCAACTGCTCATGGTCAGCTGGTGGAAGAGGAACCTTTGCAGAACAAGCAACTGTCATTTCAAAGAGGGTCTCTGGAGGGTGTCAAGAGGCTGAGCAGCCCTGGTCTAGTCTGAAAAATCTTTATTGTTCTCTTTGCTCCTCTCTCTCTCGATCTACCTGTCACTGAACCTTCATACTTTGAACTGTGCCCTTTTGTGGCATCCTAGAATTCATCTAAGACTCGTGAATACACTTTTATAGGAAGAGAAGGGACCCAGCTAGGGCTATGTTGCTTTGTTTTTATTCCTTCCCTTCCTCCCCTCCCCCACTACCTCTCCATGACCCTTTGATGCTAATTTTTTAAAAATCCAAAATCCAAACAACCAGAAAATTAAAACTACTATAAGTCATCCAAAGACACTAAGTATAGCAGACTTTTGCTAATGGGCAGAATCTGCCACTCAGTTATGTTTTATTTCTTCATGGTGATTAAATCACCTCTTCCAGGATTGAGTGTATCAACTTATTTGACTGCATTTTAAATTGGGAATTCACACAAAAATCCCGAGGGATGGCTTCTTCTGAAATATCAGATTATCGCTATCCTGTGTCCATGGAATTATAATTATCTGGTGATAAAACTTAGTATATTTTACTTTTTTCCAACTCTTTGAATGCTGGCAACATATGAAACTTTATAAACTGGTTAACTAGCATACATCATTCCCCAAAGCCAAAAGGAAGGCAGAAGAAGGTTTGGTGAGGTTTCCTATAAATATAAGTAGAATTCATATGATACTGTCTCTTAAGGTAGTTGTCTTCAAAGTATTATTTCCTTTTGAAATATTATTATTTGGTTAACCATAGTTCATAGATCGTAAATTACTCAAATCTTAAACCTTTATAAGAGATAAGAGTACCACTACCCAAAGAATAAAAATATTTTCCAGATCTAGAAGGGACCAGATTAATGTCATCCTGGGGTGGGAGTGTATTAGTCAGGGTTATCCAGAGAAACAGAACCAATGGGCTAAAAATATAAGGAAATAGCTCACATGATTATGGAAGCTGAGAAGTCCCCCAATCTGTCATCTGTAAGCTGGAGTCCCAGGAAAGCCATGGTACAATCTCAGTTCAAGCCTGAAGGCCTAAGAACCAGGGGAGCTGATGGTGTCAGTACTGGAGCAAGTACAGAGGAAGATCAGAGCTCAACTGGCCAGGCAGGGAAAATTCTCCTTTTATTTTTGTTCTATTTAGGTGCTTGACAGATTGGGCAGGACCCACCCACACTGGGAAGGGCAATATGCCTTATGCAGTCTACTAATTCAAATGCTAACCTCATCTGGAAACATTCACAGACTCACCTGGAATAATATTTACTCAACTATCTGGGTATCCAGTGCACATAAAATTAACCAGCACAGGGGTTAAAATCAAAGCGAGGAAAGATGCAATACAGAGCAGACATATATACTCAGAAAAGCTGATCAATCTCATGACGCTTTGGTTCTGTTGGCATTGGGTGATACTTGGTAATTGTTATGCCATTCACATTGGCTTTGGGGATCTTCTCAGTTCTCCTTTGTGTCTTCTTAACAAATCCTGATGGCTTAGTCTTGGGTTTCACTCTTTCTCAGGCTCCGTTGGCTCTCTAAGGCTAGGGACACCTTTGTGGGGCTGATTTGAGCTCCAGCACGTCTTTGGCTAGAGTAGAGCTGAGCCAGGCTTGTGGGTTACAGTGTCTGCCCTGCCTTGTGGAATGTGAAGACAAAACAACAATAAATACACAGGACATCATCCTTTTAAAAACTCAGGACTGGATCTTTGGCTCCCTGACATTTTGTGCTCCAAAATGGTTCTGGCAAAGAATCCAGCACACACACACACACACACACACACACACACACACACACACAGAGAGAGAGAGAGAGAGAAAACAAGGAGAGACACAAAACTGGGAGCTAAACCCCAGATCTCCTGGAAGAATCTTGTCTGGAGTCATCTTGTCCAGCCCTCTACCTCCAGGCAGATTGACCTCGGACCCACCTCAGAAGGACAGAAACCTCCGCTCTTCACCAGGCCTGGACCCCTGCCTTCTCTACTGCTGTCCCTGCAGGTCACGGGAGGGGGACAACACATCATCCTGAGAGCAAAGCCCTGTGGTTTGCCTTTAGGGCCTGTCCCTCAGAAGCCCCTCACCTGTTTTTCCCTCCCTGGCAAATGCCTTTTTATAAGTTGCCCATGATCAGCTTCTCAGAGCACCTCTGGCTTTTATTTTCTCCCCATGAACATTGTCTATTTGTCCAATTCATCCCAAAATAGCCCGGCCCAGGCATCCCATAATACCTCCATCCTGTGTCACTCAAAACAGGAGCCCTGCAGGAGCTCTGAGCTCTTCTTCCTGTCCTTTCTCTTCTTTAATAAGCACACCCCGGGCTTCAGTCAATTCCTTTCCTCCAGATTCATGAGTTGGCTGCTTCTGCAGCGGGCCCTAGATCCTGGCAGATAAATCTCCCCCAGATCTGTCGGTGCAGATGGAGGGAAGCAGCTCAGCCAGGTCCTCAGAGAGGTGACTGTGGAGATCCCAGATTTATGACCCATCCTGTCCCCTAGGGCACCACCTCCTTGACCTTCAGGATGAAGCAGGGGCCAGTGGGTGGTTTTGCTGTGAGAGACCTAGATGCCAAAGGCACTGCCTCCAAAGATGCCCTCCCCACTTGTCCTTGATGGCAAAGGGAGAGCCTGGTTATGGGAGATGGGAGGTGAGGGGCTCTTTAGCTCCCCAAGGAAGGAATGACTTTGCTGGCCTTGCTGGGGACTTGCTGCCACTGGAGGGAAACTGATTTCCAGCCCTGCTCTCCAGGGTCACTCTGGGTTAATTTTAGCTGCTTCTATGCCCCCGGACGGACCACACATTTTTCCTCCTTAGCCATGTCCAAGGCTCTCTTCTCACGCAGCCCCAGCGCCTGCCCAAGCAAAATTGAGACATGTGCTTATGACAGTGTGTTTCCATGAAGACAGATCGCTCTCTCTCCAAGGTCAAAGCTCCCGCTGGCCAGGCTCTTTGGCAAACGATTCGTCAAACAGGGCGGCCGGCAGCAGACAGCCAGCTCACAGGCCCCTGGCCAGCCGACTCGTCAAAACCTTTCAGAGGATTATTGTGCCCTGTAGAACTTTTCTCCTTCCACTGTCTGTCTGTGTCTCCCCTGCCGGCCCCCCAACACAGAGGGATGAGTTGGCACAGTATCGGAAATTATGACAGGGACCCAGAAGGCAAAACAGATCCTTCTGCAGAAATTGGGAAATTTTCTCAGTCATTTTGCAAGGCAAGAGCCACGGTCCCTTGTGAGGCTTAAAACAGCAGAAAGGTGAAGACGTCACCTGCTGTGCCTGTCCATATACTTGTCCGTCTCGCACACCTGCAAGGGGGCCAGTGTCCTGTCCTCCACCAGCCCATCACACAGCACCAGCTTTGGTTAACTTGTTTATTGACTATTTACTAAGCTCCTACTGTTTGTCTGGCACTGAGCACACAGTTCCTGCCCTCATGGAGCTTACTGTCTTGTGGAAAGTGTCACACTCTAAAGAGGTGAATGAAATAAATGGGCCATAATGACTTGGTAAAGTGTTAATAAGGTCATTCTGGCAGGAAGCCAGTGACCCTGCCTTCTGGCAATTGAGACCTTTAATGCTCTCCCCTCAAATGTGCTTATGACTCAGTTAAAATGAAGTGTTGTCACTTCAAACATTATGAAAAGACCCTGATTCCTGTTGTGCTCATCACCAGTCTCTCTCTCTGTCTCTCTCTGAGCCTGAATGCTGATAGAAGCTAGCTGCCTTGCAAGCATAGCACACATGGCAGGGACCTGATGTCCCTGGCTAACAGCCAGTGAGGACCCAAGTGCCATCCGTAGCCTCACGAGTGAGCCTGCAGGTGGTTGCTCCTCGAATCAACCCTTGAGATGACTGTAGCCTCAATCAACCCCTGATCTCAGCCTGTGAGAGAGCCTGAGCCAGAAGAGCCCCCAGCCATGGCCTGATCTCTGACCCACAAAGGCTACAAGATACTGAATGTTTGTTGTTTTAAGCCACTAAGGTTTGGGGTGATGTCTTACACAGCAATACTATCAAGTGGTTTTTGGACAGAGGTTCACAGAGGAAGCCCTAGTGAAGTGGGTTTGTCAGGAAGGCTGACATCGCATTTAAGGTAAGAACTGAAGGATAGGAAGCACCAGTCATATAAAGAGCTGAGAAAATAGAATTCCAGGCAGAGGGAACAGCATGTGCAAAGGTTCTTAGGTGTCAAGGGCTTGAATTTTTTTTAAAGATTTTTAATTTTTGTGGTAACAAAGTAGTGGCTGGATGCTAAACCAGCATTTTTATACTTTACTATCTTTCTCAGCTGTACCTTAAGAGTGAACAGTATCATCCCTGCCACATTGCTGGGGAGACTGAGGCAGGGAGAGGTTCAGTCATAGCCTAAGATCACACAGTTGTAAAGGGGCAGGGCTAGGGGTCAAGCCAGAGTTTTCCTGACTCTAGAATCTGTGTGGTTATTCTATCTTTCACTACCACTCAACTTTGCCAACCACTTCTCAGACATCCACCATTCTCCTTCCACGTTGTTGGGGCATGTGGTTCACGTCCCGAGGAAGCTCACAATTTGGAGGGAAAGATGGATGCTAAGAATGACCATTTCTTCCAGGGCTTTAGTCCTTTGTTCCTCACACAAACCCTGTGAGGCACCTGGAGGAAGGGAAAGGCATTCATGATTGTAACCATTATAACAGGGAGAGTGAAACCCAGAGGTCATAAATGGTTTGCAAAAGGCAAAATGAGATCTTGACCTTAGGACCTCTGACCCAGAATCTCATCTCTTTCCTCTACCCACAGGAAGAGGATTTTTTGAGAAAGGTGGAGAGTCCTTTCTAAGGTCAAGAGCACCCTCTTTATAAACCAGCTCTGATATCAGACTAGATTTTCTGGGTTGAGTTTGCTCCAATTATGGCACTTCCATGTATGACAATTCTCGCAAAGCAGCTGAATTTGGAATAACTATGTATGTTATGTGAATGTCTTTACATCTACAGTTGTTACCACTAGCTCCCATTAAATAAGTAGACTTTCTAGTTCATTAATTGTCAGAACTCCAGGAAACAATTAGAATTTGTAGGAGTGCTTGATTATGGCTCTCAAGGGCCCTTTACCTCTTCCCAACAACCTGCCCACCACTTAATTGTGACTTCCTCAGAAAGGCCTGCCTGGATGCCCAGCTGAAATTAGGGGTCCCCCATTAAGCTTTCTTATAGCACCTGTATCTCCTTTTTGCTCTTACCATGATCCATAAGTCTCTATCACATCTGGTGTTCATTTACTCAGTGCTCATCTCCCATACTCAGGTGTAAGCCTCATGTGGGCAGAGTCAGTGTGTTTGGAGTTTATCAGTGAATCTCAACAAAGCATAGTGTTTGGGAACCCAGTGAATTTTGTTAAACTAAAATGATGCCACTGGACTCACCACAAACACTCTCCCTGCCCCATTGCTGAGTCGTGGGCTCAGGAGGGTGGAAGGAACATCACTGGGGCAGGAGTAACATTGCTCATAAATGCCTGAGTATAACAACAAAATGATCATCATAGCTGGTATTTACTGAGCACTTAATGTATAGGTGTTTCAAGGGTATCATCTTTCAAGTGATTTCAAGGAATAAGTGAGAGCCATTTTGCACACAGATACTCTCACATGCAAGTGATAAGGTGAGTAACTTCTAGTTTGTCCAGGACCACCTCATTTTTAAAACTGAAAATCCAGCCTTCTAAGGACCCCTTCAGGTTCGAGCAAAACGAGATGGTTGGTCAACCTAGTGAGGGAGAATAGTCAGCGGATTGTTGCCAGCAAAATCGGATTTATAACAGAGAAGGGAAAAAGAAGAGAGAGAGAGAAAACTGTGGGTCTGGGAACAATGAATCTTGTTTGCATTTGGCAGGGGTGTGTGTGTTGGGGGAAGGAGGTGGTAAATGGGTTAGTTGGGAGCTAGAAAAGAGGCCAGGCTGAGCATCCTGTCCTTGAGCAGGATAGAGAAGGATTTTAAAGAAAATAGTTTGAATTGTTCAGCATTTCTGCAGAAAACCTGGGTGGCTTATGTGGGCAGCTGCTCGGGGTCCTTCATCAGCAACTCCACCTAAGTTAGCAACTCCTTAGCATTTCACTCCTGCAAAATGCTAAGTGTTCAGTGAGTACCATAGTGCAGCATCATCACCAGGCTTTGGGAATGCAGATCCAGGGAGGCCTCACTTCCAGGGTTGGGGAGAGGAATTGGCAGCAGGTGAGAAATAGCATTTATTCCCCCATGTTTGAAGTGGAAATCTTCAGCTGTCAGTGACCTGTCCCAAATAAATGTTGCTTTGTGTCATCAAAGCATTCCCAGAGGCTTTGGGTGGTGTTTCTGGAACTTGTGGTCCCTTGGAGAAATTCTGTTCACACTGTGGTGCTGGCAGGTCTGAGGGTTGCTTGGTTCTGAATGAAAATTCTAGACACCTGCAACCGTTGGCTGCAGATAAAGAAGTGTGAAAATGAATTTCTCAGCGACTAGAAAAAAGGATGAAGGGAATTCCTAGGGTAATGAAAAATTATCCCATTCTCCTGTGATCTTTGGTGATCCAGCAGGCAAAGGAGAATGTTTTCTAGAGGGTGGGCTCTCCATTCTTCACTGGAATCACTCCCTCATTCATTTGTTCATTAAAATCCACTCCTTTCTTCATTCTTTCATTTCTGTCCATTCATTCATTTGCTTATTCCTTTATTCCTACATTTTCATGAGTTCTCTTACTTCTTTATTTGTGCTCCTCCCACCTCCTTCTTGTGAGTTTTTACTGAGCACCTACTATATGCTCAGAGTTGTCCTGAGAGTTCTGGGTCAGAAGGGCTTGCTGCCTCAGGAAGCTTTCCTTCCCCTTCTGGTGATGGATCCCTCCCCCATAACCCTAATCAAAGGGCAGAGTTCTGGTGGTGGATATTAGACCATGCCTTCTTGGGGATGCTGGTCACCACAGATCCATATAGGACTCCTGAATGCACCCCAGAGTCATGGAGAGGCTTAGTACAGTCCATGTGCCTTGTGGGTGTGTCTCTGGGGACTGGACTCTGAGGGTAACCAATAAGATGGTTCTGCCCCCAAAGTGGATTTTCTCCTGGCTGAGTTGTTTGGAGAAGGCCAGGTTTCCATGTCTTGGTTTCATGGCCATGTTTACAAGGTAGTGATAGAGGCAGGTAGGTTCTGATAATATGAGTGACCCAGGCCTCCTTTGCTTGTCTACACAGCCCTAAGACCCTGAATACTCCAGAGATAGGATTTTACTTCTCCCACATTTCTCAAAATATAGGGAACCAAACTAAATGGGAGCTCAGGGGTGAGGCAGCAGAATTCCAAGGAAGGCCAGCCAAGGGCAAGTGTCCCATCTCCTTCTGCCCTGCTGAGCCCTCAGCTGTACTACAAACCAGCCTAGGGGGTGCATCATGAGGGACCGGAGAGGGAAGCAACAAATCAGCCCCTACTTTTGCAAGATGCAAGAAAATAAAATGAAACACAAAAATAGCCCACATTTGTATACTGTGTACAAAGTGGCTCACTATTTGCCAAAAACGTTTAAGATCACTGTTCTCATTTGAGCCTCATGTGGGCTATATCAGGAGGTGGAATATTACTACTTTTACTTTACATGTGAGGAGAGTACTTGCATTGTCCAAAGTCACACAGCTAATAAATAACAGAGTCAGGATTTGAATCCAGGTCTGTTTATGTCTATGCCATAAGCCTATACCACAGTGTGTGACAGGTGAGAGCTGGATGTAGCTTTCTTAGGGGAATTTGGGGCAAGGAGAGGTCACTGCAAGTAAGTGTAGTCCACGGAAGCTTCTTGGGGGAGTTGGCATTTCCTTGAATTGAGGAGTCAGCACTGGTCATGGATGTATTATCCTTCCTTTCCTTGATGAAACAGGGAATGTAATTTACTTGCTACCTCTCACCTCTGTCTGGGGAATGGAAACCTTTGATTCCTCAGTGATGTTGAGACCCAGGCATAAGACCTAAATGGCTTAGAGATTTTAATCATTCAACAGGCAGCTTTGCCTAAGAGCAGAAATAAGAACTGATGCAGAGTCCTCTTTATGGGTAAATATAATTAGCCTAGCTATTATACTCCAAATCCTCCCTAAGCCCTGATGCTCAGGCAGCAAAAGGAACCTGCTGGCTTTTGGTGACTCTGAAACCAAGACTCTTTGCTGGGGATGCAGTAATTTGATTTATCTCAGAAACAGGCCAACATTACAAGGCTGGGTTTGCAATTTCAATATGCAGAGATTAATTTACATGCAGAGCTAATTAAGCAACTGAAACACCCACTAATTGATTATTACATGAAAACGAACACATCAATTTGGAGAAATACACTACAAGGTTGCACAATATTTGCAAACTTAATTGCCAAGTGGAAATTCCTCTTCTAGTGGCTAATAAATTTAACCAATTAACCTTTGCTGGGATGTTCTTTAATTCTTAAGAGTCCAGCAGTACTTGTCAGGAAAGCTTTGGTCTTCATCTTTTCAAACTCAAAGTCAGAAAAGACAGCAGCTCAGAGCCGGTTTCAGCACTAAGCACGGGCCTGGTTCATAGTGGGAGGTCGCGACAGCTGCTTATGAATGCATGTCCAAAGAGTCTGCAGTAGTCATCCCATCCCTTTTTTTATTATAAGAATTTTGCTGGATGATATTCCTGGAAGACAATATTATTATTCATTCCCCTCCTCCAATTTTTTTAAAGGTACATAGCATTCACAGAAGTACAGTAACTAGTCCAGTTGCAAAGCCAGCAGGGAGTGGACTTCAGTGCTTTTTCTCCATTTCAGGCTCTTTGCTATGTGCAGGACCCAAGACTGGCTGACTGTAAACATGGAACAAATAGTCATCCATGGGACATTATGTGTTGGATTCACAAAGCCTCCAGCCTCAGAGCATTGCTGCCCTGATTTGCCAATGCTCGAACTCCCCTCTCAGAGAGTTACCCTCCTTACCCAGGAGGGCTGGAGCTTGGGTTAAGTCCTGCATTAAAGTGCAAAGATCTCTCTTAGAAGAGTCACCATCAACCTCTCCCACTCATTATTATCCTAGGACAAATTCACTTTTTAGAGGGCATCACAGACTACAAGGATCCAAGGGCATAGGATGTGGGACAGACATGTCTTGACAAGTCAGACAGATGGCATAATTGTCTGGGTCTGTGGCTCAGGAAAACACAGTATCAATGGAGTCAGGGTCCTGAGTTAGTAAGGTCAGCACAAGAGCATGGTACTTATAAGATTTTGAAGCAAAAAAGGTAGAAGTTATGGGCGAAGGGACATAGGAAGTACGTACTGGTGCTTTAGTAAGTGTGATATATGAGAAAGTGGTGCAATGCCTCCAAGGCCTCCATTTCCTCATCTGTAAAATGGGATTCATGAGACCACCCTTCAGGCACATGTCAGGCTTAAATGAGCCAACACAATGAAGGCTCTTAGTGCTGAGTCAGGCATATAGGAACTGGCCAGCACATGGTGGCTCTTATTGAAGCTGTTCTGGGCAGCAAATTGCCCAACACTGGACAGAAACTTGGGGGGCCTGCCTTCATCAATACCCTCCTTTTTCAAGCCTCAGTTCTTCCCTCTGTAAAATAAGGTAGTAGAACTGGATGCTTTTAAGGGCCTCCATATTCAATGTATCCATTTATTGATTTTTCTCAATAATTATGGTTTGAGAGCCTACTGTGTGCCAGGGCAGTACTAGGCACTGGAGATAGAGCTTGGAGAGACAAAGTCTCTGCTCTAAGGGAGCTAACATTCTAGTAAAGGATCAGCAAATAAACAAGTGATGTCCTCTCAGATGGTGATTGGCTCCATAAAGAAAAGCAAGAGGATTTGTATTAATCCAAGCTTTTCTTTTTTTCCCTACACAAGATATAAGAACAAACTCTGACAAATTTAAGGACAAAAAAGAACAAAAGTCAGGGACAGGTATGTATTGGCACTATTTCAGATTCTCACAAACTCCAAAGAGCTGAACACCCAAACCTCAGGAAATATAAGAACCAGACAAGCTCTGGAACCCTACAGCTGGATTCTATGGAGCTTCCTTTCTGGAAAGCTCCTAAGATGTCTCTTACCCCCATCATCTCTTTCCTTTGGTCTGCTCTGTACCTTAGCTTTGGTCTTTCCTCTTCCTAGGGATTCTGTTTTCCATTCCATGTAGTAGAAGATATGGCAAAGTCACATGCTACAGCCTTGCAGAAAGAACCTGTTCTTTCTTTCTCAGTCACAATCCTAAATTCCCAGGGCAGGGGTCTGATTGGTTTGCTTGGGTGAGGTGCCTATGTTGGACCAATAAGCTATGGACTGAGCAGTGTGCATGCCATTGTATAAATATGGCTGCTGTAACCATATGGAAAGAAGTCAGAAACAGGTTGCAGAAAGTGGACTAGTGGAGGGAGCTGCTGATCCAGCACACAGATTGGACAGACTAGAATGAATAGAGAGGTTCCTGCATCCAATTTGCTTTGAAGTTTGAAGTCAATTCCCAAATAAAAAGTTGTGACGAAGCATCCTGGAAGGTTGTTCTGGACGTGAAATCCTGATTTTTGATCCCAGGTCTACCCACTGACCTAATGCATGACCTCAGAGAAGTCATTTACCCTCTTAGAAACTTCAATGAAAAAGTGGGTTAATAATCCTAGAGTTTTTGTGAGGTTCAGAAAAAAGCAAGGATAAGAAGAGGCTTTGGAAATCCTGCAGTCAGTTACAGTACTTGGGGCACTCAGGGAAGGTGGATACTACAGAGACGAGAGGAAGGGAAATTACCAGAGAACTCTGCAGGAATTCCCCACAGGGTGGCCAGTTTTTCCCAACCTCAGGAGTTTGGGAGCTATTATTGGGCTGGTCAGGATATACTAGAAGCCCTTTTACACAGGGAAGACTTAAAGTACCTTCTCTAAGATTTTTTTTTTTTTTTTGAGAAGCCAGTGCCTTGGCACATAGCCTACTCAAGACTGTACTAAATGCAAGACTCAAATATGATGTCAAAGTGGCAGCTTCTAATTAGCATTCTCATTTTCTGCTATTCTTCTTTTTAGGGGGGGCCTTCAAAACTGATCACTTTACTCAGAGCTCTAAGAATAACTGGAACCAACAAAAGACAACTTTCCAAACTCATCAGTAATTTAGACAAAAGAAGTTAATCCACCTCCAAGGGGGAGGCGGCATTTGGATGTTTGGTGAGGTTTTCTGCTTCCCTACTGGTCCACATTTGGGACTCTTCCTCTGATTCACTATCAGGACATATGCATTCGTGTTTACAACAGGCATAGGTCACTCTCAGAATGTGGGCTATTGGCAGGTTTATAATTCTGCCAACAAAGGCTGGCAGATAGACACGTCTTCCCCCACGGAGTGGGATGTAAATTTTCCTGCATAAATGGACCCAAGCTGTTTGGTGCAATCATATGCACAGGGATTCTCCCCAGCAGGGAAGGGAGGCTGCTCTGCTCCCCACAGACCTACCCCAGCCCTTCACAGTAGAATTCCAACTTCTTCTCTGTGTGTGACTTTGGGGTCTTGATGAGTCATCCTAGACTCCTTTCCACAACTCTGTGTTCTACTGATTCTTTTCCAGAATATGTCTCTCTTACATTTCATCCTTATTGCCATCACCCTCTCCAGGCCACCAATGTCTCTTGTCTATATTACTGCATCTCTATCCTAAATGGTTTCCTTGCCTTTATTTTTTCTCCCTGATTTGATCATGTCATCCTTTCACTTAAAATCTCATAGGGAGACTACTACACACCTATTAGAATGGCTGACATAAAAAACACATTCAAGAGCTGATGGTAATGTGGAGCACCTGGAACTCTTTTTTTTTTTTAAACTATTTATTTATTTATTTATTTATTTATTTATTTATTTATTTATTTATGATAGGCACACAGTGAGAGAGAGAGAGAGAGGCAGAGACACAGGCAGAGGGAGAAGCAGGCTCCATGCTCCGGGAGCCCGACGTGGGATTCGATCCCGGATATCCAGGACCGCGCCCTGGGCCAAAGACAGGTGCCAAACCTCTGCGCCACCCAGGGATCCCTGCACCTGGAACTCTTATATGTTATTGGTGAGAATGCAAGATGGCACAATTTTGGAAAGCAGCTTAGAATTTCTCAAAAAGTTAAATGTGTACTTAAGATATGACAGTGATGCTACTCCTAGGTATTTTCCCTAGAGAAATAAAAATTTATGTTCATGATCATGGTATCTCCCCTGCCAGGTAAGTATAAGGGAAGGGAGAAGAAATGTGTGGGAAATATCAGAAAGGGAGACAGAACGTAAAGACTGCTAACTCTGGGAAACGAACTAGGGGTGGTAGAAGGGGAGGAGGGCGGGGGGTGGGAGTGAATGGGTGACGGGCACTGGGTGTTATTCTGTATGTTAGTAAATTGAACACCAATAAAAAAAATAAAAAAAAAATTTATGTTCATAGAAAGACCTGTGCACGAATGTTTATAGTGGCTTTATTTGTAATTGCCCCAAACCAGAAATGACCCAAATGACCCTCAACAAGAAAATAGATAAACATCTATATGATGGCATACCATCCAATAGTAACAAAAAAGATGAACTATTGATACAGGAAAAACTACTTGCATGAGTCTTAAAGATATTTGGTTGAGTGAAAAAGCCAGTCTCAAAGATTACATCTATGACTCCATTTATTTTCAGAAAAACAGAAATATATGGAGAACAGATATGTGATTGCCAGGGGTAAGAAGTAGAGGGAGGAGGATGCTTGGGTGGCTCAGCAGATAA